>NC_091283.1:381521573-382833239 GCF_032444005.1 Ranitomeya imitator
TTGCAGTAGTTCAGATGAGAATGAATAAGAGAGACAGTAAGAATTTTTCAGTTTCAATTGTGAGAACGATCGTAATCAGGAGATGTTTTTAAGATGCAGGTGACATGAACATGTGGACAATTGGATTTTGGAAATGAAGGAAATTTATTTATCAAATATAACCCTAAGGCTATGTGCCCACGTTGTGGATTAGGCTTAGGAATTTTTGGTGCGGATTCTGCATCTCTTGGCAGAGAACACAGGTGCGGAATTGATGCTTTTTTTGTGCAGATTTGCTGCCGATTTACTGTGGATTTTTTGTGGATTTACTGCGTTTTTTTACCCCTGCGGATTTCTATAATGGAATGGGTACAAAAACGCTGCTGATCCGCAAAAAAGAAGTGACATGCTACTTCTTTTAATCCGCAGCGTTTCCACATGGAATTTTCTGCACCATTAGCACAGCGTTTTTTCCCCCTAGTGATTTACATTGTAATGTAAATGAATTGCAGATCTGCAGCGTTTCGGCACGGTAAAAAACGCTGCAGATCTGCAGGAAATCCGCAAAGTAGGCTGCTTTCACACATCAGTTTTTTGCTGTCAGGCTCAGTCCGGCAAATTTTGAAAAAAATGGATCCGGAGAATGATGCTACTGGATCCATTTTTTCTCATAGAGCTGTATTAGCGACGGATTGCGATGGATGGCCTCACGTTTCATCCGTTGTTCGCCGGATCCATTGGAAATTGTTTATCAGGCGGCAGGAAAGAACAGACAAAGTAACATTTTTTGTCTGCAGCGAAAAACTGGACAGCGCCGGATCCGGAATGGAATGGAATTGAAGCCTATGGGAACCGGAGGGCGCCGGATCCATCATTATGGAATTTGGCGCCGGATTCCATTTTTTTAACTGCGCATGCTCCTATGTAATTAGGATACAATTGGCCAGCCCCCAATTAGAAAAGGTGTATATAAAGCCTGCCAGGTAGGGCTTCACTCATCCATATTCCAGCCTGCAAGCAAGACAGAAAGCAAGAACCTGCTGCCAGCCAGAGCAAAACGCCAGCCTGAGCAAGAACCTGACCCCAGCCTGAGCAAAAACCTGACGCCAGCCTGAGCAAAAACCTGCAACCAGAGCAAAAACCTGCCCCAGGCCAGGAGCCAGCCACAGCCTTCAAGTTCAGCAGCCAGCCAGAGCCTACAAGACCAGAAGCCAGTCACATCCTACCAGGCCAGCAGCCAACCACGGCCTACCAGGCCAGCAGCCAGCCACAGCCTACCAGGCCAGCAGCCAGCCACAGCCTACCAGGTACCATCAGCACCTGAGGGTGTTGTACGGTGTGGATTTGTCTACACTATTGCTTTTTTTCACAGCCTACCAGGTACCATCAGCACCTGAGGGTGTTGTACGGTGTGGATTTGTCTATACTATTGCTTTTTTTCACAGCCTACCAGGCCAGCAGCCAGCCACAGCCTACCCGGCCAGCAGCCAGCCACAGCCTACCATGCCAGCAGCCAGCCACAGCCTATCAGGCCAGCCACAGCCTTCCAGGCCACCAGCCAGCCAAGATAATGTCTTCTTCTGGGAGCCCTCCCCCGCGTCGTCAGCGCTGTGAGGCAAATAAATATTTTTCTTTTTTTCTTCTTTTTGGTGATGTTCAATATATATATATATATATATATATATTATTAATACATAATTCTTGTTTAACAGGAAGCTGCAGCATCAGAGGTGCTTTCAGAAGGTGACGGACGGGGTGGAGAAATACCCGGAGCAGGCTCGCATTTTGTAAGTTTCTTTCATGCATTGCAGAACCACATCATCACAGACATCACAGTACACACAACACATACGTCTACATCCAAGCACATAATATTTTTTTTAAGTCTTCCGATTCTAGGGCTCGATCTAGAGATCCTCAAAGCTCTTCCCAGGGTCGTCAGCGTGAGCGTTGGGGCTGTCGCCATCGAGTAAGTACCTTTTTTTTTTTAATGTATTTTTCCACTTCATGTTGATGATTTGAATATAATGTTTTTGTTTCTTGTCTTTTTTAACAGGCTTCACAGCGTGCTCCCGACTCTGACGGTTAGGAGCCCAGTCTAGATGTTGACCTCCTCATTGATCTAATACGAGAGCTGGAGCCGCTGTGGAACATGGGGGACTGCCGCCACGCTGATGTTGTTGTGACCCGTCGGCTTTGGGAGGAAGTCTGCCACGAAGTTGTGGACCATTGGGAGGACCTTGAGGTTCGGGCTCAGAAACAAGTGTGTAAGTATTCACAGTTCAGTTATGTTGCTGGATGTTATGTGCTGTATACTAATCAATTTGTGCTTTCACTTTACAGGGGAAAGAGTTATCAAGCGGTGGCGGTAACTCAGGGATCGCTTCAACAAAAAGATGCAGGCCCCGAGTGGATCAGGAGGATGCAGGAGCAAGTACAAATATGCTAGAGCCCTGTCGTTCCTCCGGTCGACTATGGCTAGCAGAAGGTAAATATTCCCCACCCCATTAACTAAGTAAAAATGTTTACATGTGTAACCTTTTTTTTTTCTTTCAGCCAGGGCCAAACAATAACAATACAGTATTATTATTATTATTATTACCTTTGGGTTTTGGGCGGCAGCGCCAGAGGGGTCAGGAAAAGAGCTATGTGCGCGAGTTCTTGCATCTAAATGCAGCCTTCCAGAACTCTCTCAAACTGTTGTCTGAGCAAATGAGTGTTGAATTTAACCTGTTCAACAACAGTATTCTTGAGTTGCACACGCGTCTGGATCGGATGCATTCAGATGCAAGTAAATCGCCAAATCACTCCTTTTTCCAGGCAGTAGTCGAGCGCATAGACAAGCTATCTCTTGACCAGCAGATGCATGTAATGCAAGCCTGCCAGTTTGCCCTGGCGCATGTTAGCTCCCAAGCCCCTCCACGCGCCACGGTAGTTCCTCCAGCACCTGCCTCCCCTTCAGCCACTGTCCCTCCTCCCCCTCCTATACAATACCATCTTCCTGCCCCGTACCAGTTCCCAAAAACATCACCTATGCATCCACTCCCTGCTTAAACTCTACTTCCTGCCCACTACCACCAGTCTCCTTCCACCCCCATCATGCCTCAAACACAACCTTCTACTCCACCCACCACCTTCCAATCCCTCCACCCCTCAAGCCTTCCAAATTCCCATCCCTAATCCCAGTTTTATGTCCACCCATTCTCTTTCTCCACCCCTTCACCTTCTGTTTTGCCTTCGGATCCTTCACCACACACAATCCTCTCTCCACACTCCCACTGTCGAAGTGGTCCAATCTGACAGCCCCTCCAGTAGTATCTCCACCCCACACTACCTTAACTTGTAAATATTTTTTAAAATTTGTAAATCATAAAATATTTTTTTTGTTTAAAATATTTTGTCTTTCATTTATTTAATCATAAGGTTAAATACTCTGGGTAAAACAAGGTACAATACTTTGGGTAAAACAAGGTACAATACTTTGGGTAAAACCCAACCAGGTACAATACTTTGGGTAAACCTCAACCAGGTCCAATAATTTGGATAAAACAAGGTTCAATACTTTGGGTAACAAGGTCCAAGGTACAAGACAAAGTTTTCAAACTACCTCATCCTGCCAGTGTACTCTTCCTTGAGGTGAAATAAAGTATTCAGCAAATGTGTCCCTCATTCTGGAAACTGACACAGAACTTCTAAAAGTAATGTTATAATAAGCATTCAAGGTGGTTTGAAGTTGTCATCAATGGCAATCTGTTCCTTGCATATTACAAAATTGTGCAGGACCACACAAGCTTTCACCACCTCATCCACAGTGTCAGTCTTCAGGTTAATTGCGGTCAACAGAACTCACCATTTGGATGTTAGAATCCCAAAAGCGCACTCCTCCATTCTTCGTGCTCGTGGTAGGCAGTAATTAAAAACTCTTTTAGTTGGCGTCAATCCACTACTTGAGTATGGCTTCAGCAGGTGTTCCGAGAGTTGGAAAGCTTCATCTCCAACACATACAAAAGGCATTGGTGTTCCAGAGGTTTCTGGAAGTGGTCTTGGTGGTGGAATTTGGAAGGTGTTTCCATACAAATGACGCCCCATTGCAGACACTTTCAAAACTTTAGAATCATTGGAGCGGCCATAGGCCCCAATATCAATCGCTGTAAACTTGTATTGTGCATCTGCAATGGTCATGAGCACAATGGAAAAATATTTCTTGTAGTTGAAATATTCAGAGCCAGATGCAGCAGGTTTCACGATACAAATATGTTTCCCATCCACTGCCCCCAAGCATCTGGGAAACTGACAAATTTTGGGGAAATTTTCGGCAATGTCCAGCCAACTCTCCGTTGTGGGATGTGGGATAAATTCTTCATGTAGACAGTCCCACAATGCATGGCAGGTGTGCTTAACAATCCCCGATATGGTGGAAATCCTGAGCCTGAATTGGAAATGGAGTGATGAAAGGCACTCTCCAGTTGCAAGGAATCTGTGAAGAAAGGCAAGGCAATAATTAGTACAAAATACCAGCAACAACATTACAGATATCAGTCTGCTTTACCAGTAGGAGATACAATAAAAATGGCTTACTGAAGAGTCACCATCAGACGCTCCACCGGTGAAGTGGAGAAGCGGCAATTTGTGTCACTTCTTCTGATGAGGTGTCCAATCCATTCCACCAAAAGAAATCGAAGTTCTCCGCTTTCATCCGAACGTAGCTGAAAAACTTCTCAGGGTTTCCTCTTAACTCCATTTATAATGTTGAATACACCCCACGTGTCATTCTCTGTGCTGTAATTGGGTGGATCCAAAAACGACGTCGACGCTGATGCATGATGCGCTGTCTTTTTCGCTCCTTTTCCAGAACAATCGATTCCAGACGACTTGCCTCAAAAGTGAAATCCGCATAAATCTTCAGAATGTTTGCCATCACGCCTTCCATCTTTGCCACTTGCTCTTCAACCTGTCAAAGATGAGCTGTAGAAACACTGTATATATAGGTTTTCAATAGCCATTAAGGTTTGGGAGCCTCCCATGGGCATTTTAAAAAACAGATCCGTCGTAATCCATCGTAAAACGGATAAAAAACAGGAAGAAACAGATGAAAAACTGATGCGACAGATCCTTTTTTTGCTGGATCCGCTAGTCGGATCTGACGGAAAAACAGATCCGTCGCATCAGTTTTTCACAATTTCATCGAGCCACCGGCTTGTGACTGATGGCAAAAAACTGATGTGTGAAAGCAGCCTAAGGATACTTTCACACATCAGGTTTTTTGCATCAGGCACAATCCGGTGAATGTTGGAAAAACCGGATCCGACGCAGATTGTGAAAAACTGATGCGACGGATCCATTTTTTCGAATCCGGCTAGCATATCTAGATTATTGGATAAAAAAAAATTTGGAGCATGCTCAGTTTAAAAAAACAGAATCCGGCGCCGGAATCCATCATTTTCCGGATCCAGCACCTTCCGGCTCCCATTCTAGCAAACAGCCAAAAGTGCCGGAAACAAAAACCGTTACTATGGACGGTTTTTCCAGAAACGGCAGATTGATCTGGCGAAAACCGTACGAAACGCAATGTCATCCGGCACTAATACAAGTCTATGGGAAAAAACTCGCCGAATCCTTTTTTTGAAATTTAGCCGGATTTAGCCTTACAGCGAAAACCTGATGTGTGAAAGTAGCCTTAGACAGCAAGCGTGCAGCTTGGGAGTTATGGTTGAACCACCCAAGGAATTTGGCAGGTTAATGGTGGGAGGAATGATAAAAACTTCAGTTTTGGAGAGATTTAGTTTCAGATAGAGGGAGGACATGATGTTAGAGACAACAGACAGACAATCCCTGGTATTTTGTATCGAGATGGAAGTAATGTCAGGAGAAGATGTATACAATTCGGTGTCATCAGCAGAGAAATGGTCCTGGAAAATAATTTGATGTGTTGTCCAATTGTCCAATAGGGGCAGTATATAGGGAAAAGAGGAGTGGGCCTATGACTGAGCTTTGAGGAAATAAGGGGAAGAGGAGAGGAAGAAGAGCCACAACAGGGTAGATTAAGGAGAACATCTCTACAACTCAGATGCTGCCTGCATATAAAATTGGTGAGAGCCACACATTTTTCTTTTCCTTTCACTTTTGATGCACTAGGGCACTTTATATGTTGTCTAGTCTTATTATTAATATTCAGGAACAAATGAATCCAATATGGAGCTTGCTGTCAACTGATCACATTTGATTGAGACAGCGTTAGGCAATTTATGCTTACTGGTGTATCCTGACATTATGAGGGTTTCTTGATTTATTGACACTTTATTGGATATACTAGGTTTTAATTGTTATAAATAAAAGTTATTTTTTAGAGTATCCATTAAGCTGGTAATATATATGTACATAGTGAGGAGGTTATCATGTTACTACAAGAAAGCATGTTTCTTTTTCAATACACAACCGTCATTCGCAGGGAGAAGGGTTTGAAGGGCATGGACTGCGAATGAAGGAAACAAAAGGGAAAGTACTGGGGAAATAACCTGGAAAGCACATTCTAATGAAAGAAGCAGACCAACACCTCCACCTTGTCTGCTCTCGGGTCTTGGGGTATGTGAAAATTGTATCCCACTGTGACTCTCACTACTCACAGGCAAACCATGAGAAAGGGTAGGTCCAAGGTCAGATACCAGGAAGGCTCGTAGTACAGAGGGGTAAGTCAAAGGCGTGGTCATGATACAGTCCGGGGTCAAATGCCAGAATGGCACATCAAGACAAGGTAGTAAAACAAATAAATAGTTAAGAGACCAAGTCCTGGGTCAGATATCTGAAGTCAGAGAGTGTCAAGAGCAGGAGCGATAACCTACAAGAATAGTCAAGACAAATCCTATTTCCGGCAACAAGGTCAGAGGAAAGAGACACAGGGCTATGCAAACACACGTAGGTTAAGCAAATCTATAACTGACATTGACTACTAACAGCCAGCTATATACCTTGCAAATGATTAAGGGGAGGCACCTTGGGAAACACCCGCAGACTAAACCAGATTGTGCAGCAGGGCTGTCAATCAAAACATTGACAACCCAGCATGCCCCTGATCAGACTGGATGACTGGTCTGTCACTCACAAAACTGACAGTTCAGCACACTCAGATCCCATAGGGCAGCTGAGCTGTCACTCACAGTGTTCCTTGGCCACAGTCAATGTTGAAACCGTGGCACACACTATACAAGAAAGCAGCATGGTGTCCGACTGCTGGATCCACGTTTCAGTGACAGCCAGAAGGTTAAGGGAATTAGGTCACTTCCCTGCTGATGTCGCTTGCTGCTCTGTTACTGTACAATTTCCTTTATGGTTGTGGCCCGCTCTCTGTTGTCACTATCAGGATATATTGATGTTTTGACATTATCTGTTACTGACATCCCCAGTTCTCCCGTCTTGATTTCTATGGATGTTCCCTGCTCTTCATAACTCTATGTCTTGATATTATTAAACATTTAATAAAGATTCAGATATATTAGATTTTTCTTTGAGATTTTTTCTGTTTTTGCTGTTGGATTGGAGATAATTTACGGTAAATTTCTTTGACTATAATTGGATTGTGTGTTATGCCGGAGTCATGATGGTTCCCATGACTAGATGTAGTGTTCATGGGAAGCCGGTAACAAGCTCCAGAGATTTCTTACATGGGATCTTTATGATGTTACAACGTCATCTTCTCCCCATTCAGGTCCCTATAATATCAGATCCTCTTAGAAGAGATCTTCTAAATAAGTGAATTTTCCTGATTGACCAGTCAAGGATGGATAGGGACAGGGACAAGGTGGTGGAGAGGATATTACACCTCACCCTGGAGATCCTTTTTCGGCTTACTGGAGAGGTAAGAGATTCTGATGACGTCACATTACATCATTCTTATCTTTGGGAATAACAGATGGACAGAACTGGAGAGGTGAGGACTCTGGAAATGTCTGTAGTGAGATTTATTAACGTGTCTCTCCATAACCAGGATTACACAGTAGTGAAGAAGACCTCTAGTGAGCGCTGTCAGGCCCCTGTGTGTGAGAGATGGGGAAGAACCCTGAGCCCAAACACGGGACCTCCAGCTCACCCCCTGGAACATGAGGACATCAATGACCAGAAGATCCTAGAACTCACTTACAAGATGATTGAGCTGCTGACTGGAGAGGTGACCCTGCTGGGAAAATATAAAGCAATGTTTTGAAGGGATCAGGGTGATGACGGTATTATTGTATGTGTCAGGTTCCTATAAGGTGTCAGGATGTCGCCGTCTATTTCTCTATGGAGGAGTGGGAGTATTTAGAAGGACACAAAGATCTGTACGAGGACGTCATGTTAGAGGTTCCCCGGCCCCTCACATCACCAGGTAATAGACAGGACTAAATACACATCACCTATAATTATCTGTATGCAAAAAAAAGTATTAAGTCCATGTATGTATTTCCTTCAGTTCAATCCAGAAAGAGGAAAACACCAGAGAGATGTCCCCGCTCTCTTCTTCTACAGGACAATAAACAAGAAAATCCCAATGTTCCTCAGGATCATCAGGTAGATGGAGAGAAAGTGTCATGAAATTTCCCCTATGATGTGTAGAGAGCTGTGAAGGTTTTGTATTCAGTCTTGTTTCATCCAACATTATTATACTGTGAACTGCCAATTTATTAGAGACACCAACACTCTCCCACCTGAATCTTTCCTATACAATGACACAAGACCCCAGAGTGCAGCATAAAGGGAAGTCATCCGTTTTCAAATTGAATCAATTAGAATGGGACAGAGTCAGTGATCTGAACACTTCAAACAAGGTACTCAGTGCTACATTCACATCACATAGCAGACACTGAGGCTGATGTGTAAACATCACACAGGAGACACAGATTGCTGTATACATCACATAGGCGACAGTGATACTGGTATTTTGTATATAGATCACATAGAATACACTGAAACTGCTGTATATACAACACATAGGATGCATTACGGCTGATGTATATACAGTCATGGCCGAAAGTGTTGGCACCCTTGATTGAAATTGTTCCAGAAAATGAAGTGTTTCTCTCAGAAAATTATCGCAATTACACATGTTTTGTTAGAAACATGTTTATTTCATTTGTGTGCATTGGAACAACACAAAAAACACTAAAGAAAAAGGCAAATTGGACATACCGTAATTTCACACAAAAACCCAAAAATGGGCCGGACAAAATTGTTGGCATCCTCAACTTAATATTCGCTTGCACACCCTTCGGAATAAATAACTGTAATCAATCGCTTCCTATAACCTTCAACAAGCTTCTTACACCTTTCAACTGGAATTTTGCAGCACTTTTCTTTTGCAAACTACTCTGGCTCACTCATATTTAATGGGTGCCTGCTCTGTTAGCAATTAAAAACAAGGATCCCAAATACATAGTGTGAGATAACGGGTCCCGGCGAAAGTACCGCCCGTGAACCCCGAACTCACTTAATCCGCTCAAAACATATCATAGTTCAAGGAGAAACAACTGAGCATAGATGAACAATTATGATAAACTTTATTCCAAAACCAATAAAAAAACATTAAATCTCATATCAAATATCATGGAGTAATTTGAACAACGATGAGAGCTTAGAATATGCTAACAAGTAACCCCCATACTCCTACTCCCCCGAGCCCCCGCCCACCCCCTCCCAAAAACCGAGGGGGGAACAAGGCTGAAGCACAAATGTAGATGGAAATATGCCCATGGACACACGTGTGTCCAACCTGAAAGGAATCTAGCCCCATATACTGCGTAAAAGTATTCGATTAACCATCGTAATGGTACTGAAACCATATAAATCAATAAAAGCACAGCACCAGGGGTTATAAAGTCCACAGGTAAATAGAGACACGGGTAAATAGAAACACAAATGTGCCTCAACCTAACAAGTAGGCGCCTATGCGCACAAAAAGTGCCGTCCCTGTTGCAGCTTATACAAAAGTACTCAAAGTCATAGTGACCAGCGTAAGGACATAAGATTACCTAATTGCAGGGCAGGGTGGGGAGACAGTCGGGAGGTGGTGGTCCCCGATGCGCGTTTCGAGGCCTCAAATACACCCATGAATACATACAAAGGCATTATTAACCCCTTAGCGACCGTCGATACGCCTTTTAACGGCGGCCGCTAAGGGTACTTAAACCACAGCACCGTTAATTAACGGCGCTGTGGAAAAAGTGAATAGCGCCCCCCTGAGGCTGATTTTCTCCAGAGAGAACATGATTCGGGGGGTTTTTAACCCACCCCGCATTTGCGATCGCCGGTAATTAACCGTTTACCGGCGATCGCAAAAAAAAAAAAGCGATCTCTTTTTAATTTCTCTGTCCTCCGATGTGATCGCACATCGGAGGACAGAGAAAAGGGGTCCCAGGCGGCCCCCCAATACTCACCTAGCTCCCCCGATGCTCCTCGTGGCTCCCGGTGGGCGCCGCCATCTTAAAAATGGCGGGCGCATGCGCAGTGCGCCCGCCGGCCGGCCCCGCGAGAATCTTTGGGGCCTCGGCTGCCGGGGATAGCCGAGACCCCAAAGAGCATGATCGGGGTCGGTTTTACCGACCCCTGTTTTGCGATCGCCGGTAATTAACTGTGATCGCACATCAGAGGACAGAGAAATAGGGGGATTCGGGGACCCTACAATACTCACCTGTGTCCCTGGATCCTGTTGCTGCTCCTCCTGGCCGCCGGCAGAAGAAAATGGCGGGCGCATGCGCAGTGCGCCCGCCATCTGTCTCCATCTGCCGGCCGGCAGGAGAACAGCAGTTGGGGCTAAAATTAGGGTTAGGGGTAGGGTTAGGGGTAGGGTTAGGGTTAGGGGTAGGGGTAGGGTTAGGGGTAGGGTTAGGGGTAGGGTTAGGGTTAGGGGTAGGGTTAGGGCTAGGGCTAAATTTAGGGTTAGGGTTGGGGCTAAATTTAGGGTTAGGGTTGGGGCTAAATTTAGGGTTAGGCTTCTTTCACACTTACGTCGGTACGGGGCCGTCGCAATGCGTCGGCCCGACATACCGACGCACGTTGTGAAAATTGTGCACAACGTGGGCAGCAGCTGTAGTTTTTCAACGCATCTGCTGCCCAATCTATGTCCTGGGGAGGAGGGGGCGGAGTTACGGCCACCCATGCGCGGTCAGAAATGGCGGATGCGACATACAAAAAAAGTTTCATTGAACGTTTTTTTGTGCCGACGGTCCGCCAAAACACAACTGATCCAGTGCACGACGGACGCGACGTGTGGCCATCCGTCACGATCCGTCGGCAATACAAGTCTATGGGCAAAAAACGCATCCTGCGGGCACATTTGCAGGATCCGTTTCTTGTCCAAAATGACGGATTGCGACGGATGCCAAACGACGCAAGTGTGAAAGTAGCCTTAGGGCTAGGGTTAGGGTTGGGGCTTAAGTTAGGGCTAGGGTTGGGGCTAAAGTTAGGGTTAGAGCTGGGATTAGGGTTAGGGTTTGGATTAGGGTTGGTATTAGGGTTACGCTTGGGATTAGGGTTAGGTTTGGGATTAGGGTTAAGGTTAGGGTTGTGATTAGGGGTGTATTGGGATTAGGGTTAGGTTTGAGGTTATGGTTGAGATTAGGATTAGGGTTGTGTTGGATTTAGGGTTTTGATTAGGGTTATGGTTAGGGTTGACATTAGGGTTGTTTTGGGGTAAGGGTTGGGATTATCGTTAGGGTTAGTGATTAGGATTATGGATCAGGTTGGGATTAGGGTTAGGGGTGTGTTGGGGTTAGGGTTGGAGCTAGAATTGGGGGGTTTCCACTGTTTAGGTACATCAGGGGGTCTCCAAACACGACAGCCAATTTTGCGCTCAAAAAGTCAAATGGTGCTCCCTCCCTTCTGAGCTCTGCCGTGCGCCCAAACAGTGGGTTACCCCCACATATGGGGCATCAGTGTACTCGGGATAAATTGGACAACAACTTCTAGGGTCCAATTTCTCTTGTTACTTTTGTGAAAATAAAAACTTGGTGGCTACAATATCTTTTTTGTGAAAAAATTTTTTTTTTTATTTTCACGACTCTGCATTCTAAACTTCTGTGAAGCACTTGGGCATTCAAAGTTCTCACCACACATCTAGATAAGTTCCTTGGGGGGTCTAGTTTCCAAAATGGGGTCACTTGTGGGGGGTTACTACAGTTTAGGTACATCAGGGGCTCTGCAATCGCAACATAATGCCCACAGACCATTCTATCAAAGTCTGCATTCCAAAAAGGCGCTCCTTCCCTTCCGAGCGCTGCCGTGCGCCCAAACAGTGGTTTACCCTCACATATGGCACATCAGCGTACTCGGGATAAATTGGACAACAACTATTGCAGTCCAATTTCTCCTGGTACCCTTGTGAAAATAAAAACTTGGGGGCTACAATATCTTTTTTGTGGAAAAAAAAATATTTTTTATTTTCACGACTCTGCATTCTAAACTTCTGTGAAGCACTTGGGCATTCAAAGTTCTCACCACACATCTAGATAAGTTCCTTGGGGGGGTCTAGTTTCCAAAATGGGGTCACTTGTGGAGGGTTTCTGCTGGTTAAGTACATCAGGGGCTCTGCAAACGCAACATAATACCCGCAGACCATTCTATCAAAGTCTGCATTCCAAAAAGGCGCTCCTTCCTTCCGAGCTCTGCCGTGCGCCCAAACAGTGGTTTACCCCCACATATGGGGTACCAGCATACTCAGGACAAATTGGACAACAACTTTTGGGGTCCAATTTCTCTTGTTACCCTTGTGAAAATAAAAACTTGGGGGCTAAAAAATCTTTTTTGTGGAAAAAAAAATATTTTTTATTTTCACGGCTCTGCATTATAAACTTCTGTGAAGCACTTGGTCATTCAAGGTTCTCCCCACACATCTAGATAAGTTCCATGGGGGGTCTAGTTTCCAAAATGGGGTCACTTGTGGGGGATTTCTACTGTTTAGGCACATCAGGGGCTCTCCAAACGCGACATGGCGTCCGATCTCAATTCCAGCCAATTCTACATTGAAAAAGTAAAACGGCACTCTTTCTCTTTCAAGCTCTGCGGTGCGCCCAAACAGTGGTTTACCCCCACATATTGGGTATCGACGTACTCAGGAGAAATTGCACAACAACTTTAGTGGTCTAATTTCTCCTGTTACCCTTGTGAAAATAAAAATTTGTGCGCAAAAAGATCATTTTTGTAGAAAAAATGCAATTTTTTTTTTTTCACGGCTCTACGTTATAAACTTCTGTGAAGCACATGGGGGTTCAAAGTGCTCGCCACACATCTAGATAAGTTTCTTAAGGGGTCTAGATTCCAAAATGGTGTCACTTGTGGGGGGTTTCCACTGTTTAGGCACATCACGGGCTCTCCAAACGCGACATGGCGTCCGATCTCAATTCCAGCCAATTCTACATTGAAAAAGTAAAACGGCACTCTTTCTCTTCCAAGCTCTGCTGTGCGCCCAAACAGTGGTTTACCCCCACATATTGGGTATCGACATACTCAGGAGAAATTGCACAACAACTTTAGTGGTCTAATTTCTCCTGTTACCCTTGTGAAAATAAAAATTTGTGCGCAAAAAGATCATTTTTGTGTAAACAAAAGCGATTTTTTATTTTCACGGCTCTACGTTATAAACTTCTGTGAAGCACTTGGGGGTTCAAAGTGCTCACCACACATCTAGATAAGTTCCTTAAGGGGTCTAGTTTCCAAAATGGTGTCACTTGTGGAATGTTTCCACTGTTTAGGCACATCAGGGGCTCTCTAAACGTGACATGGCGTCCGATCTCAATTCCAGCCAATTCTGCATTGAAAAAGTCAAACGGCGCTCCTTCACTTCTAAGTTCTGCGGTGCGCCCAAAAAGTGGTTTACCCCCACATATGGGGTATTGGCGTATTCAGGAGAAATTGCATAACAAAATTTATGGTTACATTTCTGTTTTTACACTTGTGAAAATAAAAAAAATGGTTCTGAATTAAGATGTTTGCAAAAAAAAGTTAAATGTTCATTTTTTCCTTCCACATTGTTTCAGATCCTGTGAAGCACGTAAAGGGTTAATAAACTTCTTGAATGTGGTTTTGAGAACCTTGAGGGGTGTAGTTTTTAGAATGGTGTCACACTTCATTATTTTCTATCATATAGACCCCTCAAAATGACTTCAAATGTGATGTGGTCCCTAAAAAAAAATGGTGTTGTAAAAATGAGAAATTGCTGGTCAAATTTTAACCCTTATAACTCCCTAACAAAAAAAAATTTTGTTTCCAAAATTGTGCTGATGTAAAGTAGACATGTGGGAAATGTTATTTATTAACTATTTTTCGTGACATATCTCTCTGATTTAAGGGCATAAAAATACAAAGTTTGAAAATTGCAAAATTTTAAAAATTTTCGCCATATTTCCGTTTTTTTCATAAAATATCGCAAGTAATATCGAAGAAATGTTACCACTAACATGAAGTACAATATGTCACGAAAAAACAGTCTCAGAATCAGCGGGATCCGTTGAAGCGTTCCAGAGTTATAACCTCATAAAGTGACAGTGGTCAGAATTGCAAAAATTGGCCTGGTCATTAAGTACCAAATTGGCTCTGTCACTAAGGGGTTAACAGAAAAATAATCCAGTCTCGATATGTCAATTCACTGCTGCTGTTCATATATTTCCTGCTTCATGGGTGAAGTGTCCATGGTATTGGGTGTGAATCATCCTATTCAGTTGCACTGTAGTGGTACTTGATGGAGTCTTTACATCACAGTTGGTAGTGGAGATTGACGGGGCCACATGATGGCATAACAGGGAACACCTCTGGGCACAACATTACTTTGGTTCACTATTGATATAGACAAAAAACAGTTAAAATCACATAAACAGAAACCCAAAAAAAACAATTAAAATAGCATAAAAACAACCACCCGACTGCTATCGGGTATGGAGGCCCCGGTAAGGAGAGATATTAATACGGTACCAACATACAAATTAGGACCGCTGAGGAGGTAAATAATAGAATAAACACGCCATGAGCAATATGGAGCAATATCTACAAGTAAGGGGCAAAACTTAATGCCTCGTTTAGGCCCTTTGGTGCCATAGTGCCAAGTTGCACTATCCATTTTGTTTCTTTTTGCGCCAGCAACTTTTTATTGTCCCCACCCCGAACACCCAGATGTAAGACGTCAATGCCTCTCACACTCAGTAATTTTGCATCACATTTGTGGTGCAACCTGAAATGACGTGGGATTGACTTAAGTTCAAAGACATCAGGCACCGTTCTGGCCGCACCAATGTCCCGCACATGCCCACGGACCCTAACTCTCAATTCACGAGTAGTTAAGCCCACATAAACCTTCGGGCAGGGACACGTGGCGTAGTAGATCACGTTAGTTGTACCACAAGAAATTCGTTCTCTGATGTCATATTTTCTAGTTCCATCCGTAGATGTAAAACTAGAGCATCGCAGGACATTGGTGCAGGCAAGACAGTGCCCGCAAGGGAAACAACCCTTATTGGGACCCCTCGTACCGAATGGGTTGTTCGGGGTAGGGACATAGTGGCTACGCACCAGTAAGTCGTTGAGGTTTTTACACCTCCTCGACGTCATCTGTGGGTTAGGACCCAGGAAGGCCGCCAGAGAGGGTTCAGTCCCTAAAACGGACCAATGTTTAGCAAGGATGGAGCGCATATTGCCCCACTCGTGGTTGTACGTTGAGATAAAACAAATAGGACCAGCTCCGTCCTTGTCGGTCCGCTTGTTGAGTGAGTGCAGTAGAGTCTCACGCGGCGTTCTTCTGGCGCGATCATAGCCGTGTTGAATAGATCTCCGGCTATAACCACGAGCCAGAAAACGGCCTTTCAGATCCGAGGCTTGTGCCTCGAATCTGGACTCAGAGGAACAGATTCGCCGCATCCTGAGGAACTGTCCGACCGGGACGGCCCTCACCGTGGACGGGTCATGTGCCGAAGAGGCATGTAGAAGTGAGTTAACCGAAGTCAATTTTCTGAAGACATCCGCCTGGATGCGCCGAGAAGAGTCGACCTCCAGGCGGATGTCCAGAAAATTGACCGTAACATTGCTATATGTATATGTCAATCTAATGTTGACCATATTGTTGTTTAAAGTACCCATAAAGTCCTCGAGCTGCCGGACGGTCCCGTCCCACAAAAAGAAAATATCATCAATGAAGCGATACCAGCACAGCACATGGGAAGCGGCCCATGGGCCCTCGTCGCCAAAAAGGAATCTCTCCCAGTAACCCAGGAAGAGATTAGCGTACGAGGGCGCACAGGCCGCGCCCATGGCCGTGCCACGCTTCTGTAAATAAAAAATGTCTTTAAAGACTGTTAGCAATTATAAGATCTCTCCACAGGTGTTCAATGGGATTTAGATCAGGACTCATTGCTGGCCACTTCAGATATCTCCAGTGCCTTGTTTCCATCCATTTCTGGGCTTCTTGAAGTATGCTTTGGGTCATTGTCTTGCTGGAAGACCCATGACCTAGGAAGAAAACCAAGCTTTCTAACACTGGGTATTACTTTACAACCCAAAATCCTTTGGTAATCATCAGATTTCATGATGCCTTGCACACAGTCAAGGTACCCAGTGCCAAAGGCAGCAAAACAACTCCAAAATATCTTTGAACCTCCACCGTATTTAACTGTAGGTACTGTGTTCTTTTCTTTGTACGCCTCATTCCTTTTTCATTAAACATTAGAATGATATGTTTTACAAAATAGCTCACTCTTTGTCTCATCTGTCCAAAAGATGATTTCCTAGAAGGATTTTTTCTTATTCACGTACATTTTGACAAACTGCAGTCTAGATTTTTTATGTTTCTGTGTCAGCAGTGGGGTCCTCCTGGTTTTCCTGCCATAGACTTTCATTTCATTAACATTTTAATGGATAGTTTTGCACTGACACTGATGCACCCTGAGCCTGCAGGACAGTTTACATTTTTTGGAACTTGATTGGGACTGCTTATCCACCATCCGAACTATCCTGCGTTGCAACCTTTCATCAATCTTTCTCCATAATCTAAGTCCAGGGAGATTAGCTACAGTGCCATGGGTTGTAGACTTCTTGATTGTGTTGTGCACCATGGACAAAGGAACATCAAGATGGACTTGCAATCTTCAGATTGTTAATAATTTTCAACAATTTTTGTTCTCAAGTCCTCAGACAGTTTTATTCTCCTCTTTCTGTTCTGCATTCTTAGTGTGGCACACACAGACACAATGCAAATATTGAGTCAACTTCTCCCCCTTTTACCTGGTTTCAGGTGTGATTTTTATAGTGCACACACCATTTACTTGCCATAGGCAAGTTTTAATGAGCATCACATTCTTGAGACAAAGTTGTTTACCCACAATTTTTGAAAGGTGACAACAATTTTGTCTTGCCCATTTTTAGGTTTTTGTGTTAAATGATGTCCAATTTCCTTTTTTTTTACCTCACTCCTCTTTAAAATTCTGCGCTGCCATCATTATGTGAGTGGTGTGTGAGCAGAGTGAGTTGGCATCCTGTGTGCAAGACTTCAATAAAATGTCGCCAGAGGCAGCACATGTGAAGATTGAGATTTTGGCTCAGTAAATTTTTCACCAAGCCTCAATCTGCGCATGAGCTGAATAATCAGTGACCTGCACAACAAGCAGAGGTGGCTAGTGGTGGAAGGGGGGGGAGGCGGAGAACCAAAGGAAAACTTTGCTCTCGTGTCCTGCCCCGAAGCACACAAGACGTCATTTTATGAAAACTTCACAAGGTGAGTATTCATCAGCCACTGAGCAGGTCCCTTTACATCAGGTATCATTACAGTGTCATTATGACCATGCCTTTAGTTTATAGGGTTAAATCCTGTTGACAGGTTCTTTTTAACTATACTTTCTGCACAGATTCAACCAAATGCAGCAAGGTTATTTGGACAGCGCTTCACAGTACATATGGACATTGACCCAAAGCCTACTGCGAAAGCAACCTAGGATTTTTAAGGCAAAAAAGTGGAATATTCTACAATCACCATCAGATCTTAACTCCCATCAATCAGCATTTCATATGCTTAACCCCTTCATGACCCAGCCTATTTTGACCTTAACCCCTTCATGACCCAGCCTATTTTGACCTTAAAGACCTTGCCGTTTTTTGCAATTCTGACCAGTGTCCCTTTAGGAGGTAATAACTCAGGAACGCTTCAACGGATCCTAGCGGTTCTGAGAATGTTTTTTCATGACATATTGGGCTTCATGTTAGTGGTAAATTTAGGTCAATAAATTATGCGTTTATTTGTGATAAAAACGGAAATTTGGGGAAAATTTTGAAAATTTCGCAATTTTCACATTTTGAATTTTTATTCTGTTAAACCAGAGAGTTATGTGACACAAAATAGTTAATAAATAACATTTCCCACATGTTTACTTTACATCAGCACAATTTTGGAAACAAAATTTTTTTTTGCTAGGAAGTTATAAGGGTTAAAATTTGACCAGCGATTTCTCATTTTTACAACGAAATTTACAAAACCATTTTTCTAGGGACCACCTCACATTTGAAGTCAGTTTGAGGGGTCTATATGGCTGAATATACCCAAAAGTGACACCATTCTAAAAACTGCACCCCTCAAGGTACTCAAAACCACATTCCAGAAGTTTATTAACCCTTCAGGTGCTTCACAGCAGCAGAAGCAACATGGAAGGAAAAAATGAACATTTAACTTTTTAGTCACAAAAATTATCTTTTAGCAACAATTTTTTTATTTTACCAATGGTAAAAGGAGAAACTGAACCATGTAAGTTGTTGTCCAATTTGTCCTGAGTACGCTGATATCTCACATGTGGGAGTAAACCAATGTTTGGGCGCACGGCAGGGCTTGGAAGGGAAGGAGCGCCATTTGACTTTTTGAATCAAAAATTGGCTCCACTTTTTAGCGGACACCATGTCACGTTTGGAGAGCCCCCGTGTGCCTCAAAATTGGATCTCCCCCACAAGTGACCATATTTTGGAAACTAGACGCCCCAGGGAACTTATCTAGATGCATAGTGAGCACTTTGAACCCCCAGATGCTTCACAAATTGATCCGTAAATATGGAAAAGTACTTTTTTTTCACAAAAAAATTCTTTTCGCCTCTATTTTTTAATTATCACATGGGCAATAGGATAAAATGGATCATAAAATTTGTTGGGCAATTTCTCCCGAGTACGCCGATACCTCATATGTGGGGGTAAACCACTGTTTGGGTACTCGGCAGGGCTCGGAAGGGAAGGCGTGCCATTTGACTTTTTGAATGGAAAATTAGCTCCAATTGTTAGCGGACACCATGTCGCGTTTGGAGAGCCCCTGTGTGCCTAAACATTGGAGCTCCCCCACAAGTGACCCCATTTTGGAAACTAGACCCCCCAAGGAACAGGTGTAAAACGCTGCGGAATCCGCACAAAGAATTGACATGCTGCGGAAAATACAATGCAGCGTTTCCGCGCGGTATTTTCCGCACCATGGGCACAGCGGATTTGGTTTCCATATGTTTACATGGTACTGTAAACCTGATGGAACACTGCTGCGAATCCGCAGCCAAATCCGCACCGTGTGCACATAGCCTAATTCTAAAGGTATGTGCACACGCTGCGGAAAACGCTGCGGATCCGCAGCAGTTTCCCATGAGTTTACAGTTCAATGTAAACCTATGGGAAACAAAAATCGCTGTACACATGCTGCGGAAGAACTGCACGGAAACGCAGCGGTTTACATTCCGCAGCATGTCACTTCTTTGTGCGGATTCCGCAGCGGTTTTACAACTGCTCCAATAGAAAATCGCAGTTGTAAAACCGCAGTGAAATGCGCAGAAAAAACGCGGTAAATCCGCGATAAATCCGCAGCGGTTTAGCACTGCGGATTTATCAAATCCGCTGCGGAAAAATCCACAGAGGACCAGAATACGTGTGCACATACCGAAACCCTAACCCTAACCCTACCCCTAACCCTACCCCTAACCCTAACCCTACCCCTAACCCTACCCCTAACCCTACCCCTAACCCTACCCCTAACCCTACCCCTAACCCTAACCCTACCCCTAACCCTAACCCTACCCCTAACCCTACCCCTAACCCTAACCCTAACCCTATTCTAACATTAGTGGAAAAAAAAAATTTCTTTATTTTTTTATTGTCCCTACCTATGGGGGTGACAAAGGGGGGGGGGGTCATTTATTATTTTTTTTATTTTGATCACTGAGATAGATTATATCTCAGTGATCAAAATGCACTTTGGAACGAATCTGCCGGCCGGCAGATTCGGCCGGCGCACTGCGCATGCGCCCGCCATTTTGGAAGATGGCGGTGCCCGGGAGAAGACGGACGGACCCCGGCAGGATCGGTAAGTATGATGGGGTGGGGGGGAAGCACGGGGGGGGGGATCGGAGCATGGGGGGTGAATCGGAGCGCGGGAGGGGTGGAACGGAGCACGGGAGGGGTGGAACGGAGCACGGGGGGGTGGAACGGAGCACGGGGGGTTGGAACGAAGCACGGAGGGGGTGGATCGGAGTGCAGGGGGGGTGATTGGAGCACGGGGGGGTGATTGAAGCACGGGGGGAGCGGACAAGAGCACGGGGGGGAGCGGAGCACAGGACGGAGGGGAGCCGGAGCAGTGTACCGGACAGATCGGGGGGCTGGGGGGGCGATCGGTGGGGTGGGGTGGGGGCACATTAGTATTTCCAGCCATGGCCGATGATATTGCAGCATCGGCCATGGCTGGATTGTAATATTTCACCAGTTATAATAGGTGAAATATTACAAATCGCTCTGATTGGCAGTTTCACTTTCAACAGCCAATCAGAGCGATCGTAGCCACGGGGGGGGGGGGGGGTGAAGCCACCTCCCCTGGGCTAAACTACCACTCCCCCTGTCCCTGCAGATCGGGTGAAATGGGAGTTAACCCTTTCACCCGATCTGCAGGGACGCGATCTTTCTGTGATACAGCATATGCGTCACAGGTCGGATTGGCACCGACTTTCATGACGCATACGCTGTGTCACAGGTCGGGAAGGGGTTAAAGACCTTGCCGTTTTTTGCAATTCTGACCAGTGTCCCTTTATGAGGTAATAACTCAGGAACGCTTCAACGGATCCTAGCGGTTCTGAGATTGTTTTTTCGTGACATATTGGGCTTCATGTTAGTGGTAAATTTAGGTCAATAAATTCTGCGTTTATTTGTGATAAAAACGGAAATTTGGTGAAAATTTTGAAAATTTCGCAATTTTCACATTTTGAATTTTTATTCTGTTAAACCAGAGAGATATGTGACACAAAATAGTTAATAAATAACATTTCCCACATGTTTACTTTACATCAGCACAATTTTGGAAGCAAAATTTTTTTTTGTTAGGAAGTTATAAGGGTTAAAATTTGACCAGCGATTTGTCATTTTTACAACGAAATATACAAAACCATTTTTTTTAGGGACCACCTCACATTTGAAGTCAGTTTGAGGGGTCTATATGGCTGAAAATACCCAAAAGTGACACCATTCTAAAAACTGCACCCCTCAAGGTACTCAAAACCACATTCAAGAAGTTTATTAACCCTTCAGGTGCTTCACAGCAGCAGAAGCAACATGGAAGGAAAAAATGAACATTTAACTTTTTAGTCACAAAAATTATCTTTTAGCAACAATTTTTTTATTTTCCCAATGGTAAAAGGAGAAACTGAACCACGAAAGTTGTTGTCCAATTTGTCCTGAGTACGCTGATACCTCATATGTGGGGGTAAACCACTGTTTGGGCGCACGGCAGGGCTTGGAAGGGAAGGAGCGCCATTTGACTTTTTGAATCAAAAATTTGCTCCACTCTTTAGCGGACACCATGTCACGTTTGGAGAGCACCCGTGTGCCTAAAAATTGGAGCTCCCCCACAAGTGACCCCATTTTGGAAACTAGACGCCCCAAGGAACTTATCTAGATGCATAGTGAGCACTTTGAACCCCCAGGTGCTTCACAAATTGATCCGTAAAAATGAAAAAGTACTTTTTTTTCACAAAAAAATTCTTTTAGCCTCAATTTTTTCATTTTCACATGAGCAACAGGATAAAATGGATCCTAAAATGTGTTGGGCAATTTCTCCTGAGTACACCAATACCTCACATGTGGGGGTAAACCACTGTTTGGGCACATGGTAAGGCTCGGAAGGGAAGGAGCGCCATTTGACTTTTTGAATGAAAAATTATTTCCATCGTTAGCGGACACCATGTCGCGTTTGGATAGCTCCTGTGTGCCTAAACATTGGCGCTCCCCCACAAGTGACCCCATTTTGGAAACTAGACCCCCCAAGGAACTTATTTAGATGCCTAGTGAGCACTTTAAACCCTCAGGTGCTTCACAGATTGATCTGTAAAAATGAAAAAGTACTTTTTTTTCACAAAAAAATTTTTTCGCCTCAATTTTTTCATTTTCACATGGGCAGTAGGATAAAATGGATCATAAAATTTGTTGGGCAATTTCTCCCGAGTACGCCGATACCTCATATGTGGGGGTAAACCACTGTTTGGGCACTCGGCAGGGCTCGGAAGGGAAGGCGTGCCATTTGACTTTTTGAATGGAAAATTAGCTCCAATTGTTAGCGGACACCATGTCGCGTTTGGAGAGCCCCTGTGTGCCTAAACATTGGAGCTCCCCCACAAGTGACCCCATTTTGGAAACTAGACCCCCCAAGGAACTTATCTAGATGCATATTGAGCACTTTAAACCCCCAGGTGCTTCACAGAAGTTTATAACGCAGAGCCATGAAAATAAAAAATAATTTTTCTTTCCTCAAAAATGATTTTTTAGCCTGGAATTTCCTATTTTGCCAAGGATAATAGGAGAAATTGGACCCCAAATATTGTTGTCCAGTTTGTCCTGAGTACGCTGATACCCCATATGTGGGGGTAAACCACTGTTTGGGCGCACGGCAGGGCTCGGAAGGGATGGCACGCCATTTGGCTTTTTAAATGGAAAATTAGCTCCAATCATTAGCGGACACCATGTCACGTTTGGAGAGCCCCTGTGTGCCTAAACATTGGAGATCCCCCAGAAATGACCCCATTTTGGAAACTAGACCCCCAAAGGAACTAATCTAGATGTGTGGTGAGGACTTTGAACCCCCAAGTGCTTCACAGAAGTTTATAACGCAGAGCCATGAAAAAAAAAAAAAAAAATTATTTTCTCAAAAATGATCTTTTAGCCTGCAATTTTTTATTTTCCCAAGGGTAGCAGGAGAAATTTGACCCCAAAAGTTGTTGTCCAGTTTCTCCTGAGTACGATGATACCCCATATGTGGGGGTAAATCTCTGTTTGGGGACATGCCGGGGCTCGGAAGTGAAGTAGTGACGTTTTGAAATGCAGACTTTGATGGAATGCTCTGTGGGCGTCACATTGCGTTTGCAGAGCCCCTGATGTGGTTTAACAGTAGAAACCCCCCACAAGTGACCCCATTTTGGAAACTAGACCCCCAAAGGAACTTATCTAGATGTGTGGTGAGCACTTTGAACCCCCAAGTGCTTCATAGAAGTTTATAATGCAGAGCCGTGAAAATAATAAATACGTTTTCTTTCCTCAAAAATAATTATTTAGCCCAGAATTTTTTAATTTTCCCAAAGGTAACAGGAGAAATTTGACCCCAATATTTGTTGTCCAGTTTCTCTGGAGTACGGTGATACCCCATATGTGGGGGTAAACCACTGTTTAGGCACACGTTGGGGCTCGGAAGTGAAGTAGTGACGTTTTGAAATGCAGACTTTGATGGAATGCTCTGCGGGCGTCACGTTGCGTTTGCAGAGCCCCTGATGTGCCTAAACAGTAGAAACCCCCCACAAGTGACCCCATTTTGGAAACTAGACCCCGAAAGGAACTTATCTAGATGTGTGGTGAGCACTTTGAACCCCCAAGTGCTTCATAGAAGTTTATAATGCAGAGCCGTGAAAATAATAAATATGTTTTCTTTCCTCAAAAATAATTATTTAGCCCAGAATTTTTTATTTTCCCAAGGGTAACAGGAGAAATTGGACCCCAATATTTGTTGTCCAGTTTCTCCTGAGTACGCTGATACCCCATGTGTGGGGGTAAACCACTGTTTGGGCACACGTCGGGGCTCAGAAGGGAAGTAGTGACTTTTGAAATGCAGACTTTGATGGAATGGTCTGCGGGCGTCACATTGCGTTTGCAGAGCCCCTGGTGTGCCTAAACAGTAGAAACCCCCCACAAGTGACCACATTTTAGAAACTAGACCCCCCAAGGAACTTATCTAGATATGTGGTGAGCACTTTGAACCCCCAAGTGCTTCACAGACGTTTACAACGCAGAGCCGTGAAAATAAAAAATCATTTTTCTTTCCTCAAAAATGATGTTTTAGCAAGCATTTTTTAAGATTTACAAGGGTAACAGGAGAAATTGGACCCCAGTAATTGTTGCGCAGTTTATCCTGAGTACACTGATACCCCATATGTGGGGGTAAACCACTGTTTGGGCACACGTCAGGGCTCGGAAGTGAGGGAGCACCATTTGACTTTTTGAATACGAGATTGGCTGGAAACAATGGTGGCGCCATGTTGCGTTTGGAGACCCCTGATGTGCCTAAACAGTGGTAACCCCTCAATTCTACCTCCAACACTAACCCCAACACACCCCTAACCCTAATCCCAACTGTAGCCATAACCCTAATCACAACCCTAACCCTAAGGCTATGTGCCCACGTTGCGGATTCGTGTGAGATATTTCCGCACCATTTTTGAAAAATCCGCGGGTAAAAGGCACTGCGTTTTACCTGCGGATTTTCCGCGGATTTCCAGTGTTTTTTGTGCGGATTTCACCTGCGGATTCCTATTGAGGAACAGGTGTAAAACGCCGCGGAATCCGCACAAAGAATTGACATGCTGCGGAAAATACAATGCAGCGTTTCCGCGCGGTATTTTCTGCACCATGGGCACAGCGGATTTGGTTTTTCATATGTTTACATGGTACTGTAAACCTGATGGAATACTGCTGCGAATCCGCAGCGGCCAATCCGCAGCCAAATCCGCACCGTGTGCACATAGCCTAATTCTAAAGGTATGTGCACACTGCGGAAAACGCTGCAGATCCGCAGCAGTTTCCCATGAGTTTACAGTTCAATGTAAACCTATGGGAAACAAAAATCGCTGTACATATGCTGCGGAAAAACTGCACGGAAACGCAGCGGTTTACATTCCGCAGCATGTCACTTCTTTGTGCGGATTCCGCAGCGGTTTTACAACTGCTCAAATAGAAAATCGCAATTGTAATTGTAAAACCGCAGTGAAATGCGCAGAAAAAAACGCGGTAAATCCGCCATAAATCCGCAGCGGTTTAGCACTGCGGATTTATCAAATCCGCAGCGGAAAAATCCGCAGAGGACCAGAATACGTGTGCACATACCGAAACCCTAACCCTAGCCCTAACCCTAGCCCTACCCCTAACCCTAACCCTAGCCCTACCCCTAACCCTACCCCTAACCCTACCCCTAACCCTACCCCTAACCCTACCCCTAACCCTAACCCTAACCCTATTCTAACATTAGTGGAAAAAAAAATTTCTTTATTTTTTTATTGTCCCTACCTATGGGGGTGACAAAGGGGGGGGGTCATTTATTATTTTTTTTATTTTGATCACTGAGATATAATCTATCTCAGTGATCAAAATGCACTTTGGAACGAATCTGCCGCCATTTTGGAAGATGGCGGCGTCCAGGGAGAAGACGGACGGGACCCCGGCAGGATCGGTAAGTATGATGGGGTGGGGGGGACCACGGGGGATTTGATCGGAGCACGGGGGGGGGGAATCAGAGCGCGGCAGGCGTGGAACGGAGCACGGGGGGCGTGGAACGGAGCACGGGGGGGCTGGAACGGAGCACGGGGGGTGGAACGGAGCACGAGGGGGGGGTGGATCGGAATGCAGGGGGGGTGATTGGAGCACGGGGGGGTGATTGGAGAACGGGGGGAGCGGACAAGAGCACGGGGGGGAGCGGAGCACTGGATGGAGGGGAGCCGGAGCAGTGTACCGGCCAGATCGGGGGGCTGGGGGGGCGATCGGTGGGGTGGGGTGGGGGCACATTAGTATTTCCAGCCATGGCCGATGATATTGCAGCATCGGCCATGGCTGGATTGTAATATTTCACCCGTTATAATAGGTGAAATATTACAAATCGCTCTGATTGGCAGTTTCACTTTCAACAGCCAATCAGAGCGATCGTAGCCACGGGGGGGGGGTGAAGCCACCCCCCCTGGGCTAAACTACCACTCCCCCTGTCCCTGCAGATCGGGTGAAATGGGAGTTAACCCTTTCACCGGATCTGCAGGGACGCGATCTTTCCATGACGCCACATAGGCGTCATGGGTCGGATTGGCACCTACTTTCATGACGCCTACGTGGCGTCATGGGTCGGGAAGGGGTTAAGATAAAATTTAAGGCATAAAGACTCAGAAACAAGCAACAACTGAAGTCAGTTGCAGTAAAGAGATGTCCATGTGTAACGAATGGAAACGGAGGCACAGGTGGTGAAGTGCACATTCGTTTATTGAACTTACTGTGGAACCATGGGACCACTACTCGGGGGTTCCGAAGGGGGTGTGACTAAGCGAGCCCCAGACTCCCGTAGTAAGACTCCTCAAACAGGGCCAGAGTGGAAGTGCGGGAGACGCATGGTGCAACCTCCTGTTAGACCCCGGGAAAAGTTAAAGCTGACTCAGCCAGATTGGCGTGCAGACAGGTATTGCAAGTAGCGGGGACCTGGACAGGAGACAGGCAGCTCAAACGGGTAGCGGACAACAGCTGGCACGGAGAGAGCAGGTGGCATAGACGTAGCCCCAGAAGGCGAGGGAAACACAGAGGGTACACTGAGGAGACAAACCAGAATTAGCAAGGTACAGGCTGAGGATTCCACACAAGAGTTGGAAACCAGAGAACTAGCAACAGGAAACACTTGTTACTCAGGCACCTCCCTAAGGGCAGAGGTGCCTGAAATAGTATGAGACACATAGCCATTGGCTGAGACCTATTTTTGAAAATGGCGCGCTGTCTCTTTAAGAGATCGGGAGGCGCACACAGTGTCCAGGAAGCAGGAGCAGGCAGCGCGGGACGAGGAACGGAAGCCCCAGGAGGCCGGCGTCCCCGCCGGGAAGCGGCAGCCCCAAGGACACAGGTGCAGATCGGGGCAGCGGCGCTACACCATGGCTTCCAGACTTCAGGCAGTCATTGCCTGCAAAGGTTTCTCTACAAAGTATTAAAAATGAACATTTTATCTATGGTAAAGTTAATTTGTCCAATTACTTTTGAGCACCTGAAATGAGGAGGCTTTGAAGAAAAATGGTTGCAATTCCAAAGTGTCCAACCCCTTTATTTAGATCTGAAGTCCACACTTCAGTCAGATCTTAGTTGTTTCATTTCAAATCCAAAATAGTGGCGTGCAAAGCCTTAATCACGAAGATTAGATTGTTCTGCAAATATTTCTAGACCTAAATGTTGATCACATAGGAGACACTGGGGCTTGCCCAACCACTGCAGTCCATGGGAATCTGCCCAAAGACAAAAGGAAACTACATTGCTGGCTGTAAATGGCTCGCTTGCTATAGAGCATCTCTGGAATTAGGCGTTGTCCAGAGCATGTCTCTACCGCCTCCTAATTTGCTGCAACTGCAAGGTGATAACCTGTTGACATGGGCTAATATTCCTGCATCATTAGTGGAATCTATAGCATGTTGTTAGGAAGACCAAGAAAATCCAAATGCGCTACTAGATGAGTGTCTCTAATAAAGTGGCCATTTAGTGCATGTTTTATACTTGGTGGAAATGACAGGATAAAGCTGATCTGTCACGGTTCCACCCATCAGTGTGTTTGGGATCCAGTTACTGACAACAGGGCCATCCAATCTGGTATAAGGGTGTGCTTATTCTGACAGTGTGTTGATTGACAGCTCTACTATCCAATCTGAGACTTTGAGGCGTCGGCTGTCTCCAGGTGTTTAATATTCCAGGTAATCGCCATGCTTCTTAACTGAGCTGTCTCTCCCAAAACTCTGCCAGATGTACAATCAGCCCGTGAGGTTTGTGCTTCCCTGTGCCTTGAGTTCTGTATGCTTGATCTGTTGCCTGACCTTGGACTTCGTTCTGACCATCCGCCTGTTTAACCCCCTTTGCCCCGATCTGTTATCCTCCCAGTAGTCTGACTTCAGAACGTTACCTGACTACTCTTTTGTCTCTTCCTTCTGTTTATGACGTACCCTCCATGCTTCTGACCTTGGACTTCTTGACGACTCTGACTTACGGCTTGACCGTGAGAAGTGACTAGTGTCACATGATCATAGAGATTAGATGTTGTCTGGATTTTCTCACAATTTTCTGGATATGGAGACTGCTGGTTAAAATTTAGGAGCTGACAGGTAGGATTTATACTGGAGACCTGCAGCTATGTCACAACTACTGTCATTTTTGGTCATCACGTTAATTTATGATCTTTTCTGTTCTAAGTTATTTCATGTCACTTCTTCATTTGTCAGTGACTTTTACAATATTTGTTTCAGGGTAATGTTCTGACCCATATTAATACTACAGAGACATATGTGAGGGGTGATGAGCAGTGCAAAGAGGAGATTCATACAGATAACTGCATAGGTGAGTAGTGACCATTAAACGAAGTCACAGATTCTACTCAGTTCCTGACTTGTTAAAATATATCTAATATATAAAGCTGAATGTGTGTGTGTGTGTGTGTGTGTGTATGTGTGTATGTCCGAGATTGGCATCTGCACCATCGCAGCTACAGCCACAAAATTTTGCACAGTCACACGTCTTGACCCCGAGAGCTTCATAAGCTATGTTGTGAGGCAAAATTTTAACCCCGCGCGTTCCAATTCACCAAACAATTTTGCCCCTATCTACATAATGGGGAAAAAGTGAAAGGAAAAGTGTTGAAGGCAAATTGACAGCTGCCAGATGTGAACAAGGAGGACTTAAAGAGTGAGAGCGATGGCACCAAAGAGTATATACCGTACAGTTGCTAAGGTGGGGCCCCGACATGGGATACTCACCACACACGGGGATATGAACACACACACAAAATGCGCCACACACTACCACGTGCTTGAACACATATACCACCCTCAGTACACATTTCACCACACATACACCAACCTCGCTACATAAAAGTCGAAAAACAAAAGTTGCCGCTCAAAACTCGCCACGCGCAAAACTCACCATATGCAAAACTAGGCTCAGGCAAAACTCGCCACACGGGCAAAACTCACCACATGGAAAACTCGCCACACGCAAAACTTGCACACGCGGAAAAATTGCCACACATGCAAAAGTTGCTTCACACAAAACTTGCACCTACTCAAAATGCACCACACATAAAACTCACCACGCGCAAAACTCGCCATGTGCAAAACTTGCTGCACACAACTTGCTACACTAACCTGTCACATGCAACTCGACACACAAAAAGTTGCTACACGCATGTCGCCACACAAAACTCATCTCACAAAAGTCGCTGCATGCATGTAGCCACATGCAACTCAACACACACAACTTGACACATGAAACTCGCCCTAAAACACACACAAGTCTGGTATTATCCTTCAAAGATAAAAATCTGATTAATAAACAGACAAACTACAAGAGCAACAAATGTACCATATAGGAAATACGGCAGCTGTCAGTCAAATGATCAGTCTATTATGTGTGTGTGTGTGCTAATATATACTGCCGGGGGAAGGGCTTCCTGTTGGCTGGAGATTTATCAGGCTGCCAATTTAGCTTACAAATACTGAGGTAAAAATTCTGACCAAATAACGTGTGAACGAGGTCTAATACAGGAGAAGATGACACACAGGTATATACTATATACAGGAGAGATGACACACAGGTATATACTATATACAGGAGGAGATGACTTACAGGTACATACTATATACAGGAGGAGATGACACACATATATACTATATACAGGAGGAGATGGCACACAGGTATATACTATATACAGGAGGAGATGACACACACATATATACTATATACAGGGGAGATGACACACAGGTACAGTGGGGCAAAAAAGTATTTAGTCAGTCAGCAATAGTGCAAGTTCCACCACTTAAAAAGATGAGAGGCGTCTGTAATTTACATCATAGGTAGACCTCAACTATGGGAGACAAACTGAGAAAAAAAAATCCAGAAAATCACATTGTCTGTTTTTTTAACATTTTATTTGCATATTATGGTGGAAAATAAGTATTTGGTCAGAAACAAACAATCAAGATTTCTGGCTCTCACAGACCTGTAACTTCTTCTTTAAGAGTCTCCTCTTTCCTCCACTCATTACCTGTAGTAATGGCACCTGTTTAAACTTGTTATCAGTATAAAAAGACACCCGTGCACACCCTCAAACAGTCTGACTCCAAACTCCACTATGGTGAAGACCAAAGAGCTGTCAAAGGACACCAGAAACAAAATTGTAGCCCTGCACCAGGCTGGGAAGACTGAATCTGCAATAGCCAACCAGCTTGGAGTGAAGAAATCAACAGTGGGAGCAATAATTAGAAAATGGAAGACATACAAGACCACTGATAATCTCCCTCGATCTGGGGCTCCACGCAAAATCCCACCCCGTGGGGTCAGAATGATCACAAGAACGGTGAGCAAAAATCCCAGAACCACGCGGGGGGACCTAGTGAATGAACTGCAGAGAGCTGGGACCAATGTAACAAGGCCTACCATAAGTAACACACTACGCCACCATGGACTCAGATCCTGCAGTGCCAGACGTGTCCCACTGCTTAAGCCAGTACATGTCCGGGCCCGTCTGAAGTTTGCTAGAGAGCATTTGGATGATCCAGAGGAGTTTTGGGAGAATGTCCTATGGTCTGATGAAACCAAACTGGAACTGTTTGGTAGAAACACAACTTGTCATGTTTGGAGGAAAAAGAATACTGAGTTGCATCCATCAAACACCATACCTACTGTAAAGCATGGTGGTGGAAACATCATGCTTTGGGGCTGTTTCTCTGCAAAGGGGCCAGGACGACTGATCCGGGTACATGAAAGAATGAATGGGGCCATGTATCGTGAGATTTTGAGTGCAAACCTCCTTCCATCAGCAAGGGCATTGAAGATGAAACGTGGCTGGGTCTTTCAACATGACAATGATCCAAAGCACACCGCCAGGGCAACGAAGGAGTGGCTTCGTAAGAAGCATTTCAAGGTCCTGGAGTGGCGTAGCCAGTCTCCAGATCTCAACCCTATAGAAAACCTTTGGAGGGAGTTGAAAGTCCGTGTTGCCAAGCGAAAAGCCAAAAACATCACTGCTCTAGAGGAGATCTGCATGGAGGAATGGGCCAACATACCAACAACAGTGTGTGGCAACCTTGTGAAGACTTACAGAAAACGTTTGACCTCTGTCATTGCCAACAAAGGATATATTACAAAGTATTGAGATGAAATTTTGTTTCTGACCAAATACTTATTTTCCACCATAATATGCAAATAAAATGTTTAAAAAAAACAGACAATGTGATTTTCTAGATTTTTTTTCTCAGTTTGTCTCCCATAGTTGAGGTCTACCTATGATGTAAATTACAGACGTCTCTCATCTTTTTAAGTGGTGGAACTTGCACTATTGCTGACTGACTAAATACTTTTTTGCCCCACTGTATATACTATATACAGGAGGAGATGACATACAGGTATATACTATATACAGGAGGAGATGACATACAGGTATATACTATATACAGGAGGAGATGACACACTGGTATATACTATATACAGGGGAGATGACACACGGGTATATACCATATACAGGGGAGATGACACACAGGTATATACTATATACAGGGGAGATGACACACAGGTATATACTATATACAGGAGTAGATGACACACAGGTCTGTTGTCGAGGGCCAAACCAATAAAATTAATTCTGCTCAATATTAGTATCAAAATATTATTATATTATTGTTATTATTATTAATTGTATCACTTAATATTGAGCATAATTAAGTATACTGACATCCTCCTATATATTGTTTGAACCCAAGTACAGTATATCATATGAGCCCCTCTTACAGCCCCTTATATACTGTAAGAGACCCCACGCAGCCTCTTTATATACAGCATGAGCCCCACACAGCCTCCTTATAAACAGCATGGGCCCCACACAGCCTTCCTATAGAGCATGAGCCCTACACAGCCTCCCTATATATACTGCATGAGCCCCACAGAGCCTCCCTATATATACTGCATGAGTCCCACACAGCCTCCCTAAATAGAGCATGTGCCCCACACAGCCACCCCATATACTGCATGAGCCCCACACAACCTCCCAGTGTTCAGCATGAGGCCCCATAGCCTCGTCATGTGCAGCATGACGCCCCAATAGCCTCCCCATGTGCAGCACGATGCCCCATAACCTCCCCTTGTGTAGCCCGACACCCCCATAGCCTCCCCATGTACAGCATGATGCCCCTATAGCCTCCCCATGTGTAGCACGACACCCGCATAGCCTCCCCATGTGTAGCACGACGCCCGCATAGCCTCCCCTTGTGCAGCACGACGCCCGCATAGCCTCCCCTTGTGCAGCACAACACCCCCATAGCCTCCACATGTGCAGAACGATGCCCCATAGCCTCACTAAGTGCACAATGCCACCCCCATAGCCTCCCCATGTGCAGTACAACTCTCCCATAGCCTCCCCTTGTGCTGCAAGATACCCCCATAGCCTCCCATGTGCACCCAAACTTCCAATACACATGAATAAAAAGGATCACCACATACTCATCTCGACCCGTTTCACAGAGCTCTGCTTCTGTTTCGGTGTCTCCGGTGTGCTGACTCTCCGCAGCACACAGCTGACGAGATGAAATTACGTCATCGCGTCAGCTGTTTTACACGCTGATAGGTGGAGGAAGTGGAAGGAGGCCTCTCCTCCACCAATGAAGTCAACGCAGATGGAGACAGCTAGTGGGGGCACGGTGCGGCTCGTGGACCTGTTTTCCAGCCCATTGGTTGTCTCGGTCCGCAGGCTAGACTGAGACAGCCAAAGGGCCGGATATGGCCCGTGGGCCGTACTTTGCCCAGGTTTGCCCTAGAGAAACTAATAAGTAAATTCCCAATTACCCCCAAAAGGAATTGAAAAACTAAGCATATTTGGTATTGCTGTATCCGTAAAAGTCCGATCTATCAAAATATAACATAATTTAACCCACACTGTAAGTAACACCATTTTTTAGAAAGTTCAGATTTTTATAAACCACTAAACTTTTTAAATTTTTATAAGCTTAGAATTGGCATATTGACCATAAGAATTATATTGCTATGTCATTTTTACCGCACTCTGAACGCTGCAATAAAATCAATTCACCCCAATTGGATTTTTTTTCAGTGTATTTAATGGTAAAGTAACATAGTAACATAGTTATTAAGGTTGAAGGAAAATTTTACGTACATCTAGTTCAACCCATAGCCTAACCTAACATGCCCTAGCATGTTGATCCAGAGGAAGGCAAAAAAAAACCATGTGGCAAATAGTAAGCTCCACTTTGGGGAAAAAAATTCCTTCCCGACTCCACATACGGCAATCAGATTAGTTCCCTGGATCAACGACCTATCAAGGAATCTAGTATATATACCCTGTAACATTATACTTTTCAAGAAAGCTATCCAATCCCCTCTTAAATTTAAGTTATGAATCACTCATTACAACATCATACGGCAGAGAGTTCAATAGTCTCACTGCTCTTACAGTAAAGAACCGCGTCTGTTATTATGCTTAAACCTTCTTTCCTCCAGACGTAGAGGATGCCCCCTTGTCCCTGTCTCAGGTCTATGATTAAAAAGATCATCAGAAAGGTCTTTGCACTGTCCCCTCATATATTTATACATTAAAATAAGATCACCCCTTAGTCTTCGTTTTTCCAAACTAAATAGCCCCTAGTGTAATAGCCGGTCTTAGTATTGCAGACCCCCCAGTCCTCTAATAACCTTGGTCGCTCTTCTCTGCACCCGCTCCAGTTCAGCTATGTCTTTCTTATACCCCGTAGACCAGAACTGTACACAATATTCTAAGTGTGGTCAAACTAGTCACTTGTATAGAGGTAAAATTATGTTCGCCTCATGAGCATCTATGCCTCTTTTAATGCATCCCATTATTTTATTTGCCTTTGTAGCAGCTGCCTGACACTGGCCACTGAATATGAGTTTGTCATCCACCCATACACCCAGGTCTTTTTCATTGACGGTTTTGCCCAGAGTTTTACAATTAAGCACATAGTTATACATCTTATTACTTCTACCCAAGTGCATGACCTTACATTTATGCCCATTAAAGCTCATTTGCTATTTATCAGCCCAAGCTTCTAGTTTACATAAATCATCCTGTAATATAAAATTGTCCTCCTCTGTATTGATTACCCTGCAGAGTTTAGTGTCATCTGCAAATATTGAAATTCTACTCTGAATGCCCCCTACAAGGTCATTAATAAATATGTTAAAAAGAGGGCCCAATACTGACCCCTGTGGTACTCCACTGCTAACCGCGACCCAGTCCGAGTGTGCTCCATTAATAACCACCCTTTGTTTCCTATCCCTGAGCTAGCTCTTAACACACTTACACATATTTTCCCCTATCCCCATTATTCTCATTTTATGTATTAACCTTTTGTGTGGCACCGTATCAAAAGCTTTTGAAAAGTCCATATACACTACATCTACTGGGTTCCCTTGGTCCAGTCCGGAACTTACCTCTTCATATAAATTGATGAGATTAGTCTGACAGGAATGGTCCCTAGTAAACCCATGTTGGTATTGGGTCATGAGGTTTTTCCTCTTGAGATACTCCAGTATAGCATCCCTTAGAATGCCCTCCAGGATTTTACCCACAGTAGAGGCTAAGCTTACTGGCCTATAATTACCGAGTCCAGTTTTTGTCCCCTTTTTGAATATTGGCACCACATTTGCTATACGCCAGTCCTGTGGTACTGACCCTGTTATTATGGAGTCTTTAAAGATTAAAAATAATGGTCTATCAATGACTGTACTTAATTCCTGCAGTACTCGAGGGTATATCCCATCCGGGCCCGGAGATTTGTCAATTTTAGTGATTTTTAGACGCCAACGTACTTCCTGCTGGGTTAAGCAGGTGACATTTAATGGGGAATTTTTATCACTAGTCATTTTGTCTGCCATAGGATTTTCTTGTGTAAATACTGATGAAAAAAAAGTAATTTAGCATATTGGCTTTTTCCTCATCCTCATCCACCATTTCACCCAGACTATTTTTAAGGGGGCCAACACTATCATTTTTTAGTATCTTACTATTTACGTAGTTAAAGAATATTTTGGGATTATTTTTACTCTCTCTGGCAATGAGTCTCTCTGTCTCAATCTTTGCTGCCTATCAAGTGTATCCTATCATATAAAAGTAGAACTTTATATTGATGGAAAAAAAAATTGGCTTTTAGAAAAAGTAGTAAACAAAGGAATGTGTAAAAACAAAAATCGTTAGTCGTATTGACCAGTCATTCTTATTGCGCTTATCAGCAAAGTCAGCTCCGTGATGGCTAAACCTAGAAAGGGGTCCAAGGTATTTCAGGTATTCGCTATTTAGGGCACCACTCCAGTGTTTTTTTTTTGCAGTGCTGGAGTGGTGCTACTAATCGAAATTCTATGACATTAGTATTATAATCACCAGACGCCGTCTTCAGCTGTTCCCTGCACCACTCAAGTCCTCTGACCAGAGCAGTGCACATAAGAAAAAAAGACAGTGGCTGGTAAGTATATGACTAGAGAAATTAGATTAGTAGCACGGCTTCAGTACTGCAATAACAAAACAAACAAACACTGCAGTGGTGCTTTAACGAGGATTTGGATTCAACTGCAGAGTTCTCAGGTTGCCCCAGGCATACCTTATGAGCAGAATCGACATCAAAGGATTGCGTCGGCTCATACACAGAAATCAAACAGGTGGATACTAGCAATTTTAGAAGGTCTACTGTTGCCGGCCGCCATTATCTTAGTTGGAAATTTTAATTTACTACAAATTGTAAGATATTTTTATAGAATTTTTATGAAATATGATATTATAATTTTTTGCTACGATATTGAAACCTTCTAATATTGTTGTTTTTTTGACAGATGACTATACCAAGAGCTCAGATAAATATCTGATATTGTCATACCTTAATGCAGGTGATCAAGGTATCAAGCCAGAACCATATAAAGAACATACCTTTACCTCAGATATACCTTCAAACATTCACAGTAAAGAGCTATCATCTGTTTCTTTACAACAGCTCCAATCTTTTGATTCATTGCAGACTGTTAAGCAAAATAAAAATAACAGAAGTGATGGTGAGCATCAAAGAGCTCTGACAGGGGAGAAACCATTTTCATGTTTAGAATGTGGGAAATTTTTTAGCTTTAAATCAAGTCTCATTACGCATCAGATAACTCATACAGGGGAGAAGCCATTTTCATGTTCAGAATGTGGGAAATGTTTTACACATAAATCTAATCTCGTTAAACATCAGCGAATTCACACATGGGAAAAATTATTTTCATGTTCAGAATGTGAGAAATGTTTTACAGAGAAATCAGTTCTTGTTGCACATCAGAGAATTCACACAGGGGAGAAGCCATTTTCTTGTTTAGAGTGTGGGAAATGTTTTAATCAGAAATCTATTCTTGTTAGACATCAGAGAATTCACACAGGGGAGAAGCCATTTTCATGTTCAGAATGCGGGAAATGTTTTTCACAGAAATCAAATCTTGTAGAACATCAAAGAATTCACACTGGGAAAAATCATTTTCATGTTTAGGAACGTTATATAAAAAAATCAACTTGTGTTACAAATCAGAGAATTCACAGGAGGACATATTTTTATGTTCAGAATATTTTTTACTTTGAACCAAAGTCTTTATTAGGTAAAAAGCACAACTTTGATTTAAGGTCGAAAACAAGTTCGTTTTAGCACTTTTGATACCTTATATTTTATTGGATGCTTTTGTTTTATGATTTGTAATTAATAAATTAGCCAATTTGAAAAAAAAAATCAAGCTCTGTTCATTCTTATAATACAAGCTGACAGCACCTGATAGAACCTCATTCTTCTTTTCATTCTTCAATTTGAATTCATCTGCTCTACCCACAGTACCCCTATCCAGGGAGATCTGGATAAAAGGCAAGCTGCAGCCAGTGAACACAGAAACAAAACTATGAAAAGCAGTCAATACAAGAGAAGATAGTATTCTGCTACAGATGGATCTGGATAAGTTGGAAACTTGGGCCGAGAGGTGTCTGATGCTAATGATACAATGATAAATGTTTGGTTATACACATGGGAAGAAGGAATTAATATCACCATTACACACTGAAGGGGAAACCACTGGGTAAATCTGACATGGAGAAGGACTTGGGGATCCTAGTTAATGATAAACTTACCTGGGAGCAGCCAGTGCCAGGCAGCGGCTGCCAAGGCAAACAGGATCATGGGATGCATTAAAAGAGGTCTGGATATACATGATGAAACCATTATACTGCCTCTGTACAAATCTCTGGTTAGACCGCATATGGAGTACTGTGTACAGTTTTGGGCACCGGTACTCAGGAAGGATATAATGGAACTAGAGCAAGTACAAAGAAGGGCAACAAAATGAATATTACCCAGAGAGATTAGCAAAATTAGGATTATTTAGTCTAGAAAAAAGACGACTGAGGGGCGATCTAACAACCATGTATAAGTATTTATATATATATGTACAAGTATATAAGGGGACAATACAAATATATCTCCAAGGATCTGTTTATACCAAGGAAGGTGACGGTCCCAAGGGGGCATTCTCTGCGTCTCGAGGAAAGAAGGTTTTTCCACGAACATAGAAGAGGATTCTTTACTGTTAGGGCAGTGAGAATATGGAATTCCTTGTCTGAGCAGATGGTGATGGCGAACTCAGTCGAGGGGTTCAAGAGAGGCCTGGATGTCTTCCTGGAGCGTAACAATATTGTATCTTACAGTGATTAGTTTCTTTAGAAGGACATAGATCTGGGGATTTATTCTGGTGGAATATAAGGTGAACTGGATGAACAAATGTCTTTTTTCGGCCTTGCTAACTATGTTATATTTTTCAAATAGCTCACAAGGTGAGCAGAGATATATGGTATACATCTTCTTCTCTCTCTCTTTTAACCTAACGGTATTTCATTAGGGAGCGCCTCTCCTATCTATTTCCCTTTTTATGGCACACACTATTATTCTACATCAACAGCCCTGGAACTTCCATACCTGCTATGGAAAGGTGAATTGTGTGTTCAGACACATTAGTTGTAATATTAACATTGTTTTTGGCTGCAATTTGACTGTGCATTGCTTGTTTACCATAAAAAAATCCTAACATTATTTTCTGATTCGTTTTGGAAAAAAAACATACGATTATTCTAACATCGTAAAGTATTAACTGGAACTAAGGGAATGAGGCCAACCACAGGGAAAACAAAAGTTGGCATAATGCAGTCCAGCAGGTAATGTTATCCTGGCGTTGGGTAGACCAAGACTTGTCCATGAGACTGCCAGGTAAAGAAGCGTGATTCATGACTCCACAGAACAGTTTTACACTGCTCGAGAGTTCAGTAGCAGTGTGCTTTAAACCATTCTGTCTGATGTATGTAAGGGTATGTGCACACGTTGCGGATTTTGCTGCGGATCCGCAGCGTTTCCGCAGCAGTTTCCCATGAGTTTACAGTACAATGTAAACCTGTGGGAAACCAAAAACGCTGTGCCCATGCTGCGCAAAAAAACGCGTGGAAAATCAGCGTTTTATTTTCCGCAGCATGTCAATTCTTTGTGCGGAATCCGCAGCGTTTTTACATCTACTCCAATAGAAAACTGCAGATGTAAATCCGCAACGGAATCTGCAGTAGAAAACGCAATAAATCCGCAGGAAAAACCGCAGCGGTTTTGCCCTGCAGATTTATCAAATCTGCTGCGGAAAAATCCGCAGTGGACCATTCTACGTGTGCACATACCCTCATTGTGCTTGGTAATATAAGGCTTGCTTATAGCTGCTAAGCCATGAAAACCCAGGCCATAAAGCTCTTAAAAACACAGTGCCCAATTCAGTAAAACCTTAACTAGTATTCTGACATAAAAAACTTTTAAAAGTCGCCTAATTTTGGAGCAGCTGGCTCATGACGAGCAGTGACATGGTTCACTACGCCACATATATTACTCCAGCAGGGACTGGATTAGGATTTGTGGCAAGGCGCAACCTGTGGTTTACATCTGGTGCTCCTAATTCATGAAAAGGCATACACAGACAATGGCCTTGATGAATCAGGACCACAATTTTTCTGCTAAAGTTCATGCAAAAAAAGATTTGGAACAGAGGAGGTAGTTAAGTAGAGATGTGCCAACATTTATGCCATATGCGCCTCAGCACTCAGTGATCCCACTCTGGAACGTTTTGTTCTCCACTTTGTGTTTACATTAGGGTAGGTGCACACAACCACTTTCTCTCCATACATGATTAGAGTTTGATCAGAGTGGAATGCGTTTTATCTCGGAGATGAGTTTATCAACCAGGGGCGATCCGGTCCGATGGATGTCGCAGGTCCCGGTTCCGGCGCCTTCCATCTTCATGCGATGTTGTTATCCTGCTTGCTTCGTGCTGCGCTCCTGCGCAGGTGTACTGCAGAGCAAAGTACTGCAGTGCGCAGGCGCTGGGCCTCTCTGACCTTTCCCGGCGCCTGCTCACTGCAGTACTTTGCTCTGCCCTCAACAGGGCAGGTCAGTACGCCTGCGTAGGAGCACGACATGAAGCAAGCAGGATGACAACATTGCATGAAGATGGGAGGCGCCGGTCCCGGACCTGCGACACTCATCGGACCGGACCAGGTGAGTATAAAAAACTTGTTTTTCTTCTCTTTCAGATCGGACGGGGGGCTTACCTACAGCATTATAGAATGCTGTAGATGAGCCCCGAAAGGCAGTGGCCGCATCTTATAGCAGCAAAACGAGGTGAAAGGTTCCCTTTAATCCGACTTTTAGATCAAAATCGGACTTGTCACCAATCTTTTCCTCTGCCCACCCAGAAAAAAAAAAATCGGATATGTGCACAGCCCGATAGAATAGCATAGGTATGAATGGTATCTGTTAGAACCATGGCTAGCACTTGTCCTATTTAAATGGTCATTTGCCCAAGCCCTCAGTGTGATTTCTACAACCTTTCAGTGTTCAGTAAAATGACTCACAGTCAATCGTTGAGTGGGGAATATTTCAAGTAATAAAAAAAATTGCAGTAACTAACGTATTCATCCAACTACAGACCCACTGTGGAATTAAGTGAGCCCTTGACTAAGTGTTTGCTTTCACCCGCAGATACATTGGACGAGCGCTATCAGATTTTTTTATCGGATAGCACTCAGACAAATGTTATTCAATAAGGCCGGTTTCACACGTCAGTGGCTCCGGTACGTGAGGTGACAGTTTCCTCACGTATCGGAGCCACTGACACACGTAGACACATTCAAATCAATGCATCTGTGCAGATGTCATTGATTTTTTGTGGACCGTGTCTCCGTGTGCCAAACACGGAGACATGTCTGTGATCAGGGGGGCGTACGGATTACACGGACCCATTAAAGTCAATGGGTCCATGTAATACACGTACCGCACACGGACGTTGTCCGTGTGCAGTCCGTGTGCAGTCCGTGTGCCGTGCAGGAGACAGCGCTACAGTAAGTGCTGTCCCCCCCACATGGTGCTGAAGCCGCGATTCATATCTTCTCTGCAGCAGCGTTTGCTGTAAAGAAGATATGAATAATCCTTTTTTTTTTTTTGTTTCTTGTGTTTAAAATAAAGGTCCATGTCCCCACCCCCTGTGCGCCCGCCCGCTGTTCTTAAAATACTTACCCGGCTCCCTCGCTGGCGCTGCTTCCTGTCCTGGCCGCACCTTCTACTGTATGAGCGGTCACGTGGGGCCGTTCATTTACAGTGATGAATATGCGGCTCCACCCCTATGTGAGGTGGAGCCGCATATTCATGACTGTAATCGGCAGCCCCACGTGACCGCTCATACAGTAGAAGGTACGGCCAGGACAGGAAGCAGCGCCAGCGAGGGAGCCGGGTGAGTATTTTAAGAACAGCGGGCGGGCGCACAGGGGGTGGGAGGGGGGTGGGGACATGGACCTTTATTTTAAACACGAGAAACAAAAAAAAAAAAAAAAAGGATTATTCATATCTTCTTTACAGCAAACGCTGCTGCAAAGAAGATATGAATCGCGGCTTCAGCACCAGATGCAGGGGACAGCGCTAAACTTTAGCGCTGTCTCCTGCACGGTGCATGTGGTACCCAGTGGGCACACGGGTGGCACATGTGTGCTGCACGTGTGCCACACTGATGTGTCACAGAAACGCATGGGCACACGGACACGGATAATTCCAGTACCGATTTTTCCGGTACCGGAATTATCTGGACGTGTGGGACTGCCCTAAGGCAGTGCTCTTGCACCATTTTTTTCACTGACAGAATCTGCAATTTCACTTAGAAATCATATGCCACTCACTTATTCAAGTGTATGGATACGTGGAAACCATCGATTTGCACTCGGATGACATCCAAGAAAGTTTGCAGGCATAGATTATATACCTTAACATAAAGCCAATTCAAATGTTCCTTTTTTTCTTGTGTATTCCCAATCACCTCTTCCCACCCAAAAAAAAAGGTCATATGCTTCATGCTTTATTCTTTTTCATGTCCTCGTCCTCCACTATTTCATCAGGGTCATCATGCGGCCATAGCTCCATATCATTAGGGGGTCATGATGCGCCCCTCCCTCATAATTTTTAAAGGGTAATTTTAGAAGGTAACCAGGTGACCCTGGCTCCTAATTTTTAGATGGTCATCATGCGACTTTCGCTTTTCATTTTTCAAGAGTGTGCATGATGCCCTTCTTCATTATTTTTACGGGATGTTTATGAGGCCTACAATTTTCTTAAATAAATATATGCACTTACTGCACAGACTTTACTAGTCTAAGAGTTCAACTCCTTTTAAATGGGAAAATAGTATTTTCTGAGGTCCTCCTCTACATGTCTTCCAGAGTATATTGCAGTTCCTCCTAATTTTTGTCAGACTTTGCACTTAGTCCATAGGCTTAATGAGTTTAGGAGTCCCACTACTTAACAATTTTAATAAAATGTGTACGAGGCCCTCCTTTATGTCTAATACAAGGTGTATTGGAGTCCCTCTTCCATCTAATTTTTGGCAATTCTTGCATTGTTCACATAGGCTTTGTGATTTTCAGAGTCCCTCCATAAATTAAACAGGATGTGTCTGACCATGTCACACACATCACATGCCAAGATAAGGTAGTAAAATGTTAAAATTACATTTACCGGTAACTATTAGACAGTGTCACTTTATTCCCCCACCTCTCTGCTATATCATAGGAAATGGGGAAATACGGTCAGAGATGACCAAGCTATTAAGGAATAGAGGGGACATTTTTTTCATTATTTTTTTTATTTTGCCTTATATACAAGTCATTAAACAGGAAACCATTTTTCCTAACATTTATTCAAGTAATATGATTTATTGTCAGTTTGTAAAAGTATAGTAATACTCTGATAGCACCGTTCCCAGCAGTGACCTGTGTGTCAGAGATGCATTCAGGCGTCTTCCCCATTCTGTTCCAATTTCATTTCATCACTGTTTCCAACCATTTCAGCCATTTTCTTGCCACCCCAGCCCTCCTGTTAGGATCTGTCGAGTGTACCATAGACTTCCATTATACTCGGTACTCGAGTCAAGCCCGTACATACGTCCGACTTGTTCGATTCAAGTACTGAGTACTCAAGCATTTTAGTGCTCAATCATCACTAATCCCAATGTACTCATCTGTCGAAGGGATACTGGTCTAGATTGTCTCAATAATTTGACTGCAGGCTTGAATGTTCGGAGTCTTTATAATCAAAGAGACTGAGACATGCTTCTGGTGTCCAGAATGAACTCCAACAATATTCTCTCTTGCAATGAAAATATATGGGATATTTTCCAACTGATTATCCACCCTAGCATCTGGATATGTCTGAATATCAAATTCAGATAAAGAGGGTCACTTCTGATGAGGCCTTTATAGTCAATCGTTCACGTATGGGAGATGTGAGTCGCCCGCCAGGGCAGTGGGGATACTCGGTACAAGGTCGGTTCGCAATTAAAGGGATGGTCACAGTGGCAGCGACCCGGTCCGTGGCCCTGGGCACCCAAGTAAAAGGGGAAGATCTTTTAAGGGAGTTGTAATAAAGTTTGTGTTCGTGATGCCACCTGTGGTTCTCAGTCATAGGGGACCAACGCTGATTAAAGGGGTCCTCTGGGGTGATGTTACTGCAGCAAAGATGGTGATGCTTCCCACAGGTGAAGCGGGGTCCCCAGGGCTCCCGGAGTGCAGAGCAGGGATGGTGTATGCCAGAAAATAAATGGAGGACGCAGAGTTGTAACGTCTTTACCTGGTTTACTGGTCGTAAGCAGCCACAGTCCAGGGTACCAGCAGCAGGTGGTGATATGGTCTGGCCGGCCTGGAGGCAAAGGCGGATCCCTCTCCCAGGTGAAGTGCGTAAGCCTTCCTACTCGCGCTCGTATGCAAGGTCCTTGCTGCCTGTGGCTTCTGTGCAAAGTCCTCTCTCTCCTGTCCTGGGACAGTTACCCGTATGGTGAGCAGTGTGAGCCTGGATTCAGAATGTGTTGCATGTAGGTACCTACCTGATAAAGGAAATCTTCCTTGCCTTCAAGAATGATATCACCCTCCCAGAAATGAAGGCAACATCACTGTAACAACCAGTTATCTGGGGTGTTACACTCCCCCAGTTAACTCCATTACTCCCGGACTGGGGAAAAACAACAAGGTTAAAGAAGCAAACATTTTAGACATGCATGTTAACAGGTCTAAACAAGTGAAACCTTAAGCTTCCCTTTATGGGAGGTACTGTTTCTTGAATGTTACATGGCATATTTACATAAGTGCACACAGGTGAAAAGTGCAAACATTTTACAAATCAAGTGCAAACATTGTAATGTGAGGGTGTCCTTATGCACCAATAACAGCAATGAGCCGGGGACCCATTATGAACCCCCAACGTTGGCCATGGGTGGGCTGCAAGGCGTATATCCAGACACAGTGTTCAGCCATCCCAGACGGTTTTGCTTCAGGTCTGTGAACAAACAAGGTAAACAGGGTCCTACACACGCTGCCGGCACATGGTAAAACCAATAAGGGGCACCTTAAGAGGTGCCAACTATTTACAGGGGAAAGTTCTCAGGTATCACTACCCTACTGTCCTTTTAAACTGGAAGAAACATCAAATAAACACAATGAAAACATTTTCAACAGTATTTCCAAGCAGGTAAACATCTCTCTACTTGTTCTTCCAGGGCAGGTCCTGGTGTCCACAGCTTCCTGACTGGGGAAGTTCCTTGGCACATGTCACAACTGGTGACTTTGCTTAAAACAGACATGTTCTGGTGGCATTAAAGTATCTGAAGGAAGTGGATCCAGCTTTCGCACTGGTTCTTGAGCACCACCCATGGCAACACATCCTCCTCGTTCTCTATCCGCCTCATGGTGCAATAATGGCGGCCGTTAAACAATTTCACACAGTCCATGGTGCACAGGACCCATTTCAATGGGTCGGTCCATCCTGTTCGTGACGCCAAAGTTGAGTCACCCACCAAGGAAGTGGGGATACTTGGTACTGGGTCTGGTCGCAATTACAGGGGTGGTCATGGTGGCGGTGACCCGATCTGTGGCCCTGGATGCCCAAGTAAAAGGGGAAGGTCTTTTAAGGGAGTTGTAATGAAGTTTGTGTTCTTGACGCCACCTGTGGTTCTCGGTCAGAGGGGACCAACGCTGCTTAAAGGGGTCCTCTCGGGTGATGTTACTGCAGCAAAGATGGTGTGAAAGGCCAACATTTCACATTTCAGATTTTAAAATCATTTTTGAAGCTGGTGTTATAAAGTGTTCTAATTTACTGAGATAAAGACTTTTGGGTTTTCTTTGGCTGTAAGCCATAATCATCAACAGTAACAGAAATAAACATTTGAAATAGATCACTGTGTGTGTAATGACTATATATTATACAAGTTTCACTTTTTTGTATTGAAGAACTGAAATAAATTAACTTTTTTTTTATATTCTAATTTTGTGAGAAGCACCTGTATAGACAGTATTCTAGGATGCTGTAACAGAGGGATTGCAGGTGCTGGCCGTACTTTAAAAATAATGAATGAAGGCTCGGCAATGTCAAAATGACTTGATGTGAGCGAGTTCCATCTTTTTCAGCCACTACAAAGACAACCCTTTCTCATTCCCCATGCTTGGACCGGATAAAATAAAAATCCTTATACTCATCTCTCATGCTCACAAAAAGTGAAACTCATATATTAGAAAGAGTCATTACACACAGAGTGATCTATTTCAAGTGTTTATTTGTTAATGTTGATGATTATGGCTTTCAGCCAATGAAAACCCAAAAGTCATTATTATCTCATTGAATTAGAATAATTCACAAAAAACACATGCAAAGGCTTCATAAGCATTTAAAAAGGTACCTTAGTCTGTTTCAGTAGGCTCCACAATCATGGGGAAGAGAAGCACCTGCATATATATTTATATATATATATATATATATATATATATATATACACACACACATATATGAGAAGGTCACTGGTAAATTACTGAAGATATGTGTCACTCAGGATGTTAGCCTCAGTGATATGAACCTGGAAAAATGCTCCAGCATACTAAGTGCTGAGTGGGGTTAATCGGCCATATTAAGGGCTCAGTTTTTGTGAACACTGAAGAGTGGATGGGGAGCTGTTCACCATATCCCAGGGTGTGGTCAGAGAGGCTAAATGTGGAGTCTTTTGTCTCATTCAGTGTTCTGTATGTCTGGAAATGAGATCTTCAGAGCTGTGCTTATGTGTTAGGGGTTGAGTTCCCGCCTCTGCACAGGGGGAATCTCAGGCCATCTCCGCTGTGGTCTCCCATTCTTCTCCTGTTGCAGTGGAGCCTGCTCAGTGGAGAAGTCGGTCCCAGCGTCTCGCTCAGTCTGACTCTGTACAAAGAGTTACTGCTGCTTTTCCTGCTTCTGCCATTGAAGCCAGTGCTGGGCAGCGGCGAGCAGACGCTTCTGGGACTAAGTCCTGCTTTTCTCGTTCTGAGCATGCCCAGAGTAAAATCTCTCAGTGGAGATCGAGGGTCACATGATCACTGCAGCTAAAGCCATTGGTCCTTCAGGAAGGTCCTGTAGGTGCTCACGCTCTGTGACAGCCTCTCATTGGTCCTTCTAGGAAGGTCCTGTACGTGCTGTAACTATTTAAGGCTCGCATGGCCGCACGGCCATGAGCTAGTATTGTTCTATGTTATGTGCTTTGCGCCAGTGTGGTCATGTGAGTTTGTGTTCAGGGACCCGGCTGAAATAAGCCCCTAGAATGCTGTCTCCTCCGGCGAGGAGATTTTGTGTGAATGTATTCAGGGACCTGGCTGAAATAAGCCCCTAGAATGCTGGAACATCCGGCGAGGAGTTTTTTGGTGCATGCATGACCACTGACTACTCTCATTTGGGTAGTTAGCCTGTGCCTCTGTGAAGTCTAACAGGGCGCAGTGCTTTGTGTTCAGGGCTACTCTGTGAATTAACTGAGTTAGCTCATACCGCCATATAGTTCCGCTGTTTGCTAGCAGCAGTGTTGTGGCTGGCAATCAGGCAACACAGCGTGCAGTAATCAGCGCACATACAGAGATCTGGCAAAACCCAAAACAATAGGACGAGCTCTGAGACGTGGAATCTCTGTAGACTGCAGTACCTGATCTATCCTCACACAACTGGAAGCAGCAGTGGATTGCGCCTATCACTACCTATGCAACTCGGCACTGCCTGAGGAGCTGACTAGCCTGAAGATAGAAATACAAGCCTGACTTACCTCAGAGAAATACCCCAAAGGAATAGGCAGCCCCCACATATAATGACTGTTAGCAAGATGAAAAGACAAACGTAGGAATGAAATAGATTCAGCAAAGTGAGGCCCGATATTCTAGACAGAGCGAGGATAGCAAAGAGAACTATGCAGTCTACAAAAAACCCTAAAACGAAAACCACGCAAAGGGGCAAAAAGACCCACCGTGCCGAACTAACAGCACGGCGGTGCACCCCTTTGCTTCTCAGAGCTTCCAGCAAAAGATAATAACAAGCTGGACAGAAAAAACAGAAAACAAACTAGAAGCACTTATCTAGCAGAGCAGCAGGCCCAAGGAAAGATGCAGTAGCTCAGATCCAACACTGGAACATTGACAAGGAGCAAGGAAGACAGACTCAGGTGGAGCTAAATAGCAAGGCAGCCAACGAGCTCACCAAAACACCTGAGGGAGGAAGCCCAGAGACTGCAATACCACGTGTGACCACAGAAGTGAACTCAGCCACAGAATTCACAACAGTACCCCCCCCCTTGAGGAGGGGTCACCGAACCCTCACCAGAACCCCCAGGCCGACCAGGATGAGCCACATGAAAGGCACGAACAAGATCTGGGGCATGGACATCAGAGGCAAAAACCCAGGAATTATCTTCCTGAGCATAACCCTTCCATTTGACCAGATACTGGAGTTTCCGTCTAGAGACACGAGAATCCAAAATCTTCTCCACAATATACTCCAATTCCCCCTCCACCAAAACAGGGGCAGGAGGCTCCACAGATGGAACCATAGGTGCCACGTATCTCCTCAACAACGACCTATGGAATACATTATGTATGGAAAAGGAGTCTGGGAGGGTCAGACGAAAAGACACCGGATTGAGAATCTCAGAAATCCTATACGGACCAATAAAACGAGGTTTAAATTTAGGAGAGGAAACCTTCATAGGTATATGACGAGAAGATAACCAAACCAGATCCCCAACACGAAGTCGGGGTCCCACACGGCGTCTGCGATTAGCGAAAAGCTGAGCCTTCTCCTGGGACAAGGTCAAATTGTCCACTACCTGAGTCCAGATCTGCTGCAACCTGTCCACCACATAATCCACACCAGGACAGTCCGAAGACTCAACCTGTCCTGAAGAGAAACGAGGATGGAACCCAGAATTGCAGAAAAATGGAGAGACCAAGGTAGCCGAGCTGGCCCGATTATTAAGGGCGAACTCAGCCAACGGCAAAAATGACACCCAATCATCCTGGTCAGCGGAAACAAAACATCTCAGATATGTTTCCAAGGTCTGATTGGTTCGTTCGGTCTGGCCATTAGTCTGAGGATGGAAGGCCGAGGAAAAAGATAGGTCAATGCCCATCCTACCACAAAAGGCTCGCCAGAACCTCGAGACAAACTGGGAACCTCTGTCAGAAACAATATTCTCAGGAATGCCATGTAAACGAACCACATGCTGGAAGAACAAAGGCACCAAATCAGAGGAGGAAGGCAATTTAACCAAGGGCACCAGATGGACCATTTTAGAAAAGCGATCACAGACCACCCAAATGACCGACATTTTTTGAGAAACGGGAAGGTCAGAAATGAAATCCATCGAAATATGTGTCCAAGGCCTCTTCGGGACCGGCAAGGGCAAAAGCAACCCACTGGCACGTGAACAGCAGGGCTTAGCCCTAGCACAAATTCCACAGGACTGCACAAAAGCACGCACATCCCGTGACAGAGATGGCCACCAGAAGGATCTAGCAACCAACTCCCTGGTACCAAAGATTCCTGGATGACCGGCCAGCACCGAACAATGAAGTTCAGAGATAACTTTACTAGTCCACCTATCAGGGACGAACAGTTTCTCGGCCGGACAACGATCAGGTTTATTAGCCTGAAATTTCTGCAACACTCTCCGCAAATCAGGGGAGATGGCAGACACAATGACTCCTTCCTTGAGGATACTCGCCGGCTCAGATAACCCCGGAGAGTCGGGCACAAAACTCCTAGACAGAGCATCCGCCTTCACATTTTTAGAGCCCGGAAGATATGAAATCACAAAATCAAAACGAGCAAAAAATAACGACCAACGGGCCTGTCTAGGATTCAAGCGCTTGGCAGACTCAAGATAAGTAAGGTTCTTATGATCAGTCAAAACCACCACGCGATGCTTAGCACCCTCAAGCCAATGACGCCACTCCTCGAATGCCCACTTCATGGCCAGCAACTCTCGGTTGCCCACATCATAATTACGCTCAGCAGCAGAAAATTTCCTGGAAAAGAAAGCACATGGTTTGAACACTGAGCAACCAGAACCTCTCTGTGACAAAACCGCCCCTGCACCAATCTCAGAAGCATCAACCTCGACCTGGAACGGAAGAGAAACATCAGGTTGACACAACACAGGGGCACAGCAAAAATGACGCTTCAACTCCTGAAAAGCTTCCACGGCAGCAGAAGACCAATTAACCAAATCAGCACCCTTCTTGGTCAAATCGGTCAATGGTCTGGCAATGCTAGAAAAATTACAGATGAAGCGACGATAAAAATTAGCAAAGCCCAGGAATTTCTGCAAACTTTTTAGAGATGTCGGCTGAGTCCAATCCTGGATGGCCTGAACCTTAACCGGATCCATCTCGATAGTAGAAGGGGAAAAGATGAACCCCAAAAATGAAACTTTCTGCACACCGAAGAGACACTTTGATCCCTTCACGAACAAGGAATTAGCACGCAGTACCTGGAAAACCATTCTGACTTGCTTCACATGAGACTCCCAATCATCTGAGAAGATCAAAATGTCATCCAAGTAAACAATCAAGAATTTATCCAGATACTCACGGAAAATGTCATGCATAAAAGACTGAAAAACAGATGGAGCATTGGCAAGTCCGAACGGCATCACCAGATACTCAAAATGACCCTCGGGCGTATTAAATGCCGTTTTCCATTCATCTCCCTGCCTGATTCTCACCAGATTATACGCACCACGAAGATCAATCTTAGTAAACCAACTAGCCCCCTTAATCCGAGCAAACAAGTCAGAAATCAATGGCAAGGGATACTGAAACTTAACAGTGATCTTATTAAGAAGGCGGTAATCAATACACGGTCTTAGCGAACCATCCTTCTTGGCTACAAAAAAGAACCCTGCTCCCAATGGTGACGACGATGGGCGAATATGTCCCTTCTCCAGGGACTCCTTCACATAACTGCGCATAGCGGTGTGTTCAGGTACGGACAAATTAAATAAACGACCCTTAGGGAATTTACTACCAGGAATCAAATCGATAGCACAATCACAATTCCTATGCGGAGGAAGGGCATCAGACTTGGACTCTTCAAATACATCCTGAAAGTCCGACAAGAACTCTGGGATGTCAGAAGGGATGGATGACGAAATAGACAAAAATGGGACATCACCATGTACCCCCTGACAACCCCAGCTGGTTACCGACATAGAGTTCCATTCCAATACTGGATTATGAGTTTGTAGCCATGGCAACCCCAACACGACCACATCATGCAAATTATGCAGTACCAGAAAGCGAATAACTTCCTGATGTGCAGGAGCCATGCACATGGTCAGCTGGGCCCAGTACTGAGGCTTATTCTTGGCCAGAGGTGTAGCATCAATTCCTCTCAACGGAATAGGACACCGCAAAGGCTCCAAGAAAAATCCACAACGTTTAGCATAATCCAAATCCATCAGATTCAGGGCAGCGCCTGAATCCACAAACGCCATGACAGAATATGATGACAAAGAGCACATTAAGGTAATGGACAAAAGGAATTTGGACTGTACAGTACCAATAACGGCAGAGCTATCGAACCGCCTAGTGCGTTTAGGACAATTAGAAATAGCATGAGTAGAATCACCACAATAGAAACACAGTCTGTTCAGACGTCTGTGTTCGTGCCGTTCTACTTTAGTCATAGTCCTGTCGCACTGCATAGGCTCAGGCTTACTCTCAGACAATACCGCCAGATGGTGCACAGATTTACGCTCGCGCAAGCGACGACCGATCTGAATGGCCAAGGACATAGACTCATTCAAACCAGCAGGCATAGGAAATCCCACCATTACATCCTTAAGAGCTTCAGAGAGACCCTTTCTGAACAAAGCCGCTAGTGCAGATTCATTCCACAGAGTGAGTACTGACCATTTTCTAAATTTCTGACAATATACTTCTACATCATCCTGACCCTGGCATAAAGCCAGCAGATTTTTCTCAGCTTGATCCACTGAATTAGGCTCATCGTAAAGCAATCCCAGCGCCTGGAAAAATGCATCAACATTACTCAATGCAGAATCTCCTGGTGCAAGAGAAAACGCCCAGTCCTGTGGGTCGCCGCGCAAAAAAGAAATAATAATCAAAACCTGTTGAATAGGATTACCAGAAGAATGAGGTTTCAAGGCCAAAAATAGCTTACAATTATTTCTGAAGCTCAGGAACTTAGTTCTGTCACCAAAAAACAAATCAGGAATCGGAATTCTTGGTTCTAGCATCGATTTCTGATCAATAGTATCTTGAATCTTTTGTACATTTACAACGAGATTATCCATTGAGGAGCACAGAGCCTGAATATCCATGTCCACAGCTGTGTCCTGAAGCACTCTAATGTCTAGGGGAAAAAAAAGACTGAAGACAGAGCTAAGAAAAAAAAATGATGTCAGGATTTCTTTTTTCCCTCTATTGGAAATCATTGAATGGCTCCTTGTACTGTTGTGGCTGGCAATCAGGCAACACAGCGTGCAGTAATCAGCGCACATACAGAGATCTGGCAAAACCCAAAACAATAGGACGAGCTCTGAGACGTGGAATCTCTGTAGACTGCAGTACCTGATCTATCCTCACACAACTGGAAGCAGCAGTGGATTGCGCCTATCACTACCTATGCAACTCGGCACTGCCTGAGGAGCTGACTAGCCTGAAGATAGAAATACAAGCCTGACTTACCTCAGAGAAATACCCCAAAGGAATAGGCAGCCCCCACATATAATGACTGTTAGCAAGATGAAAAGACAAACGTAGGAATGAAATAGATTCAGCAAAGTGAGGCCCGATATTCTAGACAGAGCGAGGATAGCAAAGAGAACTATGCAGTCTACAAAAAACCCTAAAACGAAAACCACGCAAAGGGGCAAAAAGACCCACCGTGCCGAACTAACAGCACGGCGGTGCACCCCTTTGCTTCTCAGAGCTTCCAGCAAAAGATAATAACAAGCTGGACAGAAAAAACAGAAAACAAACTAGAAGCACTTATCTAGCAGAGCAGCAGGCCCAAGGAAAGATGCAGTAGCTCAGATCCAACACTGGAACATTGACAAGGAGCAAGGAAGACAGACTCAGGTGGAGCTAAATAGCAAGGCAGCCAACGAGCTCACCAAAACACCTGAGGGAGGAAGCCCAGAGACTGCAATACCACTTGTGACCACAGAAGTGAACTCAGCCACAGAATTCACAACACAGCAGGTTCTCAATTATCAATTATAATAAAACCTCTATATTTACTCGGTGCGTTCCGCTAGCCCTAACATTATGTTAAAGAGAGCTGAACCTTGTTTTTCCCCCCTGGAGTGGGCGGATCCCCGTAGCTACACAGACTGTGCTTTAAGTTATTTTGTTTTCCGTTATGTCAGAAGGGTCCTGTTTGTTTATTAAATTTTGCACTGGTTTATGTAGTTTTTTTTTTCTTCAATAAACCAGTTGACCATTCATTAACAGGAATGGAAAGCATTCCTGTTAATACCTATGTAAGCAGTTGAGTGAGCCGATCTACCACAATAATAATAGACCCACACAGACAGAAGTGCACCAAAGGCAGTAACTATGTTAGATAAAGAGAATGATAAAAGATATTTCCCAACAATATCACCTGTCCGTTTGAGAAGATAAAGACATAAACGAACTGGTAGGTATATACAGACGGAAGACAATTTAAAATAATGGCTATCACCTGTCCTTTGTTCCTTGAAAATAAAATCCCTGTTGGTGATTGTGTTTGTCTATAATTTTCTTTCTAATCTCCTTAGACAACTCTTTCCTTCGCTTCCTCTGGTCCATGTTGAGTGTGATACACACCATGTCACCAAACAGCACAGGGAGTATCTGTAGCCCAATATACAGGCCCACTCACTGATTCCAAGATTGTAGACACCTGTGATGCCATTTAGTGGACACACCTTGATTTAACATGTCCCTTTTGTCACATTATTTTCAGGGGTACCATCATTTCTGTCCAGGCCTATTTCATGAGGTTTTTTTTTCCTTTTTTAATTCTGTGGAAGCATGGTTGAAAAGCAATGTCTGACTTTCATTTGTTCATTATCATAGATTTTTAGTTATTATTACTTTTGTCAGATTCAAGTTACTTCTGTGACCATTGTGGGTTTTTCTGTCATTCAATGAGGGGTACCAACAATTTTGACCACGTGTGTACATCGTCAATACGTGCATGGCTTTACTCCCCACACATCGCACTCACACTCCATACACACAATGTTCCGCTCTGCACACCTCGTAAACGTAGAGCTTCACTCCGTACACCTCGTACACTGCAGCTCCACTCTGTACACCTCACACACACGCGACTCCGCTCCGTACACCTCGTACACACACGGCTCCACTCCGTACACCTTGTACACACACGGCTCCACTCAGTACACCTTGTATACACACGGCTCCGCTCCGTACACCTCGCACACACACGGCTCTGCACCATACACCTCGTACACACGGCTCCACTCCGTACACCTCGCACACACACGGCTCTGCACCGTACACCTCGTACACACACGGCTATGCTCCGCTCCATACACCTCGTACACACGACTCCGCTCTGTACACCTTGTGCACACACGGCTCCACTCCGTAGACCTCGTACACACACGGCTCTGCTCCGTACACCTCGCGCACACGGCTCCGCTCCATACACCTCGTACACACGACTCCACTCCGTACACCTCGTACACACATGGCTCCGCTCCGTACACCTCGTACACACGGCTCCGCTCCATACACCTCGTACACACGCGGCTCTGCTACATTCACCCTGTAAACCCCTCCTGACCCCACACATAAACTTCCCCTCATCCAGCACCATGACAACCAGCACAGCAGCGCCCTGCATAGACTAAGGCCCCTGATCATGTGACCCCTGACTCCTCCCCTCCTGTGACCTCATCACAGGTCCTGTGCGCACAGAACAGCCATATATGTGGTGTGCGGCTCTGCAGGTGGAGGTAGGTGCTGGAGATTCCCCATTACTCCTGTTGCAGTATTTCATACCAGAGCGGACATTAGCCATTACAGACACACACTGGTGGGAACTTGTCCTGTGGCGGCTGCGATATGATGTAATGTGACATTCGACCAATCAGACTAGAGATAGTGTGAATGAATACATTGCAGACAGTGCCAGACATCTATATATTTGCATTTGTTCGCTGTCGGGAGCTGACAGAACCATATTCCTCTTCGCACTCGTGTCCTCTGGCTGTAACCGGTGTGTCGCCCCTTGCTGTTGGTTCTCATATCCCGAGGCTGAGATTTCCCTCCTCAGTAAAGGCACGTAAACCTGGCTTCTTATAGTTGTGTTTTTCCTAGAGCGTCTTCTTTGTTTTCTCTTTTGTCCTTTTTGTGGTGGAATCCTGAAACGGTCAAAGGGGTTATCCACTACTAGGACAGCCCCTCCTTATTCCTCATGCATGGCCCCGATAAAATAAAAAAGCCTGTACTCACCTCCTGGGTCGGTGCCACTCTTACGGTGTTGGCACTCGCTGTCTCGGGGCCTCGTGCTATTGTTATGACAGGTGGAGCCCGGTACCCGATCAGCGCCGACGTCACCGTCTCCGCCTTCAGGCAAATTGAACATGAAGAGGAAGTCCGGGCTGCAGCTGATCTCTGACTTCAATTCGACAAAGGCGGGAACATTGATGGCAGCACTGATTGAGTATCGGGCTCACGTGTCATCACAACCAAGATCACAAGTGTCAACACCCCAAGAACGGTGCCGGCATGAGAGATAAATATAAGTTTTTTATTTAACCCGATCCAAACATGGGGAATGAGAAGGGGTTGTCTTAGTAGTGGACAACCCCTTTACAAGAAGCTGAAAAAGATGGAACACGTTCACATCAAGTCGTTTTGACATTGCCGAGCATATGTTCATTGATTTTTAATGTTTTTTGAAGGGAACCTGTCACCAGGTTTGTCCCATATAAAGTACGGCCAGAACCTGCAAGGCCTCTGTTACAGCATCCTAGAATACTGTATATACAGGTGCTTCTCACAAAATTATAATATCATAAAAAAGTAAATTGATTTCAGTTCTTCAATACAAAAAGTGAAACTCGTGTATTATATAGAATCATTACAAACAGGGTGATCTACAGTTAAGTCCATATATATTTGGACAGAGACAACATTTTTCTAATTTTGGTTATAGACATTAACACAAAGAATTTTAAACAAAACAATTCAGATGCAGTTGAAGTTCAGACTTTCAGCTTTCATTTGAGGGTATCCACATTAAAATTGGATGAAGGGTTTAGGAGGTTCATCTCCTTTATATGTGCCACCCTGTTTTTAAAGGGACCAAAAGTAATTGGACAATTGACTCCAAGGCTATTTCATGGACAGGTGTGGGCAATCCCTTCATTATGTCATTCTCAATTAAGCAGATAAAAGGCCTGGAGTTGATTTGAGGTGTGGTGCTTGCATTTGGGAGGTTTTGCTGTGAAGTAAACATGTGGTCAAAGGAGCTCTCCATGCAGGTGAAACAAGCCATCCTTAAGCTGCGAAAACAGCTAAAAAAGATGGTTCCTTGAGACCATGTATAGATTATCGCCTCCTGAATAAAATCATGGTCAAGTTTCAATACCCTTTACCTTTGCTTTCCGATTTGTTTGCTAGGATTAAGGGAGCTAGTTGGTTTACGAAGATTGACCTTCGGGGGGCATATAATCTTGTTCGTATTAAGCAGGGTGATGAATGGAAAACTGCGTTTAATACGCCCGAAGGCCATTTTGAATACCTTGTGATGCCATTCGGACTCTCTAATGCTCCATCTGTTTTTCAGTCCTTCATGCATGATATCTTCCGGACTTATCTTGATAAATCCTTGATTGTATATTTGGACGATATTTTGATTTTTTCCGATGATTGGGAGTCTCATGTGCAACAGGTCAGGATGGTATTTCAGATCCTTCGTGACAATGCCCTGTTTGTGAAAGGGTCTAAGTGTCTCTTTGGGGTGCAGAAAGTCTCTTTTTTGGGCTTCATTTTTTCTCCTTCGTCTATAGAGATGGATCCGGTTAAGGTTCAGGCCATTCATGATTGAATTCAGCCCACATCTGTGAAGAGCCTTCAGAAATTTTTGGGTTTTGCAAATTTTTATCGCCGTTTCATTGCTAATTTTTCCAGCGTGGTTAAACCCTTGACCGATTTGACGAAGAAAGGCGCTGATGTGGCGAATTGGTCTTCTGCGGCTGTCTCTGCCTTTCAGGAGCTTAAACGTCGATTTACTTCTGCTCCAGTGTTGCGCCAACCGGATGTTTCTCTTCCGTTTCAGGTTGAGGTTGACGCTTCTGAGATTGGGGCAGGTGCCGTTTTGTCTCAGAGGGATCCTGTTGGTGAAACCTTGTGCCTTCTTTTCCTGTAAGTTTTCGCCTGCTGAACGCAATTATGATGTCGGCAATCGGGAGTTGTTGGCTATGAAGTGGGCATTTGAGGAGTGGCGACATTGGCTTGAGGGAGCTAAGCACTGTATTGTGGTCTTGACCGATCATAAGAATTTGATTTACCTCGAGTCTGCTAAACGGCTGAATCCTAGACAGGCTCGATGGTCCTTGTTTTTTTCCCGTATTGATTTCGTGGTCTCGTACCTTCCGGGTTCTAAGTATATTTAGGCTGATGCCCTCTCTAAGAGTTTTTTGCCTGATTCTCCTGAGGTCTTAGAGCCGGTCGGTATTCTGAAAGAGGGGGTGGTCCTTTCTGCCATTTCCCCTGATTTACGACGGGTTCTTCAGGAATTTCAGGCTGACAAACCTGACCGCTGTCCTGTGGGGAAATTGTTGGTTCCTGACAGATGGACTAGTAGAGTGATTTCTGAGGTTCACTGTTCCTGGCATTTTTGGTACCAGAGATTTGGTTGGTAGGTCCTTTTGGTGGCCTTCATTGTCACGTGATGTGCGTTCTTTTGTGCAGTCCTGTGGGACTTGTGCGTGGGCCAAGCCTTGTTGTCGTGCTAGTGGGTTGCTTTTGCCATTGCCAGTCCCTGAGAGGCCCTGGACGCATATTTCAATGGATTTTATTTCTGATCTTCCGGTCTCCCAGAAGATGTCTGTTATCTGGGTTGTTTGTGACCGGTTCTCTAAGATGGTTCATTTGGTGCCCTTACCTAAATTGCCTTCCTCTTCTGATTTGGTTCCGTTGTTCTTTCAGCATGTGGTTTGTTTGCATGGTATTCCGGAGAATATTGTGTCCGACAGAGGTTCCCAGTTTGTTTCTAGGTTTTGAAGGGCCTTTTGTGCTAGGCTGGGCATTGATTTGTCTTTTTCTTCTGCATTTCATCCTCAGACAAATGGCCAGACCGAGCGAACTAATCAGACCTTGGAGACCTATTTGAGATGCTTTGTGTCTGCTGATCAGGATGATTGGGTGGCTTTCTTGCCATTGGCCGAGTTAGCCCTTAATAATCGGGCTAGTTCTGCTACCTTGGTTTCGCCTTTCTTTTGTAATTTTGGTTTTCATCCTCGTTTTTCTTCTGGGCAGGTTGAGCCTTCTGACTGTCCTGGTGTGGATTCTGTGGTGGACAGGTTGCAGCAGATTTGGGCTCATGTGGTGGGCAAGTTGGTGTTGTCTCGAGAGGAGGCTCAACGTTTTGCTAATCGTCGTCGGTGTGTTGGTTCCCGAGTTCGGGTTGGGGATCTGGTCTGGTTGTCTTCCCGTCATGTTCCTATGAAGGTTTCTTCTCCTAAATTTAAGCCTCGGTTTATTGGTCCTCATAGGATTTCTGAGATTATTAATCCGGTGTCTTTTCGACTGGCGCTTCCGGCCTCTTTTGCTATCCATAATGTCTTCCATAGATCTTTGTTGCGGAAATATGTGGAGCCCGTTGTTCCCTCTGTTGATCCTCCGGCCCCTGTGTTGGTTGATGGAGAGTTGGAATATGTTGTTGAGAAGATTTTGGATTCCCGTTTTTCGAGGCGGAAGCTTCAGTACCTGGTCAAATGGAAGGGTTATGGCCAGGAGGATAATTCTTGGGTTTTTGCCTCTGATGTCCATGCTGTTGATTTGGTCCGTGCCTTTCATCTGGCTCGTCCTGATCGTCCTGGGGGCCCTGGTGAGGGTTCGGTGACCCCTCCTCAAGGGGGGGTACTGTTGTGAATTCTGCTCTTGGGTTCCCTCCAGTGGTTGTAGGTGGGAATGCAGTTGTCTCTGACTCGCAGTCCTGGCCAGGTGTATCGGATGATTACAATTCTGACTGGGATATTTAGGTGTGCAGGATCCTTTAGCCCTTGCCAGTTGTCAATGTTCCTTGTGAAGGTTTGGATCACTTTCTGGCTTCTCCTGCTTGCTGCCAAATTCAGCAAAGATAAGTGTTTGGTTTTTGTATCTGTGGCACACTGCTGTGTGCTTGTTTCAGTTTTATTCCTGCTCTGATTGTAGGATTCACTGGAGTTGCAGATTTACGCTCCTACATCTTTTAGTTAGATGTAGGAAGTTTTTGTATATTCTGCTGTGGATGTTTTGAAGGGTTTTAATACTGACCGCACAGAACTCTGTCCTATCCTGTCCTATCTAGCTAGAGTGGCCTCCTGTGCTAAATCCTGTTTTTCTGCCTGTGTATGTTTTTTCCTCTCCGACTCACCGCCAATATTTGTGGGGGGCTGTCTATCTTTTGGGGATTTTCTCTGAGGCAAGATAGTATTCCAATTTCCATCTTTAGGGGTATTTAGTCCTCCGGCTGTGACGAGGTGTCTAGGTGTGTTAGGTACACTCCACGGCTACTTCTACTTGCGGTGTTAAGTTCAGGATTGCGGTCAGTATAGTGGCCACCTTCTCCAGTGAAAGTTCTCATGCAGCTCCAAGGTCACCGGATCATAACAGCATACCACATCATCTGTAAAATATGGCGGAGGCAGTGTGATGGCTTGGGCATGCGTGGCTGCCAGTGACACTGGGTCACTAGTGTTTATTGATGACAGAAGCAGCCGAATGAATTCTGAGGTATTCAGGGCCATACTGTGTGCTCAGATCCAGCCAAATGCAGCCAAACTGATTGGTCGTCGTTTCATACTACAAATGGATAATTACCAAAAACATAAAGCCAAAGCAACCCAGGAGTTTATTAAAGCAAAGAAGGGGAATATTCTTGAATGGCCAAGTCAGTCACCTGATCTCAACCCAATTGTGCATGCATTTCACTTGTTAAAGACAGAAAGGCCCCCAAACAAACAGCTACTGAAAACCACCTGTCACGATCTTTGTTTGGTTCTGTGGCAGATCTGGTTTCCTTCAGATTAAAATGTGTTTTCCTTTCTGGTCATTGGGGGTTAATGCAGTTTTCTCCCCCCGGTGGCCGCTGGTGATATTGCATTGCATTGCTGTTGGGTCAGCTGATGTTTGTTACCATTCCCACCTTCCTTTAAAAGGTCACCTGGTGCATCAGCTGACTGTTGGTTATACAGGTCCTTTGGATACCAACCTTTTTGGAATTGCTGCTTGCTAAGTGCTTCGGTTCTGCAGCTGAATCCTCATTCCTGGTGCCTTACTCTGCTGCGCGGTGCATTGCAGCAGAGAAAGCTAAGTGTGCTGTTATTGTTTCTTTGTCCCTTTGTTGTGTAACTCTCCTTGTGTTGTATTTGTGCAGCGATGGGACCAGTGCTCTAACCTGCCAGTTCCCTACATAGGGATTAGAGCAGGGCAAGTGAGGGACAAGGTATCCTGGTCGGCGAGAGGTTGAAAGAACCCATAAAAGGACAGTAGTAAGATCAGGGCACAGCCTCAGGTGAGTGCAGGAGGTGCCCATTCCCCGTTCCCTACCGTCAGGGCCCACCGTTGTTAAAGTGACCCCGGTGTACCCTTGTGTGTTCCGTTCTTTTGTGACCGACCCGTCTGGTCGTGTTACACCTGGACAGTCACTTCGTGACACCACCGCAGTGAAGGCCTGGCAGAGCATCAAAAAGGAGGAAGCACAGCGTCTGGTGATGTCCATGAGTTCAAGACTTCAGGCAGTCATTGCCAACAAAGGGGTTTCAACCAAGTACTAGAAATGAACATTTTATTTAAAATTATTTAATCTGTCCAATTACTTTTGGTCCCTTTAAAAACAGGGTGGCACATGTTAAGGAGATGAAACTCCTAAACGCTTCATCCAATTTTTTTCCCGTTTTCTAGTAAAAGACATGGTAAAACCAATGGTGTCGTTCAAAAGTACAACTCGTCCCGCAAAAAATAAGCCCTCACATGGCCATATTGACGGAAAAATAAAAAAGTTATGGCTCTGGGAAGGAGGGAAGTGAAAAATGAAAGCGAAAAAACGAAAAAGGGCCGCGACTTGAAGGGGTTAATGTTGATGATTATGGCTTACAGCCAATAAAAACCAAAAAGTCATTATCTCAGTGAATTAGAATAATTCCCACAAAACACCTGCAAAGGCTTCATAAGCATTTAAAAAGGTCCCTTAGTCTGTTTCAGTGGGCTCCACAATCATCGGGAAGACTGCTGACTTGACAGATGTCCATAAGGCAGTCATAGACACACTCCACAAGGAGGGGAAGCCACAAAAGGTCATTGCTAAAGAAGCTGCCTGTTCACAGAGTGCTGTATCCAAGCATATTAATGGAAAGTTGAGTGGAAGGAAAAGTGTGGTAGAAAAAGGTGCACAAGCAACCGGGATAATCGCAGCCTTGAAAAGATTAAGAAAATGATGACCCTGCTCATAAGAGCTTACAATCTACAACGAGGTGGGGGTGACACTATGCTAGTATACATCTAAAATTAATGAAACACGGAATACCTACTTTGTACTTGAGTGTTCTCTGTGTGCTTCATCTGTTTTTCCCTGATTCACTGTTAAGACTCAGTGGATAAATAAGAGTTCAGTCAATATAATTCCTTCAGCTTTTAAAAATGGATGGGGAAAAAATGGATTCAACTAGGGTGCCATTCAGAGGCAAAATGCATGCCACCTGAGGAAAAAAATCACTCCATTTCTCACAATATAAAAATTTAGATGGAGGTGTGAATGTAGCCTTCCGGAATCATAAGGGAGACGAACGGTGCTCACTTGTTCGTGGATATGGTCCTTCTTTTTTGCATGGTGAGCTGATGGTTTTACATATAAAATTCAGAGTTGCATAGAACATTTGGATTGCTTTTTTGCGTGGGTTTTTAGGGAGGTGTAGTGACCAAAAGAATTAACATCTTGGTGTTTCTTTTTTTTGTATCATATTCTTTACTAAAGATGGAAGAATCGATTTGTAGAACTCTCGTGCATTGGTTTGGATCACAAAACAAATTTAAATATTAGACAACAATAACACAAGTAAACACAGAGTGCAGTTTTTTAAATGAAAGTCTTTATTATTAAGGTCAAAAGAAATCCAAACCTACAGGGCCCTTTGTGAAAAATTGATTCCCCCCTACTTAAAACATAAATTAACTGTGGTTTATCTTGGGAAAGCTGAGTTCAAATTCCCTAGCCACATGCAAACCTGATAACTGCCACACTTGTCCTCAATCAATAGGACCTGCCTGAGAAAGTGAAGTAGCCCACAAAAACCTAAAAAGCTAGACATCATGCCTCTATCTAAAGAAATTCTGTAACAAATGACAAACACAGTAATTGAGATCTATCTGTCTAGAAAAGGTTATAAAGCTATATCTCAAGCTTTGGGACCCAGAGAAGAGCCATTGAGAGCCATTAACCATAAATGGCGAAAATATGAAACAGATGTGAATGTTCCCAAGAGTGGCTGATCGACCAAAATTACCCTAAGGGTTCAGCGACGACTCATCCAAGAGGTCACAAAAGACCCCACAACAACATCCAAAGGCCTCGCTTGCCTCAGCTAAGGTCAGTGTTGATGACTCCACCATAAGAAAGAAACTGGGCAAAAATGTCCTGCATGGCAGCGTTTCAAGACGAATACCACTACTGAGCAATAAGAACATAAAGTCGCTTCTGAGTTTTGCCACATAACATTTAAATAATGCCTAAGACTTTTGGGAGAGTACTCTGTGGACTGACGAGACAAATCTGAACTTCTTGAAAGGTTTATGTCCCATTACATGTGGCTTAGAAGTAGCACAGCATTTCAAAAAAGGAACATCATACCAACAGTAAAATATGGTGGTGGTAATGTCATGGTCCTGTGGCAGTTTTGCTACTTCAGGACCTGGAAGACTTGCTGAGGTACTTGGAACGCAACATTAAATTCTGCTGTTTACCAAAAATCCTGCAGGAAAATGTCCAGCCATCTGTTTGTGACATCAAGCTGAAGTCCACTTGGGTTATGCAGCAGGACAATGATACAAAACACACCAGCAAGTCCACCTCTGAATGGCTTAAGAAAAAGAAAATTAAAGCTTTGGAGTGACCTAGTCAAACTCCTGACCTTAATGTGATTGAGATGCTGTGGCATGATTTTAAAAAGGCGGTTCATGCTCGAAAACCCTCCAATGTGGCTGAATTACCACAATTGTGCAAAGATGAGTTGGTCAAAATTCATCCAGAGTGTTGTAAAAGACTCATTACCAGTTATCGCAAAAGCTTGATTGCAGTAGTTGCTGCTAATGGTGGCACAACCGTTTATGTTTAGTGGGCAATCACTTTTTTACACAGGACTCTGTAGGTTTGGATTTCTTTCCCCTTAAAAATAACGACCTTCATTTAAAAACTGTTTTTTGTCTTTATTTGTGTTATCTTCATCTAATACTTACATTTGTTTGGTGATCTGAAACATTTAAGTGTGGCAAACATGCAAATGAATAGGAAAACACCTTTTCACACAGTTGCAAGACTGCTAACAGGAGTCCTGTGAATATCCTTACTTCCCAGCATTCCAGGCTCTTCTTTTGTCTGGCATCACGTCTTGTGTGTATCACACCACAATACTAACATTGCATCAGCCGAAAAACCGAAAGGTAAGGAGATTCACTTGACTGCTCTCCAGCAGTCACAGACTATTGACCTGGCCTGTCATGGAAATTTATTTCCCATCCCTACTCTTTACTGTGTCTACAGTATGGTTTAATTAATTTTATATTTTTATAGACCAAACTCTTATAGAGAGGGGTGAACCTAGCCTCTCTGCTGCCTGAGGCGAACTTCAAAACGGCGCCCCCCAATACACGTATGTCAGCGCCATCACACACATACAAGAACCACACAGAAGAATCCAAAACAAGGATTATTAATGGCAACTGCAGGCCTGGCACAAACATACAGATACACAGTGATGGCTGGCAGAGCTGTGGCCCTGTTGGCAGACACAGTCCTGCATCCTTATAGCACAGGAGGCAGCACTGATTGCCAACCTATTATCTCTGGCACAAGCTTACAAAACTCTGGGCAGCTCCAATGTGGATGCTACCTGGCACTGACCAGTCAGACATGTCCACCATGCAGCACCGTCCACACAGCACATGCAACAACCTGCAGTCTGAGCATCAACAAGCCGCCACTGCACTAACCTGGTAAAATGACGCGTCTTCCCCAACAGACCATGCCTCCTTCTCCCAAAACGCCTAGCCAATCACAAGCGCCGCCCACAGGGCTGTCTGGAACTAATAGCAGGGGCCTTCCAATAGGGTTTACCAAGGGCTGTGGGAGCGGGAAGAGGGACAAGCTCCACCGACCAACCGCCGCTTGGGAGGAACACAGCTGGAATGACTATGTACCGAGGGGCAGCAATGGATCTGGTGTGTAAGTTATAGGCAATCAGTCCTGCAGGAGAGGCGTATGTGAAAGGGACAATGCATCCTGCACCAGAGGCGTACATAGGAATCATGGGGCCCAAAAGCAGAAATTCTAATTGGGCCCCCCCTAAAAAAAAATATTTGGCCAGGTCACATAATATTTCACATCTTTGCTGCCGATACAAAGTAATTTTCCTTCTATTGAAGCCCCTAGATTTCTCTTTCATTGCTCCCATAGTGTGGCGCCATAAAAGTGTCCCAAAAACACTGTGATCCCCCCACAGTGAATTGCTCCACAGGACCCTCCACACACACAGCATGATGAACCTACTGTGATCCTCGTCAACTACTCCGGCACAGTATGATTCCCAGCTGTGTCCACCACACACAGCATGTAGTATAATGGACCCACATACACTATAATGGCCCCTACATCTCTTCACACTCCAACACAGCCCTCAAATTGCCCTCCGTAAAGTATAAAGGTTTCCTCATAGCCCTCATTATTAAACCACAGAAAAAATTCAAAAAGCAACCTACCATGGCCATCTAATACTATGCAGAAGCTGGGTCCAGAGAACTTCCCAAGATGGAGATGCAGTCAGTGCCCTCATAGCCCTCCAAGTATTATTATGCCTCCACACAGCTCTACAAATATAATGGTTTCCATGTAGTATAATTGGTTCCATATACACTGCTCAAAAAAATAAAGGGAACACTTAAACAACAGAATATAACTCCAAGTAAATCAAACTGTCCACTTAGGAAGCAACTCTGATTGACAATCAATTTCACATGCTGTTGTGCAAATGGAATAGACAACAGATGGAAATTATTGGCAATTATCAAGACACCCTCAATAAAGGAGTGGTTCTGCAGGTGGAGACCACAGACCACATCTCAGTACAAATGCTTTCTGGCTGATGTTTTGGTCACTTTTGAATGTTGGTTGTGCTTTCACACTCGTGGTAGCATGAGACGGACTCTACAACCTACACAAGTTGCTCAGGTAGTGCAGCTCATCCAGGATGGCACGTCATTGCAAGCTGTGGCAAGAAGGTTTGCTGTGTCTGTTAGCCTAGTGTCCAGAGGCTGGAGGCGCTACCAGGAGACAGGCCAGTACACCAGGAGACGTGGAGTGGGCCGTAGGAGGGCAACAACCCAGCAGCAGGACTGCTTCCTCTGCCTTTGTGCAAGGAGTAACAGGAGCCAGAGCCCTGCAAAATGACCTCCAGCAGACCACAAATGTGCATGTGTCTGCTCAAATGGTTAGAAACCGACTCCATGAGGATGGTCTGAGTGCCTGACGTCCACAGATGGGGGTTGTGCTCATAGCCCAACACCGTGCAGGGCGCTTGGCATGTGCCACAGAACACCAGGATTGGCAAATTCGCCATTGGCGCCCTGTGCTCTTCACAGATGAAAGCAGGTTGACACTGAGCACATGTTACAGATGTGACAGAGTCTAGAGATGCCATGGAGAGCGATCTGCTGCCTGCAACATCCTTCAGCATGACCGGTTTGGCAGTGGGTCAGTATTGGTGTGGGGTGGCATTTCTTTGGAGGGCCGCACACCCTTCATGTGCTCACCAGAGGTAGCCTGACTAACATTAGTTACCGAGATGAGATCATCAGACCCCTTATGAGACTATATGCTGGTGCGGTTGGCCCTGGGTTACTCCTAATGCAGGACAATGCCAGACCTGTGGCTGGAGTGTGTCAGCAGTTCCTGCAAGATGAAGGCATTGAATCTATGAACTGGCCCGCTTGTTCCCCAGAACTGAATCCGACTGAGCACATCTGGGACATCATGTCTCACTCCATCCACCAACGTCACGTTGCACAACAGACTGTCCAGGAGTTGGAGGATGCTTTAGTCCAGGTCTGGGAGGAGATCCCTCAGGAGACCATCCGCTGCCTCATCAGGAGCATGCCCAGGCGGTGTATAGTAGGGAGGTCATACAGGCACATGGAGGCCACACACAATACTGAGCATCTTTTCCTTGTCATAAGGCATTTCCACTGAAGGTGGAACAGCCTGTAATTTGATTTTCCACTTTGATTTTGAGTAGCATTCCAAATCCAGACCTCCGTGGGACACCAGTTGTGAGTGAGAAGTTGAAGAGGTGTGTTAGGGTTGTGATGAAGACTGTGGCGAGGTTAGGGATGAGGTGGGACAAAAGCGGGTCAAGCGTGCAAGTGTTGAGATGTGATCTTGACAGGAGGGTGGAGAGCTGATCTTCTGTCATGGTAGAGAAGTTAGTTTTGGACGAACAGGGTTGAGTAGCTAAGAGGGGCATTGGGGGATGCTGGCCAATGCTTTCTCTTACTGTATCGATCTTCTTCTTAAAGAAAGAGGCACAGTCTTCAGCAAAAGTGAGAGAAGAGAGAGGTGGTGCTGGTGGACGGAGTAGAGAATTGAAAGTGCTGAAAAGCTGTTTAGGGTTGTAAGACAGGCAGGATATGAGAGATGAGAAGTAAGATTGTTTTGTGGCAGTGAGTGTTGACTTGAAGCTGGCGAGGGACTGCTTGTAGGCGATAAAGTGCTCAGCAGAACAGGATCTCTTCCATCTCTGCTCAGCAACCCTGGAAGCAAGCCAGTCTCATTTCTTTGGTCGGGCTGGTCAGCCATTGCTGCCTGTTGATTGTATGAGTTTTGCTGTGCGTGAGGGGGGCGGCCGAATCAAGTGCTGCAGTTATTGTGGTGTTGTATAAAGTGGCAGCAGCATCTGTGTCATTTAAGGAATCTATGTCTATAAGGATTCAGGGTCTCTTTTCCTGCATTCATGGTGCTCTCAGATGAGGTTTTTTATTGTTAAAAACTTTTTTTTTAAATGTTATTTCTTATTTTTTAGTCCCTTTATTAGGACATAAACCTGTGATTAGAAACCAAAAAATGGAGTTCTATACACAATGGTAAAATTTAAAAAGGAATACTTTATTACATATAATGATGATACAAAAATCTACCCTAAGGGGGTGGATCTGGCTCCTCGGCATTTGGTTACTTCAATCATGGGTAGGTGATACAGCTGTTAAGGGCACTTCTTTTTCCCTCTTTTTGGGGGTGTATTGTCACTGTGGCAGCCTCAGGGAATTTACCATGAAAGGTGTATTTCTGTTACATGGGTGTCTGCATTACAGGATTATATAAAGTCCAAACTTTTGATTGACGTACATTATTGACACTGTATACTGTTATAATCTATAGTGCCTCGTACCAACACCATGATGATGATGATTATTTTTTCTTATGCCTTGGACCCATGTGCTTCTCAGTAGGGTTTTATGTTCTGTGTTTGTGCTTCATTTGGGTAGATTTTTGCATCATCATTATATGTAATAAAGTATTCCTTTTTAAATTTTACAATTGTGTATAGAACTCCATTACTTGGTTTCTAATTTGTATCGAGAGTATACACTTACTATCCTGTTACTTACATGGGTAAATATATACCGTGTATATACACTAGGATTTTATTTTCAATCATATGGGACCCATTTCTGGACGTTTGTGATTGTTTAACTGTTCTTCATAATACTCCAATACCATAATATTGCAGTTTAGAATAAAAATGGAGGTTTCCATTGAACCCCAGGATGGCAGATATGGGTCCTTTACACCACGGCTACAATGATAACCAATCCGATCCCCACAATTGCATTGCTGGCGACCACTCCATTTAAATGTCATTGTCTGAATTTGACAGCACCATTGAAATGGTTAACAGCAGTGATTTGGTGTTTAGCTCCATCCCCTAAACTTAGATACAGATGCCGGATGTGTGACACAGCCTATATCTATCGTGTGGAGTGGTCTCAACTCCTAAGCCCCCCATACATGGTCCCCACTGTGGATGAATATTTATATCCTTTTGGGTGTTGGGGATAAAGAACAAAAAAAAGCTTTTTTCCAGAGATGCAAATTTTCAGACTGTGGCTTAACTTCATAGGTGTTTGGCAAGGTTACAGTACACTAAAAAAATTACAGTATTTTGTACAAGCAATCACTTGCTTAAACAGTAAAAAAAAATATAAAAAGTTAGAAATACTTTGCGTATTTTGTAAATGTGTGAAGTAATAATTATTAATGGGATATTTATCCCACAAGGTGAATGCAGGAAGCAAAAACAATTGAAATGAAAAAAATTGCTGATTTTTGGTCACTTTACCTCCAGAAAAATGGAAAAAGAGAGCTAAGAAAAGTGGAATGGACCCTAAAATGGTAAATATATAAACCATAACTTAATAAAGTTGTAGCTCTCAGAAAATGCATTTTTTACTTTAAGTTGTGAAAAACAAAAGTTATAAGTTTGGCACCAACATTTCCGTACTGACCCAAAGAACAACAGGTAATTTACAGTAGTGGTAAAGTTAATGCTTTCATTAATAGCTGCAACTCAGTTTACCTAAAATTAGTGTTCATTCAGGAATGTTGAGGGAAAATGAAATATTGTATGGCCCTTGGAAGATGAGGAGAAAAAAGAAAATCCAAAATATCAAAAACTCAAGGGAATATTGAACATCTCCAGTATTGCTGATGTCAATGCCAGTTTAGGTGACGGAGACATGAATGAGCGTTATGGAAGTTGAATTTACGAGAAGCGTAGTCAGCTGCAGATTCCGAGGAAGAAACTACTAGTTATTGTGTGTGGTCTAAAATAAACAGGCTTTACCAGTAGATATAATGTAAAATAAACTGGCAGAGGATCATTATTTCATTTAAACGCTTCCTGTAACCCCCGCCAATCTCTGTTCTTATTATTCGACCTAGACAAGCATATCAACCTGTAGTCAAACAGTGGACACAGCAGTGACCAATGGTGTAACTAGAGTCTGATGGGCCCCACTGCAAAATTTGGACCTGGGCCCTCACCTGCATACAATCTGTATGAGCCCTTGGAGGATTCCATATCCCATAAAGGCATGCATGTGAACTCCTCATGAAATATTGCACCCCATACTGGCCCCTTCCTGTAGTATTGTCCTCCATCCTGGGCCCTTTCCTATAATAATGCCCCCCCATCCTAAGTCCTTTCCATTCTTCTCCAGCACATCTAAAAAAGAAACAAAAGAATGTTATTACCTTCCTCTGCTCCCATGATGTGTGGTGCCATCCTCTAAAGCTGGCGCAGATGCCGGCACCTGATTTTGGTTTGCGGGAACTGACAGAGCATGATGTCACTGCCAAGCGCTGTATGGCAAAGGCAAACTGATGTCTGCTGCCAGCCTCTGTTTGTCCGGCAGCATATATTGTAGTTCAGGAAGTTGGCGGGTCTCTGTGCTGCAGTACATTTCAGCTGAATGTGTGTCCCAGGATGCACATGTAGGTGAAATCAGAGTTGTCATCGATGGGCCCCCCTCCCTCACACTGGCACGATTGCTATGCCCCTGGCAGTGACCAGCATAGCCAATGATTGCCTGAATAGCACAACTGCATTCATAAGATATTCAATTCATGTTTCAGCACATACAAATATTTCCATTATTTCTAGTAATTGTATTATTATGCAGGATCTTTATGATGTTACATCGTCATCTTCTCCCCATTCAGGTCCCTACAATATCGGATCCTCTCAGTGGAGATCTTCTATATAAGAGAATTCTCCTGAGTGACCCTACAAGGATGGAGAGGGACAGGGACAAGATGGCAGAGAGGATATTACACCTCACCCTAGAGATCCTCTTCTGGCTTACTGGCGAGGTGAGAGATTCTGATGATGTCTCATTACATCATTCTTATCTATAGGAATAACAGATGGACAGAACTGGAGAGGTGAGGACTCTGGAAATGTCTGTAGTGAGATTTATTAATGTGTCTCTCCATAACCAGGATTACACAGTAGTGAAGAAGACCTCAAGTGAGCGCTGTCAGGACCCTGTGTCTGAGAGATGGGGAAGACCCCTGAGCCCAATCACGGGGCCTCCACCTCACCCCCTGATATATGAGGACATCAATGACCAGAAGATCCTAGAACTCATCTATAAGATGATTGAGCTGTTGACTGGAGAGGTGACACTGCTGGGAATGCTGGGTCATTGTACAGTAACGCTATGGAGGGATCGGGGGATGACGGTATCATTGTATGTGTCAGGTTCCTATAAGGGGTCAGGATGTCGCTGTCTATTTCTCCATGGAGGAGTGGGAGTATTTAGAAGGACACAAAGATCTGTACAAGGATGTCATGATGGAGGTTCCCCAGCCCCACACATCACCAGGTAATAGGCAGGACTAAACACACACGACCTATAATTTTCTGTATGCAAAGAATGAATTCAGTCTCTGTATGTGTTTCCTTCAGTCCTATCCAGTGAGAGGACAACACCAGAGAGATGTCCCCGTCCTCTTCTTCCACAGGACTGTAAACAAGAAAATCTCAATGTTCCTCGGGATCGTCAGGTAGATGGAGAGAAGGTGTCATGAGCTCTCCCCTATGATGTGTAGAAGGCTGTGAAGGTCTTGTGTTCAGTCTTCTTTTATCCACCAGTATTATATGTTTTATACTTGTGTAATGAGAACGGTGGAAATGGCAGAATTAGAGATGATCATAGATGTGACTTCTCCATCTGTCTGTGTCTTTTACAATATTTCTTTCAGGGTAACAATCTGACCCATCTTAATACTACAGAAACATACATGAGAGGTGATGAGCGATGTATAGAGGAGATTCCTACAGATAACCGCACAGGTGAGTAGTAAATACTAAATGTAGAGTATAGTTACATAGCATCATTTTGGTTGCGCTGGCAGTGTGTCATGTGTAATGTTTATCTACACGTATTAGTTCCTGCTATTATTTCTTTTTATGTACAGCTTTGTGTTGCATGCTCAATCTCCATGATAAGGTTTTGATTTTTCTTTTTAGACATCTGCAGAGATCCAGCTTTCAGCATATTAGTGTCCAGGTGCATATAATAATGATATCCTGTTCATTATGTCGTCAGATAGGACAGGCTTTAACTCTATTGTGGGCTTGTCTGGTTTATATTTTAGGTAGTCATTGGCCTATTTTTAAGTTTTGTTAATGTACTTTTTGGCTTATACCTCAATAAACATAGATGGTCCCTTGTTTGGCATACTTCTTCTCTTCTTTGGTTTATAGTTCTGTACAAGGACGTCATGATGGAGGTTCCCCAGCCCCTCACATCACCAGGTAATAGACAAGCCAAAATATGCATGGCCTATAATTATCTGTATGTAAAGAATGAATTCAGTCCCTCTATCTGTTTCCTCCAGTTCTATCCAGTAAGAGGACAACACCAGAGAGATGTCCCCGTCCTCTTCTTCCACAGGACTGTAAACAAGAAAATCCCAATGTTCCTCAGGATCATCAGGTAGATGGAGAGAAGGTGTCATAACATCTCCCCTATGATGTGTAGACGGCTGTGAAGGTCTTGTGCTCAGTCTTGTTTTATCACCCAGTATTATATGTTTTATACTTGTGTAATGAAAATGGTGGAGATGGCAGGATTAGCGATGATCATAGATATGACTTCTCCATCTGTCTGTAACTTTTACAATATTTCTTTCAGGGTAACGATCTGACTCATAGTAATACTACAGAGATATATGTGATGGGTGATGATGAGTGGTGTAAAGAGGAGATTCCAACAGATGACCGCACAGGTAGTAAATACTAAATGTAGAGTATAGTTACATAGCACCATTTAATAAATAAATAATAATAATCTTTATTTATATAGCGCCAACATATTCCGCAGCGCTTTACAGTTTAACAATTTCAAACACAACAGTCATAAGTAACAACGTTAACAATACAATAATTAAAGCGAAATAAAACGACCCTGCTCGTGAGCGCTTACAATCTACAATGAGGTGGGGGAAATACAACGCACATGTGTGTATTTACAATGATGTATTTACAATGATGGTCCAGCCATCTTCAGGGGGTGGGGGATAGATGGAGATAGTGAATGGGCTACACACACACAAACATAAAATGACTTTGATTAGTGAACGTGGTAGGCCGCTCTGAACAAATGTGTTTTGAGCGAGCGCCTAAAACTATGCAAATTGTGGATGGTCCTAATATCTTGGGCTAGAGCATTTCAGAGGTTTGGCGCAGCACGGGAGAAGTCTTGGAGTCGGGAGTGGGAGGTATGGATTAGTGCAGAGGTTAGTTGAAAGTCATTTGCAGAGCGCAGCGGTCTGTTAGGCCGATAGACACAAATGAGGGAAGAGATGTAAGGGGGTGCCGCATTGTGGAGAGCTTTGTGGGTGAGAACAAGTACTTTGAATTGTATCCTGTAATGAATGGGCAGCCAGTGTAACGACTGGCGAAGAGCGGACACGCCCGAGTAATGATTAGCCAGATGGACGACCCTGGCTGCTGCATTAAGGATGGACTGGAGAGGGGAAAGTCGAGTGAGGGGGAGGCCAATTAATAGAGCTTTACAGTAGTCCAGGCGGAAGTGGATCAGGGTGACAGTGAGGGTTTTGGTTGTTTCCATGGTGAAAAAAAGGGCAGATTCTAGAGATGTTCTTTAGGTGTAAGCGGCACGAGTGGGCAAGAGATTGTATATGGGAGGTGATGGAGAGATCAGAGTCAAACATTACACCCAGACAGCGCGCCTGCCGCAGGGGTGTTATTATGGTGCCAGCCACGGAGAGGGAAATGTCAGATTTAGGGAGATTAGTAGATGGCGGGAGCAGAAGAAGTTAAGTTTTGGAGAGGTTGAGTTTCAGATAGAGAGCAGACATGATGTTGGAGACTGCAGACAGACAGTCAGTGGCGTTCTGTAGTACAGCGGGGGTAAGGTCAGGGGATGATGTGTATAGTTCTTTGTCATCAGCATAAAGATGGTACTGAAATCTAAATCTGCTGATGGTCTGTCCAATTAAGGCCGTGTAGAGAGAGAAGAGAATGGGGCTAAGGACTGAGCCCTGAGGTACCTCGACAGTGAGAGGAAGAGGAGATGAAGTGGAGCCAGAGAACAGAACACTGAAGGAGCGGTCAGAAAGATAGGAGGAGAACCAGGAGAGAGCAGTGTCCTTAATGCCTAGTGAATGGAGCCTAGAGTGTAGGAGAGGGTGGTCAACAGCGTCGAAAGCTGCAGAAAGGTCGAGAAGAATGAGCAGAGAGTGGTTACCATTACGTTTTGCTGTCAGAAGTTCATTGGTCACTTTGATGAGTGCAGTTTCTGTCGAATGTAGGGGGCAGAAACCGGACTGTGAAGGGTCTAGGAGGGAGTGAGTGGAGAGGTAACGGGTAAGGCGGGAGTATATCAGGCGCTCCAAGAGTTTAGAGATGAACGGGAGATTGGAGACTGGTCTGTAGTTGTTTGTGCAAGATGGGTCGAGGGTGGGTTTCTTTAGTAATGGAATAATGATAGAGTGTTTGAAGGAGGAGGGGAAAATGCCAGAGGAGAGGGAGAGATTAAAGATTGTAGTTAGGCGAGTTGTGACGACTGGAGAGAGAGACTGGAGGAGGTGTGAGGGAATGGGGTCGGTAGTGCATGTAGTCGGACGAGAAGAGGAGAGGAGCTTGGAGACTTCTTCTTCTTTGATGGGATTGAATGTGGAGAGTGAGCCAGGGGAAATGCAGGGAGGGATGGGAGTCACTGAACTATTTTAGTTGTGCTGGCGGTGTGTCATGTGTAATGTTTATCTACACATATTAGTCCTTGCTATTTTTTCTCCTTCGCCTCATTGGAGGACACAGGACCATGGGTGTATGCTGCTACCACTAGGAGGCTGACACTAAGTGAATATAACAAAATTAGCTCCTCCTCTGCAGTATACACCTACCACTGGCTCTAGCCGAACCAGTTCATGCTTAGTGTCTGTAGGAGGCACATGGGTCTGGTCTTCAGACCACAATTTTTTATTTTCATTTTTACTTTTTGTTTTTACTTTTTTCAATTCTTATCCTTTTAATGGATTACAAGGGGCGACGTATCCCTTCAGGGTTCCAATCTCCTTCAACCAACAACAGGCGGGAACGTGGAGTGTCGCCTCCACGTACCCCCTCCTGCACTGTTAAAGGTTATGCCTGAGCTCTCTTTAGGGGCGACAGGTCCCTTCAAGGCAACGATCTTCCCAAGCCAACAACAGACAGGAAGATGGAGTGTTGCCTCCACGTGCTCCCTTCTGCGCCAGGCCTAATTTCACCCGGAACTGCAGCCCTGCTCCATCCTAGGGGAGTTAACCCCAAGGATGTCCTGAGGCATTTATGGCCTCCGTTCGGCCCCCACTGCATCACCACTGACAAACAGCAGTGATGGAAGGAGTATATACAAAAATGAACATCAGTTATTAATACAATATAACTATAAATGGCGACTCAAATATCAATATTATTAAACCGGAGAACCAAGAGTCAAAAGTGGCCAAAAAGTAAGCAAAACTACAAAATTTATTGAAAATTCTTATCACTAATTTTCACATAAAAACATACATAATGTTGCCAAGTAGTACATAGTAGATAGTTATCATTACAAAATATTGTGACTACATCCGTGATACAACCAATGATTCAAGTTCACAGGATGGGACAATAGTAAATGCAGTAAATATCAGAAATATATTTGGATAGGCAGAAGGTGTACTGCCAACACATAAGTGCTGCAAATACTGTTATATGGCGATCTAACCCAGTGGTATAATCACACTAATGGTGCTATTAACCCCTTTACCCCCAAGGGTGGTTTGCACGTTAATGACCGGGCCAATTTTTACAATTCTGACCACTGTCCTTTTATGAGGTTATAACTCTGGAATGCTTCAACGGATCCCAGTGATTCTGACACTGTTTTCTCGAGACATATTGTACTTCATGATAGTGGTAAAAATTCTTTGATAGTACCTGCGTTTATTTGTGAAAAAAATGGAAATTTGGCGAAAATTATGAAAATTTCACAATTTTCCAAATTTGAATTTTTATGCAATTAAATCACAGAGATATGTCACACAAAATACTTAATAAGTAACATTTCCCACATGTCTACTTTACATCAGCACAATTTTGGAACCAAAATTTTTTTTTGTTAGGGAGTTATAAGGGTTAAAAGTTGACCAGCAATTTCTCATTTCTGCAACACCATTTTTTTTTAGGGACCACATCTCATTTGAAGTCATTTTGAGGGGTCTATATGATAGAAAATACCCAAGTGTGACACCATTCTAAAAACTACACCCCTCAAGGTGCTCAAAACCATATTCAAGAAGTTTATTAACCCTTCTGGTGCTTCACAGGAACTTTTTGAATGTTTAAATAAAAATGATCATTTAACTTTTTTTCACAAAAAATTTAATTTAGCTCCAATTTGTTTTATTTTACCAAGGGTCACAGGAGAAAATGGACCCCAAACATTGTTGTACAATTTGTCCTGAGTACGCCGATACCCCACATGTGGGGGTAAAACACTGTTTGGGCGCATGGCAGAGCTCGGAAGCGAAGGAGCGCCATTTGACTTTTCAATGCAAAATTGACAGGAATTGAGATGGGACGCCATGTTGCGTTTGGAGAGCCACTGATGTGCCTGAACATTGAAACCCCCCACAAGTCACACCATTTTGGAAAGTAGACCCCCTAAGGAACTTATCTAGAGGTGTGGTGAGCACTTTGACCCACCAAGTGCTTCACAGAAGTTTATAATGCAGAACCGTAAAAATAAAAAATCATATTTTTTCACAAAAATTATCTTTTCGCCCCCAATTTTTTATTTTCCCAAGGGTAAGAGAAGAAAATGGACCCCAAAAGTTGTTGGACAATTTGTCCTGAGTACGCTGATACCCCATATGTGGGGGTAAACCACTGTTTGGGCGGATGGGAGAGCTCGGAAGGGAAGGAGCGCCATTTGACTTTTCAATGCAAAATTGACAGGAATTGAGATGGGACGCCATGTTGCATTTGGAGAGCCACTGATGTGCCTAAACATTGAAACCCCCCACAAGTGACACCATTTTGGAAAGTAGACCCCCTAAGGAAGTCATCTAGAGGTGTGGTGAGCACTTTGACCCACCAAGTGCTTCACAGAAGTTTATAATGCAGAGCCGTAAAAATAAAACAAAATTTTTTCCCCACAAAAATTATTTTTTTAGCCCCCAGTTTTGTATTTTCCCGAGGGTAACAGGAGAAATTGGACCCCAAAATTTGTTGCCCAATTTGTCCTGAGTGCGATGATACACCATATGTGGGGGGAACCACTGTTTGGGCGCATGGGAGGGCTCGGTGTTGTGAATTCTGTTATCGGGCTCCCTCCTGTGGTCATGAATGGTACTTCGGCTGGTTCTGTCCATGGACTTCCTCTGGTAGCTGTGGGTGTTTCTGAGTTTCCTTCCACAGGTGACGAGGCTAAGTCGTTAGTGGGCTGCTCTATTTAACTCCACTTGGATCTTTGCCCCATGCCAGCTGTCAATGTTGTACTATTGGTCTAGTTCGCTCCTGGATCGTTCTCGTTACCTGTTATTTCCAGCAGAAGCTAAGTTCCTCTTTGCTATTTTCTTGTTTGCTATTTTTTCTGTCCAGCTTGCTATTGTGAATATTGCCTAGCTTGCTGGAAGCTCTGGCACGCAGAGGGAGCGCCTCCGCACCGTGAGTCGGTGCGGAAGGTTTTTTTCCCTGCACTCTCTGCGTGGCTTTTTGTAGGTTTTTGTGCTGACCGCAAAGTTGCCTTTCCTATCCTCTGTCTGTTCAGTAAGTCGGGCCTCACTTTGCTATATCTATTTTATTTCTGTGTTTGTGATTTCATCTTACTCACAGTCAATATATGTGGGGGCTGCCTTTTCCTTTGGGGAATTTCTCTGAGGCAAGGTAGGCTTTATTTTCCTATCTTTAGGGCTAGCTAGTTTCTTAGGCTGTGCGAGTTGCATAGGGAGCGTTAGGAGCAATCCGCGGCTATTTCTAGTGTGTGTGGTAGGATTAGGGATTGCGGTCAGCAGAGTTTCCACTTCCCAGAGCTTGTCCTGTATTTTTGTAGCTATCAGGTCTTGCCGGGTGCTCTTGACCATCAGGTCCATTCTTGTCCTAACCACCAGGTCATAACAGCTCGGAAGGGAAGGAGTGCCATTTGAATGCAGACTTAGATGGAATGGTCTGCAGGTGTCACATTGCGTTTGCAGAGCCCCTAATGTACCTAAACAGTAGAAACCCCCCACAAGTGACACCATTTTGGAAAGTAGACCCCCTAAGGAACTTATCTAGATGTGTGGTGAGCGCTTTGACCCACCAAGAGCTTCACAGAAGTTTATCATGGAGAGCCGTAAAAATAAAACAAAAATTTTTTCCCACAAAAATTATTTTTTAGCCCCCAGTTTTGTATTTTCCCGAGGGTAACAGGAGAAATAGGACCCCAAAATTTGTTGTCCAATTTGCCCTGAGTGCACTGATACCCCATATGTGGGGGGGAACCACAGTTTGGCCGCATGGGAGGGCTCGGAAGGGAAGGAGCTCCATTTGGAATGCAGACTTAGATGGAATGGTCTGCAGGTGTCACATTGCATTTGCAGAGCCCCTAATGTACCTAAACAGTAGAAACCCCCCACAAGTGACACCATTTTGGAAACTAGACCCCCAAAGGAACTCATCTAGATGTGTTGTGAGAGCTTTGAACCCCCAAGTGTTTCACTATAGTTTATAACGCAGAGCCGTGAAAATAAAAAATCTTTTTTTTCCCCACAAAAATAATTTTTTAGCCCCCAGTTTTGTATTTTCCCAAGGGTAACAGGAGAAATTGGACCCCAAAAGTTGTTGTCCTATTTGTCCTGAGTACGCTGATACCCCATATGTTGGGGTAAACCCCTGTTTGGGCACACGGGAGAGCTCGGAAGGGAAGAAGCACTGTTTTACTTTTTCAACGCAGAATTGGCTGGAATTGAGATCGGACGCCATGTCGCGTTTGGAGATCCCCTGATGTGCCTAAACAGTGGAAACCCCCCAATTATAACTGAAACCCTAATCCAAACACACCCCTAACCCTAATCCCAACAGTAACCCTAACCACACCTCTAACCCTGACACACCCCTAACCCTAATCCCAACCCTATTCCCAACTGTAAATGTAATCTAAACCCTAACTGTAACTTTAGCCCCAACCCTAACCCTAACTTTAGCCCCAACCCAAACTGTAGCCCTAACCCTAGCCCTATCCCTAACCCTAGCCCTAACCCTAACCCTAGCCCTAACCCTAGCCCTAACCCTAGCCCTTACCCTAGCCCTAACCCTAACCCTAGCCCTAACCCCAGCCCTAACCCTAGCCCTAACCCTAGCCCTAAGCCTAGCCCTAACCCTAGCCCTAACCCTAACCCTAGCCCTAATGGGAAAATGGAAATAAATACATTTTTTTTAATTTTTCCCTAACTAAGGGGGTGATGAAGGGGGCTTTGATTTACTTTTATAGTGGGTTTTTTAGCGGATTTTTATGATTGGCAGCCGTCACACACTGAAAGACGCTTTTTATTGCAAAACATATTTTTTGCGTTACCACATTTTGAGAGCTATAATTTTTCCATATTTTGGTCCACAGAGTCATGTGAGGTGTTTTTTTTTGCGGGACGAGTTGACGTTTTTATTGGTAACATTTTCGGGCACGTGACATTTTTTGATCGCTTTTTATTCCGATTTTTGTGAGGCAGAGTGACCAAAAACCAGCTATTCATGAATTTCTTTTGGGGGAGGCGTTTATACCGTTCCGCGTTTGGTAAAATTGATAAATCAGTTTTATTCTTCGGGTCAGTACGATTACAGTGACACCTCATTTATATCATTTTTTTATGTTTTGGCGCTTTTATACGATAAAAACTATTTTATAGAAAAAATAATTATTTTGGCATCGCTTTATTCTGAGGACTATAACTTTTTTATTTTTTTGGTGATCATGCTGTATGGCAGCTCGTTTTTTGCGGGACAAGATTACGTTTTCAGCGGTATCATGGTTATGTATATCTGTCTTTTTTATCGCGTGTTATTCCACTTTTTGTTCGGCAGTATGATAATATAGCGTTGTTTTTTGCCTCGATTTTTTTTTTTCTTACGGTGTTTACTGAAGGGGTTAACTAGTGGGCCAGTTTTATAGGTCGGGCCATTACGGACGCGGCGATACTAAATATGTGTACTTTTATTGTTGTTTTTTTATTATTTAGATAAAGAAATGTATTTATGGGAATAATATTTTTTTTTTTCATTATTTAGGAATATTTTTTTTTTTTTTTTTTTTTACACTTTTGGAAAAAAAATTTTTAAACTTTTTTACTTTGTTCCAGGTGGGGACATCACAGATCGGTGATCTGACAGTTTGCACAGCACTCTGTCAGATCACCGATCTGACTTACAGTGCTGCAGACTTCACAGTGCCTGCTCTGAGCAGGCTCTGTGAAGTCACCTCCCTCCCTGCAGGACCCGGATGCCGCGGCCATCTTGGATCCGGACCTGGAGCAGGGAGGGAGGTATGCAGACCCTCGCAGCAACGCGATCACATCGCGTTGCTGCGGGGAGCTCAGGGAAGCCCGCAGGGAGCCCCCTCCCTGCGCGATGCTTCCCTGCACCGCCGGCACATCGCGATCATGTTTGATCGCGGTGTGCTGGGGGTTAATGTGTCGGGAGCGGTCCGTGACCGCTCCTGGCACATAGTGCCGGATGTCAGCTGCGATAGGCAGCTGACACCCGGCCGCGATCGGCCGCGCTCCCCCCGTGAGCGCCGCCGATCGCGCTGGACGTACTATCCCGTCGGTGGTCATAGGGGCCCACCCCACCTCGACGGGATAGTACGTCCGATGTCAGAAAGGGGTTAAGGTCGCCATATATCGCTTGTAAAAAAAGGGCAGCATGTGAAATTAAATAAGAAAATCAATTACCCATGTGTGCCAGAAGGTCCCGTCTGGATCCTGGTCACGTACCCCAACGCTCGTTTCGCGTGCAATTGTTACCGCTTCCTCAGTGTTGCCTCCACGTACCCCCTCCTGCACTGTTAAAGGGTATGCCTGAGATCTCTTTAGGGGCGACTGGTCCCTTCAAGGCAACGATCTTCCCAAACCAACAGCAGACAGGAAGATGGAGTGTTGCCTCCACGTGCTCCCTTCTGCGCCAGGCCTAATTTCACCCGGACCAGCAACCCTGCTCCATCCTAGGGGAGTTAACCCCAAGGATGTCCTGAGGCATTTATGGCATCCGTTCGGCCCCCACTGCATCACCACTGACAAACAGCAGTGACGGAAGGAGGCGGACAGTCCCTCTCCACTTCGCGGTCAATGGGATGGTGAATGGAGCGTTCCCTGCAATGTCCACAGCAAGGATGTAGTATTGCAGCAGCTGAACTGCATATGAAGCAGTCTGAACTATGCGCTTCATCCTTCAGTTCTCTGTGGGACACCATCAACGCTGAAGCCACAGTTACAGTGGCGGCCTCATGCCAGGACGCGCATCGCAGGTAGGGAATCCAGGACGGCGGTGGGCTCCTGCAGCAGAGACTCTCCAGGGGGATGAGTGCAGAAATGTTTGGTCACCGGCAGATGACTGCAACTGGTGTGACCTGATGGGATCAGGATGTGAGGACGTCTCCCATGTGATATCCTCACCAGCACTGGGATCTCCACAGGATTCTCAGCGCTCCCCCGTGGCGTTCCCCTCCTCCTGACGGGTAACACTCCTGTTGACCACAGAAATTTAGGCCCTGGCTTGGGTCTATTCACTAAGCAATCCTGAGGCTCCACCCGCCAGATGACGTCGCGCCCATAGCCCTGTCTCCCGAACTGGCGCTTCTCGCTGTCTGCGAGATTTCTGCATATGCAACTCCCGGGGGCCATCTTAATACACCCAGTCGGCTCTTTTCAAGACACGGTGCCAAGCAGATCCCACGGCATTTTTTAATGGGGACTCCACGGATTCACAGCACTCACTGGCAGCAGACCTCGGCAAGAGCCCTGACCCTGCAGCAGACATCAGCTCACATTGGCCCTTCCCTGCATTTCCTTTACACTCCCTATTGGAGGATGTTAATATTATATGAAGTCAGGGGGCATACTGCGGTGCATTATGTCTCTCCGCCGCTATCGAACCAAGGTTACCTAGCCTTCCTGAGTGGACTTCGTCGCTGTCGCAGTCTTTGATGTCACTGGCAAAGAGATCTAGCCCCTCCTCTATCCGTGGGCCTTCGCCAGCCTGTCTCAGAAGATTCCTTCACCTCACATTATAGAGGAGCGACGGACTCCTTAAGGGCTTTGCTCTTCCCAAGCATACAACAGGCGGGAGCACGGAGTGTCGCCTCCACGTACCCCTTCCTGCATAGTTTTTTTGTTATGGGTATGTTGTGATATTCCAGGGCGACAGATTCCATCAGGGTACCGTTCGGAAATGTGGAGTGTCGCTTCAACATACTCCCTCTGCAATCACACTCATACCGCCCTTTTTCCCTGCACGAGACCAACAGCCTGACCCATCCTCGGACAGTTAGCCCTTGGATGTCCAGGCCATTTACCGTATCCATGCGGTCCCCTCCCCATCGCCCCTGATGAACAGTTGCGATGGCAGGAAGACGGACGGTCCTTCTCTCCTCATCTGACCTCAGAGTGGGTAGATGGAAGGCTAGGATATATTTTGCCGGCACAGAGAGCGATCGGACAAACGCTTTGCAAGTCAGATCCGCTTGGCTCCCGCTTGGCCTCGAAACCCCTTCTGTCCTTACCAGATGGTTCCTCAATTAAAGACCCCACGGACTGACAGAGAACCTGGCCCGTTCCTTTCTTTTGAGGTTTCGGGCTTGGCACTCTCTCCCTCTTTGCTATGGTGTGAGTATCTAAAGCTTTGGTCTCCTAGGCTAATACCCTGAGCAGGACCATATAGGACAGTGACCTTTCTCTGGAAGCAGCAGAACTAGCCAATCACATCTCCTTGGCCAGGGAATATTTGTTGCACGCTTCCCTAGACACAGCTAACTGTGCTGCGCTTACAGCCGCAAATGCCATCACCATCCGATAGACACTGTGGCTCAGGTAATGGCGTGCGGATTCTGCGTCCAAAAATGTCCTTGACATCTCTGCCCTACCAGGGAGGGTGTTTATTCGGCAAGAAGCTGGATCAGCTTATGTATGACTCCCCAGGAGGATAACAGTAAATTCCCTCCCCAGCAAAAACTAGGCGTCCATTTCATCGTCAACAGACACGTTTCTGGTCCTTTTGTAGCAATTCTGGCTGTGCCAAGGCGACCACCTCTGCCAGCTCGGGGCGTTCCCCTCGTGGGGACAGGAGTACCCAGGTCTCGCTTAAAATCAACCAATCATGGAAGGGCCAATCCATGCAAATTAGATCTAAGGAACACAAATTTCACAGATTTTCGGCCCAATGACTCACTGTCTTATCCGGTCGACTCCAGAAGATAGGTGGATGTCTACTCCTACTTAGACATATCTGACTCTCCGTCATTCACAATGAATTGTCAGAGACCCGGTGTCTTCTGGATACAAGATAGAGTTTCCCGCCCTCCAGCACAGATCTTCCCCTTTCTATCCAGCCATCACTTTGTTACGCCAAGACGGGGTCATCATTCTGGTTCCAGAAATCGAGACGTTTCTAGGGGTTAAATAAATCTTTCCCAGTCCCGACTCAGCAGATTTTCTTTTTGGTAGGACCCTGCACGCCTCCCGAGGGTTGGTAATTTTCCATCGACACAAGGTCATAGCCCTTCAACAGGGGGCCTGCGCACTTTGTAGCCCATTTTTCTCACTATCGGCCTGGGACAGGAATCCATTCTCTCTCGACCATCTATGTCGCTTGTCTCCGCAGGTCAAGCAAGCGCTCAGGTGGTGGACTTTACAGTCTTCCCTCACCCAGGGGAAAATCTTCTCTTCCAGTACAATAGCTGGTGTTCACCACCAACGTCCGCCCTCTTGAGGGGGCTGTCTTTCGGCATCACACAGCCCAGGTGCGCTGGTCTTCTCGGGAGTCGCCTCTTCCGATCAATGTCTTGGAGATCTGGACGATTCGGTTGTTCCCGCGGCGGTTCCATAACCTCCTGGTGGGTCGTCCCATCCGAATACAGTCAGACAACGCCACGGCTGTGGTGTATATTATCTCAGCTGTTCACATCTCGGGCGTGAAATAAAGGGCAGCGGACTTCCTTAGCCATCAGGGTCTGGCCTTGAGAGAGTAGTCACTTAATCTGGAGGTATTCCAACAGATTTTGCAGTTATTTCCGAGGGTCATCAGGAATATCAAGGCGGAAGGGATTCCGGTGATCCTTGTAGCTCTGGACTGGCCTCACCGGGCGTGGTATGTTTAGCTCGTCATCAATGCTCCCTGGCGGATACTGGATCTACCAGATTTGCTCTCCCAGGGCCCGTTTTACCACCAGGACTCAGGGGCCCTGTGCTTAAGTGCCTGGCCATTGAATCCTGGGTCCTAACCCAAGTTGAGTTCTCCCGGGAAGTGTTTTCCACTATGTTTAGCGCTTGGAAACCTGCGTATTTATCGCCACACCTGGACAGCTTTTTTTCGCATGGTGCAGGGAACGCCGTCGTTCTCCTCTTACCTTCTCCATTCTGACAATTTTAAAGTTCCTTCAGACTGGGCTGGACTCAGGCCTAGCGCTTAGTCTCCTCAAAAGACAGATCCCTGCCGTATCAGTTTTGTTTCAATGCCGGATTGCTTCTAAGCTGCAAGTGAAGACTTCATTCAGGGGATCCAGGGTATCCCCCTACAGAGGGCCATTGGACGCCTGGGGCCTTAACTTGGTCCTGGGTGTTCTGCAGGAGGCTCCGTCTGAGTAGCTGCAGGACGTCTCTTTGACTCACCTTTCCTGGAAGGGTCGCCTTCCTGGTTGCGGTGACTTCGATCAGGCGGGTATCGGAGCTGGCCACTCTTTCCTGTCGAGCTTTTCTCTTTTTTCACCAGAACAAGGTGGTTCTCCAACCATCCCTGTCCTTTTTAGCCAAGATGGTCCCTTCCTTTCCACTTAACGAGGACATTGTTCTGCCTTCGTTTTCTCCACCACCAATATGCCGTTTTGACCCTCTAGCTCGTGAGAGCTCTCAGAAGACACATCTTCCGGGTGTTGTCCTTCCGCAAGACGGAAGCCTTATTCACTCTTCCTGTGGGTCACAGGAAGGAACTAGCCGCTTCCAAGTCCACAATGGCCAGGTGGATACGCTCGGCTATTCAGGAGTCTTACCATGTCAGAAGCAAGGCTATCCCAGTGGGGATTAAGGCACACTCCACTCGTTCAGTGGGTGCTTCCTGGGCCATTTGGCTTCAGGTGTCGGTGGAACAGGTTGCAGGGCTGCGACTTGGTCCAGTTTGCACACCTTCTTGAAGTACTACAACATTCACACTCAGGCCTCAGCAAATGCGAGCCTGGGAACACAGATCATCCCCCAATGAGGCCAAGGAGAAACAGGGATTTTTGTGTACTCACCGTAAAATCCTTTTCTCTTAGTCACTCATTGGGCCAGGACACAGTACCCACCCTGTTGGCCTGATGGCTATGTTTGTTCTTTGGTTTGAAATACTGTACCCGTATTTGATGGTTTTGATCTCCTGCTTTGTCACTGAACTGGTTTGGCTAGAGCCAATGGTAGGTGTATACTGTAGAGGAGGAGCTAATTTTGTTATATTCACTTAGTGTCAACCTCCCATTATCAGCAGCATACACCCATGGTCCTGTGTCCCCCAATGAGTGGCTTGGAGAAAATTGTTTTGCGGTGAGTACACAAAAATCCCCCTTTCTTTATATGTATTGCTTTGTATTACATGCTCAGTCTCCATAAAAGGGCTTTGATTTTTATTTTTAGACATCTGCATAGATCCAGCGTTCAACATATCAGTGTCCAGGTGCATATATTAAGGTTGCTGTGTTTACCATTGATATTCTGTTCATTATCTCATCAAATAGGACAGACTTTAACCCTATTGTGGGCTTGTCTGGTTTATATCTTAGGTAGTCATTGGTCTATTTTTAAGTGTTTTTAATGTACTTTTTGGCTTATACCTCAATAAACATAGGTGGTCCCTTGTTTGGCATACTTGTTATTTTCTTTGTTTTATAGTTCTGTACAAGGACATCATGATTGAGCTTCCCCGGCCCCTCACATCACCAGGTAATAGACAAGGACTAAATACACACAGCCTATAATTATCTGTATGTAAAGAATGAATTCAGTCGCTGTTTGTGCTTCCTCCAGTTCTATCCAGTAAGTGGACAACACCAGAGAGATGTCCCCATCTTCTTCTTCCACAGGACTGTAAACAAGAAGATCCCAATGTTCCTCAGGATCATCAGGTAGATGGAGAGAAGGTGTCATGAGTTCTCCCCTATGATGTGTAGACGTCTGTGAAGGTCTTGTGTTCAGTCTTCTTTTATCCACCAGTATTATATGTTTTATACTTGTGTAATGAGAACGGTGGAGATGACAGGATTAGAGCTGATCATAAATGTGACTTCTCCATCTGTCTGTGACTTTTACAATATTTCTTTCAGGGTAACAGTCTGACCCATCTTAATACTACAGAAATATACATGAGAGGTGATGAGCGACGTATAGAGGAGATTCCTACATTTGACCGCACAGGTGAGTAGTAAATATAAATGTAGAGTATAGTTACACAGCACCATTTTGTTTGCGCTGGCAGTGTGTCATGTGTAATGTTTATCTGAATGTATTAGTCCTTGCTGTTATTTCTATATTTGTATTGCTTTGTATTTCTTGCTCAATCTCCATAATAGGGCTTTGATTTTTCTTTTTAGACATCTGCATAGATCCAGCATTCAGCATATTAGTGTCCAGGTGCATATGTTAAGGTTGCTGTGTTTGCCATTGATATCCTGTTCATTATGTCATCAGATAGGACAGACTTTTACCCTGTTGTGGGCTTATCTGGTTTATATTTTAGATAGTCATTGGCCTATTTTTAAGTGTTTTTAATGTACTTTTTGTCTTATACCTCAGTATACATAGATGGTACCTTGTTTGTCATACTTTGTCTCTTTGGTTTATAGTTCAGTACAAGAACATTATGAGTGAACTTCCCCGGCCGCTCACATCACCAGGTAATAGAAAGGACTAAATACACACGGCCTATAATTATCTGGTTGTAAAGAATGAATTCAGTCCCTGTATGTGTTTCCTCTAGTTTTATACAGTAAGAGGACAAAACCAAAAAGATATCTCCGTCCTATTCGTCCACGCGACTGTAAACCTGAAAGTCCTAATGTTTCTCAGGATCATCAGGTAGATGGAGTGGTGGTGTCATGAGATCTTCCCTTTTATGTGTAGAAGGCTGTGAAGGTCTTGTGCTCAGTCTTGTTTTGTCCACCAGTATTATATGTTTTAGCAGAAAAAAATATATATATATACCAGCTCACCTGTCGGCATGTGTTGTGGGGAAGCACGGATAACGTGTAGTCATCACGTGAGCAAGCAATCCAAAAAAAGAGAAAAAAATCCAGCTTCCAAAAACTTACAAATTTATTCGGGATAAAAGGCAAAGTCCAGTCCAATCCAATAAATTACATAGTGAAGAGTAGCAAGCTACGCGTTTCGAACAATGGTATGTTCTTTCTCAAAAGCTCTTTTGAGAAAGAACATACCATTGTTCGAAACGCGTAGCTTGCTACTCTTCACTATGTAATTTATTGGATTGAACTGGACTTTGCCTTTTATCCCGATTAAATTTGTAAGTTTTTGGAAGCTGGATTTTTTTTCTCTTTTTTTGGATTATATGTTTTATACTTGTGTAATGAGAACGGTGGAGTTGGCAGGATTAGAGCTGATCATAGATGTGACTTCTCCATCTGTCTGTGACTTTTACAATATTTGTTTCAGGGTAAAGATCTGCCCCATATTATTACTACAGAGACATATGTGAGGGGTGATGAGTGGTATAAAGAGGAGATTCCTACAGATAACCGCACAGGTGAGGAGTAATCACTAAATGCACAGTATACTCACTTGTTTTACTCATTCATTTACCGCTACAATTATGTGTTGAATTTTTAAAGGTACTGTATATTACACAGCGCTGTTACACTTTTTTTTTTTAAATTCTTTTTTTTTTTTTAATTCATGCAATGCTAGGGAAAAAATCTCCGTGCCCAAAGTTGAATTGACACTTTTTAGAATAGAAGTTGAAAGCTGGTCTCCGTACATTGTTTTCTGGATGTACAGACATGTGATTGCAGAAGATAGTCACTGGTCACATCACTAATGCATTGGTTTCTGCTACTGTCATTGACTGGGAGAAGCACGCACACGCTTGGTCAGAATTGGAAGCATTAGCAGGACACCTGAGTAGCATTGAAAGTAAAATGTCAGGGAATCAATAAGGTGACTATAGAGTGGGGAAAATAAATATTTGTTAGGCTAGGTTCACATTGCGTTAGTGGCAGTACGCTAACGGAATCCGTTACATAGCGCCACTAACGCAATGTAATGGGTCCGTTAGCGCACCCATTGACTGCAATGTAACTAACGCATTGCTAACGTATGCCATTTTTGGAATGCGGTAGCGATGTCCTGTTAGTTTCTGACGGATCTCGAACGCTGCTTGCAGCGTTTTTGGGTCCGTTCTCGCTAGCGCAGATCGGGCATCTGCGCTAGCGGGATCGCTAAACGCAATCCCTTTTTGGACATTGCGTTAGCGCATTCCGTTAGTGTATGCGCTAAACGGATTGCACTAACGCAATGTGAACCTAGCCTTACACTGCCAATTTTGCAAGTTTTCTCACCTTCAAAGGATGGAAATGTCTGTAATTTTTATCATATTAATTGCATCTGTTTGAACTCATTAACTGTATAAAAAACACTTGTCTACGCACTCAACCAATAACACTCCAATCTCTTCACCATGACCAACACCAGAAACATGTCTAAGGACACCAGGGAAAAAATTGTAGTCATGCACAAGGCTGGGCTAAGCTACAGGACAATAGGCAAGCAAATTGGTGAGTAGGCAACAACTGTTGGCACAATTATTAGACAAAGGAAGAAACACAAGATGACTGTGAATCTTCCTCGGGGCTGCAGAACTACATGGAAGGACCTGGTCAATGACCTGAAGAAAGCTGGGGCACAGCCTCAAACATTACCGTAACACACTATGCTGTCATGGATTAAAATCCTGGAGGGCATGCAAGGTCCCCCTACTCAGCCAGCTCATGTCCAGGCCCATTTGAAATTCGCCAGTGACCATCTGGATGATCCAGAGAAGGCATGGTAGAGAAGGTCAGATAAGACCAAAATAGAACATTTTGGTATCAACTCCACACGCCATGTTTGGAGGAAGAAGAATGAGTACAACCCCAAGAACACTGTCCCAACCGTTAAGCACGGTGGGGGAAACATCATACTTTGGGGGTGCTTTTCTGCTAAGATGGCAGTACGACTGCACCATATTGAAGGGAGGATAAATGGGGTCATGTATTGCAAGATTTTGGCCACAACCTCCGCCCCTCAGTAAGAGCATTGCAGATGGATCTTGGCTGGGTCTTCAAGTATGACAATGACCCAAAAGACACATCCAGGGTAACTGTGGATTGGCTGTGTAAGAAGCATTTTAAGGTCCTGGAGGGGCCTAGCCAGTCTCAAGACCTGAACCCAATAGAAAATCTTTGTTGGGAGCTGAAACTCAATGCTGCCCTGTGACAGAAAAAACTTGAAAGATCTGGAGAAGATCTAACTGGAGGAGTGGGCCAAAATCTCTTTTGCAGTGTGTGTTTACTTGGTCAAGAACTACAGGAAACATCTGACCTCCGTAATTGCAAACAAGGGTTTCTTTACCAAATATTAAGTTCTGTTTTTCTATTGTTTTTATTTCAAGCATTACAATGCAAATTACTTATTTAAAAATCATACAATGTGATTTTTTTGGGGGATCTAAATTGTACAAGTTGTAGGGATTTCACTCACTCAGGTGCGACGGCTGACATTCAGGAGGCACTTTCCTTTAAAAGTTCACAAAGGTTTATTACATCATAAACCATTTGGTAAAAACAACAGAAAACAAATAGCCTCTGGCTCAGGGAAGAAAACAAGTGTCCAGTCCTTCAGGCTCAGTCCTGGAGCCTTAACACACTTAGGAGGGTTCCACCTCCACACATATCTGCTGTGTTAAACATTAGCCCTTCTTTTATAGGACTAACCACACCCAGGAACCCATCACATGATTAGACATGTGGTTATGACATCACCACAGGTCCTGCAACACACATAGATAGGCAGGGTTATGTTACAGCGACAAGCCACCTATGTGACACATATCTCCCGTCGACTACACAACCTTTAGCCATGCTACATACCTCCCCCCTCTGCCTAAAGCCATGGGGCTTGGCACTTTCTACCACTAGGCAAGGGATTTTTGATAGGGCATCAGCATTACCGTGCAGCTTCCCGGCCCTATGTTCCACATGGAAATTGAAGTCCTGCAGGGCTAAGAACCAACGGGTGACCCTAGCATTTCTACCCTTTGTTTCCTTCATCCACCTAAGTGGGGCATGGTCGGATATCAGTCTAAATTTACGTCCCAGGAGATAGTACCGTAAGGTGTCCACCGCCCACTTTATGGCCAAACACTCCTTCTCTACGACTAAGTAATTTTTTTCAGACGAGGACAGTTTCCTACTCAGATATAGAACAGGATGCTCCTCCCCATGTAGCTCTTGGGACAGGACTGCTCCTACCCCAACATCTGAGGCATCTGTTTGAAGAATAAACTCTTTCTTAAAATTTGGGGCCATCAGAACGGGTTGCGTACACAGAGCCTCTTTCATTTCTTGGAAGGCTGACTCTGTCTCTTCGGACCATTTAACCATTACTGATTTCGTCCCCTTTAGCAGATCAGTCAGAGGCGCAGCCACCGTGGCGAAGTTTGGAATGAACCTCCTGTAATATCCCACGATCCCCAGAAAGGCTTTGACTTGCTTTTTGGAGAGTGGCTTTGGCCATGCTTGAATTGCCTCCACTTTACTGATTTGGGGTTTTATTTCTCCACGACCCACTATATAGCCTAGGTACTTAGCTTCCTCCTTAGCCAAGGCACACTTCTTCGGGTTTATTGTAAACCCTGCCTCTCTTTGAGCATCAAACACCGCTTGGACTTTTTTCAGATGACTCTCCCAGTCCAGGCTAAAGATGACTGTATCATCCAGGTACGCAGCAGCGTATGGTTTATGGCGTGCAAGGACTCTATCCATAGCCCTCTGGAAGGTCGCCGGAGCTCCCTGTAGGCCAAACGGCATCTGGACATACTGGAAGCATCCATCTGGTGTAGAAAACGCTGTCTTCTCTGTTACGACCGCCGCACATACTTACCCGGCTTCTCTCATCCCTCGGCGCACTAGCGATCCTGTCCCGCGCCGCTCTGCTTCCTCCTTCGCCGGCTCACGGCGTCCGGTCTCACTGCGCATGCGCTGTCGCGTCTCCTCCATCGCAGAGCCTTCTGGGAGGTCGCGACCCGGTGGCTCCGCCCCAACATGGCGGCACCCATCGGGTATTTCTTCCCGGCGTCTTCCTAGGTAAGACGCCTTTGCTTTGTAGGTGCACTGTCTGCCGTCAGTGTCCCTATGTCCTAGGCTCCCCTATTCTGATATCTTTTCCCTGCTCAGTGTTCGCTTTGTTTCAGTGCTGTGTCCTGCCTAGTTCCGTGTTCCTGCTGTGTCCTGCCAAGTTCCGTGTTCCTGCTGTGTCCTGCCTAGTTCCGTGTTCCTGTTGTGTCCTGCCAAAGTTCCGTGTTCCTGCTGTGTCCTGCCAAGTTCCGTGTTCCTGCTGTGTCCTGCCAAGTTCCGTGTACCTGCTGTGCCCTGCCGAGTTTCGTGTTCCTGCTGTCTCCCGCCAAGTTCCGTCTTCCTGCTGTGTGTCCTACCCAGCTCCGTGTTCCTGCCGTCTCCTACCAAGTCCTGTGGTCCTGCCGTGTTCTACATCGTCTGTGTTCCTGTCATCTTCAGTTAAGTCCTGTTTTCCTTTTATGCCCCGCCACTCTAATAGCTCTGTAGTCTCCATCTATCTTGGGTCGTCCCTTTGGCTCTAGCTGTTGTGTCTCCATTCCCCCGAGGTCCTGCTCCTAACGCTCCCTGTATAGGGGGTGTTTCCATCTGGTCCGCTCGACCCCGGGGGCTCTAGAGTCACGACCCAGAGGGTCCACTCTCGGATTTCTGTCCGAATCCCTACAGTAAGCAAAGGCCATGGACCCCGCTGGGGCCTCTGCTGCGCAAAAAGAGCTGCTCTTTTTGCGGGAGAATCAGTCCCGTATAATGTCCTTTTTGAAATCTATGGATTCTCGCTTGTCTTCGCTCCTGCCCTCTGATCCTGGCAACGCTGCTCTACTCGTTGGCATACAGCAAGAGTTAGCTCAGCAGCGTGACACCCAGGCCCATATTCTTAGTTATTTGTCTTCAATAGACGATCGGCTGCTTTCTATCCAGACAGCCACTTCTACATCTGCTCCTGCTTCCCACCCTCCACCCCGCTTGGCTAAACCGCCTCGGTACAATGGGGATCCTAAATCCTGCCGTGGATTTTTAAACCAATGCCGTCTTCACTTTGAGCTTCTGCCCCAGCATTACCCAACGGATCGGTCCAAGGTTGCTTTTTTGATTTCCCATCTGGAGGGTGACGCCTTGGCATGGGTTAATCCACTCTGGGAGCGAGACGATCTTCTAGTCTCCCGGTTGTCTGAATTTTTGGAGACTTTCCGTCTTGTCTTTGACGAACCTAGACGTCTGGCCTCTACTACTGAAGCTCTATTTTCTCTCCATCAGGGATCGCTATCCGTAGGCCAGTACGCTATTCAGTTCCGCACCCTCTCCTCTGATTTGGGCTGGAACAATGAGGCGTTGGTGGGTGCTTTCTGGCAGGGTCTCTCTGGGCGCATAAAAGATGAGTTAGCTGGTCGGGACACCCCTACAGTTTTGGAGGAATTAATTTCCTTAGCTACCCGTATTGACCTTCGGTTCCAAGAACGCACCCGCGAGCGGAGATCTCTTCGTCCATCTCCTGCCACCCGAAAGCCACTCAGCCCACAGCCTAGAATTTCTTCTCAGGCGTCCGCACCGGAACCTATGCAGGTGGACCGTCTTAAGATGTCCGAACAACGTCGTAAAGAGAGGCGCACTCAGGGGTTATGTTTTTACTGCGGGAGTGCTGCTCATTTATTGCGCTCATGCCCTGAACGTCCGGAAAACTCCTCCGCCTAGGTCAGGTAAGAGAGGCCTCCCTAGGTGTGTGTGATCCCTCTCAACCCCTTACCTTGTCCGTTCTTTTGCATGTTGCGGGCATGGGCATTTCTTTGGATGCGTATCTGGATTCGGGCGCAGCAGGGAATTTTATCAGGTTGGAAGAGGTTTTGAAATTCTCCGTTCCAGTCAAAACCTTAGAGGCTCCTGTGATTCTTGCATCTGTGGATGGTAAACCTTTACAGGAGACCATTACTCAAGTAACACTTGAGGTGGAACTTCAAGTTGGGGCTCTGCACAAGGAGAGAATTGCATTTTATGTTTTAGCTGGCCTGTCTCATCCTATGCTCTTAGGTCTTCCTTGGTTACGGAACCACGAGCCCATTTTAGATTGGCGCAATGGCAATATCTTGCGCTGGGGTGAGTTTTGTCGGGAACGTTGTCTGCTGCCGGTGCGTCCTGTGGGGTTTTCCTCTAATTCTTCTCCTTTCTCTTCTCTTCCCGCCTTACCCTGTGTCTACAGCTCTTTTTCTGATGTCTTCAACAAGAAGGAGGCTGAGGGTCTTCCGCCTCACCGTCCCTATGATTGTCCCATAGATCTCGTGCCTGGAACTAACCCGCCCAGGGGCAGAATCTATCCTCTCTCTCCTGCTGAGACTCAAGCTATGTCTGAGTACATTCAAGAAAATCTTGCTAAGGGATTCATTCGCAAGTCTTCTTCTCCGGCCGGAGCAGGGGTTTTTTTCGTGAAGAAGAAAGACGGTTCTCTCCGTCCCTGCATTGATTATCGAGGCCTAAACAACATCACGGTGAAGAACAAATATCCTCTGCCACTCGTTCCGGAACTCTTCGACCGTCTTCGGGGTGCGCAAATTTTTACCAAATTAGATTTACGTGGCGCATACAATTTGGTTCGTATTCGTGCAGGCGATGAGTGGAAGACTGCCTTCAATACTCGTGACGGTCACTACGAATACTTGGTTATGCCGTTTGGTCTCTGCAACGCCCCCGCGGTTTTTCAGGAATTTGTGAACGATGTATTTCGGGATCTTCTCTACTCCTCAGTCGTAGTTTACCTTGACGACATTCTCATCTTTTCTCCGGATCTCTCCACTCACAGGCGAGATGTCCGTCGTGTTCTGCAAAGGCTAAGAGAGAATCATCTGTTCGCTAAGATTGAGAAGTGCGTCTTTGAACAATCTTCCCTTCCCTTCCTTGGATATATTGTCTCAAGATCTGGCTTAGAGATGGATCCAGAGAAGGTTTCTGCTGTCCTGAATTGGCCTCGTCCTCTTGGAACAAAAGCCATCCAACGTTTTCTTGGCTTTGCCAATTACTATAGACAATTTATTCCTCATTTTTCTTCCTTGACCAAGCCTATCTCTGCCCTAGTTCGCAAGGAAGTCAACTCCAGTCTTTGGACCCCTGAGGCTGAAGAGTCCTTTCTGTCCCTCAAACAAAGTTTCGCCACGGCCCCTGTGCTTCATCGTCCTGATGCTAATAGACCGTTTGTCCTTGAGGTCGACGCATCCTCTATTGGAGCTGGAGCTGTACTTCTGCAAAAATCTTCGTCCGGACGTTTGGTGACCTGTGGTTTTTTTTCTAAAACCTTTTCCGCCCCTGAGCGTAACTACTCTATAGGGGACAAAGAACTATTGGCTATCAAGCTAGCCTTGGAAGAATGGCGTTATCTTCTTGAGGGGTCTCTTCATCCATTCACCATTTACACAGACCACAAGAATCTGGCCTATATTCACTCTGCCCAAAGACTAAATCCACGACAAGCCAGATGGTCTTTATTCTTCGGACGATTTGAATTTGAACTTCATTTCAGACCCGGAAATAAGAATGTCAAAGCAGATGCTCTTTCGAGATCCTTTCTGCCTCTGGACATTGAGGATTCTCCGGCTCAAATCATTGATCCTGCGAAGATCGTCACTCTTGCTCCGCTTAGAGTGATTTCAACTCCTCCTGGCAAGACTCTTGTGGCTAAGCAAGACAAGGAGAGAGTTTTACGTTGGGGTCACTCCTCCAAAATTGCAGGACATGTAGGAGTCAAGAAGACACTTTCTCTTGTCTCTCGGCACTACTGGTGGCCATCTCTCCGACAAGACGTCACCAACTTCATCGCCTCTTGTCCTTCTTGTGCCAAGAATAAAGTCCCTAGGCAGCTTCCTTCCGGTCTCCTGCATCCTCTGCCTGTGCCTTCCGTCCCTTGGAGTCATATAGCTATGGACTTCATCACTGATCTACCGTGTTCCTCGAATTGCTCTGTCATCTTGGTTGTTGTAGATCGGTTCTCTAAGATGTCTCACTTCATCGCATTGCCTGGTCTGCCTTCCGCTCCAGAGTTGGCAAAGATCTTTTTACACCAAGTCTTCCGTCTTCATGGTTTTCCACATCATATCGTCTCAGACCGTGGAGTACAATTTACCTCACGTTTTTGGAGAGCTCTCTGCAGTCTATTAAAGGTTAACTTGGATTTCTCTTCCGCCTATCACCCTCAGTCCAACGGACAAGTGGAGCGAGTTAATCAAGTTCACACTACATATCTGCGACATTTCTCCAACGCACACCAAGATGACTGGGTCTCTCTTCTCCCCCGGGCCGAATTCTCATATAACAATCTTCCCAGCGAGTCTTCCTCCAAAACTCCTTTTTTTGTAGTCTATGGTCAACATCCGAACATTCCTCTTCCTGTTTCTCTTTCCTCGGGGGTACCGGCAGCGGATTTCTTGTCCCAGGAATTCTCTCCGATTTGGAATGAGACCAAAGTGGCTCTTGAGAGAGCTAGCCTTAATATGTAAAAGTTTGCTGACAAGAAGCGTTTGGATGCTCCGCCATATTCTCCGGGTGATAAAGTTTGGCTCTCCTCTCGCTATATCAAGCTTAAAATTCCCTCTTGCAAACTGGGTCCTCGCTATATTGGTCCTTTTCCTATCTTGAGTCGCATTAATGATGTCTCTTATAAGTTGAAGCTACCTGCCTCTTTGCGCATTCCCAATGCCTTCCATGTGTCTCTTCTCAAACCCGCAGTCTTTAATCATTTTCACTCCGCTACCTCTCCCTCTCCTCAGCTCTGTACTTCTGATGGAATCTTTAATGTTAAAGATATTCTTGCTAAAAAGGTGGTTAGGGGTAAGACTTATTTTTTGATAGATTGGGAGAGATTTGGTCCTGAGGAGAGGTCCTGGGAGCCTCGAGAGAACATCAACGCTCCTCTTATCATGAAAAGATTCCTTTCCAGCCTTAAAAAGAGGGGGACTAAGGAGGGGGGTACTGTTACGACCGCCGCACATACTTACCCGGCTTCTCTCATCCCTCGGCGCACTAGCGATCCTGTCCCGCGCCGCTCTGCTTCCTCCTTCACCGGCTCACGGCGTCCGGTCTCACTGCGCATGCGCGGTCGCGTCTCCTCCATCGCAGAGCCTTCTGGGAGGTCGCGACCCGGTGGCTCCGCCCCAACATGGCGGCGCCCATCGGGTATTTCTTCCCGGCGTCTTCCTAGGTAAGACGCCTTTGCTTTGTAGGTGCACTGTCTGCCGTCAGTGTCCCTATGTCCTAGGCTCCCCTATTCTGATATCTTTTCCCTGCTCAGTGTTCGCTTTGTTTCAGTGCTGTGTCCTGCCTAGTTCCGTGTTCCTGCTGTGTCCTGCCAAGTTCCGTGTTCCTGCTGTGTCCTGCCAATTTCCGTGTTCCTGCTGTGTCCTGCCTAGTTCCGTGTTCCTGCTGTGTCCTGCCAAGTTCCGTGTTCCTGCTGTGTCCTGCCAAGTTCCGTGTTCCTGCTGTGTCCTGCCTAGTTCCGTGTTCCTGCTGTGTCCTGCCAAGTTCTGTGTACCTGCTGTGCCCTGCCGAGTTTCGTGTTCCTGCTGTGTGTCCTACCCAGCTCCGTGTTCCTGCCGTCTCCTGCCAAGTCCTGTGGTCCTGCCGTGTTCTACATCGTCTGTGTTCCTGTCATCTTCAGTTAAGTCCTGTTTTCCTTTTATGCCCCGCCACTCTAATAGCTCTGTAGTCTCCATCTATCTTGGGTCGTCCCTTTGGCTCTAGCTGTTGTGTCTCCATTCCCCCGAGGTCCTGCTCCTAACGCTCCCTGTATAGGGGGTGATTCCATCTGGTCCGCTCGACCCCGGGGGCTCTAGAGTCACGACCCAGAGGGTCCACTCTCGGATTTCTGTCCGAATCCCTACATTCTCCTTGGCTTCCTGTGCCATGGGGATCTGCCAATACCCCTTCGTCAAATCCAAGGTGGTTATATACCTGGCGTGCCCAAGCCTTTCGATGAGCTCATCAACGCGAGGCATGGGATACGCGTCGAACTTGGAGACCTCATTCAACTTTCGATAGTCGTTGCAAAACCTCCACTCCCCATCAGGTTTTGCGACCAGGACAATTGGGCTCGACCAACCGCTCTTGGATTCCTCAATGACTCCAAGCTTCAACATACGCTCCACCTCCTTGGAGATTACTTCTCGGCGGGCCTCAGGAATTCGGTAGGGTTTCACGTTCACCCGCACATGTGGCTCTGTCAGGACCTCGTGCTCTATGACCTTCGTATATCCTGGTAACTCTGAAAACAGCTCGCTGTTCTTCTGGAGTAACTCCCGGCACTGTTGTTTCTGGGCCTTCGATAGCGTCTCCGCTATAGTAACCCCTCCAACCTCACCTTCTAGGTTGCTTAGCAAAGATGGAGCTACTGCCCGCTCTTTATTTTGCCATGGCTTGATGAAGTTGACATGGTAGACTTGAATTGGTTTCCGTCTTCCTGATTGGTGAATTTTATAGTTTACCTCGCCAAGCTTCTCGACGACCTCATATGGCCCTTGCCATTTGGCCAAGAACTTACTCTCCACCGTCGTAATTAACACAAGAACTCGGCCTTCCGGATTGAACTGCCTAACTCTTGCAGACTGGTTGTAGACCCTGGCCTGAGCTTCTTGTGCCTGGAGGAGGTGTTCTTTTACGATAGGCATCACCTTTGCAATCCTCTGCTGCATCAGGGCCACATGCTCAATGACGCTTCTGTGGGGCGTGACTTCGGCTTCCCAGGTTTCCTTGGCTATATCCAGGAGTCCTCGCGGATATCGGCCATATAGAAGCTCAAACGGTGAGAACCCTGTGGAGGCCTGTGGCACTTCACGAATAGAAAACATCAGATATGGTAAGAGACAGTCCCAGTATCTACCGTCTTTCTCTATAGCTTTTCTCAGCATGCTCTTCAGTGTTTTGTTAAATCTCTCAACAAGGCCATCTGACTGGGGATGGTACACCGAGGTCCTCAACTGGGAGATTTTCAGGGCTTTGCATAACTCCCTCATCACCTTGCTCATGAAAGGTGTCCCCTGGTCAGTCAGGATCTCCTTTGGCAGACCTGTCCGGGAAAACACATGGACCAACTCGTGGGCTATACTCTTCGAGGAAGAATTTATCAGGGGAATTGCCTCAGGATAACGTGTGGCATAGTCCAGGATGACTAGTATATACTGATGGCCCCGGGCTGATTTAAGTAAGGGACCGACCAAGTCCATGGCAATTCTCTCGAATGGCACCTCAATAATGGGCTGTGGCACAGGGGGGTTCCGGAAATGAGGAGTGGGAGCAGTTAGCTGACATGTAGGGCAGGACCTGCAATAGTTCACTATTTCCTGGTGACATCCAGGCCAATTTTTCAACCCCTAGGTGTCCACCCAAGATGTGTGAATGGGCCATGTCCAACACCTTCCGTCTATATGGACCCGGCACTACCAACTGCTCTACCAACTCCTCCCTTATTTTCGTGACCCGGTACAACAACTCCCCACTCATCAGAGAATGGGGAAATCTTGTGTCTGCCCCCGGCTCCTGTACAACCCCATTAATAACTGTGACATTATTAAAGGCTTCCCTCAGAGTGGCGTCCCTATGTTGGGCAGTCCCAAAATTTCCACCGGTTACCTCTAACTCCAGAATGTCAGATGCAGGGGAAACTTATAATAATAATTTTTATTTATACAGCGCCAACATATTCCGCAGCGCTTTACAACTTATAAACACTTCCTCCTCATCCCCAACCAGAACACAAAAAGGAAACCTGTCTGTCTCTGGGTGTGGCGACACCCTTCCAGGGTTCATTGGTTCCCTACTCTTGCTAGGGAGCTCAGAACCTTTTCCCCCACAAATCCCAAAACAAACAGAAATCCCGGCCAATAATTATAGGGTGCAACAAGTCCTGAACAACGCCGACTATATGGGACTCAGTGCCACATGCTGTTTCAATGTCCACCCTGGCCATAGGGTAGTCCTTTGCATCACCATGTATGCACCGCACTCCGACCTTCTTTCCCGGGAGCAGGTGGAGAGGAAAAGTGTCCCTCACCAGGGTCACTAAGCTCCCCGAGTCTAACAGTGCAGTTACTGCTCGCCCGTTCACCTTTACGGGACACGCTTGAGGTCCCTCGTTGGGCGGAGAGTTCACACTGCAGGCTGGATACGCATAGTATGAACTACGGCGTCCCATGCTGCAGTCCATCTGCTCAGTGGTCTGGGAACAACAGGCAGCTATATGTCCTGGCCCGTGGCACCTCCAACAAATAATATCACCCGTAGGGACCTTGGGCACCACCTCCCCCGCCCTTTGCGACCTTGGATGCGCCACCCCTTTTTGGGACTCAGCTCCCTTCTGGGACCCCCAGTACGGCATGGGCTGCCTCCTGAAGGAGCCTTCCAACCCTTGGTATCTCTCAACCAGTCCGATCAGCTCGTTGGCATTCTGGGGATCACCCTGGGCAACCCAAGTCTGTATAGGCCTTGGTAGGGAATGGACAAACCGATCCATCATCACCCGTTCTACCATTTGAGCAGGTGTAGATGACTCTGGCTGCAGCCATTTCTGGACCAGGTGCAACAGATCAAACATTTGGGAACGAGGTGGTTTGTCCCGGTGATAGGCCCAACAGTGAATTCGCTGTGCCCTGACAGTCAGTGTCACCCCCAAACGTGCGAGAATCTCGGCTTTCAACTTGTGATACTCCTTGGCATCCTGCAAGGTCAAGTCATAGTACGCCTTCTGGGGTTCTCCCGTCAGGTATGGCGCCAGTACCTCTGCCCATTGCTCGGGCGGAAGTTTTTCCCTCTCGGCGACCCTCTCAAACACCATCAGGAAGGCGTCAACATCATCCCCGGGGGTCATTTTCTGCAATGCACGTCTTACCGTCTTCCGGACGTGGGCATCATCAGCCAGACCTGGGGTTGGGGCGCTCGTCTTGCCCTGGATGGCGGTTGCCAGAAGCTGCATCTGCTGCTGGCTCTTTTGCATCTGCTGCCGTTGCTCCTGCTGGCTCTGTTGTATCTGCTGCATCAACAGCCTGTTGGTCTCTTCCTGCCTTTGCTCCTGCTGTGACTGCATCTGGACTGTTATAATCTGGTGGTTTAGGAGCAACATGGAACGAGCTCTGAAGGAAGTGGTATCTGTACTGACCGCAGTCCCTAAGCTCAACACAACACTAGAAGTAGCCGTGGAATGCTCCTAACTCTCCCTAGGCATCTCATCACAGCCTAAGAGCTAACTACCCCTAAAGATAGAAGCAGGAAAACTATCTTGCCTCAGAGAAAATCCCCAAAGGATAGATTAGCCCCCCACAAATAATGACTGTGAGTGGAGAGGGAAAAGACATACACAGAATGAAACCAGGATGAGCACAGGAGGCCAGTCTAGCTAGATAGATAGGACAGAATGGAATACTGTGTGGTCTGTTATGACCTGGTGGTCAGGACAATAATGGACCTGGTGGTTAAGAGCACACGAAATGACCTGATAGTTACTGATAATAAGGACGAGCTCTGGGACGTGGGAACTCTGCTGACCGCAATCCCTAATCCTATCACACACACTAGAAATAGCCGTGGATTGCGCCTAACGCTCCCTATGCAACTCGGCACAGCTTAAGGAACTAGCTAGCCCTGAAGATAGAAAAATAAAGCCTACCTTGCCTCAGAGAAATTTCCCAAAGGAAAAGGCAGCCCCCCACATATAATGACTGTGAGTAAAGATGAAAATACAAACACAGAGATGAAATAGATTTAGCAAAGTGAGGCCCGACTTACTGAACAGACCGAGGATAGGAAAGGTTACTTTGCAGTCAGCACAAAAACCTACAAAAAGACCACGCAGAGGGCGCAAAAAGACCCTCCGCACCGACTCACGGTGCGGAGGCGTTCCCTCTGCGTCCCAGTGCTTCCAGCAAGCAAGACAACAATAAAAATAGCAAGCTGGACAGAAAAATAGCAAACCAAAGAAATACAAGCCGGAACTTAGCTTCTGCTGGGAAGACAGGTCACAAGAACGATCCAGGAGAGAACTAGACCAATACTGGAATATTGACAGGTGGCATGGAGCAAAGATCTAAGTGGAGTTAAATAGAGCAGCCAGCTAACGAATTAACCTCGTCACCTGAGGAAGGAAACTCAGAAACACCCACCAGAGGAAGTCCATGGACAGAACCAGCCGAAGTACCATTCATGACCACAGGAGGGAGCCCGACAACAGAATTCACAACAGTACCCCCCCCCTTGAGGAGGGGTCACCGAACCCTCACCAGAGCCCCCAGGCCGACCAGGATGAGCCAAATGAAAGGCATGAACCAGATCGGCAGCATGAACATCAGAGGCAAAAACCCAGGAATTATCTTCCTGACCATAACCCTTCCACTTGACCAGGTACTGGAGTTTCCGTCTCGAAACACGAGAATCCAAAATCTTCTCCACCACATACTCCAACTCCCCCTCAACCAACACCGGGGCAGGAGGATCAACGGATGGAACCACAGGCGCCACGTATCTCCGCAATAACGACCTATGGAACACATTATGGATGGCAAAAGAAGCAGGAACGGCCAAACGAAATGACACAGGATTGATAACCTCAGAAATCTTATGTGGACCAATGAAACGAGGCTTAAACTTAGGAGAGGAAACCTTCATAGGAACATAACGAGACGACAACCAAACCAAATCCTCAACACGCAGTCGAGGACCCACACAGCGCCGGCGGTTAGCGAAACGTTGAGCCTTCTCCTGGGACAATGTCAAATTGTCCACCACATGAGTCCAAATCTGCTGCAACCTATCCACCACAATATCTACACCAGGACAGTCCGAAGACTCAACCTGCCCTGAAGAGAAACGAGGATGGAAACCAGAATTGCAGAAAAACGGCGAAACCAAAGTAGCCGAGCTGGCCCGATTATTAACTACGAACTCAGCCAACGGCAAAAAGGACACCCAATCATCCTGATCAGCAGAAACAAAGCATCTCAGATATGTTTCCAAAGTTTGATTAGTTCGTTCGGTTTGGCCATTTGTCTGAGGATGGAAAGCCGAGGAAAAAGACAAATCAATGCCCATCCTTGCACAAAAGGATCGCCAAAACCTCGAAACAAACTGGGAACCTCTGTCAGAAACGATGTTCTCCGGGATACCATGTAAACGAACCACATGCTGGAAAAATAATGGCACCAAATCAGAGGAGGAAGGCAATTTAGACAAAGGTACCAAATGGACCATCTTAGAAAAGCGATCACAAACCACCCAAATGACCGACATCTTTTGAGAGACGGGGAGATCCGAAATAAAATCCATAGAAATATGCATCCAGGGCCTCTTTGGGACCGGCAAGGGCAAAAGCAACCCACTGGCACGAGAACAGCAGGGCTTAGCCCGAGCACAAGTCCCACAGGACTGCACAAAAGAACGCACATCCCGTGACAAAGACGGCCACCAAAAGGATCTAGCCACCAAATCTCTGGTACCAAAGATTCCAGGATGCCCAGCCAACACTGAACAATGAATCTCAGAGATAACTCTACTAGTCCATCTATCAGGGACAAACAGTTTCTCCGCTGGGCAACGGTCGGGTCTATCAGCCTGAGACTTTTGCAGCACCCGCCGCAAATCAGGGGAGATGGCAGACAAAATTACCCCCTCTTTGAGAATACCCGCCGGCTCAGGAACACCCGGAGAGTCAGGCACAAAACTCCTTGACAGGGCATCAGCCTTCACATTCTTAGAGCCCGGAAGGTACGAAACCACAAAATCAAAACGGGAGAAAAATAACGACCATCGAGCCTGTCTCGGATTCAACCGTTTGGCAGACTCAAGATAAGTCAAATTCTTGTGATCTGTCAAGACCACCACGCGATGCTTGGCTCCTTCAAGCCAATGACGCCACTCCTCGAATGCCCACTTCATGGCCAACAACTCACGATTACCAACATCATAATTACGCTCAGCAGGCGAAAACTTTCTAGAAAAGAAAGCACATGGCTTCATCACCGAGCCATCAGAACTTCTTTGCGACAAAACAGCCCCTGCTCCAATCTCAGAAGCATCAACCTCAACCTGAAACGGGAACGAAACATCTGGCTGGCACAACACAGGGGTAGAAGAAAAACGACGCTTCAACTCCTGAAAAGCCTCTACAGCTGCAGAAGACCAATTGACCACATCAGCACCCTTCTTGGTCAAATCAGTCAACGGTTTAGCAACACTAGAAAAATTAGCGATGAAACGCCGATAAAAATTAGCAAAGCCCAGGAACTTTTGCAGGCTCTTCACAGATGTTGGCTGAGTCCAATCGTAAATGGCCTGGACTTTAACAGGGTCCATCTCGATAGTAGAAGGGGAAAAAATGAACCCCAAAAATGAAACCTTCTGAACTCCAAAGAGACACTTTGACCCCTTCACAAACAAGGAATTAGCACGAAGGACCTGGAACACCATTCTGACCTGCTTCACATGAGACTCCCAATCATCCGAAAAGACCAAAATATCATCCAAATACACAATCAGGAATTTATCCAGGTACTCTCGGAAGATGTCATGCATAAAGGACTGAAACACAGATGGAGCATTAGAAAGCCCGAATGGCATAACCAGGTACTCAAAATGGCCCTCGGGCGTATTAAATGCTGTTTTCCATTCATCGCCTTGTTTAATACGCACAAGATTATACGCCCCTCGAAGATCTATCTTGGTGAACCAACTAGCCCCTTTAATACGAGCAAACAAATCAGACAGCAACGGCAAAGGATACTGAAATTTGACTGTAATTTATTAAGAAGGCGGTAATCAATACAAGGTCTCAAAGAACCATCCTTCTTGGCCACAAAAAAGAACCCTGCTCCTAACGGTGATGACGACGGGCGAATATGGCCTTTCTCCAAGGATTCCTTTATATAACTCCGCATAGCGGCGTGTTCTGGCACAGATAAATTGAACAATCGGCCCTTAGGAAACTTACTACCAGGAATCAAAATAATTGCACAATCGCAATCCCTATGAGGAGGTAGGGCACTGGCTTTGGGCTCATCAAATACATCCCGATAATCCGACAAAAACTCTGGAACTTCAGAAGGAGTGGAAGACGAAATAGACAAAAATGGAACATCACCATGTACCCCCTGGCAACTCCAGCTGGACACAGACATAGATTTCCAGTCCAATACTGGATTATGGACCTGTAGCCATGGCAACCCCAAAACGACCACATCATGCAGATTATGCAACACCAGAAAGCGGATATCCTCCTGATGTGCAGGAGCCATGCACATGGTCAATTGGGTCCAGTACTGAGGCTTATTCTTGGCCAAAGGCGTAGCATCAATTCCTCTCAATGGAATAGGATACTGTAAGGGCTCCAAGAAAAAACCACAGCGCCTAGCATACTCCAAGTCCATCAAATTCAGGGCAGCGCCTGAATCCACAAATGCCATAACAGAATAGGATGACAAAGAGCAAATCAGAGTAACAGACAATAGAAATTTAGACTGTACCGTACCAATGGTGGCAGACCTAGCGAACCGCTTAGTGCGCTTAGGACAATCGGAGATAGCATGAGTGGAATCACCACAGTAAAAACACAGCCCATTCCGACGTCTGTGTTCTTGCCGTTCAGCTCTGGTCAAAGTCCTATCACATTGCATAGGCTCAGGTCTATGCTCAGGTAATACCGCCAAATGGTGCACAGCTTTACGCTCACGCAAGCGTCGATCGATCTGAATGGCCAAAGACATAGACTCATTCAGACCAGCAGGCATGGGAAATCCCACCATGACATCCTTAAGGGCTTCAGAGAGACCCTTTCTGAAGATTGCTGCCAGGGCACATTCATTCCACTGAGTGAGCACAGACCACTTTCTAAACTTCTGACAATATATCTCCGCTTCATCCTGACCCTGACACAGAGCCAGCAAGATTTTCTCTGCCTGATCCACTGAATTAGGTTCGTCATAAAGCAATCCAAGCGCCAGGAAAAACGCATCAACATCACGCAATGCCGGATCTCCTGGCGCAAGGGAAAATGCCCAGTCTTGAGGGTCACCACGTGACAAAGAAATAATGATCTTTACTTGTTGAACAGGGTCACCTGAGGAGCGAGGTTTCAATGCAAGAAACAATTTACAATTATTTTTGAAATTCAAGAACTTAGATCTATCACCAAAAAACAAATAAGGAATTGGAATCCTAGGCTCTGACATCGGATTCTGAACCACAAAATCTTGAATGTTTTGTACCCTTGTAGTGAGATTATCCATCCAAGAGGACAGACCTTGAATGTCCATGTTTACACCTGAGTCCTGAACCACCCAGAGGTAAAGGGGAAAAGAGAGACAAAACACAGTGCAAAGAAAAAAAATGGTCTCAGAACTTCTCTTATCCCTCTATTGAGATGCATTAGTACTTTGGGCCACCTGTACTGTTATGACCTGGTGGTCAGGACAATAATGGACCTGGTGGTTAAGAGCACACGAAATGACCTGATAGTTACTGATAATAAGGACGAGCTCTGGGACGTGGGAACTCTGCTGACCGCAGTCCCTAATCCTATCACACACACTAGAAATAGCCGTGGATTGCGCCTAACGCTCCCTATGCAACTCGGCACAGCCTAAGGAACTAGCTAGCCCTGAAGATAAAAAAATAAAGCCTACCTTGCCTCAGAGAAATTCCCCAAAGGAAAAGGCAGCCCCCCACATATAATGACTGTGAGTAAAGATGAAAATACAAACACAGAGATGAAATAGATTTAGCAAAGTGAGGCCCGACTTACTGAACAGACCGAGGATAGGAAAGGTTACTTTGCGGTCAGCACAAAAACCTACAAAAAGACCACGCAGAGGGCGCAAAAAGACCCTCCGCACCGACTCACGGTGCGGAGGCGTTCCCTCTGCGTCCCAGAGCTTCCAGCAAGCAAGACAACAATAAAAATAGCAAGCTGGACAGAAAAATAGCAAACCAAAGAAATACAAGCCGGAACTTAGCTTCTGCTGGGAAGACAGGTCACAAGAACGATCCAGGAGAGAACTAGACCAATACTGGAACATTGACAGGTGGCATGGAGCAAAGATCTAAGTGGAGTTAAATAGAGCAGCCAGCTAACGAATTAACCTCGTCACCTGAGGAAGGAAACTCAGAAACACCCACCAGAGGAAGTCCATGGACAGAACCAGCCGAAGTACCATTCATGACCACAGGAGGGAGCCCGACAACAGAATTCACAACAGCGGTCAGTATAAAACACTACAAAAATCCACGCAGAGATTACAAAAATCTCCACACCTGACTAAAGGTGTGGAGGGTAAATCTGCTTCCCAGAGCTTCCAGCAACACAGAGTTAATTCATACTGATAAGCTGGACAAACATAGAAAGCACAGAACGGATAAGTCCGCAATCTGTGGACAGAAAAGAGCAAGCAAGAACTTAGCTTTGTGTTATGAAAGGTAATTCAGTACCACAATGGACATAGAGGTCAGCGCACATACAGTGACCTGGCAAAAACCTAAAAAACAAGAACAAGCTCTGAGACGTGGGAACTCTGTTGACCGCAATCCCTAATCCTCTCCAACAACACTAAAGGCAGCCGTGGATTGCGCCTAACGCTCCCTATGCAACTCGGCACGGCCTGAGAAACTAGCTAGCCTGAAGATAGAAAATAAGCCTACCTTGCCTCAGAGAAATATCCCCAAAGGAAAAGGCAGCCCCCACATATAATGACTGTGAGTTAAGATGAAAAGACACACGTAGAGATGAAATAGATTTAGCAAAGCGAGGCCCAACTTTCTGAACAGAGCAAGGATAGGAAAGGTAACTTTGCGGTCAACACAAAACCCTACAAAAACCACGCAAAGGGGGCAAAAAGACCTTCCGTACCGAACTAACGGCACGGAGGTACACCCTCTGCGTCCCAGAGCTTCCAGCAAGCAGGAAAAAACAAATAGACAAGCTGGACAGAAAAAAACAGCAACAAATAGCAAAGAAAAACTTAGCTATGCAGAGCAGCAGGCCACAGGAACGATCCAGGAGGAGACAGGTCCAATACTAGAACATTGACTGGAGGCCAGGATCAAAGCACTAGGTGGAGTTAAATAGAGCAGCACCTAACGACTTCACCATATCACCTGAGGAAGGAAACTCAGAAGCCGCAGTACCACTTTCCTCCACCAACGGAAGCTCACAGAGAGAATCAGCCGAAGTACCACTTGTGACCACAAGAGGGAGCTCTGCCACAGAATTCACAACAGTACCCCCCCTTGAGGAGGGGTCACCGAACCCTCACCAGAGCTCCCAGGACGACCAGGATGAGCCATATGAAAGGCACGAACAAGATCGGGAGCATGGACATCAGAGTCAAAGACCCAGGAATTATCTTCCTGAGCATAACCCTTCCACTTAACCAGATACTGGAGTTTCCGGATAGAAACACGAGAATCCAAAATCTTCTCCACAATATACTCCAACTCCCCCTCCACCAAAACCGGGGCAGGAGGATCAACAGATGGAACCACGGGTGCCACGTATCTCCGCAACAATGACCTATGGAATACGTTATGTATGGAAAAAGAATCTGGAAAGGTCAGACGAAAAGACACAGGATTAAGAACCTCAGAAATCCTATACGGACCAATAAAACGAGGTTTAAACTTAGGAGAGGAAACCTTCATAGGAATATGACGAGAAGATAACCAAACCAAGTCCCCAACCCGAAGTCGGGGACCCACACAGCGTCTGCGATTAGCGAAACGTTGAGCCTTCTCCTGGGACAAGGTCAAATTGTCCACTACATGAGTCCAAATCTGCTGCAACCTGTCCACCACAGTATCCACACCAGGACAGTCCGAAGACTCAACCTGCCCTGAAGAGAAACGAGGATGGAACCCAGAGTTGCAGAAAAACGGTGAAACCAAGGTAGCCGAGCTGGCCCGATTATTAAGGGCGAACTCTGCCAAAGGCAAAAAGGACACCCAGTCATCCTGATCGGCAGAAACAAAGCATCTCAGATATATTTCCAAGGTCTGATTGGTTCGTTCGGTCTGGCCATTAGTCTGAGGATGGAAAGCCGAGGAAAAAGAAAAGTCAATGCCCATCCTATCACAAAAGGCTCGCCAAAACCTCGAAACAAACTGGGAACCTCTGTCAGAAACGATATTCTCTGGAATGCCATGTAGACGAACCACATGCTGGAAAAACAATGGCACCAAATCAGAGGAGGAAGGCAATTTAGACAAGGGTACCAAATGGACCATCTTAGAGAAGCGATCGCAGACCACCCAAATGACTGACATCTTTTGAGAGACGGGAAGATCTGAAATAAAATCCATAGAGATATGTGTCCAAGGTCTCTTCGGGACCGGCAAGGGCAAAAGCAACCCACTGGCACGAGAACAGCAGGGCTTAGCCCGAGCACAAATCCCACAGGACTGCACAAAAGTACGCATATCCCGCGACAGAGATGGCCACCAAAAGGATATAGCCACTAACTCTCTGGTACCAAAGATTCCAGGATGACCAGCCAACACCGAACAATGAACCTCAGAGATAACTTTATTCGTCCACGTATCAGGGACAAACAGTTTCTCCGCTGGGCAACGATCAGGTTTATCAGCCTGAAATTTTTGCAGCACCCGCCGCAAATCAGGGGAGATGGCAGACACAATTACTCCCTCTCTGAGGATACCCGCCGGCTCAGATACACCCGGAGAGTCGGGCTCAAAACTCCTAGACAGAGCATCCGCCTTCACATTATTAGAGCCCGGAAGATATGAAATCACAAAGTCAAAACGGGCAAAAAACAACGACCAACGAGCTTGTCTAGGATTCAACCGCTTGGCAGACTCGAGATAAGTCAAGTTCTTATGATCAGTCAAGACCACCACGCGATGCTTAGCTCCTTCAAGCCAATGACGCCACTCCTCGAATGCCCACTTCATGGCCAGCAACTCTCGATTGCCCACATCATAATTTCGCTCAGCAGGCGAAAACTTCCTGGAAAAGAAGGCGCATGGTTTCATCACCGAGCAATCAGAACTTCTCTGCGACAAAACAGCCCCTGCTCCAATCTCAGAAGCATCAACCTCGACCTGGAACGGAAGCGAAACATCTGGTTGACACAACACAGGGGCAGAAGAAAAACGACGCTTCAACTCTTGAAAAGCCTCCACAGCAGCAGAAGACCAATTGACCACATCAGCACATTTCTTGGTCAAATCGGTCAATGGTTTAGCAATACTAGAAAAATTGCAGATGAAGCGACGATAAAAATTAGCAAAGCCCAGGAACTTTTGCAGACTTTTCAGAAATGTCGGCTGAGTCCAATTATGGATGGCTTGGACCTTAACAGGGTCCATCTCGATAGTAGAAGGGGAAAAGATGAACCCCAAAAATGAAACCTTCTGAACACCAAAGAGACACTTTGATCCCTTCACAAACAAAGAATTAGCATGCAGGACCTGAAACACCGTTCTGACCTGCTTCACATGAGACTCCCTATCATCCGAGAAGATCAAAATGTCATCTAAGTATACAATCAGGAATTTATCCAGGTACTCTCGGAAGATGTCATGCATAAAGGACTGAAACACTGATGGAGCATTGGCAAGTCCGAATGGCATTACTAGATACTCAAAATGGCCCTCGGGCGTATTAAATGCAGTTTTCCACTCATCGCCTCGCTTAATACGCACAAGATTATACGCACCACGAAGATCTATCTTGGTGAACCAACTAGCCCCCTTAATGCGAGCAAACAAATCAGATAATAATGGCAAAGGGTACTGAAATTTAACCGTGATCTTATTTAGAAGGCGGTAATCTATACAAGGTCTCAGTGAACCATCCTTCTTGGCTACAAAAAAGAACCCTGCTTCTAATGGCGACGATGACTGGCGAATATGCCCCTTCTCCAAAGACTCCTTCACATAACTCCGCATAGCGGCGTGCTCAGGCACAGATAAATTAAACAGTCGACCTTTTGGGAATTTACTACCAGGAATCAAATCGATAGCACAATCACAATCCCTATGCGGAGGTAGGGTATCGGACTTGGGCTCATCAAATAAATCCCGATAATCAGACAAGAACTTAGGAACCTCAGAAGGGGTGGATGACGAAATAGTCAGAAATGGGACATCACCATGTACCCCCTGACAACCCCAGCTGGACACAGACATGGATTTCCAATCTAATACTGGATTATGGACTTGTAGCCATGGCAACCCCAACACGACCACATCATGCAGATTATACAACACCAGAAAGCGAATAACCTCCTGATGTGCAGGAGCCATGCACATGGTCAGCTGGGTCCAGTACTGAGGCTTATTCTTGGCCAAAGGCGTAGCATCAATTCCTCTCAATGGAATAGGACACTGCAAGGGCTCCAAGAAAAACCCACAACGCCTAGCATACTCCAAGTCCATCAAATTCAGAGCAGCGCCTGAGTCCACAAATGCCATGACAGAATACGATGACAAAGAGCAGATCAAGGTAACGGACAGAAGAAATTTTGACTGTACCGTACCAATGGTGGCAGACCTAGCGAACTGCTTAGTGCGCTTAGGACAAGCAGAGATAGCATGAGTGGAATCACCACAGTAGAAACACAGCCCATTCAGACGTCTGTGTTCTTGCCGTTCAACTCTGGTCAAAGTCCTATCGCACTGCATAGGCTCAGGTTTAAGCTCAGGTAATACCGCCAAATGGTGCACAGATTTACGCTCGCGCAAGCGTCGACCGATCTGAATGGCGAAAGACATAGACTCATTCAGACCAGCAGGCATAGGAAATCCCACCATGACATCCTTAAGGGCTTCAGAGAGACCTTTTCTGAAAATAGCTGCGAGCGCACCTTCATTCCACTGAGTGAGTACGGACCACTTTCTAAATTTCTGACAATATACCTCTATTTCATCCTGACCCTGACACAGAGCCAGCAAATTCTTCTCTGCCTGATCCACAGAATTAGGCTCATCGTACAGCAATCCGAGCGCCAGGAAAAACGCATCAATATTACTTAATGCTGGATCCCCTGGCGCAAGGGAAAATGCCTAGTCCTGAGGATCGCCACGCAAAAAAGAAATAACAATTTTCACTTGTTGAACTGGATCACCAGAGGAGCGAGGTTTCAAGGCCAGAAACAGTTTGCAATTATTTTTGAAATTCACAAACTTGGCTCTATCACCATAAAACAAATCAGGAATAGGAATTCTTGGTTCTAACACAGGCTTCTGAACCACCAAATCTTGAATCTTTTGTACATTTATAACGAGATTATCCAATGAAGAGCACAGACCCTGAATATCCATGTCCACACCTGTGTCCTGAATCACCCAAATGTCTAGGGGAAAAAAAAAAGCAAAACACAGTGCAAAGAAGAAAAAAAATGGTCTCAGAACTTCTTTTTTCCCTCTATTGAGAATCATTAGTACTTTTGGCCTCCAGTACTGTTATGAAAGGTAATTCAGTACCACAATGGACATAGAGGTCAGCGCACATACAGTGACCTGGCAAAAACCCAAAAAACAAGAACGAGATCTGAGACGTGGGAACTCTGTTGACCGCAATCCCTAATCCTCTCCAACAACACTAAAGGCAGCCGTGGATTGCGCCTAACGCTCCCTATGCAACTCGGCACGGCCTGAGAAACTAGCTAGCCTGAAGATAGAAAATAAGCCTACCTTGCCTCAGAGAAATATCCCCAAAGGAAAAGGCAGCCCCCACATATAATGACTGTGAGTTAAGATGAAAAGACACACGTAGAGATGAAATAGATTTAGCAAAGCGAGGCCCAACTTTCTGAACAGAGCGAGGATAGGAAAGGTAACTTTGCGGTCAACACAAAACCCTACAAAAACCACGCAATGGGGGCAAAAAGACCTTCCGTACCGAACTAACGGCACGGAGGTACACCCTCTGCGTCCCAGAGCTTCAAGCAAGCAGGAAAAAACAAATAGACAAGCTGGACAGAAAAAAACAGCAACAAATAGCAAAGAAAAACTTAGCTATGCAGAGCAGCAGGCCACAGGAACGATCCAGGAGGAGACAGGTCCAATACTAGAACATTGACTGGAGGCCAGGATCAAAGCACTAGGTGGAGTTAAATAGAGCAGCACCTAACGACTTCACCATATCACCTGAGGAAGGAAACTCAGAAGCCGCAGTACCACTTTCCTCCACCAACGGAAGCTCACAGAGAGAATCAGCCGAAGTACCACTTGTGACCACAAGAGGGAGCTCTGCCACAGAATTCACAACAGCTTTGCTGAACTGGTCAGGATAACAGGGAAATCCAAAGAGATGTGAATCCAACCAGGAACCATTTACAAGTGGCACTGGCTGAAGGAAAGAGCCAGGCATAAATAGCCGAGCAGAAAAGACAATCAGTAGAAGCGGCTGATGACAGCTAAATCCAAGGAGCAGCCATACCACTTGAAACCACAAGAGGGAGCCCAAGAGCAGAACTCACAAAAGTGCCACTTACAACCACCGGAGGGAGCCCAAGAGCGGAATTCACAACACTGGACCAAGTGTTTCAGCAGGTCCTCCATTTTCCCCGGCAATGCTTGCTGGCTTGCAACAGACTTGACCCAGGACAAAAAATAGACTTACGTCTCCGCTGGGAACACTGCCGCATTCTCCACCAATTGTAGGGATTTCACTCACTCAGGTGCGACGGCTGACATTCAGGAGGCACGTTCCTTTAAAAGTTCACAAAGGTTTATTGCATCATAAACCATTTGGTAAGAATAACAGAAACCAAATAGCCTCTGGCTCAGGGAAGAAAACAAGTGTCCAGTCCTTCTGGCTCAGTCCTGGAGCCTTAACCCACTCAGGAGGGTTCCACCTCCACACATATCTGCTGTGTTAAACATTAGCCCTTCTTTTATAGGACTAACCACCCCCAGGAACCCATCACATGATTAGACATGTGGTTATGACATCACCACAGGTCCTGCAACACACATAGATAGGCAGGGTTATGTTACAGTGACAAGCCACCTATGTGACACATATCTCCTGTCGACTACACAACCTTTAGCCATGCTACAAAGTATAAATATCCAAATTTTATTAATAGATAATAATAATATATACAGTGGTATACCTAAGGCAGCCACATAAAATAAATAATGAACAGACAACAAAAGCAGATAAAACAATTCACCCCACTATAGTAAAGGCATACATTGTCCTCAATATGTGAACAGTCATACATAACAGTAGTGATATTTTTTCTGGATAATTCTGCACAATCCCACTAGAATGTGTGTTAGCTATTTACCATATGTATGACTCATCAGATGACAATGTACGCATTTAATATAGTAGAGTGAATTGATTTCTCTGCTTCTGTTGTCTATTCATTATTTATTTTAATGTGGCTGCCTTACGTATACCACTGTATACATTATTATCTCTGTTAATTAAAATTTTGATATTTATACTTGTACCATTTGAATCCCAGTATCTCTTTGTTGAACTCAAGAGGATCCTATATGCTCTCATATATGAGAGGATTATATTTCTTCTTTGAGGATTATTATTTGTTCAATGTGATTTTCAGTTTTTTCGTTTTAGATTCTGTCTATCACAGGTGAAGTGTACCTCTGATAAAATTTACAGCCTTTTCTAGTCTTGCAAAATCTGCTGTGTATCAAATACTTATTTTCCCCACTGTACTTTTTGATTTTAATATATGCTGGATCAAAGTTTTTTGCAGTCCAATAAATAAAATAGTTCAAGCTCTTCAAAATCTGAGGAGGATGCCTGTGATAGCAACCAGAGCTAAATCTGATCGCTGTTGTTTAGCCATTTAGAAGCTACTGTCAGTTGTTGATAGCATGCAAATGGTTTTGATTAAAGTTGGTGTACTGTATGTTCTGTCAACCATCATCCTCGTTAGGCCATCATGGAGAGTCAATGGATTGTTATGGCACCTGGGGGTCTACTGAAGGCTCCCATAACTTCAATCTTAGTCCTTATGGCTGTGACTGAGCTTAATAGTAGAATGTTATGTTCACTGTGCACTGCAATGCTGATGTATTGCAGTGTATAGTACAAGCAATGAGATGATCAAAGTGAACAAGTCCCTTAAGGGGCAATAGTAATAAAATATAATTTGAAAAATTAAACGAAAGGACTTCATATCCTTCATACCACTTTTTTTTTACCAGGTTGTAAGGACATTATATGGTGAGGTGAACGTTATCATACAAAACTATAATTCATCCCACAAAAATCCTTCATACTGCTATATCAAAAGAAAAGTAAATTAGCTATGGCTCTTTTAAGAAGAGAAGGAAACAAATGAAAACTAAAAAATTTAAATTACAGTGGGTACGGAAAGTATTCAGACCGTTTTCAATTTTTCACTCTTTGTTTCATTGTAGCCATTTGGTAAATTCAAAAAAGTTCACTTTTTTTCACATTAACCCAGCCTATTTTTACCTTAATGACCTGGCCATTTTTTGCAATTCTGACCAGTATCCCTTTATGAGGTAATAACTCAGGAACACTTCAACGGATCATAGCGATTCTGAGACTGTTTTTTCGTGACATATTGGGCTTCATGATAGTTGTAAATTTAGGTTGATACTCTTTGCGTTTATTTGTGAAACAAATGGAAATTTGGCAAAAATTTAGAAAATTTCACAATTTTCAAATTTTTAATTTTTATTCTGTTAAACCAGAGAGTTATGTGACACAAAATAGTTAATAAATACCATTACCCACATGTCTACTTTACATCAGCACAATTTTGGAAACAAAATTTTTTTTGCTAGGAAGTTATAAGGGTTAAAATTTGATCAGCGATTTCCCATTTTTGCAGCAAAATTTACAAAACCATTATTTTAGGGAACACCTCACATTTGAAGTCAGTTTGAGGAGTCTATATGGCCGAAAATACCCAAAAGTGGCACCATTCTAAAAACTGCACCCCTCAAGGTGCCCAAAACCACATTCAAGAAGTTTATTAACCCTTCAGGTGTTTCACAGCAGCGGAAGCAACATGGAAGGAAAAAATGAACATTTAACCTTTTAGTCACAAAAAATTATCTTTTAGCAACAATTTTTTTATTTTACCAAGGGTAAAAGGAGAAACTGGATTCCGAAAGTTGTGGTCCAATTTGTCCTGAGAACGCCGATACCCCATATGTGGGGGGAACCACTGTTTGTGCGCACGACACGGCTTGGAAGGGAAGGAACGCCATTTGACTTTTTGACTGAAAACTTGGCTCCAATCTTTAGCGGACACCATGTCCCGTTTGGAGAGTCCCTGTGTGCCTAAAGATTGGAGCTCCCCCACAAGTGACCCCATTTTGGAAACTAGACCCCCCCAAGAACCTTATCTAGATGCATAGTGAGCACTTTAAACGCCCAGGTGCTTCACAAATTGATCCGTAAAAATTAAAAAGTACTTTTTTTCACAAAAAAGTTCTTTTAGCCTAAATTTGTTCATTTTCACATGGGCAACAGGATAAAATGGATCCCAGAATTTGTTGGGCAATTTCTCCTGAGTACACCGATACCTCACATGTGGGGGTAAACCACTGTTTGGGCACATGGCAAGGCTCAGAAGGGAAGGAGTGCCATTTGACTTTTTGAATGAAAAATTAGCTTCAATCGTTAGCGAACACCATGTCGCGTTTGGAGAGCCTGTGTGTGCCTAAACATTGGAGCTCCCCACAAGTGATCCCATTTTGGAAACTAGACCCCCCAAGGAACTTATCTAGATGTGTTGTGAGCACTTTGAACCCCAAAGTGCTTCACAGAAGTTTATAACACAGAGCCGTGAAAATAAAAAATCATTTTTCTTTCCTCAAAAATTATTTTTTAGCGCGCAACTTTTTATTTTCACAAGGGTAACAGGAGAAATTGGAAATTGGACCCCCAAACGTTGTTGTACAGTTTGTCCTGAGTACGCTGATACCCCATATGTGGGGGTAAACCACTATTTGGGCACACGTCGGGGCTCAAAAGGGAAGTAATGACGTTGTGAAATGCAGACTTTGATGGAATGGTCTGCGGGCGTCACATTGCGTTCGCAGAACCCCTGATGTGCCTAAGCAGTAGAAACCCCCACAAGTGACCCCATTTTGGAAACTACACCCCCAAAGGAACTTATCTAGATGTGTGGTGAGCACTTTTAGCCCCCAAGTGCGTCACAAAAGTTTATAACGCAGAGCCGTGAAAATAAAAAATCATTTTTCTTTCCTCAAAAATGATTTTTTAGCCTGCAATTTTTTATTTTCACAAGGGTGACAGGAGATATTGAACCCCAAAGGTTGTTGTCCAGTTTGTCCTGAGTATGCTGGTACCCCAAATGTGGGGGTAAACCACTGTTTGGGCACACGTCGGGGTTCGGAAGGGAGGGAGCACGAGTTGACTTTTTGAACTCAAGATTGGCTGGAATCAATAGTGGCGCCAAGAATGCGTTTGGAGACCCCCTGATGTGCCTAAACAGTGGAAACCCCTCAGTTCTAACTCCAGCACTTTCCACACATCCCTAATCCGAATCCCAACTGTAACCATGACCCTAATCACAACCCTAACCCCAACACACCCCTAACCACACCCCTAACCTCAACACACCCCTAACCCTAATCCCAACCCTAACCACAACCCTAACCCCAACACACCCCTAACCCTAATCCCAACCATAACCCTAACCGCAAGCCTAACCCTAACCCCAGCACACCCCTAACCCTAATCTTAACTCTAATTCCAACCCTAACTCCAATTCCAACCCTATGTGCCCACGTTGCGGATTTGTATGTGGATTTTTCCGCATTGTTTTTGTAAAATCTGCAGGTAAAACGCACTGCATTTTACCTGCGGATTTACCATGGATTTCCAGTGTTTTTTGTGCGGATTTCACCAGCGGATTCCTATACAGGAACAGGTGTAAAACGCTGAGGAATCCGCACAAAGAATTGACATGCTGCGGAAGATACCGAGCGGTATTTTACGCACCATGGGCACAGCGGATTTGGTTTTCCATAGGTTTACATTGGACTGTAAACATGATGGAAAACTGCTACGAATTCGCAGTGGCCAATCCGCTGCGGATTCGCAGCCAAATCCACACCATGTGCACGTAGCCTAATTCTAACCATAATTCTAACCCTAATTGCAACCCTAACCTTAATTGCAACACAAACCCTAGTGGAAAAATAAAAATAAATATATTTTCTTTATTTTATTATGTTCCCTACCTATGGGGGTGATAAAGGGGGGGGGGGGTGATGGTGTGATATGCTATGTGGGTATCATTTTTGTATATATTTCTATTTTACTTATTTTCATGGTGTTCTCTTGTAGAAGGAATTATTTGCTAATTGATGAATGGCTGTTGCTGCCATCTGATATCAGCCCCCACAGTACTGTATTGTATGCAAATGACATGTTGACCTAACTTGTTGAAACAATGAGCCCCTGAGACCTTCCCCCTCCTGACCTGTGAATGAGGAGAGAGACTTGTAAATATCAGTGAGGTGAGACACAGATCAGATCCAGAGTGGAACCAAGATGTGAAGACAGCATGTCAGAGAGAAAGAAGAGTATATGGACTATGTGATCCTCTGTCTGCTGGATTGTTGGACTTTTATTCTGTTACTGAACTGCATTCGTGTTCTGGACTATTTAATCCTTTGTGTGGTGGATCGTATATGGACCTTTCGTATTTTTGCCTAAATAAAGGTTTTGGAGTTGCTCACTATTCTCTTGCTCTGTTGATTGTGTGGTACCGGAGAAGAACCCCGTCACAACTGGTGGCAAGCAGTGAGACCAACAGAGCGTAACCAAATGGAGAACCACACACAGAGTGAGTACAGAAATTGGACTGTATCCAGCTTACAGGAGAGAGCCAGAGACCTGGGCCTGAACTACCAGGGACTGACTGAATAGGCCTTAATTGACCTACTGGTTGGTGCTAGCCAGACCACCTACTCCCATATGTCTGAATGACAAGCCCAGGAGATGAGGACTCCCACCCCAAAAAGCCAGTGGGTGGTGTGGTACGAAGAAGAGATGGCAGTTCTGGGTCCAGGCATCTCTCAGGAGTATAAGGAGGAGGCTGCCCGCCGGGCACAGGTGAGACAAGAAGCAATGGAGCTTGAAAGAGGGAGTAATGCAATGTTGAATGTAAACCCAACAATCTGGGATCCTGTACGGATCACTCAGACAGAGTTTAAGCCATTTGATGAGGCTTCTAGAGATGTGGAGGGGTTCTTCAAGGACTTTGAGCAGCAGTGTGCTGTGATGGAGGTGCCCCACTCTGGCTGGATGCGTTTGTTAGTGGGACTCCTGAACTGTAGCCTGGCGGAGGCTTACCGAACCATTGACTCACAGCGGAATCGGGATTATAACATTGTAAAGTAGACTATCCTGGATTACCATGCTATCACCCCAGACTCATATATGACCAAGTTCCGAGACCTCCCCTGCACCACGGGGGGATCGTTTAGGATGTATGCACATAAGATGTCCCAGGCATGTCGGAAATGGCTGGAAGCAGAGAATGCATTAGCTGTGGAAGATGTTATACAGGCATTCCTTATAGAACAATTTCTTGCCAAGTGCCCCGCAGAGGTATGGGAATGGGTCCGGGAGCGCACGCCATACACTGTGGACAGAGCTGCAGCCCTGGCTGATGAAGCCCGTACTATCCGACCGCAATGGAGGAGGCTTCTGGACAATGAACCACGGTCTACTCCCGCGCCCCGTCCCCCTCCGATTATATCTGCCCTTCCACCCAGCCACAGGCAGATGACAATCACTCCTCACAATCCTGGGCCCCAACAGTTCCGTCCACGACCTGGGGGTATCACCAAGAAGAGATGTTATGGGTGTAGGCAACCTGGGCATTTGCAATCCAGCTGTCCCTCAAGGATTCGGAGGGAGCCCCAAGCATCCACAACTCGTTCGGTGCATTTTGTGCACTCCATCCCACCAGAGGAATAGTTACCACCCCACCCCCCACCTGAGAAGACCACCGACCACGGCACCATAGATACCCCTCCTGGAGTGTAAGGACTCCGGCCTTTGTCCTTTAGCTACCCAGAGCAACGGCATCGCCACCTGCAGGATGTCTTAATTGATGGATACAAAGTGTCGGGATTTAGAGACACTGGGGCATTCATGACTATCACTGACCTCTGTGTGGTTCAACCCGAGGCAATTCACCAGGGCCCGAGAATTCCCATGGTCCTGGCGGGGGGTGTCCGCAAATATATACAGGGAGCTTTGGTATATCTGGATTATGGTTTTGGAGAAAAACTGTGTTGGATTGGAATTATGGGAGGACTTCCTGCAGAAATCCTCCTTGGAAATGACATTGGGGAGTTACAAAGTCATTTTGTGGGGGCAGAAGGTCCGTGGGCCTCTCACTCTTCTGAAAGAACAATTGGAGGGAGATATCGCAGATACCGGAATGCCCATCTGTTATGACCTGGTGGTCAGGACAACAATGGACCTGGTGGTTAAGAGCACACGGAATGACCTGATAGTTACTGATAATATAGGACGAGCTCTGGGACGTGGGAACTCTGCTGACCGCAATCCCTAATCCTATCAACCACACTAGAAATAGCCGTGGATTGCTCCTAACGCTCACAATGCAACTCGGCACAGCCTAAGGAACTAGCTAGCCCTAAAGATAGAAAAATAAAGCCTACCTTGCCTCAGAGAAATTCCCCAAAGGAAAAGGCAGCCCCCCACATATAATGACTGTGAGTAAAGAAGAAAATACAAACACAGAGATGAAATAGATTAAGCAAAGTGAGGCCCGACTTACTGAACAGACTGAGGATAGGAAAGGTAACTTTGCGGTCAGCACAAAAACCTACAAAAAGACCATGCAGAGGGCGCAAAAAGACCCTCCGCACCGACTCGCGGTGCGGAGGCGCTCCCTCTGCGTCGCAGAGCTTCCAGCAAGCAAGACAACAATCAAATAGCAAGCTGGACAGAAAAATAGCAAACCAGAGAAAAACAAGCAGTCACTTAGCTTCTGCTGGGAAGACAGGTCACAAGAACGATCCAGGAGTGAACTAGACCAATACTGGAACATTGACAGGTGGCATGGAGCAAAGATCTAAGTGGAGTTAAATAGAGCAGCCAGCTAACGAATTAACCTCGTCACCTGTGGAAGGAAACTCAGAAACACCCACAGCCACCAGAGAAAGTCCATGGACAGAACCAGCCGAAGTACCATTCATGACCACAGGAGGGAGCCCGACAACAGAATTCACAACACCCATCATTTCCTATGTTCTAGAGTTCTGAGACTGTCTCGCCCAGCTAGCTACCTTGGCTAATGAACATCAGCGAATGGCCCAGTCCAGTCAAAAAGCCTGGTATGACCATAAAGCCAGGACCCGGGAATTTATGGACAAGTGCTCATGATTATTGCGACCCCTGCCACTGTACAAGGAACAATAAACTATAGAGCAATGTGGACTAAACTGAGCACTCCAGATGTCTGGGTGGACTTCATAGCTTGCTCACTTATTATGAGGGGGGAGAAGTTGTGATGGTGTGATATGCTATGTGGGTATCATTTTTGTGTATAGTTCTATTTTACTTATTTTCATGGTGTTCTCTTGTCGAAGGAGTTATTTGCTAATTGATGAATGGCTGTTGCTGCCATCTGATATCAGCCCCCACAGTACTGTATTGTATGCTAATGACATGTTGACCTAACTTGTTGAAACAATGAGCCCCTGAGACCTTCCCCCTCCTGACCTGTGAATGAGGAGGGAGACTTGTAAATATCAGTGAGGTGAGACACAGATCAGATATTTTGATCACTGTGATATGTTCTATCACAGTGATCAAAATGAATGAAACAATATGCCGGCCGGCAGATTCGGTGGGCGCACTGCGCATGCGCCCGCCATTTTGGAAGATGGCAGCACCCATACAGAAGATGGACGGACACCGGGAGGGACACCGGAGCTCAGTAAATATGGGGGGGTGGGATCGGAGAACGGGGGGAGCGGACAGGAGGACAGAAGGGAGCAGAGGAAAGGACTGAGGACGGAGGGGAGGAGATCGGTGGAGGTGGCAGGGGCAGATCGTGGTCTCCAGCCATGGCTGATGGTATTGCAGCATCAGCCATGGCTGGATTGTAATATTTCACCAATTTTCATTGGTGAAATATCACGATTGTTCTGATTGAAAGTGAAAGTGAAACGTCACTTTCAACAGCCAATCAGAGCAATCGTAGCCAAGGGGGGGGGGGGGGGGGCAAAGCCACTTTCCCTGGGCTCAAGTACCACTCCCCCTGTCCCTGCAGGTCGGGTGACATTTCAGTTAACCCTTTCACCTGATCTGCAGGAACACGATCCTGCCATGACGCCACATAGGTGTCACAGGTCGGATTGGCACCGACTTTCATGACACCTACGTGGTGTTACAGGTCGGCAAGGGGTTAATGTACACTCTGCCCCCCTATTTTGACTGAAAAAAACTGAAATGTAGACATTTTTCCAAATTTAATAAAAAAGAAAAACCCGCATAGAGTTTGCTAAAAAACACATGAAGGACTCCAAGACTATGATAAATAAGATTCTCTAGTCTGATGAGGCGAAGTTAGACCTTTTTTGTGAGAATTCTAGGCGGTATGTGTGGAGAAAACCAGGCACTGCTCATCACCTACCCAATACAATCTCAACAGTGAAACATGGTGGTGGCAGCATCATGCTATGGGGGTTGTTTTTCAGCTGCAGGGATCGGACGACTGGTTGTCATTGAAGGAAACATGAATGTGGTCAAATACAGAGATATCCTTGATGAAAACCTCTTCCAGGGTGGTCTGGTCTGGACCTCAGACTTGACCAAAGTTTCACCTTCCAACAAGACAATGACCCTAGGTACACAGCTAAAATAGAAAAGGAGTGGCTTCAGAACAACTCTGTGACAATTCTTGACTGGCCCAGCCAGAGCCCTGACCTAAACCAAATTGAGCATCCCTGGAGAGACCAGAAAATGGCTGTCCACTAAAGTTCACCATCCAACATGACGGAACTGGAGAGGATCTGCAAGGAAGAATGGCAGAGGATCCCCAAATCCAGGTGTGAAAAGCTTGTTGCATCATGCCCAAGAAGACTAATGGCTGTACTAGCTCAAAAGGGTGCTTCTACTCAGTACTGAGCAAACGGTCTGAATACTTATGACCATGTGATATTTCAGTTTTTAATTTTTAATAAATTTGCAAAAATTACTACATTTCTGGGGTTTTTTTTTAGTCAAGATGGGGTGCAAAGTCTACATTAATGAGGACAAAATGAACTTTTTTGAATTTACTAAATGGCTGAAATGAAACAAAGATTTTAAGGGGTCTGAATACTTTCCGTACCCACTGTAGTTCCCTTTAATGATTTACCCAGATAATAGCTGTGGTGATCAATAAGAAAGAAAACGGCCAAATCTGAGGATCATTCTGTAATAAGGAAATACTAAATCAAAAATTTGATGTTTAGATACAGGGAATTGGTCTAGAAATAACCTTTACAACTTTGATAGAAAAGCACAAAATAATTGGTTATCTCTAGAAAATGGATCAGATAAATTGACCTTGACTTCAGGTGTTGGCACTAAAGCTGCAGCTTTGGAATTTTTTTGGTAATTTCATGCTCCAATTGACATAAACCATGAACTTGATCCACCACAGGTTGCAGACCAGATCAAACTTCACACTATTAGCCAGTTATTATTTTATGATTATGCTTACTATCAAGGTGAAAAACAAAAAGCCTGGAGCCTTGGTGCTAGTCGACTAGGTCCAAAGTATCTTTGGTGTTCAACCTTCAACAATGATTTGGATTTCAATGTAGGGAGTCCATAGGTCTCAGAAATCAGGCAGGTGCACATCAGGAGCAAAGCCAAGGTAAATTCTAGCAGTAGTTCAAGGTGCACTGTGGCTGCCAATGTCTTAATCAGTTGAAGTTTGAATTTTATAGACATTTTGATATGGAAATGTTATAAATTATATTTGAATGAATATGTCTATAAGGCAGTGTTATGGAATAATAATAATAATAATAATAATAATGGTTTCATTTTTGGAAGATGTCTGTACCAGGAGCTCAGAGGAAGAGATGATATCAGATGTTAAAGCAGATGATCATAATGTTACAGCAGACACAAATGAAGATTGTGATACTGTCCCAGAAATGCCTCCAGTCCATCACAACAAAAATCTATCAAGCAATGCTTTTCATCAGATTATTTCTACAAATTCATCACAGACTTTTAAGCAAAATAAAAATAACAAAAGGGACAAGCAACGTAAAAGAGTTCGAATAAGAAAGAAGCAATTTTCTTGTTCAGAATGTGAGAAATGTTTTATAAGCAAAGCAACTCTTCTTATACATCAAAGAATTCACACGGGGGAGAAGCCATATTCATGTTCAGAATGTGGGAGATGTTTTAATCAGAAAACAAATCTTGTTACACATCAGAGAAGACACACAGGGGAGCAGTTATTCTCATGTTCAGAATGTGGGAAAGGGTTTAATCAGAAAATAAATCTTGTTACACATCAGAGAATTCACACAGGGGAGAAGCCATATTCATGTTCAGAATGTGGGAAATGTTTTACTGACAAATCAAGTTTTGTTAGACATCAAAGAACACACACAGGAAAGAAGTAGCCATTTTCTTGTTCCCAGAATGGTAATTTTTTAATGTGAAATCAAATATTGTTGTATATCAAAGAATTCACACAAGTAAGAAACCATTTTCATGTGTAGAATGTAGCAATCCCATTACTTATCCAATCATAAAGTAATCATAGTAAAGAAAAGACTTTATTCAAATAAACACTACCTTACAGTCCCTCGTTAACCATTTAAAAAAAAAAAAAACAATTATCCCATTCCGGTCCAAAGGAGTCCAAATGGTGAAACCTGAAAAAACACTAGAAACATTAGACAAAAAATTTTTTAATGGATTTTGTTATGTTAGTAAATGATTTGAGTTAGGCTACATTCACATATCCATTTGACACCACCTGGGGCTGTGTCCGTCTTGTGCTCGGACAGCACACTGACCTACAGAGTTTCATTTAAGCCATACACACAGTTTTCTCTTTCGAGTCTTGGATAAAACTTGCCCATTCAAGTCTATGGGTGTGTTTAAGATAATTTGAATCCACATAGAACATTTGTGGGGCATCCTATTTTTACAGATAGATTTCCATTATTAACTCATGGAACTGTATTTTATAATGAATATGAAAACGGACATCACATGGATGTCACATGGATAAAAACGAAAATAGAAAAATTTAAAAAAGACCCTTCTACTATTTACAAAAACTTTTTTTTTTTAATACCATAAAAAGATGGGTTTAAAAAGTATAATGGGATTTGATAACCGTGCAGAAAGGCGAGGGGACATTTGAGACATGGGAGAAAAAGATGCAGGACCACTGAGAGAAATATTGATTAATTAAGCTTCCAATGGGACCTCTTTTTTGGTTTATGTATCAGGACTTTACAGTTACATACGATAAGTATCATCACATTTACTCTGTGAATACATGGACATGGTGATAATGCTGTTATCTGTACGCATTACGTACGTCTTTAATGGTCAGTTTATAGAATATTGATTGGGAATTATGGTTAATTTATCGGGACTTTACGGTTACATACCATAGGTATCATGACATTTACTCTGTGAAGATATGAAATGTATGAAGTTGGCTACAAATTTGTGGTTATGCTATTTGTTTTAGACCTTCTGACAACTATCTAGGCCCTTCGGAAATGGTCTTTGTTAAGGACTTGCACTGTGCTTTTCTGATATACTAGCAGAGTATTGTTCTGATATACTAATGAAATTTGTTTACATTGTGTGGTGGTATCTGGTCACTATAAACCTGTATCTATTGCAGTTGATGCTGCTTCTACTCTAATAAGAAAATTATTTTATCAAATGATCTGGCTTATATACAGTATATCTTAAAAAAGTGACTATAAGTGCTCCACTGATGCTTTAACCATCTACTGATGGCTTTTTTTTGCAATGTGAAATATTTTATATACATTGGTATTGTTATTTTCACAACAATTGTCACCTCATCACACATTTTTGGTGTTTACACTTAGGGCGTAATAGGGTCAGAGAGAGAGACGAGGAGCAGGGGCGCCACATCGCAATACTAGGGTGCCAGCCTCCGCGGCAAGGTAGGAAAAGTGGATAAGTCCATGATAGGGTTAGCCCCACTGTTCCTCCCCTTTCTGCATTCTTACCAAATCCTATTAGACTCTTTAGCCCCTCCTTTTTATGGTATTAAAATAAAAGTGTTTGTAAATAGTAAGAGAGTCTTTAAGTTTATTTCTTTTTGAGTTTCTGGGACCTTGTTTTCCATCTCAATAATCTTATCCCTAAAAAACGAACACATGGGTGGCACATGGATAGAAATCTGAAATTGTTTGACCTGTACTGGAAATGTCGTAAAGAAAACAAAAACTGAAGCGCCGAGATTGCGTTTTTTTTTTGGGTGACTGCACCTCCCACAAAAAATGCTATAACAAGTGATCCAAACATAGTAGACCAATGACAATTCTAGGGTTCTGGGAAAAACACATACAGCATATGGATGTTATCTGTGTATTGTCCGTGTGTAGCATTGCAAAGCATAGTAGAAGCTTTGCTATTTCTTTTTTTATCAATACCGTAAAAATACTGATGACACAGTGATGGTAAAATCAGACACACTGATGGAAAACCCTGATGACTCCAGTACCAGATTTTCATATATGTGTCTAATATGGACGTGTGAAGGACATTTCAGAGGGATTTGGACTGTGCTGCTAACTGACAACTTATGAGCAGAAATTGGTCAAAGATACAGTTGTGTCATGTGCAAAAGTTAGGTAGGGGGATGTATAAGCACTGGACGAGGCAGGATATAGGTCAGGAGGAAGCAAAGGTTAATTTCGAGCAGTGATAAAAAGTCTACTGCTTCTGCCTCTGTCTAGTCACTTGAAAATTTGACCCAGAAGATCATCTGAGCACATTATATATACTACAGTGCATGATGGCAATAAAGACTACATGACTAATAAATCAATTATCCATGCAAGTGAATTATGTCTAGGATTAAAGAACAGCACGAGTAGAAGGATGGGGAATAGGACGAGTCTACAACTGGGCATTACAGACATAAGTGTGACAGACATTATCATAGAGCAGTGTTTTCAGATATTAGATTTTAAGATTGTATTATTGAAAAATTGGAAAGGTAATTTAATTTTTTCCTATCCCCACAACAGCCTCACAGGAAGAGAATGTCCACCCCCAAGGACAGGAAACTAGAGATTTAAAAGGCAGAGCCTCTGCCCACTCAGTGGTTTCTTATCCTTGGAGGGAGACCTACAGTACCTGGTGATGCCAGTGATATTTAGGACTTTCCTCCCCAGTAAGTGGGGTGGATTCAGGAGGTTGGAGGGGTCGCTTAGTTCCACGGCAGAATGGTAAGCTGAAGCGATGCAGCTTGTAGACCACCATCTGCAGTGACCGGGTCTAGTGATTTTCTGGTTCAAGTAGATGCGGCAAAATCTTCCCTGTCTTTCCCGAAAGCCGCAGTGATGATTTCCGAGAGACCTACAATCTTATAAGAGATGCATTCCCTATATTCCTCATCTGCAGAATGGAGGAAGAAAGCCAAGCCAAGGATCCTGAGGAGGATTTAGCCCCCTCCCCCCGTACATGGCAGTTCCTGCTGCCGGGGTGGGTAACTTAAATACCCTTCCGACTTTAGCGCTAATGCTGTCTCTCCTTGAATGTATTTTGTTATAGGACAAACCTTGGAAAGCACAGAATAAATCAAAGGATGTCCACTATATAGAACCAAATTATGTCTGTCATATGATAAAAGGTTGTTATAACATTGTATTGAATAAACATTGGCAGTGGAATCCTCATCCCTTATTAAGAACCTGAAAGCGATAGTTAAAACAGAGGTCAGGAATTCACCTAAGGGACTTATGAATAGGATTCCTTATGTTCGTAGTGAGATGCTGGACACAAGCTCCTATGAGGACTTGGAAGATGGGGAATTAGAAGGATTCAACTCAGATGTTTCATCTTCATCAGCATCCTCAGATGATAACAAATGCCGTCCTTGTTTTCCATCAGAAGATATGGAAAAATTAATTAAGTTGGTTAGGGCCACAATGAAAATTGAGGGCACTAAGGAACACAAAACCATACAGTATGTAATATTTGGGGGTTTGGAGGAGAGAAAGCAGTGCATAAAAACGTGTGGGAAGACGAAAAAAGCTTTGTTCCAGCTCCAAAATTTAAAATTAAGTCCTTTATTAGTACATGATAAAAGCACAAGCTGAATAACTCTCCACATCACAATAGGAAACGAGCTACGCGTTTTGATCTTTGCAGATCTTTGTCAGAGCTCATAAAAACGTGTCCATCCTGATGAAATGAAGTGGAAGAAGCCTTATAAAACAGACTTCAATCCAAAAGGGATTAAATGAAAATACCCTTTGAAACAGATATTTGTGAGTTTTGGGAAATGACCCCCAAAAGTGATGCGCCTATTTCATGTATATCCCGCAAATCGACCTTGCCCTTGGCTGACACAGATCTCCTGAAAGATCACCTAAATAAATAGGCAGAAAGTTTCCTCAAAAGGGTGTGGGACTCCGGGGCTGCAGTATTTAAGCCAAACATCGCAGCAAGATCTTTAACTGTATGGTTAAGTCAGCTGCAATCGCCCATACAAAAAGCGGCAGACTTTTTATTAGACATGTCCACAGATGCAGTAAGGCTCACAGCCCACTCATGCTCTTTATCTAACTCTGCTTGCCCGGCTCTTTAGTTGAAGAATTGGTCAAAGGATATTTAATCCAAAAATTGGCTGTGTGGCATGCCTTGACAGGGAGAATTCCTTTTCAGACCAGTCCTGGATGAGATCCTGGAAAAAGAAGCAGATACCAGGGAAGGGTTCCCCGCTAATTACTTTCAGAGGAAATCCTTTTTTTTCCTTGGACAAGTACCAGAGTTCCAAGATGGAAGTTCCCAAGAACTAAGGGGAAAAGCGTAAATTATGACCCCTTTCCCACTGAATCCCAAAAAAGATCCGGAAGACAATTATGCCAGGCCCATGTAGGTGGAAGGCTAAAAGTGTTTCTCCCTGCATATTAGAAATTTCCAAAATCAAATGAATTTTAAATACCATAGGTTAGTGTTTCAGGCTAGAATTCAGTTCCCGACCTCCAGAAAGATTCTTGGTTACTGAAATCCAATCCTAGAAAGCAGGGTAACAGGCCTTAGATCAGGAAGTCTTGTCCTTGGTGCAGTAGGGGGTCCTTACTCAGGTTCCCGAAGCAGAAAAAGGGAGCGGATTCTAGAGACCTCTCCTTGAGAACTGTTGTGAGCCTAAAAGGTTTAAATCGCTGTTTAAAAGTCAAACATTTCTAAATGGAAATGCTACATGGCAATATTAGACCTCTAGGATGCATATTTACACATACCTGTTCTAAAACATTAGAAATTTCTAAGTGTGGCAGTAAATAGCCAGTGAAACTGGCAGCATTTTCAGTTTGTCTCTTCCTTTTAAGTTATCCATGGCCCCAAGAGTGTTGACAAAGATAATTGTGGAGATGTCAGCACATATTAGAGAAAAACATATTGTTCATCCCATATTTAGATGATTTCCTGATAGTTGGAAAGACATGGTTAGACTGCGGTCAGGCAGTTTCCAGTGTCTTAGCTTCCTTGGGATGGCTGGTAAATGTAAAAAAATCAAAGGTGATTCCGGAGCAAAGACAAGTTTTTCTGGGAATCCTTCTGGATTTATGCAAAGAGATCTTTTCTTCCAGAAGAAAAAGTAGACAAAATAACCGGGAAGTTTAGGAAGCAGTAAAAAGATGCAAGAAACACATAGACAAGAGAATTCAACTTTCAAAAACAACTCTGGAGTCCCTAGTTTGCTGGCTTTGTCGGGAGAATGTTTCACAGCTACTTCCTTGAATCCATCAGTTATCATTATGGATTATAGTCCTTTCTGTTCTGGGGAACATCTGGAGGACAGAGCTTTTTAGGAGCAGTGGTCACTAGCTCTGAGACAAGCGTCCTCAAATCTGACAGGTGACAGGTAGGCTCTAGTAGAAGCCTGGAGGAGAAGGCCAAAATGTGAAAATTCTTTCAGACAACAGGTCAGCAGTGTTCTATATAAACAGGCACCAGATCTCTGATGACGGAGACAGGAAAATTCATGTAGATGTCAGAGTAAAATCTCTATATCTGCACATTATCTAAAGGGAAAGGAACATATCAAATATCAATATCTACTCCGTCACCAGTTAAGTCAGGACGAATGGTCACTGAACCATGCGGTATTTCAGAAGATAGTCTTTTTATGGGGCTAGCTTCTTGTAGACCTTTTTGCTACCAAAGTCAACAAGAAAGTGTCAGAGGTTTTCTCACAAAATTCTAGGTAATCTCCCTGTGGGATGAATGCTCTTTTTAGGAGTCAGCTTATGCCTTCCAGCTATCCTCTCTGATTACATTAGTATTAAGGAAGATTCGGTCCAACCAAGCTGAAGTAATCTTGACATTTGAGCGACCGCTCCTTGAATCAAAGGGATTTTCCAAATATCTTGACTATACCCTGATTGAGTGCAGGAAGAAAGAAAAATATATGGAAGGGCCTAGAGGAGTTTTTACATTTTACCTAGATAGATCCCTTTGTGAGTGACCCAGTACCATGGACAATGATTTTGGAGTTCTTACAGAAAGGTGTAGAATTAAGACTGTCCATTTATACTCTTAGGGCAGAAACCCATATGTGTGGGGAAAAAAGTTCCGATATCTGGACCAAAAAAAAGGAGTAGTGTCATGTGAGTACAATCCGATTTTTCACACCTAGCATCCAATTTGCATCCGAATGCAGTGCAATTGCTATCCGATTGAAATGCGATTTGTAACATGAGCTTTTACATAGAGCAATTCTCTGTCATATACACATAGATTTCAAAGGAAATATTCTTAAAAACACACACATAGATAGATAAAAGCCTGGCAATTCAGCAACCACATTCAGTAAAATCACAGCAGGATAGAATAGATGGATTACATACTGTATATACACATACAAGTGATTCTCACAAAAATAGAATATCATCAAAAAGTTTATTTATTTCAGTTCTTCAATACAAAAAGTGAAACTCATATATTATATAGCGTCATTACAAACAGAGTGATTTATTTCAAGTGTTTATTTCTGTTAATGTTGATGATTATAGTTTACTGCCAATGAAAACCCAAAAGTCATTATCTCAGTAAATTAGAATACTTTATAACACCAGCTTGAAAATTATTTTAAAATCTGAAATATTGGCTTAATGATATATATTTTCAGTAAATGCACTCAATATTTGGTAGGGGCTCATTTTGCATCAATCACTGCATCAGTGTGGCATGGCATGGAGGCGATCAGCATGTGGCACTGCTGAGGTGTTATGGAAGCCCAGGTTGCTTTGATAACAGCCTTCAGCTCGTCTGCATTGTTGGGTCTGGTGTGTTTCATCTTCCTCTTGACAATACCCCATAGATTCTCTATGGGGTTAAGGTCAGGCGAGTTTGCTGGCCAGTCAAGCACAGTGATACTGTTGTTTTTAAACCAGGTATTGGTACTTTTGGCAGTGTGGAGAGGTGGCAAGTCCTGCTGGAGAATAAAATTTCCATCTCCAAAAAGCTTGTTGGCAGAGGGAAGCATGAAGTTCTCTAAAATTTCTTGGTAGACGGCTGCGCTGACTTTGGTCTTGATGAAACACAGTGGACCTACACCAGTAGTTGACATGGCTCCCCAAACCATCACTGATTGTGGAAACTTCACACTAGACCTCAAGCAGCTTGGATTGTGTGCTCCTCCACACTTCCCCCAAACTCTGGGACCTTGCTTTCCAAATGAAATGCAAAATTTACTTTCATCTGAAAACAACACCTTGGACCACTGAGCAACAGTCCAGTTCTTTTTCTCCTTGGCCTTGTCTATTGGTCATGAGTGGCTTGGCACAAGGAATGCGACACTTGTAGCCCATGTTCTAGATACTTCTGTGTGTGGTGGCTGTTGAAGCAGTGACTCCAGCAGCAGTCCACTCCTTGTGAATCTCCCTCAAATTTTTGAATGGCTTTTTCTTAACAATCCTTTCACGTTTGCGGTTATCTCGATTGCTTGTACACCTTTTTCCTTTCACTTAACTTTCCATTAATATGCTTGGATACAGCACTCTGTGGATAGTCAGCTTCTTTAGCAATGACCTTCTGTGTCTTACCCTCCTTGTGGAGTGTGTCAGTGACTGCCTTTTGGACATCTGTCAAGTCAACAGTCTTCCCCATGATTGTCGAGCCTACTGAAACAGACTAATGGACCTTTTTAAATGCTTAGGAAGCCTTTGCAGGTGTTTTTTGTTAATTATTCTAATTTACTGAGATAATGACTTTTGGGTTTTCATTGTCTGTAAGCCATAATCGTCAACATAAACAGAAATAAACACTTGAAATAGATCACTCTGTTTGTAATTACTCTATATAATAAATGAGTTTCACTTTTTATATTAAAGAACTGAAATAAATTACTTTTTGAAGATAGTCTAATTTAGTGAGAAGTACTTGTAGAATAGATATATAGCAGGACTCGACAGGATAGAATACATGAATTACATACAGTATATACACATAGAATAGATAGATACATTGATGCCAGTGACATAAACAAGTACCGTGTGTGTGCAGCTTACTGTACATGTATTTAATTATTTAAAAAAAAAAAACGGTCTGGGCTCCCGTGTAATTTTCTTAACTAGCAGGGGTAAACCTGTCAGCTGGGTATAGATTATCTACCCCCAAATGGTATTGATAAAAAGTCGGCTTAGTGCATAAAAATAATTCCTCACCCAGCCCAAGTTCTTGAAAAATGGAGATGCTACGGATCTCGGAAATTGCACTTTTGTTTTTACAAATTTTGGATTTCTGTCACCATGTAAATAAAAAAAAACTATACATGTTTGGTATCTGCAAATTCGTAATGACCTGGAGAATCATAATGGCAGGTAATTTTTAACATTCAGTGAACATGGTAAAAAAAAAATTGTGGAATTGTGCTTTATTTGCAATTTCACAGCACATTTTCCAGCACACTATATGGCAAAACCAATAGTGTCTTTCAAAAGTACAACTCGTCCCATAAAAAAAACAAGCCATCACATGCGATATTGATGAAAAAATAAAAAAGTTATGGGTTCTAGGAAGAAGGGGAGCAAAAATGAGCCAGAAAATGTAATATCCCAAGGTGGTGAAGAGGTTAATACAATACTTAGAAAACATGTCTGGGTGTCAGAAAACTACCTCACTTTTTGTTCGTTTACAGAGTCCAAACAAAGGCCAGGCTGCATCTAAAATGATCCTGGCTAGATGGGTTATATTGGCAATTTCATTAGCCTATTCTTCAGGGGGACACCCTGCTCCTGAAAATGTAAAAGGTCTCTCTACAAGAGCTACAGTGGGAACGGAAAGTATTCAGACCCCTTTAAATTTTTCACTCTTTGTTTCATTGCAGCCATTTAGTAAATTAAAAAATGTTCATTTTTTTCTCATTAATGTACACTCTGCACCCCATCTTGACTGAAAAAAACAGATATGTAGAAATTTTTGCAAATTTAGTAAAAAGAGAAACTGAAATATCACATGGACATAAGTATTCAGTTCCTTTGCTCAGTATTGAGTACAAGCACCTTTTGAGTTAGTACAGTCATGAGTCTTCTTGGGAATGATGCAACAAGTTTTTCACACCTGGATTTGGGGATCCTCTGCCATTCTTCCTTGCAGATCCTCTCCAGTTCCGTCAGGTTGGATGGTGAACTTTGGTGGACAGCCATTTTCAGGTCTCTCAAGAGATGATCGATTGGGTTTAGGTCAGAGCTCTGGCTGGGCCAGTCAAGAATGGTCACAGAGCTGTTCTTATAGGGAACCCGTCACCCCCCTCAGGCGTTAGTAACTAAAAGAGCCACCTTGTGCAGCACAAATGCTGCATTCTGACAAGGTGACTCTTTTAATTATGCTCCCTGAACACACTGAAATAAATGTTTATAAAATGTGCCCCCTCATACCCTGAAATCGTCCCGGGGGCGGGACTTTCCCCCCTAATCAGATGCAGCACAGCCGTCACTCCAGAGCTGTGCGCGCCAGGCGCCGCCTCCTCTTGATGCATTATCGTCACCGGCGCCTGTGTATTAAGTTTTTTTTCGGGCATGCGCAGTTGCGCTGCCCTTCGTATTTACAGAGCAGGCACCAGGGACAATAATGCTGCAAGAGGAGGCGGCGCCCGGCGCGCACAGGCCCGGAGTGACGGTTGTGCTGCGTCTGATTAGGAAGGAAAGTACCGCCCCGGGACAATTTCAGGATATGAGGGGGCACATTTTATAAACGTTTGTTTCTGCGTGTGCAGGCATCGTAACTAAAAGAGCCACCTTGTCAGAATGCAGCATTTGTGCTGCACAAGGTGGCTCTTTTAGTTACAAACGCCTGAGGGGCTTGACAGGTTCCCTTTAAGCCATTCATTTGTTATTTTAGCTGTGTGCTTAGGGTCATTGTCTTGTTGGAAGGTGAACCTTCAGTCAAGTCTGAGATCCACAGCACTCTGGAAGAGATTTTCATTCAGGATATCTCTGTATTTGGCAGCATTTATGTTTCCTTCAATGGCAACCAGTCGTCCTGCTCCTGCAGCTGTAAAACAACCCCATAGCATGATATATTGGGAAGGTGATGAGCAGTGGCTGGGTTTCTCCACACATACCACTTAGAATTATTACCAAAAAGGTCTATCTTTGTCTCATCAGACCAAAGAATCTTATTTTTCATAGTCTGGGAGTCCTTCATGTGTTTTTTTTTAGCAAACTCTATGTGGGCTTTCATATGTCTTGCATTGAGGAGAGGCTTTCATCGGGCCACTGCCAGAAAGGTCCGACTGGTGGAGGGCTGCAAAGACAGTTGACTTTGTGGAACTTTTTCCCATCTACCTACTGCATCTCTGGATCTCAGCCACAATGATCTTGGGGCTCTTCGTTACCTCTCTCACCAAGGCTCTTCTCCCACAATTGCTCAGTTTGGCTGGACGGCCTGGTCTAGGAAGAATTCTGGTGGTCCCAAACTTCTTCCACTTATGGAGGCCACTGTGCACTTCGGAACCTTGAGTACTGCAGAAATTCTGTTGTAACCTTGGCTAGATCTGTGCCTTGCCACAATTCTGTCTCTGAGCTCCTTGGCCAGTTCCTTTGACCTCATGATCCTTATTTGATCTGACATGCACTGTGAGCTGTGAGTTCTCAGGCTTCTTTCTCACTTCCGTCGGCAGGCGGCCGTCAGAATGCGTCGATGTGACGCATCGACAGATGTCTTAAAAATAGTGAAAAACTGATGTAACGCATCCAGTTTCCTGACGGATGCATTGAATTAGGCGCTGCCTGCATTTGAATGTATGAAATTCTGGAGAGGGAGAGAGAGAAAATATTCCCCTGAATAGAAAATCCTTCTAGCCATGCTCAGTAGAAAAACGGGATACGTCGCTGGATTCCAGTTTTTGACGGTCAGCAACGGATCCTGCGTCCATAGGCTTCCATTACAGCCAACGACGGGCAGTGCACAACCCGTTGCTGAGCGATTTTCCGATGTGCTGAAAAAACGTTCCTCTGAACGTTTTCTCCGCCTGACGTACAGCAATTTTCCAACAGATACAGTGCACGACGGATGAAACGGATGGCCATCCGTCACAATCCGTCGCTAATACAAGTTTTTGGGAAAAATTTGCTGGATCTTGTTTTTTCAAAAATCGTCGGATTTCGACGGGAGCTAAAAGATAGAAGTGTGAAAGAGGCCTTATATAGACCAGTGTGTGCCTTTCCAAGTCAAGTCCTATCAGTTTAATTAAACATAGCTGGACTCCAATGAAGGAGTAGAACCATCTCAAGGAAGATCACAAGCAAATCGACAGCATGTGACTTAAATATGAGTGGCTGAGCAAAGGGTCTGAATACTTCTGGCCATGTGATATTTCAGTTTTTCTTTTTTAATATGCAAAAAGTTCTGTTTTTTTTTTCAGTCAAGATGGGGTCCAGAGTGTACATTAATGAGAAAAAAAATGAACTTTTTTTGAATTTACCAAATGGCTTCAATGAAACAAGGAGTGAAAAATTTAAAGGAGTCTGAATACTTTCCGTACCCAATTTATATCTACCTTGTGGGCAGAAAGCGCCAATGTCTCTCAAATAAATTTGTAGGGCTGCAACTTGGTCTCCACCTTTTTTTTTTTTAACACTACCAGTTGGATTTTTGTGCTTCTGATCTTTCCTTTGGGAGAAAGGTTCTTCAAGCGGTGGTCCCTTCCTAAGGATTTCTTTGTTATCCCTCTCTATGGCTCTGTGATGGGAATGGGAAGAATGATAATTACTTACTGGTAATTTGATTTTTTGGAATCCATGACCGCACCTTTCCTTATTGCCTCTCTTTTATAGGTTTGGGGATTTCCTTTACTCTTCCCAATTTTTCACTGGGTGTAGCAGAGGGGAAAAAAAGAGGTTTGGCTTGGTAAGGAAGTTAGTACGGAAATATTTTACCTATTTTTGTGTATACATATATTTATATGTGTGTGTGCGTGTTCTCTACTTAATTAAACGGAGGTCTGCACTCACACGTGCACGTAGTGTCTAATACCACTTTCACACATTGAGTATTTAGTGAGTTTTTTTACTTCAGTATTTGTAAGCCCAAACTAGGAAAAAATCAGAGGAAAAGTGGAATAGTAACACGTCACCACTTCGGTATTATCACCCACTCCTGGTTTTGGCTTACAAATACTGAGGTAAAATACTGACGAAATACTGCAATCTTCTGGCCACTGTGCTTTTTATTACTCAGCGTAAGCTGACCTACGGTGTGTGATTCAGGTCCCCGGAATGTCAGTTTCTCTTGCAGGTGAGCTGAGTTTTATCTGCGGATTTTCCCTTTAGACTTGCATTAAATGCTGAAAAAAAGTAGGTAAAAGACATACATGCGTTCTTAGTGCGTTTCCAATTGAGCCCGCATATAATCCACAAGTAAGTATATCAATAAAGTTTTGACAAAACTAAATAGCAGGATGTATCAAACACAAAGCAGCTTTATTTGAAGCATGACATACCAACAAGAGACAAATAATGCAGCAATAAAAATGCCATAAAAAAGCAAGTAACGTAATTTACTTACTAAGGGCAGAAATTCTGCAACAACAAAAACTCATGGAGGGAATGTAACCTTAACCCCTTAAGCCCCGAGGGTGGTTTACACGTTAATGACCTGGCCAATTTTTACAATTCTGACCACTGTCCCTTTATGAGGTTATAACTCTGGAACGCTTCAACAGATCCCAGTGATTCTGACATTGTTTTCTCGGGACATATTGTACTTCATGATAGTGGTAAAAATTCTTTGATAGTACCTGCGTTTGTTTGTGAAAAAAACGGAAATTTGGCGAAAATTATGAAAATTTCGCAATTTTCCAACTTTGAATTTTTATGCAATTAAATCACAGAGATATGTCACACAAAATACTTAATAAGTAACATTTCCCACATGTTTACATCAGCACAATTTTGGAACCAAAATTTTTTTTTGTTAGGGAGTTATAAGGGTTAAAAGTTGACCAGCAATTTCTCATTTTTACAACACCATTTTTTTTTTAGGGACCACATCTCAGTTGAAGTCATTTTGAGGGGTCTATATGACAGAAAATACCCAAGTGTGACACCATTCTAAAAACTGCACCCCTCAAGGTGCTCAAAACCATATTCAAGAAGTTTATTAACCCTTCTGGTGCTTCACAGGAATTTTTGGAATGTTTAAATAAAAATGAACATTTAACTTTTTTTCACAAAAAATTTACTTCAGCTCCAATTTGTTTTATTTTACCAAGGGTAACAGGAGAAAACGGACCCCAAAAGTTGTTGTACAATTTGTCCTGAGTACACCGATACCCCATATGTGGGGGTAAACCACTGTTTGGGCGCATGACAGAGCTCGGAAGCGAAGGAGCGCCATTTGACTTTTCAATGCAAAATTGACTGGAATCGAGATGGGACACCATGTTGCGTTTGGAGAGCCCCTGATGTGCCTAAACATTGAAACCCCCCACAAGTGACACCATTTTGGAAAGTAGACCCCCTAAGGAACTTATCTAGAGGTGTGGTGAGCACTTTGATCCACCAAGTGCTTCACAGAACTTTATAATGCAGAACCATAAAAATAAAAAATCATATTTTTTCACAAAAATTATCTTTTCGCCCCCAATTTTTTATTTTCCCAAGGGTAAGAGAAGAAATTGGACCCCAAAGTTGTTGTACAATTTGTCCTGAGTACGCTGATACCCCATATGTGGGGGTAAACCACTGTTTGGGCGAATGGGAGAGCTCGGAAGGGAAGGAGCGCCGTTTGACTTTTCAATGCAAAATTGACAGGAATTGAGATGGGACACCATGTTGCGTTTGGAGAGCCACTGATGTGCCTAAACATTGAAACCCCCCACAAGTGACACCATTTTGGAAAGTAGATCCCCTAAGGAATTTTTAGATGTGTTTTGAGCACTTTGACCCACCAAGGGCTTCACAGAAGTTTATAATGCAGAGCTGTAAAAATAAAACAAAATTTTTTTCCCACAAAAATTATTTTTTAGCCCCCAGTTTTGTATTTTCCTGAGGGTAAGAAGAGAAATTCGACCCCCAAAGTTGTTGTCCAATTTGTCCTGAGTGCGCTGATACCCCATATGTGGGGGGAACCACTGTTTGGCCGCATGGGAGGGCTCGGAAGGGAAGGAGCGCCATTTGGAATGCAGACTTAGATGGAATGGTCTGCAGGTGTCACATTGCATTTGCAGAGCCCCTAATGTACCTAAACAGTAGAAACCCCCCACAAGTGACACCATTTTGGAAAGTAGACCCCCTAAGGAACTCATCTAGATGTCTTGTGAGAGCTTTGAACCTCCAAGTGTTTCACTACAGTTTGTAATGCAGAGCCGTGAAAATAAAAAAAAAAATTTCCCCCCAAAATTGTTTTTTAGCCCCCAGTTTTGTATTTTCCCGAGGGTAAGAGGAGAAATTCGACCCCAAAAGTTGTTGTCCAATTTGTCCTGAGTGCGCTGATACCCCATATGTCTGTCACGTCCCCTGCCGTCAGCTTCCCTGCACTGACTGTCAGCGCAGGCCGTAAAGCAGAGCACAGCGGTGACGTCACCGCTGTGCTCTGCTTTACGGCCGGCGCTGACACTGTCAGTGTGGGAAGCTGACGCCAGGGGACGTGACAGACATCGGAATGTGAGTATGTACTTTTTTTTTTTTTACTTTTACAATGGTAACCAGGGTAAATATTGGGTTACTAAGCGTGGCCCTGCACTTAGTAACCCAATATTTACCCTGGTTACCCGGGGACTTCGGCATCGTTGAAGACAGTTTCAACGATGCCGAAGTCGTTCCCCTGATCGTTGGTCGCTGGAGAGAGCTGTCTGTGTGACAGCTCCCCAGCGACCACACAACAACTTACCAACGATTACGGCCAGGTCGTATCGCTGGTTGTGATCGTTGGTAAGTCGTTTAGTGTAACGGTACCTTTAGATTATACTCACCCAGGGGCGGTCCCGGGTCGGTTCGGGTCCAATGGGTGTCGCGGTATGGGTCCGGCGCCTCCCATCTTCATGCGACGTCCTCTTCTTTTCTTCCTGCTGCGGCTCCTGCACAGGTGTACTTTGTCTGCCCTGTTGACGGCAGAGCAAAGTACTGCAGTGCGCAGGCGCCAGAAAAGGTCAGAGAGGCTCGGCACCTGCACACTGCAGTACTTTGCTCTGCCCTCAACAGGGCAGATAAAGTACACCTGCGCAGCAGCCGTGGGAGGAAGACAAGAAGAGGACGTCATTGTATGAAGATAGGAGGCGTCGGACTTGGATCGTGACACCCATCGTACCCGAACCGCACCATGACCGCCCCTGGGTGAGTATAATCTAACTCGTTTTTCTTATCTTTCAGGGTACATCGGGGGCTTATCTACTGCATTATATAATGCAGTAGATAACTCCCTGATGCCGGTGGCCGCAGCTCATTCTTGAATTTTGGGGTGACAGACTCCCTTTAACCCCTTTATGCCATTAGACGTACTATTCCGTCCATGTGACCCGGGCCCTACTTCCCATGGACGGAATAATACATCATAGGCGATCGGTCGCGCCGCTGGGTGTCAGCTGATTATTACAGCTGACATCAGGCACTATGTGCCAGGAGCCGTCACGGGCAGCTCCTGGCACATGAACCCCCGGAACACGGCGATCAAACATGATCGCAACGTTCCGGTGGCATAGAGAAGCATTGCGCATGGAGGGGGCTCCCTGCATGCTTCCCTGAGACCCTCGGAACAACACAGTGTGATCGCTTTGTTCACAGGGTCTCCTACGTCCTCCTCCCTGCAGGCCCCAGATCCAAAATGGCAGCGGGACTCCTTCCGGGTCCTGCAGGGAGGTGTCTGGCAAGCGCCTGCTCAGAGCATGTGTCGGCAAGCCTGGAGCACTGCCTGTCAGATCGCTGATCTGACACAGTGCTTTGCAAAGTGTCAGATCAGCGATCTGACACTATAGCATGATGTCCCACCCTGGGACAAAGTAAAAAAGTTAAAAAAAAATATTTACATGTGTAAAAGAAAAAAAATCCAAAATAATGAAAAAAAAAAATATTGTTCCAATAAATACATTTCTTTAAATAAAAAAAAAATTCTTGAATAGCTGGTTTTTGGTCATTCTGCCTCACAAAAATCATAATAAAAAGCGATCAAAAACTGTTACGTGATTGAAAATGGTACCAATAAAAATGTCAACTCGTCCTGCAAAAAACAAGACCTCACTTGACTCTGTGGACCAAAATATGGAAAAATTATAGCTCTCAAAATTTGGAGACGCAAAAACTATTTTTTTGCAATAAAAAGCGTCTTTTAGTGTGTGACAGATGTCAATCATAAAAATCCGCTAAAGAACCCGCTATAAAAGTAAATTATATTGGGGCTAAAATTAGGGTTAGGGTTGGGGCTATAGTTAGGGTTGGGGCTACAGTTAGAGTTGGGGCTACAGTTAGGGTTGGGTTTACAGTTAGGGTTGGGGCTAAAGTTAGGGTTAGGGTTGGGGCTAAAGTTAGGGTTGGGGCTAAAGTTAGGGTTGGGGCTAAAGTTAAGGTTAGGGCTGCAGGTAGGACTGGGGCTAAAGTTAGGCTTAGGGCTAAAGTTAGGGTTAGGGTTTGGATTACATTTACAGTTAGGATTAAGGTTAGGGGTGTGTCAGGGTTAGGGGTGTGGTTAGGGTTATTGTTGGGATTAGGGTTAGGGGTGTGTTGGAGTTAGGGGGGTCATTAGGGTTGGGATTAGGGTTAGGGGTGTGTTGGAGTTAGGGGTGTGGTTAGGGTTAGGGGCATGTTCGGGTTAGGGGTGTGGTTAGGGGTATGGTTAGGGTTGGGACTAGGATTAAGGGTGTGTTTGGGTTAGGGTTTCAGTTAGAATTGGGGGGTTTCCACTGTTTAGGCACATCCAAACGCAACATGGCATCTGATCTCAATTCTGCGCTGAAAAAGTAAAACAGTGCTCCTTCCCTTCCGAGCTCTTCTGTGCGCCAAACCAGGGGTTTACCCCAACATATGGGGTAAACTCAGGACAAAGTGGACAACAACTTTTAGGGTCCAATTTCTCTGGTTACCCTTGGGAAATTAAAAATTTGGGGGGGTTAAAAAATCATTTTTGGGGGGGAAAAATGATTTTTTATTTTCACGGCTCTGCGTTATAAACTAGTGAAACACTTGGGGGTTCAAAGTTCTCACAACACATCTAGATAAGTTCCTTGAGGGGGTTTAGTTTCCAATATGGGGTCACTTGTGGGGGGTTTCTACTGTTTAGGTACATCAGGGGCTGTACAAATGCAACGTGACGCCTGCAGACCAATCCATCTATGTCTTCATTCCAAATGGCGCTCCTTCCCTTCCGAGCTCTGCCATGCGCCCAAACAGTTCCCCCCCCACATATGGGGTATCAGCATACTCAGGACAAATTGGACAACAACTTTTGGGGTCCAATTTCTCCTGTTACCCTTGGGAAAATACAAAACTGGGGGCTAAAAAATAAAATTTGTGGAAAAAAAATAATTTTTATTTTCACGGCTTTGCGTTATAACCTGCAGTGAAATACTTGGGGTTCAAAGTGCTCACCACACATCTAGATAAGTTCCTTAGGGGGTCTACTTTCCAAAATGGAGTCACTTGTGGGGGGTTTCAATGTTTAGGCACATCAGGGGCTCTCCAAACGCGACATGGCATCTCAATTCCAGTCAATTTTGCATTGAAAAGTCAAGCAGCGCTCCTTCCTTTCCGAGCTCTGCCATGCACCCAAACAGTGGTTTACCCCAACATATTGGGTATCAGCATACTTAGGACAAATTGCATAACAACTTTTGAGGTCCAATTTCTTCTGTTACCCTTGTTAAAATAAAAAGTTGGGGGCGAAAAGATCATTTTTGTGACAAAATATGATTTTTTTTACGGCTCTACATTATAAACTTCTGCGAAGCACTTGGTGGGTCAAAGTGCTCACCACACATCTAGATAATTTCCTTAGGGGTCTACTTTCCAAAATGGTGTCACTTGTAGGGGGTTTCAATGTTTAGGCACATCATGAGCTCTCCAAACTCGACATGGCGTTCTATCTCAATTCCAGTCAATTTAACATTGAAAAGTCAAATGGTGCTCCTTCCCTTCTGAGCTCTGCCATGCCCCCAAACAGTAGTTTACCCCACATATGGAGTATTATCGTACTCAGCACAAATTATACAACAATTGGGGTCCAATTTCTCCTGTTACCCTTGGTAGAATAAAACAAATTGGAGCTGAAATAATTTTTTTGTGAAAAAAAGTTAAATGTTCTTTTTTATTTAAACATTCCAAAAATTCCTGTGAAACACTTGAAGGGTTAATCAACTTTTTGAATGTGGTTTTGAGCCCTTTGAGGGGTACAGTTTTTAGAATGGTGTCACACTTGGGTATTTTCCATCATATAGACCCCTCAAAATGACTTCAAATGTGATGTAGTTCCTAAAAAAATGGTGTTGTAAAAATGAGAAATTGCTGGTCAATTTTAATCCTTATAAATCCCTAACAAAAATAATTTTGGTTTCAAAATTGTGCTGATGTAAAGTAGACATGTGGGAAATGTTACTTATTAAGTATTTTGTGTGACATACAGTACAGACCAAAAGTTTGGACACACCTCATTTAAAGATTTTTCTGTATTTTCATGATATGAAAATTGTGCATTCACACTGAAGCCATCAAAACTCTGAATTAACACATGTGGAATTATATGCTTAACAAAAAAGTGTGAAACAACTGAAAATATGTCTTATATTCTAGGTTCTTCAAAGTAGCCACCTTTTGCTTTGATTACTTCTTTGCACACTCTTGGCATTCTTTTGATGAGCTTCAAGTGGTAGTCACCGGAAATGGTCTTCCAACAATCTTGAAGGAGTTCCCAGAGAAGCTTAGCACTTATTGGCCCTTTTGCCTTCTCTCTGCGGTCCAGCTTACCCCAAACCATCTCGATTGGGTTCAGGTCTGGTGACTGGAGGCTAGGTCATCTGGCGTAGCACCCCATCACTCTCCTTCTTGGTCAAATAGCCCTTACACAGCCTAGAGGTGTTTTGGGGGTCATTGTCCTGTTGAAAAATAAATGTTGTTCCAACTAAACACAAACCGGATGGAATAGCATGCCGCTGCAAGATGCTGTGGTAGCCATGCTGGTTCAGTATGCCTTCAATTTTGAATAAATGCCCAACAGTGTCACCAGCAAAGCACCCCAACACCATCACACCTCCTCCATGCTTTACGGTGGGAACCAGGCATGTAGAGTCCATCCGTTCACCTTTTCTGCATCACACAAAGACACGGTATTTGGAACCAAAGATCTCAAATTTGGACTCATCAGACCAAAGCACAGATTTCCACTGGTCTAATGTCCATTCCTTGTGTTCTTTAGCCCAAACAAGTCTCTTCTGCTTGTTACCTGTCCTTAGCAGTGGTTTCCTAGCAGCTATTTTACCATGAAGGCCTGCTACACAAAATCTCCTCTTAACAGTTGTTGTAGAGATGTGTCTGCTGCTAGAACTCTGTGTGGCATTGACCTGGTCTCTAATCTGAGCTGCTGTTAACCTGAGATTTCTGAGGCTATTGACTCCGGTAAACTTATCCTCAGAAGCAGAGGTGACTCTTAGTCTTCTTTTCCTGGGGCGGTCCTCATGTGAACCAGATTCTTTGTAGCGCTTGATGGTTTTTGCCACTGCACTTGGGGACTCTTTCAAAGTTTGCCCAATTTTTCGGACTGACTGACCTTCATTTCTTAAAGTAATGATGGTTACTAATTTTTCTTTACTTAGCTGCTTTTTTCTTGCCATAATACAAATTCTAACAGTCTATTCAGTAGGACTATCAGCTGTGTATCTGTTATGATCAGGTGACCTTGGAGCAGCATGAAAACTTTCACTGGAGTAGGTGGTAACTATACTGACCGCAAATCCTGATCTTAACACCGCAACTAGAAGTAGCCGTGGGGTGTGCCTAACAAATCCTAGACACCTCGACACAGCCGGAGGACTAAATACCCCTATAGATGGAAATAGGAATTCTACCTTGCCTCAGAGCAGAACCCCAAAGGATAGGCAGCCCCCCACAAATATTGACTGTGAGTAGTAGAGGAAAAGACACACGCAGGCAGGAAACAGGACTTAGCAAAAGAGGCCACTCTAGCTAAAATAGGAAAGGATAGGACAGGATACTAAGCGGTCAGTATTAAAATCCTTTCAAAAATATCCACAGCAGAAAATACAAAAACTCCACCATCTAACTAAAGATGTGGAGCGTATATCTGCAACTCCAGAGAATCCAACAAGACTGAGAAAACACTGACACAGTCTAAGCTGGACAAGAGAAAACAAATGAATAGCACAGAATATAAGCACACAGCTTGTGTGCCACAGAAAAAGAAACAGACACTTATCTTTGCTGAATTGGCAGCTAAGCAGGAGAAGCCAGACAAAGATCCAACACTTCCCAAGAAACATTGACAACTGGCAAGGACCAATCAGTCCTGCAAACCTAAATACCCCAGTCAGAATTGCAATCAGTAGATGCACCTGTCCAAGACTGCAGCCCAGGGACAACTGCATTACCACCTACAACCACCGGAGGGAGCCCAAAAGCAGAATTCACAACATGTATCCACCAGACTTCTGCTCAACAGAACTGATGGACCCCATTTTTAAGTCAAGAAATCCCACTTATTAAACCTGACAGGGCACACCTGTGAAGTGAAAACTATTCCCGGTGACTACCTCTTGAAACTCATCAAGAGAATGCCAAGAGTGTGCAAAGCAGTCATCAAAGCAAAAGGTGGCTACTTTGAAGAACCTAGAATATAAGACATAATTTCAGTTGTTTCACACTTTTTTGTTAAGTATATAATTCCACATATGTTAATTCATAGTTTTGATGCCTGCAGTGTGAATGTACAATTTTCATAGTCATGAAAATACAGAAAAATCTTTAAATGAGAAGGTGTGTCCAAACTTTTGGTCTGTACTGTATCTCTCTGATTTAAGGTCATAAAAATTCAAAGTTGGAAAATTGCAAAATTTTCAAAATTTTCGCCAAATTTCCGTTTTTTTCACAAATAAACGCAGGTAGTATCAAAGAAATTTTACCACTTCCATGAAGTACAATATGTCACAAGAAAACGTTCTCAGAATCATCAGGATCCGTTGAAGCGTTCCAGAGTTATAGCCTCATAAAGGGACAGTGGTCAGAATTGTAAAAATTGGCCCGGTCATTAACGTGCAAACCACCCTTGGGGGTAAAGGGGTTAAACAGGCTGTGCATTACCACCTCAAACTTCCCCTCATCCAGCACCATGACAACCAGCACAGCAGAGTTCTGCATACACTGAGGCCCCTGATCATGTGACCCCTGACTCCTCCCCTCCTGTGACCTCATCACAGGTCCTGTGCGCACAGAACAGCCATATATGTGGAGTGCGGCTCTGCAGGTGGAGGTAGGTGCTGGAGATTCCCCATTACTGGGCGGGGGCAGGGGGCAGTAAACCCCCTCAGTGCTGGTGGCATTCCTAGTCTCGCTCCCATATAACTTACTGACGTCCGTTTCATCTCCTTCTCTGGAGCCAGAACTTCTGTTATTTTATCATGGACCCCAATCTCCTCCCTCTCATGTTCTGACTCTGCACTGAAACATTATAATGAAACATTGCATAGAGCTCTGGATGAAGCTGCACCTCCTACATTCAGAACAACTCTGCACAGACAGCAGCAGCCCTGGCACGTGCTTCAAACACGTTTGCTCCAGGTGCGCTGAACCTCTGTGGATAAAATCCAATCTGGCCAAAAATGTCATCTTTTATAAGTTTATGCTTAATACCTACAACTTTGCACTTCAACACCCTTATCACTGCACTATCCAACAATCTTACCCCCTTAACAACCGCTGATACGCTTTTTAACAGCGCTGAGAAATAAGGTTATAGTGCCCTTCAACGTCAGAAATTCGTCTGAGGGTAGCTGTGACCCCAGAGAACAAGATTCGGGTCAGTTTTTACCAACCTCAGTGTTGCAATCACCGTTATTTATAGAATGGCGACCACAAAAAAAGTCCAATTTCCTATTTTTCTTTCACCTCTGATATGATCTAGCACATCAGAGGAGAGAGAAATGGGGTCCCCCAAGCCCCCCAATACCTCCGGCACCTCCTGCATCCCCGGTGATGTCCTCCAGCCCTCAGCATTTTGTTCCAGGAAGAAAATGGCGGGCACAGTGCGCCCGCCAAGATCTGCTGACCGGCACCCAGCAACAATAGGATATTTCTCCTATTGGTTCATTTTGATCACTGTGATACAATCTATCACAGTGATAAAAAAAAATATCATTATCATTCCCTTAGGTAAAAATAATACAATTAAAACATGTATTTCAGTTAGGGTTGGGGTTATAGCTAGGGTTAGGGTTGGGGCTAGGGTTAGAGCTAGGATTAGGGTTAGAGCTAGGGTTAGGATTGGGCTAGGATAGGGTTAGGGTTAGAATTGGGGTTAGGGTTGGGGTTAGAACTAGGGTTAGGGTTGGGGCTAGGGTTAGAGTTAGGGTAGGGTTAGGGTTGCAGCTAGGGTTGGGGCTAGTGTTAGAGCTAGGTTTAGGGTTAGAGTTGTGTTCGGGTTACGGTGGGGATAGGGTTGTGGTTAGGGGTGTATTGGGGTTAGGGCTCTGTTAGGGTTGGAGTTAGAATTGGGGGGTTTCTACTGTTTAGGTACATCAGGGGATTTCCAAACATGCCCGCCATTGATTACAACTAGTTTTGCGTTCAAAAAGCGAAATGCTGTTCCCTCCCACCTGAGCCCTCCCATGTGCCCAAACAGTGACTTTCCCCCACATACAGGGTACTCAGGCGAAATTGCACAACAAATTTTGTGGTCCATTTTCTTCTGATACCCTTGTGAAAATAATTATGGTAACTTGGGTTCCAAAGTAATTTTTTTTTTAAAAAGAAAAATGTTCATTTTTTTAACTTCCACATTGCTTTAGTTCTCGTGATGCACCTGAAGGGTTAATAAACTTCTTGAATGTGGTTTTGCGCACCTTTAGGGGTCAGTTTTTAGAATGGTGTCACTTTCGGGTATTTTCTGATATATTGACCCCCCAAACTCACATGTGAGGTGGTCCCTAAAAAAATGGTTTTGTAAATTTTGTTGGAAAAATGAGAAATCTCTGGTCAACTTTTAACCCTTATAACATCCTAAGAAAAAAAAAAGGTTCCAAAATTGTGCTGATGTAAAGTTGACATGTGGGAAATGGTATTTATTAACTATTTTGTGCAATATGACTCTGATTTAAGGGCACAAAATTGAAAAGTTTGAAAATTGCTAAATTTTCAAAATTGTTGCCAAATTTCTGTTTTTTCATAAAGTCATATCGAAGAAATTTTACCACTAACATGAAGTGCAATATGTCACAGAAAACAATCTCAGAATCAGTGGGATCCGTTGAAGCGTTCCAGAGCTATAACCTAATGATTTGCTTGGTCATTAAGTACAAAATTGGCTCTTTCACTAAGGGGTTAAAAGACTCCTTGACTCCTTCATTCCCTACTCTGTGTGACGCCAAGGCAGGCAGAGCGAAGTTAGTGAATCCACTTGACCACAGAAGATACTGTGGAAGCTGAACCCTAGGAACTAGCTGGAGAAGGATATCAATTGCAAAGCTTTATTTAGACTCTTAAACAGGAGAACCCCCTGTGCCGAAATACTAAAATCCGCTGAGGGAGCTCCGGCGAGCGAACAACTTAACAGGAATTTACCCGGATCAACCAAGGAGGCTCAAGTGCAACAGCTCCAAGACCAGAGGGTCAGACCCAAGAGGAACAGTGGAACTGAGGGGTGGAGAGTGAGAGGTCCTGGGAACTGGAGAAGGTTGGTAGGCAGGACCCAAGCACTAGAGGAAAACACTTAGGCTAGGTTCCCATTGCGTTAATGGGACCACGCTAACGGACAGCGTTGCACGGCAAAATTATCGCCGTGCAACGCGTCCGTTAGCGCGCCCCTTAACAGCAATGGGGACGCGCATCACTAGCGCGTGCCATTTTCAGCACGCGCTAGCGATGTGTCCGTGTTTTGTGGTGTGCCGCGGACGCTGCTTGCAGCGTCCGAGGTGCGCCCACGGTCCGTTCCCCACTCTCGCAGATCGGAGATCTGAGAGAGCGGGGACGTTTAACGCGACCCCTTTACAACACATTGCGTTAGCGCAATCCGCTAGCGCTAGGCGCTAAACGGATTGCACTAACGCAATCTGAACCTAGGCTAAGTATTAGTACAAGGCAAAAAAAGGCTGAACAAGTAGGTGCTGGTCTGAGACCTGAGAACAGCAACTTAGAACAATGCACAAAGTTGCCCAGGCACCTCCCAAAAGAAGTGAGGTCCTTAAGTATAGACAGGCCTTTCAGTGATTGCCTCAGAGGTGATTACAGGAAAAGGGAACTCTTTAAATTATTTGACAGCGGCGCACGCACCCTATGCTCGCTCCCCCGCAACACGGAAGTGAGGAGGCAGAGGAAACACGTCAGGAAGACGCCGCAGCCCGAGGGAACATCGCAGAAGCGCAGACAGGGTTAGTAAGATTGTGGGGAAAAGCGGAATGGCTGTGGCCAGACGGGGCCCGGGCCTCTAAGTATCCAGGAGACTTGTCCCACTGACTGGATCGTTACAGTACCTCCTCCGTTATGCCCCTTCCTTTTCAAGCCAGCCAGGAACCTATGCATGAGACGAGGAGCATTAATATTCTCTCTGCTTGCAAAGGGTTCACCAGAATTGGGACATGAACTGCACTCCCCTGTCAGACACAATATGAAGCGGTAAACCATGAAGACGAACAACATGTTGAACAAACAAGTCCACCAGCTTGAGTGCGGAGTGAAGACCAGACAAAGAGACAAAGTGACCCATCTTGGAGAATCGATCCACCACAACCCATATCACTGTACAACCGGAAGACATCGGCAAGTCGGTGATTAAATCCATCGCGATGTGCCTCTAGGGAGCAGACAGTACGGGGAGAGGCAGAAGGCGACCAGTAGGAAGCCTTCTGGAAGTCTTATTGCGGGCAGATGAGGGACAAATGGCGACAAAATTGCTGACATCTAGGCGCATCTTGGGACAACAGTAGTGCCACGAAATCAGCTACAAGATCCTCTTTAGCCCGCATGACCAGCAAGCTTAGACTAATGTCCCCACAGAAGTACATGTCTCCTGTACGGGACAGGGATGATCATCTTACCTGGAGGCGGTTGCAACAGCCAGACCGGTACTACGGCGATAGTTTTAGACAGATCAATGATGTGGCGAGTTTCCTCATATTGGTCGTCGGAGATAAAAGACCTGGATAAAGCGTCAGCCTTGATGTTTTTTTCAGCTGCACAGAAGTGCAGACAGAAGTCGAACCGGGCAAAAAATAATGACATTGAGCATGACTAGTGTTAGGCCTCTGAGTCGACTGAAGGTCGGAAAAGTTCTTATGATCGGTGTAGATAATAACTAGATGAACTGCACCCTACAGAAGGTAACACCATTCCTCCAAGGCCAATTTGACGGCCAACAACTCCCTGTCACCAATGGAGTAGTTGCGTTCACAGGGCGAGAACCCACAGGTCACCATCCTACCGGAAGGAATTTTCTGCATGAGTATGGCTCTGGCTCCAGAAGAGGAACCATCCACTTGCACAAAGAACTGCTTATTGACCATCGGCCTATGGAGAGCGGGGGAGCAGTATTATTATTATTTATTTATATAGCACCATTAATTCCATGGTGCTGTACATGAGAAAGGGGTTACATATAGAGTTATAGATATCATTTACAGTAAACAAATTTACAGTGACAGACTGGTACAGAGGTGAGAGGACCCTGTCCTTGCGGACTTACATTCTATGGGATAGTGGGGAAGAGACAGAAGGTAGGGGCGAGGCGGCGGCTCTGGCGATGGCTAGGCGGCAGAATGGTTATTGCAGGCTGTAGGCTTTCGTGAAGAGATGGGTTTTCAGGTTCCGTCTGAAGGAGCCGAGGGTGGTGGATAGTCGGACGTGTTGAGGCAGTAGAGAAAGCTTGTTTGATGGACAAAAAGGAAGAGTCCGCCTCTGGAGGCCACTTGCTAGGATTGGATCCCTTTCGAGTCAGAACACTGAGAGGCTTGGTCAGATCCGAGAAGTGCTGGATAAACTGCCAGTAGTAGTTGACGAACCGTAGGAATCGCTGAATAGCCTTGACTCCCAACAGGATGTGGCCACTTAAGAATGGCAGACATCTTTTCAGGGTCCATTTCGAGCCACGTGTCAGAGATTTTGTAACCCAGGAAGGGCAGAGAGCACTGCTCAAAGAGGCACTTCTCAAATTTGGCATACATATGATTCTCTCTCAACCATTGGAGCACCTGGCGGACATTTCTTTTATTAATAGGAAGGTCTGGAGAAAACACCAGGATGTCATCCAAATATAACTACACAGACGTAGAGAAGGTCACAGAAAACGTCATTGATGAACTCCTGAAATACCGCTGGCTCGTTTCTTACTCCGGAAGGCATTACCCGGTGTTCGTAGTGACTCGCGAGTGTTGTAGGTGGTCCACTCGGCCCCTGAACGAATCCTAACGAGATTGTAGGCTCCTCGAAGGTCCAATTTGATGAAGATCCTGGATCCACGAAGGCGATTGAAGAGCTCTGGAATAAGGGGAAGAGGATACTAAGGTTATGTTTCCACTGTACGGATGCCTTCAGTATTTGGTGCAGATTGGACATTGCATCAGCCGGAAAACCGAGAGGTAAAGAGATTCACAGGACTCCTGTCTAGCAGTCACAGGCCTGTCCTGCACATTTACATTACAATATGGTTTAATTAATTTCATATTTTATAGACAAAACTCTTATAGAAGTGGTGATTCTCAATGTGTTTTTTTAAGGGATTCTGTTAGCAGGTTTTTGCTCTGTTATCTGACAATATCACGGTGTAGCAGCCGAGGCACAGATTTCAGCAATGTGTCACTGATTAGGCTGTGTACTATTGTTTCCATAGAATTAAGGTTTTATCACCAGGAGATTATCACTGCCAGGACTGGTGCTGGTGTGAACAGTTATCCAACCACACCCCTTCTTTTTTTTTAATAACTGTAAATTTTTATTGACATTTTATATTTTAACAATTGGACACAAATCCAAACAAACAATTGCATTCAGTAACATGGAAGAACTCTTTGTTTGAAATGACAACTTTGGACTTGATATCATCAAATGGAAGAAGCTCCAACATGTCCCCATCTACGAGATCCCCAAATCTGAATAATTCCGCAGATATCCACGGGTGGACCATTGCAGAGTCCATACTATTTGGTATCAGGGGTTCATATATGAAGGAAATCATTCGTGAATTAGGGGAGGCCAGACTAATCCTTTTCATACATGAAAGCCAAACCTCCTTGGCAAACTACATAGGACCCAACATATTTGTCCACAATAACAAATTTGGATGGATTGGTGCCAGCCGTAGTTTTTCTATTTCTGTCCATTTATTATAAGTCCATAATGAAGCCCACATGGGAATCCTACGTGAATGAGCCGACCAGTTATATTTAATAATGTCAGTGACTGCGAGGCCCACCTGTGATTTATGAGCGACAAGGACACGCTTGGAGATCCGGTGACGCTTACCATTCCAAATGAACCTTATTATGGCTGCCTGTAAGGACTTAAGTTCACCCTTGGGAACCTTAACGGTAACGTTTAAAATAAATAGAGCTTGGGAAGGAGACAAATTTTAATGGAAGTTATATGGCCTATTAATAAGAGCGAGAGTGGCATCCACCTGTCCATCAGTCTCCTCTGAAGTGACGGATAGTTGCAAAGGTATAGATTGCTATAAGCAGAAGCCAGGTTAACCCCCATGTACTTGATAGCATCAGACTTCATCTAAATGTAAAGATTAATTTTAAATGGTCCAATACATCAGGAGAATTATTTAATGGTAGGGCTTCTGTTTTAGAAATATTCAGTTTATAGCGCGATAACTCCCCATACTTTTTTAAAATCTTCCATAAGATTAGATAATGTAGTATGGAGTATAGTTAGGGTTAAGAGTACATCGTTCTTTACCTCAACTCCTGATATGTTAGGGTTTTGTCGTATCATTGCCGCCAGTGGTTCTATGCACATGGCATACATTAGAGGTGATAGGGGGTATCCCTGTCATGTGCCATTTGAGATATTAAAACGAAGGGGAGGTTTGAAAAGGTAGCTTAATTGAGGTCCAAGTGGATCTTTACAATGCTCTAATGGCTGTAGGAAACTGAGATACCAAAAGTCTACAAAGTCTCAAACAAGAAGGGCCAGTATAGGCAGTCAAATGTCTTTTCCACATCAAGACTCAATAGGAGGGACTGTGCATTATTACTGTTGGAAACCTCCATCTGATCTATTGCCCATCTGGTGTTATCCCCCCACTGTCGATTAGGGACAAGACCAACCTGATCCTTATTGATAAGTTGAGGTAGCCAGCAGTTTAGCCTATTGGCCAGTATACAGGTGAATATTTTCAGGGCAGATATTAATAGCGCAATTGGACGATAATTTGTACAATCTAAGGGGTCTTTTCCGGTCTTTGGGATGAGGGTTAAACAAGATTTGATAGTGTGTTCGGAATGGCAGAGCCCTCCAAAAAGGAGTTAAACATCTTGAACATATGAGGAATAAGCTCCTCTACAAAAGTTTTATAGTACAAATATGTCAACCCATCCGGTCCAGGAAGTTCTTTCAGGATGTCCACAATCTCCTCCAGAGTCTCTGGTTGATTAAGAGTCATCAAAGCCTCAGGGGCGAGAACTGGAGGATTTACAGTGGGTACAGAAAGTATTCAGGCCCCTTTACATTTTTCACTCTTTGTTTCATTGCAGCCATTTGGTAAATTCAAAGTTAATTTTTTTTCTCATTAATGTACACTCTGCACCCCATCTTGCCTGAAAAAAAACAAATGTAGAAATTTTTGCAAATTTATTAAAAAAGAAAAACTGAAATATCACATGGTCAGAAGTATTCAGACCATTTGCTCAGACACTCATATTTAAGTCACATGCTGTCCATTTCCTTGTGATGCTCCTTGAGATGGTTCTGCTCCTTCAGTGGAGTCCAGCTGTGTTTAATAAAACTGATAGGACTTGTAAGATTGTGGTAGCATCGTACGCAGTAAAGAGGCAGTGACCCCCAAAGTTTCAACACTAAAGTCTCTTTAATATGATTCCTCACAGCATTAAAGTCCAATTCACACAAATGCATATAACTTCAGTGTATATTATCAGTGGAAAACCAGAACTCGAAATCTGTGACTCCCATGCACACCTATGGACTTCATCCATCTGCATACACAACCTGGGGAGAACACACACACAGCGACCCCTACTTTTGACAGAAGTCACCGCCTCACATTAAAATCACAGCTACACCTGCGACTGCCATGCACACCTATGGCCTTCATATGCCTCCGTGCACATGATGGGGAGGACAAACAGCACCCCCTAGCTGTAACAGGGGTCACTGCCTCACATATCCTCCCCCCTGTTCATACCTGTGGGGTTGAACACTTGTTACCATGTATGGGCACGAGATAGGGCATCCGTATGACCCTGTGACATCCCCGCCCAAAACAACATTTTCAGTTTCTCCTGCCAACACCTCTAGAGGGAGCCTATCAGGATTACACTCTGACCCTAATTTGGCGACCCCTATGGCAAGTATCTCAACATTTTCAGGATATACGCCCAACACAGTACATAAACACATTCTCTGCTGCAACTGCAGTGCCTCTTACTGCTGCTGAACCTCTTGCTGCTCAGACTTCGAGGACCCGCCGATCCACAGCAAATTTTTGCAACCCCACCGAGTTAACGCCAAAAGCTTTCAATTTTGTGGCCCCGCCGAGCCACAGCAAGCTGTCTTGAAAAATTTTTTTCCAGCAGACTTTGCACGACGCTATGCAGCACACTTTGGGATATGCCTCAGTTCACACTGCTCGTATTCTTTCCACCATATGTAAGACTGTGGTAGCATTGTATGCAGTTAAGAGGCAGTGACCCACAAAGTTTTAACACAAAGTCTCTTTAATGTGTTTCCTCACAGCAATAAAGTCCAATTCACACAAATGCATATAACTTTAGTGTATATTACCAGTGTTCACTTCACACCAGTTCATAGCAATACATATTATATGGCTTTAGATTTGCAGTCCCTAAACAGGCCAGACTTCCCTTGTCCAGTTTCCCTGGGCGACCGCACACCATATTACAGTCTCCATACACACAGCTTTACATGTTGCAAACACTATACACGCCAGCACTCCTCTGACTAGTTCTCTTGGGTGTCCTGCATCACTGTTTCACAGTCTCTTTACTCACACATCCGTATACAGCCTTGGATATCCTCCTGATAGCAACCGGGCACCATATCCACCTATTTGCAATCGTTACACATGCTAGTCCTCTTTTGGGCACGGGACATCCACCTCCAGTCACATTACTGTCCACATCCGTCTCTTTCGGGCAAAGGACATCCACCTCCGGGCACTGGACTGTCCACATCCGACTCCTTCGGGCACAGGACATCCACCTCCGGACACAGGACTGTCCACATCCGAGACCAGTACCATGGAGGACATGCATCGCTGTATACGCTGTGGGTGCCAGGCTATTCAGCTGCCCTGTGTGCTGTCTCCGCTGGCCTGTGCCTCCATGCACTTAGCCAGTGCTCTGCAGACCTCTGCTCTGCACACCAGCACACACCAGACTCACACTGACATGCACCTCACACACCTGACACACCCATACCTCTTACTGCAGGGCTTTTAAGACACACCTGTGGCCTTCAGCCACATGGAAAACACGGACCGGAAATCCATGACTCCCATGCACACCTATGGACTTCATCCGTCTGCATGCACAACCTGGAGAGATCACACAGCGACCCCTAACTGTGACATGAGTCACTGCTTGACATTGCAATCACAGCTACACCTGTGACTGCTATACACAGCTATGGCCTTTATACGCCTCCGTTCACATTATGGGGAGCACAAACAGCGCCCCCTAGCTGTAGCAGGAGTCACTGCCTCACAGACTTTATTTGGAAAGGCACACACTTGTCTATATAAGACCTCACAGTGCATGTCAGACCAAATGAGAATCATGAGGTCAAAGTAATGTGCCAAGGAGCTCAGAGACAGAAATGTGGCAAGGCACAACAGAATTTCTGCAATACTCAAGATTCAGAAGGGCACAGTGGCCTCCATAATCCTTAAATGGGAGAAGTTTGGGATCAACAGAAGTCTTCCTAGACCTGGCTGTCCAGCCAAACTGAGCAATCGTGGGAGAAGAGCCTTGGTGAGAGAGGTAAAGAGGCACCCCAAGATCACTGTGGCTGAGCTCCAGAGATGAAGTAGGGAGATGGGAGAAAGTTCCACAAGTTCAACTATCACTGCAGCCCATCACCAGTTGGGCCTTTATGGCAGAGTTGCCCGACGGAAGCCTCTCCTCAATGCAAGACATATGAAAGCCAGCATAGAGTTTGCTAAAAGAAAACACACATGCAGGACTCCCAGATTATGAGAAATAAGATTCTCTGGTCTGATGAGATGAACATAGACCTTTTTGGTGATAATTCTAAGGGGCATGTGTGGAGAAAACCAGGCACTGCTCATCATTTTCCCAATACAATCCCAACAGTGAAACATGGTGGTAGCAGCATCATGCTATGGGGGTGTTTTTCAGCTGCAGGGACAGGACAACTGGTTGTCATTGAAGGAAAAATCAATGCGGCCAAGTACAGAGATATCCTGGATGAAAACTTCTTCCAGAGTGCTCTGGACCTCAGACTTGGCCAAAGGTTCACCTTCCAACAATGACCCTAAGCACACAGCTAAAATTACAAAGGCGTGGCTTCAGAACAACTTTGTGACCATTCATGACTGGCCCAGCCAGAGCCCTGACCTAAACCCAATTGAGCAGCTCTGGAGAGACCTGAAAATGGCTGTGCACCAATGTTCACCATCTAACCTGACGGAACTAGAGAGGATCTGCAAGGAAGAATGGCAGGGGATCCCAAAATACAGGTGTGAAAAACTTGTTGCATCATTCCCAAGAAGACTCATGACTGTACTAGCTCAAAAAGGTGCTTCTACTCAATTCTGAGTTTTTTTTAATAAATTAGCAAAAATGTCTACATTTCTGTGTTTTTTAGTCAAGATGGGGTGCAGAATGTACAATACCAGGTTAATAATTGGCTCAAGAATTGGTGTAGGAAGGAGGGGTTTGGGCTCCTGCAGAACTGGGCCGACTTCTCAGTTGGCTACAGGCTCTACGGTAGGGACGGGCTGCACCTCAATGGGGAGGGTGCAGCTGTGTTGGGGGAGAAAATGGCTAGAAGGTTGGAGGAGTGTTTAAACTAGGGATTGGGGGGAGGGTATTCATTTTATAGGAGGGGAAGATAGTGCAGATAGAGACCTGGGCACAAATAAGGAAGATAGGGGTGGCGGTGGCATGGGGGTGGGGTTACAAAAGTTAATAAATTAAGAAAGAATAGAGGTACAGAGAGGAACATCAAGTGCATGTATACTAATGCCAGAAGCCTTGCCAACAAAATGGACAAATTAGAATTAATGTTGTTGGAGCATAATTATGACATGGTGGAGATATCTGAAACGTGGCTGGATGAGAGCCATGACGGCGCTGTTAACTTGCAGGGTTATAGTCTGTTCAGAAATGACCGAATGGATAGGCGAGGGGGAGGGGTGTGTCTATATGTAAAATCGTCCTTAAAACCCATCAGGCGTGATAATATAGGTGAATCTAATGAAAATGTAGAGTCCCTGTGGGTGGAGATAAGGAGAGGGGGAAAAAATAATAAATTACTGTTAGGGGTTTGTTATAAATCTCCAAAAATAATGGAAACAATGGAGAATATCCTCGTAAAGCAAATAGATGAAGCTGCGACTCAAGGGGAAGTCATTATTATGGGGACTTCAACTACCCTGAAATAGATTGGGGAACAGAAACCTGCAGTTCCAGCAAAGGTAATCGGTTTTTGACAACTATGAGAGACAATTACCTTTCACAACTGGTTCAGGACCCAACAAGAAGGGGGGCACTGCTAGACCTAATATTAACCAACAGGCCAGACCGCATATCAAATATAAGGGTTGGGGGTCACTTGGAGAATAGTGATCACAAAATAATAAGTTTTCATGTATCCTTTAAGAAGATGTGTAGTAGAGCGGTTACAAGGACACTAAACTTCAGGAGGGCAAATTTCCAACGGATGAGAGAGGATCTTGGTGCAATTAACAGGGACAACATCCTGAGACATAAAAATATACAAAGAAAATGGGAGACATTTATTAGCATCCTGGATAGGACCTGTGCACAGTATATACCGTATGGGAATAAACATACTAGAAATAGGAGGAAACCAATATGGCTAAATAGAGCTGTAAGGGGCGCAATAAGTGACAAAAAGAAAGCATTTAAAGTATTTAGAGAATTAAAGGAAGTAGGTAGTCATGAAGCATTAAATAAATACAAAAAATTAAATAAATTCTGTAAAAAGCAAATTAAGGCAGCAAATATTGAGACAGAGAGACTCATTGCCAGAGAGAGTAAAAATATTCTTTAACAGTAAGATTCTATATTCTATATTCTTTAATAGTAAGAAACTAAAAAATGATAGTTTTGGCCCCCTTAAAAATAGTCTGGGTGAAATGGTGGTTGAGGATTAGGAAAAAGCCAATATGCTAAATGACTTTTTTTCATCAGTATTTACACAGGAAAATCCCATGGCAGACAAAATGACTAGTGATAAAAATTCCCCATTAAATGTCACCTGCTTATCCCAGCAGGACGTACGTCGACATCTAAAAATTACTAAAATTGACAAATCTCCGGGCCCGGACGGGATACACCCTCGAGTACTGCAGGAATTAAGTACAGTTATTGACAGACCATTATTTTTAATCTTTAAAGACTCCATAATAACAGGGTCTGTACCACAGGACTGGCGTATAGCAAATGTGGAGCCAATATTCAAAAAGGGGACAAAAACTGAACTCGGTAATTATAGGTCAGTAAGCTTAACCTCTACTGTGAGTAAAATCCTGGAGGGCATTTTAAGGGATACTATACTGGAGTATCTGAAGAGGAATAATCTCATGACCCAGTATCAGCACGGGTTTACTAAGGACCTTTCATGTCAGACTAATCTGATCAGCTTCTATGAAGAGGTAAGTTCCGGACTGGACCAAGTGAACCCAGTGGACGTAGTGTATATGGACTTTTCAAAAACTTTTGATACGGTGCCACACAAAAGGTTGATACATAAAATGAGAATAATGGGGATAGGGGAAAATATGTGTAAGTGGGTTAAGAGCTGACTCAGGGATAGGAAACAAAGGGTGGTTATTAATGGAGTACACTCGGACTGGGTCGCAGTTAGCAGTGGGGTTCCACAGGGGTCAGTATTGGGCCCTCTTCTTTTTAGCATATTTATTAATGACCTTGTAGGGGGCATTCAGACCAGAATTTCAATATTTGCAGATGACACTAAACTCTGCAGGGTAATCAATACAGAGGAGGACAATTTTACATTACAGGATGATTTATGTAAACTAGAAGCTTGGGCTGATAAATGGCAAATGAGCTTTAATGGGGATAAATGTAAGGTCATGCACTTGGGGAGAATTAATAAAATGTATAACTATGCGCTTAATTCTAAAAGTAATCCAATACCATAATATTGCAGTTTAGAACAAAGATTGAGGTTTTCATTGAAACCCTGGAAGGCAGACATGGGTCCTTTACCCCTCAGCTGCAATGATAACCAATCTGATTCTCACAATTGCATTGCTGGCGACCACTCCATTTAAATGTCGCTGTCAGAATTTGACTGCAGCATTTAAATAGTTAACAGCAGTGATTTGGTGCTTAGCGCCATCCGCTTCAGTTAAAGACAGATGCCGGCTGTGTGACACAGCCCATCAGGGCCGCCATCAGGGCATTACTGCCCTGAGTGGCGTATAGGGCCCGGTGGGAAGAGGGGGCCCGCATCGGGCCCCGTCTCATCTGCTCACCGGGCCCCTAAACTACCACCACTGCAGCAGTTTAATGCTATTGACATGCAGGCTCGCGCCCGCACGTCAATAGTTAACAGCCTCCAGCCAATTAGAGGCTGGCAGCTGACGTGAGCCGTAGCACGCAATTCGCCGGCGTCTAACGTCATTGTCAGCTGCGGCGAGTGCGCGCTTCACCTGCGTGGAGGGAGCTTCGCCGCCCGCCGCAGGAGCACAGCCAGGTAAAAACTTGTGTTTTTTTTTTTTTTTTTTTTTTTTTTGAGAGTGGCTATCCAGGGGGCCCCGGGGCACAATGCTGGACACGCTGGGGGCAGAAATGCTGGACACACTGGGGGCAGAATCCTGGACACACTAGGGGCAGAATGCTGGACACACTGGGGGTAGAATGCTGGAGATACGGGCCAGAGTGCTGGACACTGGGGCAGAGTGCTGGACACTGGGGCAGAATGCTGGACTTGCTGGGGGCAGAATGCTGGACACGCTGGGGGCAGAATGCTGGACACCCTGGGGGCAGAATGCTGGACAGGCTGGGGGCAATATGCTGGACACGCTGGGGGCAGAAATGCTGGACACGCTGGGGGCAGAAATGCTGGACACGCTGGGGGCAGAAATGCTGGACACGCTGGGGCAGAAATGCTGGACACGCTGGGGGCAGAATGCTGGACACGCTGGGGGCAGAAATGCTGGACACGCTGGGGGCAGATTGCTGGACACGCTGGGGGCAGAATGCTGGACACGATTGAGGTAGAAATGCTGGACACGCTGGGGGCAGAATGCTGGATATGCTGGGGGCAGAGATGCTGGACATGCTGGGGGCAGAATGCTGGACACGCTGGGGGCAGAAATGCTGGACACGCTGGGGGCAGAATGCTGGACACGCTGGGGCAGAATGCTGGACACGCTGGGGCAGAATGCTGGACACGCTGGGGGCAGAATGGTGGAGGCACTGGGGGCAGAATGGTGGAGACACTGGGGGAAGATTGGTGGAGACTCAGAATTTGACTGCAGCATTTAAATGGTTAACAGCAGTGATTTGGTGCTTAGCTCCATCCGCTTCAGTTAAAGACAGATGCCGGCTGTGTGACACAGCCCATCAGGGCCGCCATCAGGGCATTACTGCTCTGAGTGGCGTATAGGGCCCGGTGGGAAGAGGGGGCCCGCCTCATTGTCAGCCGTGGCAAGTGCGCGCTTCACCTGCGTGGAGGGAGCTTCGCCGCCCGCCGCAGGAGCGCAGCCAGGTAAAATCTCGTGTTTTTTTTTTTTTTGAGAGCGGCGATCCAGGGGGCCACGGGGCACAATGCTGGACACACTGGGGGCAGAATCCTGGACACGCTGGGGCAGAATGCTGGACACACTGTGGGTAGAATGCTGGGCGCGCTGGGGGCAGAATGGTGGAGACCCTGGGGGAAGAATGGTGGAGACACTTGGGACAGGACTGGAGAAATAGGGGGCAGAATGGAGATATGGGGCAGAATGGAGATACGGGACAAGATTGGAGACATGGGGCAGAATGAAAGACATGGGGGCAGGATTAGAGACACTGGGGCAGGATTGGAGACAGATCGTGCAGGATCATGGGGCAGGATGGATAGGATGGAGACAGATGGCGCAGGATGGGGAGATCATATGGGGCAGGATGGGGAGATCATATGGGGCAGGATGGATACTCATGAGGGCAGGATGCGAGAACATATGGCTGAAGTCAGGAATGAGACACACGGGGGCTAGGATGGAGAATATTATTACCATAAGGGCTAATTAAGGGATATTATTACTGCAGTGACGTATTTTATTTTTTGAGTATACTGCTTTAAATGGGGGGGCAGTCGTGTTACTGTGTAGAGTGATAATATGTCGCTTTTTTATGTGGTGTAATGTAGAAGTTGGGAAAAATTAAGTAATGTGTTCTGCAAGCGGAGCTCGATATAACTGTGTTATTTCCTGCAGACACAAGTCCTGGCTGGAAGAAGTGACGGTGGTCTGTGCTGGATGAAAGTTGAAAGATGATGGACTTCACCTAGAGACATCACTGGTGAGTCAGTGTGTTACCTATACACTAACACTATACACTGTATACTATATACAGAGGTCATGTGTATAATGTCACCAGTGATCACTGTATTGCCTGTATACAGACACTGAATACTAAGTACAGATCTCCTGTGTATAATGGCACTTATGGTGATAGTATTGTGTGTGTTTTTTAATACTGATCAGTACTGTAGTATTCAGTCACTATGTCGTGGTAATATGTGGTCTGGACATGGTGTTGCGGTATTTGTCCCTTGCATGTGCTATTTGGTCACTATGTGGTAGTAATATGGTGCCTGGTTATGGTGTTGTATTTGTTCCTTGTGTGTGATATTATTGGTCATTTTAAAAATTGAAAAATAAATAAAAATATACCTAAATTGTATTGCATATTTTAACAAATATTTAATAGGTTACAGCAGAGTAGGGCCTGGCCAAAAGTGTCTATCGTTTTATGGTGGCGGCTTAAAAAATCTTTTGGCCAAAACAAAAGCTGCCGGCTATATGTGTGATCTGGTGATGGGAACTGTTAATGTGTGATAGGTGAGAAGTGGAGTTTTTTCAAGAGAGCGCGGTGGGACTGTGGACAGTTCGAGGGGTGGAGCGTGGAGGCAGGGCTGGCGTGGAGCCTGGGCTGTTGTGAATTCTGTTTTCGGGCTCCCTCCTGTGGTCATGAATGGTACTTCGGCTGGTTCTGTCCATGGACTTTCTCTGATGCCTGTGGGTGTTTCTGAGTTTCCTTCTACAGGTGACGAGGCTAATTCGTTAGTGGGCTGCTCTATTTAACCCCACTTGGATCCTTGTCTGATGCCAGCTGTCAATGTTGGAAACAGGAACACATGTTGTAGCATTGGTCTAGTTCGCTCCTGGATCTTCCTGGTTACCTGTTTTCTCCAGCAGAAGCTAAGTTTCGCTTTGCTTTTTTCTTGTTTGCTATTTTTTCTGTCCAGCATGCTTATGTGAATTTTGCCTTGCTTGCTGGAAGCTCTGGGACGCAGAGGGGCGCCTCCGCTCCATTAGTCGGTGCGGAAGGTATTTTTTCCTGCACTCTCTGTGTGGCTTTTGTAGGGTTTTGTGCTGACTGCAAAGTGACCTTTCCTATCTTCTGTCTGTTTAGTAAGTCGGGCCTCTCTTTGCTAAATCTATTTCATCTCTGTGTTTGTGATTTCATCTTACTCACAGTCAATATATGTGGGGGGCTGCCTTTTCCTTTGGGGAATTTTCTCTGAGGCAAGATAGGCTTATTTTTCCTATCTCTAGGGCTAGCTAGTTCTGAGGCTGTGACGAGGCGCCTAGGTCATGTTAGGAGCGCTCCACGGCTATTTCTAGTGTACGTGATAGGATTAGGGATTGCGGTCAGCAGAGGTTCCACTTCCCAGAGCTTGTCCTGTATTAATGTGCTATCAGGTCTTTTCTGGTGCTCTAACTACCAGGTCCACTATTTGTTCTAACCACCAGTTCATAACAGTACAGCTGGACATAAGTATTGATGCATCTCAATAGAGGGATAAGTGAAGCTCTGAGACCATTTTATTTTTCTTTGCAGCGTGTTCTGTCTCACTTTTCCCCTTTACCTCTGGGTGGTTCAGAACACAGGTGTAGACATGGACATTCAAGGTCTGTCCTCTTGGATGGATAATCTCACTACAAGGGTACAAAACATTCAAGATGTTGTGGTTCAGAATTCGATGTCAGAGCCTAGGATTCCAATTCCTGATTTATTTTTTGGTGATTCCACTCATGCTATCTCCGATTGTCCTAAGCGCACTAAGCGGTTCGCTAGGTCTGCCACCATTGGTACGGTACAGTCAAAATTTCTATTGTCCGTTACACTGATTTGTTCTTTGTCTTCCTACTCTGTTATGGCATTTGTGGATTCAGGCGCTGCCCTGAATTTGATGGACCTGGAGTATGCTAGGCGCTGTGGTTTTTTCTTGGAGCCCTTGCAGCATCCTATTCCATTGAGAGGAATTGATGCTACGCCTTTGGCCAAGAATAAGCCTCAGTACTGGACCCAATTGACCATGTGCATGGCTCCTGCACATCAGGAGGATATCCGTTTTTTGGTGTTACATAATCTGCATGATGTGGTCATTTTAGGGTTACCATGGCTACAGGTCCATAATCCAGTATTGGACTGGAAATCTATGTCTGTGTCCAGCTGGGGTTGCCAGGGGGTACATGGTGATGTTCCATTTTTGTCAATTTCGTCTTCTACTCCTTCTGAAGTTCCGGAGTTTTTGTCGGATTATCAGGATATATTTGATGAGCCCAAAGCCAGTGCCCTACCTCCTCATAGGGATTGCGATTGTGCAATTAATTTGATTCCTGGTAGTAAGTTTCCTAAGGGCCGATTGTTCAATTTATCTGTGCCAGAACACGCCGCTATGCGGAGTTATATAAAGGAATCCTTGGAGAAAGGCCATATTCGCCCATCGTCATCACCGTTGGGAGCAGGGTTCTTTTTTGTGGCCAAGAAGGATGGTTCTTTGAGACCTTGTATTGATTACCGCCTTCTTAATAAAATTACTGTCAAATTTCAGTATCCTTTGCCGTTGCTGTCCGACTTGTTTGCTCGTATTAGGGGGCTAGTTGGTTTACCAAGATAGACCTTCGAGGGGCGTATAATCTTGTGCGTATTAAACTGGGCGATGAATGGAAAACAGCATTTAATACGCCCGAGGGCCATTTTGAGTACCTGGTGATGCCATTCGGGTTTTCCAATGCTCTATCAGTATTTCAGTCCTTTATGCATGACATCTTCCGAGAGTACCTGGATAAATTCCTGATTGTGTATTTGGATGATATTTTGGTCTTTTCGGATGATTGGGAGTCTCATGTGAAGCAGGTCAGAATGGTGTTCCAGGTCCTTCGTGCTAATTCCTTGTTTGTGAAGGGGTCAAAGTGTCTCTTTGGAGTTCAGAAGGTTTCATTTTTGGGGTTTATTTTTTCCCCTTCTACTGTCGAGATGGACCCTGTTAAAGTACAGGCCATTCATGATTGGACTCAGCCGACATCTGTGAAGAGCCTGCAAAAGTTCCTGGGCTTTGCTAATTTTTATCGTCGCTTCATTGCTAATTTTTCTAGTGTTGCTAAGCCGTTGACTGATTTGACCAAGAAGGGTGCTGATGTGGTCAATTGGTCTTCTGCGGCCGTGGATGCTTTTCAGGAGTTGAAGCGTCGTTTTTCTTCTGCCCCTGTGTTGTGCCAGCCAGATGTTTCGCTCCCGTTTCAGGTTGAAGTTGATGCCTCTGAGATTGGAGCAGGGGCTGTTTTATCGCAAAGAAGTTCTGATGGCTCGGGAATGAAGGCATGTGCTTTCTTTTCTAGAAAGTTTTCGCCTGCTGAGCGCAATTATGATGTTGGTAATCGAGAATTGTTGGCCATGAAGTGGGCATTCGAGGAGTGGCGTCATTGGCTTGAAGGAGCCAAGCATCGCGTGGTGGTCTTGACAGATCACAAAAATTTGACTTATCTTGAGTCTGCCAAACGGTTGAATCCGAGACAGGCTCGATGGTCGTTATTTTTCTCCCGTTTTGATTTTGTGGTTTCGTACCTTCCGGGCTCTAAGAATGTGAAGGCTGATGCCCTGTCAAGGAGTTTTGTGCCTGACTCTCCGGGTGTTTCTGAGCCGGCAGGTATTCTCAAAGAGGGGATAATTTTGTCTGCCATCTCCCCTGATTTGCGGCGGGTGCTGCAAAAATTTCAGGCTGATGGACCTGACCGTTGCCCAGCAGAGAAACTGTTTGTCCCTGATAAATGAACTAGCAGAGTTATCTCTGCGCTTCATTGTTCGGTGTTGGCTGGGCATCCTGGAATCTTTGGTACCAGAGATTTGGTGGCTAGATCCTTTTGGTGGCCTTCTTTGTCACGGGATGTGCGTTCTTTTGTGCAGTCCTGTGGGACTTGTGCTCGGGCTAAGCCCTGCTGTTCTCGTGCTAGTGGGTTGCTTTTGCCCTTGCCGGTCCCGAAGAGGCCCTGGACGCATATTTCTATGGATTTTATTTCGGATCTCCCCGTCTCTCAAAAGATGTCGGTCATTTGGGTGGTTTGTGATCGCTTTTCTAAGATGGTCCATTTGGTACCCTTGTCTAAATTGCCTTCCTCCTCTGATTTGGTGCCATTGTTTTTCCAGCATGTGGTTCGTTTACATGGCATTCCGGAGAACATAGTTTCAGACAGAGGTTCTCAGTTTGTTTCGAGGTTTTGGCGGTCCTTTTGTGCTAGGATGGGCATTGATCTGTCTTTTTCCTCGGCTTTCCATCCTCAGACAAATGGCCAAACCGAACGAACTAATCAGACGTTGGAAACATATCTGAGATGCTTTGTTTCTGCTGATCAGGATGATTGGGTGTCCTCTTTGCCGTTGGCTGAGTTTGCCCTTAATAATCGGGCCAGCTCGGCTACTTTGGTTTCCCCGTTTTTCTGCAATTCTGGTTTCCATCCTCGTTTCTCTTCAGGGCAGGTTGAGTCTTCAGACTGTCCTGGTGTAGATACTGTGGTGAATAGGTTGCAGCAGATTTGGACTCATGTGGTGGACAATTTGACATTGTCCCAGGAGAAGGTTCAACGTTTCGCTAACCGCCGGCGCTGTGTGGGTCCCCGACTTCGTGTTGGGGATTTAGTTTGGTTGTCGTCTCGTTATGTTCCTATGAAGGTTTCCTCTCCTAAGTTTAAGCCTCGTTTCATTGGTCCGTATAAAATTTCTGAGGTTATCAATCCTGTGTCATTTCGTTTGGCCCTTCCAGATTCTTTTGCCATCCATAATGTGTTCCATAGGTCGTTGTTGCGGAGATACGTGGCGCCTGTGGTTCCATCCGTTGACCCTCCTGCTCCGGTGTTGGTTGAGGGGGAGTTGGAGTATGTGGTGGAGAAGATTTTGGATTCTCGTATTTCGAGACGGAAACTCCAGTACTTGCTCAAGTGGAAGGGTTATGGTCAGGAGGATAATTCCTGGGTTTTTGCCTCTGATGTTCATGCGGCCGATCTGGTTCGTGCCTTTCATTTGGCTCATCCTGGTCGGCCTGGGGGCTCTCGTGAGGGTTCGGTGACCCCTCCTCAAGGGGGGGGTACTGTTGTGAATTCTGTTTTCGGGCTCCCTCCTGTGGTCATGAATGGCACTTCGGCTGGTTCTGTCCATGGACTTTCTCTGATGCCTGTGGGTGTTTCTGAGTTTCCTTCTACAGGTGACGAGGCTAATTCGTTAGTGGGCTGCTCTATTTAACTCCACTTGGATCCTTGTCCGATGCCAGCTGTCAATGTTGTAGCATTGGTCTAGTTCGCTTCTGGATCTTCCTGGTTACCTGTTTTCTCCAGCAGAAGCTAAGTTTCGCTTTGCTTTTTTCTTGTTTGCTATTTTTTCTGTCCAGCATGCTTATGTGAATTTTGCCTTGCTTGCTGGAAGCTCTGGGACGCAGAGGGGCGCCTCCGCTCCGTTAGTCGGTACGGAAGGTATTTTTTCCTGCACTCTCTGTGTGGCTTTTGTAGGGTTTTGTGCTGACTGCAAAGTGACCTTTCCTATCTTCTGTCTGTTTAGTAAGTCGGGCCTCTCTTTGCTAAATCTATTTCATCTCTGTGTTTGTGATTTCATCTTACTCACAGTCAATATATGTGGGGGGCTGCCTTTTCCTTTGGGGAATTTTCTCTGAGGCAAGATAGGCTTATTTTCCCTATCTCTAGGGCTAGCTAGTTCTGAGGCTGTGACGAGGCGCCTAGGTCATGTTAGGAGCGCTCCACGGCTATTTCTAGTGTACGTGATAGGATTAGGGGTTGCGGTCAGCAGAGGTTCCACTTCCCAGAGCTTGTCCTGTATTAATGTGCTATCAGGTCTTTTCTGGTGCTCTAACTACCAGGTCCACTATTTGTTCTAACCACCAGATCATAACACTGGGCGGAGTCTCAAGGGGGCCCAAAAAAATGTGCCAGTATGGGGTCCTGAAATTTCTAGTGGCAGCCCTGCAGCGCATATCTGTTGTGTGGAGTGGTCTCAATTCCTGAGTGCCCTCCACACGTGCGGTCCCCACAGTGGATGAATATTTACGTCCTTTTGGATGATGGGAATAAAGAACAACAAAAAGCTTTTTTCCAAGGGTGCAAATTTTCAGAGTATGGCTGAACTTCATAGGTGTTTGGCAAGGTTACAGTACACTGAAAAATCACAGTATTTTGTACAAGCAATCACTGGCTTAAAGTACTTTTTAAAAAAAACAGTAAAAAAATGTAAAAAGTTAGAAATACTTTTCGTATTTTGAGTCTGTGTGTGAAGTAATAAATATTTTAATGGGATATTTATCCCACAAAGTGAACGCAGGAAGCAAATATAATTGGAATGAAAAAATTGCTGATTTTTGATCACTTTACCTCCAGAAAAATGGAAAAAGAGAACTAAGAAAAGTGGAATGGACCCTAAAATGGTAAATATAAAAACCATAACTTGTCTTGAAAAATCTATCAACTGAGAAATAAAGTTCTCAGTTCTATCTACTGAGAAATAAAGTTATGGCTCTCAGAAAATACATTATTTACTTTAAGTAGTAAAAACAAAAGTTATAAGATTGGCACCAACATATCCGTACTGACCCAAAGAACAACAGGTAATTTGAATGTCATAAAAATCATTCGCCCCCCTCCCCCAATAAAAAGAAAACAAAAAAACAGTATAGGTAAAGTTAATGCTTTCATTAATAACAGCAACTGCAGTATTCATTCAGCAATGTCGAGGGAAAATGAAATATTGTATGGCCCTTAGAAGACGAGGAAAAAAAAGAAAATCGAAAAATAACTTCTGTTTACGCAAGGGAATATTGAATATCTCCAGTATTGCTGATGACAATGCCAGTTTAGGTGATGGAGACATGAATGAGAGTTATGGAAGTTGGATTTATGAGAAGTGTATTCAGCTGCAGATTAAGAAGAAGCTACTAGTTATTGTGTCTGGTCTAAAATATACAGGCTTTACCAGTAGAGATGAAGAAAAAACACTGCTGTAAAATAATGATCCTCTGCCAGTTTCATGTAAATGCTTCCTGTAACCCCTGCCAATCTCTGTACTTACTGCTCAATCTAGACAAGCATATCAACCTTGTAGTCAAACAGTGGCCACAGCAGTGACCAGTGTTGTAACTAGAGTCTGTTGGGCCCCAGTGCAAAATTTGGATCTAGGCTCTTGCCTGCATACATCTGTATGAGCCCTTCTAGGTAGATCCCAAAAAGACATCCCTGTTAACCTCTCATGTAATAATGTACCCCATACTGGCCTCTTCCTGTAGTAATGTCCCCCATACCTGATCCCTTACTATAATAATGTCCTCCATCCTGGGCTCTTTCCTATATTATTATGGGGTCATTTCGATTCTTCTCCAGCACATCTTAAAAAGAAGCAAAATATTATTCTTCCAATCCTCTGCTCCCATGACGTGCGGTGTCATCCTCTAAAGCTGGCGCAGATGCTGGCAGCTGATTTTGGTTTGCTGGAACGGACAGAGCATGATGTGACTGCCAACGCCACATGACACGGGCAAACCGATGTCTGCTGCCAGCCTCTGATTGGCCGGCAGCATGTATTGCAGTTCAGAGAGTTGGTTGGTCTCTGTGCTGTAATACATTTCAGCTGAGTGTGTCCTCCAGGATTCCCATGCAGGTTAAATCGGAGTTGACATCGGTGGGCCCCCCTTCCTCGCACTGGCACGATTGTTATGCCCCTGGCAGTGACCAGCATAGCCAATGATTGCCTGAGTAGGACAACTGCATCCATAAGATATTCAGGTCATGTTCCAGCCCATACAAAAATTCCCATTATCTCCATTAATTGTATTATTACGCAGGACCGATATGATGTTACATCGTCATCTTCTCCCTATTCAGGTCCCTACAATATCGGATCCTCTCAGTGGAGATCTATATAAGAGAATTCTCCTGAGTCACCCTACAAGGATGGACAGGGACAAGATGGCAGAGAGGATATTACACCTCACCCTAGAGATCCTCTTCCGGCTTACTGGAGAGGTGAGAGATTCTGGTGACGTCACATTACATCATTCTTATCTATGGGAATAACAGATGGACAGAACTGGAGGGGTGAGGACTCTGGGAATGTCTGTAGTGAGATTTATTAATGTGTCTCTCCATAACCAGGATTACACAATAGTGAAAAAGATCTCAAGTGAACGCTGTCAGGCCCCTGTGTCTGAGAGTTGGGGAAGAACCCTGAGCCCAATTACGGGGCCTCCACCTCACCCTCTGATACATGAGGATATCAATGACCAGAAGATCCTGGAACTCACCTACAAGATAATTGAGCTGCTGACTGGAGAGGTGAGAGGTGACACTGCTGGGACATTATACAGTAATGCTGTGAAAGGATTGGGGGATGACGGTATCATTGTATGTGTCAGATTCCTATAAGGTGTCAGGATGTCACCGTCTATTTCTCCATGGAGGAGTGGGAGTATTTAGAAGGACACAAAGATCTGTACAAGGACGTCATGATCGAGGTTCCCCAGCCCCTCACATCACCAAGTAATAGGACTAAATACACACGGCCTATAATTATCTGTATTTAAAGAATGAATTCAGTCCCTGTATGTGTTTCCTCCAGATCTAACCAGTGAGAGGACAACAACAGAGAGATGCCCCCATCCTCTTCTTCCACAGGACTTTAAACAAGAAGATCCCAATGTTCCTCAGGATCATCAGGTAGATGGAGAGAAGGTGTCATGAGATCTCCCCTATGATGGGTAGATGGCTGTGAAGGTCTTGTGTTCAGTCTTCTTTTATCCACCAGTATTATATGTTTTATACTTGTGTAATGAGAATGGTGGAAATGGCAGGATTAGAGCTGATCATAGATGTGACTTCTTCATCTGTCTGTGACTTTTACAATATTTGTTTCAGGGTAAAGATCTGATCAATATTAATACTTCAGAGATATATGTGAGGGGTGATGAGCGGTGTAAAGAGGAGATTTCTACAGATAACCGCACAGGTGAGTAGTAAATACTAAATGTAGAGTATAGTTACCGAGGACCATTTTGGCTATGCTGGCAGTGTGTCATGTGTAATGTTTATCTACACGTATTAGTTCCTGCTATTATTTCTTTATATGTATCGATTTGTATTTCTTGCTCAATCTCCATAAAATGGCTTTGATTGTTCTTTTTAGACATCTGCATAGATCCAGCATTCAGCATATTAGTGTCCAGGTGCATATAATAATGATATCCTGTTCATTATGTCGTCAGATAGGACAGACTTTAACCCTATTGTGGGCTTTTCTGGTTTATATTTTAGATAGTCATTGGCCTATTTTTAAGTGTTTTTAATCTGCTTTTTGGCTTGAAAACATAAATGGTCCCTTGTTTGGCATACTTCTTCTCTTTGTTTTATAGTTCTGTACAAGGACATCATGACTGAACTTCCCCGGCCCCTCACATCACCAGGTAATAGACAGGACTAAATACACATGGCCTATAATTATCTGTTTGTAAAAAATGAATTCAGTCTCTGTATGTGTTTCTTCCAGTTCTATCCAGTAAAAGGGTAAAACCAAAAAGAGGTTTCCGTCCTTTTCGTCCACGGGACTGTAAACAAGAAGATCTCGATGTTCCTCAGGATCATCAGGTAGATGGAGAGAAGGTGCCATGAAATTTCCCTATTAAAGCTCTTGTATTTAGTCTTGTTTTATCCACCAGTATTATATGTTTTATACTTGTGTAATGAGAACGGTGGAGATGGCAAAATTAGAGCTGATCATAGATGTGACTTCTCCATCTGTCTGTGACTTTTACAATTTTTGTTTCAGGGTAAAGATCTGACCCATATTATTACTATAGAGACATATGTGAGGGGTGATGAGCGATATAATGAGGAGATTCCTACAGTTAACCACACAAGTGAGTAATAATCACTAAATGCAGAGTATAGTCACTTGTTTTACTCATTCATTTACTGCTACAATTATGTGTTAAGTTTTTAAAGGTACAATACAGACCAAAAGTTTGGGCACAGCTTCTCATTTAAAGATTTTTCTGTATTTTTACTGAAGGCATCAAAACTATGAATTAACACTTGTGGAATTATATACTTAACAAAAAGTGTGAAACAACTGAAAATATGTTTTATATTCTAGGTTCTTCAAAGTAGCCACCTTTTGCTTTGATGACTGCTTTGCACACTCTTGGCATTCTCTTGATGAGCTTCAAGAGGTAGTCACCGGAAATGGTCTTCCAACAATCTTGAAGGAGTTCCCAGAGATGCTTAGCACTTGTTGGCCCGTTTGCCTTCACTCTGCGGTCCAGCTCACCCCAAACCATCTCAATTGGGTTCTGGTCTGGTGACTGTGGATGCCAGGTCATCTGGCGTAGCACCCCATCACTCTGCTTCTTGGTCAAATAGCTCTAACACAGCCTGGAGGTGTGTTTGGGGTCATTGTCCTGTTGAAAAATAAATGATGGTCCAACTAAACGCAAACCGGATGGAATAGCATGCCGCTGAAAGATGCTGTGGTAGCCATGCTGGTTCAGTATGCCTTCAATTTTGAATAAATCCCCAACAGTGTCACCAGCAAAGCACCCCCACACCATCACACCTCCTCCTCCATGCTTCACGGTGGGAACCAGGCATGTAGAGTCCATCTGTTCACCTTTTCTGCGTCGCACAAAGACACGGTGGTTGGAACCAAAGATCTCAAATTTGGACTAATCAGACCAAAGCACAGATTTCCACTGGTCTAATGTCCATTCCTTGTGTTCTTTAGCCCAAACAAGTCTCTTTTGCTTGTTGCCTGTCCTTAGCAGTGGTTTCCAAGCAGCTATTTTACCATGAAGGCCTGCTGCACAAAGTCTCCTCTTAACAGTTGTTGTAGAGATGTGTCTGTTGCTAGATATCTGTGTGTCATTAACCTGGTCTCTAATCTGAGCTGCTGTTAACCTGAGATTTCTGAGGCTGGTGGCTCGGATAAACTTATCCTCAGAAACAGAGGTGACTCTTGGTCTTCCTTTCCTGGGGCTGTCCTCATGTGAGCCAGTTTCTTTGTAGTGCTTTATGGTTTTTGCAACTGCACTTGGGGACACTTTCAAAGTTTTCCCAATTTTTCGGACTGACTGACCTTCATTTCTTAAAGTAATGTTGGCCACTCGTTTTTTTTTACTTAGCTGCTTTTTTCTTGCCATAATACAAATTCTAACAGTCTGTTCAGTAGGACTATCAGCTGTGTATCCACTAGACTTCTGCTCAACACAACTGATGGTCCCAACCCCATTTTTAAGGCAAGAAATCCCACTTTTTAAACCTGACAGGGCACACCTGTGAAGTGAAAACCATTTCCGGTGACTACCTCTTGAAGCTCAAAAGAATGCCAAAAGTGTGCAAAGCAGTCGTCAAAGCAAAAGGTGGCTACTTTGAAGAACCTAGAATATAAGACATATTTTCAGTTGTTTCACACTTTTTTGTTAAGTATATAATTCCACATGTGTTAATTCATAGTTTTGATGTCTTCAGTGTGAATTTACAATTTTCCTAGTCATGAAAATACAGAAAAATCTTTAAATGAGAAGGTGTGTCCAAACTTTTGGTCTGTACTGTATGTTACACAGAGCTGTTACACTTTTTTTTTAATTCATGCAATGTTAGGGGCAAAATCTCAGTGCCCAAATTTGAATTGACAATTTTTCAGAATAGAAGTACAAAGCTGGTCTCCATACATTGTGTTCTGGATGTACAGACATGTGATTGCAGAAGATAGTTACTGGTCACAGCACTGATACATTGGTGTCTGCTACTGTCATTGATTGGGTGAAGCACTCACAAGTTTGGTCAGAATTGGAAACATTAGCAGGACACCTGAGTAGCATTGAAAGTGAAATGTTAGTGAATCGATAAGTTGAATATACAGTGATGAAAATAAATATTTGATACACTGCCAATTTTGCAAGTTTTTTTCAACTACAATTGATGAAAATGTCTTTAATTTTTATCGTATTAATTGCATCTGTTTGAACTCATTAACTGTATAAAAACACTTGTCTACACACTCAAGCAATCACACTGCAACCTCTTCACCATGACCAACACCAAAGACATGTCTAGCGACACCTGTTACAAGATTGAAATCATGCACAAGGCTGGGATGAGCTACAGGACAATAGGCAAGCAACTTGGTGAGAAGGCAACAACTGTTTGCACAATTATTAGACAAAGGAAGAAACACAAGTTAACTGTCAATCTTCCTCGGTCTGGGGCTGCATGCAACATCTCACCTCATGGGGCAAGAGTGTCTCTGAGAAAGGTCAGGAATCAGCCCAGAACTACATGGAAGGAGACCTGGTAAATGACCTGAAGAGAGCTGGGGCCACAGTCTCAAACATTACCGTTAGTAACAAAATACGCCGTCATGGATTAAAATCCTGCGGGGCACGCAAGGTCCCCCTGCTCACACCAGCACTTGTCCAGGCCCGTTTGAAGTTTGCCAATGACTATCTGGATGATCCAGAGGAGGCATGGGAGAGAAGGTCAGGTGAGACCAAAATAGAACTTTTTGGTATCAACTCCACTCGTCATGTTTGGACGAAGAAGAAATATGAGTACAACCCCAAGATCACTTTCCCAACTGTGAATCATGGTGGGGGAAACATCAGGCTATGGGGGTGCTTTCCTGCAAAGGGGACAGTACGACTGCACCATATTGAAGGGAGGAAAGATGGGGTCATGTATTGCAAGATTTTGGCCACAACCTCCTTCCCTCAGTTAGAGCATTGCAGATGGGTCGTGGCTGGGTCTTACAGTATGACAATGACCCAAAACACATCCAGGGCATCTATGCAGTGGCTCCGTAAGAAGCATTTTAAGGTCATGGAGGGGCCTAGCCAGTCTCAAGACCTGAACCCAATAGAAAATTTTTGGAGGGAGCTGAAACTCAATGCTGCCCTGTGACAGAAAAAACCTGAAAGATCTAGAGAAGATCTAACTGGAGGAGTGGGCCAAAATCTATTCTGCAGTGTGTGATAACTTGGTCAAGAACTACAGGAAACATCTGACCTCCGTAATTGCAAACAAGAGTTTCTGTACCAAATATTAAGTTCTGTTTTTCTATTGTATTCAATACTTATTTCATGCATTACAATGCAATTTAATTATTTAAAACTCAAATAATGTGATTTTTTGGGGGATCCAAATTGTACAAGTATAAATATCCATATTTTGTTAATAGATAATAAATTAATATATATGGTGGTATACCTAAGGCAGTCACATTAAAATAAATAATGAACAGACAACAAAAGCAGATAAAACAATTCACCCCACTATAGTAAAGGCGTACATTGTCCTCAATATGTGAACAGTCATACATATGATAAATAGCTAACACACATTCTAGTAGGATTGTGCATAATTATCTAGAAACGCCCATCAAGGTTGTTCCTTACCCCGATACTTACATATACTATGACTACAGGTAATATACAGGTTTACTACTAATATCGCTTTAATCTATCAGTAATACTTACACCTGGTGCAGGCTTAGATTTAAGCCGGTTATTAGAGACATTGTTCTATATCTATTATGACCTTTCTACTCCATATTTTGTCTATGTGAACTGTTAATTCAACACACCGTAGTGACATTTTTCTGGATAATTATGCACAATCCCACAAGAATGTGTGTCAGCTATTTATCATATCATATGTATGACTGTTCACATATTCAGGACAATGTCCACATTTACCATAGTGGGGTGAATTGATTTATCTGCTTCTGTTGTCTGTTCATTATTTATTTTAATTGGCTGCCTTTATGTACAATTTGGATCCCAGTATCTCTTTGTTGAACTCAATAGGATCCTATATGCTCTCATTTATGAGGGGATTATATTTCTTCTTTCAGGATTATTATATGTTCAATGTGATTTTCTTGTCATTATTTTTAGATTCTGTCTATCACAGGTGAAGTGTACCTACGACAAAAATTGCAGACCTCTCCATTCTTTGCTGGTGGGAAAGCTTGCAAAATCGGCAGTATATCAAATACTTATTTTCCCCACTGTACTTTTTGATTTTAATATATACTGAATCAAAGTTTTTTGCAGTCCAATAAATATAATAGTTCTAGCTCTTCAAAATCGATATGCGGAAGATGCCTGTAATGGGCCATAGTAATAAAATATAATTTGAAAAGTTTGTAAATGAAAGGACTTCATATCAAATCACCCACTTTTTTAACCGAAACATCAGTCAAGGATAAAAAAAAGCATATTTGGTATTGCCATATCTGTAAATATCAGATATTTCAAAATATACCACTAAAATACAACATACGGTAATAAAAATGTGTTAAGTTTCTTATAGCCATAATTTGACCTGGAGAAACATAACGCCAGCTTATTTTTCATGCACACAGACTGCAAGTTTACAATTTGACCCTCCTTGTAATTTTGTTCCCAGGTTGTAAGGACATTATATGGTAAGATGAACATTATTATACAAAAACTATAACTCATCCCACAAAAAAAGCCTTCAATACTGCTATATCAAAAGAAAAATAAATTAGCTATGGCTCTTTTAAGAAGAGAAGGAAGGAAATGAAAACTCAAAAATTAAAATTAGTTCCCTTTAATGATTTACACAGATAATAGCTGAGGGGATCAATAAGAAAGAAAATGCCCAAATCCAAGGATCATTCTGTAATAAGGAAATACTACATCTAACATTTAGCTGTTTAGATCCAGAGGATTGTTCTAGAAATAACCTTTACAACTTTGACAGAAAAGCACAAAAGAATTGGTTATCTCTAGAATATCAATCAGATAAATTGACCTTGACTTCAGGCGTTGCCGCTAAAGCTGCAGCATAAAAGGAAAGTTCCAAAGTTGGAATTTGTTTGGTAAATTCCTGCTCCAATTGAGAGAATCCATGAATTTGATCCACCACAGGTTGCAGACCAGATCTAACTTCACACTATTAGCCAGTTATTATTTTATGATTATGCTTACTATGAAGGTGAAAAACAAAGAGCTTTGGTGCTAGTCAACTGGGTCCAAAGTATTTGGTATTCAACCTTCACCAATGATTTGGATTTCAATGTAGGGAATCCATAGGTCATGCAATGGATTCCTTGATAACTCTCAGTTTAGGCTATGTTCACATTTGCGTTGTTGGGTGCAGCGTCGTCGACGCAACCCACAACGCATATACACAACGCTGCGTTTTTTGACGCATGCGTTGACATAAAATAGTAATGTTCATGAATTTTCGCTACAAGTGGCGTCGTCCGCGCCCTGTCTGGTGCGTCAAATTGACGCATGCGTCGTAAAATGCAATACAACGCATACCGGCGCACGTCCATGCGCCCCCCATGTTAAAGATAGGGGCGCATGATGCATGCGTCGGTATGCGTCGACGACGCTGCGCCCAACAACAAATGTGAAAGTAGCCTTACAGTTTGAGTTTTATAGGGTAAGAAAAATTGAATTGAGTCATACCTAGAAATCAGGCAGGTGGACATCAGGAGCAAAGACGAGGTAAATTCTAGCAGTAGTTCAAGGTGTACTGTGGCTGCCAATGTCTTAATCAGTTGACGTTTAAATTTTATAGACATTTTGATATGGAAATGTTATAAATTATATTTGAATAAATATGTTTATAAGGTAGTGTTACTGAATAATAATAATAATAGTTTCATTTTTGGAAGATGTCTGTACCAGGAGCTCAAAGGAACATATGATATCAGATGTTAAAGCAGATTATCGTAATGTTACAGCAGACACACATGAAGAGTGTGATATTATCCCAGAAATGCATCCAGTCCGTCACAACAAAAATCTATCAAGCAATGCTTTTCAACAGGTTATTTTTGCAGATACATCACAGACTTTTAAGCAAAATAAAGATAACAAAAGGTACAAGCAACGTGAAAGAGTTCTAATAAGAAAGAAGCAATATTCTTGTTCAGAATGTGAGAAATGTTTTATAAGCAAATCAACTCTTCTTATACATCAGAGAATTCACACGGGAGAGAAGCCATATTCATGTTCAGAATGTGGGAGATGTTTTAATCAGAAAACAAATCTTGTTACACATCAGAGAATACACACAGGGGAGCAGTTATTCTCATGTTCAGAATGTGGGAAAGGGTTTAATAAGAAAATAAATCTGGTTACACATCAGAGAATTCACACAGGGGAGAAGCCATATTCATGTTCAGGATGTGGGAAATGTTTTACAGATAAATCAAGTTTTGGTAGACATCAAAGAACACACACAGGAAAGAAGTAGCCATTTTCTTGTTCCCAAAATGTATTTTTTTAATATGAAATCAAATATTGTTGTATTATCCCATGCCGGTCCAAAGGAGTCCAAATAGTGAAACCTGTAAAAACACTAGAAACAATAAAAAAATCTTTAATGGAGATTATGTTATTAATTGAGTTGAGTTAGGCTACATTCACATATCCATTTGACACCACCTGGGGCTGTGCTCGTCTTGTGCTCAGAGAGCACACTGACCTACAGAGTTTCATTTAAGCCATAGACACATCGGTTTCAGGACTATATCACACTGATACGATATCACACTGATAAGATATCACACTGACACATTATTCAAGAGGGCTGTTCAGATGACCGATTTTTCTCTCCATCCGACTGTCATGAGAGAAAAAATCAGTGTGCAGTTTTCTCTTTCGAGTCTTGGCTAAGACTTGCCCATTCAAGTCTATGGGTGTGTAAAAAATAATTTGAATCCACATAGAACATTCGTGTGGCATCCTATTTTTACAGATAGATTTCCATTATTAACCAATGGAACTGTATTTTATAATGAATATGAAAACTGACATCACATAGATGTCACATGGACATAAAAAACGAAAATAGAAAAACTTAATGGGATTTGATAACAATGCAGAAAGGGGAGGGAACAGTGGGGCTAGTCCAGTCTAACATTATGTAGCGCACTTGAGACATGGGAGAAAAACATGCAGGACCACTGAGAGAAATGTTGAATTATTAAGCTTCCAATGGGACCTCTTTTTTGGCGTGAAAACCTTTTTCCTGATGAGCCCATTGAATAAGGGGGGAGAATCGCATTGGGAATTATGGTTTATGTATCAGGACTTTACAGTTACATACAATAAGTATCATTACATTTACTCTATGAATATATGGACATGGTGACAATGCTGTTATCTGTACGCATTATGTCTTTAATGGTCAGTTTATAGAACATCGATTATGGGAATTGGGTTAATTTATTAGGACATTATGGTTACATACAATAAGTATCATGACATTTACTCTGTGAAGATATGAAATTTATGAATTTTGCTTGAAATTCATGGTTATGCTATTTGTTTTAGACCTTCTGACAACTATCTAGGCCCTTGGGAAATGGTCTTTATTAAGGACTTTTTTGATATACTAGCAGGGTATTTTGCTGATATACTAATGAAGTTTGTTTGTATTGGGTGGTGGTTTCTGGTCACTAAAAACTTGTATCTGTTGCAGTTGATGCTGCTTCTACTGTAATAAGAAAATTATTTTATCAAATGATCTGGCTTATAAATATCTAAAAAGAGTGACGATAAGTGCTCCACTGATGCTTTAACCGTCTGCTGATGGCTTTTTTTTCCAATGTGACTATGTTTTTTTAAACTCTTTTTATTGAAAGATTCCACAGGAGAAGATTATAAACATATAACAATACAATGTAAAGTCAGAATAATCCATACAGTCACCATCCAGTGACATAAATGATATCACACTTTCAATAATAAAACAAATAAACAGAACAAATAGAACATAGCATTAACATAACGTACACTTCAAGTGATTGCAACTTAAAAACCAACAGCTTCATTACCAGATTTTGAGCTCATACTAGGTCAGTTTATAGTAAGCACACCTCCCAAAACCCACATATTATCACTTTCATGCCCAGGAAGGGATATACATCAGGGTTTGTATCGCGAGATTGATGAGACCATGGCATTAGTAGCTAAATGTGTTAAGAGTGAATCACACCACTTTTCCCAAATCTTATGGAACTTTTGGGGACATCCTCTATTTCTATATAGTATGTTCTCATATGGAATTATATCATTCACTAATTTTTTCCATTGATTAATCGAAAGAGACTTTCCCCTCATCCACCTCAACGCTATTGCTTTCCTAGCCATAAATAGAACTTCCTGAAGAAATATTCTATCGTAATGGACCCACCTCTCTTCATCCACAACTCCCAGAATACACATCTCTGGACTACATTCAATTGGTATCCCAATTATCCGTTCTAATGTATTTATAACATCACACCAATATCATAGTAACATAGTAACATAGTTAGTAAGGCCGAAAAAAGACATTTGTCCATCCAGTTCAGCCTATATTCCATCATAATAAATCCCCAGATCTGCGTCCTTCTACAGAACCTAATAATTGTATAATACAATATTGTTCTGCTCCAGGAAGACATCCAGGCCTCTCTTGAACACCTCGACTGAGTTCGCCATCACCACCTCCTCAGGCAAGCAATTCCAGATTCTCACCGCCCTAACAGTAAAGAATCCTCTTCTATGTTGGTAGAAAAACCTTCTATCCTCCAGACGCAAAGAATGCCCCCTTGTGCCCGTCACCTTCCTTGGTATAAACAGATCCTCAGCGAGATATTTGCATTGTCCCCTTATATACTTATACATTGTTATCAGATCGCCCCTCAGTCGTCTTTTTTCTAGACTAAATAATCCTAATTTCGCTAATCTATCTGGGTATTGTAGTTCTCCCATCCCCTTTATTAATTTTGTTGCCCTCCTTTGTACTCTCTCTAGTTCCATTATATCCTTCCTGAGCACCGGTGCCCAAAACTGGACACAGTACTCCATGTGAGGTCTAACTAGGGATTCGTACAGAGGCAATATAATGCTCTCATCATGTGCATCCAGACCTCTTTTAATGCACCCCATGATCCTGTTTGCCTTGGCAGCTGCTGCCTGGCACTGGCTGCTCCAGGTAAGTTTATCATTAACTAGGATCCCCAAGTCCTTCTCCCTGTCAGATTTACCCAGTGGTTTCCAGTTCAGTGTGTAATGGTGATATTGATTCCTTCTTCCCATGTGTATAACCTTACATTTATCATTGTTAAACCTCATCTGCCACCTTTCAGCCCAAGTTTCCAACTTATCCAGATCCATCTGTAGCAGAATATAGTAACATAGTAACATAGTAACATAGTTAGTAAGGCCGAAAAAAGACATTTGTCCATCCAGTTCAGCCTATATTCCATCATAATAAATCCCCAGATCTACGTCCTTCTACAGAACCTAATTGTATGATACAATATTGTTCTGCTCCAGGAAGACATCCAGGCCTCTCTTGAACCCCTCGACTGAGTTCGCCATCACCACCTCCTCAGGCAAGCAATTCCAGATTCTCACTGCCCTAACAGTAAAGAATCCTCTTCTATGTTGGTGGAAAAACCTTCTCTCCTCCAGACGCAAAGAATGCCCCCTTGTGCCATCTTATACTATCTTCTCTTGTATTAACTGCTTTACATAGTTTTGTATCATCTGCAAATATCGATATTTTACTGTGTAAACCTTCTACCAGATCATTAATGAATATGTTGAAGAGAACAGGTCCCAATACCGACCCCTGCGGTACCCCACTGGTCACAGCGACCCAGTTAGAGACTATACCATTTATAACCACCCTCTGCTTTCTATCACTAAGCCAGATTATTCTACTATTCCAAATGAGGTGCCAGAAATCCGCCCTCGATTCTCCACATCTATGACATTCACCAGTTGCCCGTCTGCCAAATTTATGCAGTTTACTTGGGGTCAGATAGGATTGGTGAAGTATATACACAATTGGATTAGCTTGTTATTTGCAGCTGGCAACACCATTGTATGTGCCTCTAGTGCGTCTTTCCACTGGTCATCAATAAAGGGAACTAAGTTCCGCCATTTACCTTCTACAGTAAGCTGAGTGGATGCAATTCTGGAATTTAGCAAAAAGGTATATAGGGAGGATATCAAGCCTGTGGGTCCTTGAGTTCATAGTACTCCTATCAATGGATATCCAGATATTCGCATTCTAGAAAATGGGAACTGATACGTTATGGCGTGCCTCAATTGCAGATATCTATAAAACTCCCTGTGGGGGATCTCAAACTGTACATGAATTGTTCAAATGATAATAAAGTTTCATGTTCAAAAATCTGATTGAGTGTCAGTGTTCCATTTTGTTTCCAGAAACTTGGATCTTGCAGACCTTGGAGGTGGTAGAACTTGGGATTATCCCATATCTGAGTTTCCCCAACTAGATCAGTGAATTTCAAAACACGCTTACTTTCTCGCCAAACCTGTATCGCTAAGCTATGTGCAAACAGCAAACCCTGGGGTGGTCTGTATGAACCTTCCAATATTGCCCATGGTGTATGCCCACCCAAAAAATGCATGAGATGAGCCTCTGCATTAAGTCCATCCCGAATCAACCAATGCCTTAAGTAGTGCAACTGACCAGCTAGGTAATACAAAAAAAAGATCAGGCACTGTACATCCACCCATGTTTTTGGGTCTCTGCAGGGATCCAATACTTAATTTAGGTCTTGATGAGCCCCATATAAAGGCTGCTATCATGCCATGCATTTTCCTAAAGAAGCCCTTAGGGCCCGTAATTGATGTATGTTCCAGCATATATAAACATTTCGGAAGAATTATCATTTTAATGAGGCCAATTCTACCCGGCCACAGATAGGGGCAGCCTAGACCATACCTCAAACTTTTTCTTCATCATATCGCCCAGTAGGTACAGTATAAAGTATCCCTAGGGTCTTTAATCGGGTTTTGATTAATTATAATGCCTAGGTACTTACATTTTTGTACTACTTGTAAGCCAAATAGCACAGGTACGGTTATATTATCCAGTAGTGGCATGACCACAGACTTACTCCAATTAATTTTAAGACCCGATAACTCCAAAAAAATTGATAATGTCAATTGCCCTAGGAAGAGATTGCTCCACTTCATCAAGAAAGAGTACCAGGTCATCAGCATACAATCCCACCTTGTCCACCCTAGAATTTATATTAATTCCTCTCACCAAAAGATCTTGTCTAATCCCAAGTGCAACTGGCTCAATCGCAAGAGCAAAGAGCATTGGGGATAATGGGCAGCCCTGTCTAGTTTCTCTACCCAGATTGAAATACTCCGACAGCATGCCATTAACAAGTACCGTATATACTCGAGTATAAGCCGAGATTTTCAGCCCAAAATTTTGGGCTGAAAGTGCCCCTCTCGGCTTATACTCGAGTCAAGGTGGGTGGCAGGGTCGGCGGGTGAGGGGGTGAGGGCGCTGAGATATACTTACCTAGTCCCAGCGATCCTCGCGCTGTCCCTGCCGTCCCACGGGCTTCTGTGCTGCAGCTTCTTCCCCTCTTCAGCAGTCACGTGGGACCGCTCATTACAGAAATGAATAAGCGGCTCCACCTCCCATAGTGGTGGAGCCGCCTATTCATTCCTCTAATCAGCGGTGCCGGTGACCGCTGATAGAGAAAGAAGCTGCGGCACCGAAGACCAGGCAGAGGGACAGCGCGAGGATCGCCAGGACTAGGTAAGTATAGCATATTCACCTGTCCTCGTTCCAGCCGCCGAGCGTCGCTCCATCTTCCCGGCCGGCGCCTCCATCTTCCCGGCGTCTGCGCTCTGACTGTTCAGGTCAGAGGGCGCGATGACGCATATAGTGTGCGCGGCGCCCTCTGCCTGATCAGTCAGAGCAGAGACGCCGGGAAGATGGAGGCGCCGGAACGAGACGCCGGGAGCTGCAATCAAGGGAGGTGAGTATGTGTTTTTTTTTTTTTATTGCAGCAGCAGCAGCGGCGGCGGCGGCAGAGATTTATGTGGAGCATCTATGGGGCACAGTGAACGGTGCAGAGCACCGTATATGGCACAGCTATGGGGCACAGTGAACGGTGCGGAGCACCGTATATGGCACATCTATGGGGCACAGTGAACGGTGCAGGGCACCGTATATGGCACATCTATGGGGCACAGTGAACGGTGCAGAGCACCGTATATGGCACATCTATGGGGCACAGTGAACGGTGCAGAGCACCGTATATGGCACATCTATGGGGCACAGTGAACGGTGCAGAGCACCGTATATGGCACATCTATGGGGCACAGTGAACGATGCAGGGCACCGTATATGGCACATCTATGGGGCACAGTGAACGGTGCGGAGCACCGTATATGGCACATCTATGGGGCACAGTGAACGGTGCGGAGCACCGTATATGGTACATCTATGGGGCACAATGAACGGTGCAGAGCACCGTATATGGCACATCTATGGGGCACAGTGAACGGTGCAGAGCACCGTATATGGCACATCTATGGGGCACAGTGAACGGTGCAGGGCACCGTATATGGCACATCTATGGGGCACAGTGAACGGTGCGGAGCACCGTATATGGCACATCTATGGGGCACAGTGAACGGTGCAGAGCACCGTATATGGCACATCTATGGGGCACAGTGAACGGTGCAGGGCACCGTATATGGCACATCTATGGGGCACAGTGAACGGTGCAGAGCACCGTATATGGCACATCTATGGGGCACAGTGAACGGTGCGGAGCACCGTATATGGCACATCTATGGGGCACAGTGAACGGTGCAGAGCACCGTATATGGCACATCTATGGGGCACAGTGAACGGTGCAGGGCACCGTATATGGCACATCTATGGGGCACAGTGAACGGTGCAGAGCACCGTATATGGCACATCTATGGGGCACAGTGAACGGTGCAGAGCACCGTATATGGCACATCTATGGGGCACAGTGAACGGTGCAGAGCACTATATGGGGCAGATATGGGGAAATATGAACGGTGCAGAGCACCGTATATGGCACAGCTATGGGGAAATATGAACGGTGCAGAGCACTGTATGGCACAGCTATGGGGAAATAATGATCTATTTTTATTTTTGAAATTCACCGGTAAATGCTGCATTTCCACCCTAGGCTTATACTCGAGTCAATAAGTTTTCCCAGTTTTTTGTGGCAAAATTAGGGGGGTCGGCTTATACTCGGGTCGGCTTATACTCGAGTATATACGGTATATTAGCTCTTGGCGTGCAATAAAGTAATTCAATCCACTTGCAAAATTTATCAGAGAAGCCAAATTTCAGAAGTACACATTGCAAAAATTTCCACTCTAGTGAATCAAAAGCTTTTGCAGCATCTAAAGAAGCTATCACCCAAGGTTTCTTGTACTTGTGTCCTATCTGCGTTAGAACCTGTTTACTTCTAATATTAGAGGAGGTGGACCTTCCTGGCATAAAGCCGGATTGATATTCATGTACAATGCTTAATATTACTGTTTTCAATCTGTTAGCTATAAGTTTAGTGAGTATTTTATAGTCTGTATTAAAGGGAACCTGTCACCTGAATTTGGCGGGACTGGTTTTGGGTCATATGGGCGGAGTTTTCGGGTGTTTGATTCACCCTTTCCTTACCCGCTGGCTGCATGCTGGCTGCAATATTGGATTGAAGTTCATTCTCTGTCCTCCATAGTACACGCCTGCACAAGGCAAGATTGCTTTGTGCAGGTGTGTACTATGGAGGACAGAGAATGAACTTCAATCCAATATTGCAGCCAGCATGCAGCCAGCGGGTAAGGAAAGGGTGAATCAAACACCCGAAAACTCCGCCCATATGACCCAAAACCAGTCCCGCCAAATTCAGGTGACAGAGTCCCTTTAAGTAGGGCTATGGGGCGATAAGAGCCACACTCCTCAGCAGTTTTATCTGACTTTGGAATTACCACAATAGTGGCATCATTAAATGATTGGGGAAGTAAGTGACTTGCAAGTGCCTCGGAAAGGGTCTGAAGCAGTACCAGCCCCATCTGATCTAAATATCGTTTATATAGTTCTATGGGCATGCCATCAGTTCTCTGAGTTTTCCCACTAGAGAGAGACATGGCTGCTTCCCTAATTTCCTCCAAAGTGATATCTATCTAGAAACACCTGATCTTCAAGAGAAAGTTTAGGAAATTCTATATGATCTAAGTATTCATCAATTTCTTTTATAGTGTGGTCAATTGAGAGTCATATAGCTCTCTAAAATGTTCTTCAAATCTATTTGCAATTTGGTCAGATTTAAGTAACGGAGTTCCTTCCCTTGTATTAATGGACAGGATAGATGGAGCCATTTGATTTTGTTGGACTATGTATGCCAAGAATTTACTTGATTGGTTACCTAATTCGAAATAGGTCTGTCTAGAGAAGAAGAGTTTTCTCTGGGCTTTTTCCTGCAAATATATGAAATACTTCCTCCCCTTCCTGAGCCACCTATGCAAAGAATTATCACAGGCGTTGTTAATATATTCAGCCTCCAATGATTTAAATTCCTCAGCAAGTCTCTGCTCCCCAATACAGGATTCCCTTTTAATATATGAAATCGTGGACCTAACACATCCCCTCAAATATGCTTTAAGTGTATCCCACATTACCAACTTATCAGGGAAATCAGCATGGTCTGCTATAAGCTCCTCTAATTGGTCTATTATTCTATCTTTTTCCCCTATGAGGGATAGCCAAAATGAATGTATGCGGAACCTCTTAGGTCTGTTGGGGCCACCCAGATGAAGGCACATCACCAATGGAGCATGATCTGATACTGCCCAAGGAAAATATTCAATTTCCCGTAGATCCAATAATCGAGCATTATTCCCAAATGCATGGTCAATTCTGGATAGACAACGAGCGGCAGGCGTATAACAGGAAAATTCTTTTTTTAAGAGGATGCTGCCGTCTCCACAAATCAATCCAGTCCAGCTCCGTTATGAAAGCATTTAACATAGTTCTGTCTTGATTATTAGGCCCAGAGTTTTCAGCATTCATTCTATCTAAATAAGTGTTAAGAGCCATATTAAAATCACCCATGCATGGCATCTTAGCATCAGGATGTTATTGCAAAAGAACGGAAAGACAAAAAAGCGCAATAGGGTCTTATCCACGTTGTAAAGAAAAGAATGTACCGTGAAAATTGCTCACCTGGGTAGGATGAGATAAATACGTATAGGCTGACGGCTTCTACAAAGATCGCAGCCTGCTGGAGTACATCCATTTTGGCCGGTGACGGGTTGTAGATATTAAGCAGTACATAAGGCATCATATCTATAAATGGGTATATAAAAATGAATCTACCCTCCAGGTCCCTCTTAACCATTTGAACCAACCATCTCAAGGACCTATGTGTTAGGAGTTCTCGTCACTGCACAGGGGGAATCTCGACCCATGTCTGCTGCGGTCTCCTATTCTGCATCAGCCGCAGTGGAGCCTGCTCAGCGGAGACGTCGGTCCCAGCATCTCACTCAGTCTGGTATTGTGCAAAGGGTTACTGCTGCCTTTTCAGGCCCTGCTATTGTACCCTTTACTGGTCTGCAGCAAGCAGGCTTTTCTGGGACTAAGTCCTGCTTTGCACACACTGAGCATGCCCACGGGAGGACCTCTGATTGGAGGTCGAGGGTCACACACTCAGGCCCTGTATCAGCTCCCATTGGTCCTCCAGGAAGGTCCTGTAGAGCTGCAACTATAAAACATTCACAGGTCCGCACGGCCATGCGCTAGTGTAAATTATGTATGTGCTCAGCGCCAGTGTGGTCGTGTGTGTGCAGTCAGGGACCCGGCTGAAATAAGCCCCTAGAATGCTGGCACCTCCAGCGAGGAGTTTCTTGTGTGTGCATTCAGGGACCCGGCAGAAATAAGCCCCTAGAATGCTGGCACCTCCGGCGAGGAGTTTCATGTGTGTGAATTCAGGGCTGGCTAATAGCCATTAGACTTCCGGCTCCACCGGAGAGAAGCTGCATGTTTGCATTTGACTGCATGACCACTGTGGCTCTACTAAGTATCTGTGTTCCCCTATGAACTAAACAGGGCACAGCGTTCTCTTTGCTAACAGACTCTGTGAAGTAACAGAGTTCGTTTGTAACAATATACTTCACCGCCTTTCTTGGCAGCGGGTTCTTTCCTGCACGGTGGATCCCGAGTTGCGAACGCACCTATTACTTCTAATAAATATATTCGGTGCGTTCCGCCAACCCTAACAGTACACTAGTGCCAGGATCTGGCTAAGTAATGGCGGATGAACAGCGATTGCAGGGGTACATCCAGCTGCTGGTGGGCCGGTTGGTGTCTCTCGAGCGTGCAACCTCGGCGGTGGATGTTACCGCAATAGCTGTTCAGACTGCTAGCATGGTTGCAACAGCTTTACCCACTGCCCCCTCTGTTCCGACCTTATCTCACCTCCCATTGCCTGAAAAATACTCTGGTGACAGTAAATCCTGTAGGGGTTTCGTGAGCCAGTGTGGTATACATCTCGAGCTCCTGGCAGCACATTTTCCCACAGAGCAGGCAAAGGTGGGAATCATAATCTCTCTCATGTCGGACAGAGCTTTGGAGTGGGCTACGCCGCTGTGGGAGCGCAATGATCATGTGGTGCAGAGTGTTCCTCGGTTTCTGGGCACCCTGAAACAGGTCTTTTTGGGACCCCAAGTCACCCATGATACGGCGCTCCAACTACTGGCATTAACTCAGGGTTTGAGCATGGTCAGTCATTTTGCCGTCCACTTCCGGACATTAGCGTCTGAGCTGGAGTGGTCGGATAAAACCCTCATCCCGGTATTTTGGAGGGGGCTGGCTGACCATGTGAAGGACGCTTTGGCCACTAGGGAGATTCCCGCCACACTGGAATAGCTCATAGCTATATCAACTTGCATCGACCTTGGTTTTCACGAGCGAAGGTTGGAGCGAGCCCAGTGTAGGCAGAGGTTTCGGCTGGCTCCCACCTTCGCCAAACCTTTGGAATCTGTGGTCCATGCATCCGAGTCACATGAGGCCATTGAGGTGTCACGACCGGGATCCAAGTCCCGGTCCGCTCGTGCACTTAAGGTCTGTCATGTTTGCCAGCAGTCAGGACATCTTTCCTCCAGGAGTCCTCAGCGGTCGGGGAAACGTCAGCGTCTAGTGGCAGTTGGGGGAAGTACACTAGACACAGCGACGTTTGCCTCTAAGTTGTCCTTCAAGGGGACAATTACCATATGTCCATCCACTCTTATGGTAGAGCTATGCGTGGACTCTGGGGCAGAGGGTAATTTTATGTCATCCGCTTTCGCCCAGCGACACGTAATACCCCTGGTGATGCTCGCCAAACCAGTAACCGTTCGAGTGGTAAATGGGTCGACATTACCCTCACAGATTACACACCAAACCATTCCTTTCACCCTTTCTGTGTCTCCATCATATCGGGAGATTATCTCTCTATTAGTCATTCCTGAGGGAATTGATGAGGTCCTGTTGGGGATACCATGGCTACGCTATCATTCTCCTCATATAGAGTGGTCCTCGGAGAATTTTGGGATGGAGTAAATCCTGTGAGGGTAGATGTCAGAGGGAGTGCGTTCAGGTTGTTGCAACAGAAGTGCCCGCAGATCTTTCTTCTCTCCCCAATCACTATTGGCCTTATGTGGACATGTTCTCCAAAAGGGCTGTGGAGACGCTTCCACCTCATCGCTCCTATGACTGTCCTATTGACCTCTTGCCTGGTGCTGAGCCTCCCCGGGGGTCGAGTCTATCCGTTATCTCTCCCGGAGACGGAGGCAATGTCTCAGTACATCCAAGAGAATCTGGCAAGAGGATTCATTAGGAAGTCAGTGTCACCTGCTGGGGCTGGGTTTTTCTTTGTGCAGAAGAAGAGTGGAGAATTACATCCATGCATAGACTACAGGAGTCTTAACGCCATCACCGTTAAGAGCAAGTACCCACTACCCCTGATATCTGAGCTCTTTGATAGGCTACGGAGAGCAAGGGTATTTACTAAATTAGATCTGCGAGGTGCTTGCAACCTGATTCACATCCGTGAGGGGGACGAATGGAAGACGGCTTTTAACACCAGGGATGGGCACTATGAATATCTGGTGATGCCATTCGGGATCTGTAATGCCCCAGCTGTTTTCCAAGACTTTGTGAGCGACATCTTCCGGGATATGCTCACCACATTGGTCGTAGTCTATCTGGATGATATTCTCATCTACTCTCCAGATATTGACTCCCATCGGAGAGATGTTCGCAAAGTCTTTGACCTTACGGGAAAACTCCCTCTATGCCAAGTTGGAGAAGTGTGTGTTTGAGCAGGAGCCCTTGCCTTTCCTTGGTTATATCATCTCTGCCTAAGGTTTGGCTATGGATCCTGCCAAGCTACAGGCTGTGATGGACTGGCAGGAACCCCATTCTCTTAAAGCGGTGCAGCGCTTCATGGGGTTCATTAATTACTATCGCCAGTTCATTCCACACTTCTCTACTTTGGTAGCTCCCTTGGTTGTCCTCACCAAGAAGGGAGCAAATCCCAAGTTGTGGTCGGAGGAAGTCTCCAAGGCCTTTCTCTCGATTAAGTCACACTTCGCTAGCACTCCCATCCTACATCGCCCCGATGTAGATAAGCCATTTATCATGGAGGTGGATGCCTCATCCATTGGTGCTGGAGCAGTCCTTTTCGAAAAGGATGCTCAAGGTCGGAAGCATCCTTGCTTCTTCTCCAAGACCTTCACACCGGCAGAGAGGAATTATTCCATCGGGGACAGGGAGTTGCTAGCCATGAAGTTGGCTCTCTCAGAGTGGAGACACCTCTTGGAGGGAGCTCGCTTTCCCTTCCAAGTGTTCACTGACCACAAGAACTTGGTATATCTAAAGACGGCCCAGTGGCTGAATTCTCGCCTGTTCGTCTCCCGGTTTCGTTTTACTCTCCATTTTCTCTCCGGTGAGAAGAACATTCGTGCCGACGCTCTCTCCCGCTCCATATTGTCATCTGAGGAGGAGGAGCCTCGGCTTATTGTCCCTTCTGAGAGCCTGAGAACTGTGGCTCCGGTTTCGCTAGAGTCCGTGTCCCTGGGCAAGACTTTCGTGCCAGCGAATTTGCGACCGGAGGTTCTCTCTTGGACTCACTCATCCAGAGTGGGTTGGCATTTTGGGACCAAGAGGAAATCTGAGCTTTTGGCGAGGACGTACTGGAGGCCGCATATGGCCCGTGACGTCGGGGACTATATTCGGTCTCCTGCGCCCAGAATCGGTCTCCTCAGCAACGGCCTACTGGGCTACTTTACCCCCTGCCGGTGGCAGACAGGCCCTGGGAGATGGTCGGGAGGGACTTCGTGGTGGGCTTACCCAAGTCTCGTAGCTGCACCGTTATCTGGGTAGTCACCGATCATTTCTCTAAGATGGTGCATTTGGTGCCGCTTCCACAGTTACCTTCTGCATGGGCCTTGGCGGCGTTGTTCATAAAACATATTTTCCGTTTACATGGAATGCCTGATAAAATTGTCTGCGACCGGGGTCCCCAGTTCGCGTCTCGGTTTTGGAGAGAGCTCTGCCGTTTACTCAGCATAGAGCTGAATCTCTCTTCTGCATGTCATCCCGAGACGAATGGGTTGGTAGAGAGGACCAACCAGACTCTGGTGACTTAATTGCGACATTTTGTCTCTGCTAGGCAGGATGACTGGGCATCTTTGCTACCTTGGGCGGAATTTGCCATGAACAACGCCGTAGCCGATTCCACTGGGCAGACTCCTTTTCTCCTTAATTACGGCCAGCATCCGCGTGTCCCTGTGCCCATGCCCGTGTCATTCACTGATTCTAGGGTGGCAGACTGGGCGGTGGAGGCACGTGACATTTGGGACCACACACAGGATGCCATCCGGGCCTCCAAGGAGAGAATGAGGATTTCTGCTGATGCACACCGGCGCCCAGCTCCGGCCTTTGCTCCTGGCGACTTAGTGTGGCTCTCTGCCCGTAACATCAGGCTGCGAGTTGAGTCTACTAAGTTTGCGCCTCCCTACATTGGTCCTTTCAAGGTTCTGGAACAGGTCAACCCTGTGGTCTACCGTTTGGCTATAACTCCGCGCCTTGGTATCACCGACACTTTTCACGTTTCTCTCTTAAAGCCCATCTATTTGTCCCGGTTTTCCGAGTCATCTGCCAGGACATCGGGTTCATCCATGGATGAGTTTGAGGTGAATGCTATCGTGGGGTGCAAGGTGGTATGTGGCAAGAAATATTATTTGGTGGACTGGAAGGGTCACGGTCCAGAGGACAGAACCTGGGAACCTGTGGAGCACATTCAGGCTCCGCTGCTCATTGCAGCTTTTGAGCGTAGCGAGGGGGGGGCCCTAGGAGGGGGGTAATGTTCGGAGTCGAGTTCCCATCGCTGCACAGGGGGAATCTTGAACCATGTCTGCTGCGGTCTCCTATTCTGCATCAGCCACAGTGGAGCCTGCTCAGCGGAGACGTCGGTCCCAGCGTCTCACTCAGTCTGGTATTGTGCAAAGGGTTACTGCTGCCTTTTCAGGCCCTGCTATTGTACCCTTTACTGGTCTGCAGCAAGCAGGCTTTTCTGGGACTAAGACCTGCTTTGCACACACTGAACATGCCCATGGGAGGACCTCTCATTGGAGGTCGAGGGTCACACGCTCAGGCCCTGTATCAGCTCCCATTGGTCCTCCAGGAAGGTCCTGTAAAGTTGCAACTATAAAACGTTCACAGGTCCGCACGGCCATGCGCTAGTGTAAATTATGTATGTGCTCAGCGCCAGTGTGGTCGTGTGTGTGCAGTCAGGGACCCGGCTGAAATAAGCCCCTAGAATGATGGCACCTCCAGCGAGGAGTTTCTTGTGTGTGCATTCAGGGACCCGACTGAAATAAGCCCCTAGAATGCTGGCACCTCTGGCGAGGAGTTTCATGTGTGTGGATTCAGGGCTGGCTAATAGCCATTAGAATTCCGGCTCCACCGGAGAGGAGCTGCGTGTTTGCATTTGACTGCATGACCACTGTCAGATCTACTAAGTAGCTGTGTTCCCCTGTTAGCTAAATAGGGCACAGCGTTCACTTTACTAATGGACTCTGTGAAGTAACAGAGTTCGTTTATACCAATATACTTCACCGCCTTACTTGTCAGCGGGTTCTTTCCTGCACGGTGGATCCCGGGTTGCGAACGCACCTATTACTTCTAATAAATATATTCGGTGCGTTCGGTGCAACCCTAACACTATGTATCATAACAACCACTCCCCTAGAATAGGACGTGTGTGTAGCATGTTTCTGACATGGTATTCAGGGTTTATTTGTTTTGGATATAGTGTCTGGTGTTAAGTGGGTTTCCTGAAGGCATATTATTTGTGCTTGTGCTTTACGTATTGAGAGAACACCATATTTCGTTTCTTAGCACTCCCCAGCCCCCTAATGTTCCATGAAAGGATTTTAAGTGACGCCATATAGACTTTGTATAAAATTTTTACACAGGATAGTATTCACATCTGGAGTGCTCAATTCTATCACATACAGACCATCCCTGGATGATAAAGTATATTCATTAACTGAATTTCCAATTGAAATAAGAAGCATTGACCAATAGTGGACATAGAAATATAACAAGGGATGCCCATAAACTTCTTCAAACTGAAGCTTGGGCATAAGACTGGGTTCACATTTCGCTTTGGCAGTCCGTTAGATAGATATAATAGGAATCCGCAGGTGTAAAACCGCAGGTGGAATCCGCAAAAAAAAAATCGCAGTAAATCCACGGTAATTCCGCAGGAAATCCGCAGTGCGGATTACCTGCAGATTTACCAAAATCAGTCCGAAAAAATCACACCACTTTCCGCAATGTGTGCGCGTGGCCTTTCAAGTATTACAAGAGATTTGGAACAATAGTTTGCAGAAATTAAATCAATAATCTCCATCCGAGGTATAAAGTTCAGCACTCATACCAGGGCCGGCGTCAGCACCCGGCGCACCTGGGCAAATGCCGGGGCCCTGGGGAGAGAGGGGGGCCCACTCATGCTGTCATAGATACAGCTGGGAGAGCAGAGCAGGAGATAACATGCTCTCTCCGCCCACAAAGTCACTGCTGGCTGCGTTCTCTTAACCCCTATGTGCCAGCTCTGACACAAGCATCTTCTCACTCAGTCAGTGCAGCCAGGCAGGCACACATAGGGGTTAAGAGAAGGCAGCCAGTGTGACATTGTTTGTGGGCGGAGAGAGCACGTTCTGTGCTCTGATCTCCGTCCCTGGCTGGCTGCCTTGCTGCTGAAGTTATGAGGCAGATTCAGGAGGAGCTCCTAGTCCTACCAGTGCCTGAGTGAGTGGCGCTGCTATATACTACGTAGGCTGCGCTGCTATATACTATGTGGGCTGCTATATACTACATGGGCTGCTATATGCTACGTGGGCTGCTATATACTACATGGGCTGCTATATACTACGTGGGCAGTGTTATATACTACATGGCTGTGTTTATATGCGATCATGAATCGGGGTATGTGTTAAAGGGGGGGCCCACTGAGACTCTTTCGCCCGGGGCCCTCAAAAACCTGGAGCCGGCCCTGACTCATACAATAAACTTAACCATGTTAACATGTATTCTCACTACTACTTCTGGCGCCTTTCTCTCTTGGAGATCCACTCCTTTGCCTCACTTCCTTCAGCCCTTTCCGGCAATCCTATTATACGGATGTTGTTTCTCCTCAGTCTATTTTCCAAATCATCATGTTTCTGGATGCACATTTCCAATTTTTGTTCTATTACCCTGATATGCTCTGACAAGGGTGCTGTTTAGTCTTCCAGGTTCGAGATTCTGTCCTCCGCCTGTCAGACCTTTTCTCCCAAATTTAACATATCATTAGAAGACCTAAGTCAAGTCTTTACCTCCTTAATTTTCCCGGTTAGGGAGGCAGTACTGCCTTGAATGGCAACTAGCAGTTGTTCGGAGATCTGTTTCAGAGTGGGCTCCGGATCCATATCCCCCGGCCCTTGTAACATCTTGATTTGATTTGTTTGAGGATTTCTGAATTGTTATTGAGTTATTCCCCCTGGTACAGGATCTCAACTTGTCAGCTGCAGACTGTGATTAACCGGGATTTACCGGGATCATAATTCTTTCCCCAATATATGCAAACTGAAAACAAGTCTTATAACTGGTTAGATAGTATGCCTTCACAGGATGATTGTAGTGATTCGGAATTTAATATCAAGCGGGCTACAAAGTCATATCTCTATTCAACCGTGCTGCTGTATACTTATGTGTACAAGAAAAACAAAATCCAGCTCACCATACCGACATTCCCAGGAGCTCGGAGCACGGAACCGCTGTGTCAGGGCGTGGACGAACAGGAAAGAGAAGGAGATCCAGCTCAACGAAACAGTGAAAAATCCATAGTTTATTTCACTTAAAATATAGTGAAAGGACAAAACATCAGCATACAAAAAAATTAAAACCAAGGTCAACGCGTTTCCGGTGACTAAGCACCCTTAATCATGATTAAGGGTGCTTAGTCACCGGAAACGCGTTGACCTTGGTTTTAATTTTTTTGTATGCTGATGTTTTGTCCTTTCACTATATTTTAAGTGAAATAAACTATGGATTTTTCACTGTTTCGTTGAGCTGGATCTCCTTCTCTTTCCTATACTTATGTGTAGCATGAGCAATTTGCAGAAGAAATACCACATGGCAGCAGAGAGCTGCAACTCACAAGTCCATAGGACCTTCACACACCGGCCAGATTTAATGTAAATGAGAGGGCAAGGGGAAAAGACTTTCCCCTTCTTTATCCTGCAGTCTCGGAATCAGTGCAACGGCAAAGCCAGCCAACCTCTCCAACCACGCCTGGATCCAAGCCTGTCTCCTCTTCGTGCTGAGGGGACTCCCAAGATGGCCACCGTCCCTCAGTTCTGTTCCCACCACCAGCGCTCCACAGCTCCAGGGGACCCGGACCCAGCACCCGGCCTCCAGATGCTCCCCTCAGCCTCTCCTCCCACCTCTCCAAGGAACTGCTCTGTAGGTGAGTCGCTGGTCTCTCACAGCTGATGTCCGTGGCCCAGCACATCCAGTGCGCCACTGCCTCAGCTCTGCCTGCGCTTCACTCCCCGGGATGAATGCGGTCCCAGATCCTTCTGCCAGCTCCCTGATGAATCCTCCCGCGACTCCAAGGTTCCAAACCTCCGAGAACTGGGCAGAAACTGGGTATTTGTGCAAATTACTCGGTGTCTCAGCCACTCCCCCCGTGAAATTTTTTATTTACATTGGTATTATTGTTATTGTCACGATAATTTAAAAATGCCATGTTCTGAGTAATTTTTTAGAAGGTACCATGGTGGCAGACACATGCTGTGGTCCCTCTGACCCCCCTCTTTTCTCTGCCTGTCAGCACAGTGGAATTCTAAGACACTCTTTTCCCCCCTCCCTCATGAATGTCTTTGTTCGCAGCTGTGAAACCGAAAGTAAAGAGTAGCTGCGCATGGCAATCCCTTTGTGTAGCTACGGTGATCCTTTAAGACCAAATATATCAAAACAGGATATTCACAGAAATGGGCAGTTCATATTTCCAGAAACCGCATGGACAGGGCTCCCAACTGGTGGGTTTTGCGAGCATCGCTTAGCCGAAATTGAGAAATGCATTACTGCTTAACCGGGGCTCCTAGCCAAGACATGTTTACACTTAAATGAATCCCCAGGTCTCGCTGAGCATAGTGATAACTTTGTCTTTCTTCAAGGATCATACGCCAAGATATGTATAGAAATGGCTTGTCATAACTTTAAGAAAGGGGAGTATTCAGCCTCTGAGTAAGGTCACCACAGGGGGAGTGCCTTGGTTTTGGGTACAGGGTAAGTGAGTGAGACCTCCTTCTTCACTAGTCTTTTGTCCAGGGTATAGCTGCGAGACATATCTGTAATGCATCATGATGTGTCACCCTTCCCCCGAGTGACATGGTCTGATATGAAGTGATATGAAAGAACTGTAAGTCTATTATCTTCCGTTTAATCAATTTTTATTTGTAATTGTCTATTCATACGATACTTGTCTTCTTTTATAATATTCTTTTACCCTTTTGTAAACACTGCCTATGTTTTTGGAGTAAAATATTTAAAATTACTAGCTTCGTTTTTCCTTGCTCTATAACGTGCTGCCACGTCCTCTGAAGTGAATTACGCTACTAATTGGGTTGGCTCTGGACCCATTATTAACTAAGAAAGCGGAGCTGGTGGCAGCAGATTTGTCCTGCGCTTTTGGGAAACCTAGTAGCGATGGATGGCATTGATAATTATTGTTCCCGCCTGAGGGGGGGAAGTAGTTATATCGCCCTTGTTGCAGTGTGCCCATTTTCCAGTACATAGTAAGGCAGCCTTTCTGGTGACTAATTCCTAGGTGCAGTACCCTGTCTGACCCGAGGGTAGGAGTGGCGCCCAGAAAGCTGCAAGTTTCAAACCAGAACTGAGAAGTGGGATATAGATAAATCCCCTTCAGAAAAGAACTGGGGCAACCAAAAACCATATTGGGGTCAGTGGAGTGGGACGATAAAGTTATCCCCACTGTCCCCTCCCTTTTCTGCATTGTTACCAAATCCTAATAGACTCTTTAGCCCCTCCTTTTTATGGTATTAAAAGAAAAAATTTTGTAAATAGTAAGAGGGTCTTTAAGTTTTTTCTTTTAGAGTTTCTGGAACCTTGTTTTCTATCTCAATAATCTTATCCCTAAAAAACGAACACATGGGTGGCACATGGATAGAAATCTGAAATTGTTTAACCTGTACGGGAAAGGTCAAAAAGAAGACAAAAACTGAAGCGCCGAGATTCCTTTTTTTTTTGGTGACTGCGCCTCCTACAAAAAATGCAATAAAAAGTGATCCAAACATAGTATCCCCAAAAATTAGGTCAATGAATTCACCACTTGACAAGCAAAAAAAGTCACACAGATCCATTGATGGAAAACTGAAACAGTTAAAAGTCTTGGACCAATGACAATTCTAGGGGTCTGGGAAAAACACATACAGCATATGGATGTCATCTCTGTGTTGTCCGTGTGTAACATTGCAAAGCATTGGAGCAGCTTTGTTATTTCTTTTTTTACAATAAAAATACTGATGACCCAGTAATGGTAAAATCATTCACACTGATGGAAAACCCTGATGACTCCAGTACCAGTTTTTCATATATGTGTCTAATATGGACGTGTGAAGGATATTTCAGATGGATTTGGACTGTGCTGCTGACAACTTAAGAGCAGAAAAAGGTCAAAGATACAGTTGTGTCATGTGCAAACGTTAAGTAGGGGACATATAAGCACTGGATGAGGCAGGATATAGGTCAGGAGGAAGCAAAGGTTAATTTAGAGAAGTCATATAAAGTCTACTGGTTCTGCTACTGTCTAGTCAAATTTTACCCAAAGATCATCTGAGCACATTATATATACTACAGTGCATGATGGCAATAAAGAATACATGATTAATAAATCAATTATCCATACAGGTGAATTATGTCTAGAACTAAAATATAGCACTAGTAGAAGGATGGGGAATGTGAAGAGTCTAGAACTGTGCATAACAGACATAAGTGTGTACATACGTTATCATAGAGCATTGTTTTAAGATTGTATTATTGAAAAATTGGAAAGGTAATACAATTTTTCCTATCCCCACAACAGCACCACAGGGAGACAGGGTATCCGCCCCCAAGGACAGGAAACTAGAGATTTAAAAGGTGGAGCCTCTGCCCGCTTCAGTGGTTTCCTATCCTTGGAGGGAAACCTACAGTACCTGGTGATGCCAGCGATATTTAGGACTTTTCTTCCCAGTAGGGGGGTGGATTCAGGAGATTGGAGCAGTCGCTTAGTTCCATGGCAGAACGCTCAACTGGACCCAGTAGGACAGACTGGATGGTGTAGCAGGAAGGGTTGGTATCAGAGTGCAGCAGGTAGAGCTTGAATCAGAGTGTGCAGGCAAAGTTTGTATCAGAGTGCATCAGGCAGGATCTGCACTGAAGTGTAGCTGGCAGGATCTGCACCAGAGTGCAGCTGGCAGGATCTGCATCAGAGTGCAGCAGGCAGGATCTGCACCGAAGTGCAGCTGGCAGGATCTGCACCAGAGTGCAGCAGGCAGGATCTGCATCAGAGTGCAGCAGGCAGGATCTGCACCAGATTGCATCAGGCAGGATCTGCAGCAGAGTGCAACAGGCATGAACTGCACCAGAGTGCAGCAGGAACTGGTATGCAACCTTATGCAACTTAGACTGAATAGGAAATTTGCTCAGGCACCTCCACAGTGAGGAGGAAGCAATTTATACATAATGCCCTACAGCCATTGGCTGCGGAGGAAATAACAAGTGCACTCGCTGGCCCTTTAAGCTGGAAGCCCTGCTGGACCATGCAGAGCATGGGGAAGGAAGGAACTGACCGCAGAGTGGTTGAGTGAAGTGACATGCCGGAGACCCTGCCTGTCAGAGCAAGGATCCTGTGTGGCGTTAACAGTACCCCCCTTTGCACCCCCTCCTCTTCAAGCCATCCAGGATGTTTCGGAGGAGAGTCAAAGCGTGAATAATCTCCTTAGGCTCCCAGAATCTCTCTTCGGGACCAAATCACTGCTAGTAAACAAGGAAGAAGGTCTTGCCTCTCACCTTCTTCAAGGCCAAGATGTTCTCCACCTCAAAGACATCATCCGATGCAGTTGGCACAGGCGTGGTACTGGGATCCTTGAAGAAGGGGCTCAATATGACCGGCTTCAACAGAGATACGTGGAAAGAATTCGGAATTCGTAATGAAGGAGGCAACATCAGTTTATAGGAGACCTCATTGATCTGCTTCAGCACTTCGGGCCGATCAAACAAGTACCCAACTTGTAAGAGGGAACCTTCAGCTCGATGTACCTGGACGAGAGCCATACCTTGTTGCCAGGGCGGAAGCACGGAGGGTCCAGGCGCCTTTTGTCTGCATGTCTCTTCATACAGGCAGAAGATGCTTCTAAAATGGCTGTGGTGTCCTCCCACAATTTCACAAAATCCTTGGAGAGGACATCTACTGCGGGGACATCAGAAGGAACTGTAGCTGGAAGGGAACCTAGGGTTGTCGACCGAAGACAATGTAAAAAGGAGACTCTCCCGAGGTTTCACCAACATAATGGTTGTACGAGAACTCAGCCCAGGAAAGAAATTTCACCCAATCATTGTGGTGGGCATTGACGAAGTGTCGCAGATAGTTGCCCAGGACCTAGTTGACACCCTCCACAGGACCTGGTTGACACGCTCCCCTTGCCCATTGGACTGAGGGTAATAGGCCGAGGAGAAATCCAATGCGATATCCAGATGTTTACAGAGAGCTCGCCAGAAACTGGAACTGAACTGTGAACCTCGATCGGACACAATGTGACGAGGAAATCCATGCAGGCTGAAAATATGTTTGATGAAGCTGTCAGCCAGTTCAGGAGCAGACGGAAGAGCAGACAATGGGGTAAAGTGCGCCATTTTGGAGACGCAATCCAGCACTAGAGAGAACCGGTAGGAAGTCGTCTGGGGACTTTATTGTGGGCACAAATTGGATAGGCAGCCACGTAAGCATAGATCTCACAAATAAAAAGACAGGCAGTGGATGGCACTAGAGTGTGTGATTTTACACAGATCTTGGACTTAGCAACATATGACAACTAGGTGTCACGCAAGCTTAGGGTATATGGTGCTCTGCATAATAAGCAAAAAGCTCAATAGTCCATGGCAAAAAAAGAAAAATATATGCGGCACTCACCCAGTAGAAGCTGTATAAACGTGCTCTTTATTGAAAAAGAAATGTGCATACATCCATTAGGACATCAGGTGTACAGGAGGGTGTGGTGATGGAGTCTGGATGACGGCCGTTTCGCACTGAATGTGCTTGTGCTTCAATGGGTCCACATACTTGATTACCATACAGTGGGGCAAAAAAGTATTTAGTCAGTCATCAATAGTGCAAGTTCCACCACTTAAAAAGATGAGAGGCATCTGTAATTTACATCATAGGTAGACCTCAACTATGGGAGACAAATTGAGAAAATAAACCCCAGAAAATCACATTGTCTGTTTTTTTAACATTTTATTTGCATATTATGGTGGAAAATAAGTATTTGGTCAGAAACAAAATTTCATCTCAATACTTTGTAATATATCCTTTGTTGGCAATGACAGAGGTCAAACGTTTTCTGTAAGTCTTCACAAGGTTGCCACACACTGTTGTTGGTATGTTGGCCCATTCCTCCATGCAGATCTCCTCTAGAGCAGTGATGTTTTTGGCTTTTTGCTTGGCAACACGGACTTTCAACTCCCTTCAAAGGTTTTCTATAGGGTTGAGATCTGGAGACTGGCTAGGCCACTCCAGGACCTTGAAATGCTTCTTACAAAACCACTCCTTCGTTGCCCTGGCGGTGTGCTTTGGATCATTGTCATGTTGAAAGACCCAGCCACGTTTCATCTTCAATGCCCTTGCTGATGGAAGGAGGTTTGCACTCAAAATCTCACGATACATGGCCCCATTCATTATTTCATGTACCCGGATCAGTCGTCCTGGCCCCTTTGCAGAGAAACAGCCCCAAAGCATGATGTTTCCACCACCATGCTTTACAGTAGGTATGGTGTTTGATGGATGCAACTCAGTATTCTTTTTCCTCCAAACACGACAAGTTGTGTTTCTACCAAACAGTTCCAGTTTGGTTTCATCAGACCATAGGACATTCTCCCAAAACTCCTCTGGATCATCCAAATGCTCTCTAGCAAACTTCAGACGGGCCCGGACATGTACTGGCTTAAGCAGTGGGACACGTCTGGCACTGCAGGATCTGAGTCCATGGTGGCGTAGTGTGTTACTTATGGTAGGCCTTGTTACATTGGTCCCAGCTCTCTGCAGTTCATTCACTAGGTCCCCCCACGTGGTTCTGGGATTTTTGCTCACCGTTCTTGTGATCATTCTGACCCCACGGGGTGGGATTTTGCGTGGAGCCCCAGATCGAGGGAGATTATCAGTGGTCTTGTATGTCTTCCATTTTCTAATTGATGCTCCCACTGTTGATTTCTTCACTCCAAGCTGGTTGGCTATTGCAGATTCAGTCTTCCCAGCCTGGTGCAGGGCTACAATTTTGTTTCTGGTGTCCTTTGACAGCTCTTTGGTCTTCACCATAGTGGAGTTTGGAGTCAGACTGTTTGAGGGTGTGCACAGGTGTCTTTTTATTCTGATAACAAGTTTAACACCTTAGTGACAGAGCCAATTTGGTACTTAATGACCAGGCCAATTTTTACAATTCTGACCACTGTCACTTTATGAGGTTATAACTCTGGAACGCTTCAACGGATCCCGCTGATTCTGAGATTGTTTTTTCGTGACATATTGCACTTCATGTTAGTGGTAACATTTCTTCGATATTACTTGCGTTTATTTATTAAAAAAACGGAAATATGGCGAAAATTTTGAAAATTTTGCAATTTTCAAACTTTGAATTTTTATGCCCTTACATCAGAGAGATATGTCACACAAAATGGTCAATAAATAACATTTCCCATATGTCTACTTTACATCAGCACAATTTTGGAAAAAAAAAAAAAAATTATTAGGGAGTTATAAGGGTTAAAATTTGACCAGCAATTTCTTATTTTTACAGCAAAATTTACAAAACCATTTTTTTTAGGGACCACCTCACATTTGAAGTCACATTAATCTGGTAATGGAACAACATAGCAAAGGGGCCTTCCCAACCCATAACAACATGTCTGTCATAGAGAAACAAGCAGTGAGGTCACTTAAAAACAATAAACACATAACCATTAAACCGGCAGACAAGGGAGGGGCCATAGTGATTATGAATCAAGTGGACTACATCAGGGAAATAAGGAACCAATTATCTGACACACAGACGTATAAACAGATCACTCGAGACCCCACTAGTGACATCAAAAGGAAAATAGAATTAACATTAGACAAATATTTGACCTCCAATACTATAGACCACAAGACATCCACTTTTCTAATAAATCAACACCCCATAACCCCAGTTTTTTATGTATTACCAAAAATACACAAATCTCTCAATAACCCCCCTGGCAGGCCTATAGTTGCATCTACAGATTCCATTTTATCCCCACTATCCATCCTATTAGAAAAAATCCTCACTCCTCTCACGAAACAAACCAGATCCTTCATTTTAGACACTAGTCACTTTCTGGAAATCATCAGAGGATTTTCTAACCTTCCGTCAGACTGTATCCTAGCTACCTTTGATGTTAAAAGCTTATATACATCTATCCAACATCCCTTGGGTCTCCAAGCAGTACAAGATCTCCTCAAAACGTCAGATTTATCCCAAAACTCCCAACAATTTTGCCTTGATTTATTAACAATTGTCCTGTACAACAACTTTTTTCTTTTCGGCGACCAATATTTTTTACAGATCTGCGGGACCGCCATGGGCTCGAACGTGGCGCCGGCATATGCAAATACATACATGGATGCATTTGAATGCACTTTCATCTATACAAATGAGCTCTTCAGAACTCACGCTAAAAGTTGGATTAGGTTTATTGATGACATTTTTTGTTTATGGGAAGGCACCCCTGAGAGCCTACTTTCGTTTCATAATTTCCTCAACTCAGTAAGACCTGAACTCCAGTTCACCCTTACCTGGGATTTGACAAAAATCTCATTTCTGGACACGATGGTTACTAAAAACAATAGGGGTACACTGGAGTCTGATATCTTTACCAAACCCACGGATTCAAATAACCTTCTGTTGTACACTAGTTGTCACCCAAGATCCACTAAAAACAGTCTACCACGCTCCCAGTTTCAAAGGGTTAAGAGGATCGTGTCTGATGAGAATTTACTTGAAATTCGTCTTAAAGAAATGTCAGAGAAATTCCTGGATAGGAATTATCCAAAACAACTCCTTAATACCGAAAAACAGAGAGTCCTAGGTTCAGTATCCACCCGTAATCCATCCATCAAACCTGAACGTATTCCGTTTGTTCATACTCATCACCCGATAATGCCTAAACTATATAATATCATTAACAGACACTGGCCACTTCTCCACAGGTCATACCCTGGCATTGAAGCTTTCAAAAACCCAGCACTGATGTGCAAAAGAAAGCCACCCAATCTTAGGAATCAGTGGGTAAGGGCCGACATTGGTAGCTTGACGAAACAGCCCAAACAGAGATTCATTGGCTCTAAACGGGTAGGGACATACCCATGTCTAAGTTGTGCATGTTGCTCTAATGTCATTAAAGGCGAGGATATTGTCCACCCCCATTCCGGTAAGCGATACAAGGTGAAGGATTTTTTCACATGCGAATCGAATTTTGTGGTATATGTGTTTAAATGTCCCTGCGGTTTAGTTTACGTAGGTGAAACGACACAACACATCCGTGACCGCATATCGAACCATAAATCCACAATTAGGTGCAAAAAGACATGGTTACCCATACCGGATCACTTCATAACAGCCAAACACTCCATTTCACAACTAAGATTCCAAGTTGTGGAACAGGTAGAAAGACCCAGGAGGGGCGGCAATCACGTCAAGCTACTTAAAGAGAGGGAGGCCTACTGGATACACACACTACAAACCCTCACACCAAAGGGCCTCAACAGGGAATTGGATCTCGTGACTTAGGACCCCTGGTTGAACTGCTGAGTCAGTCATATTTTGCTATAATATTATTTCCGTGCAAACATGTTGTCTATATGTCTAATTGTACATGTGTTATAACTTAGTGGTGGATGTGATTATTATTTGTTTCTTCAGATCTAACCTTGTATTAATTCTTATAGATGCACTGAGCCAACTATCTATTTCTTACACCTGCCATGGGTAAGTTACAAAGTCTCCCGGTTTTATCATTTTTTATTTTTTATTTTTTTATTTTTATTTTTTCTTTATTTTTATTTTTCTTTATTTTTATTTTTACGTCTAGTTTCATTTCATTTCATTTTTTATTTTTTTTTTTTTTTTTTTTTCCAATTCGACATTTTTTTTCCAATTCGACATTTATTTCTGGCTCAAGTTGGCTCCCTGCAGTTTTACTAATTGTTCTACGCTTTCTCCCCATTATTCTTACTGATATGCTTCTTTTACAAAAGACACTCTTGCATCTTATACCCTTTCCACTCCTCTCTTTTCTCCCCCCATTCGCCACACCTCCTCCCAGATGACAGGCAGGGAGTGTTCCACACCTCCCATGAGATACCTAGCAACTGCACAGCACATTACAGAGACTCCAAGCCTCTCTCTCATTCCCCAGTGTGCTGGCACTATTCATTAAGGGCTCACATACAGCGTTTCACACCTCCCTTTGGGAGCTGCAGCCTCAGTTTGAATAGGTGCTATAAATAGAGGCACTATTTCCCATGCAGACACACAGGCCCACAGAAGCAGGAAGACCTGACACCACAACAATAGGAGGTTGGTGACTCATCTGTTTTTTCTACCAGGACCCCACTACTTTTAATCTTGTATCTTCTCACAAGGAACCCTCTCTCCTCTTTATTTGCAGCCCTTAAAGGGACCACACTTCTTATTTTTCACACTATCTAGAAAACGCAGGTCAGTGCTTCTCCATATCATGTCCACCACTGGGTATAACGTTACTTAATTTTGTACCTAATTTTGTACCTATTTTGTCAGCTTCACTGGTCAGACTGGACCTTGTTTCCAGTCTCTACAATAGAACTTTATGTTAGCGACAGCACCCCTAATGGACCTTGTTTAGGTTATCTATTTTGACAGCGCTATCTCATACAGATACTTTTCAGATGGGATCCTTATTGTATATAGTTTTCTGTAAATAATGATTATGTTCATCTGGTTTTGTCTTTATGTAAAGCACCCCATATGTATATAACACTAATTGTTATTTGTGTTTGATTACAGTTTGAGAAAGACCCGAGGCAGGGTCGAAACGTTACTACTTCGTTTATACTCCCTGCTGTGTGTGTATATATATGAAAATTTTGTCTCAACACATGTGAATAAATACATCACATTTTTGCAAAGATATACCATAAGAGTGCGGCTGATTTTTCTATATTGGACTTGTTGTTGGGTTTTTCCCAAGTACAGCCAGCACCAACCTAAGATAGCTGAGTGCGCTCCTTTTTTCTTAATATATCACATTTGAAGTCAGTTTGAGGGGTCTATGTAGCAGAAAATGCCCAAAATTGACACCATTCTAAAAACTGCACCCCTCAAGGTGCGCAAAACCACATTCAAGAAGTTTATTAACCCTTCAGTTGCTGCACAGGAACTGAAGCAATGTGGAAGGAAAAAATGAACATTTTACTTTTTTTCACAAATATTTTACTTCAGAATCAATTTTTTTTATTTTCACATGTGTAAAAAAAGAAAATGAACCACATAATTTGTTGTGCAATTTGTCCGGAGAATGCCGATACCCCATATGTGGGGAGGGACCACTATTTGGGTGCACAGTAGAGCTCAGGAGGGAAGGAGCGCCATTTGGCTTTTTCAACATAGAATTCCCTGGAATTGAGATCGGACACCATGTCGCGTTTGGAGAGCCCCTGATGTGCCTAAACAGTGGAAACCCCCCACAAGTGACACCATTTTGGAAACTAGACCCCCTAAGGAACTTATCTAGGTGTGTGGTCAACACTTTGAACCCCCAAGTGCTTCACACAAGTTTATAACGTAGAGCCGAAAAAATTAAAAATCATTTTTTTTTCACAAAAATGATCTTTTCACCCCCAATTTTTTATTTTCCCAAGGGTAGCAAGACAAAATAGACCCCAAAAGTTGTTGTGCAATTTGTCCTGAGTATGTCGATACCCCGTATGTGGGGGTAAACCTCTGTTTGGGTGCACAGTAGAGCTCAGAAGGGAAGGAGCGCCATTTGACTTTTTCAACATAGAATTCTCTGGAATTGAGATCGGACACCATGTCGCGTTTGGAGAGCCCCTGATGTGCCTAAACAGTGGAAACCCCCCACAAGTGACACCATTTTGGAAACTAGACCCCCTAAGGAACTTATCTAGGTGTGTGGTCAACACTTTGAACCCCCAAGTGCTTCACACAAGTTTATAACGTAGAGCCGAAAAAATTAAAAATCATTTTTTTTTCACAAAAATGATCTTTTCACCCCCAATTTTTTATTTTCCCAAGGGTAGCAAGACAAAATAGACCCCAAAAGTTGTTGTGCAATTTGTCCTGAGTATGTCGATACCCCGTATGTGGGGGTAAACCTCTGTTTGGGTGCACAGTAGAGCTCAGAAGGGAAGGAGCGCCATTTGACTTTTTCAACATAGAATTCTCTGGAATTGAGATCGGACACCATGTTGCGTTTGGAGAGCCCCTGATGTGCCTAAACAGTGGAAACCCCCCACAAGTGACACCATTTTGGAAACTAGACCCCCTAAGGAACTTATCTAGGTGTGTGGTCAACACTTTGAACCCCCAAGTGCTTCACACAAGTTTATAACGTAGAGCCGAAAAAATTAAAAATCATTTTTTTTTCACAAAAATGATCTTTTCACCCCGAATTTTTTATTTTCCCAAGGGTAGCAAGACAAAATAGACCCCAAAAGTTGTTGTGCAATTTGTCCTGAGTATGTCGATACCCCGTATGTGGGGGTAAACCTCTGTTTGGGTGCACAGTAGAGCTCAGAAGGGAAGGAGCGCCATTTGACTTTTTCAACATAGAATTCTCTGGAATTGAGATCGGACACCATGTCGCGTTTGGAGAGCCCCTGATGTGCCTAAACAGTGGAAACCCCCCACAAGTGACACCATTTTGGAAACTAGACCCCCTAAGGAACTTATCTAGGTGTGTGGTCAACACTTTGAACCCCCAAGTGCTTCACACAAGTTTATAACGTAGAGCCGAAAAAATTAAAAATCATTTTTTTTTCACAAAAATGATCTTTTCACCCCCAATTTTTTATTTTCCCAAGGGTAGCAAGACAAAATAGACCCCAAAAGTTGTTGTGCAATTTGTCCTGAGTATGTCGATACCCCGTATGTGGGGGTAAACCTCTGTTTGGGTGCACAGTAGAGCTCAGAAGGGAAGGAGCGCCATTTGACTTTTTCAACATAGAATTCTCTGGAATTGAGATCGGACACCATGTCGCGTTTGGAGAGCCCCTGATGTGCCTAAACAGTGGAAACCCCCCACAAGTGACACCATTTTGGAAACTAGACCCCCTAAGGAACTTATCTAGGTGTGTGGTCAACACTTTGAACCCCCAAGTGCTTCACACAAGTTTATAACGTAGAGCCGAAAAAATTAAAAATCATTTTTTTTTCACAAAAATGATCTTTTCACCCCCAATTTTTTATTTTCCCAAGGGTAGCAAGACAAAATAGACCCCAAAAGTTGTTGTGCAATTTGTCCTGAGTATGTCGATACCCCGTATGTGGGGGTAAACCTCTGTTTGGGTGCACAGTAGAGCTCAGAAGGGAAGGAGCGCCATTTGACTTTTTCAACATAGAATTCTCTGGAATTGAGATCGGACACCATGTCGCGTTTGGAGAGCCCCTGATGTGCCTAAACAGTGGAAACCCCCCACAAGTGACACCATTTTGGAAACTAGACCCCCTAAGGAACTTATCTAGGTGTGTGGTTAACACTTTGAACCCCCAAGTGCTTCACACAAGTTTATAACGTAGAGCCGAAAAAATTAAAAATCATTTTTTTTTCACAAATATGATCTTTTCACCCCCAATTTTTTATTTTCCCAAGGGTAGCAAGACAAAATAGACCCCAAAAGTTGTTGTGCAATTTGTCCTGAGTATGTCGATACCCTGTATGTGGGGGTAAACCTCTGTTTGGGCGCACTGCGGAGCTTGGAAGGGAAGGCGCGCCGTTTGACTTTTTAATCTCTTAATTGTGAGAGCGGACGTCATTTTGGGTTTGTAGATGTGCCTAACAGCAGAAACCCCCCACAACTGACCCCGTTTTGGAAACTACACCCCTCAAAGATTTTAATCAGGGGTATATTGAGCAATTTGAACCCACATGTATGACACAGAGTTTGATAACATTAGGTTGTCATATTGAAAAAATTCATTTTTTTCCACGAGAATCTTGTTTTAGACCTGAATGTCTCGATTTTTCAGAAATAACATCAAAAAGTGGACCCCACAATTCGTTACCCACTTTATTATGAGTGCAGCAATATCCCATATGTAGTAAAAAAGTTCTGTTTGGACAAATGGCAGGGCTTGGACAGAAAGGGGCACAATGTGACAAATTTGGCTTTATTTGAAATTGAAGATCCAGGACCCATTCAAAGCTTCTAGAGACATTGAGCAAAAAAGAAAATCCTTCCAGGAATTATTACTCACAGAGGGAGGCATGCTCCTAAAACACAATGGCTGACTATAAAATTGGTCTTGCTAACAAAACAGTTGTCCCGCATTTGCGTATATTGTAGCAGGAAGAATAAACTGTACTGGAATGAAGGGCAAAATGTGTAGGAAAATGCAGCCAACTATGTGGCAAAGCGGAGTTTGTTCCAAAGATGAAAGAACACCATCAGGGCTAGAATGGCAGACACTTTCAGAGACTGGTCGTACAACGTCCTTTTAGCTCCATCAATCCCTATATGAGAGACGAATGTGCCAATAGACGTGGTACACCATAGCAAGCTCCCACCCGCCAAGGTCAGAACCGCTATATGCACAAAACAACCAGTTCTCTATAGAAAGTATTGTCTGGTACCAGAGGTTCGGCAAGAACCATAAAGTAAAGCCCATAGTGTATAAGTACGGAACTTCCTCATTTTTTAGAAATCCTACAATAAAATGATCATGCCCGTATCATCAACATAAATATAAGTAATATAAATGGAAGCCAAAGTTTTGTGTAGCAAGACAGTTATAAAAACAGTCAAAGTTAGATAAATGGTCAAAAATGTTTGAGTAATAAAGTCCTAGAATTCATTTTCAGATAATCTCACTTTTCAAGATCATTTCTGGGGTCCACATTCTAACGCTTATTGACATAGGTACGTGGACGAGAATTTGTTGGAATAGTAGTTTGGTATGGGATTGATCGAGTCGTAGAATTTTCAGATGACCTGACTTTGCAAGAACATTTGTGGGGTCCACACTCTAGAGCGTACAGACGTGGGTACGTGGATGAGAATTTGTTGGAATAGTAGTTTGGTATGGGATTGATCGAGTCGTAGAATTTTCAGATGACCTGACTTTGCAAGAACATTTGTGGGGTCCACACTCTAGAGCGTACAGACGTGGGTACGTGGATGAGAATTTGTTGGGATAGTAGTTTGGTATGGGATTGATCAAATTCTGGAATTAATTGTGAAATGGGGTAAAATGGGATCTACTAATTAAAATATTTATCAATTGTTCCAAATTGTACTACTGGGGCCACTAAGCAGAAAATAAAAATGATTGAAAAAAAAAACAAACTAATAATTGTAGGTGGTGTGGTAGGTCTCAAAACAGGGGGAGATACAAAGGCCTGGTTGGGATGGGCATGTGGGGCAAAAAAATCGGGAATCACTCCGCCTGCCATGCTTTCTGCAAACTCTAGAGCGTACAGACGTGGGTACGTGGATGAGAATTTGTTGGGATAGTAGTTTGGTATGGGATTGATCAAATTCTGGAATTAATTGTGAAATGGGGTAAAATGGGATCTACTAATTAAAATATTTATCAATTGTTCCAAATTGTACTACTGGGGCCACTAAGCAGAAAATAAAAATGATTGAAAAAAAAAAAAAACTAATAATTGTAGGTGGTGTGGTAGGTCTCAAAACAGGGGGAGATACAAAGGCCTGGTTGGGATGGGCATGTGGGGCAATAAAATCGGGAATCACTCCGCCTGCCATGCTTTCTGCAAACTCGGCACCTTTTTTGAGGATACCTTTGGGTGGGAGTGACAGGGACAGGGTGAGGAAAATGGCGTTCTGACAGTCTCCGGGAATCCTCAGAGTCGAAGGCTTCCCCCGGTGCCATGGACTCAAATATGAGGCTCTCTACTACTTTTTCCTGAAAGTGCAGGAAAGTTAGTGGTCCTTGAGATTTTTTGTATAGGACAAAACTGTTGTAGGTGGCAGTCTGAATTAGATAGATTCCCACCTTTTTATACCACGCCCTGGTCTTCCTCTTGACCAGGTATGGTTGCAGAACCTGGTCTGACAGGTCTACGCCACCCATATGTCTATTATATTCTGTGACGCAGACAGGCTTTTCTTTGTCCCTGGTGGCACCCCTCTCTCTGACCGTCACAGTGGTGTCCGTATGCAGTGTGGAAAGCATATAGACGTCCTTCCTGTCTTTCCACTTCACTGCAAGTAGTTGGTCGCTTGCAAGTGAAAATGACGCCCCCCTCTCCAAACGTCTGGACACCAACTGTGACGGAAACCCCACTCTGTTTTTCCTCACTGTCCCACAGGCCCCTGTACTTGCAGCATGGAGGGATTTGTATAGGGGGATACTCGTGTAATAATTATCTGTGTACACGTGGTACCCTTGATTGAGAAAGGGCGTCATTAGCTCCCAGACAATTTTGCCTGGGATACCAATTGTCTGGGGGCAGTTTGGGGGGTTTATTTGGCGGTCCCTACCTTCGTAAATTAGGAAGGTGGACGTGTACCCTGATGAGCTCTCGCAAGCTTTATATAATTTTACGCCGTATTTGGCTCTCTTGGAGGGAATAAATTGGCGGAATGAAAGACGGCCCTTGTAGCTCATCAAGGACTCGTCGACTGCCATATTTTGCTCTGGGGTATAGGAATTTAGAAAGGAAGTTTTTAGGAGGGAAATTAGGGGTCTTAATTTATTTAGCCGATCGTAGTTGGGGTCAGTTCTTGGGAGAGCTTGGGCATTGTCACTGAAGTGGAGGAATCTCATCAGGGCTTCGTAACGGGCTCGGGACATGATGGCTGCAAATACAGGGGTGCAGTGGACAGCTTTTGTTGCCCAGTAAGAGCGGAGAGTGGGTTTTTTTACTATACCCATATTCAGGGTGAGGCCTAAGAATTTTTTAATTTAGGGGACATTTGTGGGGATCCAGGAACGGGAATGAAAGGCAGTGGGTTTTTGGGAAATATATTGCCGGGCATATAGGTTAGTTTGGTGGACGATTAATTGCAGGACTTCGGGGCTAATGAAAATTTCAAAAAAATCAATGGGGGTAAAATTGGCGACATCTACTTTTATTCCAGGGACTGCAGAAAAAGGGGGAATTTGAGGGGAAAATGAGGTGTCATTATACCACAGCGGTGGGGGGACTGCGGTACTTGGTCCTGCCTCTGAAGCTTCAGCAGTGACGACCGACTCCGCTACCACCGGGCTGGGGGATCCCGTGGAGGAAGAGTCGTCATCACTGTCTGAAAACTGCTCAACTTCAGGGGCAGAATCTGTTTCGCTGCCGGAGCTGCCGGAGCAAAGCAGGCTGTAAGCTTGCTCCGCGCTAAAAGTTCTGCGAGCCATTTTATCTAATTCCTCCCCTAACCCTAACCCTAACCCTAACCCTACCCCTAACCCTAACCCTAACCCTAAAAAAAATTTTAAAAAAAAATTATAATTTTTTTTTTTCTTTTTTTTTTTTTAATAATCCTCTGCTGGTGATGCAGGGATTACGGAGAACGGGGGTGGGTAAATGGGATGCTGGCGGAGGCAGATATTATGTTTTTTGTCACTGACAGAGCAGCACTTGAACTGTAGTCTCTCTCTCTTCTCTCCTAGAACAACTACAAGGAGAGAAGAGAAAGGTACAGCCCAAGTGCTGCCATGTTTATCAAATATTAGGGGTTTTGATCACTGTAATTGGACATATTACAGTAATCAAAACCCAGCAGCCAATGAGAAAATTCTCATAGGTTGCTGGGTCTCTGCTGGCAGATCATGGCAGGCGCACTGCGCATGCGCCCGCCATTTTCTTCCAGCAGAGAAGAAGAAGGGGGGCCAGGAGCAGTGGGCTGGGGACCGGGGACCACTACTGAGGACCGGGGACCACTACTGAGGACCGGGGACAGGAGCAGGCGGTATGGTGGGGGGCTCGGGGGCTCTATTTCTCTCCCCTCTGATGTGCGATCACATCAGAGGGGAGAGAAATGCAAAGCATTTTTTTTTTTTTACAAACTATTTGCAGCGATCGCAATCCCGGGGGTCTGTAAAGACCCCTGGGATTGCGATCGCTCCAGGGGGTCTGCGATCGCTCCAGGGGGTCTGTAAAAACAGACCCCAATACACCGGGGGAAGCTAGGCTTTGGCGGGCGCATCTGCACATGCGCCCGCCATTTTGGAGCCCGGGCAGGAAGGAGGAGGGTCGGGGACCGGGGGGGCACCTTCTCCGGTACATAAGGTACCGTGGGGGGCTCGGGGGACCCTATTTCTCTCCCCTCTAATGTCCGATCACATTAGAGGGGAGAGAAACACAATACTAATCGCGTTTTTTTTTTTTTTTGCGATCGCCGGTAAACGGTTAATTACCGGCGATCGCAAAAGCGGGGTCGGTGAAAACCGACCCGAATCATGTTCTCTGGGGTCTCGGCTACCCCCGGCAGCCGAGACCCCGGAGAAAATCGGCCTCTGGGGGGCGCTATGTACTTTTTCCACAGCGCCGTTAATTAACGGCGCTGTGGCTTAAGTACCCTTAGCGGCCGCCGTTAAAAGGCGTATCGGCGGTCGCTAAGGGGTTAAACAGGTGCCATTACTACAGGTAATGAGTAGAGGAAAGAGGAGACTCTTAAAGAAGAAGTTACAGGTCTGTGAGAGCCAGAAATCTTGATTGTTTGTTTCTGACCAAATACTTATTTTCCACCATAATATGCAAATAAAATGTTAAAAAAAACAGACAATGTGATTTTCTGGATTTTTTTTTCTCAGTTTGTCTCCCATAGTTGAGGTCTACCTATGATGTAAATTACAGACGCCTCTCATCTTTTTAAGTGGTGGAACTTGCACTATTGATGACTGACTAAATACTTTTTTGCCCCACTGTACGTCATATCCTTTTAAAGGTTTTTGACATGCGTATTATCACACTACTACCGTGCTTTGACTCCCATGGGCAGCGGCCATTTAAAGGGACTCTGTCACCTGAATTTGGCGGGACTGGTTTTGGGTCATATGGGCGGAGTTTTTGGGTGTTTGATTCACCCTTTCCTTACCCGTTGGCTGCATGCTGGCTGCAATATTGGATTGAAGTTCATTCTCTGTCCTCCATAGTACACGCCTGCGCAAAGCAATCTTGCCTTGTGCAGGCGTGTACTATGGAGGACAGAGAATGAACTTCAATCCAATATTGCAGCCAGCATGCAGCCAACGGGTAAGGAAAGGGTGAATCAAACACCCAAAAACTCCGCCCATATGACCCAAAACCAGTCCCGCCAAATTCAGGTGACAGGTTCCCTTTAAGGATGGAAGAGACTTTCTCAGGATCCATCCTGAGTCCGGTGTCTGAGATGATGTAACCCAAAAAGGGAAGGACAGACTGTTCAAAAACACATTTCTCATACTTGGAGTAGAGTCGATTCTCCCCAAGTTGAAAAACTTGCCGAACTGCTCATCTATGTGAGGCCAGATCCAGGGAAAATACCAAAATATCATCTAGATACACAACAACGCAGGAAAAAAGCAGGTATTGGAAGATATCATTGACAAACTCTTGAAAAACTGACGGTGTATTACTGAGACCGAAGGGCACCACTCGGTATCCAGAATGTCCGTCCCGGGTGATGAAAGCCACCTTCCATTCGTCTCCCTGGCAAATGAGGATTAGATTGTAGGCGCCTCTTAAATCTAATTTGGTGAAGATCATGGCACCTCTTAATTGGTCAAACAACTCAGGGATCAGTGGGATAGAGTATTTGTTTTTCAGCGTAATCTGGTTGAGACCCCGATAGTTTATACAGGGACGGAGTGATCCGTATTTCTTTTTCACGAAGAAAAAACAGGCCCAGCAGGAGAGGAGCACTTTTGAATGAACCCCCTGGCCAAATTTTCCTGATTGTAGTCCAACATAGCCTCTAGGGGGTGCAGATCCAAGAATCAAGTTGATAGGGCAGTCATGAGGCCTGTGGGGCAGCAAAGTCTCTGCTTCCTTTTTGTAAAATAAATCGGCAAAGGACCAAGGCAGACAGGAAACCACGCAGCGATGCCGGAGAGGACGGGGCCCTAGCCGGACGTACTGGAGCCAGACACTTCTCATGACAAGAATGCCCCCAGAAGAGCATCTCTCCAGTTCTCCAATCCAACACAGGTTTGTGCTGTTATAGCCATGGTAGGCCTAAGAGAAAGGTGTGAGACATGCGTGAAAGAACATAGAAGACTATCCTCTCAGTATGAAGCATCCCAATACGGACCTCAAGTGGCTCAGTAGCCAGACAAACCATCTCCCAAAGAGTTCTTCCATCGACAGATGTTATTGCCAGGGGGTTCTGGAGCAGATGAACTGGGATTTGGAACCGATCCACTACAGCCTGGAGGATAAAATTTCTGGCTGCCCCGGAATCCAAATACGCTGACTCAATAAACTGGGATTCACCGGTTGTCATGGCCACAGTAAGGGATCAGGGGTAGAGAGATGTGTTTTCCATCTAGGGAGGCCCCTCCTACCAACCCTAGATGCTGGAGCTTCTCCGGCTTCACGGACAGACTCGAATGGAGTGACCCATGTCTCCACAATACAGGCACTGGCCTTTAGCGTGGCGATCCCTCTGTCGCTGTCTGGCAAGAGAAAGGCATTTCGATCTGCATGGGTTCAGGTCAGTCCTCGACAGGGGAGGGTGGAGGAGCAAGCAGCCATTGAAAAGACGGAGCCAGGAGCCATGGTCCTCTTTCCCGTGCCACCTCACAGCCACGCTCATAGAAATGAAGGTCAATATGGATGATGAGGGAGATCAGGTTGTAGAAGGTAATTGGTAGGTCTCGACTGGCTAGCTCATCCGTAATGTCTCCGGAAAGCCCCTCCCAGAATGTCGCCATCAAAGCTTCATAATTCCATCCGAGTTCAGATGCTAGAGTGTGGAAGAGCAATGCATATTGTCCCACAGATAAGTTGGACTGACGTAAACAGATAAAAGCAGAAGCTGAGGAAGTGGTTTGTCTGGGTTCATTGAATGCTTTGCGAAAAGCCTCCAAGAATGCAGGCAAATTGGAAATGATCGGGTCCTCTCTCTCCCATAATGGGTTCAACCACGCCAGGGCCTCGCCTCCAAGGTGCCACATAAGGAATGCCACATTTGCTTGGTCCAATGGAAGTGGTGAGGAAGGAGTTCAAAATGTAACTGGCACTGACTAATGAACCCGCGGAAGAGTTTTGGATTGCCATCAAAGCATGGTGGAGCTGTGAGTCTGGGGCCTGGTCCTTGAACTAAGCAAACCGTCGGTGGAGTCTCCTGAGAGCACATGGCTGCTTCAACATGCGGGAACTCTGGAGAGATGTTTAAGGCCTCCAACTTGGTAGGCAGGGACTGTAACTGCATGGACAGCTCCTCCTGGTGGTCTTTTTGTCTGAGGTACATAGTCCGAACAGGCAGGATCTGGGGTCCAGCGGGGTCCATAGCCTGAGCAAACTGTCACGGATGTGGTTTGTGTCTGCTGATAGAACTCTGTGTGGCATTGACCTGGTCTCTAATCTGAGCTGCTGTTAACATGCGTTTTCTGAGGCTGGTGACTTGGATAAACTTATCCTCAGAAGCAGAGGTGACTCTTGGTCTTCCTTTCCTGGGGCGGTCCTCATGTGAGCCAGTTTCTTTGTAGCGCTTGATGGTTTTTGCCAGTGCACTTGGGGACACTTTCAAAGTTTTCCCAATTTTTCGGACTGACTGACCTTCATTTCTTAAAGTAATGATGGCCACTCGTTTTTCTTAGCTGCTTTTTTCTTGCCATAATACAAATTCTAACAGTCTATTCAGTAGGACTATCAGCTGTGTAGTTGGAGCGCCCCCAGACGCAGGGCCTCGGGTTACTCGGTACCGGTCCTCTCTGGCTCAGTTCTGGGGATGTAACGGTGGCTAGACCCGGTCCGTGACCCTGCTAAGGGGCGTCCAATAAAAGAGATGATGAAAGTCAGCTAAGGTTTCGTGACGCCACCTGTGGTATTCGGTCAGGGTGACCGACGCTGCTTGGGGTACACTGGGGTGATGTGATGGCAGCTAGATGGTATACCTTCCCACAGGTGAAGTATGTCCCAAGGGCTTCCCAGTAGTGTAGGTGGCGATGGTGTGAGGTGCAGTCAATAACGAGGACACAGGGTTGCAGTCTCTTTACCTCTTTACTGAAGGCTTCGGGATCCTCAATCCAGAGCACTGTTAACAGGGCTGTCTGAGACCGGCCGGTGCGAAGGCACATCCAGAGTTCCCTTTGCAGGTGGAAATCAGTGCCTACCACTAGCGCCTGTGTGTTGTAGTTCTTCCCTGCTCAGCATTCGGGATAGTCCTCACAACTTCTGTTCTCGTTCTTTCAAGTTCTTTCTCGTTCTTTCTATTCTCCGTCCCCTAAGTTTGTAGGACGCACCCGTTTGACGGGAAGGCTCGGAGCTATTCTGGGACCCTAGAGACGCCCCTCTCCACGGTTGCCCCCTATGTCTGCTTAGGTGATGTAAGGTAGACAGCCAACCTATAATTAACTGTCCTGCGGTATTTGAAGTAAGGCATAAAGTCAGTTACTTCCTCGGTGTTCCGGTCACCGGCTACGCGCCTCAGTAGGATGTTGCCATTCTCGGGGCATGACTCCTACTGGCTCTCCTTTGTGCTTGATCTCGTTTCTCACTGTCCACAATATCCTTCGCTTCATGTCCTTTCTTTAGATGCCGCCGCAAGGTAGTGCAGGCGCGGCTCTGCAACAATCTGTCCTTGTCGCTAAGTCTCTGCCAGGTTCCCACACCTGACAGGGACCCCTCTGAAGTCTCCCCCGCAACACCCCCTGCCACGGGATGTTGCCTGGGCAAAACCCAGCCAGCTTCTATCTAACTTCCTATCCAACCCCTAGTTTTACCAGTGTGAGGAGTGGCCTAATAAATAAAACCTTTTGCTCCCCCTAGTGGCTGGACTGTGAAGTGTAATGTGTGCTGGTGATACCTGGTCAGATGAACTCCTTTAGTGCCATCAGACGTACCATCACTCCCCTTAATCGCAGAGCGACATTACTGCAGCGACCAGGTCCCTGGGGCGCTGCACTCCCCCCGGTTAAATCCAGTACTCCTGGACTGGGAAGAAGAAAAACAATATATGTTAGCAAAAGACATGCAAATTTTTGAAATGCAAGGACAATATAACAATGCTTCCCTTTATGGGAGATGAGGGCACTTGAACGTTACAAACGAAAACAAGGGTAAATATTTTTTTTTAATTTAAATAGATTTTTATTAAGAATAAACATAAACATTACATTTTCATCCATCTTTCAATTTGTTACATACAAAGTTTCCCCATTTTCGAAACCCCCAACAATCTCAACAAACCCCCCAAGGTTAAATATTTTAAATAACACTCTGACTATAAATAACTTCTGGTACCCTGCCGGGTATTCTACTAAGTGCAAATTCTGAACAATAATTTAACTTCTCCTTTAAGGGCGTATAGGCTGAACCCACTAAAGGCTTACTATAAAGTACTATCATGCAAACTCAACTTTTTCTTTATTTTTCTAACTTCACAAATGCAGGACCGCCTAGCTCCTTGTCTGTGCCTACTGCCATTGTCGCAATCAACCATCTTTCTCAGGTTCTCAGGATGACTCTCTAACCCCTACGGGTTCACTGTGTTGAAATTCGGCTTCCAACTTTTCCTGTCCTCAATCTCTAGTAACATTATTAACATTTCCTAAATCTCAACATTATTACAATTTAACTTTCTTAAGGTAACATTATACTTTAGTGCAACACGTGAACATTCCCTTTAGAAAGCAAGAACTTCTGTGCTGTATTCAAAAACAGTCTCTTCACAAAGCCTTCTTTCTTTGTAAAACCAGTAGAGGACACATTTAAGAAGGTGCGAACTATTTACAAAACAGTTTGTGAACTATTCACCGTCCATGATTCGGCAGTCTTTTAAACAGTGATGAACTTGTGCAAAACAAAACAATAGGGATCCCAGGTAAACAAAGGGATCCCTTTAAGAGTTAACCCTAAACGGGTTTAGGCAAAAGAGCAGGAAACAAACAGTTAACTATTTACATTTGTCGGGGTTTCGAGGTTTATTCTCGCGACGGTAGGTTGCAAGGCATCAGTTGGTAGTGAACACTTCCTGGGCTGGGAAGATCTGTGTTCAACTTCTCATCCGATGCGGTATAAATGTCACTAATCGGTTTTTCAGGTATAATCTGGGTTCGAATGTCAGTTTTGGTAGTAGGTTCAGTAGCGGCAATAATGCCCACTGTGGTAGTAGTATTAGGATTTGTCAGTTCAGAGTTAGTCTTAGTCATGGCAGCAGGTGGCGCTGCTACGGGGCCTACCAGTGGGTCTTCTGTCACTGGGGCAGGGTCGTTCTTCATACCTGCTTCAGGTGCAGTCCATCCGGTGCCGGCCTGCTCAGTCTCCGCTGGGATCTGGAACGCTGACTGCGGGGCCTTGCGCTGCGGCGTTGTCATCTCTGTTTGCAGTATCTCGCTTTCCGGCAGGGCTTTGCTTTCTGGCTTCGGAGCGCTGGAACTGCTTTCTTGCTCCGGACCAGACGATGCTGCCGACAGACGTCTGGTGATGCCCCCGATGACGGTCTCCTTCCACCCGGCCTCAGTGCTCAGCTGCGTCCGCCGGAGTTGATCGCTGAGCTCGTCCACTCCGGCCTGCAGGAAGTCGGGGCCAACAGGTGACGCTCAGCCGTGGTATCTCTCTGGGTAGCTGGGGGAGTCCTCTGCTCTGACCCCACGCTCCGATCCCAGGCGGCTGGCAATGGCGTCTCCCACATGGCTCACTTCTTCTTCCTCGTCCTTTTCCTGCTCTCCTTCGTGGGCGGTTCCATTTTCTTTGTCTCCGCCCTCCATTGAGAATCAGGAGGTGGATCTCGGCTCATCAAGAGAATGCCAAGAGTGTGCAAAGCAGTCATCAAAGCAAAAGGTGGCTACTTTGAAGAACCTAGAATATAAGACATAATTTCAGTTGTTCCACACTTTTTTGTTAAGTATGTAATTCCACATGTGTTAATTCATAGTTTTGATGCCTTCCGTGTGAATGTACAATTTTCATAGTCACGAAAATACAGAAAAATCTTTAAATGAGAAGGTGTGTCCAAACTTTTTGTCTGTACTTTACATAATGCCCCACAGCCATTGGCTGGGGAGGAAATAGCAAGTGCACACACTGGCCTTTTAAGAGGGCAGGAGCATGCGTGACCTAAGGACATGGCTGAGAGCCCAGCTGGAAGTTCTACTGCAGAGAATGGGGAAGGAAGGAACCGACCGCAGCGCGGGTGAGTGAAGTGACATCCCGAGATGACACCCACCCCAACAGCAGGAACTGCCATGCACGTAGGGGCTACTTCCTCCACAGGATCTCTGGCTTGGCTTTCTTCCTCCATTCTGCAGATGAGGAACGGTATAGGGAGTGAACCTCTTATAAGATTGTAGGTGTCCCGGAAATCATCACTGAGGCTGTCGGAAAAGGAAGGGAAGATTTTGCTGCATCTACTTGAGCCAGAAAATCACTAGACTCGGTCATTGCAGATGGTGGCCTACAAGCTGCATAGTTTCAGCTGTCTCCCCTTGAATGTATTTTGTTATAGGACAGAACTTGGAAAGCACAAAATAAAGCAAAGGATGTGCACTATGTAGAAGCAAATTATATCTGTCATATGATAAAAGGTTGTGACAACATTGTATTGAATAAACATTGGCAGTGGAATCCTCATCCCTTATTGAGAACCTGAAAGCGATAGTTAAAACATAGGTCACGAATTCACCTAAGGGCAGTCCCACATGTTCAGATAATTCCGGTACCGGAAAAATCGGTACCGGAATTATCCGTGTCCGTGTGCCTGTGCGTTTCTGTGGCACATCAGTGTGGCACACGAGCGGCACACGTGTGCCGCCCATGTGCCCACTGGGTACCACACGCACCGTGCAGGAGACAGCGCTAAAGTTTAGCGCTGTCCCCTGCATCTGGTGCTGAAGCCGCCATTCATATCTTCCCTGCAGCAGCGTTTGCTGTAGAGAAGATATGAATATTCCTTTTTTTTTGTTTCTCGTGTTTAAAATAAATATCCATGTCCCCAATCCCCTTTCCCACCCCCTGTGCGCCCGCCCGCTGTTCTTAAAATACTCACCCGGCTCCCTCGCTGGTGCTGCTTCCTGTCCTGGCCGCACCTTCTACTGTATGAGCGGTCACTTGGGGCCGCTCATTTACAGTAATGGATATGCGGCTCCACCCCTATGGGAGGTGAAGCCGCATATTCATGACTGTAATCGGAAGCCCCACGTGACCGCTCATACAGTAGAAGGTGCGGCCAGGGCAGGAAGCAGCGCCAGCCAGCGAGGGAGCCGGGTGAGTATTTTAAGAACAGCGGGCGGGCGCAAAGGGGGTGGGAGGGGGTGGGGACATGGATATTTATTTTAAACACGAGAAACAAAAAAAAAAAGAAATATTCATATCTTCTCTACAGCAAACGCTGCTGCAGGGAAGATATGAATGGGGCTTCAGCACCAGTGGGGGGGACAGCGCTTACTGTAGCGCTGTCTCCTGCACGGCACACGGACAACGTCCGTGTGCGGTACGTGTTTTACACAGACCCATTTACTCTAATGGGTCCATGTAATCCGTGCGCTCCCACGAACACTGACATGTCTCCGTGTTTGGCACACAGAGACACGGTCCGCAAAAAATCAATGACATCTGCACAGATGCATTGATTTCAATGTGTCTAGGTGTGTCAGTGGCTCCGGTACGTGAGGAAACTGTCACCTCACATACCAGAGCCACTGACGTGTGAAACCGACCTGAGGGACTTATGAATAGGACCTCTTATGTTCGTAGTGAGATGCTGGACACAAGCTCCTACGTGTACTTGGAAGATGGGGAATAAGGCCGCGTTCACACATTCAGTATTTGGTCAGTATTTTACCTCAGCATTTGTAAGCCAAAACCAGGAGTGGTGAGAAATGCATAAGTGGTGACTTGTTTCTATTACACTTTTCCTCTGATTATTCCTCTCCTGGTTTTGGCTTAACCCCTTCACCCCCGGAGCTTTGTTCGTTTTCGTTTTTCGCTCCCCTCCTTCCCAGAGCCATAACTTTTTAATTTTTCCGTCAATATGGCCATGTAAGGGCTTATTTTTTGCGGGACAAGATGTACTTTTGAACGACGTCATTGGTTTTATCATGCCGCATAATAGAAAATAGGAAAAAAAATTCCAAGTGCGATGAAATTGCAAAAAAAGGGGAATCTCACACTTGTTTTTTGTTTGGCTTTTTTGCTAGGTTCACCAAATGCTAAAACTAGCCTGCGATTATGATTCTCCAGGTCATTGCGAGTTCATGCACACCAAACATGTCTAGGTTCTTCTTTATCTAAGTGGTAAAAAAAATTCCAAAAAAAAAAAAAATTGCGCCATTTTCCGATACCCGTAGCATCTCCAATTTTCGTGATCTGGGGTCGGATGAAGGCTTATTTTTTGCGTGCCGAGCTGGCGTTTTTAATGATACCATTTTGGTGCAGATACGTTCTTTTGATCACCCGTTATTGCATTTTAATGCAATGTTGCACAACCAAAAAAACATAATTTTGGCGTTTTGATTTTTTTCTTGCTACGCCATTTAGCGATCAGGTTAATCCTTTGTTTTTTTGATAGATCGGGCAATTCTGAACGCGGTGATACCAAATATGTGTAGGTTAGATTTTTTTATTGTTTTATTTTGATTGGGGCGAAAGGGGGGTGATTTGAACTTTTATATATTTTTTATTTTTTTTAATATTTTTAAACACTTTATTTTTAATTTTGGCATGCTTGAATAGCCTGAATAGGAGGCTAGAAGCATGCATTCCACGATCGCCTCTACTACATAGAGGTGAAGCACAGATCACCTCTATGTAGCAGAAATGCAGGGTTGCTTTGAACGTCGACCACAGGGTGGCGCTCAAAGCAATCGGACATCAACAACCATAGAGGTCTCAAGGAGACCTCTGGTTGTTATGGCAATGCACCGATAACCCCCGATCATGTGACGGGGGTCAGCGGTGCAAGCACCACCGGCCGCGCGGCCAGGAGCGCTAGTTAAATGCCGCTGTCAGCGTTTGACAGCGGTATTTAACTAGTTAATGGGCGCGGGCTGATCGCCCGCCGGAGCCCACCTCAAAGCGGGGGTTAAAAATACTGAGATAAAATACTGAACGTGTGACCGAAGCCTTAGGCCGGCGTCACACTACCGTGTTTTAAGGACGTAAGAGAGGTGCTGAAAATACGGATTGCATACGGTACAATGATTCTCTATGCCCCAGCTCCTATCAGCCGTATTTTATTGATCCGCATTATACGGTCTTCTACGGCCGTAGAAAATCGCAGCATGCTGCCTTTGTCACCGTATTGCGCAAAAAATATGCCAATGAAAGTCTATGGGGGCCAGAAAAATACGGATTACACACGGACCAGCAGTGTGACTTGCGAGAAATACGCAGCGGTGTTCTATAGAAAAGCCGTCAATTCAGTGCGGTGCACAGTAAAATCACACTGACAGCTTACAATAGAATAGGTAGAATAAATGTCTACACATAGAATAGGTATATATATATACTGTATATATATATATATACATGTCATTGAGACACATATATGTATGTATATATTAATATTTAATACAGCGCTAGATAGCTTTAAAGCCGGTAATTCAATTGCCGGCTTTTGCTATCTCCTTCCTAAACTCGACATGATATGTCACCTTGCTATTGTAAGGTGACATTAAGCCAGATTAATAATGGAGAGGCGTCAATTATGACACCTATCCATTATTAATCCAATTGTAGGAAATGGTTAAAAAAAAACACACACACATTATTACAAAGTCTTTTAATGAAATCAAAACACAGGTTGTTGGAATATTTTATTATCCTGGTAATCCACCTGAAGACCCTCGCTTTGTAACAAATGAAAAATAAAAAAACAACAATATCTCATACCTTCCGATGATCTGTCACGTCCCACGATGTAAATCCATCTGAAGGGGTTAATTTTTTTTACAGGCAGGAGCTCTGATATAATGCAGCTGTGCTCGTGCCTGTAAAACCCCAGCGAATGAATGGAAAGTAGGTCAATGACCTGTAGTTACCTTCATTCGCGGTGATGCGCCCTCTGCTGGTTGTCCTCATATGACCTCGAGGCTGGGAAAATATTCTGAAAAGTTCCCACGCTCGAGTTCATATGAGGACAACCAGCAGAGGGCGCATCTCGCAGTACGGATGCCATACGGATTACATACGGAGGATGCCATGCGCAAAATACGCTGACACACCCTGCCTACGGAGGAGATACGGACCACTATTTTGGGGACTTTTCTGCGTATTACGGCCGTAAATTACGGACCGTAATTTTATACGCTCAGTGTGACGCCGGCCTTAGAAGGATTCTATTCAGATGTTTCATAGCAAACATCACAGCAAGATCTTTAATTGTTTGGTTATATCAGCTGCAATCTCCCATACAAAAAGCGGCTGACTTTTTATTAGACATGTCTGCAGATGCAGTAAGGCTTATGGCCCACTCATTCTCTTTATCAAACTCTGCTTGCCCGGCTCTTTGTTTGAAGAATTGGTCTTGGACCTTCATTCCAAAAATTGGCTGTGCGGCACGCTTTGATAGGGAAAATTCCTTTTTGGAGCAGTCCTGGATGAGATTCTGGAAAAAGAAGCAGATTCCTGGAAAAGGTACCCCTCTGTATCAGTCTGTAATTGTTAGTTTGCTTACTGTAAGTGATATCTGTAATTTGTATGTAACCCCTTCTCATGTACAGCACCATGGAATCAATGGTGCTATATAAATAAATAATAATTACTTTCAGAGGAAAGTCTTTTGTTTCTTGGACAAGGATCAGAGTTCCAAGATGGAAGTTCTCAAGAACTAAGGGGAAAAGCACGAATTATGACCCCTTTCCCACTGAATCAAAAAAGATCAATGATGCCAGGCCCCATGTAGCTGGAAAGTAAAAAAATGTTTCTCCCTGCCTAATTAGAAATTTAAAAAATCTAATGAAATTTAAATACCATAGGTTAGGGTTTGAAGCTAGAATTCAGTTCCCGACCGCCAGAAAGATTTTTGGTTGCTGAAATCCAGTCATCAAAAGCAGGGTGATGGGCCTTAGAACAGGAAGTCTTGTCCTTGGTGCAGTAGTGGGTCCTTACTCTGGTTCCCGAACCAGAAAAAGGGAGAGGATTCTAGAGACCTCTCCTTGAGAACTGTTGTGAGCCTAAAAACGCTGTTTAAAGGTCAAACATTTCTAAATGGAAATGCAACATGGCAATGTTAGACCTCTAGGATGCATATTTCCACATATCTGTCCTTCCAAAACATTAGAAATTTCTAAGCGTGACAGTAAATATCCAGTAAAACTTGCAGCATTTTCAGTTTGTCTCTTCCTTTTAAGTTGTCCATGGCCCTAAGAGTGTTCACAAAGATAATTGTGGAGATGTCAGCCCATATCAGAGAAATACATATTGTTCATCCCATATTTAGATGATTTCCTGATAATTGGAAAGACATGGTTAGACTGCGGACAGGCAGTATTCAGTGTCCTAGCTTCCTTGGGATCGCTCGTAAATGTAAAAAAATCAAGGATGATTCCAGTGCAAGAACAAGTTTTTCTGGGAATCCTTCTGGATTTATGCAAAGAGATCTTTTCTTCCAGAAGAAAAAGTAAACAAAATAACAGGGAAGTTTAGGAAGCAGTGAAAAAAATGCAAGAAACACATAGACAAGAGAATTCAGGTTTCAAAAACAACTCTGGAGTCCCTAGTTTGGTGGCTTTCTCTGGAGAATCTTTCACAGCTACTTCCTTGAATCCATCAGTTATCATTACGGATGATAGTCCTTTCTGTTGGAGGGAACATCTGGAGGACAGAGCTTTTCAGGAGCAGTGGTCACTAGCTCTGAGACAAGCGTCCTCAAATCTGACAGGTTGGCTCTAGTAGAAGTCCTACCTGGAGTAGAAATGTGAAAATTATTTTGGGCAACAGGTCAGCAGTGTTCTATATAAACAAGCACCAGGTCTCTGATGACGGAGACAGGAAAATTCATCTAGATATCAGAGTAAAATCTCTATTGGCACATTATTCAAAGGGGAAGGAGCATATCAAATATCAATATCTAATCCGTCACCAGTTAAGTCAGGATGAATGGTCACTGAATCTTGCAGTATTTCAGAAGATAGTCTTTTTACGAGGCCTTTTTGCAACCAAAGTCAACAAGAAGATGCCAGAGGTTTTCTCACTAAATTCCAGGCAATCTCCTTGTGGGGTGAATGCTTTTTTTTAGGAGTTAGCTTATGCCTTCCAGCTAATCTCTCTGATACCATTAGTATTAAGGAAGATTCGGTCCGACCAAGCTGAAGTAATCTTCATAGCACCCTTTTGTCCGAAGAGAACAAGGTTCACTTGGTAATGGCAGTGGGGGATCCATGGGTTCTTGTGGAAATTCCAGACCTCCTTTCTCAGTGCCCAGTCTTATGCCCAGGGTAAGGAATTTTCATTTGACGGTGTGGCATTTGAGCTGCAGCTCATGAATCAAAGGGATTTTCCAAATATCTAGACTATACCCTGATTTGGTGTAGGAAGAAGGTAACAACAAATATATTTGGAAGGGCCTAGAGGAGTTTTTACATTTTTCCTATATAGATCCCTTTGAGAGTGACCCAGTAACATTGACAATGATTTTGGAGTTCTTACATACAGTGGGGCAAAAAAAGTATTTAGTCAGTCAGCAATAGTGCAAGTTCCACCACTTAAAAAGATGAGAGGCGTCTGTAATTTACATCATAGGTAGACCTCAACTATGGGAGACAAACTGAGAAAAAAAAATCCAGAAAATCACATTGTCTGTTTTTTTTTAACAATTTATTTGCATATTATGGTGGAAAATAAGTATTTGGTCAGAAACAAACAATCAAGATTTCTGGCTCTCACAGACCTGTAACTTCTTCTTTAAGAGTCTCCTCTTTCCTCCACTCATTACCTGTAGTAATGGCACCTGTTTAAACTTGTTATCAGTATAAAAAGACACCTGTGCACACCCTCAAACAGTCTGACTCCAAACTCCACTATGGTGAAGACCAAAGAGCTGTCAAAGGACACCAGAAACAAAATTGTAGCCCTGCACCAGGCTGGGAAGACTGAATCTGCAATAGTCAACCAGCTTGGAGTGATGAAATCAACAGTGGGAGCAATAATTAGAAAATGGAAGACATACAAGACCACTGATAATCTCCCTCGATCTGGGGCTCCACGCAAAATCCCACCCCGTGGGGTCAGAATGATCACAAGAACGGTGAGCAAAAATCCCAGAACCACGCTGGGGGACCTAGTGAATGAACTGCAGAGAGCTGGGACCAATGTAACAAGGCCTACCATAAGTAACACACTACGCCACCATGGACTCAGATCCTGCAGTGCCAGACGTGTCCCACTGCTTAAGCCAGTACATGTCCGGGCCCATCTGAAGTTTGCTAGAGAGCATTTGGATGATCCAGAGGAGTTTTGGGAGAATGTCCTACGGTCTGATGAAACCAAACTGGAACTGTTTGGTAGAAACACAACTTGTCGTGTTTGGAGGAAAAAGAATACTGAGTTGCATCCATCAAACACCATACCTACTGTAAAGCATGGTGGTGGAAACATCATGCTTTGGGGCTGTTTCTCTGCAAAGGGGTATATATATCAGCAAGGTGGATAATCCAAAAAAAAAAAAAAAAATAAAAAAATTAGACTTATACTATATAGCAATTGGATACAATAAAACTTTACTTTTATTTACTACTATTAAAAAAATTCTGAATATATGCGACATATATACCCAGACAACAAACAAAAATGTATACGAAGGAAAGGACCAAGGTGAGGAAGTGCCCTATACCCTAACACAGAAGGAAAAACAAACATATACACGAATATAAAAATGACAGTACTGTTGTAAACTTGAACTGGTATATGCCAGCAACCAGTAGTAGTGCAGCACTAGCTACACTATTGGCAGACAATAAGAAAATACTCTGTGCCTCCTAATCCCTATGGAGAAAATGCAGATATAATGTCAAAAGAAATAATGCATAATAAAGCTGTCTACCATGGGGGATGTTCTGATGTGGACTGATAACTGCTAATTCCTCTATACAGGCTAAATGTCTAGACATGTGTATATCAAAAGACACTCAAAGAATACCTGAGGGACATAAATTGCCGACCACAGTGTAATATAAGGAGGCTTTTAAGGGAAAAATAAACACAACCTGAATCACTGATGTGGGTCCATAACTCAGAAGTCACCACAAAGGACTCAGCCGTTATATTGTGCCTATATACATCCCATTGTAAAGCAAAAGATAACCAGTACTGTCAATCTATAGCAGCATAGCAACGGAGCTTCAAAGCCAACATTTCTAGCAAAAATGCCCAGTAGTTCAAATTTTTATAAACATGGAACCATCCTGCCCCCTATATCATTGGTGGGCGTTCCCTTATATTAGAACTGCAAATGCTAAGAAATCGCTTGAATATGTGTGCATCAGTAACATTGATCCAGATCGGTATCTAATGTGTGTACTGAGTATTCCCAAATAATGGGTGGATCTCACCAAAGATGCCAAAAGAGAGTTCCTAGATGTCTGGATTTCTCCTGCATTGGTGAAGCTGAAAAATAGAAGCCCCGGCTATAGATGGCGTCTCCCGACGCGTTTCTTCTTATGGAGTCATCAGGGGAGTTAAAAGACCTATGCTTGCCGCTATCGTCGGTCTGCTCCCTTCTGTGCCGCTTTATACTCTCAGGTTTCTAGCGCGTCTCAGAGGTCCCGCCCCCGGCGTGTGACGCGTACCTGGTTCACAGAAGTACTTCCGGTATGTTCCGAACATGTAACTATGAAGGAACACCAGCATCCCAGGGAGGTGGAACGCAAAGCGCTTCCCTCCACCAGATACCGGCGCTTATGAGGGTCATGTTGTTAACCCCAAACATACCGCAAAGACTAGGGATGCATAGTGCACAGCTGAATATGACAGCGCGCACTGCAAATGGGGACGCATGCACAGATAAAAAGGCTGAATAGGAATAACAGACCTTTATGCATGGGCCCACCACATTAAATAAAGAACGAATACACTCATATTTATTTCGTCCCTTATATATCACCTAAGGCATGGTGCAGGTTTAATTCTTTATATTTTAGACACATGAAAAAAGTTCTCGTTGGCAGGATAGGACTATGGTGCTTCTGTACAAGACCAATGGAGTGGTGGCTCAGAACTGTCAAGAGCCAATGTATTTGTATGTACTGTGGACTATATCAATTGTTATCTAGAATATAACAGGAAATCCAGAGAAAGAGTCTAGAAAAAGCAGGGGTGGTACGGGACACCACAGATTGAATCAAAAATAGAGGAAAAGTGAAATAGAGAAAGATAGCCTATAAGCCCCTAAAACAAAAAACCCTAAGGACTACCTGCTCCCTGCCTAACAGCGGAGGTTGGCACCCTAGGAGACCCTGCGCAAATGGCGCCCCCACTCAACGACGGCTGTCCCCAACTGTTAAACCCTACGACAACCCTACTTACAAAGAGAAAAAAGTATAAGTAGGAACAATATGGGTAAAATAGAGACGCACATAGTGTGATTGGCAAAGCAAAAAGATTTTATACACTGAAGGGCAATATGGTGTAATACCCTCCGGTATAGCTACTGCCTGCTGAAGGGGCATCCCATGTAATTATACGTAGGGCACCCTCTACCTACAAGGCTAGTGCTAAGTTTCAGTGTTTGTGCAGTGCCAATGCAAGGTCATGGGAATATTAGATGTATCAATAACTTATATCAGGAAGTCGATTCGTAACAATGAGTAGAAGAATTAGGGCTACAAAAAACAATTATACGGCTGTATCTCGTTCATGCCCAGAGGTTGAACCGTTCTGAGAGTGAATATCCATCTACTCTCCTTCTGGAGAATGGTTTTGTCCCAATCCCCCCCTCTTGTTGGTACCAGAATTTTGTCTATACCGACAAAGGATATTTTCTGGGGATTGCCCTGGTGGACCCGGTTCATGTGGGTTGCCACGGGGTTTCTCTTTTATTGGCAATGTCACGGAGATGTTCACCGACTCTTTTACGAAACTCTCTTTTAGTTTTTCCAACATACTCACAAACTGTGGTGTCCCGTACCACCCCTGCTTTTTCTAGACTCTTTCTCTGGATTTCCTGTTATATTCTAGATAACAATTGATATAGTCCACAGTACATACAAATACATTGGCTCTTGACAGTTCTGAGCCACCACTCCATTGGTCTTGTACAGAAGCACCATAGTCCTATCCTGCCAACGAGAACTTTTTTCATGTGTCTAAAATATAAAGAATTAAACCTGCACCATGCCTTAGGTGATATATAAGGGACGAAATAAATATGAGTGTATTCGTTCTTTATTTAATGTGGTGGGCCCATGCATAAAGGTCTGTTATTCCTATTCAGCCTTTTTATCTGTGCATGCGTCCCCATTTGCAGTGCGCGCTGTCATATTCAGCTGTGCACTATGCATCCCTAGTCTTTGCGGTATGTTTGGGGTTAACAACATGACCCTCATAAGCGCCGGTATCTGGTGGAGGGAAGCGCTTTGCGTTCCACCTCCCTGGGATGCTGGTGTTCCTTCATAGTTACATGTTCGGAACATACCGGAAGTACTTCTGTGAACCAGGTACGCGTCACACGCCGGGGGCGGGACCTCTGAGACGCGCTAGAAACCTGAGAGTATAAAGCGGCACAGAAGGGAGCAGACCGACGATAGCGGCAAGCATAGGTCTTTTAACTCCCCTGATGACTCCATAAGAAGAAACGCGTCGGGAGACGCCATCTATAGCCGGGGCTTCTATTTTTCAGCTTCACCAATGCAGGAGAAATCCAGACATCTAGGAACTCTCTTTTGGCATCTTTGGTGAGATCCACCCATTATTTGGGAATACTCAGTACACACATTAGATACCGATCTGGATCAATGTTACTGATGCACACATATTCAAGCGATTTCTTAGCATTTGCAGTTCTAATATAAGGGAACGCCCACCAATGATATAGGGGGCAGGATGGTTCCATGTTTATAAAAATTTGAACTACTGGGCATTTTTGCTAGAAATGTTGGCTTTGAAGCTCCGTTGCTATGCTGCTATAGATTGACAGTACTGGTTATCTTTTGCTTTACAATGGGATGTATATAGGCACAATATAACGGCTGAGTCCTTTGTGGTGACTTCTGAGTTATGGACCCACATCAGTGATTCAGGTTGTGTTTATTTTTCCCTTAAAAGCCTCCTTATATTACACTGTGGTCGGCAATTTATGTCCCTCAGGTATTCTTTGAGTGTCTTTTGATATACACATGTCTAGACATTTAGCCTGTATAGAGGAATTAGCAGTTATCAGTCCACATCAGAACATCCCCCATGGTAGACAGCTTTATTATGCATTATTTCTTTTGACATTATATCTGCATTTTCTCCATAGGGATTAGGAGGCACAGAGTATTTTCTTATTGTCTGCCAATAGTGTAGCTAGTGCTGCACTACTACTGGTTGCTGGCATATACCAGTTCAAGTTTACAACAGTACTGTCATTTTTATATTCGTGTATATGTTTGTTTTTCCTTCTGTGTTAGGGTATAGGGCACTTCCTCACCTTGGTCCTTTCCTTCGTATACATTTTTGTTTGTTGTCTGGGTATATATGTCGCATATATTCAGAATTTTTTTAATAGTAGTAAATAAAAGTAAAGTTTTATTGTATCCAATTGCTATATAGTATAAGTCTAATTTTTTTTGGATTATCCACCTTGCTGATATATATATATTTACACGTGGCATGGCAGGTTTTCTTACCACAGGGATTGACACTAACCAATGGTTTTCGGAGGCTAGAGATGTGTTTTCTGATAAGACATTTGTACAGAAAAAGTATGTACCCACTTTCAATGCAGCTTTTAAAGAACTCACTAAGGTGTACAAAGATCAGATAGCCTCCTGGTGGGAGGTGCAGAGCTTGGACAATTATATTAAATCTGGTATTGTCCCTAGACATTTGAGAATAACTCTGGCACCAGGCTATCGTTATAAGAATCCCAGTTTATTAGCAAAATGGGAAAAAGAAGCGACAGATAGTTCTCTGAGACTCATGAGACTTCTGCTAGAGGAGGAAAAACAGAATTTAATTGTATTAAACGAATCTTTAAAGGAACAAATTGAAGTAACTAAAAAATTCATCTCTGAACCAGATTTTTCCAAAAAAGAGACACAGTTACAGAACTCTATAGAAAGATTCCAATATCACTTAAAGGACAAAAAACATAAGTTCTTCATAAGGGATCTACAAGAGTTCAAAGAAAATAAAGCTTACTCGTTTTCAACAAGTAGGTTTCCACGAAGAACTGAGACGGACATTTCCTCCTCAGAAGCAGAGGTCTCTGATAGTGAAGCCAGACCAAGTGGACAAAGAGGGAGAGGTAGAGGGAAAGGAAGGGGAGGTAACTGGGGTCGAGGTAACAATAAGAAATCTCCGGCCGGGAACGGTTTTTTAGATCTGAGTTACCCCCTCAGAAGCGCTCCAACCCACCCACCTAAGTACTCAAATAATTAACCTATCCTCAAGACCACTCAGTGATAACGAACTCAGACTTTTGGGCAAGGGTCTCTCATTCGTACCTACTTCTGACATGGACGTTTTTGAGACAGTAAAAGACCTCAATTTATTTGTAAGACGCCTAAAATGGAAGAAGTTCTTCTTAAAAGAAGATAAGAGACAGTGTACTGAGTTGGGAATCACAGATGATCTATTACAAGACGTACGGATGTTATACCATCTAGGAGATCCAGACCCCATATCTGATGGAAGGGGCCCCTTTACCTGTTTAAAAAACAAAAGTACTAAAATGCCACCACCAATGGGTGATCTGAGTTCTATCGACATTTTTTTGAATTTGGTCACTGAGGATATTATGAAATTGCCAGATAAAAAACTTAGGACCTCGTATAATCTATCTAAGACTGAAATGGCATGTTTGTGTGATTTGGAAAAAGACCAGCGCATCACCATAAAACCCTCTGACAAAGGGGGAAATATCGTGGTCATGGACACAACAAACTATCACACCTTATGCCTCTCTTTACTGGACAGTAAAGAGGACTATAAGATCCTCAAAAAGAACCCCCTTGGTGAGCACTTGAATTAGTTAAAATCTATCGTTGAAAAAGGCTATGACAATGGAGTGGTGGGCAAAGATGAGAGAGAGTTTTTGGTGCCAAAAAATCCAGTGGTTCCAACTTTTTACTGCCTCCCCAAGATACATAAGGGTACTAATCCCTTAAAAGCCAGACCCATTGTCTCTGGGAACAATAGCCTGACCGAGAAACTGGGTATTTACATAGACAAAATTTTGAAACCCTTTGTTAATTCTCTGAACTCCTTTGTACGGGACACCACAGATCTTTTGGGCAAACTAGATGGCATTTGTCTGGATCCAGATATGATTCTGGGGAGTATAGATGTCGAGGCACTATACTCATCCATTCCTCATGACAAAGGTCTTATGGCTGTAAACCACTATCTAAGTACCAGAGGTATACAATTTGACAAGCACAACAAATTTGTCTTGGAGGCTTTGGAATTTTGTTTGACCAGAAATGTGTTTCTTTTTGACCGTAAGTACTTCCACCAGCTCAGGGGCACCGCTATGGGTAGTCCTTGTGCGCCTTCATATGCTAATTTGCTCCTGGGCTGGTGGGAGGAAACAATGGTCTTTGGCGATGTCACGTCTGGTCCAGATGATAGAATTGTCATGTGGTTAAGATATATTGACGACGTGCTGGTTATTTGGAGAGGAAACGCTACCGAATTTGGCAATTATGTAGAGAGCCTTAACAATAATAACATGGGGCTACGTTTCACCTATGAAGTAAGTGCAACTAAACTAGCGTTTCTAGATATATGCATAGAAAAGAAAGCGGATGGAGAAATAGAAACAAAAACCCATAGGAAAGACACTGCCACCAATTCTCTCCTTCGCTGGGAAAGCAATCATCCGGCCCCCCTAAAAAGAGGGATTCCAAAGGGGCAATACTTGAGAATCCGGAGAAATTGTTCTAATACGGATACCTTTCATGAACAGGCTGTAGACCTAAAAAATAGGTTCTTAGAAAGAGGTTATCCGGAAGGGGTTCTCAGGAAGGCCTACAATGAATCAGCAAAAAAGGAGAGAAAACATTTGTTAACTCCCCGACAGAGACCAGACTATGAAAATCTTATTCGTTTCATCACTCGCTTTTCCAACGGGGCAGGCGAAATCAGAGACGTCTTGTTAAAACATTGGCCTATCCTCCTGATGGATAATGATATAAAGAAACACATTTCATCCTTTCCTCAAATCACTTACAAAAAAGGCAGATCTCTATCTGATAGATTGGTTCACAGCCATTACCAGCCCATTTGCACACCCACCTTTATGAACCAAGTGAAGGGTTGTTTTAAGTGTGGGGATTGTAAGGCTTGTACTTCAATCACAAAAACGACTATCTTTCGTGGCAATGTCACAGGCACCACTTACTCCATCCGCCACTTCATTAATTGTCGCTCGAAGGGAGTGATATATAAAGCCACCTGTGAATGCGGTTTGGAGTATGTTGGAAAAACTAAAAGAGAGTTTCGTAAAAGAGTCGGTGAACATCTCCGTGACATTGCCAATAAAAGAGAAACCCCCGTGGCAACCCACATGAACCGGGTCCACCAGGGCAATCCCCAGAAAATATCCTTTGTCGGTATAGACAAAATTCTGGTACCAACAAGAGGGGGGGATTGGGACAAAACCATTCTCCAGAAGGAGAGTAGATGGATATTCACTCTCAGAACGGTTCAACCTCTGGGCATGAACGAGATACAGCCGTATAATTGATTTTTGTAGCCCTAATTCTTCTACTCATTGTTACGAATCGACTTCCTGATATAAGTTATTGATACATCTAATATTCCCATGACCTTGCATTGGCACTGCACAAACACTGAAACTTAGCACTAGCCTTGTAGGTAGAGGGTGCCCTACGTATAATTACATGGGATGCCCCTTCAGCAGGCAGTAGCTATACCGGAGGGTATTACACCATATTGCCCTTCAGTGTATAAAATCTTTTTGCTTTGCCAATCACACTATGTGCGTCTCTATTTTACCCATATTGTTCCTACTTATACTTTTTTCTCTTTGTAAGTAGGGTTGTCGTAGGGTTTAACAGTTGGGGACAGCCGCCGTTGAGTGGGGGCGCCATTTGCGCAGGGTCTCCTAGGGTGCCAACCTCCGCTGTTAGGCAGGGAGCAGGTAGTCCTTAGGGTTTTTTGTTTTAGGGGCTTATAGGCTATCTTTCTCTATTTCACTTTTCCTCTATTTTTGATTCAATCTGTGGTGTCCCGTACCACCCCTGCTTTTTCTAGACTCTTTCTCTGGATTTCCTGTTATATTCTAGATAACAATTGATATAGTCCACAGTACATACAAATACATTGGCTCTTGACAGTTCTGAGCCACCACTCCATTGGTCTTGTACAGAAGCACCATAGTCCTATCCTGCCAACGAGAACTTTTTTCATGTGTCTAAAATATAAAGAATTAAACCTGCACCATGCCTTAGGTGATATATAAGGGACGAAATAAATATGAGTGTATTCGTTCTTTATTTAATGTGGTGGGCCCATGCATAAAGGTCTGTTATTCCTATTCAGCCTTTTTATCTGTGCATGCGTCCCCATTTGCAGTGCGTGCTGTCATATTCAGCTGTGCACTATGCATCCCTAGTCTTTGCGGTATGTTTGGGGTTAACAACATGACCCTCATAAGCGCCGGTATCTGGTGGAGGGAAGCGCTTTGCGTTCCACCTCCCTGGGATGCTGGTGTTCCTTCATAGTTACATGTTCGGAACATACCGGAAGTACTTCTGTGAACCAGGTACGCGTCACACGCCGGGGGCGGGACCTCTGAGACGCGCTAGAAACCTGAGAGTATAAAGCGGCACAGAAGGGAGCAGACCGACGATAGCGGCAAGCATAGGTCTTTTAACTCCCCTGATGACTCCATAAGAAGAAACGCGTCGGGAGACGCCATCTATAGCCGGGGCTTCTATTTTTCAGCTTCACCAATGCAGGAGAAATCCAGACATCTAGGAACTCTCTTTTGGCATCTTTGGTGAGATCCACCCATTATTTGGGAATACTCAGTACACACATTAGATACCGATCTGGATCAATGTTACTGATGCACACATATTCAAGCGATTTCTTAGCATTTGCAGTTCTAATATAAGGGAACGCCCACCAATGATATAGGGGGCAGGATGGTTCCATGTTTATAAAAATTTGAACTACTGGGCATTTTTGCTAGAAATGTTGGCTTTGAAGCTCCGTTGCTATGCTGCTATAGATTGACAGTACTGGTTATCTTTTGCTTTACAATGGGATGTATATAGGCACAATATAACGGCTGAGTCCTTTGTGGTGACTTCTGAGTTATGGACCCACATCAGTGATTCAGGTTGTGTTTATTTTTCCCTTAAAAGCCTCCTTATATTACACTGTGGTCGGCAATTTATGTCCCTCAGGTATTCTTTGAGTGTCTTTTGATATACACATGTCTAGACATTTAGCCTGTATAGAGGAATTAGCAGTTATCAGTCCACATCAGAACATCCCCCATGGTAGACAGCTTTATTATGCATTATTTCTTTTGACATTATATCTGCATTTTCTCCATAGGGATTAGGAGGCACAGAGTATTTTCTTATTGTCTGCCAATAGTGTAGCTAGTGCTGCACTACTACTGGTTGCTGGCATATACCAGTTCAAGTTTACAACAGTACTGTCATTTTTATATTCGTGTATATGTTTGTTTTTCCTTCTGTGTTAGGGTATAGGGCACTTCCTCACCTTGGTCCTTTCCTTCGTATACATTTTTGTTTGTTGTCTGGGTATATATGTCGCATATATTCAGAATTTTTTTAATAGTAGTAAATAAAAGTAGTATTCTCTGCAAAGGGGCCAGGACGACTGATCCGGGTACATGAAAGAATGAATGGGGCCATGTATCGTGAGATTTTGAGTGCAAACCTCCTTCCATCAGCTAGGGCTTTGAAGATGAAACGTGGCTGGGTCTTTCAACATGACAATGATCCAAAGCACACCGCCAGGGCAACGAAGGAGTGGCTTCGTAAGAAGCATTTCAAGGTCCTGGAGTGGCCTAGCCAGTCTCCAGATCTCAACCCTATAGAAAACCTTTGGAGGGAGTTGAAAGTCCGTTTTGCCAAGCGAAAAGCCAAAAACATCACTGCTCTAGAGGAGATCTGCATGGAGGAATGGGCCAACATACCAACAACAGTGTGTGGCAACCTTGTGAAGACTTACAGAAAACGTTTGACCTCTGTCATTGCCAACAAAGGATATATTACAAAGTATTGAGATGAAATTTTGTTTCTGACCAAATACTTATTTTCCACCATAATATGCAAATAAAATGTTAAAAAAAACAGACAATGTGATTTTCTGGATTTTTTTTTTCTCAGTTTGTCTCCTGTTATGTTTGCTAATGACAGGTGTTATGAAGGCAATCCAGAAACACAGTGTGCTTAGCGATCAGAGCGCACACAGTGATCTGACAAATACCCAAAAATACAAGAACGAGCTCTGAGACGTGGAAACTCTGTAGACTGCACCCCTGATCCTATCCTAAACACAACTAAAAGCGGCTGTGGATTGCGCCTAACAACTACCTAGGCAACTCGGCACAGCCTAAGAAACTAGCTAGCCTGAAGATAGAAAAATAGGCCTGACTTGCCCCAGAGAAATTCCCCAAAGGAAAAGGCAGCCCCCCACATATAATGACTGTGAGTAAGATGAAAAGACAAAACGTAGGGATGAAATAGATTCAGCAAAGTGGGGCCCGATATTCTAGGACAGAGCGAGGACAGTAAAGCGAACTTTGCAGTCTACAAAAAACCCTAAAGCAAAACCACGCAAAGGGGGCAAAAAAAACCCACCGTGCCGAACTAACGGCACGGCGGTACACCCTTTGCGTCTCAGAGCTTCCAGCAAAACAAAAGACAAGCTGGACAGAAAAAAAGCAACAAAAAAACAAAAAGCACTTAGCTATACAGAGCAGCAGGTCACAGGAACAATCAGGAGAAGCTCAGATCCAACACTGAAACATTGACAAGGAGCAAGGATAGCAGCATCAGGCGGAGTTAAGTAATGAAGCAGTTAACGAGCTCACCAGAACACCTGAGGGAGGAAGCTCAGAAGCTGCAGTACCACTTGTGACCACAGGAGTGAATTCAGCCACAGAATTCACAACAGTCTCCCATAGTTGAGGTCTACCTATGATGTAAATTACAGACGCCTCTCATCTTTTTAAGTGGTGGAACTTGCACTATTGCTGACTGACTAAATACTTTTTTGCCCCACTGTAAAGGTGTAGAATTAGGACTGTCCGTTAATACTCTTAGGGCAACAACCCATATGGATCGCCCCCAAGAGCTAGGGGAACTCGGTACCGGTCCTTCGGTTCTCAAGGAGGATATCACGGTGGCTGACCCGGTCCGTGGCCCTCGGGAAGTCCGTTGTAAAAGGGAAAGGTCTTTAAAGGGATATATTCGGGACGCCACCTGTGGTATTCGGTCAGGGTGACCGACGCTGCTTAGGGGTCCACTTGAGTGATGTTTTGGCAGCTAGATGGTGGTGTCTTGTTCCGCTTCCTCCCTATACTGTGGTATTAATTGTCGTTGGTACTCAGGGGAGGACTCTAAGGTCGTGCCCCTGTAGTCCGGAGCCGGGAAGTGGGGGTGTCGGGGTCCCAGCAGCCGTAGTAGGGGAAGGAGCGGTCATGGGGGCAGGCAGATCCCTGAGATGCGGCTATGTCTGGTACCTGCATGTGAGGCTATTCCACCGATGCTGTTCCACTCCTCCGAGGAAGGCGCTAGGATCAGCGGCAGCATGGGCGGCGACTCCTCCATTGACAGCTCTGAGAGGTCCACACACTCCAGCGGCGGCATGTCTGGGTACTCCTCCGGTGATGGAGGTCTGCGCTGGCCAGCACATTTCTCCTCAGGTGCCCGGGGGTCGCCATGTCTGCTTCTTCGTCCTTTGCCCGCTCTCTTCTCCGTGGGCGGTTTCTTGGTCTTTGTCTCTGCCCGCCATTGAGGATCAGGAGGCGGATCTCAGCTGCTGATGGACACATCCTCAAGGTACAGAGATATTTAGACTGGGCGGCCATTACTTTTCGCGCTCTCAGTTAGTTCACGCCCACAACGACACACCCTTCTTATGCGCTCCTTGTGGCGCTGTAATGGCAGCGGTCTTTTGCAATACACAGTCTTTTAGTAAATCACAGTTCAAGTACAATTCTGGCACAGTCTCTAGGCACACATGACCCAATTTTCAGGCTTAAGGAGATCCTTTTTGTGACGCCAAAGATTTTGGAGCGCCCCCAAGGGCTAGGGGTACTAGTTACCGGGTCCTTCGGTTCTCAAGAGGGATGTCACGGTGGCTGACCCGGTCCGTGGCCCTCGGGACGTCCGTATTAAAATGGGGAAAGGTCTTTAAAGGGATATGTTCGTGACGCCACCTGTGGTATTCGGTCAGGGTGACCGACGCTGCTTAGGGGTCCACTAGGGTGATGTTTTGGCAGCTAGATGGTATACCTTCCCACTGGTGAAGTATGTCCCCAGGGCTTCCCAGTATGTAAATGGTGAATGGTGTGAGGCGCAGTAAGAACGAGGACACAAGGTTGCAGTCTCTTTACCTTTTTACTGAAGGCTTCAGCATCCACAGTCCAGAGCACCAGATCACAGGGCAGGCAGAGTCCGGCCGGTTTGAAGGCAAATCCAGAGTCCCCTTATCCAGTTGGAAATCAGTAGCCTTCCTCTATCACCTGATTGTTGTAGTACTTTATTGCTGAGCGTCTCACAAGGTCCTCACAACTGTTGTAGATGTTCTAGATGTTATGTATCTCTGTCCCCCAGATGGATAGGAACAAACCCTTATGACTGATGGCCTGAGGCTTTTTACAGGGACTCTAGTATGCCCCGGCCCCCACAAGTTGCCACCGTGCCTCCTGGGTATAGGGTGGATCAGTAACTTGGAATTAGCTGTCCTGCCGGTCTGTGGAGCAAGGCATAAAGGACTGTTGCTCCCTCGGTGTTCCAGTTACCGGATCCTGCGCCTCAGAAGGAGGCAGCCTGTATCAGGGCAGAACTCCTTCTGGTTTCCTCTCCTTTTGCTATGACTTCTTCACCCTCTCTACAATACAGTTCTCTGATCGTGTCTCTTTCTTAGGATGCTGCCGCACGTGGGGCAGGCGCAGCTCCGTGGTCTTCTGCCTAGGCCTCTGACAGGCTCCCACCCCTGTCAGGGACCATCTCTGTCAGCAACTACTCGATGTTCCTCCTTCCTCTCTGTCTGCCTGACAGGAACTCACTTCCTATCCAGTTTACCAGTTTTACCTAACTGTGAAGAGTGCCCTAATAAATAGGAGCATAGCTCCCCCTGGTGGAATGGAGTGTGAAATGTGTTGCATGTTTGTGATACCTGGTAAGGAGATCTCCTTTATTGCCTTCAAACGCAACATCACTCCCCCCTAGAGGAGAATATTACTGCAACGACCTGAACCCTGGGGCGCTGCACATACCTGTGGGAAAAAAAAAGTTCCGATATCCGGACCAGGAAAACGGAGTAGTGTCAGGTGAGTACAATCTGATTTTTCACACCTAGCATCCGATTTGCATCCGAATGCAGGGCGATTGCTATCTGATTGCAATGCGATTTGTAACATTAGCTTTTACATAGAGCAATTCTCTGTCATATACACATAGATTTCAAAGGAAATATTCTTAAAAACATAGTAAAATCACAGCAGGACCCGACAGGATAGAATAGATGGATTACATACAGTACATACACATACAAGTGATTCTCACAAAAATAGAATATCGTCAAAAAGTTTATTTATATCAGTTCTTCAATACAAAAAGTGAAACTCATATTATATCACGTCATTACAAACAGAGTGATCTATTTCAAGGGTTTATTTCTGTTAATGTACTTGTAGAATAGATAGATATATCACAGAACCCGACAGGATAGAATAGATGAATTACATACAGCAGGCATGTCAAACTCAGGGTACCCCGAGGGCCACATGAGTAACAAGAGGTTGTTGCGAGGGCCGCACACAGCAGCTAATGTCACACACGTATTTTAACAGCAGTCAATGAAAACAAGATATGAAGTAGTAATATGTAACAGCAACATATATTTGCAGTGAACAACAGCAACTATTATAGTCAACAAAAATACAGCAATTAAAAACTAAACATTTATTTGCTATAATTTTTTTCAATCATTAGTGTTTTGTCCTGAGGCTTGACACCTCTTTGTGCTAACAATTGTTGGTATATCAGGCTGAAATTACAACGCAGTGCCAACTTTGAACAAAGATGATAAGTGGTGATCAGTCAGCCTTGTTCTCTGAGAAGATTTTGTTAGTTTCATAAAAGAAAATAACTGTTCGCAAACATAGGTTGAACCAAACATTGCCATAATCTTTGTGGCAAACTTTTTAAAGTTGTTAAACTTTTCAGGAAGGTATGAAAAGAAATCAGGTATTCCCACTTCAAGATACTTTGCTCTGAGTGTAGAATCAGATTGTATTTCTAAAAGTTCCATCTGCAGGCTTTCTTCTGCCTTTGCAACATCAAAGGTGAATGGTGCTGAGAATAATGCAAACTGATGTTCAAAAGATGACAAATCACAAAATCTTTCCTGGAATTCCTTTGACAATAGCTTCAGATGACTGTCATACTTAGCAAAGATAAGTACAGACTCAGTATTAGCTGTGTTTTTTAACTCTTTGCACGTAGGAAAATGAACTAAATTTTCATTTGACAACTGCAACTTCCATAAGCTTAGTTTTGCAAGGAAGCACTTGATATCATCATACAGATTAGTGATGAGTTTGTTTTCACCTTGTAATTTCAGATTAAGATCAGTTAAATGTGCAGTTATATCCACAGCAAAAGCCAGGTCTTGTAGCCAGCCTTTATCTGTTATTTCATCCGTGTTTTGACCTTTCATCTCCAGAAACATAACTATTTCTTGTCGCAACAAATAGAATCTTTTCAGCACTTTGTGACATGACAACCAGTGAATTTCTGTGTAGAATGGAACGTCTGTGAACTAATTATCCATATCTTCCAACAGCTGACTGAACTGACGGTGGTTGAGAGCACGACCTCTGATAAAGTTTATCGTCTTTGTCACCAAGCTAAGCACATGATCCAACTTTAAAATTTTTGAACACAAGTTCTGCTGATGAATTATACAGTGAAAATGTACAAATGATGAATGTGTATGTAAGTTTTCAATTTTTTTTCGTAACTTGGCAGCAACACCGTTATGTCTGCCAACCATATTCGCAGCACCGTCAGTAGCTAGACATACAAGCTTACACAAATCAAAGCCATATTCAAACAGAACCTGATCGACTTTCTCAAAAATGTTCTCGCTTGTCGTAGTGTCATGCATGGGTACCAATTCAAGCAGTTCTTCATAAATTTTAAATTTGCTATCACAGGCCCTGATGAAGATTGCAAGTTGTGCTATTCCACTGACGTCAACGGACTCATCAATAGCAATAGAAAAATGTTCAAATCTTGATGATGCAGCCTTCAACTGTTGTTTCACATCACTGACATTTCATCAATCCATTCAGCAACAGTGTTCCTGGTTAATAAAATGCTTTTGAATAACTGTGCTTTCTCTGGACATACAATTTCAGCTGTTTTTACAAGGCATTGCTTTATAAAATCCCCTTCACTATAGGACTTCCCGTTCACGGCGATCATTTTGCTGAGTTCATAGCTTGCAGTAACGGCAGCGACAGTCCCTTTCTGAATTTTCGTAAAACAGGTCTGTTGTTGCGTCAAATTAGCCTTCAACTCCTTTAATTTTGAAACACGCATTAGGCCTTCAAATGAGTCATAAACTCTGTGGTTCGTTTCGTAATGTCTTTTCAAGTTGTACTCTTTTGGTGTGGCGATGCAGTTGTTGCAAATTAGACAGTGTATCTTTCCTCCTACTGTTATGCAAAAATATTGCGACTCCCATTTCTCTTGAAATACTCGTCTTTCTTCGATCAATTTTCTTTTTCTCATTGTTGGGGGCGCATTGGCCATTTTATAATCAGAGTTTTCTGTGAAGAAAATTATCTGTTTACAAACTTTGCAAACACTGGGTTTCTCTAGCCTAAGCACACAGCTTGCCAAAATGCAGTCCCCAGATGCTGTCGTTAAATCGAAATGGAGCAGTTCTACCGGTACATATAGTAACGACTCCCCCAGCAGGTTTTATAAAGATGGAGCTGTTCCACTGGCCAATATAGTAATGATTCCCCCAAAAGGTTATGTACAGATGGTGCTGTAATACTGGTATCTATATATTAGACACCTTATTAGTGGCTGCGGAGTTAACTTACACACCATCCACAGCAGCACACCGTGCTGATTGTATCACAGTCTTAGGCTTCATGCACATGGCTGTAATCAGGGCCCAAACTAGAAAAAAAAGGGCCAATCTTTTGAATGGACCCCCATACACACTTTCTTGCAAAGTCTCAAAAAAAACTCTGGGAAACAGAGTACCTTTAGTGCCCCACACACTTTAATAGAGCCCTTAGTACCTTCACCCAGTAGTGACACCCCCTTAGTTATCTGCACACACACAGTATGCGTGCGGTCAACTTACTTTTCCCCATCGAGTATGAAGTCTTCTATGAATCTATGTGGACCACAAATGTCCCCCCATGGTGAATTTGCCACCTCCGTGCTACCCACCTCAGTATGTCTTCACATTGTACAATGCCCCCGGAGTTGCCGCCTGCAGCAAGGGAATTATTTAATCCCCCTTGGTAAAAGAAAGGCATCAATCACTTACATAAATCAATGGGGACAGAACAGTTTTGCGTGTTTTATTGTTAGTGAATGATCTCTGTGTGTTCCCCTGGGTCATGTTATTTTAATGAAAGCCGTCAGATTTTAGTGCAGCATTATATTCTCTAAATTCATATTCCTTCCAATCCCCCTTGGTGGGGCCTGAAGAAGCACATAGCGGCTGATCCTATTATCAGTAATATTAGTGTTATTTAACGGTTAAATAACACTAATATTACCGATAATAGGATAAATTTTAACCCTCTTATACAAGGAGAGGAGCTTACAGACACCCACACATGAGCTGGGAAGGCCTCTACAGGAGGGCCACTCACTTACTTGGACTTGGGTCCCTTCTTCCTCGGTCACAGTATCCCACCCAGTCACTCTCAGCCTTCCTGACATAGGACGGTGATCAGCAGCAATGTGAGCCGCAGAAGTACAAAACGCGTGATCAGCACTTCCGGGTCGTCATTCATTGGCCCACATCCCTGCATATGACCTGCTTATGTGATCAGCAGCCAACCAAAGTACACACGTCATGGATTAACACGGAGCTACTTGGTCGGCTGCTGATCACGTAAGCAGGTCATATGCAGGGATATCGGACAATGAATGAAGAGCCGGAAGTGCTGATCGTGAAGTTTTGAGCATCTGTGGCCCGCACAAAAGTCTCAAACTTTGTGTTTACAGACAAAGTTTGAGACTTTTGTGCGGGCCGCAGATATGCCTGTAAAGGGCCGCATGCGGCCCGCGGGACGCGTGTTTGACATGCCTAACATACAGTATATACTGTACATATAGAATAGATAGATACATTGATGTCAGTGACATAAACAATTAGTACCGTGTGTGTGCAGCTTACTGTACATGTATTTAATTATTAAAAGAATATTTTTCTGAAAAAAAAAAAAAATGGCGTGGGCTCCCTGTAATTTTCTTAACTAGTAGAAAGAAAGCAGTCAGCTGGGGGCAGGTTATCTGCCCTCAAATGGTATTGATAAAAAGTCAGCTTAGCAGAAAAAAGTAATTACTCTCCCAGCCCAAGTTCTTGAAAAATGGGGATGCTACGGGTCTCGGAAATGGCGCTTTTGTTTTTACAAATTCTGGATTTCTTTCACCACGTAAATAAAAAAGAACCTATACATGTTTGGTATCTGCAAACTCGTAATGACATGGAGAATCATAATAGCAGGTAGTTTTTAACATTCAGTGAACATGGTAAAAAAAAATTGTGGAATTGTGCTGTTTTTGCAATTTCACAGCAACTCGTCCCACAAAAAAAACAAGCCATCACATTCTATATTGATGAAAAAATAAAAAAGTTATGGCTCTAGGAAGAAGGGGAGCAAAAAACGAGCCAGAAAACGTAAAATCCCAAGTTGGTGAAGAGGTTAATTCAATACATGTCTGGGTGTCGGAAAACTACCTCTTTTTTTGTTTGTTTACAGAGTCCAAACAAAGGTCAGGCTGCATCTAAAAGGACCCTGGCTAGATGGGTTAGATGGGCAATTTCGTTAGCCTGTTCTCCTGACACCCTGCTCCTGAAAATGTAAAAGGTCACTCTACAAGAGCCACAGTGGGAACGGAAAGTATTCAGACCCCTCTAAATTTTTCACTATTTGTTTCATTGCAGCCATTTGGTAAATTCAAAAAAGTTCAATTTTTTCACATTAATATACACTCTGCACTCCATCTTGACTGAAAAAAAAACATATATGTAGAAATTTTTGCAAATTTATTAAAAAGAGAAACTGAAATATCACATGGTCATAAGTATTCAGACCCTTTTGCTCAGTATTAAGTAGACGCACCCTTTTGAGTTTGCACTGCCATGAGTCTTCTTTGAAATGATGGAACAAGTTTTTCACACCTGGATTTGGGGATCCTCTGCCATTCTTCCTTGCAGATCCTCTCCAGTTCCGTCAGGTTGGATGGTGAACATTGGTGGACAGCCAATTTCAGGTCTCTCCAGAGATGATCGATTGGGTGTAGGTCAGGGCTCTGGCTGGGCCAGTCAAGAATGGTCACAGAGTTGTTCTTAAGCCACTCCTTTGTTATTTTAGCTGTGTGCTTAGGGTCATTGTCTTGTTGGAAGATGAACCTTCGACCAAGTCTGAGATCCACAGCGCTCTGGAAAAGATTTTCATCCAGGATATCTCTTTGGCAGCATTCATGTTTCCTTCAATGGCAACCAGTTGTCCTGTCCCTGCAGCTGAAAAACACCCCCATGGCATGATGCTGCCACCATGTTTCACTGTTGGATTTGTATTGGGAAGGTGATAAGCAGTGGCTGGTTTTCTCCATACATGCCGCTTCACCAAAAAGGTCTATCTTTGTCTCATCAGACCAAAGATTCTTATTTCTCTTAGTCTGGGAGTCCTTCATGTGTCTTTTAGCAAACTCTATGCGGGCTTTCATGTGTCTTGTACTGAGGAGAGGCTTCTGGAGCTCAGCCACAGTGATCTTGGGGTTCTTCTATACTTCTCTCACCAAGGCTCTTCTCACACGATTGCTCATTTTGGCTGGACGGCCAGGTCTAGGAAGACTTCTGGTGGTCCCAAACTTCTTCCACAAGGATTATGGAGGCCACTGTGCTCTTCGGAACCTTGAATATTGCCGAAATTCTGTTGTAATCTTGGCCAGATCTCTGCCTTGCCATAATTCTGTCTCTGAGCTCCTTGGCCAGTTCCTTTGACCTCATGATTGGTCTGACATGCACTGTGAGCTGCAAGGTCTTATATAGACAGGTGTGTGTGTAAGGAGGTGAAGCACAAGAAGAGTCTGGGGGCGGTTACCTTCTTGGCTCCATGCCTGGAACCATTGAGCTGTGCTACAGGTTCCCCAGGGGGCAGACTTAGAGACCGGGACTGGAAGGAAGCCGGGCAGAGAGCGGGAAAGGCACGCGTGCAAGGGCCAGAGCAGCGGTCAGAGGAGTACGCAGCTGCACTCCGGGAAAGAGATAGCGCTCCCGGTCAGAGGACAAAGACAGGGAGATCCCCCAAAAAGACTGCACCTTGCTGTGCTGTAAAAGTTAAAGACTCGGAGCCGGTGTATACCACATTAATTCCCGAAACCCCAGGCAGCGGGTTCCTGCAGAAGGAATAGAAGAAAGGCGTTCCAGCTCCTTTAAAAATTTTCAAAAACTTTATTTCTCCATTAAAATGCGAAACAGCAATCCTTGCCTTAGTGCGAAAATGTAAGTGCAGAGTACATGCGACGCGTTTCGATCTAAATGATCTTACTCAATGCATTGCTAAGTCCTGCTTTTCTCATTCTGAGCATGCCCTGAGTAAGATCTCTCAGTGGAGATCGAGGGTCACATGGTAGGAAGGTCCTATTGCTGCTAGGACTAACTCCTGCTTTTCACACACTGAGCATGCCCAGGGTAAGATCTCTCAGTGGAGATCTAGGGTCACATGCTCAGTTATGGCAGTCTCTCATTGGTCCTTTTAGGAAGGTCTTTTTCTTGCTGCAGCTATATAAGGCTCGCATGGCCGCACGGCCATGCGCTAGTATCAATGCATGACATGAGTTTTGCGCCACTGTGGTCACGCTTGTGTGTATTCAGGGACCCGGCTGAAATAAGCCACTAGAATACCGGCACCTCCGGTGAGGAGATTGTGTGTTTGGTTACAGGGCCCCGGCTGAAATAAGCCACCAGAATACCGGCTCCACTGGTGAGGAGATTGTATGTTTGCCTCCTGGACTGCGTGACCACAAGCTGCTATCTGCTCAGCAGTTACTGTGTATTCCTGTGGAGTTTAACAGGACACAGTCCTTTCCTTATAGCGACTCTGTGAAGCAACAGAGTTCGCTTCTACCGCCATATCGTGCCGCTGTTTGCCAGCAGCAGGTTCTATTCCTGCACGGTGGACCCCGGGCTGCGAACGCACCAAATAACATCTCTATATTTACTCGGTGCGTTCCGCCAGCCCTAACAGCAAGTAACGTAATTTACTTACTAAGGGCAGAAATTCTGCAACAACAAAAACTCATGGAGGGAATGTAGCCTTATAAACAGGCTGCGCATTACCACCTCAAACTTTCCCTCATCCAGCACTATGACAACCAGCACAGCAGAGTCCTGCATACACTGAGGCCCCTGATCATGTGACCCCTGACTCCTCCCCTCCTGTGACCTCATCACAGGTCCTGTGCCCACAGAACAGCCATATATGTGGTGTGCGGCTCTGCAGGTGGAGGTAGGTGCTGGAGATTCCCCATTACTGGGCGGGGGCAGGGGGCAGTAATCCAGGGCCTGCGTTATGGATAGGCAGACCAGGCAGCTGCCTGGGCCCCCCCGCTCCTACAAGGGCCCCCTGCTGGTTCCACAATGGAGCTTGCTTACAATTAAAATAATTATAATAATCTTTATTTTTTTATATAGCGCTAACATATTCCGCAGTGCTTTACAGTTTAGCACAAGGCAGTGCTTCGCTTTGAAGAAGAGGTAGACATAAGTGCATCTGTTCTGCAATGTGAGCGTTTCCAGGCGGCTCTGCACTGCCTTGTGTTATCTATTGCAATGCCGGCTGCAATCCCCGAGGCTGAAGCAGTCAGGCCTGTTATACTGACCTGCGCTCTGCATGTTCTCCTGTTCTTCCACTATGGCCCTCCATCCTCACTCTGCAGCAGGCTTCAGGGTTATAATTTATACTGTGTCCTGGGCTGGCAGCTGCTGTTCAGCGGCAGGACCTTCCTATGTGACTTTGCACAGCAGCTGCCTGTCAGGACACAATCCAGGAGCTGGGCTGCCACCCAGAAGTGTTCCCATATAGACACTTCACTGCTTACTGGTGAGTTTTTTTCAACTGCACTACCACACCAGTCACACACTGCAGTCTGCACAGTCAGCAACCAAAACTCCAATGTAATTAACGTAAAAAAAGAAATAAAAAAAGAAGTGATGGGCGCCGCCTCCACTTGCTGCATTATCGTCCCCGGCGCCTGTGTATTAAGTTTTTTTTTGCGGGCGTGCGCAGTTGCGCTGCCCTTTGTACTTACAGCGCAGGCGCCGGAGACAATAATGCAGCAAGAGAAGGCGGCGCCCGGCGGGCACAGGTCCAGAGTGACGGCTGTGCTCCGTCTGATTAGGAGGGAAAAACCCGCCTCTGGGAACATTTCACGGTATGAGGGGGCACGTTTTATAAACGTTTATTTCAGCGTGTGCAGGCATCATAACTAAAAGAGCCACCTTGTCAGAATGCAGCATTTGTGCTGCACAAGGTGGCTCTTTTAGTTACATACGCCTGAGGGGGGTGACAGGTTCCCTTTAAGTATAGGCAGGCCTTTCATTGATTGCCTCAGAGGTGATTACAGGAAAAGGGGGCTCTTTAAATCATTTGACAGCGGCGCACGCACCCTATGCTCGCTCCCCCGCAACCCGGAAGTGAGGAGGCAGAGGAAACACGCCAGGAAGACGACGCAGCCCGAGGGAACATCGCAGAAGCGCAGACAGGGTTAGAAAGATAGCGGGGAAAAGGGGAATGCCTGTGGCCAGACGGGGCCCAGGCCTCTCAGTATCCAGGAGAATTGTCCCGCTGACTGGATCGTTACAGTACCTCCTCCGTTATGCCCCCTCCTTTTCAAGCCAGCCAGGAACCTATGCATGAGACGAGGATCATTAATATTCTCTCCCAGTTCCCAAGACCGCTCCTCCGGACCAAAACGCTTTCCGTCGACCAAAAACAGTATTTTGTTCCCTCTCAGTTTCACATGAAGTATGGCCTTGACCTCGAGGACCTCACCATCAGAGACAGGGGAAGGAAGAATATCATTATCCCAGAAGTAGCGTCCAAGACAACAGGTTTAAGGGGAGAGACATGAAAAGAGTTGTGAATCCGCAAAGAGGGAGGCAATTTCAGCCGTTAGCATACCTCATTGATTCTCCAAAGCACTTCAAATGGACCAATGAACCAAGGAGCAAATTTGTAGGAGGGTACCTTGAGATGAATATGCCTAAAAGAGAGCCATACCTTGTCCCCAGGTTTGAATAGAAGGGAATCCAGACGTCTCTTGTCTGCGTGATCTTTCATAAGCACAGATGCCTGTTTAAAGGAAGCCTTGGTCTTGGACTAGATATTGGAGAAGTTTCTAGCCAGATCCTCGGCTGCTGGATTACTAGAAGAGGTGTGCAAGGGATTTGGAGTCCTAGGGTGGCACCCATAAACAAAAAAGAACGGAGAATTAGAAGAAGACTCATGTGGGTGTTGTAAGAGAACTCCGTCCATGGCAACAAGGCAACCCAGTCACTGTGGTGTGTGTTGACAAAGTGATGCAGGTAGTTGGTGAGTACCTGGTTCACCCTTTCCACCTGACCATTGGATTGTGGGTGATATGCCAAGGAGAAGTCCAGAGAGACATCCAGCTGCTTGCAGAGGGATCGCCAGAACCGGGACACGGACTGCACTCCCCTGTCAGGCACAATATGAAGCAGTAAACCATGAAAACGAAGAACATGTTGAACAAACAACACCACCAGCTTGAGTGCGGAGTGAAGACCGGACAAAGGGACGAAGTGACCCATCTTGGAGAATCGATCCACCACAACCATATCACTGTACAACCGGAAAACACCGGCAAGTCGGTGATTAAATCCATCGCGATGTGCCTCTAGGGAGCAGACAGTACGGGAGAGGCAGAAGGCGACCAGTAGGAAGCCTTCTGGGAGTCTTATTGTGGGCACATGAGGGACAAATGGCGACATCTAGGCGCATCTTGGAACACCACTTGTGGCACGAAATCAGCTGCAAGATCCTCTTTGGCCCCGCATGACCAGCAAGCTTTGACGAATGTCCCTACAGAAGTACATGTCTCCTGTCCGGGACAGGGACGATCATCAGCCAGCCAGACCGGTACTACGGTGATAATTTTAGATGGATCAATGATGTGGGAGGTTCCTCATTTTGGTCGTCGTAGGAAAAAAAACCTGGATAAAGCGTCAGCCTTGATGTTCTTTTCAGCTGGACGGAAGTGGAGACGGAAGTCAAACCGGGTGAAGAATAATGACCTTCGAGCTTGACTAGGGTTAGGCTTCTGAGTCGACTGAATGTTAGAAAAGTTCTTATGATCAGTGTAGATAATAACCAGATGAACTACACCCTACAGAAGGTAACGCCGTTCCTCCAAGGCCAATTTGACGGCCAACAACTCCCTGTCACCAATGGAGTAGTTGCGTTCACAGGGCGAGAGCGAATTGGTGAAGAACCCACAGGTCACCATCCTACCGGAAGGAATTTTCTGCATGAGTACGGCTCTAGCTCCAGAAGAGGAAGCATCCACCTCCACGGAGATCTGCTTATTGACCATCGACCTATGGAGAGCGGGAGCAGTAGAGAAAGCTTGTTTGATGGACAAAAAGTAAGAGTCCGCCTCTGGAGGCCACTCGTTAGGATTGGATCCCTTTCGAGTCAGAGCAGTGAGAGGTTTGGTCAGATCCAAGAAGTGCTGGATAAACTGCCGGTAGTAGTTGACGAACCGTAGGAATCACTGAATAGCCTTGACCCCCAACAGGACTTGGCCACTTGAGAATGACAGACACCTTTTCAGGGTCCATTTCGAGACACATGTCAGAGACTTTGTAACCCAGGAAGGGCAGAGAGCGCTGCTCAAAGAGGCACTTCTCAAATTTGGCATATAGATGATTCTCTCTCAACCGTTGGAGCACCTGGCGGACATTTCTTCTATGAGTAGGAAGGTCCAGAGAAAACACCAGGATATCATCCAGATATACAACTACACAGAGGTAGAGAAGGTCACGGAAGAAGTCATTGAAGAACTCCTAAAATCCCGCTGGCACGTTACTTAGCCCCAAAGGCATTACCCGGTATTCATAGTGACTCGCGAGTGTTGAAGGCGGTCCTCCACTCGGCCCCTGAACGAATCCTAACGAGATTGTAGGCTCCTTGAAGGTCCAATTTGATGAAGAACCTGGATCCACGAAGGCGATCGAAGAGCTCTGGAATAAGAGGGAGAGGATACTAAGGTTATGTTTCCACTGTCCGGATGCCTTCAGAATTTGTTGCAGATTGGACATTGCATCAGCCGGAAAACCGAGAAGTAAGGAGGTTCACAGGACTCCTGTCCAGCAGTCACAGACTATTGACCTGGCCTGTCCTGCAAATTTACATTACAATATGGTTTAATTAATTTTATATTTTTATAGACCAAGCTCTTATAGACGTGGTGACTCTAAGGCTATGTGCACATGTTCAGGATTTTTCGTGTTTTTTTAGCTTTTTTCGGGCCGTTTTCCGCCGAAAAAGCGCTTAAAAATGCATACATAAGCATCTTACCATTTTTAATGCATTCTACAATTTTTGTGCATGTGATACGTTTTTTTCCGTGAAAAAAACGCATCACGGTAAAAAAAACGCAGCGTGTTCATTAATTTTGTGGATTTTTTGCCTCTATTTTATGCATTGGGAAGCTCCGGAAAAAAAACGCACAAAAAGCGCATGCGGATTTCCTGCAGAAAAAGTCCAGTTTTGTTCAGGAAAATTCTGCAGAAAATCTTGAATGTGTGCACATAGCCTTAATGTGTTTTTTTTTTTTAAAGGGAACCTGTCAGCCCGTTTTTTGAGATTGAGCTATAAATACTGTTAAATAGGGCCTGCGCTGTGTGTTACTATAGTGTATGTAGTGTACCCCGATTCCCCACCTATGCTGAGAAATAACTTACCAAAGTCGCCGTTTTCGCCTGTCAATCAGGCTGGTCAGGTCGGGAGGGCGTGGTGACATCGCTGGTTCTTCCTCAGCTTTACGTTGGTGGCGTAGTGGTGAACAAGCAGCGCGCGATCTGCGCTGTCATCCCTTTCGTCGGTGGGGGCGGCCATCTTCCTGGGGCCGCGCGTGCGCAGATCGAGTGCTCTGCTGCACGGGGCTTCAGAAAAATGGCCGCGGGATGCCGCGCGTGCGCATTAGAGATCGCGGCGGCCATTTTCCCAAAGCCGAGTTTGCATCTCGGCTTTGGGAAAATGGCCGCCGCGATCTCTAAAGCGCACGCGCGGCATCGCGCGGCCATTTTCCTGAAGCCCTGTGCAGCAGAGCACTCGATCTGCGCACGCGCGGCCCCAGGAAGATGGCCGCCCCCACCGACGAAAGGGATGACAGCACAGATCGCGCGCTGCTTGTTCACCACTACGCCACTACGCCACCAACGTAAAGCTGAGGAAGAACCAGCGATGTCACCACGCCCTCCCGACCTGACCAGCCTGATTGACAGGCGAAAACGGCGACTTTGGTAAGTTATTTCTCAGCATAGGTGGGGAATCGGGGTACACTACATACACTATAGTAACACAGCGCAGGCCCTATTTAACAGTATTTATAGCTCAATCTCAAAAAACGGGGTGACAGGTTCCCTTTAATGGATTTTGTTACCAGGCTTTTGCTATGTAATCTGACAATAGCACGGTGTCGCAGCCGAGGCACAGATTTCTGCAATGTGTCACTGATTAAGCTGTGTACTATTGTTTCCATAGAATGAAGGTTTTATCACCAGGAGATTATCACTGCCAGGACTGGTGCTGGTGTGAACAGTTATCAAACCACACCCCTTCTTTTTTTTTAGAACTGTAAATTTTTATTGACATTTTATATTTTAACAATTGGACACAAATCCAAACAATTAGATTCCGGAACATGGAAGAACTCTTTGTTAGAAATGACAAATTTGGACTTGATATCATCAAGAGCCTACCCGAGGTCGAGTCTATCCGTTATCTCTTCCGGAGACGGAGGCAATGTCCCAGTATATCCTAGAGAATCTGGCAAGAGGATTCATTAGGAAGTCTGTGTCACCTGCAGGGGCTGGGTTCTTCTTCGTACAGAAGAAGAGTGGAGAACTGCATCCATGCATAGACTACAAGGGTCTTAATGCCATCACCGTTAAGAATAAGTACCCACTACCCCTGATATCTGAGCTTTTTGATAGGCTACGGGGAGCAAGGGTATTTACTAAATTAGATATGCGGGGTGCTTACAACCTGATTCGCATCCGTGAGGGAGACGAATGGAAGACGGCTTTTAACACCAGGGATTGGCACTATGAATATCTGGTGATGCACTTTGGGCTCTAATGCCCCAGCCGTTTTCTAAGACTTTGTAAATGACATCTTTCAGGATATGCTCTCCACCTCGGTCGTAGTTTATCTGGATGATATTTTTATCTACACTACAGATATTGACTCCCACCGGAGAGATGTTTGCAAGGTCTTCGACCTCCTACGGGCTAACTCCCTCTATGCCAAGTTGGAGAAGTGTGTGTTTGAGCAGGAGTCCTTACCTTTCCTTTGCTATATCATCTCTGCCCAGGGATTGGCTCTGGATCCTGCCAAGCTACAGGCTGTGATGGACTGGCAGGAACCCCATTCTCTCAAAGCGGTGCAGCGCTTTATGGGGTTCATTAATTAGTATCGCCATTTCATTCCCCACTTCTCAACTCTGGTAGCTCCCTTGGTTGCCCTCACCAAGAAGGGAGCAAATCCCAAGTTGTGGTCGGAGGAGGTCTCCAAGGCTTTTCTCTCGATTAAGTCACACTTCGCTAGTGCCCCCATCCTACATCACCCTGATGTAGATAAGCCATTTATTATGGAGGTGGATGCCTCATCCGTCGGTGCTGGAGCAGTTCTCTTCCAAAAGGATGCTCAGGGTCGGAAGCATCCTTGCTTCTTCTTCTCCATGAGTTTTTCAACAGCGGAGAGGAATTATTCCATTGGGGACAGGGAGTTGCTAGCCATGAAGTTGGCTTTCTCGGAGTGGAGACACCTTCTAGAGGGAGCTCGTTTTCCCTTCCAAGTGTTCACAGACCACAAGAACTTGGTGTATTTACAGACAGCCCAGCGGCTAAATTCTCGCCAGGCTAGATGGTCCCTGTTCGTCTCCCGCATCCATTTCACCCTCAATTTTCTTTCCGGGGAGAAGAACATTCGTATCGACGCTCTCTCTCACTCTGTAGTGTCATCAGAGGAGGAGGAGGAGCCTCGGCTTATTGTCCCTTCAGAGAGCCTGAGAACTGTGACTCCGGTTTCGCTAGAGTCTGTGCCCCCAGGCAAGACTTTCATTCCATCTAATTTGCGACCGGAGGTTCCCTTGGGCTCACTCATCCAGGGTGGATGGACATATTGGGACCAAGAGGTCATCTGAGCTCTTTGCGAGGACGTACTGGAGGCCGAATATGGTCCGTGACATCGGGGACTATATTCGGGAGTGTGTGTCTCCAGCGCCAAGAATCGGTCTCCTCGGCAATGACCTGCTGGGCTACTTTACCCCCTGCCGGTGGCAGACAGGCCCTGGGAGATGGTCGGGATGGACTTCATGGTAGGCTTACCCAAGTCTCGTAGCTGTACAGTTATCTGGGTAGTCACGACCATTTTTCTAAGATAGCGCACTTGGTTCCGCTTCCACGGTTACCTTCTGCACGGGCTTTAGCGGCGTTGTTCATCAAACATGTTTTCCGTCTACATGGCATGCCTGACAAAATTGTCAGTGACCGGGGTCCTCAGTTTGCGTCTCGGTTCTGGAGAGAGCTCTGTCGTTTACTCAGCATTGAGCTGAATCTCTCTTCTGCTTACCATCCCGAGAGGAATGGGTTGGTAGAGGGCCAACCAGACTCTGGTCACATACTTGCAACATTTTGACTCCGCCAGGCAGGATGACTGGGCATCTTTGCTATCTTGGGCGGAATTGTCCTTGAACAACGCCGTAGCCGAATCTACCGGACAGACTCCATTTCTCCATAATTACGGCCAGCATCTGTGTGTCCCTGTGCCCATGCCCATGTCATCCACCGATTCTAGGGTGGCAGACTGGGCGGTGGAGTCACGTGACATTTGGGACCAGGATGCTATCCGGGCCTCCAAGGAGATAATGAGGGTTTCTGCTGATGCACATCGGCGCTCCGCTCCGAACTTTGCTCTTGGCGACTTAGTGTGGCTCTCCGCCCGTAACATCATGCTGTGAGTTGAGTCCACTAAGTTTGCGCCTCGCTACATAGGTCCTGTCAAGGTTCTGGAACAGGTCAACCCTGTGGTCTACCGTTTGGCTATTCCTCCGCGCCTTGGTATTACCGACACCTTTCACGTTTCCCTCTTAAATTCCGTCTATTTGTCCCGGTTTTCCGAGTCATCTGCCGGGACATCAGGTTCGTTCACGGATGAGTTTAAGGTGAACTCTATCATGGGGTGCAAGGTGGTACATGGCAAGAAATATTATCTGGTGGACTGGAAGGGTCACGGCCCAGAGGACAGAACCTGGGAACCTGTGGAGCACATTCGGGCTCCAGTGCTCATTGCAGCCTTTGAGCATAGCAAGGCCCAAGGAGGGGGGCCCTAGGAGGGGGGTAATTTTAGGGGTCGCTTTCCTGCCGCTGCACAGGGGTGATCTCGAGCCATTTCTGCTGCGGTCTCCCATTCTGCATCAGCCGCAGTGGAGCCTGCTAGGCGGAGACGTCGGTCCCAGCGTCTCGCTCAGCCTGATACTGTGCAAAGGGTTGCTGCTGCCTTTCCAGGCTCTGCTTTGTAGCCAGCACTGGTCAGCGGCGAGCAGGCTTTTCTGGGACTAAGTCCTGCTTTGCACACACTGAGCATGCCCATGGGAGGACCTCTCATTGTAGGTCCGGGGTCACACGCTCAGGTCCTGTAGCAGCTCCAATTGGACCACTAGGAAGGTCCTTGTCTGCTGCAGCTATATAAGGTTTGCATGGCCGCACAGCCATGCGCTAGTATCAACCTATGTTTTGAGCTTTGCTATTTGGTGGTCATGTCTGCATGTGGTTAAGGTTAGCTGAAATAAGCCCCTAGAATACCGGCACATCCGGTGAGGAGTTTTGTATACTTGGATTCAGGGCCTGGCTGAAATAAGCCCCTAGAACACCGACGCCTCCGGTGAGGAGTTGTTTGTGTGCTATGCTGTCTGAATGACCACTCTTTGCTTTGCTCAGTTAGGTAGCTGTGATCCTCTGTGAGGTTAACGGAGCACAGCATTTTCATATCTTTGCAATTCTGTGAAGTTAACAGAGTTCGTTTATATCGCCATATAGTGCCGCCAATTACTTTGCAGCAGATATCTCTGCACGGTGGACCCCGGGCTGCACCTTGTTGTTTCCTTCCTATACTCGGTGCATTCCGCTAGCCCTAACACATAGGGTCTTATCAGAGGAGTATGGAAGGCAATAAAATCAAAATTACATTCACCTTTTATGAGTATCGATAAAGCATGTAATAAAGCACATCAGCTGCAGCAGATTATTATTATTTATTATTATAGCGCCATTTATTCCATGGCGCTTTACATGTGAGGAGGGGTACACGTAATAAAAACAGTTACAATAATCTTGAAAAAAAGATGAGGAATCCAGCTCAACGAGGTAGTGAAAAAAACTTTCTTTATTCACTTCAAATCATGTTCAGTGGAGGATAAAACATCAGCAGCAACAAAGAATACACCCTTAATCATAATCATGAGCTGGATTCCTCATCTTTTTTTCGATTCCTCCACGCCCTGACACAGTGGTTCCGTGCTCCGAGTTCCTAAGAATGCCGATCATGGTGAGCTGGACTTTGTTTTATCTTACAATAATCTTGAACAATACAAGTCACAACTGGTGCAGGAGGAGAGAGGACTCTGCCCGCGAGGGCTCACAATCTACAAGGGATGGGTGAGGATACAGTAGGTGAGGATGGAGCTGGTCGTGCAGTAGTTTGGTCGATCGATGGTTACTGCAGGTTGTAGGCTTGCCGGAAGAGGTAGGTCTTCAGGTTCTTTTTGAAGGTTTCGATGGTAGGAGAGAGTCTGATATGTTGTTGTAGAGAGTTCCAGAGTAGGGATGCGCGAGTGAAATCTTGTATGCGATTGTGGGAAGAGGAGATAAGAGGGGAGTAGAGAAGGAGATCTTGTGAGGATCGGAGGTTGCGTGCAGGAAAGTACCAGGAGGCGAGGTCACAGATGTATGGATGAGACAGATTGTGGATAGCTTTGTATGTCATGGTTAGGCTTTTGTACTGGAGTCTCTGGGTAATGGGGAGCCAGTGAAGGGATTGACAGAGGGGAGAGGCTGGGGAATAGTGGGGGGACAGGTGAATTAGTTGGGCAGCAGAGTTTAGAATAGATTGGAAGGGTGCGAGAGTGTTAGAGGGGAGGCCACAGAGCAGGAGGTTACAGTAGTCGAGGCGGGAGATGATGAGGGCATGGACTAGGGTTTTTGCAGATTCTTGGTTTAGCAATGTACGGATCCGTGAAATATTTTTGAGTTGAAGGCAGCAGGAAGTGGAAAGGACTTGGATGTGCGGTTTGAAGGAGAGATCAGTGTCAACGATTACCCCGAGACAGCGAGCTTGTGGGACTGAGGAGAGTGGGCAGCCGTTTACTGTAATGGATAGGTTCGTTGGGGGGGTCGCGTGAGATGGGGAAAAGACAATGAATTCTGTTTTGTCCATGTTAAGTTTTAGAAATCTAGCGGAGAAGGATGAAATAGCGGATAGACATTGAAGGATTCTGGTTAGTAGAGTGGTGATATCTGGTCCAGAGATGTAGATCTGTGTGTCATCAGCATTGAGATGATACTGAAAACGGTGAGATTCTATGAGCTGTCCCATGCCAAAAGTATAAATGGAGAAGAGCAGGGGCCCTAGAACTGTAACCTTGCGGGACTCCGATAGATGGGGGGTGAGGTGAGGAGGTGGTGTGCGAATGGGAGACGCTGAATGTTCGGTCACTTAGGTATGACGAGATCCAGGATAGGGCCAAGTCTGTGATGCCAAGGGATGAGAGAGTCTGTAGTAATAGGGAATGGTCCACTGTGTCAAAGGCAGAGGACAGGTCCAGGAGGAGGAGGATAGAGTAGTGTCGCTTGCTCTTGGTGGTTAATAGGTCATTGGTGACCTTAGTTAGGGCAGTTTCAGTGGAGTGGTGTGACGGAAGCCTGATTGTAAGCGGTTGAAAAGGGAGCAGGAAGATAGATGGTAGGACAGTTCAAGATGGACGTGTTGTTCCAGTAGTTTTGAGGCATAGGGGAGAAGTGATATAGGGCGATAGCTGTTGTGAATTCTGTGGCAGAGCTCCCTCCTGTGGTCACAAGTGGTACTTCGGCTGATTCTCTCTGTAAGCTTCCGTTGGTGGAGGGAAGTGGTACTGCGGCTTCTGAGTTTCCTCCCTCAGGTGATGTGGTGAGGTCGTTAGGTGCTGCTCTACTTAACTCCACCTAGTGCTTTGATCCTGGCTTCCTGTCAATGTTCCAGTATTGGACTTGTTTTCCTCCTGATTCGTTCCTGTGGCCTGCTGCTCTGCATAGCTAAGTTTTCCTTGCTATTTTGTTTGCTTTTCTTCTGTCCAGCTTATCTATTTGTTTGCTGGAAGCTCTGGGACGCAGAGGGTGTACCTCCGTGCCGTTAGTTCGGTACGGAGGGTCTTTTTGCCCCCTTTGCGTGGTTTTTAGGGTTTTGTGTTGACCGCAAAGTTACCTTTCCTATCCTCGCTCTGTTCAGAAAGTCGGGCCTCACTTTGCTAAATCTATTTCATCTCTACGTTTGTCTTTTCATCTTACTCACAGTCATTATATGTGGGGGGCTGCCTTTTCCTTTGGGGTATTTCTCTGAGGCAAGGTAGGCTTATTTTCTATCTTCAGGCTAGCTAGTTTCTCAGGCTGTGCCGAGTTGCATAGGTAGCGTTAGGCGCAATCCACGGCTGCCTCTAGTGTTGTTGGATAGGATTAGGGATTGCGGTCAACAGAGTTCCCACGTCTCAGAGCTCGTTCTATGTTTTTGGATTATTGCCAGATCACTGTATGTGCTCTGACCTCTATGTTCACTGTGGTACTGAGTTGCCTAATCATAACAGATAGCTAGATACAGAGGATTGGTCAAGAGAGGGCTTTTTGAGGATAGGTTTGATTGAGGCATGTTTAAAGCTTGAGGGGAAAACACCAGTTGTTAGTGATAGGTTGAAGAGATGGGTTAGAGTTGGGATGAAGACTGGCGAGGTTTGGGATGAAGTGGGAAGGGATCGGGTCAAGTGCACAGGTGGTGAGATGCAATCTTGAGAGTAGAGTGGAGAGTCTATCTTCTGTAATGGTGGCGAAGTTGGTTTTCGAGGTGGAGGGCTGGGTAGTTGGGAGGAAGGGTTCTGGGGGTTGTTGACTAAAAACTGTCTCTGATGTTCTCAATCTTCTGCTTGAAATATGAGGCAAAGTCTTCAGCTGAGATGAGTGGGGAGGGAGGAGGTAGTGGGGGACAGAGGAGAGAGTTGATGGTGTTGAATAACTGTTTAGGGTTGTGAGACAGGGAGTATATGAGAGACGAGAAGTAGGTTTGTTTAGCTGTGTCGAGGTGTGGTCTTGAAAGTAGTGAGGGACTGTTTGAATGCGATGAAGTGCTTGTTGGAGTGGGATCTTTTCCATCTCTGCTCTGCAGCCCTGGAAGCTTGCATCAGTTCTTTGGTCAGGCTGATGTGCCAGGGCTGTCTGTTGATTTTACGAGCTTTGGTATGTGTGAGAGGGACAAGAGATTCCAAAGCTGCAGCTATTGTGGTGATATATAGAGCGGCAGTGTCATCTGCATTGTGTAGGGAACTTATGTCTGTGAGAGGGAGGAGGGATTCAGAGACTGAATGTAGATCAAGGTGTTTAAGATTTCTGCGAGGGTGTGCAAGTTTGTGGGGTGGGGATTGTAGACAAGGAGTGGAGAGTGAAGAGAATGTGAGTAGATTGTGGTCAGAAAGAGGAAGAGGTGAGTTAGAGAGGTTAGATAGGGAGCAGAGGCGGGTGAAGATGAGGTCCAATGTGTGACCATCTTTGTGAGTGGCTGCAGAAGACCATTGAGTGAAGCCGAAGGAGGAAGTGAGAGATAGAAGTTTAGTGGCAGCTGAGAGGGAAGTGTCAATGGGTATGTTGAAGTCGCCCATGATGATAGTGGGGATGTCCGCAAAAAGGAAATGAAGTAGCCAGATGGTGAAGTGGTCAAAGAAGGTGGTGGCTGGCCCTGGGGGGCGGTAAATGACAGCCAGTTGAAGGTTGGTGGGGGCATAGATGCGCACAGAGTGCACCTCAAAGGAAGGGAGGGTAACAGAGGGTGGCAGTGGGATTGGGGTGAAGGAGCAGTTATCTGACAGGAGAAAACCAACTCCTCCGCCATGCTTGCTGCTGGGGCAGGGTGTATGAGAAAGGTGGAAGCCACCATACGAAAGTGTGGCAGGAGAGGCTGTGTCAGAAGGGTTGAGCCAGGTTTCAGTGATGGCGAGGAAGGAAAGTTTGATGGTAACAAAAAGATTGTGGATGTAGGAAAGCTTGTTGCAGACAGAGCGAGCGTTCCGCAGAGCTCCGGTTAGTGGGACTGGGGAAGTGGGGGCTGGGCGAATGGGTATAAGATTAGAGAGATTACGGAAATTTGTGATGGAGCATGGGTGGGAGGTAGAACTGACTGTGGGGATGTGGTGAGGAGGACCAGGATTTGGATAGATATCACCAGCAGTGAGAAGGAGCAGAGAAAGTGTTAGCAGGTGGAAGCAGGAGAGGGCATGGGGTGGCTGTCTGTGCTTGGAGACAGAGGATTGTATGTTAAGGAACAGTTCTGAGGAGGAGGTGAGGATTGAAAAGGAGATGAACAGTTCTTTACTAGGAGTAGGGATTAGGGGAGTTTGCAGAAAGTGAAGAATTATAGGGATGAAAGTGAAAACAAACTGAAACATTGTTTACAGTGACTGTGTCCAGTTACCTTCAGTTCCCTTCTGGCTCAATTCTGGTTTTAATTAGTTCAGTAAATGACCAAACGATATCCAGGAAAGAGAGGTTTGTGGATGATTTCCGCGCTTGCTGATCAATGATGAGACGTATATCCCAGATTGTCAAATGGATAGTGGTTTATTCTACGCATTTCAAAGTACAAAAGACTTCTTCATCAGGAAAGACCACAAGTATCTGATCGGATTGTAATGAATCGTACCATCTACTCCCCTAGAGGCTTGGGGATGTGAGGTCGAAACCCTATCTTTCAATAGCTTAGCCAAAATTGTGTGGGTCTTATTACGTTTTTTGTAATATTTCTGTTTTGTATGGAGAAGTAATTTTTCAACTTTACGTATAGAGAGATCTTTTAGCCTATTTATGATTCCCAAAATGTTGTTTAGAAACCTCAACGAGGGTGAAACAGCTAACTTGCGTTCGTCTTGAATTAGTTGTGAGGTTAGTTTATTGAATTCAAGTTTGGCATTTTTTTCAATCTAGAGCCTTCTTTAATACAATAACCCCTCATGAGAGCTTTATGAGCTTCCCACAAGACTGAAGGTGAGGAAACTGTACCCTCATTAAGATTAAAGAAATCGTTGAGATGGTCTAATAAAGTCAGATAGCTGGGTCTTTAATTAAGAACTCATTTAGTCGCCAATGAAAGGCCCTAGTGAACAGTTGAGTGGATTTGAGGTCCAGCACAACAGGAGCATGATGAGACTAGGTAATTTGGCCCATCTCAACCTTCTTCAGCATCCTTAGAGTTAGTTTATTTGGAAAGAAGAATCAATTCTAGTATGAGTATGACAAGGAGGAGAATAAAAGGAGAGGGTTCTATCCTTAGGGTAGTCTATCCTTCACAGATCAAACAAAGAGTTAGCTCTAATTAATTTCCTGGAATCGCTCACCATTCTAATTAAATTTTGTGATGGGGGCTTGTTAGCAACCGATTGTCTATCAAATACCTCAGACAAAGGGACATTAAAATCTCCTCCAACCAATAGAGCCACTGGTGTAATTTGTTCGAGTAAAGAAAATACTTTCCACAGAAAACTAATTTGTTCTCTATTTTAGTCATGTAAATTGCATAAAATGATTGGTCTACCTCTCAAAGAAGCTTCTAAAACCACAAACCTACCTCTTGGGTCAATATGCGTCTTGTTCTCTTGCAAAGGTCAGCCTGAAGATATTAAAATTGCTACACCCCCTCTCGTATTATTCTTGAAAACAGAGTAAGACACAGGGATGGAATTAAAGGCAAACCTGAAAGTTCCAGATTTGTCATAGTGAGTCTCCTGTATGAAGACTATATCAGCCTTCTGAGACTTCATTTCCTGAGCCTCCTTTTCCTAGGGGAATTGAGACCCCTAACCTTCAGTGATATTATGCGTGCCATAGTGTGTGTATGAATTGCTCACATATTCAGAAGTCCCCATATGTACCCTTCAGGATGTCATTTATCTCTTGTTCAAGAAGCTGTACCTGAGCAAATGAATAGGAAGGAAACACAAGGGCACAGACGTTGAACCCACTAGTAAAAAAAAAAAAAGAAAAGAAAACAACATAACCCCCGAAGACATTACCAGAGGGGTGGAACCCAGAGTTTGACCACGCAAAAAAAAAAACCCCTCTAGGAACAAGGAAAAAATATCCCTTCCAGCAAGTCAAACAAGAGCTCCCCCAGGCATATAGCAACAATATTTTATGGACATTTCTGCGTACAATATATATGGCTTCCTCTATCTTAAGAAGTATAATAAAGGTGTACCTGCATCGGCTAATACTGATGAAGAGAAATGGACAACTGCATTATGCGAACTTCTGCAATTTAGAGAATAGTAAACACCAAATTAGATTAAGTCTGTCAAGAATCAGCGAAGTGGGAGATTTTAGATGATAGCTTACAGGGCACTTCTGGGAAAACACTTCCCTCATTTCGCCATCCATTCTGCTTTTATCAATGGGGGTCTTTATAATTCTGAGAGAGAGTAAAGGTACCGTCACATTAAGCGACGCTGCAGCGATATAGGCAACGATGCCGATCGCTGCAGCGTCGCTGTTTCGTCGTTGTGTGGTCGCTGGAGAGCTGTCACACAGACAGCTCTCCAGCGACCAACGATGCCGAAGTCCCCTGGTAACCAGGGTAAACATCGGGTTACTAAGCGCAGGGCCGCGCTTAGTAACCCGATGTTTACCCTGGTTACCATTGTAAATGTAAAAAAAAAAAAAAACACTACATACTTACATTCTGGTGTCGCGTCCCTCGCCGTCACCTTCCCTGCACTGTGTAAGCGCCGGCCGTAAAGCAGAGCGGTGACGTCACCGCTGTGCTCTGCTTTACGGCCGGCCGGCACAGACACAGTGCGGGAAGCTGACGGCGAGGGGACGCGACAGACACTGGAATGTAAGTATGTAGTATTTGTTTTTTTTTAACATTTACAATGGTAACCAGAGTAAACATCGTGTTACTAAGCGCGGCCCTGCGCTTAGTAACCCGATGTTTACCCTGGTTACAAGTGAAGACATCGCTGAATCGGCGTCACACACGCCGATTCAGCTATGTCAGCGGGTGATCCAGTGACAAAATAAAGTTCTGGCCTTCTAGCTCCGACCAGCGATCTCACAGCAGGATCCTGATCGCTGCTACGTGTCAAACACAACGATATCGCTATCCAGGACGCTGCAACATCACGGATCGCTATCGTTATCGTTCTAAAGTCGCTCAGTGTGAAGGTACCTTTAGGGCTCTGAGACATGACTCTGCAAAGAGAGGGGGGGAAGATGTCCTCCTTCATCATCCTGTGGCGATCCGCCATCTTGAGAGGCACACGGTCAAGGGAGATCTGTGTCTCCTGCTCAATACAAGCCTGCTGCTGCCGTGGGACGCCTCCCATGTGAACAACCTCCTTACCCCCTCCAATCTCAGGATCTGCTGGAAAAACCATGGAAACCTTCAAAACGAACTTGAAGACCTACCTCTTCCGACCTACAACCTGCAGTAACCACCGATCGACTAAACTGTTGCATGACCAGGTCTACCCTCACCTACTGTATCTTCACCCATTCCTTGTAGAATGTGAGTCCTTGCAGGCAGGGCCCTCTCTCCTCCTGTACCAGACTTGACTTGTATTGTTTAAGATTACTGTACTTGTTTTTATTATGTATACCCGTCCTCACATTTAAAGCACTATGGAATAAATGGCGCTATAATAATAAATAATAATAAAAAGTTGAAGGTCCCCCTTACCAGTCCGCCTGGATCTGCAGTCTTCACATGTCGTCCGGCCACCTCCCACTCAGAGCAAGATGGCACCCGGACCGACATGCCGCTCTGCTCCCGTAGGAGGAAAGCATCCAGAGCGGTTGCCGACCCAGCCGGTACATCTCCTGACAACACAGGGGTCCTCACTCTCCTGGGGCCCATGAGAGAAGCAGGGAGAAATGTGGGTGTAGGTATTATAAAACAGTTTAGTGAAGAGCCTGGCAGGAACTCTGCAACCACATGTCTGCTTAGGCTAGCATCTGGACACACCCCGTTCTTTGATAACCAGCTCACTGTCAATAGAAAATATATACAGAAAGCTGTGGTGTAGGGGGGGTTAGCTTTCTGAGTTCTGCTACATCAAAGCACTCTGTTGGGACACATCTGCTTCACCCAGTAAACTAAATGATACATTGTTGGATTCAGGGCTTATTTTCCTGCATTCATGCTGCTCTCAGATGATGTAGCAAAAACCTGGTGACAGATTTATTTTTATGGAGGAAAATTTGGATATTTGAGTTTTTATCTCTATTTTTTATTATAAGCATTTTTTTAAATGTTATAGATTATTTTTTAGTCCCTTTAGAGGACATAAACCTGTGATTGTTTACCTGTTCTTTATAATGCTCCGATACCATAATATTGCAGCTTAGAACAAAAATTGAGGTTTTCATTGAATCCCTGGATGGCAGACATGGGTCCTTTACCCCACAGCTGCAATGATAACCAATCTGATCCTCACAATTGCATTGCTGGCGACCACTCCATTTAAATGTCGCTGTCAGAATTTGACAGCAGCATTTAAATGGTTAACAACAGTGATTTGGTGTTTAGCTTCATCCGCTTCAGTTAAAGACTGATGCCGGCTGTGTGACACAGCCCATATCTATTGTGTGGAGTGGTCTCAATTCCTGAGTGCCCTCCACACATGCGGTCCCCACAGTGGATGAATATTTAAGTCCTTTTGGGTGATGAGAACAAAGAACAACAAAAAGCTTTTTTCCAGGGAATGTGAATTTTCAGACTGTGGCTGAATTTCATAGGTGTTTGGCAAGGTTACAGTACACTGAAAAATTACAGCATTACAGTATTTTGTGCAAGCAATCACTGGCTTAAAGTACTTAGAAAAACAGTAAAAAAAATGTAAAAAGTTAGAAATACTTTTCGTATTTTGCGTCTGTAAGTGTGTGAAGTAATAAATATTTTAATGGGATATTTATCCCACAAGGTGAACGCAGGAAGCAAATATAATTGGAATGAAAAAAATTGCTGATTTTTGGTCACTTTACCTCCAGAAAAATGGAAAAAGAGAACTAAGAAATGTGGAATGGACCCTAAAATGGTAAAAACCATAACTTGAAAAATCCATCCTTTACGATTCATCAACTGAGAAATAAAGTTATGGATCTCAGAAAATGCATTTTTTACTTTAAGTAGTAAAAACAAAAGTTATAAGTTTGGCACCAACATATCCATACTGACCCAAAGAACAACAGGTAATTTGAATGTCATAAAAATCATTCGCCCCCCCCCCACCCCAATAAAAACAAAACTAAAAACAGTATTGGTAAAGTTAATGCTTCCATTAATAGCTGCAACTCAGTTTACCTAAAACTGGTGTTCATTCAGCAATGTCAGGGGGAAGTTAAATATTGTATGGCCCTTAGAAGACGAGGGCTCTTTCCTATAATATTACTGGGTCATTTTGATTCTTCTCCAGCACATTTTAAAAAGAAGCAAAATATTATTCTTGCAATCCTCTGCTCCCACGACGTGCGTGTCAAACTCTAAAGCTGGCGCAGATGATTTTGGCTTGCTGGAACGGACAGAGCATGATGTGACTGCCAATGCCGCATGACACAGGCAAACCAATGTCTGCTGCCAGCCTCTGATTGGCCGGCAGCAGGTATTGCAGTTCAGAGAGTTGGTTGGTCTCTGTGCTGTAACACATTTCAGCTGAATGTGTTTCCCAGGATGCACATGCAGGTGAAATCGAAGTTGTCATAGGTGGGCCTCCCTTCCTCGCACTGGCACGACTGTTATGCCCCTGGCAGTGACCAGCATAGCCAATGATTGCCTGAACACGACAACTGCATGCATAAGATATTCAGGTCATGTTTCAGCCCATACAAAAATTCCCATTATCTCCAGTAATTGTATTATTATGCAGGACCGTTATGATGTTACATCACCATCTTCTCCCCATTCAGTTCCCTACAATATCGGATCCTCTCGGTGGAGATCTTCTATATAAGAGAATTCTCCTGAGTGACCCTACAAGGATGGATAGGGACAGGGACAAGATGGCGGAGAGGATATTACACCTCACCCTAGAGATCCTCTTCCGGATTACTGGAGAGGTGAGAGATTCTGATGACGTCACATTACATCATTCTTATCTATGGGAATAACAGACGGAAAGAACTGGAGAGGTGAGGATTCTGGACATGTCTGTAGTGAGGTTTATTAATGTGTCTCTCCATAACCAGGATTACACAGTAGTGAAGAAGACCTCTAGTGAGCGCTGTCAGGCTCCTGTGTCTGAGGGTTGGGGAAGAACCCTGAGCCCAATCACGGGGCCTCCACCTCACCCTCTGATTCATGAGGACATCAATGACCAGAAGATCCTGGAACTCACCTATAAGATAATTGAGCTGCTGACTGGAGAGGTGACACTGCTGGGAATGCTGGGACATTATTCAGTAATGCTATGAAGGGATCGGGGGGATGACAGTATCATTGTATGTGTCAGGTTCCTATAAGGTGTCAGGATGTCACCGTCTTTTTCTCCATGGAGGAGTGGGAGTATTTAGAAGGACACAAAGATCTGTACAAGGACGTCATGATGGAGGTTCCCCAGCCCCTCACATCACCAGGTAATAGACAGGACTAAATACACATGGCCTATAATTATCTGTATGCAAAGAATGAATTCAGTCCCTCTATATGTTTCCTCCAGATCTATCCAGTGAGAGGACAACACCAGAGAGATGTCCACATCATCTTCTTCCACAGGACTTTAAAAAAGAAGATCCCAATGTTCCTCAGGATCATCAGGTAGATGGAGAGAAGGTGTCATAAGATCTCCCATATTATGTGTAGAAGGCTGTGAAGGTCTTGTGTTCAGTCTTGTTTTATCCACCAGTATTATATGTTTTATTCTTGTGTAATGAGAATGGTGGAGATGGCAGGATTAGAGCTGATCATAGATGTGACATCTTCATCTGTCTGTGACTTTTACAATATTTGTTTCAGGGTAAAGATCTGACCCATATTAATACTACAGAGACGTATGTGATGGGTGATGAGTCGTGGAAAGAGGAGATTCTTACAGATGACCGCACAGGTGAGTAGTAAATATTAAATGTAGAGTATAGTTACCGAGGACCATTTTGGCTGTGCTGGCAGTGTGTCATGTGTAATGTTTATCTACACGTATTAGTCCCTGCAGTAATTTCTTTATATTTATAGTTTTTTATTTCTTGCTCAATCTCCATAAAATGGCTTTGATTGTTCTTTTTAAACATCTGCATAGATCCAGCATTCACCATATTAGTGTCCAGGTGCATACTGTATATTAAGGTTGCTGTGTATACCATTGATATCCTGTTCGTTATGTCATCTGATAGGACAGACTTTAAAGGTACCGTCACACTGGACGATATCGCTAGCGATCCGTGACGTTGCAGCGTCCTGGCTAGCGATATCGTCCAGTGTGACACGCAGCAGCGATCAGGCCCCTGCTGTGATATCGCTGGTCGGGGCAGAAAGGCCAGGACTTTATTTCGTCGCTGGCTCTCCCGCTGACATCGCTGAATCGGCGTGTGTGACGCCGATTCAGCGATGTCTTCGCTGGTAACCAGGGTAAACATCGGGTTACTAAGCGCAGGGCCGCGCTTAGTAACCCGATGTTTACCCTGGTTACCAGCGTAAAAGTAAAAAAAACAACCACTACATACTTACCTACCGCTGTCTGTCCCCGGTGCTGTGCTTCTCTGCTCTGCTTTCCGGCCGCTGTGCTCACAGCCAGAGCAGAGAAGCACAGCGCCGGGGATAGACAGCGGTAGGTAAGTGTGTAGTGGTTGTTTTTTTTACTTTAACGATGGTAACCAGGGTAAACATCGGGTTACTAAGCGCGGCCCTGCGCTTAGTAACCCGATGTTTACCCTGGTTACCGGCATCGTTGGTCACTGGAGAGCTGTCTGTGTGACAGCTCTCCAGCGACCAAACAGCGACAATGCAGCGATCCGGATCGTTGTCAGTATCGCTGCAGCGTCGCTTAGTGTGACGGTACCTTAACCCTATCGTGAGCTTTTCTAGTTTATATTTTAGATAGTCATTGGGCTATTTTTAAGTGTTTTTAATGTACTTTTTGGCTTGTAAACATAGATGGTCCCTTGTTTGGCATACTTCTTCTCTTTGTTTTATAGTGCCAATACACTACCAATTTTGCAAGTTTTCTCAACTACAAAGGATGGAGATGTCTGTAATTTTTATTGCATTAGTTGCATCTGTTTGAACTCATTAACTGTATAAAAACACTTGTCTACACGCTCAACCAATCACACTCCCACCTCTTCACTATGACCAACAGCAAAGACATGTCTAACGACACCAGTTACAAAATTGTAGTCATGCACAAGGCTGGGATGAGCTGCAGGACAATAGGCAAGCAACTTGGTGAGAAGGCAACAACTGTTTGCACAATTATTAGACAAAGGTAGAAACACAAGTTGACTGTCAATCTTCCTCGGTCTGGGGCTGCATGCAACATCTCGCCTCATGGGGCAAGAGTGTCTCTCAGAAAGGTCAGGAATCAGCCCAGATCTACATGGAAGGAGACTTGGTCAATGACCTGAAGAGAGCTGGGGCCACAGTCTCAAACATTACCGTTAGTAACACAATACGCCGTCGTGGATTAAAATCCTGTGGGTCACGTAAAGGTCCCCCTGCTCACACCAGCACATGTCCAGGCCCGTTTGAAGTTCGCCAATGACCATCTGGATGATCCAGAGGAGGCATGGGAGAGAAGGTCAGGTGAGACCAAAATAGAACTTTTTGGTATCAACTCTACTCGCCATGTTTGGAGGATGAAGAAGTATGAGTACAACCCCAAGATCACTTTCCCAACTGTGAAGCATGGTGGGGGAAACATCAGGCTATGGTGGTGCTTTCCTGCAAAGGGGACAGTATGACTGCACCATATTGAAGGGAGGGTAGATGGGGTCATGTATTGCAAGATTTTGGCCACAACCTCCTTCAATCAGTTACAGCATTGCAGATGGGTCGTGGCTGGGTCTTGCAGTATGACAATGACAAACACACATCCAGGGCAACTATGCAGTGGCTCTGTAAGAAGCATTTTAAGGTCATAGATGGGCCTAGCCAGTCTTAAGACTTGAACCCAATAGAAAATCTTTGGAGGGAGGGAGCTGAAACTCAATGTTGCCCAGTGACAGACAAAAACCTGAAAGATCTAGAGAAGATCTAATTGGAGGAGTGGGCCAAAATCTCTTCTGCAGTGTGTGATAACTTGGTCAAGAACTACAGGAAACATCTGACCTCCGTAATTGCAAACAAGGGTTTCTGTACCAAAAATTAAGTTCTGTTTTTCTATTGTATGAAATACTTATTTCATGCATTACAATGCAAATTAATTATTTAAAACTCATATAATGTGATTTTTTGGGGGATCCAAATTGTACAAGTATAAATGTCCATATTTTGTTAATAAATAATAAATTAATATATACAGTGGTATACCTAAGGCAGCCACTTTAAAATAAATAATGAATAGACAACAAAAGCAGATAAAACAATTCACCCCACTATAGCAAAGGCGTACATTGTCCTCAATATGTGAGCAGTCATACATATGATAAATAGCTAACACACATTCTAGTAGGATTGTGCATAATTATCTAGAAAAATGTCACTACGGTGTATTGAATCATTACCTCCTGATGAAGCCGCGTACCTAGGCGGTGAAGCACCCGCCAAGGTTGCTCCTTACCCCAATACTGACATATACTATGACTACAGGTAATATACAGGTTTAATACTTACAGTTAAGTCCATATATATTTGGACAGAGACAACATTTTTCTAATTTTGGTTATAGACATTACCACAATGAATTTTAAACAAAACAATTCATATGCAGTTGAAGTTTAGACTTTCAGCTTTCATTTGAGGGTATCCACATTAAAATTGGATGAAGGGTTTAGGAGTTTTAGCTCCTTAACATGTGCCACCCTGTTTTTAAAGGGACCAAAAGTAATTGGACAGATTAAATAATTTTAAATAAAATGTTCATTTCTAGTACTTCGTTGAAAACCCTTTGTTGGCAATGACTGCCTGAAGTCTTGAACTCATGGACATCACCAGACGCTGTGTTTCCTCCTTTTTGATGCTCTGCCAGGCCTTCACTGCGGTGGTTTTCAGTTGCTGTTTGTTTGTGGGCCTTTCTGTCTGAAGTTTTGTCTTTAACAAGTGAAATGCTGCTCAATTGGGTTGAGATCAGGTGTCTGACTTGGCCATTCAAGAATATTCCACTTCTTTGCTTTAATAAACTCCTGGGCTGCTTTGGATTTATGTTTTGGGTCATTGTCCATCTGTAGTATGAAACAACGACCAATCAGTTTGGCTGCATTTGGCTGGATCTGAGCACACAGTATGGCTCTGAATACCTCAGAATTCATTTGGCTGCTTCTGTCCTGTGTCACATCATCAATAAACACTAGTGACCCAGTGCCACTGGCAGCCATGCATGCCCAAGCCATCACACTGCCTCCGCCGTGTTTTTCAGATGATGTGGTATGCTTTGGATCATGAGCTGTACCACGCCTTCACCATACTTTTCTCTTTCCATTATTCTGGTAGAGGTTGATCTTGGTTTCATCTGTCCAAAGAATGTTCTTCCAGAACAGTGCTGGCTTTTTTAGATGTTTTTTAGCAAAGTCCAGTCTAGCCTTTTTATTCTTGATGCTTATGAGTGGCTTGCACCGTGCAGTGAACCCTCTGTATTACTTTTCATGCAGTCTTCTCTTTATGGTGGATTAGGATATTGATACGCCGACCTCCTGGAGAGTGTTGGTCACTTGGTTGGCTGTTGTGAAGGGGTTTCTCTTCACCATGGAGATTATTCTGCGATCATCCACCACTGTTGTCTTCCGTGGGCGCCCAGGTCTTTTTGCATTGATGAGTTCACCAGTGCTTTCTTTCTTTCTCAGGATGTACCAAACTGTAGATTTTGCCACTCCCAATATTGTAGCAATTTCTCGGATGGGTTTTTTCTGTTTTCGCAGCGTAATGATGGCTTGTTTCACCTGCATGGAGAGCTTCTTTGACCGCATGTTTACTTCACAGCAAAACCTTCCAAATGCAAGCACCACACCTCAAATCAACTCCAGGCCTTTTGCCTGCTTAATTGAGAATGACATAACGAAGGGATTGCCCGCACCTGTACATGAAATAGCCTTGGAGTCAATTGTCCAATTACTTTTGGTCCCTTTAAAAACAGGGTGGCACATGTTAAGGAGCTGAAACTCCTAAACTCTTCATTAAATTTTAATGTGGATACCGTCAAATGAAAGCTAAAAGTCCGAACTTCAACTGCTTCTGAATTGTTTTGTTTAAAATTCATTGTGGTAATGTCTATAACCAAAATAAGAAAAATGTTGTCTCTGTCCAAATATATATGGACTTAACTGTATATCGCTTTAATCTATCAGTTATACTTACACATGGTGCAGGCTTAGATTTAAGCCGGTTATTAGAGACATTGTTCTATATCTACTGTATTATGACCTTTCTACTCCATATGTTGTCTATGTCAACACACAGTAATGACATTTTTCTGGATAATTATGCACAATCTCTGCTTCTGTTCATTATTTATTTTAATGTGGCTGCCTTACGTATTCCACTGTATGTATTATCTATTAATTAAAATTTTGATATTTATACTTGTACAATTTTGGATCCCAGTATCTCTCTGTTGAACTCAATAGGTTCCTATATGCTCTCATATATGAGAGGATTATATTTCTTCTTTCAGGATTATTATATGTTCAATGTGTTTTTCTGGTTTTTATTTTCAGATTCTGTCTCTCACAGTTGAAGTGTACATATGATAAAACGTACAGATTTTTTTTATTTTCCCCACTGTACTTTTTTATTTTAATATATGCAGGATCAAAGTTTTTTGCAGTCCAATAAATAGTTCTAACTCTTCAAAATCAATATGCGGAGGATGCCTGTAATGGCAACCAGAGCTAAATCAGTTGTTTAGCCATTTAGAAATACTGTCAGTTTTTGATAGCATGCAAATGGTTTTGATTAATGATGGTGTATACAGTAAGTGTTAAAAATACTGCGCTAAAAAATGCCTCGCTACAAAGGCTTGGTTAAAACTAAAAGTTCCACTACTTACAAACGAGAGTGTGTGGATAAACACATTAAAGGTAAATGTTGTGACTAGCAGGCTGCAGTCAGGGATTAGGGTATATTAAACCTTCCTTGTGAGGGTCCAATAATTAGAGATTAGCAGCCTGATTCATATATAATCCATTTTGCATACCTTTAAGATGCTGCATAAAGATGCCCCGTTGTCCACAGGGTGGATAACTCCGTTATGCGTGGTTCCGGTGCCGCTCGTGAGGCAGAGCGTGCAGTGCGGAGGAAGTGCCGTAAGGTGGAGAGCCAGAGGCGCCCCGGCCGGTAGCATCCCTGGTAGCACGAGGGAGAAAGGAAGATGGCCGATGCTGCTCGGCCGCTCGACCTAGAAGTGACGTCACTTATCTTACGGAAACACAGGGGAGTCAGATCTGACCTTTCCTCCTCGTGCAACCAGGGACGCTACCGGCCGGGGCGCCTGTGGCTCTGCACCTTACGGCACTTCCTCCGCACTGCTTGCTCTGCCTCACGAGCGGCACAGAAACCACGCATACCGGAGTTATCCACCCTGTGGACAACGGGGCATCTTTATGCAGCATCTTAAAGGTATGCGAAATGGATTATATATGAACCAGGCTGTTAATCTCTAATTATTGGACCCTCACAAGGAAGGTTTAATATACCCTAATCCCTGACTGCAGCCTGCTGGTCACAACATTTACCTTTAATGTGTTTATCCACACACTCTCATTTGTAAGTAGCGGAACTTTTAGTTTTAACCAAGCCTTTGTAGCGAGGCATTTTTTAGCGCGGGATTTTTAACACTTACTGTTTATGCCAATATAATCGACAGAGGTCAGCACAACTTCTGTCTAAATTCCAGCTGCTTTTCCTTATCCTCTCTCCCCTTTCATACAGACACGTGCAGCGCCAGTGTGGTTATTGGTTGATAATGTTGGTGTATGTTCTGTCAACCATCATCCCCGTTAGGCCATCACGGAGAGTCAATGGATTGTTATGGCACCTGGGGGCCTACTGAAGGCACCCATAACTTCAATCTTAGTACTTATAGCTGTGACTGGGCTTAATAGTAGAATGTTATGTTCACTATGTACTGCAATGCTGATGTATTGCAGTGTATAGTACAAGCAATGAGATGATCAAAGTGAACAAGTCCCTAAGGGGGCAATAATCATAAAATATAATTTGAAAAGGTTGTAAATAAAAGGATTTCATATCAAATCGCCCACTTTTTACAAAAACATTAGTCAAGGATAAAAAAAATGGCATTGCCATATCTGTAAATATCAGATATTTCAAAATATACCACTAAAATACAACATAATAAAAATGTGTTAAGTTTCTTATAGCCATAATTTGGCCAGGAGAAACATAACACCAGCTCATTTTTCCTGCACACGGACTGCAAGTTTACAATTTGACCCTCCTTGTAATTTTGTTCCCAGGTTGCAAGGACATTATATGGTAAGATGAACGTTCTCATACAAAGCTACAACTCATCCCACAAAAAAAAGCCTTCAATGCTGCTATATAAAAAGAAAAATAAATTCGCTATGGCTCTTTTAAGAAGAGCAGGAAGGAAATGAAAACTCAAAAACTAAAATTAGTTCCCTTGATGATTTACACAGATAATAGCTGAGGAGATTAATAAGAGAGAAAATGCCTAAATCCAAGGATCATTCTGTAAGGAAATATTAAATCTAACATTTAGCTGTTTAGATTCAGAGGATTGGTCTAGAAATAAGCTTTACAACTTTGACAGAAAAGCACAAAAGAATTGGTTATCTGTGGAAAATCGATCAGATAAATTGACGTTGACTTCAGGCGTTGGCGCTAAAGCTGCAGCATAAAAGGAAAGTTCCGAAGTTGGAATTTATTTGGTAAATTCATGCTCCAATTGAGAGAATCCATGAACTTGATCCTCCACAGGTTACAGACGAGATGTGACTTCACACTATTAGCCAGTTATTATTTTACTAGATGGTGGCCCGATTCGAACGCATCGGGTATTCTAGAATATGCATGTCTACGTAGTATATTGCCCAGCGACGTAGTATATTGCCCAGCCACGTAGTATATTGCCCAGCCACGTAGTATATTGCCCAGCCACATAGTATATTGCCCAGCCACATAGTATATTGCCCAGTGACGTAGTATATTGCCCAGCGACGTAGTATATTGCCCAGCCACGTAGTATATTGCCCAGCCACGTAGTATATTGCCCAGTCACGTAGTATATAGCAGAGCCACGTAGTATATTGCCCAGTCACGTAGTATATTGCCAAGTCACCTACTATATTGCCCAGCGACGGAGTATATTGCCCAGCCACATAGTATATAGCAGAGCCACGTAGTATATTGCCCAGCACAGAGCCAGGTAGTATAGAGACTTAAAAAAAACAAAAACAAATACTCACCTTCCGAAGGCCCGTTGGAAGTCCTGCTATACTCACCGTCCGCCGCCTTTTCTGCTCCTCGCCACGCTCCCGGGACCGCTCCATTGCAAGCGGCAGCTTCTGTTGGTCCCAGGGCTGGTGTGAGCAGGACCTATGATGACGTCGCGGTCACATGACGGTGAGTCACGGCAGGTCCTTGTCACACACCAGCCCTGGGACGGGAACGGAAGCTGCCGCTTGCAATGGAGCGGTCCCGGGAGCGTGGCGAGGAGCAGCAAAGGCGGCGGAGGGTGAGTATAGCAGGTTTTTTTTTTAAATTATTTTTAACATGACCTATTTTTACTATTGATGCTGCATAGGCAGCGTCAATAGTTGGGGGACACACAGGGTTAATAGCAGCGGTAACGGAGTGTGTTACACCATGGGCCGTTACCGCTGCCATTAACCCTGTGTGAGCGGTGAGTGGAGGGGATTACGGAGCGGGCGCCGGGCAGTGAGTGCAGGGGAGTAGGGGAGGGACTAATCGGACTGTGCCCGTTGCTGATTGGTCGCGGCAGCCATGACAGGCAGCTGCCGAGACCAATCAGCGAATGAATAACCGTGACAGAAGGACAGACAGACAGACTGAAGTGACCCTTAGACAATTATATATATATAGATGATTCTGCTTACTATCAAGGTGAAAAACAAAGAGCTTTGGGGCTAGTCAACTGGATCCAAAGTATTTTTGGTATTCAACCTTCACCAATGATTTGGATTTCAATGTAGGGAGTCCATTGGTCATGCAATGGATTCCTTGATAACTCTCAGTTTACAGTTTGAGTTTTATAGGGTAAGAAAAATTGAATTGAGTCATACTTAGAAATCAGGCAGGTGGACATCGGGAGCAAAGGCAAGGTAAATTCTAGCAGTAGTTCAAGGTCTACTGTGGCTGCCAATGTCTTAATCAGTTGATGTTTAAATTTTATAGACATTTTGATATGGAAACGTTATAAATTATATTTGAATTAATACGTTTAGAAGGTAGTGTTACTGAATAAAAATAATAACAATAGTTTCATTTTTGGAAGATGTCTGTACCAGGAGCTCAAGGGAACATATGATATCAGATGTTAAAGCAGATGATCGTAATGTTACAGCAGACACAGATGAAGAGTGTGATACTATCCCAGAAATGCATCCAGTCCGTCACAACAAAAATCTATCAAGCAATGCTTTTCAGCAGGTTATTTTTACAGATACATCACAGACTTTTAAGCAAAATAAAGACAACAAAAGGGAAAAGCAACGTGAGAGAGTTCTAATAAGAAAGAAGCAATATTCTTGCTCAGAATGTGAGAAATATTTTGTAAACAAATCATCTCTTCTTATACATCAGAGAATTCACACGGGAGAGAAGCCATATTCATGTTCAGAATGTGGGAGATGTTTTAATCAGAAAGCAAATCTTGTTGCACATCAGAGAATACACACAGGGGAGCAGTTATTCTCATGTTCAGAATGTGGGAAAGGGTTTAATAAGAAAATAAATCTGGTTACACATCATAGAATTCACACAGGGGAGAAGCCATATTCATGTTCAGAATGTGGGAAATGTTTTACAGCCAAATCAAGTTTTGTTAGACATCAAAGAACACACACAGGAAAGAAGTAGCCATTTTCTTGTTCCCAAAATGGTAATATTTTAATGTGAAATGAAATATTGTTGTATTATCCAATGCCGGTCCAAAGGAGTCCAAATGGTGAAACCTATAAAAACACTAGAACCAATAAAAAAATCTTTAATGGAGATTATGTTATTAATTGAGTTGAGTTAGGCTACATTCACATACCCATTTGACACCACCTGGGGCTGTGTCCATCTTGTGCTCAGACAGCACACTGACCTACAGAGTTTCATTTAAGCCATAGACACATTGGTTTTAGGACTCATGCAGTTCAGATAGCACACTGACACATTATTCAAGAGGGCTGTTCAGATGACCGATTTTTCTCTCCATCCGACTGTCATGAGAGAAAAATTCAGTGTGCAGTTTTCTCTTTCGAGTCTTGGCTAAGGCTTGCCCATTCAAGTCTATGGGTGTGTAAAATATAATTTGAATCCACATAGAACATCTGTGTGGCATCCTATTTTTACAGATGATTTCCATTGTTAACCAATGGAACTGTATTTTATAATGAATATGAAAACTGACATCACATCGATGTCACATGGACATAAAAAACGAAAATACAAAAACTTGAAGACCCTCCTACTATTTACAAAAACTTTTATTTTAATACTATAAAAAGGAAGGGTTAAAAAGTATAATTGGATTTGATAACCATGCAGAAAGGGAAGGGAACAGTGGGGCTAGTCCAGTCTAAAACTATGGAGCTCATTTGAGACATGGGAGAAAAACATGCAGGACCACTGAGAGAAATATTGAATTATTAAGCTTCCAATGGGACCTCTTTTTTTGGTGTGAAAACCTTTTTCCTGATGAACACATTGAATAAGAGGGGAGAATTGCGTTGGGAATTAAGGTTTATTTATCAGGACTTTACAGTTACATACAATAAGTATCATTACATTTACTCTGTGAATATATGGACATGGTGACAATGCTGTTATCTGTACGCATTATATCTTTAATGGTCAGTTTATAGAACACTAGATGGTGGCCCGATTCTAACGCATCGGGTATTCTAGAATATGTATGTATATAGCAGCCACATAGTATATAGCACAGGCCACGTAGTATATAGGAGTCATGTAGTATATAGCAGACAAATACTATGTGGCCTGTGCTATATACTATGTGGCTGCTATATACATACATATATACATACATACATATTGTAGAATACCCGATGCGTTAATACAGGCCACGCAATATATAACAGTGGCCACGCAGTATATAACACAGCCCAAATAGTATATAACACAGCCCACGCAGTATATAACACAGGCCATGCAGTATATAAGTGGCCACGTAATATATAGTATAGCACAGGCCACACAGTATATAACACAGCCCACATAGTATCTAACACTGGCCACGTAGTATATAGCATAGTATATAGCAGCCACGCGGTATATAACGCTGCCCACATAGTATATAACACTGGCCACGTAGTATATAATGCAGCCCACGCAGTATATAACACTGCCCACGTAGTATATAACACTGGCCACGTAATATATAGCAGCCACGCTGTACACTGTGTTCCAAATTATTATGCAAATTGGATTTAAGTGTCAAAGATTTAATTGCTTTGTTTTTCAAATAAACTTGTGGATGGTATTGTGTCTCAGGGCTCAATGGATCACTGAAATCAATCTTAAACACATGTGATAATTAGTTTTCCAGGTGATTCTTATTAAAGGAAAACTACCTAAAAATGATGTTCCACATTATTAAGCAGGCCAAAGTTTTCAAGCAATATGAGAACTAAAAAGGATCTCTTTGCTGCTGAAAAGCGTTAAATAGTGCAATGCCTTGGACAAGGTATGAAAAATTAGATACTTCACAAAAACTTTGTGATTATCATACTGTGAAGAGATTTGTGACTGAAATAATAATAATCTTTATTTTTATATAATAATCTTTATTTTTATATAGCGCTAACATATTTCGCAGCGCTTTACAGTTTTGCACACGTTATCATCACTGTCCCCGATGGGGCTCACAATCTAAAATCCCTATCAGTATGTCTTTGGAATGTGGGAGGAAACCGGAGTGCCCGGAGGAAACCCACGCAAACACGGGGAGAACATACAAACTCTTTGCAGATGTTGTCCTGGGTGGGATTAGAACCCAGGACCCCAGCGCTGCAAGGCTGCAGTGCTAACCACTGCGCCACCGTGCTGCCCATACAGAGCACAGACAGAGCTCATGCAGATAAAAGCATAATGAGGAAGGTTTCTGCCAGACAAATTCATTGGATTAAGAGAGCTGTTGCCAAAATACCATTACAAAGCAGCAAACAGTTATTTGAAGCTGCTGGTGCCTCTGGAGTCCCTCAAACCTCAAGGTGTATGATCCTTCAAAGGCTTGCTGTGGTGCATAAACCTACTATTAGGCCACCCCTTAACCCTGTTCACAATTAGAAACGGTTGCAGTGGGCCCAGACATACATGAAGACTAATTTTCAAACAGTCTTGTTTACTGATGAGTGTCGAGCAACCCTGGATGGTTCAGATGGATGGAGTAGTGGATGGTTGGTGGATGGCCACCATGTCTCAACAAGGCTGCGACGTCAGCAAGGAGGTGGAGAAATCATGTTTTCAGCCGGAATCATGGGGAAACAGCTGGTGGGGTCCTTTAAGGTTCCTGAAGATGTGAAAATGACCTCTGTAAAGTAAATAGCGTTTCTGACTGACAACTTTCTTCCATGGTCTAAAAGCAGAAACATCCCTTCAGGAGCAAAATCATCTTCATGCATGACAATACCCCATCTCATGCTGCAAATAATACCTCTCAGTCATTGGCTGCTATGGGCATAAAAGGAGCTAAACTCATGGTGTGGCCACCATTTTCCCCTGACCTCAACCCTATAGAAAAACTTTGGAGTATCATCAAGCAAAAAATCTATGAGGGTTGGAGGCAGTTCACATCAAAACAGCAGCTCTGGGAGGCTATTCTGACTTCATGCAAAGACGTACAAGCAGAAACTCTCCAAAAACTCAAGAATCCAAGAATTGTGAAGGTGATATCAAAGAAGGGGTCCTATGTAATGTAACTTGACCTGTTAGGATGTTTTGGAGTTAAATAGCTTTTTTGTTCAGTGAATGTGACCTCCTAATGCTGCAAATTCCACAAATGAGCATTTTCAGTTCTTTAAAACATATCAAATGTTTAGAAATTCTACTGTGCCTAATAATTTGGAACAGTGCATTTTGAGTTTTTATTCATTTTGGAGATTATACTGTTATCATTGGGAGTTTTCTTCAATAAAATTCGATGTATACTCTAACGGGTGATGACTTTTATTAGACTGACTGTCATTTGCACCGACCATTTAGAAAATCCGAGAAAAATGTAATTTGCATAATAATTTGGAACATAGTGTATATAACGCAGCCCACGCGCTATATAACACTGCCCACGTAGTATATAGCAGTGTGGGCACATATCAGTGTTAAAAAAAGATAATTAAAATAAAAATAGTTATATACTCACCCGCCGGGATCCAGCGAAGCTGTCCCTATGCGCGCGGCTGCCGCCATCTTCCGTTCCCAGGATGCATTGCAAAATTACCCAGATGACTTAGCGGTCTCGCGAGACCGCTAAGTCTTTTGGGTAATTTCACAAGGCATCTCTGAGAACGGAAGCTGGCGGCAGCCGCAAGCGCATCGTCGGACTACGGAAGGTGTGCATAGCAGGTTTTTTGTTTTATTATTTTTAACATTACATCTTTTTACTATTGATGCTGCATAGGCAGCATCAATAGTAAAAATTTGGGGACACACAGGATTAAAAGCAGCGTTAGGACATTTTTTGCCTGTAGGACATTATTGCAAGAGAGCTTGGCTGAGTAGATTACACAAGAAGGAAAACACACAGCAAGTCAGCAGGATCTAGGAGCAACATGGCAGATGTGACAACCTACATGGTGAGCTGCAGCATGTGCTACATGTTCACAGATCGACGAGAAGAAGAATTAAATTTCACCTGTCAGAAGTGTAGACTAGTGGCCCTTTTAGAAGACAAGGTGCGGGGTCTGGAAGAAAGAATAGCAACTTTGAAACTCATCAAAGAGAATGAAGACTTTCTAGACAGAACAGAAGCATCTCTACTGGTCACAGAAGGTGAAAAAAGTGTCAGAGAACCTCCAAAAGCAGATGAGTGGAAGCATGTGACCAAAAGAAGCAAGAAGACCATGGAGAAATCACCAACCACACAACTGAAGAACCGATGTCAAATCTTTGTAGAGGATGAAGATGGCACACCTAAGGATGAAGCAATACCAGCAAGCAAAAAAGAAAAGGGCACACAGCAACAAGTGACAGCAAAAAGTATAGCCAAGAAGCAACGAAGAGTGGTGGTGGTGGGAGACTCACTACTGAGAGGCACAGAAGCAGCCATCTGCAGACCGGACATAACTGCAAGAGAAGTATGCTGCCTTCCAGGTGCGATGATCAAGGATGTGACCGATAGGATACCAAAGCTCTTCAACTCCAAGGACGTCCACCCATTTCTTCTGATACATGTTGGCACCAATGACACGGCAAGGAAGGACCTACCGACAATCTGCAAGGACTTTGAAGAGTTGGGGAAGAAAGTAAAGGAACTGGATGCACAGGTAGTTTTTTCTTCTATCCTTCCAGTAGACGGGCATGGCACCAGGAGATGGAACAGGATCCTTGATGCAAACAACTGGCTAAGACGATGGTGCAGACAACAAGGATTCGGATTCCTGGACCACGGTGTGAATTACTTGTACGATGGACTCCTCGCCAGAGATGGACTACACCTCAACAAACCTGGGAAACACACATTCGCCAGAAGACTCGCTACACTCATCAGGAGGGCGTTAAACTAGAAGAAGAGGGGACGGGAAGAAAAACATTAGACTTGAACAAAGAAGATCCAGGAAAACATACTCAGAAGGGAGGTAAGAACATTTCTAAAACAATCCACAGCGAGGAGATTGGAACAAAACAAAATCCTCTAAACTGCATGCTTGCAAACGCCAGAAGCCTGACAAACAAGATGGAAGAACTAGAAGCAGAAATATCTACAGGTAACTTTGACATAGTGGGAATAACCGAGACATGGTTAGATGAAAGCTATGACTGGGCAGTTAACTTACAGGGTTTACAGTCTGTTTAGAAAGGATCGTAAAAATCGGAGAGGAGGAGGGGTTTGTCTCTATGTAAAGTCTTGTCTAAAGTCCACTTTAAGGGAGGATATTAGCGAAGGAAATGAGGATGTCGAGTCCATATGGGTCGAAATTCATGGAGGGAAAAATGGTAACAAAATTCTCATTGGGGTCTGTTACAAACCCCCAAATATAACAGAAACCATGGAAAGTCTACTTCTAAAGCAGATAGATGAAGCTGCAACCCATAATGAGGTCCTGGTTATGGGGGACTTTAACTACCCGGATATTAACTGGGAAACAGAAACCTGTGAAACCCATAAAGGCAACAGGTTTCTGCTAATAACCAAGAAAAATTATCTTTCACAATTGGTGCAGAATCCAACCAGAGGAGCAGCACTTTTAGACCTAATACTATCTAATAGACCTGACAGAATAACAAATCTGCAGGTGGTCGGGCATCTAGGAAATAGCGACCACAATATTGTACAGTTTCACCTGTCTTTCACTAGGGGGACTTGTCAGGGAGTCACAAAAACACTGAACTTTAGGAAGGCAAAGTTTGACCAGCTTAGAGATGCCCTTAATCTGGTAGACTGGGACAATATCCTCAGAAATAAGAATACAGATAATAAATGGGAAATGTTTAAGAACATCCTAAATAGGCAGTGTAAGCGGTTTATACCTTGTGGGAATAAAAGGACTAGAAATAGGAAAAACCCAATGTGGCTAAACAAAGAAGTAAGACAGGCAATTAACAGTAAAAAGAAAGCATTTGCACTACTAAATCAGGATGGCACCATTGAAGCTCTAAAAAAGTATAGGGAGAAAAATACTTTATCTAAAAAACTAATTAAAGCTGCCAAAAAGGAAACAGAGAAGCACATTGCTAAGGAGAGTAAAACTAATCCCAAACTGTTCTTCAACTATATCAATAGTAAAAGAATAAAAACTGAAAATGTAGGCCCCTTAAAAAATAGTGAGGAAAGAATGGTTGTAGATGACGAGGAAAAAGCTAACATATTAAACACCTTCTTCTCCACGGTATTCACGGTGGAAAATGAAATGCTAGGTGAAATCCCAAGAAACAATGAAAACCCTATATTAAGGGTCACCAATCTAACCCAAGAAGAGGTGCGAAACCGGCTAAATAAGATTAAAATAGATAAATCTCCGGGTCCGGATGGCATACACCCACGAGTACTAAGAGAACTAAGTAATGTAATAGATAAACCATTATTTCTTATTTTTAGGGACTCTATAGCGACAGGGTCTGTTCCGCAGGATTGGCGCATAGCAAATGTGGTGCCAATATTCAAAAAGGGCTCTAAAAGTGAACCTGGAAATTATAGGCCAGTAAGTCTAACCTCTATTGTTGGTAAAATATTTGAAGGGTTTCTGAGGGATGTTATTCTGGATTATCTCAATGAGAATAACTGTTTAACTCCATATCAGCATGGGTTTATGAGAAATCGCTCCTGTCAAACCAATCTAATCAGTTTTTATGAAGAGGTAAGCTATAGGCTGGACCACGGTGAGTCATTGGACGTGGTATATCTCGATTTTTCCAAAGCGTTTGATACCGTGCCGCACAAGAGGTTGGTACACAAAATGAGAATGCTTGATGACCAGTGGAAAGACGCACTAGAGGCACATACAATGGTGTTGCCAGCTGCAAATAACAAGCTAATCCAATTGTGTATATACTTCACCAATCCTATCTGACCCCAAGTAAACTGCATAAATTTGGCAGACGGGCAACTGGTGAATGTCATAGATGTGGAGAATCGAGGGCGGATTTCTGGCACCTCATTTGGAATAGTAGAATAATCTGGCTTAGTGATAGAAAGCAGAGGGTGGTTATAAATGGTATAGTCTCTAACTGGGTCGCTGTGACCAGTGGGGTACCGCAGGGGTCAGTATTGGGACCTGTTCTCTTCAACATACTCATTAATGATCTGGTAGAAGGTTTACACAGTAAAATATCGATATTTGCAGATGATACAAAACTATGTAAAGCAGTTAATACAAGAGAAGATAGTATTCTGCTACAGATGGATCTGGATAAGTTGGAAACTTGGGCTGAAAGGTGGCAGATGAGGTTTAACAATGATAAATGTAAGGTTATACACATGGGAAGAAGGACTCAATGTCACCATTACACACTGAATGGGAAACCACTGGGTAAATCTGACAGGGAGAAGGACTTGGGGATCCTAGTTAATGATAAACTTACCTGGAGCAGCCAGTGCCAGGCAGCAGCTGCCAAGGCAAACAGGATCATGGGGTGCATTAAAAGAGGTCTGGATACACATGATGAGAGCATTATACTGCCTCTGTACAAATCCCTAGTTAGACCGCACATGGAGTACTGTGTCCAGTTTTGGGCACCGGTGCTCAGGAAGGATATAATGGAACTAGAGAGAGTACAAAGGAGGGCAACAAAATTAATAAAGGGGATGGGAGAACTACAATACCCAGATAGATTAGCAAAATTAGGATTATTTAGTCTAGAAAAAAGACGACTGAGGGGCGATCTAATAACCATGTATAAGTATATAAGGGGACAATACAAATATCTCGCTGAGGATCTGTTTATACCAAGGAAGGTGACGGGCACAAGGGGGCATTCTTTGCGTCTGGAGGAGAGAAGGTTTTTCCACCAACATAGAAGAGGATTCTTTACTGTTAGGGCAGTGAGAATCTGGAATTGCTTACCTGAGGAGGTGGTGATGGCGAACTCAGTCGAGGGGTTCAAGAGAGGCCTGGATGTCTTCCTGGAGCAGAACAATATTGTATCATACAATTAGGTTCAGTAGAAGGACGTAGATCTGGGGATTTATTATGATGGAATATAGGCTGAACTGGATGGACAAATGTTTTTTTTCGGCCTTACTATGTTACTATGTTACTATGTAACAGAGTGCGGTACCCGCGGCCCATTACCGCAGGCATTAACCCTGTGTGAGTGGAGGGTAGTATGCAGGCGCCGGGCACTGACTGCAAGGGAGTAGGGAGGGACTAATCGGACTGTGCCCGTCGCTGATTGGTCGCGGCAGCCATGACAGGCAGCTGGCGAGACCTATCAGCGACGCGGGATTTCCGTGACGTTGGATGCCGACAGACAGACGGAAGTACCCCTTAGACAATTATATATATATATATATAGATTGATTGATTATGGGAATTATGGTTAATTTATTAAGACATTATGGTTACATACAATAAGTATCATGACATTTAGGCCGACGTCACACTCAGCGTAGGGAAATACGATCCTTATTTTACAGGCGTAATACGCAGAAATGATCCCAAAACAGTGTTCCGTATGTCATCCGTAGGCAGGGTGTGTCTGCGTATTTTACGCATGTTAACCTCCGTATGTAATCCGTATGGCATCCGTACTGCGTTTTTTTCACGTAACCTTACAAAATGGACATTTAGCGGTTTTGAGGCCTGAAAATAATTTAAATCATCAGCATAAACCCTATTTAAGGCCTTTACAACAGGTGGAACCCTCCCATATTGCCATTTTCACTTTGGCCAGCCATACCCTGTGATAGTTGAGCCGCGAAGGTCGGAGAAGAATGTGGGTGCATCCACTTTTGCGGCAATGCCTCACTAAAGGGCATTTTCACCGGATAGATTCATCTCTGCGGACACATCTGGATAAATTCTTGCTGTACTGTCACATGACAATACCCACCTTTGATATCTTGTTGGAGACAGTACGTCCAGGAATTGCGTATCAGGATACCAGGATGCGGAAATGCATATCTGCAGAGGAGCGTCTTCTCCTTACCTTACGGTATGTATTCACCATCCTCACACACTGTATGTTGATGATGTTTTTGGCACTATTTTGATTTTCATAGCATCTTATTTAAATTATATTAATACATTTTGTATAAATCATATACAAATATGTGCTAAATGTTAGTATCCAGTGTAAATTTAGGAAGGTACACTGGTTTCCTGCGTTTTTTGATCTTCATATTACTTTGGTTTACTAGAGTTTTTGTAAAGCATTGTAACATAGCTAATTTTTTAAATTTTATTTTGCTTTCAGATTCCTGTCAACTGGATTATCTTATGCAGGACTACATCTTGAATTTCTCATAGGGCGGTCCACTATTTCAGGCATTGTGCGTAATACATGTGTTCAAATATGGGACAAACTACATGAACTTGTAATGCCGGAGCCCAAAATGGAGGATTGGCTGAAAATAGCCCGTGGCTTTTCTGACTGTAGTCAATTTCCGCACTGTATTGGAGCACTGGATGGGAAACATATCAGGGTGCGTAAGCCGCCAAACTCGGGCACCCAATTCTATAATTATAAGCATTTTTTCTCTGTGGTTCTGTTAGCTGTAGTTGACAGTAACAACAGGTTTATAATTGTAAATATTGGGGCCTATGGGTGAACTGGAGACTAGAGTCTTCAATGCGTCCATTATGGGTCGGCGGCTACATGAAAACCCGTTGGACCTCCCACCACCACGACCACTCCCAGGCTCCAATGCTGAAGCAGTCCCATATGTACTTGTGGCATATGAGGCCTTCCAATTGACCAGGCTTGTCATGAGGCCTTATCCCCGGCGCAACCTTGACCACCGGCGGCGAGTCTTTAATGTCAGACTTTCACATGCACGGCAACTGGTGGAGTGAGCCTTTGGCATTATGGTATCCAAATGGCGTGTTCTCCAGTCTGCCATTCAGCTGAGTGAGTCAAATGTAAATGAAGTCATTAAAGCTTGTGTTGTTCTACACAACTTCACAAGAATTCATGAGTGCTCCTCAGCTGACCGTGTTGAAGGCATGTTGGCTAATGTGGGTAGGCCTACAACACAAGTCCTTCCTCCGTGGCGTCCCCTTTCTAGCATAAAAGTTAGGGATATTTTTACAAATTATTTTGTTTCTCCTCAGGGAGCTACTCTCTGGCAAGATAATGCTGTTTCTTTGTTGTAATTTTTTCATATATATCTATATATATTTTTTGAAAAAATGCATAAATTACTTTAATTACTTAACTATGTGTGTTTCATTGACTTATGTAACAAATGTTTATCAACCGAGTAATTGAGGCACACCTCTCCCCTTGATAAAGCGATCAGCGAAACGCGCGTCGGGGCCTCAGTGACGGAGGACGGGCAGACGATATGGGTATGTGTTCAGTGACCATCTGACCTATGTATTGCATGGATCTTTTGCACTATGCACGCTGCACTTGTTGGGCCATTTATAGTTGGCTGTACCTGTTGTATTCACCAATAGGTATACACTTTACACATGACTCTAGAACCTGAATACTTTTCCTCTGTCCTGTCTGTGCATTTGGCTTGAGTAAACACCTTTCCTCGGATATTTGTGTGTTTTTAACTATAATATTTGTATGATTTGTAACTTAATAAAAATGTTGTTATCCCTTTACCTTCTCTTTGTGAGTGGTGTGTTAAGGTATTCTTTATACCTGGTATTTGGGTCTATTGAGTATGATGTTGTAATGATTTGTCCAACAAACTGAAATTGACTTTTGACTATATTTTTTTATTATAGCAAAAGCCTTTTTTTGTTTTTAAACACCATATTAATATCATGTTGTTGTTTTTTCAGAAAACATGACATAACCCATTTCGTTAGAAAAACATAACAAAGTGCTATCACAGCAGAGTCAAAGTAAAACATGTTTAGAAACAAAAAAAAAACCAAAACATAAAACAATTCTCATTACAGATTTCTGTAAGTTGGTGGAGGTGAGGGCAGAAGCTCAGGGTCCTGGTCAGGTGGCCTTTGTTATGCCAATTTTCCATCATCCTGTGTGTATGATGTCTGTGCCTGCTCAAAATGATGCCCTTGCTCATATTGGCCAGTTGTGTATTGGCCATAATAAGGGTTTTGAGTATGGCCCTCATGAGGTTGAAAATAAGGCCTTGCATCTTAACCCCCCAATATGGCCATGTCGTCCAAAACCAGGTTGGGACCAGCCTCCAGCACTGGGTCTGGACAAGTTGCCATATTGGGAAGGTTGATGGTATGGCATATGGTAATGTGCTGGCCTTGGTGGGTTTTGGGCAGGAACGGGTAGAGGTGTAGGCACACGTGGAGGGGGTGCTTCAAATACTTGTTGAGCATGCACCTGTTGAGATGATGGAAAGTGCAGGACGTTACGTGCTGACAGCTGCCACCTCTCAATGAACTCATAATTCATAGGGTTCATTTGGTGGGGTATGCATCAATAAGTATTTGAAAACACCCTCTCACACGTAGCCTTACCTCACGGGGTATGGGACGGAGGCACCGGGCCAGGCTCCTCGAATAGGCCTCCTCACCATCCTGTGCAGCTCTGGACAAATAATTAAGGACCCAAATGTCCACATTCCTGCGAGTTTCTTGCAGCTCTCTCCTTCTGCGGCCTTGGCGGAAAATGACAGGAGGCTGTGGGGATGTCTCCAGTGGAACAGTTGGGCTGCTACTGTTCCCTGGATCATCCTGACTTCATGGATGTGGTGCTGCTGCGGGTTGTGGTGCAGCTTCTTGGCCAGTTGTTGCCGGATCTTGTGGTGCAACTGAAGATGTCAGCCACCTCTTCTCCTTCCCCAATTGGATCTATCAGGGCCTCCGAGTCTGAGCCGGTCTCCCTCTCAGTGAGGTTTGACGGTGTTCTGTTTGTAAAGTATGAGAATAATTAATTATAAATTCAAATTTTACCTTTATAAAACATGTGTAATTTTTATTTATGTTTTTACTTTCAGTCTCAGATCCATACTGGGATCTAAAAAGGAGAGTTGGTCATAATAAATATATTCCTTTTTTTCTCCAGGCGCTGCTGCCCCACTCCTGGCCCGCTGCTGCCTTTCTCGCCTATATTGGTCGCGTATGCTGCGCCATCGTCTCATAACATCTTCCACTGCAATGAAAGCAGAAAAAAAATGTATAAGGCCATTGTGCACAGTGGTACCACAATGTGTCAGTGACATGACAGATTTTAATGTGGCCTAGTAATACACCTAAAAAAGAACCCTAAGAGCTACCAAAGGGCAACCCCCGTCAGCTAATATATATAAACCAAAAAAGAAAAAAGGCGAACCTAGCAGCCGTAAAGTGCGGCGCCGAATATTCAGTATAACTCGACCATAAAATATGTCCCTATGAAATCCAAACCAGACAGGGGTACGTAAAGATATAAATTTTATTGAAGATATTAAATATACTAGTACCAGTACAAACATTAAATATAGTAGCACCAGTACAGACAGGACAACAGTGATAAAGCGAAAAAAAAACAGCTAAAAAGGAACAGTGCATCAGATGTAATCACATATAGAGGGATGCACTGAAAGACTGCACAGAAAATGTCACTGCTGCACTACCTACAACACCTGAAGCGTAGATGCCGGACAATAATAACGCCCACTTAAATCAATATGACATCTCATGAGAGAAAGCATGTGAAGAGGTGAGCCATATGGCACCAGCACTGCACGCCCAGGATACTGGGTCGCAAGGCTGTGTCATATAAGACAAGGTACGCCAGATAGGGCATGAAGTAAAAATACAATGAGTAAATAAACGCTAAGTACAAATACCTTGAGACATCATGACAACAGGGTGCAGGCGTGCAGACAGGGAACAGAAAGCCTCGACGCGCGTTTCACCGCCTTGGCTTTCTGTGCAGTCTTTCAGTGCATCCCTCTATATGTGATTACATCTGATGCACTGTTCCTTTTTAGCTGTTTTTTTCGCTTTATCACTGTTGTCCTGTCTGTACTGGTGCTACTATATTTAATGTTTGTACTGGTACTAGTATATTTAATATCTTCAATAAAATTTATATCTTTACGTACCCCTGTCTGGTTTGGATTTCATAGGGACATATTTTATGGTCGAGTTATACTGAATATTCGGCGCCGCACTTTACGGCTGCTAGGTTCGCCTTTTTTCTTTTTTGGTTTATATTTAATGTGGCCTAGTAACCTGCATTTCTTAAATAAGATCATCAACATAAAGATTGTAAACACAAACAGCACAATACGATATAATGGAAAATACACAGAATTTCAGGCTATAAGGACAGGGTCCTCTCCCCTCTGTAGCAGTATGTAATTGTAAATTTGTTTAATGTAAACAACATCTATAAAACTCTGTACGTAACCCCTTTCTCATGTCCAGCACCATGTAATTAATGGTGCTATATATATAAATGAGATTAATGTTACTGAAAATATCAAAAGGCCAAAATTCATGTAGGTAATACAGTTTGCAATGTTATTCATAGAGAAACATGAATGTACTTACTTATCTGCCTCTGGACCTCACGTGGCCGCTGCTCATATTCTGGGAAAAGGATCCCACATATGCTTCTCCGTGCCGCCTCTTTTCTGGCCCGGTTGGAATAATGGGCATCTCGCTGATCCCATATTTCTGGCCTCTCTTGCACCAGGACCAGCAGCATTTCGACAAGAATATTGGCCATAATGCAGGAGACTCCGTGGAGGCATGCGGCAGACTTCTTGGATGTCTGTCTGGCTTTTTCAGCTAATTAGCATGTCTAAGCTTCCTGATTGAGGGCTTGGCACATTTCCTGTCACCTGCTGAACTCTTGCGTATTTTACGCAAGTCACACTGTTGGTCCGTTTATAATCCGTATTTTTTGCACACCTATAGACTTTCATTGGCGGATTTTTTATGCAATGCGCTGACAAACGCATCATGCTGCGATTTTCTACACCCGTAAATTACGGATGCATTATATACGCCAAATAGGAGCTGCCCCTAGAGATTCATTGGTTCGTGTGCAATGCGTGGTTTTTGCGCCTCGCATAAGTCCTTAAAACTCTAGTATGACGCCGGCCTTACTCTGTGAAGATATGAAATTGATGAAGTTGGCTTGAAATTCGTGGTTATGCTATTTGTTTTAGGCCTGACAACTATCTAGGCACTTGGGAAACGGTCTTTATTAAGGACTTGCACTGTGCTTTTTTGATATACTAGCAGAGTATTTTTCTGATATACTAATGAAGTTTGTTTATATTGGGTGGTGGTTTCTGGTCACTATAAACCTGTATCTGTTGCAGTTGATGCTGTTTCTACTGTAATAAGAAAATTATTTTATCAAATGATCTGGCTTATATATATCTAAAAAGAGTGACTATAAGTGCTCCACTGATGCTTTAACCGTCTACTGATGGCTTTTTTTCCAACGTGAATTTTTTTTTTTAAACATTTTATTGAAAGATTCCACAGGAGATCATAAACACCATCCAGTGACATAAATGATATCACACTTTCAATAATAAAACAAACAAAACAAATAGAACATAGCATTAGCATAATGTACACTACAAGTGATTGCAACTTAAAAACCAACAGCTTAATTATCAGATTTTGAGCTCATACTAGGTCAGTTTACAGTAAGCACACCTCCCAAAGCCCACATATCACTTTCATGCCCAGGAAGGGAAATACCGTATTCTTCGGACTATAAGACGCACTTTTTTCCTCCCAAAATGTGGAGGAAAATGGGGGGTGCGTCTTATAGTCCAGATGTATTGGCTCTGGCTGTGGTGGACCGGTATCAGAGGAACAGAGGGTTAGAGAGGCAGGAGCCTGCGGCTTTCTCCTGTGCCCGCTGCTAAAGAGAAATTAATATGCACTGCATTCCACGCCCATGGGCGTGGAGGGCAATGAGTATTCATTTCATCCTGGTATGATTGATTGACGCTGCGACTGTGAGGGAGCGGAGGAAGGTAAGAATATTTTTTTTAATCTTTTCTGATGGGGCCATGTATACCAGGAACTGGATGGGGGCCAATCATACCAGCAAGGGTATGGGGCCAATCAATCCATCATTCCAGGAACTGGATGTGGGCCAATCAATCAAACATACTGGGAACTGGATGGAGGCCAATCAATCATTCATATCAGGAACTGGATGGGGGCCAATCAATCAATTATACCAGGAACAGGATGGGGGCCAATCAATCAATCATACTGGCAACTGGATAAGGACCAATGAATCTTACCAGGAACTGGATGGGGGCCAATCAATGAATCTTACCAGGAACTGGATGGGGCCAATCAATCATATCTGAGACATGGCTGGATGAGAGCCATGACTGAGCTGTTAACTTGCAGGGTTATAGTCTGTTCAGAAATGACCGATCGGATAAGCAAGGGGGAGGGGTGTGTCTACATGTAAAATCATCCTTAAAACCCATCCTGCGTGATAATATAGGTGAATCTAATGAAAATTTAGAGTCCCTGTGGGTGGAGATAAGGGGAGGGGGAAAATATTACTGATAGGGGTTTGTTATAAGTCTCCAAAAATAATGGAAGCAATGGAGAATATCCTCGTAAAGCAAATAGATGAAGCTGCGACTCAAGGAGAAGTCATTATTATGGGGGACTTCAACTACCCTGAAATAGATTGGGGAACGGAAATCTGCAGTTCCAGCAAAGGTAATCGGTTTTTGACAACTACGAGAGACCATTATCTTTCACAATTGGTTCAGGACCCAACAAGAAGGGGGGCACTGCTAGACCTAATATTAACCAACAGGCCAGACTGCATAGCAAATATAAGGGTTGGGGGTCACTTGGGGAATAGTGATCACTAAATAATAAGTTTTCATGTATCCTTTAATAAGATGTGTAGTAGAGGGGTTACAAGGACACTAAACTTCAGGAGGGCCAATTTCCAACGGATGAGATGATCTTAGTGCAATTAACTGGGGCAATATCCTGAGACATAAAAATGCACAAAGAAAATGGGAGACGTTTATTAGAATCCTGGATAGGACTTGTGCACAGTATATACCGTATGGGAATAAACATACTAGAAATAGGAGGAAGCCAATATGGCTAAATAGAACTGTAAGGGGCACAATAAGTGACAAAAAGAAAGCATTTAGAGAATTAAAGGAAGTAGGTAGTGATGAGGCATTAAATAAATACAGAAAATTAAATAAATTCTGTAAAAAGCAAATCAAGGCAGCAAAAATTGAGACAGAGAGACTCATTGCCAGAGAGAGTAAAAATAATCCCAAAATATTCTTTAACTACGTAAATAGTAAGAAACTAAAAAATGATAGTGTTGGCCCCCTTAAAAATAGTCTGGGTGAAATGGTGGATGAGCATGAGGAAAAACCAATCTGCTAAATGACTTTTTTCATCAGTATTTACTCAAGAAAATTCCATGGCAGACAATACGATCAGTGATAACAAAAATTCCCCATTAAGTGTCACCTGCTTAACCCAGCAGGAAGTATGTCGGCAACTAAAAATCACTAAAATTGACAAATCTCTGGGCCCGGATGGGATACACCCCCGAGTACTGCAGGAATTAAGTACAGTCATTGATAGACCATTATTTTTAATCTTTAAAGACTCCATAATAACAGGGTCTGTACCACAGGACTGGCGTATAGCAAATGTGGTGCCAATATTCAAAAAGGGGACAAAAACTGAACTCGGAAATTATAGGCCAGTAAGCTTAACCTCTACTATGGGTAAAATCCTGGAGGGTATTCTAAGGGATGCTATGCTGGAGTATCTGAAGAGGAATAACCTCATGACCCAATACCAACATGGGTTTACTAGGGACCGTTCCTGTCAGACTAATCTGATCAATTTCTATGAAGAGGTAAGTTCCGGACTGGACCAAGTGGATGTAGTGTATATGGACTTTTCAAAAGCTTTTGATATGGTGCCACACAAAAGGTTGATACATAAAATGAGAATAATGGGGATAGGGGAAAATATGTGCAAGTGGGTTGGCTCAGGGATAGGAAACGAAGGGTGGTTATTAATGGAGCACACTCGGACTGGGTCACGGTTAGCAGTGGGGTACTGTATTGGGCCCTCTTCTTTTTAACACATTTATTAATGATTTTGTAGGGGGCATGCAGAGTGGAATTTCAATATTTGCAGATGACACTAAACTCTGCAGGGTAATCAATACAGAGGAGGACAATTTTATATTACAGGATGATTTATGTAAACTAGAAGCTTGGGCTGATAAATGGCAAATGAGCTTTAATGGGGATAAATGTAAGGTCATGCACTTGGGTAGAAGTAATAAGATGTATAACTATGTGCTTAATTCTAAAACTCACTGCTTCTGTCAGCCTTTCTGATCGATATCCTGGATTTGGTATGAAGAGTAGAAAATATTCGATAGATGACCCATCATCCATTACATATCGTATTATAAAAGCAAGCTGGTCAATATGTGAAATATCAGGAGTTGAGTCCACACTGAGAAATATTTCTCAGTTTTGATAGCTTTGATGATATGTTTTGTGACTTCATCAACCATCACATTTATAAATTCCTCACATGTGACAAACGATAGGTATTGTGATGTGGCTGCAGTGCAGTGTAGCACAACCTCCACCAGAGGGTGGTGATGAGGAAGAGAGACTGCACACTCACAGCACATCAACACTGAGCAGCCACACAGTTAAAAAAAAAAGTGGTCAGACAAGCTGAGTCAGAACCTGTCAAGAGCAGAAGCACCAGAAGTAACAACAATGAACGTAGTCAGAGACAAGTCAGAAGTCAGAGCCAAACAGGAGTGCAGTATCCAGGTACAAGCCAGAGAGCCAAAGCCGGTCAGGGAACATGGTATCACAGACAGTAAACAAGAGGCGGGTTTCAGAGATCAGGCCGAGTCATACACAGTAGGGAAACAACCAAACACTAAATCAGGGATAGGGAACGGGTCTAATACAAATACGGAAAGTCAGAGGCAGAAGGATCACCAGGGTATATGGGTCAGCTGCTCTAGCCAAGAAGCATGAACTATCACTGATGCTGGCCAGCAGACTGCAGATGACTTAAAAAGCCCCTCCAGCTCAAAACGAGGCTGAGGGGATTAACCCCCGCATGACCAGTGCAGAGAGATGATAGCAGAAAGCAAACCCCGAACTGGATTATGACAAGTATGATGTCTTTACCCGAGTTCCCAAAACGAATGATATGATCAGCCAGGAAAGGGTCATACTCTATGACTTCCAGAAGCATTTCAAAGTTGCCACTATGTTTGGAACCAAGTAAATATAGGTAAACTGAACAGCAATCTAGACTGAACTGGTGCATAACCAAAAAAAATGTTTGGAACCAAAGCAGTCATTACTCCCTCTGAAGGCAAGCCCGTGTGTACCAAGTGCCCTAACCACAGACAACTCTTTTCAAAATATTTCTCCTGTAATTTATTTCACAAGTCAATTCCTCAGTAAGCAGTTTATTTATTTTTCCCAATGTGCTTCCCCATTTATGAAAAGTACACGTTTTATGCTCCATTGACTGCTCATGTTCATTTAGTCTTGAGGCACTATTTTTCCATTCATGAAAACCAACTAGTGCAATAGCTGCACAAAATAGTCAACATGGGACACAAAAAAGCCTGCCTGTACTTTCAGAATATACCAGGTAGGGATGTGTTTTCTTTTCATCATTGACTAGCTGTTTTTCAAACATATTTTTTGTCAGCATCCTGTACTTGGTGCCAAACTACTTTCTTTATTTGCAGAAGTTAGCATCCATGTTTTGATTAAAGCCATTGATAGCACACTGAGAGGAAACCACTGAGTCATTAAAAAAACACGTGAGATAATTAGTTTTCTACATGAGCCCAATTGAAGAAAAAAATACTTATGGATGTTCCCCATTATTAAGCAGCCACGGGTTTCAAGCAATATGGGAAAGAAAAGGGATCACTCTGCTGCCAAAAAATGTTTAATAGTGCAATGCCTTGGACAAGGTATGAAAATATCAGATATTTCACAAAAAACAAGCGTTATCATTGTACCGGGAAGAGATTTGTGGCTAATACACAGCACAGATGGGTTCAGAATGAAGTTTTCTGCCATACAAATTCATCAGATTAAGAGAGCTGCTGTTAAAATACCATTAGAAAGAGCAAGCATTTTTAAAGCTGCTGGTGTCTCTGGAGTCTGTGAACCCCAAGGTGCAGGATTCTCCAAATGCTGCAGCTGTGCATAAACCTACTGTTCAGCAGCCCCTAATATACCCCTGTGGGTGTATGGGCTGTACGGTCTGGGTCCGGGCGCATGCACAGTGCGCATATTGAAGCCGGCCTGTACACCTGATAAGCCCCCACAATGCATCGGCCCGGAACTGACGTCTGGCTGTTCATCATACTATGAGGAGGCGGGAATTTCAACATGAGAAGATAAGGAATGATGACACCCCTGATAAGAGCAGCGAGGGGGAGAGAATGGAAACCCGAAGACTGCCCATCCCAGTCTGCGCCGTAGCACTCATTATCATAGGCATATGTAAGTTAATAAATTGTTTTTCTAAAGCTTTATAGTGTAGTTTTAGGTCAGAGAGGGATGGTTAGGGATGAGCTAGCAAGGTGCAGGGACATGTAGTGATAGGATAGGGGGCTAAAACAAGCTGACAGGTTTCCTTTAAGGTTGATGGAGTAGTGGATGGATGCTGGATGACCACCATGTCCCAACAAGGCTGTGACATCAGCAAGGAGGTGGCAGAGTCATGTTTTGGGTCATAATCATGTGGAAAGAGCTGGTTCGCCCCCTTAGGGTCCATGAAGGTGTAAAAAGGACGCCGGCAAAGTATATATAGTTTTAGACTGACCACTTTTTTCCTTTGTAGAAAATCATCCACATGCATGACAATGCACCATCTCATGATACAAGGCATACCCCTGAGTAATTGGCTGCTATGGACAGAAAAGTAGAGAAATCCATGGTGTGGCCACCAGTCTCCCCCGATCTCAACCCTATTCAGAAACTTTGAAGTACCTTTAAAGGGAATCTGTCACCTCATTTTTCACATATATGCGGTCGGGGGCCTCTGAACGTCGCAGGTTCGGGGCCTCCCATCTTCATGCGATGACGTCCTCTTCCTTGCTTCTGTCGCGGCTCATGCACAAGCGTAATTCTCTGCCCTGTTGAGGGCAGATTAAAGTACTGTAGTGCGCAGGCGCCGGGAAAGCTCAGATGCCCAGCGCCTGCGCACTGCAGTACTTTACTCCGCCCTCAACAGGGCAGGTCAGTACACCTGCGCAGGAGCCGCAGCAGGAAGCAAGGAGGATGACAACATCGTATGAAAATGGGAGGCGCCGGACTCGGACCTGCGATACCCATCGGACCCAGACAGCAGCGGACCGCCCCTGGGTGAGTATAATATAACTTGTTTTTCTTATCTTTCAGATTACATCGGGGGTTTATCTACAGCATTATAGAATGCTGTAGAAAAGACCCTAATGGCGGTGGCCGCAGCTTATATGCGAAAAATGAGGTGACAGATTCCCTTTGAGCCGAAACTCTAAGATGATGGGAGGCAGTAACCATCAAAACAGCAGCTCTGGGAGTCAATTCTGACATCCTGCAAAGAAATACAAACAGAAACTATCCAAAAACTCACAAGTTCAATAAATGCAAGAACTGTGAAGGTGATATCAAAGAAAGGTGATATGCTAACTTGTAACTTTGCCTGCTAAGGCTGCTTTCACAGTATCATATTTTCCAATCTGTTTGAATCCTTGAATTTCCAGGACTCCCTGGACAGGCACTGATCTGTGCCAACGTATGTCCACGGACCGTTTTTTTTAATGGATCCGTTATCAGTCACCAGAGATAGGGCTGGGAGGAGCTGTACCTTGCTTCTGAGCATGCTCAGTACAGCAAAACGGATGTTTCATGGATTCGTTTTTTCACAGATCTGTACAGATCTGTCTTCATAGACATCCATGTTATTTGACTCGAACAGCTACGGATGCGTGTCTGTCCGTTTGTGTCGGCGTTTTTCAAGGCAGCCCAAAATCTTGCCCCATATCCCATCCCATATGCAATACTGCAGCCAGGTCTGGGTTTTGGGTAGCAGACCCTCATGTGTCTCCCCCTCTGCTGCCACGTCCTCAGCTCTCAGCTGGGCAGCTCCTGGGCTCCATCATAGTGCAATGCAAGGTATCGCATCCCTGCACTGTGCACACCCTCAGTCCCTGCCTCACTGACTGTGCTGCACTGTGCACAGACATCCCCCCGCTGGACCTGGTAATCACTGCTCACAGTAGCGATATAGCTTCCCGGGTCTCTGCGGGATCTTGATGTGACGTCCTCACTCCTCCTCAGAAGTGCCTAGCCCTCCACAGCGGTGACACCGCAGGATCTGAGACCCCCACAGCAGCCGGAAGACTGAGGTGGGTGGGAGGGCTGACTCCCGGACAAAAAAAAAAATAGAATTCTTACCGTTAATTCGGTTTCTAGTAACTCACCACGACAGCACACCTGGAGGATGTTACCCCTTTCCTAATAGGGACAGGAAATGACAAGAGGTTAAATAACCCCTTCCTCATCCTCCCCCTCAGTGTTATTATAAAGGACCACAGGAGAAGGAATGCTTCAAATTATATTTATTCTTTTCAGAACGTATATCAAGCATAGGGATGGATTACTCCTGCTGTCGTGGTGAGTTACTAGCAGCCGAATTAACGGTAAGAATAATTCTATTTTCTCTAGTAACCACCACGACAGCACACCTGGAGCAGTACCCAAGAGTAATCTATTAGGGAGGGACAATAGCCCCAAGGACTTTTTCTCCGAAGGCCAAGTCCTCCTTTGACATCAGGTCTAGCCTGTAATGTTTGGAAAATGTATGGACCGAGGACCACGTAGCAGCTCTGCATATTTGCTCAATGGAAGCACTGGCTTTCTCGGCCCAGGAGACAGCTGTTGCTCTGGTAGAATGAGCTGTGAATTTTTCTGGCGGTGGAAGGCCTTGGATCTGATAGGCCTCCAAGATTGCTCTCTTGATCCAATTGGCAATTGTAGATTTGGAAGTCTTCTTTCCCTTATTCTGCCCATGAAGATGGATAAATAAATTCTGATCCTTCCTAATTTTATCTGAAATTTGAAGGTAATAAAGTACCGTTCTTCGAACGTCTAAAGTATGGAACTGTTGTTCTTCTTCATTTTTTGGTTCTTGGTAAAAGGAAGGGAGAATTATCTCCTGTGACTTATGAAAGTCAGAGACGACTTTTGGGAGAAAGGATGGATCCAATCGCAGAATAAGCCTATCTTGTAGAATCCTCATGTAGGGTTCATTGATTGACAGGGCCTGTAGTTCACCTACTCTCCTGGCAGTAGTTATGGCTATCAGGAAGGTGGTTTTCCAGATGAGTCTATCCATTGCTATTGATGACAAAGGTTCGAAAGGTGGAAGTGTAAGTCCCTTCAGGACTATATTGAGGTCCCAAGATGGGACTATATTAATGGATCTTGGAGATATGCGGGATGCTGCCATCATAAACCTTCTTATCCATCTGTGTTCGGCTAGAGGTTGGTCAAAATACGAGCTCAGTGCCGCCACCTGTACCTTGAGGGTGCTGGGTTTGAGACCTTTTTCTAGTCCATCTTGTAAAAAATCCAGGATTCTGGCTAAGTTCGGCCTGTCTGGGTTGGGCCGTTCAGGAGCACTCCATGTGATATAGGTTTTCCATATTTTCTGATAAATGGAATTGGTAACGGTCTTCCGGCTTTTCTGTAGCGTACTAATGACCTTCTTTGATAGCCCTCTGGTCCTCAGAATTGAGAATTCAGAAGCCAGGCATTCAGGTGTAATCTCTCGGGGTCTGGATGAAGTATTGGCCCCTGATAGAGGAGGTTCTTGATTGGAGGTAGTGCCATTGGTCCATCTACTTTTAGGCTGATGAGGGACCCAAACCAACTTCTTTTGGGCCAAAATGGAGCTACTAAGATTACACTGACCCTTTCTGTCCTTATCTTCTGTAGGACCCTTGGTAGAATTGGTAATGGAGGAAAAGCGTAGGCCAGTGAGAATGTCCATGGTTGGTCTTTTCTCTGCTCAGGAAGTCGGCCTGTATATTTATTTCCCCTCTTATGTGCAGGGCAGAAAGTGAGAGAACATGTTCTTCGGCCCAGGAAAATATTCTGGCTGATATGGCCTTTAGATCCTCATGTCTTGTACTTCCCTGATGACGAAGATGGGCAACTGTTGTCATGTTGTCCGAGTAGATCTTGATATGGGAATTCTGAACAAGAGTTACCGCTGCTTTGAGGACTTCCTCCACAGCTTTTAATTCTCTGAAGTTCGAGGATCGTTGACTTCTCGTTTGGCCAGTTCCCTTGAAATATGTGTTGGGCTACCGTAGCTCCCCAACCTCTTTCGCTGGCATCTACTGTTATAGAGATTGCTGGATCCTGCGACCAGGGAACTCCTTTGAGTAGGTTTTCCTTTTGTAGCCACCACATCAAAGATGACTTTACGTGCGGTGGTATTTTGATCTTTCTGTCCAGAGAATCTGGGGATCCGTCCCAATTTGACAGAATATGAGTCTGGAGTACTCTGGTGTGGGCTTGTGCCCATGACACCATCTGGATGCATGATGTCATGGTCCCGAGAACCGACATGGCCCATCTTAGAGAAGTTATCTTCTTGTCCCGCAACGTTCTGATCTTTGCTGTAAGCAAGGTCCGTTTTTGTTCTGGTAAAAAAGATGTTTGGCTGCGAGAATCCAGTAAGACCCCTAAAAAGACCTTTGTTGTTGATGGAACCATCTCCGATTTCTTGTGGTTCACTATCCAGCCTAGGGACGATAAGATCTGGACTACCCTCTGAAGGTGTTCTTGAAGAGTGGGAACTGAGGGGGCCACTATCAGTAGGTCGTCGAGGTATGGAATTATGCATATTCGTTGACCTCTGATGTAGGCCATTACTTCAGACATGATCTTCGTGAAGATCCTCGGGGCTGAGGATAGCCCAAACAGGAGGACATTGAACTGAAAATGGTCTATGTCTTTTCCCCTGGCGACTGCAAATCTTAGGAATTTTCGATAAGTTGGATTGATTGGGACGTGGTAATACGCGTCCTGTAGATCTATCGTCGCCATGACGAAATCTTGTCCTATGAGGGGTACTGTGGACCTTACTGATTCCATCTTGAACCTTCTGTAGGCGACATATTGATTCAGAGGTTTTAGGTTGATTATTATTCGATGGGACCCATTTGGGTTCTTTATTAGAAACAAATTTGAATAATGTCCTCTGTTCTTCTCGTCCTCCGGGACTGAGGAGATCACCTTGTTGTCCAAAAGATCTTGTACTCCCGCTATCAATATGGATTGTAGCTTTGGTGTAGCTAAAGATGTTGTTCTTGACATCTTTTGAGGATATGATATCAACTCTATTTTTATTCCGTCTCTGACTGATGTTAACGTCCATTGGTCTGAGCAGATTGCTTGCCAGTATGGGAGGAAGTTTGAGATATGACCCCCTACCCTGGTGGCGTCATTGTTTTCACTGATTTTGGGGCTGGGAAAGAAAGAGATTTCTGTCTCTCCCTCCTTTTGGGTAACTCCAGCGCCCTGTCTTACCCTTGCCTCTGTATTGATGAGTATGCTCTTGTTGAGAGCGAAAGGGTCTTTTCCTAGGGTTTCTAGGTTCTGGCAATGTCTTCTTTTTATCTGAAGCCTTCTCCAGTAGATCATCCAGGGCTGGCCCAAACATATAATTCCCTTTAAAAGGAATCGAACAGAGCCTCATCGTCAAGGTCATGTCCTCAGACCATGATTTCAGCCAGAGTGCTCGTCTTACGGAATTTGACAATCCTGATGACCTTTCTGCCACCCTCACGGACTCAGCTGAGGCATCCACTAGAAATCCTGTCGCTTTCTGGAAGATAGGTAGAGAGGCCAGGATCTCCTCTCTGGGAGTGCCTGAAGACAGGTGTTCCTCTAATTGACCCAGCCAGCGGTGCATTGATCTAGCCACACAGGTAGATACCGAATTTATGTTAAGTAAGGATGCTGACGTCTCCCATGACTTTCTTAGCAGCCTGTCCATCTTACGCTCCAGAGGGTCCTTCAACTGGGAGGCATCTTCAAATGGTAGCGTGGTTTTCTTAGCTACCCTAGCGATCTGGATATCCACCTTAGGAATCTCCGAACAGCATGAAGCAGTTTCGTCATCTACCGGAAACCGATCCTTAATTTCTGCTGGGGTGGTCAACCTCTTTTCCGGAGTTTCCCATTCTTCTAGAACTAAATCAAGGATATTTTTGTGAATGGGAAATACCTGTTTCTTCTTAGAACGAAGACCCCCGAACATCTCATCTTGTACTGACTGAGCCGTCTTCTCTTCTTCAATCTCCATAGTCTTCCTCACTGCTGTGAGGAGTTCTTCTATGTCACTGGAGGAGAAGTAGTATCTCTCTTGCTGAGAAGCCTCTGAGTCTAAGGATATTTCACCTTCCTCTGGAGGTTCATCCGACCTCTCCCCCTTGAGATTCCTCATGCCTTTCATGCTCTGGATTAAGCTTTCTTTTCTTAGCCTCCGGAGGAGTACTGGGGGAGGGAGTGGGTTGGGAGAGTATGGCCAGAGAGCTTCTGATCTCGTGCCGGATCAAGCCTTTAATCTCTTCCATTAGAGATGGCTGCTCTTCTCTAACAATTTTTTCTGTGCACTCTTTGCACAATGTCTTCTTGTATGAAGAGGACAGTTTTTTGCACAGACAGCACATTTGCGTGCAGCTTTGGATCTGCCTCCTGATGCGGGTTCCTTGTCCCCCTGAAATAAAGGGGAGAAGGAATCATAAGATTGCAACCCGCATCAGGGAGTGGACACCCTGGGCCAGATTACTTACTGGGGCCGGGATGGTGCTGGGATCTGCAAGGCAGACGTCTCCATGATTTTCACCACACAGTGGTCTTACCTGAGACGTCTTCTTGTCCGGGGCTCTTAAATAGGTGACCGGACACAGCACCTGTCCTCCTGTGAGAGGACCTCCTCCTCCAATGTCCGGATGTGGGGGGAGGAAGGCCGCCGACATCCACGCCATCTGGCATGCGTTCCAGCGTGGAACACAAAGGAGCTTCCTGAATACTGAAGCCGGCGTCTGACGTCACTTCCTGCCGCCGGCTTCAGACCGGAAGTCCTCAACACGCGCACAGCGCTGGAGGAGAGGGGCTGGAGAGCTCAGAGAGGCCTCCAGCCGAAGAATGCCGCCCAGACCTTGCCCTGTAGGTGCGGACTGGTGGCGGAAGTCCCGAGTCCAGAGGAGACGGGAGCAGCGCTCGGGGAAGAGAGGTAAGTCTGCTCCCCAGCTGCCCGGCGTAAAAATCTCTTTCCCCCCTGGTGACCGCTGCCGGCACAGCACACCTGGGATGACCTCTTCATCCCTAGTAGGGACAGGAAAAAACACTGAGGGGGAGGATGAGGGAGGGGTTATTTAACCTCTTGTCATTTCCTGTCCCTATTAGGAAAGGGGTAACATCCTCCAGGTGTGCTGTCGTGGTGGATACTAGAGAAAAAAACCTTGCTCAGGTGCCGCCGGCCCCCAGGCACATGCCCTCAAGTGCCTTGTAGCAAATACGGCCCTGCACACGGCTCCGATCCGTACACACACGGCTCTGTTCCGTACACGCACGGCTCCACTCCATCTGCACGCCACAAGCACGCACGGTTTCGCTTGGTACACCACATGCACACACAGCTCCGTTCCATACACCTCACACACACACGGCTCAGCTCTGTACACCTCATACACACACGACTCCATTCCGTACACCTTGTACACACACGGCTCCGCTCTCTACACCTCGTACACACATGGCTCCTCTGCTCCATACACCTCGCACACACACGGCTCCGCTCCGTACACCTCGTACACACACGGCTTCGCTCCGTACACCTCGTACACACACGGCTCCTCTGCTCCGTACACCTCGTACACACACGGCTCTGCTCTGTACACCTTGCACACACATGGCTCCGCTCGGTACACCTCGTACACCCACAGCTCCGCTCCGTACACCTCGTACACACATGGCTCCTCTGCTCCGTACACCTCGTACACACACGGCTCCGCTCCGTACACCTTGTACACACACTGCTCTGCTCCATACACGTCGTACACGCACAGCTCCACTCCGTCTGCACGCCACAAGCACGCACGGTTTCGCTTGGTACACCACGTGCACCCATAGCTCCGTTCCGTACAACTCGTACACACACGACTCTATTCCGTACACCTTGTAAACACACAGCTCCGCTCCGTACACCTCGTACACACATGGCTCCGCTCTGTACGCCTCGTACACACATGGCTCCTCTGCTCCTTACACCTCGTACACACGTCTCCACTTCGCACACGCATGGCTCCATTCCAAACACCTCGTACATACACGACTCCATTCCTTACACCTTGTACATACACGGCTCTGCTCCGTACACATGCAACTCCGCTCCGTACTCCTCGAACACTGTACACCTCGTACACACACAGGCCCGCTCCGCACATGCATGGCTTCGCTCCGTACACCTCGTACACACATGGCTCCTCTCCATACACCTCGTACACATGCGGCTCCGCTCCGTACTCCTCGAACACTGTACACCTCGGACACACGTGGCTCTGCTCCGTACACCTCGTACACATGCGGCTCCGCTCCGTACTCCTCGAACACTGTACACCTCGGACACACGTGGCCCTGCTCCATACACCCCGAACACAGGGCTCTGCTACATCCACCCTGTAAACCCCTCCTGACCCCACACAGAAACTTCCCCTCATCCAGCACCATGACAACCAGCACAGCAGAGTCCTGCATACACTGAGGCCCCTGATCATGTGACCCCTGACTCCTCCCCTCCTGTGACCTCATCACAGGTCCTGTGCGCACAGAACAGCCATATATGTGGTGTGCGGCTCTGCAGGTGGAGGTAGGTGCTGGAGATTCCCCATTACTGGGCGGCAGTATGGTTGTGACTAGAATGGAGTCGCTGGAGTGAGGTCCTCACAGGAGTAGCCTCCAGTGTTTCCTGTAGACAGCTCACCACTGACAGGACCAGAGTGGCGCTGATTCCCGGATCCTCACCGACTCCATTCTAGTCCCCTCATTACAGAATGGGGGTCTGCAGGGAGGAGCATAATGAGATGCAGGAAGAATTGATGGTACAGGAGGGTTTTCTTGAAGAGGAATTAAGTTGTATAATTCTATAAATGTAATGATTTCTTGCTTTTTTATTGTTCAAGTTTTTAAAGAATCCTCCCACTAACTTTTTTATTTATTAAATGTGTGTTTAGGTGCATGTAATGTACCGTATTTTAGGCTAGGGTCACATTGTGTTAGTGCAATCCGTTTAGCGCTAGCGGATTGCGCTAACGCAATGTTTTTAAAGGGTCGCGTTTCGGGGTTGCGTTAACGTCCCCGCTCTCGCAGATCCCCGATCTGCGAGAGCGGGGAACGGACCTCGGGCGCGCCGCGGACGCTGCAAGCAGCGTCCGAGGCGCGCTACAAAAGACCGGCGCGTCGCTAGCGCGTGCCGAAAATGACACGCGCTAGCAATGCGCTGGTACATTGCGGGCAATGGGAGCGCTAACGGACGCGTTGCATGGCGTTAATTTCGCCGTGCAACGCTGTCCGTTAGCGCTCTGACCAAAACGTAATGTGACCCCAGCCTTAGCCCCTTTATGACCCCAGTTTTTTTGTTTTTCACTCCCCTCCTTCCCAGAGCCATAACTCATATTTTTCCGTCAATTTGGCCATGTGAGGGCTTATTTTTTGCGGGACGAGTTGTACTTTTGAACACCACCATTGGTTTTACCATGTCGTGTATTAGAAAATTGGGAAAAAATTCCAAGTGCCGTGAAATTGCAAAATAAAGTGCAATCCCACACTTGTTTTTTGTTTGGCGTTTTTGCTAGGTTCACTAAATGCTAAAACTGACCTACCATTATGATTCTCCAGGTCATTAGGAGTTCATAGACACCTAACATGTGCAGGTTCTTTTTTATCTAAGTGGTGAAAAAAAATTGCAAACTTTGTAAAAAAAAAAATAAAAATTGCGCAATTTTCCATTACCCGTAGTGTCTCCATTTCTGTGGTTGTGTGAGGGCTTATTTTTTGTGTGCTGAGCTGACGTTTTTAATGATACCATTTTGGTGCAGATACGTTCTTTTGATCCCTCTTTATTGATCACGGCGACCAAAAAAACTTAATTCTAGTGTTTTGACTTTTTTCTTGCTACGTCATTTGTCGATCAGGTTAATCCTTTTTTTTTATTGATAGATCAGGCTATTCTGAACGCACCAATACCAAATATGTGTAGGTTTGATTTTTTTTTTTTTAAATTGCTTTATTTTGAATAGGGCAAAAGGTGGGTGATTTAAACTTTTATATATATTTTTTTTAATATATTTTTAAAAACATTTTTTTTTTAATTTTGGCATGCTTCAATAGCCTCCATGGGAGGCTAAAAGCTGGAATAGCCTGATCGGCTCTGCTACATAGGAGCAATGCTCAGATCGCCACTATGTAGCTGAAATACAGCATTGCTATGAGCGCCGACCACAAGGTGGCACTCATACCATCTGGCATCAACAACCATACAGGTCTGCAGGAGACCTCTGGTTGTTATGCCGATGACCCCCGACCATGTGACGGGTCATGGTGCGCGCATTTCCAGCCGCCGAATGGCCGGAAGCACTTGTTAAATGCCGCTGTCAGAGTTTGACCACCATTTAACTAGTTAATAGGCGCAGGTGGATCACGATTCTGCCGGTGCCTATTGCAGGCACATGTCAGCTGTTCAAAACAGCTGACATGTCCCGGCTTTGATGTGGGCTCACCATCATACTGGTTATGGCTGCCGTCACACTATCAGTATTTGGTCAGTATTTCACATCAAAATTTGTATTTGTAAGCCAAAACCAGGAGTGGGTGATAAATACAGTGGTGAAGTATGTCTATTATACTTTTCCTCTAATTGTTCCACTCTTGGTTTTGGCTTACAAATACTGATGTAAAATACTGACCAAATACTGCTAGTGTGACGGCAGCCTATCAGGGCACTCTGCAGTGAGGGCGGTATATATATCACCAGTCCCATATATATCACCAGTATATATATATCTATCTTGATATACACTTACCTTGTAATGTCTTCACATCCTGTTCCATCCAGATGTGTCCAGATCCCAGAATTCCAAGCGGCGGAAGTTCACCAACTGCCATATTGGGACACCCAAGTGATGAGTGTCTCAATATGGAAACTGCTGGTGGTACCAGCCTCTTGCGCGGTACCACTAGCGGAACACCTTCGCACCACAGACACACACATACTGTATACGCTGTACGCACCACACACAAACACACACTGTATGCGCCGTACGCAGCCTCTTGCGTGGTACCACCAGTGGAAAACTGTTGCGAACATGCCGCCACCAGGATCAGCTGGCTGATTCACTGACCACCGAATCTTTGTACAGGAGGAGCGCATGCGCAGTGTTAATGTGACCGCCGCTGTCTGTCTGCACAAAGAGGTCTGATTTACTGCGCCTGCGCGAATTCCATCATCACCGACTTTTTCCCACGGTCCTGAGATCACTGCAGTTCAGTCCAGCCGTGATGATGTCACTGCTGGTGAATGATACTGCGCTCTCAGCATCTCATTCAACAGTGGTTTTCAGCCGGGACGGTCGCACCTTGGCACCGTCCTGGTTGAAAGCTGGATATTCCCCAGATATGGATTACGGCGTGAGACACAATGACGGACAGGTATGGTATATTGTCGGTTTATTATTTAACTTTTATTACAGGAGATCAAGGGCTTCGGGGAATTAGGTGTTGCATTAAGTATGGTTAATTTAGAACATTAAAGGTGTCTGTGTAATTTTTTCAAATAAAGGACTTTATTCTGGCCCTGTCTTTATTTAACATTACAACTATATGCTTAGTAATGGATAGGTGTCTTAGACGCCTCTCCATTACTAAGCCGTGGGCTTAATGTCACCTTTCACACCTTGATGTCACCTTTCACACAAATATTACCCACTTGCCACCGCTACAGGGCAAGTGGGAAGAGCCAGGCAAAGTGCCAGAAAAGGTGCATCTAATAGATGCACCTTTTCTGAGCAGCTGCAGGCGGCTGTTTTTAGGCTGGGGCCTATATCAATTGCCCCTTACCAACATGAGAAAAGCAGCCTCCAGCTGTGAGCTTTAGCAAGGCTCGTTGTCAAAAATGGCGGGATGACCCCATACCTTTAAAAAAAAAAATTTTTTAACCCGTTCATGACCTTGGGATTTTCCGTTTTTCCATGTTCGTTTTTCGCTCCCCTCCTTCCCAGAGTCATAACTTTTTTATTTTTCCGTCAATTTGGCCATGTGAGGGCTTGTTTTTTGCGGGACGAGTTGTACTTTTGAACGACATCTCTGGTTTTACCATGTTGTGTACTAGAAAACGGGGAAAAAAATTCCAAGTGCGGTGAAATTGCAAAAAAAGTGCAATCCCACACATGTTTTTTGCTTGGCTTTTTTGCTAGGGTCACTAAATGCTAAAACTGACCTGCCATTATGATTCTCCAGGTCATTACGAGTCCATAGACACCTAACATGACTAGGTTATTTTTTATCTAAAGGTACCGTTACACTAAACGATTTACCAACGATCACGACCAGCGATACGACCTGGCCGTGATCGTTGGTAAGTCGTTGTGTGGTCGCTGGAGAGCTGTCACATAGACAGCTCTCCAGCGACCCACGATGCCAAAGTCCCCGGGTAACCAGGGTAAACATCGGGTTACTAAGTGCAGGGCCGCGCTTAGTAACCCGATATGTACCCTGGTTACCATTGTAAATGTAAAAAAAAAAAACACTACATACTTACATGCCGGCCGTAAAGCAGAGCACAGCGGTGACATCACCGCTGTGCTTTACGGCCAGCGCTCACAGTCAGTGCGGGAAGCTGACGGCGAGGGACGTGACAGACACCGGAATGTGAGTATGTAGTTTTTTGTTTTTTTTTACATTTACAATGGTAACCAGGGTAAACATCGGGTTACTAAGCGCGGCCCCGATGTTTACCCTGGTTACAAGTGAAGACCGCTGGATCGGTGTCACACACGCCGATCCAGCGATGACAGTGGGTGATCCAGCGACAAAATAAAGTTCTGGCCTTCTAGCTCCGACCAGTGATGTCACAGCAGGATCCTGATCGCTGCTGCGTGTCAAACAGAACGAGATCGCTATCCAGGACTCTGCAACGTCACGGATCGCTATCGTTATCGTTCAAAAGTTGCTCAGTGTGAAGGTACCTTAAGTGGTGAAAAAAATTACAAATTTTGCTTAAAAAAAAAAAAAATGGTGCCATTTTCCGATACTCGTAGCGTCTCCATTTTCTCTAGTAACCCCCCACGACAGCACACCTGGAGGATGTTACCCCTTTCCTAATAGGGACAGGAAATGACAAGAGGTTAAATAACCCCTCCCTCATCCTCCCCTCAGTGTTTTTTCCTGTCCCTACTAGGGATGAAGAGGTCATCCCAGGTGTGCTGTGCCGGCAGCGGTCACCGGGGGGAATAGAGATTCTATGCCGGGCAGCTGGGGAGCAGACTTACCTCTCTTCCCCGAGCGCTGCTCCAGTCTCTCCGGACTCAGGACTTCCGCCACCAGTCCGCACCGATAAGGCAAGGTCTGGGCGGCATTCTTCGGCTGGAGGCCTCCCTGAGCTCTCCAGCCCCTCTCCTCCTCCAGCGCTGTGCGCGCGATGAGGGCTTCCGGTCTGAAGCCGGCGGCAGGAAGTGAGACGCCGGCCGGCTTCGGTACTCAGGAGGCTCCCTTTGCGTTCCACGCTGGAACGCATGACAGTTAGCGTGGATATCGGCGGGTTCTCCCCCCACATCCGGACATTGGAGGAGGAGGTCCTCTCACAGGAGGACAGGTGCTGTGTCCGGTCGCCTATTTAAGAGCCCCGGACAAGAAGACGTCTCAGGTAAGACCACAGTGTGGTGAAATCATGGAGACGTCTGCCTCGCGCTCTGCTCTTGCAGATCCCAGCACCATCCCGGCCCCAGTAAGTAATCTGGCCCAGGGTGTCCATTCCCTGATGTGGGTTGTAGTCTTATGATTCCTTCTCCCCTTCTTTTTTAGGGGGACAAGGAACCCACATCAGGAAGTAAAACAAAAACTTCCCGCAAATGCGCAGTTTGTATGAAGAAGCTGTCCTCTTCATGCAAGAAATCATTGTGCAAAGAATGCACAGACAAAATAATCAGAGAGGAACAGCCATCCCTGATAGAAGAGATTAAGACCTTAATCCAGCAGGAGATTAAAACATCTCTGGCCACTCTTTCCCAGCCTACACCATCTCCTAGTGCCTCTCCTGAGGCTAAGAAAAGGAAACTTAATCCACAGGAGGAAGAGCAGGAGGACTCTCAAGGAGAGACGTCGGACGAACCCCCAGAGGAGGGTGAATTATCCCTGGACTCTGAAACTGTCCAGCAAGAGAGATACTACTTCTCTTCATCTGATATAGAAGAACTCCTTACGGCTGTAAGGAAAACTATGGAGGTTGAGGAAGAGAAGACGGCCCAGTCAGTGCAAGAAGAGATGTTTGGAGGACTTCGTTCTAGGAAGCGTCAGGTGTTTCCTATTCACCAAAACATCCGGGATTTAGTTCTGGACGAGTGGGAATCCCCAGAAAAGAAGCTGACTACTCCAGCAGAAATCAAAGACAGATTTCCTGTGGATGCTGAGACAGCGTCATGCTGGTCTGAAGTTCCAAAAGTGGACGTCCAGATTGCCAGAGTAGCCAAAAAGACCACGCTACCATTCGAGGATGCCTCCCAACTGAGAGACCCTCTGGAACGTAAAATGGACGGACTACTAAGGAAGTCGTGGGAAACGTCAGCGTCTTTACTGAACATCAATTCCGTATCCACTTGCGTGGCTAGATCGATGCATCGCTGGCTGGGGCAGCTAGAGGAGCACTTGTCCTCAGGTACTCCGAGAGAAGATATTCTGGCCTCCTTGCCTATCTTCCAGAAAGCAACAGGCTTTTTAGCAGATGCTTCTGCAGAATCCGTGAGAGTGACGGCGAGATCTTCCGCACTGTCAAACTCGGTAAGGCGTGCACTCTGGCTAAGATCCTGGTCTGGGGATATGACTTCCAAGATGAGGCTGTGTTCTATTCCTTTTAAAGGAAAGTATATGTTTGGACCAGCCTTGGATGACCTTTTGGAGAAGGCTTCAGACAAGAAAAAGACCTTACCAGAACCTAGAAACCCTAGGAAAAGACCCTTCCGCGCTCAGCAGGAGCATACTCCTCAATACAGAGGAAAGGGTAAAACAGGTCGCTGGAGCTATCCGAAAGGAGGGAAAGACAGGAATCTTTTTCTTTCACAACCCCAAAACCAGAGAAAGCAATGACGCCGTCATAGTGGGGGGTCGGATTTCGAACTTCCTCCCAGTCTGGCAAGAGATCGGTGTGGATCAGTGGACCTTAAGATTGGTCAAAGAGGGGATGAAAATAGAGTTTATATCATATCCCCAAAAAAGAATGAAAACTACAACGTTATCAACACCGAAGCTACAGTCCACCCTGATAACTGGGATAGAAGATCTCTTAATCAACAATGTGATCTCCACAGTCCCAAAAGACGAAAGAAACAAGGGCCATTATTCCAGCCTATTTCTGATAAGGAAACCAAACGGAACCCATCGGATGATAATCAATCTGAAACCGCTGAATCAATATGTAACCTACAGAAGATTCAGAATGGAGTCCGTCAGATCGACAGTACCCTTAATAGGGCAAGACTTCGTCATGGCAACCATCGACTTACAGGACGCATATTATCACGTCCCAGTCCATCCAACCCATCGGAAATTTCTAAGGTTTGCAGTCACCAGAGGAGAAGTCATAGACCACTTCCAGTTCAATGTCCTCCCATTCGGACTATCATCAGCTCCAAGGATCTTTACAAAGGTCATGTCCGAGGTGATGGCGTACATCAGAAGTCGACGGATATGCATAATCCCATACCTCGACGACCTCTTGATAGTGGCTCCCACGGTTCCAATTCTACAGGAACATCTTCAAACAACAGTCCAGATCCTGTCATCTCTGGGTTGGGTGATAAACCCCAAAAAATCGGATATGGTTCCGTCCACAACAAAGATCTTTTTAGGGGTCTTATTAGACTCCCACAGACAAACATCTTTCTTGCCCGAACAAAAACGGTCCCTGCTTACATCAAGGATAAGAACATTGCGGGACAAGAAGAGAGTATCTCTAAGATGGGCCATGTCGGTTCTAGGTACCATGACATCTTGCATCCAGATGGTGGCATGGGCTCAAGCCCACACCAGGATACTTCAGACTCATATTCTGTCAAGCTGGGACGGATCCCCAGGTTCTCTAGACAAAAAGATCCGGATACCACCGCATGTAAAGTCCTCATTAACATGGTGGCTACAAAAAGAGAACTTAATGAGAGGAGTTCCCTGGTTGCAGGTCCCAGCAGTGACCATAACAGTAGATGCCAGTGGAAAAGGTTGGGGAGCTACGGTAGACCAGCACATATTCCAGGGATTCTGGTCAGCCGAAATAGCACAACAATCCTCGAATTTCAAAGAACTAAAAGCAGTAGAAGAAGTTCTCAAAGCGGCGGTAACTCTTGTACAAAATTCCCACTTAAAAATATACTCGGACAACATGACAACAGTTGCCCACCTTCGCCACCAGGGAAGTACAAGACACGAAGATCTAAAAAGAATATCAGCAAGAATATTTTCATGGGCCGAAGAACATGTTCTCTCCATATCCGCCCTACACATAAAAGGGGAGATAAACGTACAAGCCGACTTTCTGAGCAGAACAGAGGTCCATCCAGGAGAATGGAGCCTAAACCCAGAAGTCTTTCAGATACTAGTCAAAAGATGGGGTCAGCCAGAAGTGGACTTGTTCGCGGACAGTCAGAACGCAAAGGTAGACCAGTTCTTCTCGCTAGATCCGATGAATCCGGGGTTAGCTGTGGACGCATTGGTCCAGCCATGGACATTCTCGCTAGCATACGCGTTCCCGCCATTGCCGATCCTACCAAAAGTCCTGCAGAAAATAAGGGCAGAAAAACTCAAGGTGATCCTAGTGGCTCCACTTTGGCCCAAAAGAGGTTGGTTTGGGGCCCTCATCAGTCTAAAGATAGATGGGCCAATAGCACTTCCACCGGTCAAAGACCTTCTCTACCAGGGGCCAATACTGCATCCAGATCCCGAGAGGCTACACCTAAATGCCTGGCTTCTGAATTCTCAATTCTGAGAACTAGAGGACTATCAAAGAGAGTAATTGAAACATTACAAAAAAGTCGCAAAACGGTAACTAATTCTATTTACCAAAAGATCTGGAAGACGTTCATCACGTGGTGTGCTCCTGAGCAACCTAACCCAGATAAACCAAACCTAGCCAAGATCCTGGATTTTCTACAAGATGGGCTGGAGAAGGGTCTCAGACCCAGCACCCTCAAGGTACAAGTGGCAGCCTTGAGCTCTTATTTTGACCAGTCTCTAGCCAACCATAGATGGGTAAGAAGATTCATGACGGCGGCATCCCGCATATCTCCAAGACCCATAAATATAGTTCCATCCTGGGACCTGAATATAGTCCTGAAAGGACTTACACTGCCACCATTTGAACCCTTATCTTCCATAACCATGGATAAACTCGCTTGGAAAACCACCTTCCTGGTAGCTATAACAACAGCCAGAAGAGTGGGTGAACTACAAGCCCTGTCAATCAATGAGCCCTACATGAAGATTCTTCAGGACAGGCTTATCCTACGATTAGACCCATCCTTTCTCCCAAAGGTCGTCTCCGATTTCCACAAATCGCAGGAGATAATTCTTCCATCATTCTATCAAGAACCAAAGAATGAGGAAGAGGAACATTTCCATACTTTGGATGTTCGAAGAATGGTACTCTATTATCTTCATGCATCAGAGAAGATTAGAAAGGATCAAAATCTGTTTATTCATCTTCTCGGCCAGAATAAAGGGAAGAACACTTCCAGATCCACAATTGCAAATTGGATCAAAAGAGCAATCCTGGAGGCTTATCAAATTCAAGGCCTTCCACCACCAGAAAAGCTCACAGCCCATTCTACTAGAGCAACAGCTGTCTCCTGGGCCGAGAAAGCCAGTGCTTCCATCGAGCAAATATGCAGAGCGGCTACGTGGTCCTCGGTCCATACGTTCTCCAAACATTACAGGCTTGACCTGATGTCAAAAGAAGACTTAGCCTTCGGAGAAAAAGTCCTTAGTGCTGTAGTCCCTCCCTAAAAATTACTCTTGGGTACTGCTCCAGGTGTGCTGTCGTGGGGGGTTACTAGAGAAAATAGAATTATTCTTACCGTTAATTCGGTTTCTAGTAACCCACCACGACAGCAGGAGTAATCCCTCCCTTTGCTTAATATACGTTCTGAAAAGAATAAATATAATTTGAAGCATTCATTCTCCTGTGGTCCTTTATAATAACACTGAGGGGAGGATGAGGGAGGGGTTATTTAACCTCTTGTCATTTCCTGTCCCTATTAGGAAAGGGGTAACATCCTCCAGGTGTGCTGTCGTGGTGGGTTACTAGAAACCGAATTAACGGTAAGAATAATTCTATTTTTCGTGATCTGGGTTGGGTGAGGGCTTATTTTTTGCGTGCCGAGCTGGCGTTTTTAATGATAGCATTTTGGTGCAGATACGTTCTTTTGATTGCCCGTTATTGCATTTTAATTCAATGTCGCGGCGACCAAAAAAATGTAATTCTGGCGGTTTGAATTTTTTTCTCCCGTTTAGCGATCAGGTTAATGCTTTTTTTTTATTGATAGATCGGGCGTTTCTGAACGTGGTGATACCAAATATGTGTAGGTTCGATTTATTTCTTTTATTATTATTTTTTTTAATTTTTTTTTTTATTATTGATTTTATTTTGAATGGGGCGAAAGGCGGGTGATTTCACATTTTTTTTTACTTTTTTTTTTTTACTTTTGCCATGCTTCAATAGCCTCCATGGGAGGCTAGAAGCAGGCACAACGTGATCGCCTCTGCTACATAGCAGCGATCTTATGTTCGCTGCTATGTAGCAGAAAATCAGGTGTGCTGTGAGCGCCGACCACAGGGTGGCGCTCACAGCTACCGGCGATCAGTAACCGCCGGAGCCCGCATCAAAGCGGGGCTTCTGACCTCGGACGTACTATCCCGTCTGAGGTCAGAAAGGGGTTAAATAATTAAAAAACAGCGTGGGGACCCCTCTATTCTTGATAACCAACCTTGCAGAAGCTGACAGCTGGGAGTTGCAGCCCCCAGCTGTGAGTTTTGTTTGGTTGGTTCAATAAAATTGAAATTGTATTCTTTCCAACTTCAGTATAGAGGGACCAGTAGAGCTACCCCCGGTCAGAAGCCTCCTCCACCAGGTGCCAATCTTCAATCCGGACCTCGAGAGGTTACATCTAAGTACCTGGCTTCTGAGTTCTCAAGTCCTGAAGACCATAGGATTATCAGAAAGGGTCATTAGGATATTACAGAAAAGCAGAAAGGCAGTAACCAATTCTATATACCAGAAGATATGGGAGACCTTTATCTCATGGAGTGCACCCGAACAACCTAACTCGCACCAACTGAACTTAGCACGGATCCTAGATTTTCTGCAAGAAGGGCTAGATAAGGGTCTCAGACCTAGCACCCTCAAAAGTCCAGGTGGCGGCTCTAAGCTCATGTTTTGATCAGACGTTAGCCAACCACCGATGGATTAGAAGGTTTATGACAACAGCATCTGGCATACGTTCAAGAGATATGAACTTGGTACCTTCCTGAGACCTCAATGTGGTCCTGAAGGGGCTCACACTACCAGCCTTTGAGCCCTTGTCATCCATAGACGTAGACAGACTCTCCTGGAAAGCAGCCTTCTTGGTAGCAATAACTACAGCCAGGAGAGTGGGTGAATTACAAGCATTCTTGATCAATGAACCCTACGTGAAAATCTCACAGGACCGACTTATACTGCAACTGGATCTTTCATTTATTCCCAAGGTGGTCTCAGAGTTTCACAAGTCTCAGGAGATAATTCTTCCCTCCTTCTACCAAGAGCCCGGAAATAAGGAAAAAGAACAGTTCCACACTTTGGACGTTCGGAGAACGGTTCTCCATTATCTTCAGGTGACGGAAAAAACTAGGAAGAACCAAAACCTTTGAGGACAAAATAAGGGAAAGACGACTTCCAGATCCACGATTGCCAACTGGATCAAGAAAGCAATCTCGGAGGCATATCATGCCCCAGGCCTTCCACCGCCAGAGAAATTTATGGCTCACTCTACCAGAGCAACATCTGTCTCCTGGGCTGAGAAAGCCAGTGCTTCCATCGAGCAGATATGCAGAGCTGCTACCTGGTCCTCGGTCCATACGTTCCCCAAGCATTACAGGCTAGACCTGATGTCGGAAGAGCATTTGGCCTTTGGGAGAAAAGTCCTCCTAGCTATAGTCCCTCCTTAAACATTATTCTTGGGTACTGCTCCAGTGTGCTGTTGTGGGGGGTTTCTAGTTAAAATAGAATTAGACTTACTAGTAATTTGTTTTCTAGTAACCCACCACGACAGCACAGGTAAATTCCTCCTTTTTGCTTAATTTTTCTTTCTTCTCAGACAAAGAATAAAATATAATTTGAAGCATTTCTTCGCCTGTGGTCCTTTTTAATAACACTGAGGGAGAGAATTTGAGAGGGGTTATTTAACCTCTTTGATATTTCCTGTCCCTTTTAGGAAAGGGGTAACATCCTCCTGTGTGCTGTCATGGTGGGTTACTAGAAACCGAATTGCCAGTAAGTCTAATTCTATTTTCTGGCAATGCAGCAATAAAATATACAAAAGTAATTTTATTTTGCCACCCAAAACCAAAAAACGTCCCAAGAAAGTATTTACTATCCTTATAAAACAGTGTGAAGCAGCAAGGGTGAGCCCATCTACTATGGTGCATGAAAAGCTATGGAAAGCCCCATGAGACTCCAACAACCCCAGGGCAGCAGGATATGTTTGGAAGTTGCTATTTTCCTTTCCTTGTTGCATAATTGTCAATGTGTTTTGACAGTGCATTTTCCCACGGTTCAGAGTTCACCGCAGTTCAGGCTGTGAGGGAGCGCAGCTTCAGTGTTGTCACCGCCAGTCACTTGAGCTGCTCTCAGCAGCTCATTCACCAGTGGTTTTCAGATGGGACGGTCGCATCTTGGCACCGCCCAGGTTGAAAACTGTATATTTCCCAGATATGGATTACTGCATAGTACACAACGACGGACAGGTATGAGTATATTGTTGGTTTATTATTTTACTTTTATTACAGGAGATCGAGGGATTTGCAGGAATTAGGTGTGGTTGTAAGTATGGTTTAATTAAGAATATTAAAGGAGTCTGTATCTTTATTTCAATTAAAGGATTTTTTACTGGGTGTCTGTGCTTTCTTAACAATTTGACTATGGGGTTAGTAATGGGGGCGTCTTATTGACGCCTCTCTATTACTATCCTCATGGCTTGATGTCACAAAGCTGACAACCCCCACAACTATTACCTGACTTGCCACTGCTACAGGGCAAGTGGGAAGAGTGAGGCTAAGTGCCCGAATTGGCGCATCTTAGAGATGCGCCTTCTTTGGGGGGGGGAGGGGGGCTGAGCGCTGATGTTTTTAGCCGGGGGGGGGGCAATATCCATGGCTCCTTCCTAGGCTTAATATCAGCCCGCAGCTGTCTGCATAGCCTTTGCTGGTTATTAATTCTAGGGCGACCCCACATCATTTTTTGGGGAGGCTCCCCTATTTTAATAGCCAGTAAAGGCTAAGTATACAGCTGTGAGCTGATATTAATAGCCTGGAAAGCTCCATGGGTATTACCCCCTTCCCAGGCTTTAAACATCTACCCCCAGTTGCTGGCTTTCCCTCTGCTGGTTGTGAAAATTGCATGGGAGCCCACGCCATAGTTTTCCCAAAAATAATCTTTTATTAAATACATGTCCAGTAGTTTGCATAAACACTGTACTAATTGTACATTGTACACTGACATCTATGTATATATCTACCTATTCTATTTGTATTTACTGTATGTAATCCATCTCTTCTATCCTGTCGACTCCTGCAGTGATTTTACAGAAGCCGGCAAATGAATTACCAGCTTTTCTTCGATCTATCTTTCTGTGCAATATAAATACATATATATACATGTGTGTGTTACTGACATGTGTGTATATTTGTATTCTATGTGTATATTGCTATTCTATCCTATTCTAACCTGTCAGTGTGATTTTTACTGTATGCAGCGCATGAATTACCGGCTTTTCAAAGTACACCGGTGCATAAAAAATGGACAGCACTCGCATGCTGCGAGTGCTGTGCATTTTTTTCTTGCACCCATACACTTGTATTAGCGAGACTCGTCCGATAAACGCATAAAATAGCAGCATGCTGCGATTTCACTCGCACGTAGAATACGCCCGAGAAAAAAAACGATGATGTGATGGTCCAAGTGCTTTGTGATGTTTTCTCGCATAGCACTCGTCCATGTTATACGCTAGTGTGACTCCGGCCTCACGCATTCTATGGCACCTCATTTTCTTTTCTTATTTCTAAGTAACTTTTCTTTTTTGTCTTGTTGTGTTAGTGGCTGTTTTTTGGTTCCAAATCCATTAAAATAGTGCAAGCGATTCATGAATTTGGTGTAAAGTCACAAATGGGCTTTCTTCCAGTCTAGAACTGCTTTTAGCACCAAAGGTTTAAAAAAATACTCAAGGGGAGGACTGGAGTGAAGTTGTGCCAAAATTGATGACTTTTTACAAAGCTGTAATTGATGAATTGCGTTAAAACACTTGAAATCACAAACTCTGCCCACAAAGCAGTAGAACATAAAAAATAATAAAAAAGCACAAATGGAATAATGAATAGGGTGCAAACAAAAAAAAAACTACAACTTGTTCAGTGTTTTATGATCTTCTCTTCCTATCTCTTTTGATAAGCTGTGAACTGTGACATCATCTCACTTTCCAGATTCATCGCAAAATGACTGCATTTCTTGCTTCTGAGTTTATGCAGACTTCTTTAGTCCCCTTTGATTGGCTGTGCTATACCATGTAACGTGATAGCTGCAAGACAAGGGAAATCCATTCCGGCTGAACATAAGGCAACGTGATCCTTCTCTGGCTGCTGATTGTCAGCAATATATAAAATGGCTGAGGGAAGTGAATTGTAAATTAATTTGCTGGGTTTAGCAAATTAATAAAAATGTGACAAACTCATTTTAAATCGTATCAATTCACTAATCTCTCTTTTTATATTATTATCTGTTAATGGCTTTCTCTGTACTGTCGTCCCAATCTCTGTGGCTGTCTTTTACATTTGCTTGTTTTTGGTTCTGGATTGAAGATATTCTGTGATAAATCTCTGTGTGTCGCTATAATAGGATTATACCGGGGGCAGGATGGCGCCATAACTGGATGTAGTGATCATGTGAATCCAGTAACTGCTCCAGAGATTTCTTACATGGGATCTTTATGATGTTACATCGTCATCGTCTCCCCATTCAGGTCCCTACAATATTGAATCCTCTAATTGCAGAGCTACATAAAAGAATTGTCATGATGGACCCGTCAAGGATGGATAGGGACAGGGATAAGATGGCGGAGAGGATATTACATCTCACCCTAGAGATCCTCTTCCGGCTTACTGGAGAGGTGAGAGATTCTGATGATGTCACATTACATCATTCTTATCTATGGGAATAACAGATGGACAGAACTGGAGAGGTGAGGACTCTGGAACTGTCTGTAGTGAGGTTTATTACTGTGTCTCTCCATAACCAGGATTACACAGTAGTGAAGAGGACCTCTAGTGACCGCTATCAGGCCGATGTGCCTGAGGGTTTGGGAAGACCCTTGAGGCCAATCATTAGGCTTCCACCTCAACCCCTGATACATGAGGACATCAATGACCAGAAGATCCTAGAACTCACCTACAACATGATTGAGCTGCTGACTGGAGAGGTGACACTGCTGGAATGTTGGGAAATTATACAGTAATGCTATGGAGGGATCGGTGGGATGACTGTATCTTTCTATGCAGGTTTCTGTACGATGTCAGGACTTCACAGTCTATTTCTCCATGGAGGAGTGGGAGTGTTTAGAAGGACACAGAAAGCTGTACAAGGACATCATGATGGAGGTTCCCCAGCCCCTCCCATCACCAGGTAATAGACAGGACTAAATACACACGGCCTATAAACATCTGTATGTAAAGAATGAAGTCAGTCCCTGTATGTGTTTCCTCCAGTTCTATCCAGTAAGAGGACAACACCAGAGAGATGTCCTCTTCTTCCACAGGACTGTAAACAAGAAGATCCCAATGTTCCTCAAGATCATCAGGTAGATGGAGAGAAGGTGTCATGAGATCTTCCCTATGATGTGTAGACAGCCATGAAGGTTTTGTTTTCAGTCTTGTTTTATCCACCAGTATTATGCAATGAATGGACAATTTATTAGAAACACTGAGGGTACCGTCACACTATACGATTACTAAGCGCGGCCCTGCGCTTAGTTACCCGATGTTTACCCTGGTTACAAGCGAACGCATCGCTGGATCGCATCGCTAGATCGGTGTCACACACACCGATCTAGCGATGACAGCGGGAGATCCAGCGATGAAAGAAAGTTCCATACGATCTGCTACGACGTACGATTCTCAGCAGGATCCCTGATCGCTGCTGCGTGTCAGACACAGCGATATCGTAACGATATCGCTGGAACGTCACGAATCGTACCGTCGTAGCGATCGAAATGGTATAGTGTGACGGTACCCTGACACTTTCCTAATTGAAACAATCCTGTATAAAGATTAGACTTGTAACACCAGACTGCAGCAAAAATTGAATGGATCTTGTAGACCTAAACAAATACTCAAGAAACCTGAACAAACAAAGATAGGAGTACCCCAAACGTAGTATCTTTATAAAGTGAAAACTGAGAAATCCTTCCCAACATTACCACCTTTCCCTTCAGGAAGACAAAATAACAAAACATAAGGGAAAGGAGGGAAGCTATATGCAACCCCTGGCAAAAATTATGGAATCACCAGCCTTGTAGGATGTTCATTCAGTTGTTTAATTTTGTAGAAAAAAAGCAGATCACAGACATGGCACAAAAGGTAAGTCATTTGAAATGGCAACTTTCTGGCTTTAAGAAACACTAAAAGAAATCAAGAACTAAAAATGTGGTAGTCAGTAATGGCTACTTTTTTTAACCAAGCATAGGGAAAAATTATGGAATCACTCAATTCTGATGAAAAATTATGGAATCATGAAAAACAAAAAAACACTCCAAAACATCAGTAGTATTTTGTTGCACCACCTCTGGCTTTTATAACAGCTTGCAGTCTCAGGCATGGACTTAATGAGTGTCAAACAGTACTCTTCATCAATCTGACTCCAACTTTCTCTGACTGCTGTTGCCAGATCAGCTTTGCAGGTTGGAGCCTTGTCATGGACCATTTTCTTCAACTTCCACCAAAGATTTTCAATTGGATTGATATCCAGACTATTTTCAGGCCATGACATTGACCTTATGTGTCTTTTTTCAAGGAATGTTTTCACAGTTTTTGCTCTATGGCAGGATGCATTATTATCTTGAAAAATGATTTCATCATCCCCAAACATCTTTTCAATTGATGGAATAAGAAAAGTGTTCAAAATATCAACATTAACTTGTGCATTTACTGAAGATGTAATGACAGCATTCTCCCCAGTGCCTTTACCTGACATGCAGCCCTATATCATCAATGACTGTGGAAATTTGCATGTTCTCTTCAGGCAGTCATCTTTATAAATCTCATTGGAACCGCACCAAACAAAAGTTCCAGCATCATCACCTTGCCCAATGCAGATTCACGATTCATCACTAAATATGATTTTCATCCAGTCCTCCACAGTTCACGATTGCTTTTCCTTAGCCCATTGTAACCTTGTTTTTTTTCTGTTTAGGTGTTAATGATTGCTTTCGTTTAGCTTTTCTGTATGTAAATCCCATTTCCTTTTGGCGGTTTCTTACAGTTCGGTCACAGACGTTGACTTCAGTTTCCACCCATTCGTTCCTCATTTGTTTTATTGTGAATTTCATGTTTTGGAGACATATTGCTTTAAGTTTCCAGTCTTGATGCTTTGATGTTTTCCTCGGTCTACTAGTATGTTTGCCTTTAACAACCTTCCCATGTTGTTTGTGCTTGGTCCAGATTTTAGACACAGCTGACTGTGAACAACCAACATCTTTTGCAACATTGCGTGATGATTTACCCTCTTTTAAGAGTTTGATAATCATCTCCTTTGTTTCAATTGGCATATCTCATTTGTTGGAGCCATAATTCATGTCAGTCCACTTGGTGCAACAGCTCTCCAAGGTGTGATCACTCCTTTTTAGATGCTGACTAATGAGCAGATCTAATTTGATGCAGGTGTTAGTTTTGGGTATGAAAATTTACAGGGTGAGTCCACAATTTTTTCCCTCATAATTGAGTGACTCCATAATTTTTCCCCTATGCTTGGTTAAAAAGTATCCATTACTCACTACCACATTTTTAGTTCTTGATTTCTTTTAGTGTTTCTTAAAGCCAGAAAGTTGCCATTTGAAATGACTTTAGTTTTGTGCCATGTCTGTGATCTGCTTTTTTTCTACAAAATTAAACAACTGAATGAACATCCTCCAAGGCCGGTGATTCCATCATTTTTGCCAGGGGTTGTAGTATATATAGACAAAACACAATTTAAACTAATTGCTCTCACCTGTCCTAGGTTCCAGGAGGATATAATCTGTGTTGGTGCTGCTGCTATAGGATAACAAGGAATGTATATTGCTGCCAGTCATCGACAGGGACTTAAATTCAGCCCTGGTGTTTGAAAGCACACAGACCCATGCCGGCTCCATCCCATTACCTAGATTGGAGTCTCAATTACTTATATTACCCTGCCTGCAGGAAATCAAGAGTAGACTTAGTACAAGACCTATATTTCCAATAATACCACTGTATAAGATTTATTAATAATAATAATACTGAAAACTAGTAATATTGCAATACAACAAATAGCACCATAACCAAATATAAGCAGCGTATACAGTAGTGATATCATCATACAAATAATTATCCAAAACCATTGGACTAGGACTGATATTAGCACCATACAATAACCATATATTGGTAATATCAGTTCTGTACAGTCCATATATGTGTGAATTGTACAGGTCCTTACCCGTGAGGTTATTGATGATAATAGTCATTCATTTTATCCTTTCTATTCGGTCCAGACCGCCATGATCTCTTCTTTCATCCATCACTCTTCCGGCAAAATGTAACACAGAGACCACTTTGGCTTCCTGTTCTTCCAGCCCCTCCTCACATTTCTCACCTTTACTCAAACCATACAGTACTTCAAGCAATGCCCTAGACCAGTGTTCCCCAACTCCGATCCTCAAGAGCCACCAACAGGTCATGTTTTCAAGATTTCCTTAGTATGGCCCAGGTGATAATTGTATCACCTTCACAGGCAGGGTATTCATCACCTGTGAAAAACTAAGGAAATCCTGAAAACATGACCTGTTGGTGGCTCTTGAGGACTGGAGTTGGGGGACACTGCCCTAGACTGTAATAATGCCTCATTTATGCCCTATATGGTAGTACCCTCCTATCATGACCCATACAATAACAGTGCCCTTTGTGCATCACCTTGAACCATTATAATAGTAATGACCCCTTATGTCCTCATACAAACGCCCCTGTGCTTTCTTATAATAATATAACCTTCTGTGCTTCCCCTGGAATGCTAATGAGTCCCCATTGTGCCTCCTTATAATAATGACCACAGTGCCTCTTTATTGTAATAATGACCCAGAACAGTGACATACATAGAAATCATGGGGCCCCATAGCAAAAGTCCTATCACGGAACATAGGCGCAAAAACACAGATTGGGATATTTATTGCTGCTTTTGCACAGTTATCTTGCCCCAACTGAAATCACTTAGTGTTCTCACCCACTATACCGCTTCCATAGCCCCATAGGGATTGATGTTCACACATTCCTTCACTGCCCCCACACACACAGTATGATGATCTCCCACACAGTATGATGGTCACCCACAGCCCTAATATAGTTTGACAGTATGATCATACAGTATGATGGTGTCCAACAACCACCATATAATATGATGGTTCCCTCACAAGCCCCCATATAGTATGATGGTTGCCTCACAGTCCTCATATAGGTTGCGCAAAATGTGTAGAATCTGCAAAACCCCTAGTCCATGCACTCATAATCTCCCGCCTTGACTACTGCAACCTCCTGTTTTGTGGCCTCCGTGCTAACACTCTCGCACCCCTCAAATCTATTCTAAACTCTGCTGCCCGACTAATCCACCTATCCCCTCAGCTATTCCCCAGCCTCTCCCCTCTGTGATTCCCTTCACTGGCTCCCTGTTACCAAGAGACTCAAGTTCAAAACCCTAACCATGGCATGCAAAGCCATTCACAACCTGTCTCCTCCATACATCTGTGACCTAGTCTCTCGGTACTTGCCTGCATGCAGCATCCGATCCTCACAAGATCTCCTTCTCTACTCCCCTCTTATCTCCTCTTCCCACAATCGCATACAAGATTTCTCCCACGCATCCCCCCTACTCTGGAACTCTCTACCCCAACATATCAGACTCTCGCCTATCATTGAAACCTTCAAAAAGAACCTGAAGACCTACCTCTTACGACAAGCCTACAGCCTGAAGTAACTCTCATTCCACCAATCCGCTGCACAACCAGCTCTACCCTCACCTACTGTATCCTCACCTGTCCCTTGTAGATTTAGCCCTCATGGGCAGGGTCCTCTCTCCTCATGTACCAGTCGTGACTTGTATTGTTTAAGATTAATGTACTCTTTTTTTACTATGTATACTCCTTTTCACATGTAAAGCGCCATGGAATAAATGGTGCTGTAATAATAATTATCATTTAGGTTCCCGCACAGCCCCCATATATTATGATGGTTCCCACTGTTCAAAAAAAAAATCTTCTTTAGAACCGATGGGCTATAACAGATGACCAGTTCCAGTGTCTTTGCTGTGTATAGGAAATGGAAAGCAAAAACTTAATTGGGCAAAAGAGAGCAAAAATATCAATGAGCAGTGTCAAATGCCGTGTGATTAGATGAATCCAGATTTTTTTTCTTTGCACCATATTGATCAGGGTCTAAACTACAAAAAGGCACAAAACACAAAAATACAGGCATAAAGACCATGTTGAATCGGCCTATAACTACAGCTTGATCAGTGTTTTATGACTTTCTCTTCCTATGTCTATTGATAAGCTGTGAACTATAGCATAGTCTCCCTATCCAGAATTATCGTAAAATGGCTGCTGCATTTCCTGCCTCTGATTTGTGGAGACTTTTAGTCCCCATTGATTCATTGATTGGCTGTGCTATACCATGTAACATGATAGCTGCAAGACCTAGGGAATCCCTTCCGGCTGCACACATGTTCATGTGATCCTTCTCTTGCTGATGATTGTCAGCAATAAATAAAATGGCAGAGGGAAGTGAATTGTAAATTAATTTACTGGGTTCAGCAAATTACTACAAATGTGACACAAACTCGTTTTAAATCAAATCGGTTCACTCATCTTTCTTGTTCAATATTTATCTATTTACTGGCTTCCTCTGTTCTGTCGTCCAAATCTCTGTGGATGTCATTTACTGTCACATCCATGCTGCCCGCCGCTCCCCGCGCCATGTCATACTCGCTTGTCTTCGGCTTCCCGGCACGCCTCCTCTGCTGCAGATCCCCACCTGGCGTCTTCTCCTCTGCGCTCGCTCCCGGTCTCTGCCTCTCACCAGCTGTGCGCGCACATTTCTGAGGGCGTTCCTGCTTTCCCTTCCTGTCTATTCCTTTGGAGGACTCCAACCCGGAAGCACTACTTTGTGCTGCCTTATTGCCCTGCCCCTTCCTCCTTACTTTGCCTTGTGTTCATTTGTGCTCCACAAGTGATTCTGGCCGCACCATTGTCTCTGTGTTCTTAGACCTGACCTTGTGCTTCTACCCATTCTCCTTCTAGGTCCTGTTTACGTACCCGGTCCTGTCTGTTCATTCTGGGTCCGGCCTGCTAGTCCATAACCACCGTTCAGTCCTTGTTCCTGCCTCCAGTCTGCCTGTCCTCATCTTCCGTTCGGACTGTGTTTTCTGTTAGACCTACCCTTCTGCTCTTTCCGTTCCCTCAGAGTCCTGTCTGCCAATACGTGTCGTTCTTCTTGTTCCGCTCTCCCTGTCTTCCAGCTGCCATGGCGATAGTCTCTCATGGGTTTGCCCCTAACGCTCCCTGTATAGAGGGTGGTCCACCAGGTCAGCTCGCCTGTGGGAGGAGCGTTGTCACGGTCCAGTGGGTCCACCCTTTTGTACCTTCAGTTGCGTCCGCGTCACATTTACATTTGCTTGTTTTTGGTGCCGGATTGGAGATATTCTGTGATAAATCTCTCTATGTGACTATAATGGGACTGTGTGTTATACCGGGGGCAGTACGGGGCCATGACTGGATGTAGTGATCATGTGACGCTGGTAACAGCTCCGGAGGTTTCTTACATGGGATCTTTATGATGTTACATCGTCATCTTCTCCCCATTCAGGTCCCTACAATATCGGATCCTCTCAGTGGAGATCTTCTATATAAGAGAATTCTGCAGAGTGACCCTACAAGGATGGAGAGGGACAGGGACGAGATGGCGGAGAGGATATTACACCTCACCCTAGAAATCCTCTTCTGGCTTACTGGAGAGGTGAGAGATTCTGATGAGGTCACATTACATCATTCTTATCTATGGGAATAACAGATGGACAGAACTGGAGAGGTGAGGACTCTGGAAATGTCTGTAGTGAGATTTATTAATGTGTCTCTCCATAACCAGGATTATACAGTAGTGAAGAAGACCACTAGTGAGCGCTGTCAGGCCCCTGTGTCTGAGGGATGGGGAAGAACCATGAGCCCAATCACGGGGCCTCCACCTCACCCCCTGATACATGAGACCAACAATGACCAGAAGATCCTAGAACTCACCTACAAGATGATTGAGCTGCTGACTGGAGAGGTGACACTGCTGGGATTGCTGGGACATTATACAGTAACACTATGGAGGGATCGGGGTGATAATGGTATCATTGTATGTGTCAGGTTCCTATAAGGTATCAGGATGTCGCCGTCTATTTCTCCATGGAGGAGTGGGAGTATTTAGAAGGACACAGAGATCTGTATGAGAACGTGATGATGGAGGTTCCCCAGCCCCTCACATCACCAGGTAATAGACAGGACTAAATACACACGGCCTATAATTATCTGTATGTAAAGAATGAATTCAGTCCCTGTATGTGTTTCCTCCAGTTCTATCCAGTGAGAGGACAACACCAGAGAGATGTCCCCGTCCTCTTCTTCCACAGGACTGTAAACAAGAAAATCCCAATGTTCCTCAGGATTATCAGGTAGATGGAGAGAAGGTGTCATGAGATCTCGCCAGTGAGATTTATACGATTGTGAAGGTCTTGTGTTCAGTCTTGCTTTATCCACCAGTATTAGACGCTACACTCTAAAATGTTACCATATGCAAGCATTACTGCTATAGAAAAAGTTAAAAAATGAAGGTACATGTCACACAAATTGGCCAATTCATGAGTGCCCATCAGCTGCGGCAAGGCATACCCCTCTAACGAATTAACCAATTTGTGCTCGAAGTACTAAGAATGCAGTTCTACATTCAGATATTCAATGTTTGCATATTATAGCATTTCAGAGTGCAGGTGTATTTTCTTGGTTATATTGAATAGTCATGACGGCTTTTACTTGTTCTCGCTTGTCTAATTCTGTTTTGAGGTGCTGGTCTGTTTTTTGATATTGGTAGTATTATACACTGAATTGCCATTTTCTTATACAACCCGGCACTTTTCTGAATGGACATGAGTCCCGTAAATCCAGTGGGAAAAGGTAGAGTGTATTGTAAAGAGTGTGTCAGTACCTCCATCTCATTTACATTATCTGCAAGAAAATATCCGGTCCTCATACTCTTGCAGAACTGTTTCATCGCCTAGTGAAATCTGTGACGTGATAAATTTCTGAGGTTCCAAAGGAGGTCCAATGCGCTACTAAATGGGCGTCTGTAAAAAAGTTGACATTCAGTTTCTGTTTTATACTGTATATATGGTAGAGATGACAGGATACAGCTGATCATAGACACTAGATGATGTCTGGATCTTCTCACAGTTTTCTGGTTATGGAGACTGCTGGTTAGAATTAGGAGCCAACAGGTTAGATTTATACAGTCAAGTAAATAAGGCAGCACACTGCAGCGCTAGAACATATAAACTTGAAAAACGAAATTTGAACTGCATTACTGCACTAGAAATATGAAAAATGAGAGCGTTTAGCGCATAAAAATGGCCAATTTTATGTGTACCTGGTAGCCCCTTTACGGCATCTCTCTTATACCAGGTCCTACACTTGCCTTACCTCGCTGAGAATAAACGTCTCCATCTGAATGGGTACATGTGAAACCTCTTCCTGGACTAAAATTCTCTCTCTCTATGGAGGGGTATTGGACCTGCTGTTCTAGTTTGTATGTTCTAGCGCTGCAGTGTGCTGCCTTATTTACTTAACTATATACGAGTTGGCGACTCTAGGTTCAGCACCTGTTCACACTGAGTCTATGTTTGGATGTGCCGGACAGGTTTTTGAAATGTATTCTCTAGCCTTCTGATCGTGCACTCCGCCTCCTAGCCACAGGTGTTTTAATTACAGCAGGTCCAATACCCCTCCATAGAGAGAGAGAATTTTAGTCCAGGAAGAGGTTTCACATGTACCCATTCAGATGGAGACGTTTATTCTCAGCGAGGTAAGGCAAGTGTAGGACCTGGTATAAGAGAGATGCCGTAAAGGGGCTACCAGGTACACATAAAATTGGCCATATTTATGCCCTAAACGCTCTCATTTTTCATATTTCTAGTGCAGTAATGCAGTTCAAATTTCGTTTTTCAAGTTTGTATGTTCTAGCGCTGCAGTGTGCTGCCTTATTTACTTAACTATATACGAGTTGGCGACTCTAGGTTCAGCACCTGTTCACACTGAGTCTATGTTTGGATGTGCCGGACAGGTTTTTGAAATGTATTCTCTAGCCTTCTGATCGTGCACTCCGCCTCCTAGCAACAGGTGTTTTAATTACAGCAGGTCCAATACCCCTCCATAGAGAGAGAGAATTTTAGTCTAGGAAGAGGTTTCACATGTACCCATTCAGATGGAGACGTTTATTCTCAGCGAGGTAAGGCAAGTGTAGGACCTGGTATAAGAGAGATGCCGTAAAGGGGCTACCAGGTACACATAAAATTGGCCATATTTATGCCCTAAACGCTCTCATTTTTCATATTTCTAGTGCAGTAATGCAGTTCAAATTTCGTTTTTCAAGTTTGTATGTTCTAGCGCTGCAGTGTGCTGCCTTATTTACTTAACTATATACGAGTTGGCGACTCTAGGTTCAGCACCTGTTCACACTGAGTCTATGTTTGGATGTGCCGGTCAGGTTTTTGAGATTTATACAGTCAGTCATGGCGGTCATTTCTGATTGCCATGTTCATTTATGTTCTTTTCTGTTGTTCTATATCATTTCACACAACTTCTTCATCTGTCTGTGACTTTTACAATATTTGTTTCAGGGTAAAGGCCTTCCCTTTATTAATACTACAGAGACGTATGTGAGGGGTGATGAGCGGTGTAAAGAGGAGATTCCTAATGATAACCCCACAGGTGAGTAGTGACCACTAAATGCAAAGAAGTCACAGATTTTACGCCATCACTGGTTACAATTATACTTTGAATTTCGGGAATGTTCACACAGAATATTTTTTATTTATGTGGATTTTACGCTGAAAGATTTTCAATAGTAGAAAGGGATAAACAGATAAATCTGCTGGTCAAGACGATATCCAATGGAGATGATGGAGTTGAACAAAGAGCAGTTTTATTAATCTACGTGTTTCGGGGGTTGAACAAACTCCTTCATCAGGAAAAATGATTGATTTATTTTCCCTCTACTATTGCATTTACTGGTATTATTCCAGCATACGGAGCAGCAGCAGCTAATATCTATATATGCGCAGGAGTTGTGCCTGACATAAACCAGCCAGGTGAGCAATAACATGTACAACATTTTTTGCCGGGATCATGTCCTATTGTGGGCTTTTTGTAATTTTTTAGCAATATTACACACTTAAATATTTAGTACTTAGTTGTCTTTCCACTGCTGCAGAAGAGATACTCCAATATTCACAGTCCTCTCTAACACAGGACTCGGTGCTCAGTGGATGTCTCTAGGTATACTCTCAAACCTTGTCATTCCTAGGCATTCAAACTCAGGACCCTTAATATAGAAGCAGAAACATTACCAGTGAGCCACTGGCTGCACCGATATGTACAACAGCATTTTCTCAGCCTAAAAATGTTAATAGCATTCCTGTAACTGCTACAAATTATATCAGAAATTGTTTCTACTTTTGTTGCTATTAAAGTGATGCAGAATTGTAGTTCTAATGATGACTCATGCAAGGAAAAGAGACTTCATGTTTCTACATAGAGCTTAGAAGGGATCAGTTAGTCAGTTTTTAAACATTTGGTGTCATAGACCTAATGGAAAAGAGAAGAATTAGCTGGGTAGAAAGGTAAAATGAGCAAAAGTAAGTACACAGTGCTATGTAATATTACAACTGCAAAATATTAAGAGGATAAAATCTTTGATGGGCATGCTTCTTTAAAAATAAAGGTGCAATATAGCTACAATATATGAACATATTTTGTGTCCCTGTAACCGTTACAAATCTGTACAATACAGTGAACACATTAATTATGATTATCGATAAATGTTGTGAATAAATATGGCGCAATTGTTTTTAGCTCTTAGTTTTTAGAAAAAGTAAAAAAAGGTGCATCTTTAGGAATCCTCTTTTCCATCCTAAAACCAGATACAAAAATGGAACCTCCCATAGTAATCAATGAGGCCAATTGGCTTCCATTTGAATCAGTTGTACCAGAGATCATTTTGGGACATATATTCTGTCTCTTGTTTTTCAAAATGAAGGACAAACAAAACTCCCAAACACAAGTGTGAAAACAACTTAATATGGCATACACCATAAAAAAGGAGACATCTGGTTTTTATTTGATTCGCGGATCAAACTCGACCAATTCATGTAATTGAGGCTATGAAGAAAATGGATGACTCTGGATGTCTAATTACGGTCCAAGGCTCAGTTCACTTTCTAACAGCCAAGAAAAGATGTGGTCTTCAAGGACTGTATTAAACCCCTTTCTAGCTCAAAGCCTTAGGTTGAGGACCCTTAGACATTTCTACCTGGCTAAGGGGACAAAAGATGGGTAACAGATGGTAAACAGCGGAACACTTTGGGCTACAGTCCTTTTTTTGTCAGCATGTTAAAGTAAAGGCATGGCCATGATGGTGCTTTGGCTTTGGTGCCTGCTATGTGAATGTCATGTTAGTGTTTGAAAGTTTGTGTCGACGCCGTCCTTGCCGTAGGTTGTGATTATGGTGATTAACCCCTTGCCAACATATGACGTACCGGTACGTCATATTTTTCTGTGCTTTCCTGCAAATGACTGAACCGGTACGTTATAGTGTTCGTGTAGACACAGGAGTTTTGCTAGCGTGATCTCGGCCAGGAACTTGGGTTAAGAGATGGTCAAGACCCAGTTGTCCCATCCAGAAGCGGTGCCCACACTCACCCTGGCTGTTTAGCACTCTATATGCCATGATTAATAGCGATCATAGCATTTGGAAGGCTGGGAGAGTGAGGGGATTCCCTCTCCCATCATGTGTGGGGGGGGCTTCATGTTTGCCGTGATAGCAGAAGGTCACATAGTTACACAGTTTTAAAAAATACCTAGGTTAATTGAGTTCAACCTTTCTCCATCAATTATATATTTCATCACTAATTTAACTATAAACTGCAATGTTATATGTAGTGAGGAAATTGTCCAGCTCTTTCTTAAAAGCTGTTATAGTTTCTGCCATTACTACCTCTTATGGTCGGCATTCCACAATCTGACTGATCTACCTGCAAAGAACCATTTCCTATTTAGCTGATGGAATCGCCTTTCTTCCACCCTTAATAAGTGCCCCCGCTCCCTAGTATGGTCTTTGAAAGGAATAAGTCTTGTGCCAGTCCTTTGTACTGACCACACATATATTTATACATGTAAATGAGATCCCCTCTGAGGCGTCTTTTTCCTAAGCTAAACAAGCCCAACTTTTCCAACCTCTCATCATATGAAAGACCTTCCATCCTTAGTAGTAATGTAGTTGCTCGCCTTTGACCTGACTCTAACTTCTGATTATCCTTTTTTTAAATGTGAAGCTCAAAACTGGATTCCATATTCTAGATGTTGCCTTACCAGTGATTTATAATGGGGTAACGATACATTGGGATCACAGGATTTTATCTCTCTTTTTATACATTCTAAAATCTTGTTTGCTTTTGCGGCTGCTGCTTGACATTGAGTACTGCTGCTCAGCTTACTTGTAACCAGAATACCCAAGTCCTTCTCCTGGTCTGTAGTCCCGAGTATATTCCCATTTACTCTATATGCAGCAATAAAATTACTCCATCCTAGGTGTGTCACTCTACATTTATCTACATTAAATCTCATTTGCCAAGCGTTTGTTCATTCAGGCATTGTATCCAGATTGTTTAGCAAAATTGTAATGTCAAGGTCAGATTTTAATATCCTACATAGTTTGATGTCGTCAGCAAAGACTGACACTTTACTCTCAATCCCATCCAGAAGGTCATTAATAAAGAGATTGAAAAGAATCGGTTCTAGCACAGATCCCTGTGGTCCCCAATGCTGACTATATCCCATTTAGGGAACATACCATTTACGAAGACTCTTTGTTTCCTGTCTTTTAGCCAATTCTTTACCCATCTGCATGTAGTTTCCCCCAGTCCTTGCTTCAGGAGCTTCCGTATAAGGCTGTTATGTGGTACAATAATAAATGCCTCGGCAAAGTCCATGTAAATCACATCAGCCGCATTACCAATATCCAGATTTACATTTACCTCCTCATTGAAACCCAACATGTTGGTTAGACACAGCTTATACTTCATGAAACCATGCTGGTTGTCAGTAATTGTATTATTCTCTGCAATATATCTCTGCAGGTCATCTCTTATAATGCCCTCAACTTTGCCTGACAACTTCCTGATCTGTCAGCTACAGAGGTCTGGTTAGACCATGTCCGTAAAATGGTTAAAGACATGTATAATTATTATTATTTATTATTATAGCACCATATATACCATGACGTGTTACATGTGAGGAGGGGTGTACATAATAAAATACAAGTGCAGTGCCTTGCGAAAGTATTCGGCGCCCGGGAACTTTTCAACAAATGTATTGGTTATTTTAAATTTTTGTGGAAATTCAAAAACTGAAAAGCGAGGGCTTACAATCTACAAGGGCTGGGTGAGGATGCAATAGGTGAGGGCAGAGCTGGTCGCTGTCTCGCAACCCTAAACAGCTATTCAACACTTTCAATTCTCTCCTCCATCCCCCAGCACCCCCTCCCTCTCCACTCATCTCAGCCGAAGACTTTGCCTCATTTTTCAAGCAGACGATTGATAACATCACAAACAGTTTTGGTCGACAACACCCACAGCCCTTTCTCCTAACAGCTCAGCCCTCATCCTCCAAAACCAACTTCTCCATCATTACAGAAAATCGACTCTCCACTCTACTCTCAAGATCACATCTCACCACCTGTGCACTTGACCTGATCCCATCCCACTTCATCCCAAACCTCACCACAGTCTTCAGCCCAACCCTAACCCATCTCTTCAACCTATCACTAACAACTGGTATTTTCCCCTCAAGCTTTAAACATGCCTCAATCACACCCATCCTCAAAAAGCCCTTTTTTGACTCATCCTCTGTATCTAGCTATCGCCTCATATCACTTCTCCCATATGCCTCAAAACTACTGGAACAACACGTCCATCTTGAACTATCCTCCCATCTCTCTTCTTGCTCCCTCTTCGACTGCTTACAATCTGGCTTCTGGCCGCATCACTCCACTGAAACTGCCCTAATTAAAGTCACCAATGACCTATTAACCGCCAAAGCCAAGCGACACTACCCTGTCCTCCTCCTCCTGGACCTGTCCTCGGCCTTTGACACAGTGGACCATTCCCTATTATTACAAACCCTTTCATTTTTGGCATCACTGACTTGGCCTTATCTTGTATTTCGTCTTAAATAACAGACCCGACATTCAGCATCTCTCACTCTCGCACCACCTCCTGCAAGGTTCAGTCCTAGGGCTTCTGCTCTTCTACTTCTACACCTTCGGCCTCGGACAGTTCATAGAATCTCACGGTTTTCAGTATCACCTTTACGCTGATGGCACACAGATCAACATCTCTGGACCAGATATCACCTTCCTACTAACCAAAATCCCACAATGCATGTCTGCTATTTCATCCTTCTTCTCCTCTAGATTTCTAAAACTTAATATGGACAAAACAGAATTCATCATCTTTCCCCCATCTCACTTGACCCCCTCAATGGACCTATCCATTAAAGTAAATGGCTACTCACTCTCCTCAGTCCCACAAGCTCACTGCCTTGGGGAAATCCTTGACTCTTATCTCTCCTTCAAACCACATATCCAAGCCCAAGCTCTTTCCACTTCCTGCCAACTTAAACTCGAAAATATTTCCCGGTTCTGTACATTCGTAAACCAAGAATCAGCAAAAACCCTAGTCCATGCCCTCAACATCTCCCGCCTTGACTACTGCAACACTCTGCTCTGTGGCCTCCCCTCTAACACTCTCGCACCTCTCCAATCTATTCTAAACACTGCTGCAAGACTAATACACCTGTCCCCCTGCTATTCATCGGCCTCTCCCCTCTGTCAATTCCTGCACTGGCTCCCCATTACCCAAAGACTCCAGTTCAAAACCCTAATCATGACATACAAAGCCATCCACTACCTGTGTTCTCCAAACATCTGTGACTCCTCTCCTGGTACATACCTGCACATAACCTCTGATCCTCACAAGATCTCCTTCTATACTCCCCTCTTATCTCCTCTTCCCACAATCGCATACAAGATTTCTCCCGCGCATCCCCCCTACTCTGGAACTCTCTACCCCAACATATCAGACTCTCGCCCCTACCATGGAAACCTTCAAAAAGAACCTGAAGACCTACCTCTTCAGACAAGCCTGCAACCTGCAGTAACCACTGATCGACCAAACCGCTGCACGACCAGCTCTACCCCGCCTCCTTTATCCTCATCCATCCCTTGTAGATTGTAAGCCCTCACGAACAGCGTCCTCTCTCCTCCTGTAGCAGTTGTGACTTATATCGTTTAACCCCTTCATGTTTTTCTGTTTTGTGTTTTCGTTTTTCGCCCCTCTCCTTCACAGAGCCATAACTTTTTTATTTTTCTGTCAATATGGCCATGTGAGGGCTTATTTTTTGTGGGATAAGTTGTACTTTTGAACGATACCATTGGAAATAAAGTGCAATCCCACATTTGTTTTTTGTTTGGCTTTTTTGCTAGGTTCACTAAATGCTAAAACTGACCTGCCATTATGATTCTCCAGGTCAGTACGAGTTCACAGACACTAAACATGTCTAGGTTTTTTTTATCTAAGTGGTGAAAAAAAATTGCTTCATTTTCCGAGACCCGTTCCGTCTCCATTTTTCGTGATCTCTGGTTGGGTGAGGGCTTCTGTTTTGCGTGCCAATTATTATACCATTTTTGTGCAGATACGATCTTTTGATCGCCCGTTATTGCATTTTGATGCAATGTTGCGGCGACCAAAAAAACGTAATTCTGGTGTTTCGATTTTTTTTCGCTACGCCATTTAGCAATCAGGTTAATCCATTTTTTTATTGATAGATCGGGTGATTCTGAACCCTGCAATTCCAAATATGTCTATGATTTTATTTTTATTGTTTTATTTTGAATGGGGCGAAAGGGGGTGATTTGAACATATATATATATTCATATTCATATTTCTAAAAACATTTTTTTTTAAACTTTTGCCATGCTTCAATAGCGTCCATGGGAGGCTGGAAGCCGCCACAACTTGATCGGCTCTGCTACATAGAGGCGATGCTCAGATCGCCTCTATGTAGCAGAGTTACACACTTGCTATGAGCGCCGACCACAGTGTGGCGCTCACAGCAAACCGGCATCAACAACCATAGAGGTCTCAAGGAGACCTCTGGTTGTCATGCCTACACACTGGTGACCCGCGGTCACGTGACACAGGTCACCAGTGTGCGCGTTTCCAGCCCGTTGGCCGGAGGCACTTGTTAAATGCAGCTGTTAAAGTTTGACAGTGGCATTTAAGTAGTTAATAGCCATGGGTGGATCGCGATTCTGCCCGCGGCTATTGCGGGCACATGGCTGCTGTTCAAAACAGCCGACATATCCTGGCTTTGACGTGGGCTCACCGCCAGAGCCCACATCAAAGCGGGGGATACTGCCATCGGTATAATAGTACGTAAGATTACTGTACTTGTTTTTATTATGTACACTCCTCCTCACATGTAAAGCGCCATGGAATAAATGGCACTATAATAATAGATAATGATACTAATAGTAAAATTGATAAGGCAGTTTTATTCTTCAGGATAGTACAATTACAGCTATACCTCATTTATATATTTTTTTTAAGTTTTGGAACTTTTACGCAATAAAAACTATTTTATAGAAAAAATTATTTTTATATTGATTTATCCTGAGAGCTATAACTTTTTTATTTTTCTGCTGATGGAGCTGTGTGGTGGTTTGTTTTTTGTGATACAAGATGAAGTTTTCAGCGATACCGTGTTTATTTTCATTCGTCTTTTTGATCACATTTTAGTCCACTTTTTGCTCAGTGGTATGATTTTTTCACTGAAGGTTTTAAGTAGTGGCACAGTTTTATAAGTCTGGTCTATCCGGACGCAGCGATACCAAACATGTACTTTTTTGGGGGTGGTGGTGGGGGTTAATAAAAATATTTATTTATGGGTACAATTTATACATTTTTTTTCTTATTATTTTGTGACTTGAAAAAAATATATTTTTACAACTTTTTTTTTTGCCTAGTCCCACTTTGGGACACTCACTTTTTGCAGTCTGATTGCAGTTATAAATAATAGCAATGCATTAGAACTGTCAGCTCTGCAGACACAGTTAGTTAGATCATGCACTGCGCATGATCTTACAAATTTGCTAGTGACTGGTGACCCGAATGTCGTCATGATGACATGGGTCACCATGACAACAATTGGGACCCCGCGATGACGTTGCAGGGGCACCAATCGGTGAGCAGAGAGGGCCCCTTCCTTCTGCCTGCCTTCTAAATGCTGTGATCAATATTGATTGCATTATTTAAGGGGTTAAAGTGCCATGTATTACCGCACATGGAACAACCCAACCTATAAAACTGTCCGACTAGTTAATGTCTTCAGTGGATTCCTTAAAAAAAAATAGGAAACAATGCAAAAATAAAATGCTTTTTTCATTAAACCGCTGGAAAAAAAAGTGGAATATAACGTGATCAAAAAGTCAAATGTAAATAAAAATGGTATCGTCATCTTGTCCTGCAAAAAACAAGCCGCCAGTGGAAAAATAAAAAAGTTCTCAGAATACAGCGATGCAAAAATAATTATTTTTTCTATGTAATTGTTTTTATTATGTAAAAGCAGCAAAATATAAAAACAAAACATAAAAAACTATATAAATGTAGTATCGCTGTAATCGAACTGAACCGAAGAATAAAGCTGGCTTATCAATTTTAACACACACAGAACGGCATAAAAAAAATCAATTCCTCAATTGCTGTTTTTTGTTAGTTTTGCCTCCCAAAAATTGCAATAGAAGGCAGTCAAAAATCGTCATGTGCAGGATGTCACGGATGTGTCAGAGGCTGCAGACCGTTGCACTGCATCTGTCTGCAGAAGGTCTCATCAGTTTGCTTTGCAGAATTCTGCCTGGTCCTTCTGACTTTAGGACCCAGTGGCCACCTTCCCCGATGCTAATGGCCACACCTGGATCTGATTGTTGATATACTTCCTGCTTGCTGCTGGCAAGCTCTAGTGATATTTCCATTTGCATTTCTCTGTTGAGGCTTGGAGCAGAAGCAGTTGGCTGTCATCCTTTTTGGAGTTTGGAGGACGCTGGCATTTTTCTCTGAGTCTTCCCAAGCTAAGGGTTCCCCTGTTTCGTTTGTCTATCCCAGTTGTCTTTAGCGGTAGTGAGAATTGACTAGTTCTTATCCTGTACTTCCCGGTGCAGGGTTTATCGCCAGGGTGAGGCAGGGATTAGGTATCCTGCTCGGCAAAAGTGTGGAACCTATATCGGGAAGATAGGACAGGTGATGTTAGATCTGTCTAGGGTCTCCACTCCTGCTTCCCTAGTGTTGGGTCCCCCTTCCCCTTATTCTTTTGTGTTGCACTTAGTCTGTCCTACACTCTGCGTAACACCCGAATATGGTATCAATAAAAACGTCAATTTGTCCCGCAAAAAACAAGCTGTCACATGACTGTGTTGGCCGAAATATGGAAAAATTATAACTCTTAAAATATGGCTATGCAAAAACTTAACTTACTTTGCAAAATAAAGCATCTTTTGGTGGGTGACAGCAGCCAAGCAGAAAAATCCTATATAAAACTTGCATCGCGGTAATCGCAATGATCCAAAGAAAATAGCTGTGTTATCACTTACAGTATACTGCACAAGCAACGCCGTAAAAAATAAGCAAAACCAATTCTTCATCTGCTGTTGATTTGTTCATTCTGCTTCCCAAAGATCGCAATAAGGCTCTGCGCATATTTAACCTGCCCGCTACGCTGAGCGCTTGCATCGGGGTTTCGTGCAAATCTGTGCAACACTTGATTCAGATAGAACTTCCGGTGGAAGATTCCCTATAATAAGGCAGATGCGGACATTTTGTACTCTAGCCTGTGACCCGGTGGTGTTCGTCTTTTTAGGCGAGCATAAAAGCCCAGTCAACAACAGTTTTGTGCACCTCTCAAAAGAAAGACAGCACTGAACAAAGAACGAAAACTAGTGCGGAGTAACTCTACTTTCTCATTATCGTGAATAGATCCATCGGATTTTGCATCTGAATAGCGTATTTCAGATATTTAGATGGAAACCCTGATGTAAGTGTTCAGCGCAGGATAAATGTGAACTGATACAAAATGCTCTGTACCCCTAAATGCCACCAATATAGGCTTCAACTCAACCCACAAAAAAACAAGTCCCCACTTGGGTCTGTCACCTGTTCACAGCAATATAGGGGGTATCCAAGTTACTGGTAGCAAAAAGGGTCTTCAAAAATTGACATGGCTCCCAGCAAAATCTGCACTCCCAAATCCAAATAGCCCCCTCTCCTAAGCTTCACAATGTGCCTAAACACGGTTAACATCCATGTATTTAACATTAAAGGAAATTTATGAAAATATTTATTTAAGTACATAAACATTTATTTTTAAACAAGAAGAGAATGTCCAGCTTCACTGAATCCGTAAAAAAAGAGTTTTCTTTATTCACAAACTTTAAGCATAGAGGATACAGACTTCAGCACGAACCATATGGGTAAGAATCTCAACGCGTTTCTGGAGACTAAACTCCCTTAATCATGACATTTACTTTTAAAACCATATGAAATTTACTTTATTAAAATGTATTTTTGTATACTTTTTCTTTCCATGACCATTAGGCCGGGATCAGACATGCGAGAAACACGTCCGTGTCTCGCATGTGAAATCCAAGCTCTGGCGCTGGCACTCCAGAGTGGAGCGTGCGGCTCCATGTGTTGCTATGCGGTCGCACGCTCCGCTCCACAGTGCCGGCGCCAGAGCTTGGATTTCACATGCGAGACACGGACGTGTTTCTCGCATGTGTGATCCCGGCCTTAGGGGCTGCCTTGTTTATATGATGGCTTGTAAGTGTCAGAGCTCGACACTTAGGCTAAGTTCACATTGCGTTAAAGCAGCCCGTTCAACACATGCGTTAAATGGGTTGCGTTAACGCAAGTGCTGACATGCGATCGCGCTAGCGCAGATAGAGCTAGCAGATGCTCTATCTGCGCTAGCGGTGACGGACCCGGAAATGCTGCATCCCGCATCCGAGGGTCCGTCACTCAATGATGGCACATCTCTAGTGCACGCCTATTTTGAGCGTGCGCTAGCGTTGCACCTGAAATAGTGCTTAATGGCAGCGTTAACGGAGTGCATTACACCGTATTATACCGCGGTGTAACGCAGTCCGTCTAACGGACTGCTTAAACGTAATGTGAACCCAGCCTAATCCACAAAGCAAATATGGCAGTGACAAGCCATAGAAGACTGGGGTTGGTGTCCAACTGCATCTCCCATTTTGAGGCCACGTCAGCACTGAACCGAGCACACCCTCCAGCATGCACAGTTTACAGCTGTGGGGGGAGCAATGCATCATTGTACTGTAGCCCAGCAATATGTGCTGAGCTGCAAATTCCCTCTGTTTGTGCTCACCACTTCTTAGTGCTCGGCGATGACTAGGTCCATGTATCAAAACAGGTCGGGCAGCCTGGTACAGACCGTTCTCCCCACTATACAGCAGGGAGAACTCAGTCAGTGGGAAGAATGCAGCAGCTGTGATGGTTTCTCTGCTGACCTCTGTATAATTAGAAAAATAAAGAAAAAAAAAGTATGTAAAAAAAATTCTAATCATCCCACCTTTCTACCCATTAAAATTTTTCCTTTTCTTTTTTATTAAATTTGCAAAAATTTCTACATTTCTGTTTTTTTCCTGTCAAGATGGAGTGCAGAGTGTACATTAATGTGAAAAAAAATAACTTTTTTGAATTTACCAATTGGCTGGAATGAGACAAAGAGTGAAAAATTTAAAGAAGTATGAATAATTTCCGTACTTACTGTATACTTTAGAAAGGTATTAATAAAAATTTCAACTCAACACGCAAAAAAACCTTAAGGGTACATGCCCTCGATCCGCAACTGCTGCGGGTTTGACGCTGTGTATTTATGCAGCAACAAACCCACGGTGGCCAAATGTAACAGCATATTGGATAGGATTTCTAGAAATCCTATCTCCACTATGTGTGCATCTGCGACTGCGGATCACCTACCGCCACTGACATGCAGAGCGTCTTTCAAGACCAGAGCATGTTAATTTGTCTTGTGGAGACGCTAGTCTCTGCAACAGAAATTTCACCAATACAAAATGTATTGGATGCGGTAAATCCACATGGTTCAGTGAATACATGCGGATTGACCTGCGTTCAATACAAGGCAGCGTTATGGACACAGCGAACTAACACTGTGTCCAAGGCACTGCTACTTCTGGATCATGGGCACAAAACCTAACACATCTCCATCAACAGAAAAATAAAAATGGAACAGGTCTCAGAAAATGATGCAACAAGCCAAGTTGTTTTTTTTTTTTATACTTCTGATTTTTTTTCTCAATATAAAGATAAAAAAAATCTACAAGTTTAGCGTCGCCATAATCATACTCACCTCAAGAATCATGTCACCAGGTTATTTTACCATTCAATTAATGCCGTAATCAGCTTCCCCCTCAAAAATTGAGGAATTGTTTATTTACCGCAAAGAGGGGAGTAATTTTAAATTTTCGCCTTTGGCAGTAGTAAAGCTGCTGAAAAAAAGAATAGATCTACCTGTGGCCAAACATTTTTGTATCCATGATCACAGCATCATGGAAGTGATTACTGATATTAAAAGAAAACTTCAAATCTCAGAGAGACTGAAGAGTCTGGGAGTACAAACTTATGGCAACCTTTCACACACTCACACACAGTGCAGGAATTAATGTGTTGCATTGATTTATGCCTTTCTATATCAACTAAGGAATGTGCTCTTCAGATCATTTGGGCGCATCACAACCATGGACCAGACCTCAATCACAGGACAATAAAACTTTCACACTCATTACCTATGAACTGTTACAATATTTATGTCCGCACTGGACCTGATCGGCCTTTACCTGCGCTTGCCTTTCCTGGCACCAAGGGAGTGATTCTGAAAATGCTCCAGGTACAGTTCGCATTTAATGTGGTCCTTTTTTTTTTTATACATTCAGGAAGCCATAATGGCACAACGTAAATAAAATACGAAGATTAGGACTGCCCCATTATGAGATTGCCGTGAAGTGGCGGGGTAGCTCAAAGAATTGATCAATTGTTTGCTAAATGTCTCATATTTGAAATACAGTTAGAATTTATGTGCAATTGCACTTCAGTTATTGCGTTCTGACCATAAGCAGTGCTGGCTTCTTCCCTTTTTTTTGCACAACTATCTATTGCATTATTCCTGTGTCCTCTTGTGAATAAATATGTGACTCTTCAGATTCTGTTATTCTGTGCGTGATGAGGAGACCTGAGTATTCTCAAAAGCTTGCAATTTGTTACCATCTTTTCAGTTAGCCACTGAAGGGAAAGTGAGGACTCTCAAATCTTAATAATAATAATAATAATCTTTATTTTTATATAGTGCTAACATATTCCACAGCACTTTACAGTTTGCACACATTATCATCGCTGTCACTGATGGGGCTCACAATCTAATATTACTTTAATAACCTTTCTATGACTATTAACTGCAGCTGAGACTCCCTAACCCCCTCCTCTGTAAACAGGTAATTAAAAGTGGAATCTGATAGATAACAGGCAGGAATTCCATCCTCAACTTAAGGTGCCTTCACACTGAACAACTTAACAACGATATCGCTAGCGATCCGTGACGTTGCAGCGATATCGTTGTGTTTGACACGCAGCAGCGATCTGGATCCTGCTGTGACATCGTTGGTCGGAGCAGAAAGGCCAGAACTTTATTTCGCCGCTGGATCTCCCGCAGACATCGCTGAATCGGCGTGTGTGACGCCGATTCAGCGATGTCTTCACTGGAAACCAGGGTAAACATCGGGTTACTAAGCGCAGGGAAGGTGACACCGGGGGACAGACACCGGAATGTAAGTATGTACTGTTTTTTTTTTTTTTACATTTACAATGGTAACCAGGGTAAACATCGGGTTACTAAGAGCGGCCCTGCGCTTAGTAACCTGATGTTTACCCTGGTTACCAGGGGACTTCGGCATCGTTGGTCGCTGGAGAGCTGTCTGTGTGACAGCTCTCCAGCGACGAAACAGCGACGCTGCAGCGATCGGCATCATTGCCTATATCGCTGCAGCGTCGCTTAATGTGACGGTACCTTTACAGAAGAATGTGGAAGGTGATAGATTTATAGCCTGTGGAGACACCCTATGGCCCTAGACTCTTTATTTACAGAGTACAGCAAATCAACTACTTTGTTCCCTTTCCAAATTATAAATATTTTGGGTTTTTTTATGAATACTCTGAGTCCTACAGTTATGAAAGTCATATTTTCAGAGTCATAACGAAGTGGTAAACGTAACGCAGTGTCTGACGTTACTAGGCGGTTAGATATCTTAAGATGGATGATGCTATACATGCCATGTTTCCTCTTTTTGGAGAGATAAAATCGTGATAGGAAACATGACAGTAGTAGCTCCTGCCTGGAACCTCCAGGGGCGAAGATAGTGTGGAATTTGAGAATCCAATAATTTGTTATAGACTGAGCCACATTATCCCATAACCAGCCCTGTTTTAAGTCACCAGAGGGTAGGTATATGAGTGTATTTTGTGTTAATAAAAGCACATGCCAAACTATAATCTTTGTCAGTTCTGAGAGATACTATAGTTGTGTCCGTTTCCAAAAACAAAGAGCTCACCTTCATAAAAGCTAGCGCCAACTCTTCAACATCAGGTTTAGTACATTTCTTCTGTTAATCCTTTTTATTTTATGTAATTATTTATACTGTATTATTTTGTCTGTTTTATAACAACTTTATATGTTTTTATAAAAACTGCCTACTTTTTGGATATAATATACTTAACAGCTTAGATCCCCTTGCTCTGTAAATCACACCCCTGAAGCTATATGCTATCTGTAACAGGTGCCCAACTGGTCTGTATATACAACTGGTGGTGGCAGCTAGATGTCGGTGACCGTATCGGAGTATCTATGTGTGTGTGTACGTATGTATATGTGTATATTCTATTCTATGGGTTGGAATCATATATGTATATAATAGACACAAACTGTGATTTCCCTATAACTGCCCTAGCAGTGAAAACAGCCACGGTCTAGTCCATCACTCGTCAGTCAATTGCAAAATTGTCAATGGGATCTGCGTGGTCTCTCAGCAGTTATGCCTGATATTAGGGTCCGCAGCTCTATGTATCTATCCAATACATCAAAGCTTTTCTGCCAAAAAAAGTGGCACAAAAGATTTGCAAAGTCACAATTTCTCCCAGCTTCGCCGAGATGGGAGTAGCTGGAGCAGAATGGAGGCATAATGCCACAGCTCATCTAATTCATGACGAGCTTTGCCATTCCCTCACTGGAGTGAGATTTCTGGCATAGCGCACATAGGCGCACTCCACTCATCAGACACTACAGATTCATGAAAATCGCTTTTCTTGATTAATTGATGCCAATGTTTGCATTTATACCTGTTTGCTAGTGTGTGGACAGACATGGCTATGCTACACCACCGTAACAAGTGTAGGAGGGAGCTGAGAGTTTACTGTGCTAATTCATTAGACATCAAAACATACTATGCGACCAGTGCCGAGGAAGTGCCCCCAGGAGTAAAAGTTTGAACGTGGTAGAGGTGAAACAACAGCTTTGAAGGTTACTGATAAGAAGGACAGTTCAATGAAAAAAAAACATACTGTATATACTCATGTATAAGTCAACCCGAGTAGAAGCCGCGGCTTATACACGAGTATATACGGTAATTGCAACTTTAATAACTAGAAATAGTTTAATTATTTTTCATGCTCAGAGATGTCTGAAGTTAGAAGATCTGTAGAAGAATCAGGGACTGCCAACCATGGCTTGCAGAGGACACTGCTGCAAATATTTTTTTTTTCAGTTACTTTTAGCACTACTATATTCGTGAGGGAAGATTGTATTTCCAATTGCTTCCATGACATATAAATGAGTAATAAAGGAATCATTCTCCTTTCTTGTATCCACTGCCTAGTTCCACTACTAAAAAAAGGAAAGAATACATACACTTGCTCTAAAGCTTTGGTTTATTTCTCATGACTATATTGCTCCTCCCATGTGTCCTGCTCTGTGCTAAACTGCATGTAGCTGTCTGTCTGAAATTATACAAGATGGACACCACCTAATGGCACTGACCTAGACTCTTTTATGAGTGTACATTAAAACAGGAACATGTAACTGGAAATGATCTGTGACAGGCGAAGTGAAACATGAGCCTATGAAGATGGATTTAAGAGAAAGGTGAAAAAGTGAAACCTGTTTGCCTAATATCATAATTTCTTAGTCTGTAATTTAAGTCTCAGTCATTTGATAAATGAATTGAACTACAATTTGTATGTAAATGTTATATAATAATATAAATGTTAAGAGAATTTTAATGCACTGTTATTGAATAATAACTAAATCAATTTTGTTGTTGGCAGATGACTTTACTAAGAGCTCAGAGGGACATCTGATATTTCTGGATTTTAAAGCAAATGATAATGTTATCACACCAAATATATATGAAGGACATCCCATTATCCCTGATATACCTCATGCTTTTCTAAGAAAAAATATACCTGATCCTTTTCAGCAGGTCCTTTCTTGTGCTTCATCAAAGACCGATATGCAAAGCAAAAGTCACAATAGAGCTGTTGGCCATAAAATAGCTCACCTAGGGGAGAAGCCATATTCCTGTTCAGAATGTTTGAAATGTTTTAAAAGTAAATCGCATCTTGTTGTACATGAGAGAATTCACACAGGGAAGAAGCCATATTCATGTTCAGAATGTGGGAAATGTTTTACACGCAAATCGTATCTTATGCAACATCAGGGAATTCACACAAAGGACAAGCTATTTTCATGTTCAGAATGTGGAAAATGTTTTCAATTGCACCATCTTTTAGTTAGACATCAGAGAATTCACACAGGGGAGAAGCCATATTCTTGTTCAGAATGTGGGAAATGTTTTAGTTATAAATACCGACTAGTGATACATCAGAGAATTCACACAGGGGAGAAGCCATTTTTATGTTCTGAATGTGGGAAATGTTTTACTTACAAATCACAGCTTATTCAACATCAGGGAGTTCACACAGAGAAAAAGCCAAATTCGTGTTCAGAATGTGGAAAATGTTTTAGTGATAAATGCCAACTTGTGATACATCAGCGAATTCACACAGGGGAGAAGCCATTTTCATGTTCAGAATGTGGGAAATCTTTTAATAAGAAAACAAATCTTGTTACTCATCAGAAAATTCACACAGGGGAAAAGCCATATTCATGTTCAGAATGTGGAAAATGTTTTACATACAAATCACGTCTTATTCAACATCAGGGAATTCACATAGAGGAGAAGCCATTTTCCTGTTCAGAATGTGGGAAATTGATTAGTGATAAATACCAACTTGTGATACATCAGAGAATTCATACAGGGGAGAAGCCATATTCATGTTCAGAATGTGGGAAATGTTTTAATAGGAAATCAAATCTTGTTACTCATCAGAGACTTCACACAGGGGAGAAGCCGTATTCATGTTCAGAATGTGGGAAATCTTTTACATGCAAATCGCATCTTATTCGACATCAGAGAATTCACACAGAGAAGAAACCATATTCATGTACAATATGTGGGAAATGTTTTAGTGATAAATACCAACTTGTGATACATCAGAGAATTCACTCAGGGGAGAAGCCATTTTCATGTTCCGAATGTGGGAAATGTTTTAATAGGAAAACAAATCTTGTTACTCATCAGAGAACTCACCCAAGTAAGACACCATTTTCATGTTCAGAATGGGGGGAATGTTTTACAGAGAAATCACATCTTATTAAAGATTTGAAAATATACACAGGGGACAAGTTATTTTCATGTTCAGAATGTGGAAAATGTTTTCAACACCGCCGTGCTTTAGTTAGACATCAGCGAATTCACACAGGGGAGAAGCCATATTCATGTTCAGAATGTGGGAAATGTTATAGTGAGAAATACCAACTTGTGATACATCAGAGAAGTCACACAGGGGAGAAACCATTTTCATGTTCAGAATGTGGGAAATCTTTTAATCAGAAAAGAAGTCTTGTTAGTCATGAGAGAATTCACACAGGGGAGAATCTATTTTCATGTTCAGAATGTGGTATCTATTTTAGTGAGAACAAACATCTTGTTACTCATCAGAGAACTCACACAGGGAAGTAAACATTTTCTTTATTTTTAAACTTTATGACATCATGTAAAAGAAAAAAATACAAAATATAGTGACATAACTTGTCTGTATTCAATCATCAATAAACATTTGTTAATGAAAAGCAATTATTATCCAAAAATTAAACGTAAATGTAAACCATGTATATAAAATATTTATTTGTATTGTAAAATTGCAATCTTAAAAGGTTGTTTGGTGGCTTTCTATGTCTTCAGATTTGACATTTGCAATGGAGAAGCACTATCCACAATACACCTTACATCAAACTGCATTCCTCGAGGGCTGCAAACAGGTCATGTTTTCAGGATTTCCTTGTACTGCACAGGTGATAATTTAATCACCTACACACATAATGATTGCAGCACCTTGTGCAATGCTAAGGAAATCTTGAAAACACCCATGGTTTGCGGCCCTCGAGGAATGCAGTTTGACACCGCTGCCTTACATATTGTCCACACATTATGTTGTCCCCACAGTAAATTCCCCCAAAACATGATGTCAGTTATAGTTTTTGCCTAGTGCTGCTGTAGGTGACTCTGGTTGCTCTGATTGGTCCTGCTGCGTTTTGCTGTCTGAACCTGTGTCTCTGTTTTCCCCTATTCCCGTCTTGTCTCAGTGTTTCGCTTTAGTGTGCAGACTCCCTGGTTTAGACTTGGCTTGTATCCTGTCTGTTTCTGTTCTTTGTCTTTTGTCTTATCCGCTCCTGACCGTTACTGACCCCCTGGCTTGTCTCTGTCCACGAGTTTGCTTACTCCTTTGGTACTGTGCTACAGTCTAGAATTTGACCCGGCTTATTTGAATATTCTGCTGCCACCTGTGGTAGTCTCACTGCTGCACTGCAGGTCAACTCTGTTTAGGTGCAGACCTGCTTCCTCTCTACTGCCATCTAGTAAAGCCTGCACCTACCTGCATTGCAGCAGCATGACACTTCCCTCATGCACATAGTGCCTCACAATACAGTATGAGGACTCCACAGTTTCCCCGTCTGTGATTTCCAATACAATAGAGTGCTCATCCTTCCCTCACAAAAAAATGCACTAAGACAGTTAAAAAGAAAATAGTCAACTAGCTCCTTTTCCACAAAGCTTTACTCCAGTTTGTGTTGTATTTGGAAAGTGCCTACTGCTCCAGAACTCTGACACACAGGATAGTGGAGCAAGTAGCTGGGGGCTCCCTGTTCCACCATTGTATTAACCCCTTCAAGACGCAGCCCTTTTTAGTTTTTGCGTTTTCGTTTTTCGCTCCCCTCCTTCCCAGAACCATAACTTTTTTTATTGTTCCATCAATATGGCCATGTAAGGGCTTATTTTTTGCGGGACGAGTTGTAATTTTGAACAACACCATTGGTTTTACCATGTCTTGTACTATAAAACGGGAAAAAAATTCCAAGTGTGGTGAAATTGCAAAAAAAAGTGCAATCCCACACTTGTTTTTTGCTTGGCTTTTTTGCTAGGTTCACTAAATGCTAAAAGTGACCTGCCAATGTGATTCTCCACGTCATTACGAGTTCACAGACACCAAACATGTCTAGGTTATTTTTTATCTAAGTGGTGAAAAAAATTTGAAACTTTGCTAGAAAAGGGATCTCGGGTTGGGTGAGGGCTTATTTTTTGCGTGCCGAGCTGACGTTTTTAATAATACCACTTTTGTGCAGATACAATCTTTTTATCGCCCGTTATTGCATTTTAATGTAATGTCGCGGCAACTAAAAAAACCTAATTCTGGCATTTTTAATTTTTTTCTCGCTACGCCATTTAGCGATCAGGTTAATCCTTTATTTTAATTGATAGATTGGGCGATTTTGAATGCAGCGATACCAAATATGTGTATGTTTGATTTTTTTATTGTTTTATTTTGAATGGGGCGAAAGGGGGGTTATTTAAACTTTTTTATATTTTTTTTTCATATTTTTTAAAACATTTTTTTTTAAACTTTTGCCATGCTTCAATAGCCTCCATTGGAGGCTAGAAGCTGGCACAACTGGATCGGCTCTGCTACATAGGAGCGATCATCAGATCGCTCCTATGCAGCTGAATTACAGACTTGAAATGAGCGCCGACCACAGGGTGGCGCTCACAGCAAGCCGGCATCAACAACCATAGAAGTCTCAAGGAGACCTCAGGTTGTCATGCCGACGCTTCGCTGACCCCCGATCACATGATGGGGGTCAGCGATGCGCGCATTTCCGGCCCGGTGGCCGGAAACGGTAGTTAAATGCCACTGTCAGCGTTTGACAGCGAAATTTAACTAGTTAATAGCGGCAGGTGGATCGCAATTCCACCTGCTGCTATTGCGCGCACATTCAGCTGTACAAAACAGCTGACATGTCGCGACTTTGATGTGGGCTCAGCGCCGGAGCCCACATCAAAGGGGGAGACACGACATGTTCAGTACTAGTACGGCGCATGTCGTGAAGGGGCACACTCTGACACACAGGATCGTGGACCAAGTAGCTGGGGGCTCCCTGTTCCACCATTGTATTAAACAGCATCTCAAGGATGAAGAAACTTTTGAAATTGAGACGCTGGGCTGCACTGAACCACAAACCAACTCCGGCACACAGACTCCATGGTGGCTGTATGGTCTACCACTATTGTCAGTACAGCACTGGATGAAACCAATTAAGAATCAATGGTTGCCTTAGCAACTGTCCCAATCATGCACAGCAGCATATATCTCTGTGCCTGGTGACAGTTGAAGTGTCTTCGTTGAACAACTCCTTTCAAAATTTTACTAAACATCTGCTTTTAAAAACTTATATCTTATGTTTAGATTTAAATTTCTTCATTCTTTAGATATTAAGATATTGCCTTAGAATCTAAAAATCTGAAGGAGTGCTGGTAGGCATTTTGTATACAAATAGAAACTAGAGAATTAACCCGCATCCTAGTACGGTTGAAAAGAGATTATTTAGAATGTATATCCGTTTTCTCAAAAGCAACTATATCAACAATACTGACTATTATCAGTCCTAACAATACTGACAGGACTGACCATACCGACTATTAAAGATGAGAAAATAAATTCAAGTGCAATTCAATTTTACTTTTATTTTGCAAAAATTGGTATTGCCAAAATGCAGATTTGTCATTCACTTTTTCATAGACACAGCAAAATGGTCGCCGTTTGCCAAAGGCAAACAAAAGGTTGCAAAAATCATTATACCTAATGGCTCACCTCTCTGGCACCTACAATATTCACTAACACCTATTAGTCCACAACACATCTTCTGATTTCCCGCTGCTGATATTGGAATTTTCGAGAATCTCACACTGTGGTGGGCTTCCCACTGTCTTGACACCCATAAAGGTTCTGTACACGTGTGCAGGAAGGTCATGGCATATGTTGACCGTCGCGACTTTGATGTGGGCTCAGCGCCGGAGCCCACTTCAAAGGGGGAGACACGACATGTTCAGTACTAGTACGGCGCATGTCGTGAAGGGGCACACTCTGACACACAGGATCGTGGACCAAGTAGCTGGGGGCTCCCTGTTCCACCATTGTATTAAACAGCATCTCAAGGATGAAGAAACTTTTGAAATTGAGATGCTGGGCTGCACTGAACCACAAACCCACTCCGACACACAGACTCCATGGTGGCTGTATGGTCTACCACTATTGTCAGTACAGCACTGGATGAAACCAATTAAGAATCAATGGTTGCCTTAGCAACTGTCCCAATCATGCACAGCAGCATATATCTCTGTGCCTGGTGACAGTTGAAGTGTCTTCGTTGGATAACTCCTTTCAAAATTTTACTAATGATTTTTAAACATCTGCTTTTAAAAACATATCTTATGTTTAGATTTAAATTTCTTTATTCTTTAGATATTAAGATATTGCCTTAGAATCTAAAAATCTGAAGGAGTGCTGGTAGGCATTTTGTATACAAATAGAAACTAGAGAATTAACCCGCATCCTAGTACGGTTGAAAAGAGATTATTTAGAATGTATATCCGTTTTCTCAAAAGCAACTATATCAACAATACTGACTATTATCAGTCCTAACAATACCGACAGGACTGACCATACCGACTATTAAAGATGAGAAAATAAATTCAAGTGCAATTCAATTTTACTTTTATTTTGCAAAAATTGGTATTGCCAAAATGCAGATTTGTCATTCACTTTTTCATAGACACAGCAAAATGGTCGCCGTTTGCCAAAGGCAAACAAAAGGTTGCAAAAATCATTATACCTAATGGCTCACCTCTCTGGCACCTACAATATTCACTAACACCTATTAGTACACAACACATCTTCTGATTTCGCGCTGCTGATATTAAAATTTTTGAGAATCTCACACTGTGGTGGGCTTCCCACTGTCTTGACACCCATAAAGGTTCTGTACACGTGTGCAGGAAGGTCATGGCATATGTTGACCCTCCCTGGTGCCAAGACAGCAAAAAGTCTGTGTAAGTGTAAGAGGCCCAAATATTTCAACGCTTACAGCAGGGAAATCAGAAGAAGCAACGTGATCCGGAGTAATGGTTGTCTGGAGCAGTGATCGGAGGAGGAGCTAAGTCTCCCTTTTTTTTTTTTTTTTTTTTTTTTACATATTACATATGTTTTGGGGTGTGGAAAGACATTACATTTGGGTCAAAATTGCACAAACAAGTGAATTTAGCTGATCCACTCATCTCTGCTGACTATACCAATAATACCGACAGTACTGATAATACCATCAAAATGAACAATACAGACAATATCGCCAGAGCTGTCTGATTTCCACTTCATGCAGTAGACTACAATAGCAGCAACACTGTTGAGGCCCTTTATTAATTTTTTCTGGAAATTTTAACAAATAACGGGATCTAAATAATATCTATATATATATATATATATGTATATATATATAAATAAAAAGCCATTACTCACCGATTAAATCCGATACTCTGGTCCCACAAGTCTTTGCATGGCACAAAATGGCTGAGTCCAGTGATTGTCATTGGCGCTCACAATCTAAAATACACAGAAACAAAGACTCGTGACTACCAGAGCATCAGTGGTGGAGGTGGGAATCTTATTAGTGATGAGTGAGTATAACCGTTGCTGCAGTTGCATGATTTGCGTCTGCTAGACAGCTTGAATACATGTAGGGATTCCCTAGCATCCAGGCAACCAACCGCCACATGTACTCAGGCTGGCTAGCAGCGGTAAATCATGCAGCTGCGTCAACAAAAACGAAATCTCCAAGCACTAACAAATAGTCGGAGACCACCCGAGCGTGCTCGGAAAACCCGAGCAACAAGTATACTCGCTCATCACTAATTCTTATCTTGGAAAACCCTTATAAAGTGGTTGTCCTATTTCCAATAACATCTACCCACATGCTGTTACCTGTACAAAATTATTATTATTTATTATTATAGCGCCATTTATTCCATGGCGCTTCACATGTGAGGAGGGGTATACATAATAAAAACAAGTACAATAATCTTAAACAATACAAGTCACAACTGGTACTGGAGGAGAGAGGACCCTGCCCATGAGGGCTCACAGTCAACAAGGGATGGGTGAGAATACAGTAGGCGAGGGAATAAAGTGAGCTTCACTCAACGGCACTACAGCCAATCACTGAGCTAGACAGCTCTGCCCGTGTGGATGGCGTGAGACGCTCAGATCCAAATGTGGCACTTCGTCCGCAAACTATTCCAGACAATTTTGCACTCTAAAAATCAAATAGCAGACCTATAACAGACTGATATAATATATAGTCAAAAAGAGGGAAGCGCCTTGTGAAGAGCAGAACAAAAAAGATTACCTTAATAAAAAAATAAAAAAAAGAATTTGTGATAAATATTGACCTGTCCATTCAAGGACATTTTAGCTATAGTATGAAATCCTGTTTTTCCTGTCTGTGGAATTGCCTTTGTACTGTTTGTTGTGAAACTGCCGCCCACGAAACTTTTCTTTTCTTTTCTTTCTTTCCTGTTTTGTCTCTTTGTTTAAACATGCAAAACTTGTATAACCACTAAACCTACTGAAACAACTATATAAAGAAGGGATAGCACATTGAAAGCAGGCGTGCTTCAGAGACTTCCCAGTGATACACTATACAAGACGTGTCTTGTGTATTATTTCTGGTGATTCTCCACTTCCAAAGGCTGCTCCGACTGAGTGTGATCCCGACATTTCCTGGCACCCGAACAGGGACCCGAGGTCTGTGTATTCCTTCAAGAACACCGGCAGAATACGAACGAAAAGAGAATCTGGGATAATGGACGGCAGATGAACAAAAACCTGGCCAGGTAAGAGACACTGTTAGATCTCTTATATCTGCCCTGCACTGTCCGTAAGATTTTCTGTGTCGTGTTCTTTAGCGGGTAGTTCTAGTAGAGGAGGATACCTATAGCTCGGGTTCTTGAACTATTTAGGAATTGATCACCTCACGGAGTACGGCATTGAATGAGAGTGAATGTGAATAGAAGGTGTGTGGAAGTTGGGAATAGCCCTATAAGCCGCCCAGGGGGTTGAAACAGAAGAAGTGACTGTCCCACTGGGCAACGTGGTTGCGTCCTTTCGGGGAGACCTCCGCGCCTATGTTCAATCTCTGATCCTGTCTTTGACAAAAACCTGGTGACGGATAAGTGTATGATAGTATGAGCCCAGGACAGATAAATTAGCCTGGGACAAGAATACGTTGTGTGTGATAGTATAAGCCCAGGACAGATAAATTAGCCTGGGACAAGATACGTTGTATGTTCTTTTTCTGTCTGGTTGCATTTGTGTTGTTTGCTATAGGTGTAGGAATCAGGATTTTCTTACATCAACACAGTTTAAACATCCTAGCTCCTTAGGAAGAAGGTAACGAGGTATTCTCATACCCAAACGCCACCTAGGGCAAGAAAAAGACATCCTAGCTCCTTAGGAAGAAGGTAATGAGGCATTCTCATACCCAAACGCCACCTAGGGCAAGAAAGCTCAGGATAAGAAAATGGGGAATAAGCAAACAAAGTCGGAACCAGAAGAATTAGATATCTATACTATCATAAAGGAGAGAAGTGGTGAAGATGCCATTAAGGGGCTGAAAAAGATTTTTAGTAAGTTTGGAGTTACTAGGGCAGAAGCTTTTAGTAGAAAACTATGGGAAGGAATTCAGGAAAGGAAAAAAGGCATAATCAGAGACAAGAAATGGATAGATCAGATCCAAGCATTGATTGATGTCTCTAGGGTAGCAGAAAATGAGGGATGGACATATAATCAACAGAGTAAAAAGTGGTGTATTAGACCCACAGGCTGTGGAGAAAAACAAAATGTGGAATCTAAAAATACCCCACCCCCATACCTTAACCCACATGCCCCATCTTTTCTCCAAACACCACCTCAAAGTTTAGCCGGACCAGGAGGATGGGTATGTCCGCACTGTGGACAACAAAATCCAGACTGGAGAAATGATTGCCTAGCCTGTGGTACACCTAGACATGGCGCTGTACTTGCCCCTGTTAGGGTAGTACCAAGACCTTTTAGGGAACCTGGTGCTGACGGAGTAATGGGAACTAGATATCACCAAACTCGACAATATTTCCCTTGGTCCCCCGCTGAAGGCATGTCTCTCTTGCATAACGCACCAGATCCCACCCAGTGTCCAGTTAGATTTGCACAATATATACAGAAAATTATGCAGACTCACGCTGGAGTTTGGGCAGATGGAGAAGAATTATGTAGAATGAAAATGACTCCTGGACTCTTCCAGGAGCTATTAGCGAATCTACAGGTACATAGGCCCCAAGCAGGAGATGGTGCCTTACAAACGATAGAATCAGGTACACAATTTGTAGATCACTTAATGGTTTTCATGAGGGAGAGACAGAGGCAGAGAGGAACAACGGGAGTGGTGGCTCAGAAATCTGGACAATCAGTAGACGAATATTATCTAAGTGTAGAAAATAATTTCAGAGATGAAGGCATGGATCTAACCGCTCCAGGAATGATGAGGTTAGTTACAAAAACCTTTATAGATGGATTGTCTCCAAAAGTGAAGGAAAAGCTTAAGGCCGCAACCCCTGATTGGAGAACCTTGGAAGACCCACACCTGGCTAGACAGAAAGCTGTAGGGATAGAAATGGACTTAAGAGAAAATTCTAAGCCAGTAAGAATTGCACAGGCTAATACTGGCTCTGCTAATCAAAAGTTTACTTGTCATTACTGTAAGAAGCCAGGACATTTCCAAAGGGAATGTAGGAAGAGAAAAGCAGATATAGATTCAGGAACCTTTGTACCCAAAAATAGGATAAATAACCCAGTGCCTGATCAAACAGACAGCTCAGAATGACTGAAAGTTATGCAGGTCTCTCTTCCTTCTAGAAGACCAATAATACAAGTTGAAGTTGAGGGTAAAAATGTACCTTTTCTGATAGATACGGGAGCAACATCCTCCATTTTAAATCAAGACTTTTTACCATATCCTGACAATATATCCTCAAAGGTTACATATGCAGAAGGGTATGATGGTAAAATTCAGGCGTTGCCCTTTACAAAACCTTTAAATGTGAGCTTTGGCCCTAAAACTTTTGTATCCAAATTTTTATTTGCTAAAGGTGCACCTACCTGCTTATTGGGTACTGATGTCTTAAGTAAAATGCATGCAAACATCCATTTTAGAGAAGATGGCACAGTTATGCTGACCATCCCTGAAGATGCAGAAACTCTGGAACCATATGTTAGAATACAGGCAATGGAGGATTTTCCCGAAATTTACACTCAACAAGCAAAAATTGACTTGTCTCGGGTTCCTGACAGCCTATGGGCAAAAGGAGACACTGATGTAGGATTTTTATCAGTAGCTCCTATACTGTTAGAAACTGCCCCGGGAACCATATTACCTCAACTTAGGCAATACCCCATCAGCGCCCAGCAAGAACAGGCGATTTCTCAACAAATTCAGGATTATGTGTTACAAGGTGTTTTGGTAGAAATCAGGTCACCCGCCAATACACCCTTATATCCTGTTAAAAAGAAAGTGTCCTCCAAAGAAACTATGGTGAAATATCTTCCCTCTCCTAGTGTATCCTCACCCACCCCCTGCAGACTGTGAGCCCTCGCGGGCAGGGTCCTCCCTCCTTATGTACTCGTGTGCCTTGTTATCTGCTCATGTTTAATGTATTTGTCTATATTTGCCCCGTATTCACATGTAAAGCGCCATGGAATAAATGACGCTATAAAAATGTATAATAATAATAATAATATCGCATGGTGCACGACTTACGGGAAATCAATAAGGTTTTGGCACCGGTCACCCCTGTGGTACCGAATCCTCATACCTTACTGTCTCAAATTCCCAGCACTGCTGCATATTTTACGGTAATTGACTTATCAAACGCATTTTTTTCTGTGCCACTACATAAGAACTGTTGGCATTTGTTTGCCTTTACATTCAAGGGTAAACAATTAGCATGGACAAGATTGCCACAAGGTATGGTACACTCACCAACTTTGTACTCTGAAGCAATGCAGACCGTGCTAAAAAATTTCATCCCAGAACCAGGAGTAGTCATTCTACAGTATGTAGATGACTTACTTATTTGTTGCCCTGATGAGCAGACGGCAATTACCTCAACTGTTAATTTCTTAATTTTCCTAGCGCAAGAAGGCTGTAAAGTAAATAGACAGAAACTCCAGGCTTGTCAACAAACAGTCGTGTTTTTAGGTCACTGCATATCACAGGGCATCAGACACCTCACACCTCAACGTACGGAAGCCATACGTAACATGCTTGAACCCAGGAATCACAAACAGCTGCGTGCTTTCCTAGGTATTGTTTCACACTGTAGACAGTGGATCATACATGCAAGTCAACTCATGCAGCCTTTATATGACTGTATTGCCAACACACCATATTCACTCAGTGAAGAGGCTAAACAGTCATTTTCCTCTTTGAAAACAGCACTGGTATCAGCTCCGGCTTTGGGACTCCCAGACTACACTAAACCTTTTCAATTGATGGCAGCTGAGATATCCTCACATGCTACAGGGGTGCTCACACAAAAAACATGGAAACAAACAGAGACCTGTGGCATACATATCAGCTCATCTTGACCCTGTAGCTAGAGCCGCACCTTCTTGTGTAAGAGTAGTAGCCGCAATTTCACTGTTATTAGATAAAGCTTCTGAGATTGTTCTTGATCACCCACTTCTAGTTCAGACCACTCATGATGTACATGGCATTCTTAACCTAAACATATTTCAATGGCCAGACACCTCCGTCTCCAATGTTCCCTACTACTGCCGCCCAACATTTCCTTTGCCAGGATTCAGACTCTTAATCTCGCGTCTTTGCTCCCTTTAGAGTCTGAGGGGGGTACCATACCTGAGGAAACTGCAACTGCACTCTCCAACTCCTTTGACCCATCAAAGTCAATGCATGATTGTGTACAATTAATGGAACAAGAGACTCAGGGCTTATGTAATGTACGTGACAAGCCACTCTGTAATGCTACATTTGAACTTTTCATAGATGGCAGTAGATATGCAGATATGAATGGACAATTTCATACAGGTTATGCGGTAGTAACTCAGCATGAAGTGCTGAAAGCAGAACCTCTCCCTGCTAATCAGTCTGCACAAGAAGCAGAACTTACGGCATTAGTTGAAGCTCTAAAAATAGCCAAAGATCAGACAGCAAACATATACACTGATTCTAGATATGCACATGGCATTATTTTCGATTTTGGCGTAATATGGAGAGCCAGAGGTTATATGACTGCTTCAGGCCAACCTGTTAAACATGCCTCCCTCATTAGACAGATTCTGGAGGCAGCACAAGAAACTAAAGAAATAGCGGTGATAAAGGTAGCTGCACATGTGAGACTCGACACCGAGGAAGCCAGGGGTAACGATAAAGCCGATAAGGCAGCAAAACAGGCAGCACGTAAACCCTTACATCATGCCCACACACTAGATAGCTCTGAAGATGATGAGGAAAGATTGAAGGAAGCTCAGAAACAGGTAGACGACGAAGAACGAGGGCAGTGGCAGAAAAAAGGGGCAGAAGATCAGCAAGGATTATGGAAAAAAGGAACTTTGTTGTGTTTACCCAGAGCCTGGTACCCCGCAGTGGCAAGTGACCTCCACCTACCCACGCATGTGTCGGCAAATGGTATGACGCTCAAGGTAAAAGAAAGGTGGTTGGCTCCAGGTTTTGGTAATTTTGCTCGGAACATGTGTGCGGCATGCGCTATATGCCTGGCACACAATCCAGGTCAGGCCATTAAAACCCCAACCAAGCATCATGTAAGACCACTGTATCCCTTTCAAAGACTCCAGATCGACTACATCCAACTTCCTAGGTACAATGGATACGAATATGTGCTTGTGTGTGTGGACATGTTCTCAGGGTGGCCAGAGGCTTATCCAGTTCGTAGAGCCTCAGCAAAAACTACTGCCATTAAAATAGCACATGAACTGATACCCCGTTACGGCATGCCTGAGGTGATCGAGTCAGATAGAGGTACCCATTTTACTGAGGAAATATTCCAGAATGTTATGAAAATGTTGGGAGTAGAAAACCAGTTTCACACTCCATATCATCCACAGAGTTCAGGTAAAGTGGAAAGATTAAATGGGACAATAAAATTAAAAATCCAGAAGGCCATGGCAGAAACAGGAAAGCCTTGGACCGAGTGTCTACCACTTGCCCTGTATTCCATCTGAAACACCCCAAGGGGGAAGGCTAAGCTGTCACCACATGAGATTCTTTTTGGTAGAGCAGCAAATTTGGGTTGTTATTTTCCACAACAACTGATGTTGAATACTGAGACTTTAACTGCTTATGTACAAGAATTACAAAAACGTTTAACTAAAGTGCATTCGCAAGTTTTTGCTTCCCTTCCAGATCCAGAAAATCTCGAAGGAGGCCACAAGTTGGAACCTGGTGATCAAGTCTACGTGAAAAGACACACCAGAAAGACTCTGGAACCGAGATTTGACGGACCTTTCCAAGTCCTGTTAACAACTCCAACAGCAGTCAAGCTTGAAGGAAAGGCATCATGGATACATGCAAGCCATTGCAAAAAAGCAGTATAAGACTCATGATATTGATGTTAATAATGTTAACCTCAACGGAGGCATGGGAAAGACTGAATTCTCTAGCCCCTTTGAACAATAGATTCGTACAACATCATAGAAAATTAGTGCATGACTTGTTAAATAATACGCAACCCCTGGCAGATTGTTGGATCTGTACCCATTCACCAGTATCAGCCACAAGTATACCTTTTCTAGCAGTTCCCGTGTCAGCTGAAGAAATATTCGCTTGGCCTAATTGTTCAGACAACCTGGCCAACAACCAACCTGGCAATACTAGACTATGGAATACTACAATCGCCATACCAATTGTGGGATGGGTAGAATTTCCTTGGTGGCAGGGCAATCTTACAGGAAAAATAGACAACTTACAATATTTAGCATTCAAGGGAGGAAAATGGGTACCTAGGAATAAGACTGGATTAACTGATTTAGGACAGGTCCCCACTGAAAATCTACAGCTCAGTTTCAGTACAACCACCCCTTCCTCTGATGCTTTCAAACCTACAGTATTGGAAAGATACATACAGTTATGGTTATTGTAATTATATATGTATTGTTCAAGGTTGTACTCAAGGGTATCTCGGTATGCACAAATAAATTTTGTGTAATGGATGCGAGAATATAAAGGTTTTTTTTGTAATATCACAAAAAGAATGACTAAAATGATCGACAAGGTTTTGAATGGAATATGTCAAAGGGGGGATTGTGAAGAGCAGAACAAAAAAGATTACCTCAATAAAAAAATAAAAAAAGAATTTGTGATAAATATTGACCTGTCCATTCAAGGACATTTTAGCTATAGTATGAAATCCTGTTTTTCCTGTCTGTGGAATTGCCTTTGTACTGTTTGTTGTGAAACTGCCGCCCACGAAACTGTTTTCTTTTCTTTTCTTTCTTTCCTGTTTTGTCTCTTTGTTTAAACATGCAAAACTTGTATAACCACTAAACCTACTGAAACAACTATATAAAGAAGGGATAGCACATTGAAGGCAGGCGTGCTTCAGAGACTTCCCAGTGATACACTATACAAGACGTGTCTTGTGTATTATTTCTGGTGATTCTCCACTTCCAAAGGCTGCTCCGACTGAGTGTGATCCCGACAGCCTTATTCCTTACTGCCGTTTTAAAATGGTGGTAAGGATTAACTGAAAACAGCTCTCAGCGGAGGCAAACCCCGCGAGTAACAGCCCTACCAATCAGAGCCGATAAAACCCCTAAATACCGCTGTTTCGTCTGAATTGCATTTTTGTGGGATTTACATGGAACACCCATTGCAAGTATTCAGCTTAAAACATAAGAATGTGATCCCAGCCTTTTACTGAAAGCAATAAAAATAGTTATGTACCCCAAAATGTTACCAATAAAAGCACTAACTTATCCAGCACAAAACCATCCCCACTCCGGTCCGTCATCTGTCACTGGAAATATAGGGGTTTCCACGTTATTGGTGGAACAAAGCCTATGGAAAAGTGACGTGGCTCCTACCCAACAAATAAAATCCAGCGAAACCTGCGCTTCTAAATCCAAATGTCCCCCCTCCTTCTGAGCCCCACCATGCCTAAACCACAGAAAGCAGCTACATGTTTGAGATCATTGTAGCGGGGAGAGCCCTCTTCAAAATTTACAGGGTGTGTGTTGCCAAAAGCAAAAGCTGGACAAAATGTATGAGGGAGCTTCAATATATGGGGATTCTACACTGTATGGGGGCACAATGTATGGGCACTATACTGGCATATTTGCAATTCAGACAAAATCATGGCATGGATGTTACAAAATAACCACTGCAGCTGTTGATGAATTCATTGAGATTGAATTTCTACAATGGGGTCACATTTGTGGCTTTTCTGTTTTTCTGGCACCTTAGGGGCTCTGCAAATGTTACCCGCAAACTAGTCTAGAAAAATCTGTACTCTAAAAGCAAATAGCCCTCCTTCTTTCTCAGCCTTGCCATGTAGCCAAACAGCAGTTTTCTGCAGCAAATAAAAAAAATTACATTTTTTTACCACTAAAATGCCATATTTCCACTTCCCAATGTTCTAAAATTTTGTGGGTTCAAAATACTCACTACAACCCTAGATGAAATCCTTTTTTTAATTTAAATAGATTTCTATTAACAATATAAAAAAAGGAGAACAACAGAATGCCATTTACATTGCATTATATCAGATACACATTTTCTTACTTTTAATAAACCCCAACATTACCCCAACTACCCCCCTCCCCCATAAGACAGCTCAGTCTCAATCTCCACCGCACCGAGGCATTATCTGCCTCTTGTAATTTATCCTCTTCCAGGTCTTAGGAAACACGACGCCTATACTCCTCAATCCAAATCAAGCCAAGGAGACCATATTTTATTAAAGAGTTCTATTTTCCCCCTTTTACTGTACACCCCCTTTTCCAATTTTAGACCATGTTGAACATATTGGAGAAATTCCCTTCTCACAGGTGGTTCCGCGTTTATCCAGTTTCGTGCTATTACTTTCCTGGCCATGTAGAGTAGCCTAGCAATTGCAATCTTCCAAGTATTGTCAACTCCAATTTCTTCCACATATCCCAGCACACATACTATCGGGTCTCTAACAACTCTGCACTTATACGCTGCTTCAACTCGGCTCAAAACCACCACCCAAAAGGCAGCCAGTCTCGGACACGTCCACATCATGTGATATATTCCTGCCTTCTCACTCGCACACCTCGGACACCCAGAATTGGCACGCAATCCCGCTTTGTATAACACTTCCGGAGATTTATATACCCTATGCAAAATGTATAGCTGCGAGAGCCTATATGGTTCACTCAAGGATAGTCGCGGAACCCACTCCATCACCGATTCCCAGGTTTCATTTTCCATCGGCCCCACTTCTCTCTCCCACTTAGCTCTCGCCTTTATAGGGAAATCTAGCAGAAATGTGTGCATAAGGTCCTTATACAGAGTGGAAATAACTCCCCTTGTAGTACCCTCACCACACACATACTCCAACACTATATCATCTTGAACCCTGATATCAGCCTTCTTATTCTGAGCTCTAAAGGCATGTCTCATCTGCGCATACTGATATTCCCCTGTGGATCGCAAACCAAATTCTTCCTGCAATTGGGAAAAGGACTTCAGCTCCTGCTGCTGGATTATCTGGTGAACAAAGCAAATTCCCTTATTCTGCCATTCCATCAATCCTCCCAGGGCCTCAAAATCCTTTAAGTTGTGGTTAGACCATATCGGTGTGAATTTAGTCAACCCTGTAACCCCACGAATCTGCCTTAATCTATTCCATAATTTACGAATCAGGAACAGGGTTGGGTATATTTTCCCCAGCGCGCCCAATGAGCCATCCTCCAAACACCTGGCCATCGGTCGTCGGTCCGTCACCTCTTCCAATAGCTGTTGTACTGCACTGGATGACGCCCCTCGCGCCCAGCCCTTCAAATGCTGGCTCTGGGCCGCAAGGAAGTATATTTCCGGGTTGGGCAAAGCCAAACCACCATCTTCCTTGGGTCGTTGAAGCGTCTCCAAGCTAATACGTGGATATTGTCTACCCCATATCAAACTTCTAAAGAGGGCATTAATCTGCCTGAACTTCCCCCGAGGGATCCAAATTGGTGCGTTATGCAGAACATAAAGAATTTTGGGCATAAGGACCATTTTAATAAGGTTTACCCTACCGACGACCGATAGATGTAGCTTATTCCAGGCGTCTACCTTTGCCTTGAGTACCCCCATAACAGGAGTCAAATTTCTTTGCAGAAACTCCGCCACCGGCACCGAAATCCATATTCCAAGATATTTAAATTGGGAAACCACCTTCAGCCTCTCATCCCCAACATCCTCACTCACATTCTCTCCTACGTCATCCACTCTAAAAAGAACCGTCTTATCCCAATTAATTGTTAGTCCCGACACAGTACCAAATCTCTCAACAATTTCAACGGCCCCTCTTAGTGAATTGTCTGGATCCTCCAGGAACAGCAAAACATCATCCGCATATAACGCTATTTTTTCCTCTACTTTGCAATACCTAAACCCAGGGACCCGACTGCCGAATCTTAGCAGCAAGAGGTTCTACAGCCAACGCGAACAGGAGGGGTGAAAGCGGGCATCCCTGCCTAGTACCCCTAGCCAGCCCTATAGGATGAGATAGCTCCCCATTTACTCTAATTCTGGCGGATGGTAATGAGTACAACAGCTGTATCCAGGCCACAAACTGCGGGCCAAACCCCATACATTCCAGCACCTGCCAGAGGTACCCCCATTCGACGCTGTCAAACGCCTTGTGTGCATCTAGCGATACAATCACTCTTCGACCACAGTTATCAGACTCTACCTGCAAATTTACATATAACCTCCTCAAATTGATCGCCGTTGATCTATCCGGCATAAAGCCAGATTGGTCCGAATGCACCAGACTCGCAATAACACTAGAGAGGCGGAGAGCCAACACCTTGGCCAGAAGCTTGACATCAATTGTTAGTAAAGAAATTGGGCGGTACGACTCCGGTTTCCCCAAGTCCTTATCCTCCTTTGGAATGACCACTATTATGGCCTCTCTCATAGAGGCTGGCAAGCGCCCACAAGACCTAGCTTCCTCCAATACCATTTTTAATCTAGGAATCAACACTTCTGCCAACCCTTTATAGATCTCAGCGGGTAACCCATCGACCCCAGGCGCCTTCCCATTGGCCATAGACATCAATGCCCGACTCAATTCCTCCTCAGTGATAGGGGCCTCAAGGCTCTCCCTATCTGCCTCACTCAGTCTCGGCAAATCCAGACCTTCCAAGAAAGTCAGTGCATCCTCGACCGATTCACCAACCCGAGAGGAATACAAATCTGCATAGAAGTCCGCAAAGGCTCTCAAAATTTCAGGTGTTTCCGTTATTTTACCTCCACTAGCAGAATCCAAAGAGTGTATATATGAAGAACCTCTCTGAGCAGCAGCCACTACCGACAGCATATGTCCCACTGTTTCTCCCTCCTGATAGAACAATACCCTTTGGAAATCTCGTTTCCTCTCAGCTTTGCCTAGCAGAATTTTTTCCAAATGATTTTGTGCGTTTTTCATTCTTCTCTCTGCCTCAGGGGTTCCCAGTGTGGCCATCCCATCCTCTGCTTCCTTCAACTCCTCAACTGCCGCTTTTTCTACCTCTCTCGTCCTCCGCTTACACCTACTAATGTCCCTAAACAGTAGTCCCCTCAGGTACGCCTTCATTGCATCCCAAATTGTAAGAGCGTCGGCGCTTCCATCATTTAAGAGAAAGAATTCCGCCACCTCCCGTCCTATACTTTCCAACTCAATACTCTGTAACCAATTAGGATGAATCTTCCATTCTCTCCCACTTAGCGAGCGAGCCCCCTCCAATCTAACCTCTACTTCAATTGGACTATGGTCCGACAAGGCCCTTGGCAGATATCTCACCTCCCCAACCAATGTGTCCAAAATCCTGTTACCCAGAGCCATATCAATCCTAGAGAGTGTGGCATGTGTCGGTGAATAACATGAGTACCCTCTCTCCCCCACATGTCTAACCCTCCACAGATAAATCAAACCTATCTCCTGTATATAGGTGCCAAATGTTGTTATGTGTCCCTCCGACCTATTCTGAGTATTTTTATTTTTATCCCAATATTCATCACAGATGTTATTTAGATCTCCGATAATTATTAACGGTGTCGGTCCCCATTTTTCCACTCGCTCCATTACTTCTCTAATCTTCCTGCTAGAGTAGGGAGGCGGAATATACATCGCGGCAACACACAGCATCACTCCATACAGTATACACCGTAATAGTACATACTGTCCCTCCACGTCCACATATACCTTCACCTCCTCATACTGAACTCCCGCTGGAACCAAGATTGAGACTCCTCTTGCATACGTGGAGAAGGTAGAATGATATCCCCTCTGGATCCATCGTCTATTCAAAACATCCACTTTTTCCCTTACCAAATGCGTCTCCAGCAAGCATATCATTGAGGCCCTTTGGTCTCTTGCATATTGCAAACACGCAGCACGTCTAGATTTCTCCCCTAGGCCTCTCACATTCCAGCACAAAATCTTAAAACGGGTCCCCATCACTTGGCTCATCTTCACTATAAGTATCATCAATTTTGAGCTCAGGCTGTCTAACTACCCTCCCCCCCCCCTCCCAACTCCCCCTCCCACCCTTCCCCCCTCACATCTAACCATTCCACCTCTTTCCAAGAGTGGGGCATCATCGCCCATAGCGAACACTCCGTTTGGCATTACCTTCCCAACCCTCCTCCCACCACTGTACATAACAGGATTTCAGACATTTTGAAAAATAACGTTCTCAAAACATTTTAACTTAGAATTATTTGCACACACAAGAAGTCTGCATAAACTTAAAATATGTCGCAAACCCTTCCTCCCCCTTTCCCAGCAGCCATTACACCATCCCTTTAACTTTAACTGGATATAATCCAGCTCCCTTCTTCCCCCCCCATACCCCTTGGCTTGTCAATCACATGACTCTTTTCCAACTGACAGATAAGTAAACAACTTCAGACTCTTCCCACAGTTTCAGTCTCCTTTTCCTTTAAGCTTTTTAGCATTAATATCGATCCACTGGGTAGCGTCCTCCGGCTTCTGGAAAAAATGAATTTTATCAAACGCCACCACCCTCAGTCTTGCTGGGAACATCATGGAATACTGCACACCCAATTCCCTCAGCCGTCTCTTGATACCCGTGAACATCATCCGTTGTTTCTGCACCAGAGTAGAATAGTCTGGGTATATAGCAATCTTTTGACCTTCAACTGTCAGATCCGTCATGTCTCTGGCCTTCCTCAGGATAATGTCTCTGTCTCTATAGTTTAGAATTTTGGCGAGCATGGTACGGGGATTCGCTCCAGGGACAGGTGGTTTCGGCGGGACCCTATGCGCTCTTTCTACCGCGAACACTTTTGTTAGCGCCATATCTCCAAATGTCTCTAACAGCCATTTTTCAATATATTCCGTTGGATTCCTCCCTTCAGCTTTTTCAGGGATGCCCACTATGCGAATATTATTTCTTCTGGACCTGTTCTCAAGGTCCTCATTTTTCGCAGCCAATTCAGCTATTGCTTGAGTGAACTTTTTCTCTGCTTTTTGCAGCTGCACTATATGGTCTTCTGCAGTGCTCACTCTCTCCTCTACCTCCCCCACACGTTTGTCAATCTTCTGCATGGCTGCGTTTATCTGGGCTGTGTCCCCCTTAACCTCCTGTATCTGTATGGTCAGAGATTGTTTACATGAAGAGACTAGCGCAAAAACGTCTCTTAGGGTAGGCTCAGCTTCTGGCGCCATTTCCTCGGGTCCCCCTTCTGCCACCGCCATTTTACTCTCCTTTCTCCCCTGTTGTACCTCATGTTCTCCTGCTGGGCTCTCCTCCTCCTCCTCCTCTTCGGTATCAGCTCCGGCTCCCTCCTCTGCGGCCTCCGCTCTCGCAAACTGCTGGAGCTTTGCCGCTACCTCCATGCGCTTTCTGCATGCGGCGTTCTCCTTGTCTGCCTTTTCCCTCAAGTCGGCGCCATCTTGGATTGCGCCTGCATCCCCGGCTCCCGCGTCCTTCTGCCGTCTCCTGGTCATGTTCGTCGGTTCCAGCGCTACCGAACAGCACCGCCGGCCTCTCCAAGTCTCCCCGCAGCCAGTAAGCCCCCGCAGGGACCAAACAGCAGCGGCTCTGCAGGATTTTACAATATACAGCGGCGGGAGCTCACAGCCGCACGTCCGCTCACATGGACTCTCAGGCCACGCCCCCTAGATGAAATCCTTAAGCAATTAAATTTCCAATATGGAAACACTTATGGAGGTTTCTGCTAATCTGCCACCTCAGGGGCTCGGCTAATGGAGCCCACAAACTATTCAAATCTACAATCTAAAAGCCAAGTAGCACTCTTTCCCATCCAATGCCTGCCGTGTGCTCAAACAGTAGTGTGCAACCACATATTGGCACTGCCACGTTTGTAAAAGTTGCATAACAAAGTGTCCTATCTAGTTTCGCCTATTACCCCTTGTGTGAATTATAAATTTGGTGTTAAAACAGTATTTTATAGAAAAAAAAATTTTTTGTTACTTTTCAAATTTAAATTTTATGTTTTGTGAATCACATGTAGATTAAAAATGTTGAATACACCCATAGATATATAGATCCTATCACAATAATCAAAATAAAAAAATAGTAAATCACACCCTCCTTTATCACCCCCTTAGGTAAAAAATAATAAAATAAATAACCCTAATGGAAAAATGGAAATAAATACATTTAGAGTTGGGCTAAAGTGAGTTGGGCTAAAGTTAGGGCTAGGGTTGCGGTTATGGTTGGGATTACGATTATGGTGTGGGTTAGGGGTGTGTTAGGGTTAGGTTTGTGGTTATGGTTAGGATTGGAATTAGGGTTAGGTTTGTGGTTAAGGTAATGGTTAGGGTTGGGATTAGGGTTAGGGTTGTGGTTAGAGTTATAGTTAGGGTTAGGGGTGTGTTGGGGTTAGGGTTGGAGTTAGAATTGGGGTTTTTCCACTGTTTAGGTACATCGGGGGATCTCCTAACGCAACATGGCACCACCATTGATTCCTGCCAATTTTGCGTTCAAAAGGTCAAATGGCGCTCCCTCCCTTCTGAGCCCTGCCATGCACCCAAACAGTGGCTTTTCCTAACATATAGGGGATCGGCGTACTCGGGAGAAATTGCACTACAAATTTTGTGAAAAAAGTAAAATGTTCTTTTTTTTCCTTACACATTACTTTAGTTCTCATAAAGCACCTGAAGGGTTAACTTCTTGAATGTGGTTTTCCTCACCTTGAAGGGTGCAGTTTTTGGAATAGTGTCACTTTTTGGTATTCTCTGTTATATTGACCCCCCAAACGGATTTTTATTACTGGGGGCCTGTCATCAGTTTTTTAGTGTGTGTGAAATATTTTGTCACCACCTTTCTGAGCGCCTGTACTGCATTACTTAAATGTGTCCATCATCCCCTAACGTTCCTTGTATACCACAAAAATACCTTTCTAGGGAGATCTGAACGATTTAGTGCGTGTCTACTGGTGAGGAATTTGCTATGGATCGTTTACTGTTATGATCCGGTGACCTTGGAGCCGCATGGAACTTTCTCTGAGTTGGTGGAAACTGTACTGACCGCAAATCCTGAACTTAGCACCGCAACTAGAAGTAGCCATGGGGGGTGCCTAACAAATCCTAGACACCTCGACACAGCCGGAGGACTAAATACCCCTATAGATGGAAATAGGAAATCTACCTTGCCTCAGAGCAGAACCCCAAAGGATAGGCAGCCCCCCACAAATATTGACTGTGAGTAGTAGAGGAAAAGACACACGCAGGCAGGAAACAGGATTTAGCAAAAGATGCCACTCTAGCTAAAATAGGAAAGGATAGAACAGAATACTAAGCGGTCAGTATTAAAACCCTTCCAAAAATATCCACAGCAGAAAATACAAAAAATTCCACCATCTAACTAAAGATGTGGAGCGTATATCTGCAACTCCAGAGAATCCAACAAGACTGAGAAAACACTGACACAATCTAAGCTGGACAAGAGAAAACAAATGAATAGCACAGAATTATTAAGCACACAGCATGTGTGCCACCGAAACAAAAACCAGACACTTATCTTTGCTGAATTGGCAGCAAGGCAGGAGGAACCAGACAAAGATCCAAAACCTCCCAGAACCATGGACAACTGGCAAGGACTAATGAATCCTGCACACCTAAATATCCCAGTCAGAACTGCAATCAGCAGATACACCTGGCCAGGACTGCAACTCGGGGACAACTGCATTCCCACCTACAACCACTGGAGGGAACCCAAAAGCAGAATTCACAACAGTTTACCCAACAAACTGCAATGTGTGAACGTACCCTGAGCTTTAGAAATGTTCTCCGCGCAGCCCCTCATCATCCCTCTTCTCCACACAGCTCCTCATAATTATGCACTCTTCTCCGCACAACCCATCATCATCATCATCCCCCCTTCTCTGCACAGCCCTTCATCACCTTCCTCATGCAGCCTCACTCAAGTAACATCAACCTATTTCCTGTGAAAGCCCTCACAATAAGCAGCCCCATAGAAGTAGCAGCGGCCATTTTCCTGTGCAACCCTCCAACATGCAGCCTCCATAAATTTGAATAGAAGGAATACTGTGGATATGGTCCATGCTGCTGAATAAATGTAGGTCCAGACGTGTTTCACATAAAGGATGGTGGTTTATTAAGATATTTTCCGGATTAAGTCATTTAGTCTTGAACTGTCCTCCCATCTCTCTTCCTGCTCCCTTTTCGAACGCTTTCAATCTGGCTTCCGATCACACTACTCCACTGAAACTGCCCTTACTAAGGTCACCAATGACCTATTAACCACCAAGAGCAAGCGACACTACTCTGTCCTCTTCCTCCTGGACCAATCCTCTGCTTTTGACACAGTGGACCATTCCCTATTATTACAGACCCTCTCATCCCTTGGCATCACAGACTTGGCCCTATCCTGGATGTCGTCATACCTAACAGACCGGACATTCAGCGTCTCCCACTCACCATCTCACCTCACCCCCTATCTGTCGGAGTCCTGCAAGGTTTAGTCCTAGGGCCACTGCTCTTCTCCATTTACACCTTTGGCCTGGGACAGCTCATAAATTTTCACAGCTTTCAGAATCACCTCTATGCTGATGACACACAGACCTACGTCTCTGGACCAGATATCACCAGCCTACTAACCAGAATCCCTCAATGTCTGTCCGCTATTTCATCCTTCTCTGCTAGATTTCTAAAACTTAACATAGACAAAACAATTAATCATCTTTCTCCATCTCACGCGACCCCCCCTAAAGAACCTATCCATTACAATAAACGGCTGCCCCCTCTCCCCAGTCCACAAGCTCGCTGCCTCAGGGTAATCCTTGACACTGATCTCTCCTTCAAACCACATATCCAAACCCTTCCCACTTCCTCCCACCTTCAACTCAAAAATATTTCACGGATCCGAACATTCCTAAACTAAGAATCTGCAAAAAACCTAGTTCATGCCCTCATCATCTCCCACCTCGACTACTGCAACCTCCTGCTCTGTGGCCTCCCCTTGAACACTCTCGCACCCCTCCAATCTATTTGAAACTTGGCTACCTGACTAATCCACCTGTCCCCCCGCTATTCCCCTGTCTCTCCCCTCTGTCAATCCCTTCACTGGCTACCCATTCCCCTGAGACTCCAGTACAAAACCCTAACCATGACATACAAAGCCATCCACAACCTGTCTCCTCCATACATGTGTGACCTCGTTTCCCAGTACTTACCTGCACGCAACCTCCGATCCTCACAAGATCTCCTTCTCTACTCCCCTCTTATCTGCTCTTCCCAAAATTGCATACAAGATTTCTCTCGTGCATCACCCCTACTCTGGAACTCTCTACCACAACATATCAGACTCCCACCTACCATCGAAACCTTCAAAAAGAACCTGAAGACCTACCTCTTCCCTTGTAGACTGTAAGCTTGCGAGCAGAACCCTCTCTCCTAGTATAACTGTTAAAACTATGTTACCTTGTATTGAATTTGTCTGTATATGTGGGATGTACTAAAAAGAAGCAAGAAAAGGAACAAAGAAAAAGAATGAACATAGTAACTCATAGGTCCAAAGATATGGAGAGGTATTATAGATTTCTTATGCATCTTGGATATGAAATTAACCTGAATTATATGTACACAATTAGGAAATCAACACATATTCCACATAAACTGCTTATAAAAATAAGAGAACACTGAAACAACAAAATATAACTCCAAGTAAATCAAACTTCTGTGAAATCAAACTGTTCACTTAGGAAGCAACACTGTTTGACAATCAATTTCACATTCTGTTTTGCAAATGGAATAGACAAGACATGGAAATTATTGGCAATTAACAAGACACACTCAATAAAGGAGTGGCTCTGCGGGTGGGGACCACAGACCACATCTCAGTACCAATGCTTACTGGCTGATGTTTTGGTCACTTTTGAATGTTGGTTGTGATTTCACACTTGTGGTAGCATGTGTGATGCAGTGACCCAATTACAAGTAAGGAACGCTGCATGGTCTTCCCAGGATACACATGGAGGCGTATTGAGGCCGTGAGAGTGTATGGCAGTTGCATGCATAAATGAGACAAAGTCCGGCATTATTGTGAATGGCCGGTATGTGTGTCGCAGAGGAAGTTGCTCTGCGCTGTCAGCTTAAAGCAATGTTGTTCTGTGACCTGTAGTCCCACAAGTATAGTTGTTGGTATAATTATGAAGGGAGGCTGGCAAGGATAGTTATGAGACATGGGCGGGTCAAACTAGTCACACACACTCCTATCTAGGGGAGTGGTTACAGCCCTATAATGTGACTGAGGTCTGGTCACATGGTTTCTGAGTGTGGAGCTGAATGGTTCATGTACTGAAGGTCCTGGAGTGCCTGTGTGTTGGGAGTGCTATCTCCCTGAACAACACATGGTGGGGCTTTGGATCTGGTGGCCTGGGGTGTTGGACGAACATCATGAATAGCACCTGGACAGGTCACATACCTGTGTTGGACGGTCCCAGGTGAGATGGATGTCCTGAATAGCACACTGTGGAAGGCCCCTGTGTTGGGAGGTCCTGGGAGTAGGACTGGATCCCTGAAGCGCAGTGAGACTGTGGTCCTGGACGGTCTGTGTTGGAAGCTCCTGTGATTGGAGTCTTCCTGGAGCAACGGAGAGAGCGTGGACCTGGACGGTCTGTGTTGGGGAAGCTACCGTCCTTTGGTGGCTCTGTACTGACTGGACCCTGTAAGGCAGTTTCCCCAGGAGAGAGGACTGACAAGGAGTCAGCAGGTGGAGCAGGAGCTCCCATAAGGTACCATAGACTGTTGGTGCTTATAATACTCTATGAACTGTGTGGTCACCCACAGCAACTGGTCAGATAAGGATCAGCATGTTTAGTGACACAAGCTAATGATGTGAATCACGATATAAAGACTGTCCATCTGTTGTTGATTTTGGTGGTTTATGCTGTATAAAATAACCCCACATAGACTGTTTAAGTGAAAAATCGTGTCCGTGTGCTTGAATCCCGTGCTAAGCTAGTGTTCCCCAATACATGCAGTGAGTGCTATCTTACATATGAGACGGACTCCACAACCCACACAAGTGGCTCAGGTAGTGCAGCTCATCCAGGATGACACATCAATGCGAGCGGTGGCAAGAAGGTTTGCTGTGTCAGTCAGCATAGTGTCCAGAGGCTGGAGGCGCTACCAGGAGACAGGCCAGTACACCAAGAGACATGGAGGGGGCCATAGAAGGGCAACAATCCAGCAGCAAAACTGCTAACTCAGCTTTTGTGCAAGGAGGAACAGGTGGAGCACTGCCAGAGCCTTGCAAAATGACCTCCAGCAGGCCACAAATGTGCATGTGTCTGCACAAGCGGTTAGAAACTGACTCCATGAAGATGGTTTGTGTGCCCGACATCCAAAGATGGGGGTTGTGCTCACAGCCTAACACCATGCAGGACGCTTGTCATCTGCCACAGAGCACCAGGATTGGCAAATTTGTCACTGGCGCCCTGTGCTCTTCACAGATGAAAGCAGGTTCACACTGAGCACATGAGACAGACGTGATAGAGTCTGGAGACTGTGGAGAGTTATCGGCTGCCTACAACATTCAGCATGACCGGTTTGGCAGTGGGTCAGTAATGGTGTGGGGTGACATTTCTTTGGAGGGCTGCACAGCCCTCCATGTGCTTGCCAGAGGTAGCCCGACTGCCATTAGGTTCCAAAATGAGATCCTCAGACCCCTTGTGAGACCATATACTGGTGCGGTTGGCCCTGGGTTCCTCCTACTGCAGGACAATGCCAGACCTCATGTGGCTGGAGTGTGTCAGCAGTTCCTGCAAGATGAGGGCATTGAAGCTATGGACTGGCCCGCCCATTCCCCAGACCTAAATCTGATTGAACACATCTGGGACATCATGTCTCGCACCACCCACTAATGTCACGTTGCACCACAGATTGTCCAGGAGTTGGCGGATGCTTTAGTCCTGGTCTGGGAGGAGATCCTTCAGGACACCATCCGCTGCCTCATCAGTAGCATGCCCGCATATTGTAGGGAGGTCATACAGGCACATGGAGGCCACACACACTACTGAGCATCATTTCCTTGTTTTGAGGCATTTCCATTGAAGATAGATCAGCCTGTAATTGGATTTTCCACTTTCATTTTGAGTGTGTTTCCAAATCCAGACCTCCATTGGTTAATAAATTTGATTTCCATTGAATAATTATTTTTGTGTGATTTTGTTGTCAGCACATTCAAGTTTCTACAGAACAAAGTATTCAATGATAGTAACATAGTAAGGCCGAAAAAAGACATTTGTCCATCCAGTTCAGCCTATATTCCATCATAATAAATCCCCAGATCTACGTCCTTCTACAGAACCTAATAATTGTATGATACAATATTGTTCTGCTCCAAGAAGATATCCAGGCCTCTCTTGAACCCCTCGACTGAGTTCGCCATCACCACCTCCTCAGGCAAGCAATTCCAGATTCTCACTGCCCTAACAGTAAAAAATCCTCTTCTATGTTGGTAGAAAAACCTTCTCTCCTCCAGACGCAAAGAATGCCCCCTTGTGCCCGTCACCTTTCTTGGTATAAACAGATCCTCAGCGAGATATTTGTATTGTCCCCTTATATACTTATACATGGTTATTAGATCGCCCCTCAGTCGTCTTTTTTCTAGACTAAATAATCCTAATTTTGCTAATCTATCTGGGTATTGTAGTTCTCCCATCCCCTTTATTAATTTTGTTGCCCTCCTTTGTACTCTCTCTAGTTCCATTATATCCTTCCTGAGCACCGGTGCCCAAAACTGGACACAGTACTCCATGTGCGGTCTAACTAGGGATTTGTACAGAGGCAGTATAATGCTCTCATCATGTGTATCCAGACCTCTTTTAATGCACCCCATGATCCTGTTTGCCTTGGCAGCTGCTGCCTGGCACTGGCTGCTCCAGGTAAGTTTATCATTAACTAGGATCCCCAAGTCCTTCTCCCTGTCAGATTTACCCAGTGGTTTCCCGTTCAGTGTGTAATGGTGATATTGATTCCTTCTTCCCATGTGTATAACCTTACATTTATCATTGTTAAACCTCATCTGCCACCTTTCAGCCCAAGTTTCCAACTTATCCAGATCCATCTGTAGCAGAATACTATCTTCTCTTGTATTAACTGCTTTACATAGTTTTGTATCATCTGCAAATATCGATATTTTACTGTGTAAACCTTCTACCAGACCATTAATGAATATGTTGAAGAGAACAGGTCCCAATACCGATCCCTGCGGTACCCCACTGGTCACAGCGACCCAGTTAGAGACTATACCATTTATAACCACCCTCTGCTTTCTATCACTAAGCCAGTTACTAACCCATTTACACACATTTTCCCCCAGACCAAGCATTCTCATTTTGTGTACCAACTTCTTGTGCGGCACGGTATCAAACGCTTTGGAAAAATCGAGATATACCACGTCCAATGACTCACCGTGGTCCAGCCTATAGCTTACCTCTTCATAAAAACTGATTAGATTGGTTTGACAGGAGCGATAATATTTCATTCATTCAGATCTAGGATGTGTAATTTGAGTGTTTTATATTCTTTCCCCACTATTGATGAGCGAGTATACTCGTTGCTCGGTTTTTCCCAAGCACTCTCGAGTGGTCTCCGAGTGTTTGTGACTGCTCGGAGATTTAGTTTTCATCGCCACAGCTGAATGATTTACAGCTACTAGCCAGCCTGAGTACATGTGGGTGTTGCCTGGTTGCTAGGGAATCCTCACATGCATTCAAGCTGGCTAGTAGCTATAAATCATTCAGCTGCGGCGATAAAAACTAAATCTCCGAGCAGTCACACATACTCAGAGACCACCCTAGCAACGAGTATACTGTACTCGCTCATCATTATTCCCCACCTATAAAGCACAGGGAATATAATATACACCTGATTATATGGGATATGTTTTCATTCCTCTATTATCTATGTATTATTTCATGTTCATTCACCACCTATAAAGCTCAGGGAATATAATATACACTGCTTAAAAAAATAAAGGGAACACTCAAATAACAGATCTGAATGAATGAAAAATTCTCATTGAATACTTTGTCCTGTACAAAGTTGAATGTGCTGACAACAAAATCACACAACAATCATCAATGGAAATCAAATTTATTAACCAATGGAGGTCTGGATTTGGAATCCCACTCAAAATCAAAGTGGAAAATCCAATTACAGGCTGATCCATCTTCAATGGAAATGCCTCAAGACAAGGAAATGATGCTCAATAGTGTGTGTGGCCTCCACTTGTGTGGGTTGTAGAGTCCGTCTCATGCTACCACAAGAGTGAAAGCACAACCAACATTCAAAAGTGACCAAAACATCAGCCAGAAAGTATTGGTACTGAGATGTGGTCTGTGTTCCCCACCTGCAAAACCACTCCTTTATTGAGTGTGTCTTAATAATTGCCAATAATTTCCATCTGTTGTCTATTCCATTTGCACAACAGCATGTGAAATTGATTGTCAATCAGTGTTGCTTCCTAAGTGGAAAATTTGATTTCACAGAAGTTTAATTTACTTGGAGTTTTATTCTGTTGTTTAACTGTTCCCTCTATTTTTTGAGCAGTGTATATTCCCTGATCTTGAAAGGTGGGGAATGAACATGAAATATACAGTACGTAGATAATAGAGGAATGAACACATATCCCATATAAACAAGTGTTCATTATATTCCCTGAGCTTTGTAGGTGGGTAATGAACATGAAATATACAGTACAGACCAAAAGTTTGGACACACCCTCTCATTTAAAGATTTTTCTGTATTTTCAGGACTATGAAAATTGTACATTCACACTGAAGGCACCAAAACTATGAATTAGCACAGGTTGAATCATATACTTAATAAAAAAAATGTGAAACAACTTATAATATGTCTTATATTCTAGGTTCTTCAAAGTAGCGACCTTTTGCTATGATGACTGCTTTGCACACTCTTGGCATTCTCTTGATGAGCTTCAAGAGGTAGTCACCGGGAATGCTCTTCCAACAATCTTGAAGGAGTTCCCAGAGATGCTTAGCACTTGTTGGCCCTTTTGCCTTCACTCTGCGGTCCAGCTCACACTAAACCATCTCGATTGGGTTCAGGTCTAGTGACTGTGGAGGCCAGGTCATCTGGCGTAGCACCACATCATTCTACTTCTTGGTCAAATAGCCCTTACACAGCCTGGAGGTGTGTTTGGGGTCATTGTTTTGTTGAAAAATAAACGATGGTCCAACTAAACGCAAACCGGATGGAATAGCATGCCGCTGCAAGATGCTGTTTTAGCCATGCTGGTTCAGTATGCCTTCAATTTTCAATAAATCCCCAACAATGTCACCAGCAAAGCACCCCCACACCATCACACCTCCTCCTCCATGCTTCACGGTGGGAACCAGGCATGTAGAGTCCATCCGTTCACCTTTTCTGCGTCGCACAAAGACATGGTGGTTGGAACCAAAGATCTCAAATTTGGACTCATCAGAAAAAAGCCCAGATTTCCACTAGTCTAATGTCCATTCCTTGTGTTCTTTAGCCCAAACAAGTCTCTTCTGCTTGTTGCCTGTCCTTAGCAGTGGTTTCCTAGTAGTTATTTTACCATGAAGGCCTGCTGCACAAAGTCTCCTCTTAACAGTTGTTGTAGAGATGTGTCTGCTGCTAGAACTCTGTGTGGCATTGACCTGGTCTCTAATCTGAGCTGCTGTTAACCTGCGATTTCTGAGGCTGGTGACTCGGATAAACTTGTCCTCAGAAGCAGAGGTGATTCTTGGTCTTCCTTTCCTGGGGTGGACCTCATGTGAGCCAGTTTCTTTGTAGCGCTTGATGGTTTTTGCCATTGCACTTGGGGACACTTTCAAAGTTTGCCCAATTTTTCAGACTGACTGACCTTCATTTTCCCTTCCCTCATGACATTTTCCCTTCCTCCCTGAGAGAGGGATCCACCCAGCCAGGACAGTAAACCTACTGAAAATAAAAGGGCGGTACCACTCCCTCGCTTCAGTTGGGTTTCCTGTCCTGATGGGAGCCCTAGTGCTGAAATCACAGCTTTTTTTTCTTTGAAGATTTCCACTCACCCACTCTGTCCTGGCACTGGAAGAACAGGCAGGGCACCTGCATGCCGGCCTTCAGGTTGTGGAAGCGCCATTCGCAAGTACTGTGGGGCACATGCCGACATCGGTCCAGTGCAATCCAGGGTCCTGAGGCTCTTCTGCGGCTGCCACGCCGCTCTCTCTCCCCTCCGTCGGCCGCCTTCAGCTCTGGGCCTGACTTCCGGGTGCGCGGCTGGCGTCCCGCGCAAGTCACGTTGGGAATGGGTATGCCTGCATGATGCCAGTGCTGCGCACCGGATCCGAGCTGGCGGCACCCATGGCACAGACGACGGCCAGGATGCAGGGCCTTTTGGTTCCTGGTGGGGTGCGGAGGGGGGGAGGAGCATGATGATTACGGGAAGAGGCGGTGAGCGTGGTGGATCACCCCTTAGAAGGTGGAAGATCCACAGAGTAATCGCTCATATCTATAGAGCTCTCCATTATGGAGGATTGTGTGGAGCAGCAGCAGCTATTACTGCAGTAGCAGCAAGAGCCCTCACCAGGTGCTATGCCTGCTCACCAGTATACTAAGAGGAGTAGCCGCTCAAGTGGAAGCAGTGGCAGTCGCCCTGACCGGAGGTCGCAGGACTCCTCAGCTTCTAGGAAAGACGTTGTCCGTGCTCCTGCTCAGCCTCAATTCCGGTACCCTTGATTGTCAGCGGGTGGTGAGTGATCTTCGTGAATGTCACCTTGGTGGTAATGGGCTACATTTTCTGCTTACTTGCCAGGCGCCGAGAAAGGCTAATACCAAGTTAAAGAACAAGGAATGTGCCCTCTGTAAAGTCCCGCTTGCAGTCCAGTGGCAGAAAAACTTCTGCGTGGACTGTATCCAAAAGACAATTCAGGATGAAACCCCTGACTTTGCCTCTAGCCTTAGGGCCATGATTAGGGCAGAAGCTAAAGGCTCTTTAAAATCAGTTCTTAAAAAGAGGAGTAGCAAAAGCCTAGAGCCTATTACAGATTATGATACCTCTCAATCTGGCGAGGAATATCAGGAAGAACCTCTGTCTCCCTTTCCCTCCTCTTCCATGTCCTCTGGCTCCTCTTCAGATAGCGATCTTGGGGGCCGACCATGCTTTCTAACTGAAAACACAGATAAACTGGTGAAATCAGTCAGGGCTACAATGGACCTAAAGGATGAGAAAGCGACTAGATCCATAGAGGACGTTATGTTTGGAGGTTTGGAGGAGAAAAGGAAGCGCACATTGCCAGTCAATGCTAGGGTAAAGGCCTTTATAGAGAAGGAGTGGAAGAAGCCTGAGAAATCTGGTAGCCTCCCCTCATCTTCTAAAAGACGGTATCCCTTTGAGGAAAAGGATTCAGAAGTGTGGGATAAAGTCCCTAAAATTGATGGTGCTGTTGCTAGGTCATCTAAAAAGTCATCCCTACCCTTAGAGGACTCGAGCATGTTAAGAGACACATTAAACAAGAAGGCGGATGCATTCTTAAAACACACCTGGGAGGCGGCCGCAGGAGGTCTAAAACCGGCAATAGCTGGGACATGTGTAGCCCGCTCCCTTATTGTCTGGCTGCAACAAATAGAAAATGAAGGTGCCAAGAGAAGAGGTCCTAGGCAATATGACAATGGTACAAGGAGCGGCAGCTTTCATAGCAGATTCCTCAGCAGACTCTGTAAGACTAGCGGCTAGGGCAGCAGGCTTATCTAATGCAACTAGAGGCGCTTTGTGGTTAAAGGGGTGCCCGGGCGACTTGCCTTCAAAAAATAGACTTTGTTCCATCCCATGTGACGGTAAATTCCTCTTTGGTCAGAAGCTGGAAGACATTTTAGAGAAAGCAGGTGATAGGAAAAGGGGTTTCCCTCGCTTCCTAGTGGATATAAGAAGGCCTTATTTTCGGAGAGGAAAATTTAATATAGGTCGCCCCCCGGGAGATAGAAGAAACTGGGACTTTAGAGACAGAAAAGGATCTGGGCACATGTTTAAGAGACCCTCCACATCAGCAAAAAAAGCCCTCCCAATGACGCCAGGCCAGAGGTAGGGGCAGCGTCGGACTGGAGTAGTTTGGGCCCACCAGAGAAAATCATTCTAAGGGCCCACCATGCTTAAGGGGTACTTGCTGCAGAGTCATCCCTTTTTCACTGGATCCTGCATAAAAAAAACGGTCCGTCGGGCAGAGAAAACGTTCAGAGGAACGTTTTTTCTGAACGTCGGAAAATTGGTCAGCGACGCATCCTGCGCTGCCCGTCACTGGCTACAATGGAAGCCTATGGGCGCAGGATGCGTCGATGCCTGTGAAAAGCAGGAATCCAGCGACGGGTCCCATCTTTTCAAAGAGAGCATGCGTGGAAGAATTTCCCATCAGGGAAATTCTTTCTCGCTCGCTCTCTCTCTTTTTACTATTGATGCTGCCTATGCAGCATCAATAGTAACAAGATATAATGTTAAAAATAATTTAAAAAATAAAAAAAATCGCAGTATTCTCACCTACCGGCGTTCCCGCGCAGCGTCACCAATGCTCCCAGCAGCAAGCGTTCCTAGTAATACATTGCGACTTCTCGCGAGATTTCGCAGTGTATTACTAGGAATGCTAGCTACCAAGAGCATCACTGCGCGGGAACGCCGGTAGGTGAGAACACTGCAATTTTTTTATTTTTTTTTACCTGGTTTGTGTTGTGTATGCGTTTTCGCAGCGGAAAACCGCTGCGAAGACGCATACACAACAGGTGCACATAGCCTCGACGGGTCCGTCAGAAAGACGGGCCCAGTGCACACGTTTTCCACAATCTGCACAGGATCCGTCATTTCAACGTCTTGATGGATCCTGTGCAGATATTGAAGATGGAAGTGTGAAAGTAGCCTTAGTTTCCATCTAGTTAAGCACCCTTACCGGCAGCAGATAATTTTATGTAAAACCTAGAACAATGATATTCTATAAGCACAGAAAGATTTTATTATTTAGACATGTGCCACATACACACAATAGACACAAACATACACACCAGTCACACACTAGACACAGGATACATACATGTGACACACACACCAGTCACACGCTAGCCACATGACACACTCACGCACCATACATACACCAGTCACACACTAGACACAGGATTAGAGATGAGCGGACCCCTAGATGTTCGGGTCCGGCCGAACAGTTAAAAATGAGATCAGGTTCGGGTACCAGAACAGTACCTGGACCCTATTCATTTGAATGGGGGGCCAATACATCCAGTGTTTACCACTCTGTCAGATGTAAGACAGAGCGGCAAACACTGCTTCTGATTGGCGGTAAAATCATTACCGCCAGTCAGACAGCTGATGTTCACACGCTGTCAAATGATGCGAGCCCACAGCTGTGATCGGAGGTATAAAGTTTACCTCCGGTCACTGGCGTTGGCTAACCTCATCGAGGTTATGGCAAGTCACTGAGGCTATGTTCTCAGCCCCGGATCACCTCTTTTTCCACAAAGCTCATCATCCCCCCTTTTCCACACAGCCCCCTCATCACCCCCCCTTTTCCACAAAGCTCATCATCCCTCCTTTTCCACACAGCCCCCTCATCATCCCTCCTTCTCCACACAGCCCCCTCATCATCCCTCCTTCTCCACACAGCCCCCTCATCATCCCTCCTTCTCCACACAGCCCCCTCATCATCCCTCCTTCTCCACACAGCCCCCTCATCATCCCTCCTTCTCCACACAGCCCCCTCATCATCCCTCCTTCTCCACACAGCCCCCTCATCTCTCCTTCTCCACACAGCCGCCTCATCATCTCTCCTTCTCCACACAGCCCCCTCATCATCCCTCCTTCTCCACACAGCCCCCTCATCATCTTTCCTTCTCCACACAGCCCCCTCATCATCCCTCCTTCTCCACACAGCCCCCTCATCATCCCTCCTTCTCCACACAGCCCCCTCATCATCCCTCTTTCTCCACACAGCCTCCTCATCATCCCTCCTTCTCCACACAGCTCCCTCATCATCCCTCCTTCTCCACACAGCTCCCTCATCATCCCTCCTTCTCCACACAGCCCCCTCATCATCCCTCCTTCTCCACACAGCCCCCTCATCATCCCTCCTTCTCCACACAGCCCCCTCATCCCTCCTTCTCCACACAGCCTCCTCATCATCCCTCCTTCTCCACACAGCCTCCTCATCATCCCTCCTTCTCCACACAGCCCCCTCATCATCCCTCTTTCTCCACACAGCCCCCTCATGATCCCTCCTTCTCTACACAGCCCCCTCATCATCCCTCCTTCTCCACACAGCCCCCTCATCATCCCTCCTTCTCCACACAGCCCCCTCATCATCCCTCCTTCTCTACACAGCCCCCTCATCATCCCTCTTTCTCCACACATCCCCTTTCAAGTTACATCAAATAAATTCATCCTCTGACCACTCACACTGAATCCTGGGTCTTCATTCCTATCTGTGCAAGGGTCCATTGTGTGCAGACCCTCATTCCTCTCCTCCCACAGTTCCATAGTGCAGCCCCCTCGGTCCTCTAGTAGTCCCAGGGCTCCAGCAGCCTCAGTCAGCACAGCGCTGCTTCCTGTTATCAGGTCACTGGTCTGATGGAGGCCCCGCCCCTTCCAGTGACATCATGCCCTCAAAAAATCAACTCCGTTCTAGACGCTGTGTGCAGTCACAGTGTCTCGCAGGCCTGTGGCTCTGTGCTGTGCGTGGTGCTGTGCAGGTTATTCTATACTCGGTGCTGGCCGCCTGTACTGCTCAGTAACATGTGAGGTGAGAGCTTTCTATCACCTGCTACTGCCGCTTCTATTGATCTCATGAGCACTGCGCAGCTGAGAGAGCGGCACCAAGACATCAGTAGAAGCCGCAGCAGGTGATGAGAAAGCTTCACCTCACATCACATGTTACTGAGCAGTGCAGGCGGCCGGCACCAGGTATGGAATAACACTCACTGCTGGGTGCATGCAATCATAATGTGCTAAAATACAGGACAGAGCAGGAGTCTGGTGAGGGGGAGGGCCCTCTGGGGGGTGGGCCCACCGGAGGATTCTCCGATCTCCCGGTGGGCCAGTCCGACACTGGGTAGGGGGAAGACTCTTTCTTTTTCCCCTCCTGGGTAAATATTTCCCCCAGTCGTTGGGTATTGAGTGTCATCAAAGACGGCCTAAAGATAGACTTTACTCGTCCACCTCGACAGACTTTTGTGTTGACACCCACAGAAAATTCCTGGAGGAACAACTTGCCTTGGAAATGGAGGTATTGGAGCTGGGACTAAAACGGGTTCTAGAAGGAAGAGGGTTTTATTCCCCTCTCTTTTTGATACGGAAACCGGAAGGTTCGCTAAGGACTATTGTCAACTTGAGGAAACTCAATCGGTCAGTGGTAATTACTCCTTCAAAATGGAGTCGGTAAATACAGCGATAAAAATGTTGTTCCCGAACTGCTTCATGGCGGCTATAGACTTAAAAGACGCTTATTATCATGTCCAAATCCATCGGGACTATCAAACATTAATGAGAGTAGCAGTATATGTCCAAGGACGACTCAGGCGCTACCAGTATGCTGCCTTCACATTCGGTCTGTCTATAGCGCCAAGAAAATTCACCAAATTAATGTCAAAAGTCATGTCCTTCCTCCGTTCTCGAGACATAGTTATTGTCCCGTACCTAAACGACTTCCTTATAATAGGAAGATCGGTGGATCACTGTCTAGCACAAATAGAGGAAGTAACTACGACTCTAGCAGTATTGGGTTGGAAAATAAATGTCATCAAGCGAGAGTAACACCAGGAGGCACATAAATCAAATACCAGAAGCAATATACAGGGGCAATTTATAAGTAAGATGAATCAATGTATAACAATAATCATACCCTTGCTTCTTATTAAATTAATAATATATGCATGAGCAACTATGAGGAAAGAAAAAGGAGCATAATAAATGCTAATAATTTATCCTGAAGGTAAAATATTAGTAATAATAAATATATGCTAAATAAATGTATATGAGCCCTTGTAAACATTTCCAGAGGTACAAAGTGCAAAGTGCATTTATCAATCACTGCCGGTGTTCAAAAGGTACAAAGTGCAAAGTGCATTTAATAATCCTTACCAGTGCTCATGCTGGATGTACTAGTGCCTCAACCCCACACTGGAGCATATATTTATTATTACTGGTATTTTACCTTCAGGATAAATTATTAGCATCTATTATGCCCCTTTTTCTTTCCTCACAGTTGCTCATGCATATATTATTAATTTAATAAGAAGCAAGGGTATGATTATTGTTATACATTGATTCATCTTACTTATAAATTGCCCCTGTATGTTGCTTCTGGTATTTGATTTATGTGCCTCCTCCAATTTTTATTGGAATTTCTTTGTGTTTAGTTTTGTTCAGTGTCTTATAATAATAGAATATTTGTTTTTTATATGATTTGTGTTTTTGAATATTTTTCAAGTAGTTCTTTTTGGTTCACGTTTGTGTATCTACTTGAAACCTATATTATTATTGGGGAAAATTTCTCACCTTGGTTTTTGGTTTACAGGGTAGCTGAATAGTCTGGCACCCACAGCGTATACAGTGATGCAAGTCGTCCATGGTACTTGTCTCGGATGTGGACAGTCCTGTGCCTGCAGGTGGATGTCCTGTGCCAGAAAGAGGACTGGCATGTGTAACGATTTCAAACAGGTGCATATGGTGCCCGGCTGCTATCAGGAGGATATCATGGGCTGTGTACAGCTGTGTGAGTAAATAGACTGTGATACAACGATGCAGGACACCCTCGGGAACTAGTCAGAAGAGGGCTGGCGTGCATAGTGTCTACAACATATGAGGCTGTGTATATGGAGACCCTAATATGGCGTGCGGTCGCCCAGGGAAACTGGACAAGGGAAATCTGGCCTGTTTAGGGACTGTAAATCTAAAGCCATATGATATGTATTGTTATGAACTGGTGAACTGAACACATAATATACACTGAAGTTATATGCATTTGTGTGAATTGGACTTTAATGCTGTGAGAAAACACATTAAAGAGACTCTTTGTGTTGGAACTTTGTGGGTCACTGCTTCTTCACTGCGTATGATGCTACTGCAGCCTTACACTACATATATTTCATGTTCATCCCCCACCTATAAAGCACAGGGAATATAATATACACCTGTTTATATGGGATGTGTTCATTCCTCTATTATTTACTTATATTTCATGTTCATCCCCACCTATAAAGCTCAGGGAATATAATATTCACCTGTTTATATGGGATATGTGTTCATTCCTCTATTATCTACATATATATCATCTTCATTCCCCACCTATAAAGCACAGGTAATATAATATACACCTGTTTATATGGGATGTGTTCATTCCTCTATTATCTACATATATATCATCTTCATTCCCCACCTATAAAGCACAGGGAATGTAATATACATCTGTTTAACCCCTTTCTGACATTAGACGTACTATCCCGTCGAGGTGGGGTGAGCCCCTATGACCACCGACGGGATAGTACGTCATATGCGATCGGCCGCGCTCACGGGGGGAGCGTGGCCGATCGCGGCCGGGTGTCAGCTGCCTATCGCAGCTGACATCCGGCACTATGTGCCAGGAGCGGTCACGGGGTAAAAAAAAAAAAAAAAATCCTAAATAATGAAAAAAAATATATATTATTCCCATAAATACATTTCTTTATCTAAATAAAAAAAAAACAATAAAAGTACACATATTTAGTATCGCCGTGTCCGTAACGACCCGACCTATAAAACTGGCCAACTAATTAACCCCTTCAATAAACACCGTAAGAAAAAAAAAACGAGGCAAAAAACAAAGCTTTATTATCATACCGCCGAACAAAAAGTGGAATAACACGCGATCAAAAAGACGGATATAAATAACCATGGTACCGCTGAAAACGTCATCTTGTCCCGCAAAAAACGAGCCACCATACAGCATCATCAGCAAAAAAATAAAAAAGTTAAGTTTTTATCGCATAAAAGCGCCAAAACATAAAAAAATGATTATAAATGAGGTATCGCTGTAATCGTACTGACCCGAAGAATAAAGCTGCTTTATCAATTTTACCAAACGCGGAACGGTATAAACGCTTCCCCCAAAAGAAATTCATGAATAGCTGGTTTTTGGTCATTCTGCCTCACAAAAATCGGAATAAAAAGCGATCAAAAAATGTCACGTGCCCGAAAATGTTACCAATAAAAACATCAACTCGCCCCGCAAAAAACAAGACCTCACATGACTCTGTGGACCAAAATATGGAAAAATTATAGCTCTCAAAATGTGGTAATGCAAAAAATATGTTTTGCAATAAAAAGCATCTTTCAGTGTGTGACGGCTGCCAATCATAAAAATCCGCTAAAAAACCCGCTATAAAAGTAAATCAAACCCCCCTTCATCACCCCATTAGTTAGGGAAAAATTTTAAAAAATGTATTTATTTCCATTTTCCCATTAGGGTTAGGGTTAGGGCTAGGGCTAGGGTTAGGGTTAGGGCTAGGGCTAGGGTTAGGGCTAGGGTTAGGGCTAGGGTTAGGGCTAGGGTTAGGGTTGGGGCTAGGGTTAAGGCTACAATTAGGGTTGGGGCTAAAGTTACGGTTAGGGTTTAGATTACATTTAAGGTTGGAAATAGGGTTGGGATTAGGGTTGGGATTAGGGTTAGGGGTGTGTCAGGGTTAGAGGTGTGGTTAGGGTTACTGTTGGTATTAGGGTTAGAGGTGTGTTTGGATTAGGGTTTCAGTTATAATTGGGGGTTTCCACTGTTTAGGCACATCAGGGGCTCTCCAAACGCGACATGGCGTCCGATCTCAATTCCAGCCAATTCTGCGTTGAAAAAGTAAAACAGTGCTCCTTCCCTTCCGAGCTCTCCTGTGTGCCCAAACAGGGGTTTACCCCAACATATGGGGTATCAGCGTACTCAGGACAAATTGGACAACAACTTTTGGGGTCCAATTTCTCCTGTTACCCTTGGGAAAATACAAAACTGGGGGCTAAAAAATAATTTTTGTGGGGAAAAAAAAAGATTTTTTATTTTCACGGCTCTGCGTTATATACTGTAGTGAAACACTTGGAGGCTCAAAGTTCTCACAACACATCTAGATAAGTTCCTTGGGGGGTCTAGTTTCCAATATGGGGCCACTTGTGGGAGGTTTCTACTGTTTAGGTATATTAGGGGCTCTGCAAACGCAATGTGACGCCTGCAGACCATTCCATCTAAGTCTGCATTCCAAATGGCGCTCCTTCCCTTCCGAGCCCTTCCATGCACCCAGTGGTTCCCCCCCACATATGGGGTATCAGCGCACTCAGGACAAATTGAACAACAAATTTTGAGGTCCAATTTCTCCTGTTACCCTCGGGAAAATACAAAACTGGGGGCTAAAAAATAATTTTTGTGGGAAAAAATTTTTGTTTTATTTTTACGGCTCTGCATTATAAACTTCTGTGAAGCCCTTGGTGGGTCAAAGCGCTCACCACACATCTAGATAAGTTCCTTAGGGGGTCTACTTTCCAAAATGGTGTCACTTGTGGGGGGGTTCTACTGTTTAGGTACATTAGGGGCTCTCCAAATGCAACATGGCGTCCCATCTCAATTCCTGTCAATTTTGCATTGAAAAGTCAAACGGCGCTCCTTCCCTTCCGAGCTCTCCCATGCGCCCAAACAGTGGTTTACCCCCACATATGGGGTATCAGCGTACTCAGGACAAATTGTACAACAACTTTTGGGGTCCAATTTCTTCTCTTACTTTTGGGAAAATAAAAAATTGGGGGCGAAAAGATAATTTTTGTTAAAAAATATGATTTTTTATTTTTACGGTTCTGCATTATAAACTTCTGTGAAGCACTTGGTGGATCAAAGTGCTCACCACACCTCTAGATAAGTTCCTTAGGGGGTCTACTTTCCAAAATGTTGTCACTTGTGGGGGGTTTCAATGTTTAGGCACATCAGTGGCTCTCCAAACACAACATGGCATCCCATCTCAATTCCTGTCAATTTTGCATTGAAAAGTCAAACGGCACTCCTTCCCTTACGGGCTCTCCCATGCACCCAAACAGTGGTTTACCCCCACATATGGGGTATCAGAGTACTCAGGACAAATTGTACAACAACTTTTGGGGTCCAATTTCTTCTCTTACTCTTGGGAAAATAAAAAATTGGGGGCAAAAAGATAATTTTTGTGAAAAAATATGATTTTTTATTTTTACGGTTCTGCATTATAAACGTCTGTGAAGCACTTAGTGGATCAAAGTGCTCACCACACCTCTAGATAAGTTCCTTAGGGGGTCTACTTTCCAAAATGGTGTCACTTGTGGGGGGTTTCAATATTTAGGCACATCAGTGGCTCTCCAAACACAACATGGCATCCCATCTCAATTCCTGTCAATTTTGCATTGAAAAGTCAAACGGCACTCCTTCCCTTACGGGCTCTCCCATGCGCCCAAACAGTGGTTTACCCCCACATATGGGGTATCAGCACACTCAGGACAAATTGTTCAACAACTTTCAGGGTCCATTTTCTCCTGTTATCCTTGGTAAAATAAAACAAATTGGAGCTGAAGTAAATTTTTTGTGAAAAAAAGTTAAATGTTCATTTTTATTTAAACATTCCAAAAATTCCTGTGAAACACCTGAAGGGTTAATAAACTTCGTGAATGTGGTTTTGAGCACCTTGAGGGTATTTTCTATCATATAGACCCCGCAAAATGACTTCAAATGAGATGTGGTCCCTAAAAAAAATGGTGTTGTAAAAATGAGAAATTGCTGGTCAACTTTTAACCCTTATAACTCCCTAACAAAAAAAAATTTTGGTTCCAAGATTGTGCTGATGTAAAGTAGACATGTGGGAAATGTTACTTATTAAGTATTTTGTGTGACATATCTCTGTGATTTAATTGCATAAAAATTCAAAGTTGGAAAATTGCGAAATTTTCAAAATTTTCACCAAATTTCCCTTATTTTCACAAATAAACGCAGGTACTATCAAAGAAATGTTACCACTATCATGAAGTACAATATGTCACGAGAAAACAATGTCAGGGTATGTGCACACGTCAGGATTTTTTCCTGACCAAATCCTGAGAATTCTGACAGAAATCCGCGTTTTTTTTGCGCGGATTTCTCACGGAATTTGCGCGTTTTTTGCGCAGATTTTTTGCGGATTTTTTTTTTCCCGGAATGTCCTTTTTGCTTAGAAATCCGCAAAAAGATAGAGCACGTCCGGATTTTTTGCGGTATGCGTTTTTTTTTGCGGAAAAAAACGCATACATATGCACAAAATATGCGGAATGCATTCTAAATGATAGGATGCATAATGTTAGCGTTTTTAATGCGGAATTATAGCGTTTTTTTTGTGGAATTTCGCTATAAAAACGCTAAAAATCCTGACGTGTGCACATACCCTCAGAATCACCGGGATCCGTTGAAGCGTTCCAGAGTTATAACCTCATAAAGGGACAGTGGTCAGGATTGTAAAAATTGGCCCGGTCCATAACGTGCAAACCACCCTTGGGGGTAAATGGGTTAAGTGGGGAATGTGTTGATTTCCCATTTGTGTACATATAATTCATGTTCATTTCATATCTAAGATGCATAAGAAATCTCTAATACCTCTCCATCTCTTTCGACCATTCTTTATATTTATTCCTTTTCTTCATTCTTTTTAGTAAGTCCCTGGACATGTCACCGCTTAATTGTAAAGTGCTGCAGAATATGTTGGCGCTATAGAAATATAATAATTATTATTAACTAGATTGTGGCCCGATTCTAACGCATCGGGTATTCTAGAATATGCATGTCCCCGTAGTATATGGACAATGATGATTCCAGAATTCGCGGCAGACTGTGCCCGTCGCTGATTGGTCGAGGCAACCTTTATGACATCATCGTCACCATGGCAACCATTATGACATCATCGTCGCTGTGCCTGTTGCTGATTGGTCGAGGCCTGGTGGCCTCGACCAATCAGAGACGCGGGATTTCTACGTCGATACTGTGCCCGTCGCTGATTGGTCGAGGCCTGGCGGCATCGACCAATCAGGGACGTGGGATTTCCAGGACAGACAGACAGAAAGACAGACAGACAGACAGACAGACGGAAAAACCCTTAGACAATTATATATATAGATTGTGGCCCGATTCTAACGCATCGGGTATTCTAGAATATGCATGTTCCTGTAATATATGGACAATGATGATTCCAGAATTCGCGGCAGACTGTGCCCGTTGCTGATTGGTCGAGGCAACCTTTATGACATCATCGTCGCCATGGCAACCATTATGACATCATCGTCGCTGTGCCTGTTGCTGATTGGTCGAGGCCTGGCGGCCTCGACCAATCAGAGATGCAGGATGTCTACGTCCTTTATGACATCATCGTCGCTGTGCCCGTTGCTGATTGGTCGAGGCCTGGCGGCCTCGACCAATCAGAGAGCTGGGATTTCCAGGACAGACAGACAGAAAGACAGACAGACAGACAGACGGAAAAACCCTTAGACAATTATATATATAGATATTATGAGCCAGCTAGAATGTATGGGCAGCAGTCAGGACCTGGAAGGAGCCCATATATAATAGGTTCAAGGTACCTTAGATAATTATTTGGCTGCTCTGTGCTTACAGGACCTGTGATGACATCACAATCATGTTATCAGTCACATGGAAGGGAGGACTCCTCCCCTCCTGTGACCTCATCACTACTCCTGACCCCACACATAAACTTCCCCTCATCCAGCACCATGACAACCAGCAAAGCACAGTCCTGCATACACTGAGGCCCCTGATCATGTGACCCCTGACTCCTCCCCTCCTGTGACCTCATCACAGGTCCTGTGTGCACAGAACAGCCATATATGTGGTGTGCGGCTCTGCAGGTGGAGGTAGGTGCTGGAGATTCCCCATTACTGGGCGGGGGCAGGGGACATTAACCCCCTCAGTGCTGCGGTCCCATTCCAGGAGACAGAACGTGTTCCCGTCTGTGTCACTATATCAGGGTCTCTGTATTGGATTACATTTGGTCACTTTCCTCCTGACGGCGCTCGCTGCTCTGTTACTGTACAGTCTCCATTATGGCCGTCGCCCGCTCCATGTTGTCACTATCAGGATATTTAACCCCTTAACAACCGCCGATACGCCTTTTAACAGCGGCAGTTAAGGGTACTTAAACCACAGCGCCGTTAATTAGCGGCGCTGTGGAAAAAGTAAATAGCGCCCCCCAGAGTCCGATTTTCTCCGGGGTCTCGGCTGCCGGGGGTAGCCGAGACACCAGAGAACATGATTCGGTGTTATTTTTACTGACCCCACTTTTGCGATCGCCGGTAATTAATCGTCTACCGGCGAGCGGAAAAAAAAAAAAGCGATTTCTTTTTAATTTCTCTGTCCTTTGATGTGATCGCACATCAGAGGACAGAGAAAAGGGGTCCCAGATAGCCCCCCAATACTCACCTGTCTCCCCCGGTGCTCCTCGTGGCTCCCGATGGGCGCCGCCATCTTTTTCCGGCAAAAAAATGCTGCCGGCATGCACCCGCCAGCCGGCACCGGGAGAATCTTTGGGGTCTCGGCTGCCGGGGGTAGCCGAGACCCCAAAGAACATGATCGGGGTCGGTTTTACCGACCCCTGTTTTGCGATCGCCGGTAATTAACTGTTTACCGGCGACTGCAAAAAAAAAAAAAAAAGGACAGAGAAATAGGGGGATTCGGGGACCCTATTATACTTACCGATGTCCCTGGGTCCTCCTGCGTCCTTCTCCTGCCTGCCGGCGTCTTCATGGGGAAAGAAAATGGTGGGCGCATGCGCAGTGCGCCCGCCATCTGTCGCCATCTGCCGGCCGCCAGGAGAAGAGCAGTTGGGGCTAAAGTTAGGGTTAGGGCTAGGGTTAGAGTTAGGGTTAGGGCTAAAGTTAGGGTTAGGGCTAGCGTTAGGGTTACGGTTGGGGCTAAATTTAGGGTTAGGGTTGGGGATAAATTTAGGGTTAGGGCTAAATTTAGGGTTAGGCTTCTTTCACACTTACGTCGGTACGGGGCCGTCGCAATGCGTCAGCCCAACATACCGACGCACGTTGTGAAAATTGTGCACAACGTGGGCAGCGGATGTAGTTTTTCAACGCATCTGCTGCCCAATCTATGTCCTGGGGAGGAGGGGGCGAAGTTACGGCCACGCATGCGCAGTCAGAAATGGCGGATGCGACGTACAAAAAAACATTACATTGAACTTTTTTTGTGCCGATGGTCCGTCAAAACACAACTGATCCAGTGCATGACAGACGCGACGTGTGGCCATCCGTCACGATCCGTCAGCAATACAAGTCTATGGGCAAAAAACGCATCCTGCGGGCACATTTGCAGGATCTGTTTTTTGTCCAAAACGACGGATTGCGGCGGATGCCAAACGACGCAAGTGTGAAAGTAGCCTTAGGGTTAGGGTTGGGGCTAAAGTTAGGGCTAGGGTTGGGGCTAAAGTTAGGGTTAGAGTTGGGATTAGGGTTAGGGTTTGGATTAGGGTTGGTATTAGGGTTAGGGTTGGCATTAGGGTTACGCTTGGGATTAGGGTTAGGTTTGGGATTAGGGTTAAGGTTAGGGTTGTGATTAGGGGTGTATTGGGATTAGGGTTAGGTTTGAGGTTAGGGTTGAGATTAGGATTAGGGGTGTGTTGGATTTAGGGTTATGGCTAGGGTTGACATTAGGGTTGTTTTGGGGTAAGGGTTGTGATTATCGTTAGGGTTAGTGATTAGGATTATGGATCGGGTTGGGATTAGGGTTAGGGGTGTGTTGGGGTTAGGGTTGGAGCTAGAATTGGGGGGTTTCCACTGTTTAGGTACAACAGGGGGTCTCCAAACACGACAGCCAATTTTGCGCTCCAAAAGTCAAATGGTGCTCCCTCCCTTCTGAGCTCTGCCGTGCGCCCAAACAGTGGGTTACCCCCACATATGGGGCATCAGCGTACTCAGGATAAATTGGACAACAACTTTAGTGGTCCAATTTCTCCTGATACCCTTGTGAAAATAAAAACTTGGGGGGCTACAAAATCTTTTTTGTGGAAAAAAAAATATTTTTTATTTTCACGACTCTGCATTCTAAACTTATGCGAAGCACTTGGGCCTTCAAAGTTCTCACCACACACCTATATAAGTTCCTTGGGGGGTCTAGTTTCCAAAACGGGGTCACTTGCGGGGGGTTACTACTGTTTAGGTACATCAGAGGCTCTGCAAACGCAACATAACGCCCACAGACCATTCTATCTAAGTCTGCATTCCAAAACAGCGCTCCTTCCCTTCCGAGCTCTGCCGTGCGCCCAAACAGTGGTTTACCCCCAAATATGGGGCATCAGCGTACTCAGGATAAATTGGACAACAACTTTAGAGGTCCAATTTCTCCTGTTACCCTTGTGAAAATAAAAATTTGGGGGCAAAAAGATCATTTTTGTAGAAAAAATGTGATTTTTTTATTTTCACGGCTCTACGTTATAAACTTTTGTGAAGCACATGGGGGTTCAAAGTGCTCACCACACATCTAGATAAGTTCCTTAAGGGGTCTAGTTTCCAAAATGGTGTCACTTGTGGGGAGTTTCCACTGTTTAGGCACATCAGGGGCTCTCTAAACGTGACATGGCGTCCAATCTCAATTCCAGCCAATTCTGCATTGAAAAAGTCAAACGGCGCTCCTTCACTTCCAAGTTCTGCGGTGCGCCCAAAAAGTGGTTTACCCCCACATATGGGGTATTGGCGTATTCAGGAGAAATTGCATAACAAAATTTATGGTTACATTTCTGTTTTTACACTTCTGAAAATAAAAAAAAATGATTCTGAATTAAAATGTTTGCAAAAAAAAGTTAAATGTTCATTTTTTCCTTCCACATTGTTTTCAGTTCCTGTGAAGCACATAAAGGGTTAATAAACTTCTTGAATGTGGTTTTGAGAACCTTGAGGGGTGTAGTTTTTAGAATGGTGTCACACTTCGTTATTTTCTATCATATAGACCCCTCAAAATGACTTCAAATGTGATGTGGTCCCTAAAAAAAAATGGTGTTGTAAAAATGAGAAATTGCTGGTCAACTTTTAACCCTTATAACTCCCTAACAAAATAAAATTTTGTTTCCAAAATTGTGCTGATGTAAAGTAGACATGTGGGAAATATTATTTATTATTTTTCGTGACATATCTCTCTGATTTAAGGGCATAAAAATACAAAGTTTGAAAATTGCAAAATTTTAAAAATTTTCGACATATTTCTGTTTTTTTTTCATAAATAATCGCAAGTAATATCGAAGAAATGTTACCACTATCATGAAGTACAATATGTCACGAAAAAACAATCTCAGAATCAGCGGGATCCGTTGAAGCGTTCCAGAGTTATAACCTCATAAAGTGACAGTGGTCAGAATTGTAAAAATTGGCTCGGTCATTAAGTACCAAATTGGCTCTGTCACTAAGGGGTTAAACACCTTCCCGATATTGGACGTATGCGTCATGGTCGGCTGGTACTTACCGACCTATGACGTATGATACGCCATGGTGGTTTTGCACGCACAGAAGCTGATTCGGCACTTAGTACAGGATTGATGCCCGCACCACTCCCAGCACTTTAGCCCCCTAAATACTGCGATCGTTATCAATCACATTATTTAGCAGGAAATCAGGGATGGAGCCGCCTCTGCTCTCCGATCAGCGCACCCACAACGCCACTACAAGGGGTCGATCATTGCCTTGGTGACCCTTTCCAGGTCGTTTGGGTTACCAGAGGTAGCAAACTTGCTAGATCATGCTCAGAGCATGATGTAACAAGTTCGTCAATGCAGCGCTGACAGTTTGTAAAGCTCCTGCATAGTGGGACAAAGTAAAAAAACAAGTGAAAAAATATTTTCGAAAAAAAATAATAGCACAAAATAAACAAAAATGAAAATATATTGTACCCATAAATAAATACTTTTTACGAAAATAAAGTACTCATATTTGGTATCCCTGCATCCGTATCGAACCGACCTATAAAACCGACCCACTAGTTAATCCCGTTAATGAACACAGCAAAATAAACAAGACAAAAAGCAATGCTTTATCATCATATCGCCGAACAAAAAGCATTTAAAAGATGAATGTAAATAAAAATGATACTGCTGAAAACTTCATTTTGTCCTGCAAAAATACTGCCATACAGCTCCGTCAGTGGAAAAATAAAAGATATAGCTCTCAGAATAAAGCAATGCACAACATTTTTCTATAAAATATTTTTTGTGTAATAGCGCCAAAACATTGAAAAAATATAAATGAACTATTGCTGTAATCGTACTGACCAGAAGAATAAAGCCACTTTACTAATTTTACCACAAGTGGAACAACATTAAAAAAAAACAAAACAAAAAACAATTCCTGAATTGATGGTTTTTGTTCATTCTGCCCCCCTCCCCCCCCAAAAAAAAGTCAAAATAGAGAGCGATCAAAAAATGTCATGTGTGTGAAGATGGTACCAATAGAAACGTCAACTCGTCCTGCAAAAAACACATGACTCTGTGGGCTGCAATATTGAAAAATTATAGCTTTCAAAATGTGGTGATGCAAAAACTAGTTTTGGCAAGAAAAAAAGTGTGTCACAGCAGCCAAATATAAAAACACAATATAAATCTGATATTGCTGTAATCGCACTGACCCCAAGCATAAAGCTGTCTATTCACTTATACCGCACGAGGAATGGCGAAAAAAAATTAAAGAAACCAATTCTTCACTTGCTGTTGATTTGTTCATTCTGCATCCCAAAGATTACATTTATGCTGCGCTCTATGCTGAGTGCTTACACCGGGGTTTCCGTGTAAATCTCTGAAATATGTGATTCAGATGGAACCTCTGGAGGAAGATTCCCTATAATAAGGCAGATGGAGGCACTGTGGACACTGTCTAGCCTGTGATTTTGCGGCGGCGGTCTTTTTAGACATGTGTAAAAACAAGGTCCTCCACAGTTTTGTGTACTTCTGAAAAAAAGGACATCCCTGAACAGAGGTAACTCTGTTGCCTCATTATAGTGAATGGATCCTTTGAGGGTTTCATCTGCATCATGTCACTTGGAGATGTAAATGGAAACCTTAAATTAAGTGATCAGTGTAGAGCACAGGGTAACTGTGATCCCAAACATTATGTAAAATGTTCCCAATAAAAGCTTTAACTCAATCCACAAACAAGTCCCCACTCAGGTCCATCATCTGTCAATGGAAATATAGTGGGCTCTGGAAAATCAAAATGGCTCCTCGCCCCCAAAAGAAATTCAGCAAATTCTGCGCTCCCAAACCCAAATGCCCTTCTCCCTTCTGCCCCAAAGTGTGCCTAAACCACATTTAGAGTCCACATGTTTGGCATTTCTGTGGTGAAAAAAACATACTGATTACTACAACGGCAGTTTGGAATTTTCACTACTGCTGCTTTTTTCTGGAAAACACCCATGGAGTAAAAATCATCACTACACCTGTAGATAAATTCTCAAAGGGGTACAACTTGAGGGGGATTCTGCTCTTTATCAATTAGGGGCTCTGTGGAGAAACAGGGTCAGTGGGTGCTCTCGTCCGCTGGCCCAGCTGTCTTTAGCAAGACCGCATGGACCAGGGCTCATACCACTGAATGCCCCCTCTATCTCCCGGTGGGCAATACACTACACAGACAACACAGGGTTAAGGTAAAACAGTGTGGCAATACTTTATTGAACCACAACACACAATAGCAAACAGAACAATCTCAGCAATTACCCCAAGATAGTGCACATGACAGGGTCTTAAGGTACCGTCACACATAACGATATCGTTAACGATATCGTTGCTTTTTGTGACGTAGCAACGATATCGTTAACGAAATCGTTGTGTGTGACAGCGACCAACGATCAGGCCCCTGCTGGGAGATCGTTGGTCGCTGGGGGAAGTCCAGCACTTTATTTCGTCTTTGGATCTCCCACTGACATCGCTGAATCGGCGTGTGTGACGCCGATTCAGCGATGTCTTCACTGGTAACCAGGGTAAATATCGGGTTACTAAGCGCAGGACCGCGCTTAGTAACCCGATGTTTACCCTGGTTACCGTTGTAAATGTAAAAAAAAAAACACTACATACTTACATTCCGGTGTCTGGTCATGTCCCTCGCCTTTAGCTTCCCGCACTGACTGGTGAGCGCCGGCCAGCCGTAAAGTACAGCACAGCGGTGACGTCACCGCTGTACTTTACGGCCGGCGCTCAGTCAGTGCGGGAAGCTGACGGCGAGGGACATGACCAGACACCGGGAATGTAAGTATGTAGTGTTTTTTTTTTACATTTACATCGGTAACCAGGGCAAACATCGGGTTACTAAGCGCGGCCCTGCGCTTAGTAACCCAATATTTAACCTGGTTACCCGGGGACTTCGGGATCGTTGGTCGCTGGAGAGCTGTCTGTGTGACAGCTCTCTAGCGGCCAAACAGCGACGCTGCAGCGATCGACATCGTTGTCGGTATCGCTGCAGCGTCGCTTAGTGTGACGATACCTTTACTCTTCCGTTGTCTCGCCGGGATAATGGTAGATGTTATATCAGAGCTCCCAGGGTCGCTATTCCACCTGTGATATACACACAGAGAAGAGATATCGACAAGCGTAGGAAGATGACAGAACAGTCCATAGCTTCCATACAAGGTCAAAAGCCAGTTAACATGATGTCTGAGCTCCCAGGATCGCTATTCCACCTGTGATACACAGAGAAGAGGTAACGACAAGCGTAGGGGGATGACAGAGACCAGTCCATAGAGTCCGTACAATGTCAAAAGTCAGTTGACATGACGTCAGAGCACTCAGGGTCGCTATTCCACCTGTGATACACACAGAGAAGAGGTAATGACAAGCGTAGGGAGATGACCAAGAACTGTCCCTAGAGTCCATACAAGGTCCAAAGCCAGTTGACACGAGAGTCACCACCTGGCTTATCTGACCATCTCCATGGAACCAGGTGACCAGCGGGTCCAAAACCTGGCTTACTCCAAACATATCCATGGTTCAGAGATGGTTACTGGATCAGATCTGTGTCCTTCCAACCGGAGCCAAAAACCCCTAGGTTGTTTCCTATAGAATCATAGATCAGTGTCCCTCGTGATAGTGCCATGATGAATTGGCTGCAGTCCTTTCTCTTGTCTGTTGGGTGGTTTGCAGAATGTCCGGCTGCTAGCTCTTTGTTACTTCAGTCTCCCATGTTGTGATCTCTGAGTCTTCTTATACCCAAGACATGTAAGCTATTTTTAGAATTACCCAGGGTCCTTCAGTCCAACATCAAGATAAGGTAAACAATGTTGATGGGATCAAGAAGCACTATTAGCATATCAGAACACATCAATAAACAAAGCCTAACACACCCTATGTACAGTCACTATTACAGACACACAGCATGTTAGATATTATATCACTTGGCAAGTCTGTCTTCTTGACCCACCAGACATAAACACTAAAGGCCCCTTCACATTAAGCGACGCTGCAGCGATACCGACAACAATCCGGATCGCTGCAGCGTCGCTGTTTGGTCGCTGGAGAGCTGTCACACAGACCGCTCTCCAGCGACCAACGATGCCGGTAACCAGGGTAAACATCGGGTAACTAAGCGCAGGGCCGCGCTTAGTAACCCGATGTTTACCCTGGTTACCATCCTAAAAGTAAAAAAAACAAACAGTACATACTTACCTAACGCTGTCTGTCCTCCAGCGCTGTGCTCTGCACTCCTCCTGTACTGTCTGTGTGAGCACAGCGGCCGGAAAGCAGAGCGGTGATGTCACCGCTCTGCTTTCCGGCTGACCGACGCTCACAGCCAGTGCAGGAGGAGTGCAGAGCACAGCGCTGGAGGACAGACAGCGTTAGGTAAGTATGTACTGTTTGTTTTTTTTACTTTTAGGATGGTAACCAGGGTAAACATCGGGTTACTAAGCGCGGCCCTGCGCTTAGTTACCCGATGTTTACCCTGGTTACCAGTGAAGACATCGCTGGATCGGTGTCACACACGCCGATCCAGCGATGTCAGCAGGGAGTCCAGCGACGAAATAAAGTTCTGGACTTTCTTCAGCGACCAACGATCTCCCAGCAGGGGCCTGATCGTTGGTCGCTGTCACACATAACGATTTTATTAACGATATCGTTGCTACGTCACAAAAAGCAACGATATCGTTAACAATATCGTTATGTGTGAAGGTACCTTTAAATTCACAAGCCAATATACAGATAAAAAGCCAGTTCTTTTGGTTTGCAAAAACATGGTTGTCAGGGAAATTAAGATACAATCTGGTTTCTTCACAGACTCTGTATATGGAGGCCCCAAACTATTATAGGAAAATCTGCGCTCCAGGAGGCAAATAGAGCTCCGTCCCTCCTGTATCTCGTCGTAAGACATACTGTGTAGCTATATATAGGGTATTTCTACATTAAGCAGAAATTGTGGGACACATTTTTGTGCCATTTTTACCCATTTCCCAGTGTGAACATTTAAAATCTAGGATTGAAACAAAATTTTCGTAATTATTTCTTCTTCACTACCCACTGGTATAAAATTCTGTGACCCATCTGTGGTGTCAATATGATCACTGCACCCGTCAATGAATTAATTGAGAGGTGGAATTTGTAAAATCATGTCTGTTATGGGGAGTTCTGCTGTTCTGGCATCTCAAGGCCTCTGCCAATATGAAAAGACACCCTAAAATGTGTCCAGCAAAATCTTACCTCCAATATCTCTGCAGACTCTGGAACAAATTGGACAACAAATTTTCGGGTTCATTTTCTCCTGAAAATAAAAAAATGGGGCTAAAATAACATTTTTGTGGGCAAATATAGATTTTTTTTTTCACATCTCTACGTTATAAACTTATCTGAAGCACCTGGTGCTTGTGCTCACCACACATCTGGATACATTCCTTGAGGGGTCTAGTTTGCAAAATGGGGTCACTTGTGGGGTTTTTCCATTGTTTAGGCACATCAGGGGCTCTGCAAATGTGACATAACATACGTTAATTACTCCAGCAAATTTTGCATTCAAAAATTCAAATGGTGCTCCTTTCCTTCCGAGCCCTGGTTTTCCTCCACATATGGGGCATCAACGCACTCAGAAGAAATTGCATTTCATTTTGGGTTCCATTTTTTCCTGTTACGCTTGTGAAAATAAAAAAATTGCGCTTAAAGTAAAGTTTTTGTGAAAAAAGTTAAATGTTAATTTTTTCCTCACATTCTAAAAATTTCTGTGAAGCACCTGAAGGGTTAAGAAACTTCTTGAATGTGGTTTTCAACACATTGGGGGTGCAGTTTTTAGAATGGTGTCACTTTTGTTTGTTTTTGTCATTTATAGCTTCCCCCGCAAAGTCACTTGAAAAGTAATGTGTTCCCTCAAAAAAAAAAGTTTTGTAAATTTTGCTAAAAAAATTAGAAATTACTGGTCAACTTTTAACCCTTATAACTTCCTAACAAAAAAAATTATGTTTCAAAAGTTGTGGTAATGTAAGCTAGACATGTGGGAAATGTTATTTATTAACTATTTTGTGTGACAAAACTCTCTGATTTGTGGGGATAAAAATGAAAAGATTGAAAACTGCAACATTTTTTACATTTTCAGCAAATTTCTTTATTTTTTTTTAACAAATAAACACAAGTCATATCAAAGAAATGTTGCCACTGTTATGAAGTACAATATGTCATGAAAAAACATTCTCAGAATCAGTGGGATCTGTTGAAACGTTCCAGAGTTATTACCTCATAAATTGACACTGTATTGTAAAATTTGGCTTGATCATGAAGGCTTGGGGGCTGAAGGGGTTATTGTTCTATCTGTTACTGATGACCCCAGTTGTGCCATCCTGATCTTTGTGGATGTTTGCGGAACTTTATAACTTTTGTCTTGTTTTTATTAAATATTTAATAAAAATTCAGATATTTTAGATTTTTCTTTTAGATTTGTTCTGTGTTTTTGGTGCTGGATTGGAGATATTCTGTGATAAATCTCTGTATGTGACTATAATGGGACTGTGTGTCATACCGGGGGCAGGACGGGGCCATGACTGGATGTAATGATCATGTGACGCCGGTAACAGCTTCGGAGATTTCTTACATGGGATCTTTATGATGTTACATCATCATCTTCTCCCCATTCAGGTCCCTACAATATCGGATCCTCTCAGTGGAGATCTTCTATATAAGAGAATTCTCCTGAGTGACCCTACAAGGATGGATAGGGACAGGGACAAGATGGCAGAGAGGATATTACACCTCACCCTAGAGATCCTCTTCCGGCTTACTGGAGAGGTGAGAGATTCTGATGACGTCACATTACATCATTCTTATCTATGGGAATAACAGATGGACAGAACTGGAGAGGTGAGGACTCTGGAAATGTCTGTAGTGAGGTTTATTAATGTGTCTCTCCATAACCAGGATTACACAGTAGTGAAGAAGACCTCTAGTGAGCGCTGTCAGGCCCCTGTGTCTGAGGGATGGGGAAGACCCCTGAGCCCAATCACGGGGCCTCCACCTCACCCCCTGATACATGATGACATCAATGACCAGAAGATCCTAGAACTCACCTACAAGATGATTGAGCTGCTGACTGGAGAGGTGACACTGCTGGGAATGCTGGGACATTATACAGCAACACTATGGAGGGATTGGGGGGATGACGGTATCATTGTATGTGTCAGGTTCCTATAAGGTGTCAGGATGTCGCCATCTATTACTCCATGGAGGAGTGGGAGTATTTAGAAGAACACAAAGATCTGTACAAGGACATCATGATGGAGGTTCCCCAGCCCCTCACATCACCAGGTAATAGACAGAACTAAATACACACAGCCTATAATTATCTGTATGTAATGAATTAATTCAGTCCCTGTATGTGTTTCCTCCAGTTCTATCCAGTGAGAGGACAACACCAGAGAGATGTCCCCGTCCTCTTCTTCCTCAGGACTGTAAACAAGAAGATCCCGATGTTCCTCAGGATCATAAGGTAGATGGAGAGAAGGTGCCATGAGATCTCCCCTATGATATGTAGGGGACTGTGAAGGTCTTGTATTACGTCTTGTTTTATCCACCAATATTATACAATATTATGGACAATTTATTAGAGACATTTGTTCTCTCCGAATTGAACATTTTCTATATGGAAATTAGAACCATGAACCCAGGGTTCAGCAGAAAATGAAGCAATCAGTGTGAATACACATTGTAAAATTGCGCAATGCTAGGGTCTGGGCTAGTATTTCAACAATTTGTCAACCTCATGAGCAGCAGTTCCAATTACACCTCTACAAGCATTTATGATGCACTTGTACGTAAATCTATTTTATGTTTTTATATCAGCCTCATGCATATTAGTGCGCTTTGGATAAGTCTCTATGAGCTTTCCACATTTTGCCACTGGATTGTTGCCCATTCCTCAAGGCAAAACTGCTCCAACTCCTTCAGCTTAGATGGTTTCATTTGGTGAATAGCAAACTTCAAGTCTCATCACAGATTCTCAATATGATTAAGATCTGGGCTTTGATTAGGTCTCTCCAAAACATTTACATGTTTCCCTTTAAACCACTACTTTTGCAGTATTCGTTGGGTCATTGTCTTGTTAGATGGCGAACCTCCGCCCCTAGTCTCAAATTACTAATAAACTGAAATGGTTTTGCTCAAACATATTCCTTTATTTTGCACCATCCATCTTCCATTCGACTCAGACAATTTTCCCTGTTCTTGCTTCTGAAAATCATCCCCACAGCATGATGATGCCACCACCATGTTTCACTGTGGGAATGGTGTTCTTGGGGTGATGATTTGTGTCGGTTTGGTACCAAGCATAGCGTTTACCTTGGTAGCTAAAAAGTTAAATTTTAGTCTCATATGACCACAGAACCTTCCTCCATAAAGGCCACCTTTATGGAGTGTACGGCTTATTGTGGTTGTATGGACAGATACTCCACTGTCTGCTTGGGAATTCTGCAGCTCCTTCAGGGTTACCTTGGGTTTTTGTGCTGCCTCTCTGATTAATGCCCTCCTTTCCCGGGCTGAGAATTTTGGTAGGTTGCGGTCCCATGCTTTTTCCATTTGATGATAATGCATTTGATGGTGCTCAGGGGGATCATCAGTTTAGGATATTTTTTATAACCCAACCCTGACTTGTACTTCTATAAACAACTTTGTCCTAGCTTGTTTAGAGTTCTCCTTGGTCTTCATTGTGTCATTTGGTTAGTGGTGCCTCTTGCTTAACCCCTTCACAACCTTGGACGTATCCATACGTCCAGGTTGGTAAGTGCTTACCGTATTGGACGTATTGATACCTAATGGTGATTTTGTTCTTACAGGAGCAGTCGCAACCGGGTGTCTCACTGCCGCTCCCTGCAGTTTAACCCCCTAAATGCTGCAATCGATATCAATCTCAACATTTAAAAGACAGGAAGAGAGAGAGAGCCCCCATTGCCCTCTGATCAGTGACCCCGCAACTCCATCGCGGAGGCCCTATCGTTGCCATGGTGACCCGATGTCATGATGACATCTGGGTTACCAGACTTTAGCAAGTTAGTTAGATCATGCGCAGTGATCTAACTAACTTGTGTCATTGCAGCACTGACAGTTGCAAAGCATAGCATGATCCTGCATTGCAATGCTTTATAACTATAATCAGAATGCTGATAGGCAAAGTCCCACTAAGAAAAAAAGTTTTAAAAAATGTTGTAAAAATATAAATAAAAAAAATTCAGGTACTTCCCTGCACGTCTGTTCCCCGGCGCCAGCAGCTTCTTCCTGTAATGAGCGGTCACATGCTTTGGCATCATACTGCTGAACAAAAAGTGGAATAAAATGTGATAAAAAAACAATTTGTAAATAAAAATGGTACAGTTGTACTTCAAAAAAACAAGCTGTTATACAGCTCCATAAGTGGAGAAATAAAAAAGTTATAGCTCTCAGAATACAGCTATGCAAAAATAATTATTTTTTGTATAAAATTGTTTTTATTGTGTAAAAGTGTGGATTAGAACTGACCTAAAGAATAAAGTCGTCTAATCATTTATACCTCACAAGGAACAGCGTAAAAAATAAATAAAACCATTTCTTCACCTGCTGTTGATTTGTTCATTCTGCATCCCAAAGATCGCAATAAGGCTCGGCTCATATCGCAGGTCTGCGACTAAAAGCTGTTTGATTATTTTCATCTAATTTCCATATATTTTGGTGTGCTGAAAACGAAAAAAATATATAGAAAAAAATCCTGGACGTCAGGATTTGCCACAAAATGCAAACTTATCTTCAAATTTAATATATTTTTCTCAATTTTTGGTATTTTTTTTATCTTAGGGTTTCGAAAGTCAAAATTACTATTAATTAACCCCTCTGTGACCTTAGACGTACTATCCCGTCGAGGTGCCCTGGGCTTATCTGACCCTGGACGGGATAGTACGTCATAGCCGATCGGCCGCGCTCACGGGGGGAGCGCGGCCGATCGCGGCCAGGTGTCAGCTGCTTATCGCAGCTGACATCCGGCACTATGTGCCAGGAGCGGTCACGGACCGCCCCCGGCACATTAACCCCTGGCACACCGCGATCAAAGATGATCGCGATGTGCCGGCGGTGCAGGGAAGCACCGCGCAGGGAGGGGGCTCCCTGCGGGCTTCCCTGAGCCCCCCGCAGCAACGCGATGTGATCGCGTTGCTGCGAGGGTCTCCTCACCTCCCTCCCTGCTCGAGCCCCGGATCCAAGATGGCCGCGGATCCGGGTCCTGCAGGGAGGGAGGTGGCTTCACAGAGCCTGCTTAGAGCAGGCACTGTGAAGGCTGCAGCGCTGCATGTCAGATCAGTGATCTGACAGAGTGCTGTGCAAACTGTCAGATCACTGATCTGTGATGTCCCCCCCTGGGACAAAGTAAAAAAGTAAAAAAATTTTTTTCCAAATGTGTAAAAAAAATAAAAAAAAAATATTCCAAAATAATGAAAAAAAAAAAAAATATTATTCCCATAAATACATTTCTTCATCTAAATAAAAAAAAAAAACAATAAAAGTACACATATTTAGTATCGCCGCGTCCATAACGACCCGACCTATAAAACTGTCCCACTAGTTAACCCCTTCAGTAAACACCGTAAGAAAAAAAAAAAACGAGGCAAAAAACAACGCTTTATTATCATACCGCCGAACAAAAAGTGGAATAACACGCGATCAAAAGGACAGATATAAATAACCATGGTACCGCTGAAAGCGTCATATTGTCCCGCAAAAAAAGAGCCGCCATACAGCATCATCAGCAAAAAAATAAAAAAGTTATAGTCCTGAGAATAAAGCGATGCAAAAATAATTATTTTTTCTGTAAAATAGTTTTTATCGTATAAAAGCACCAAACCATAAAAAAATGATATAAATGAGGTATCGCTGTAATCGTACTGACCCGAAGAATAAAACTGATTTATCAATTTTACCAAACGCGGAACGGTATAAACGCCTCCCCCAATAGAAATTCATGAATAGCTGGCTTTTGGTCATTCTGCCTCACAAAAATCGGAATAAAAAGCGATAAAAAAATGTCACGTGCCCAAAAATGTTTTCAATAAAAACGTCAACTCGTCCCGCAAAAAACAAGACCTCACATGACTCTGTGGACCAAAATATGGAAAAATTATAGCTCTCAAAATGTGGTATTGCAAAAAATATTTTTTGCAATGAAAAGGGTCTTTCAGTGTGTGACGGCTGCCAATCATAAAAATCCGCTAAAAAACTCGCTATAAAAGTAAATCAAACCCCCCTTCATCACCCCCTTAGTTAGGGAAAAATAAAAAAAAATGTATTTATTTCCATTTTCCCATTAGGGCTAGGGTTAGGGCTAGGATTAGGGTTAGGGTTAGGGCTAGGGTTAGGGCTAGGGTTAGGGCTAGGGCTAGGGTTAGGGCTAGGGTTAGGGCTAGGGCTAGGGTTAGGGTTAGGGCTAGGGTTAGGGCTAGGGTTAAGGTTAGGGTTAGGGCTAGGGTTAGGGCTAGGGTTAGGGCTAGGGTTAGGGCTAGGGTTAGGGCTAGGGTTAGGGTTAGGGCTAGGGTTAGGGCTAGGGTTAGGGTTAGGGCTAGGGTTAGGGTTAGGGTTAGGGCTAGGGTTAGGGTTAGGGTTGGGGCTACAGTTAGGGTTGGGGCTAAAGTTAGGGTTAGGGTTTAGATTACATTTACAGTTGGGAATAGGGTTGGGATTAGGGTTAGGGGTGTGTCAGGGTTAGAGGTGTGGTTAGGGTTACCGTTGGAATTAGGGTTAGGGGTGTGTTTAGATTAGGGTTTCAGTTATAATTGGGGGGTTTCCACTGTTTCGGCACATCAGGGGCTCTCCAAACACGACATGGCGTCCGATCTCAATTCCAGCCAATTCTGCGTTGAAAAAGTAAAACAGTGCTCCTTCCCTTCCGAGCTCTCCTGTGTGCCCAAACAGGGGTTTACCCCAACATATGGGGTATCAGCGTACTCAGGACAAATTGGACAACAACTTTTGTGGACCAATTTCTCCTGTTACCCTTGGGAAAATACAAAACTGGGGGCTAAAAAATAATTTTTGTGGGAAAACAAAAAGATTTTTTATTTTCACGGCTCGGCGTTATAAACTGTAGTGAAACACTTGGGGGTTCAAAGTTCTCACAACACATCTAGATAAGTTCATTGAGGGGTCTAGTTTCCAATATGGGGTCACTTGTGGGGGGTTTCTACTGTTTAGGTACATTAGGGGCTCTGCAAACGCAATGTGACGCCTGCAGACCAATCCATCTAAGTCTGCATTCCAAATGATGCTCCTTCCCTTCCGAGCCCTCCCATGCGCCCAAACGGAGGTTCCCCCCCACATATCGGGTATCAGCGTACTCAGGACAAATTGGACAACAACATTTAGGGTCCAATTTCTCCTGCTAACCTTGGAAAAATACAAAACTGGGGGCTAAAATATAATTTTTGTGGAAAAAAAAATATTTTTTATTTGCATGGCTCTGCGTTATAAACTGTAGTGAAATACTTGGGGGTTCAAAGCTCTCACAACACATCAAGATGAGTTCCTTAGGGGGTCTACTTTCCAAAATGGTGTCACTTGTGGGGGGTTTCTACTGTTTAGGTACATTAGGGGCTCTGCAAACGCAATGTGACGCCTGCAGACCATTCCATCTAAGTCTGCATTCCAAATGGCGCTCCTTCCCTTCCGAACCCTCCCATGCGCCCAAACGGTGGTTCCCCCCCACATATGGGGTATCAGCGTACTCAGGACAAATTGGACAACAACTTTTGGGGTCCAATTTCTCCTGTTACCCTAGGGAAAATACAAAACTGGGGGCTAAAAAATAATTTTTGTGGGAAAAAAATTTTGTTTTATTTTTATGGCTCTGCATTATAAACTTCTGTGAAGCCCTTGGTGGGTCAAAGTGCTCACCACACATCCAGATAAGTTCCTTAGGGGGTCTACTTTCCAAAATGGTGTCACTTGTGGGGGGTTTCAATGTTTAGGCACATCAGTGGCTCTCCAAACGCAACATGGCGTCCCATCTCAATTCCTGTCAATTTTGCATTGAAAAGTCAAACGGCGCTCCTTCCCTTCCGAGCTCTCCCATGCGCCCAAACAGTGGTTTACTGCCACATATGGGGTATCAGCGTACTCAGGACAAATTGGACAACAACTTTTGAGGTCCAATTTCTTCTCTTACCCTTGGAAAAATAAAAAATTGGGGGCAAAAATATAATTTTTGTGAAAAAATATGATTTTTTATTTTTACGGTTCTGCATTATAAACTTCTGTGAAGCACTTGGTGGGTCAAAGTGCTCACCACACATCCAGATAAGTTCCTTAGGGGGTCTACTTTCCAAAATGGTGTCACTTGTGGGGGGTTTCAATGTTTAGGCACATCAGTGGCTCTCCAAACGCAACATGGCGTCCCATCTCAATTCCTGTCAATTTTGCATTGAAAAGTCAAATAGCGCTCCTTCCCTTCCGAGCTCTCCCATGCGCCCAAACAGTGGTTTACTGCCACATATGGGGTATCAGCGTACTCAGGACAAATTGGACAACAACTTTTTGGGTCCAATTTCTCCTGTTACCCTTGGTAAAATAAAACAAATTGGAGCTGAAGTAAATTTTTTGTGTGAAAAAGTTAAATGTTCATTTTTATTTAAACATTCCAAAAATTCCTATTAAACACCTGAAGGGTTAATAAACTTCTTGAATGTGGTTTTGAGCACCTTGAGGGGTGCAGTTTTTAGAATGGTGTCACACTTGGGCATTTTCTATCATATAGACCCCTCAAAATGACTTCAAATGAGACGTGGTCCCTAAAAAAAAATGGTGTTGTAAAAATGAGAAATTGCTGGTCAACTTTTAACCCTTATAACTCCCTAACAAAAAAAAAAATTGGTTCCAAAATTATGCTGATGTAAAGGAGACATGTGGGAAATGTTACTTATTAAGTATTTTGTGTGACATATCTCTGTGATTTAATTGCATAAAAATTCAAAGTTTGAAAATTGCGAAATTTTCAAAATTTTCGCCAAATTTCCGTTTTTTTCACAAATAAACGCAGGTACTATCAAAGAAATTTTACCACTATCATGAAGTACAATATGTCACGAGAAAACAATGTCAGAATCACCAGGATCCGTTGAAGCGTTTCGGAGTTATAACCTCATAAAGGGACAGTGGTCAGAATTGTAAAAATTGGCCTGGTCATTAACGTGCAAACCACCCTTGGGGGTAAAGGGGTTAATTCACATCAATGTATTGAAGATATACAATGCCAAAAAAATATAACTTTCAAAGAAAAGAACTTTCAGAGTGAGCTAATGAAACCAGCATCAACATGTTGCAAGCTGAACGAGCAGGCTCTGACATGCCGGGGCTTGATTCAATTGTTTTATCTTGGTTCTCGCCTGTTTGCACTTTTTCATCTCAATTCGTGTTAACTTGTCATATTCAACCGTGTTTCCCAAAATTAGCATTATGGCTCAGCGGGAGTGTATTAATTCGCCTGACAGTTTCTGTTACATTTGTGGTGAATATACAGTGTTGAAGCAACAGCTGAATATTACAAACTTTGTGAAAAAAGTATACTTCGCTTATTTCGGACTAAAGCTTGGAGATCAAGATAAAGCTTGGGCACCTCATAAAGTGTGCAAATGGTGTGTTGAGGACCTCCAAAATTGGTTCAAGGGTAAGAAAAAAGCTTTCCGTTATGGGATTCCTATGGTATGGCGAGAGCAAAAGAAACATAGTGACGATTGTTACTTTTGTTCATGCGATGTGAAAGGGTATAATTCAAAATGGAAGCATTCCATTTCATACCCCAATATTCACTCAGCAATTTATCCCATCCCCCATGGCACAGATATACCAGTACCCAAGGCCCCTGATACCTTGGAAGAGAAAACTAGCTCCGATGAAGGTGGAGTCATACCTGAACCAGATGATGAATCAAGTTCTGACTTTGAAGATGATACAAGAACAAAATTGTTTTCCCAGGAGGAGATGAATGATTTGGTAAGAGACTTGAATCTTCCCAAAGATGCCGCTGAGTTACTCTGATCAAGGCTCAAAAGCAAGAATTTATTGTTGCCAGGAGTGTCTTTTTCATGGTTCAGACATCGTGAAAACGAGTTGGTTCCTTACTTTGCTCAGGAAGATAAGTTGGTTTATTGCATCGATGTCGAAGGTTTGATGGGTCAATTCAAAATCCAATATGATTCAGTGCAATGGCGTCTTTTTATAGACTTCAAAAAGAAGTCCCAAAGCAGTTTTACTCCACAACGGCGGTTTTTATGCTTCCATCCCTGTAGGTCATTCTGTACACCTCAAGAAAACCTACGAGAACTTGGAATTGGTTCTTCGTAAACTTAAATATGAAGACCACGGTTGGCAAGTGTGCGGGGATTTGAAAGTCTTGTGCATGCTGCTCGGGCAACAAGCTAGTTATACCAAATACCCTTGTTTTCTGTGTCTATGGGACCGACGAGACCGACAAAATCACTGGACCAAGAAGAAATGGCAGCTGAGGGTGCTCACAGTTAGTGAAAAAAATGTCCTCCGAGAAACTTTGGTTCCTCCCCATAAAGTTATTCTACCACCTCTTCACATAAAATTGGGATTGATGAAGCAATTCATAAGATCACTTCCAAAAGATGGAGAATGCTTCAAATACTTGGTCACCAAGTTTCCAGGCCTCTCGGAGGCAAAATTGAAGGAAGGTGTATTCGTCGGACCAGACATTAAAAGGCTTATAGCTGATCAAGAGTTTATCAATATCATGATGCATCCTCAAAAAGAAGGGTGGTTTGCATTTAAAGAGGTCGTAGAGAAATTTTTAGGCAATAACAAAGACCCTGACTATAAAAAAAATCGTCGGACGAATGCTGAAAGCATTTCAAGCTTTAGGATGCCTGATGAGTTTGAAAGTGCATGTCCTCCATTCCCACCATGACAACTTTCCTGAAAATTTGGGAGCTGTGAGTGAAGAGCAAGATGAACAATTCCACCAGGACATTAAAGAGATGGAAAGAAGATACCAGGGAAGATGGAGCATTACAATGATGGCAGACTACTGTTGGACGCTTCAGAGAGATATTCCAGATGCTACTCACAAACGTAAATGTACCAAGAGAAGCCTCACAGGGAAAAAGAATCGATTGTTGTTAGTGAGTTAAAAAATTATTTTCATGAAAAATTTGTAATAAAATAATTTTAAGAGTCTATTTTCATTAATTTTGAGGTATTTTCTTATTTAACATAGTTACTTAAATTGTCAGAAAACATGATGTCCTATGACAAAACAAAGGTCATCTTCGGATTCAGCGCACTTAAAAACCTAAAGATTACATGGAATAACCAAAACAGCTCTTGAAAAAATTTTCTTTTCTGATCTGTGTATTTATCCTGCTCTCTACGCTGAGCACTTACACTGAAGGCAGATGGAGTCACTGTGGACGCTGTCTGTCCTGTCTTTCGGCTGTGTCTGTCTTTTTAGGCGTGCATAAAAGCACAGTTGGTCAGAGTTTTGTGCACTTCTGAAAAGGACACTGCTGAATAGAGGCCAGACCAAGTAACTGCTGCCTCGTTATAGTGAATAGATCCTTCTGGGTTTCATCTGAATCATGTCACTTGGAGATTAAGATGGAAACCCTGAAGTAAGTGCTCAGCACAAAACAGTGGATAAATGTGATCCAAAATACCATGTAAAATGTTCCTAACAAAAGCTTCAAATCAATCCATAAAAAAACCCCTACTCAGGTCCTTTAACTGTCAATGGAATTATAGGGGTCTTCCACATTATTCATAGCATAAAGGCTCTGGAAAAGTGAAATACGCTCCCAAATCCAAATGGGAAAATTTTTTGCAGCTCAATGTAATAAATTTCTGTGAGGCACCTGTGGGTTCAAGGTGCTCACCACACATCTAGATAAGTTCTTTGATGGGTCTAGTTTACAAAATGGGGTCACTTGTGAGGGTTTCCACTGTTTAGGCACATCAAGGGCTCTCCAAACGTGACACATGGCATTATTCCAGACAATTTTGCATTCAAAAAGTCAAACTGTGCTTCTTTCCTCCCAAGCCCTGCCGTGCGTACAAACAGTACTTTTTCCCCATATTGGGTATCGACATACCGTATATACTCGAGTATGAGCCGAGAATTTCAGCCCATTTTTTTCAGGCTGAAATTGCCCCTCTCGGCTTATACTCAAGTCATTCCCAGGGGTCGGCAGGGGAGGGGGAGCGGCAGCTGTCTAATCATACTCACCTGCTCCTGGCCCAGTACCTGCACGTCCCTGGTTCTCCAGGCGCCGGCAGCTTCTTCCAGCGTTGAGCGGTCACATGGTACCGCTCACTACAGTAATGAATATGGACCCGACTCCACTACCATAAGGGTGGAGCCGCATATTCATTACTGTAATGAGCGAGAACCAGGGACGTGTAGGGACGGCGCCAGGAGCAGGTGAGTATAACGGGGGCATTGCGCGATATTCACCTGTCCGCGTTCCACCGCCGGGCTCCATCTTCCGCGTCCTCTGCAGTGATGCTCAGGTCACAGGGCGCAATGATGCGATTAGTGTGGAACGCGGAAAGGTGACTATAGCAAGTGCTGGGGGCCTGAGCGACGAGAGGTGAGTATGTGATTTTTTTTTTATCGCAGCAACAGCATATGGGGCAAATGTCTGTATAAAGCATCATATGGGGCCATAATCAGCATTTGTGGAGTATTATACAGGGCAAATGTCTGTATGGAGCATCTTATGGGGCCATAATCAGCATTTGTGGAGCATTATATGGGGCAAATGTCTGTATGGAGCATCTTATGGGGCCATAATCAGCATTTGTGCAGCATTATATGTGGCAAATGTCTGTATGGAGCATCTTATGGGGCCATAATCAGCATTTGTGGAGCATTATATGTGGCAAATGTCTGCATGGAGCATCTTATGGGGCCATAATCAGCATTTGTGGAGCATTATATGGGGCAAATGTCTGCACGGAGCATCTTATGGGGCCATAATCAGCATTTGTGGAGCATTATATGGGGCAAATGTCTGTATGGAGCATCTTATGGGGCCATAATCAGCATTTGTGCAGCATTATATGGGGCAAATGTCTGTATGGAGCATCTTATGGGGCCATAATCAGCATTTGTGCAACATTATATGGGGCAAATGTCTGTATGGAGCATCTTATGGGGTCATAATCAACATTTGTGCAGCATTATATGGGGCATATTTTAATATGGAGCATCTTATGGGGCCCATCATGAACTGTATGGAGCATTATATGGGGCTCCTGATTCAATATGGATATTCAAAAACACTTAACCTACTGATGTCTCAATTAATTTTACTTTTATTGGTATCTATTTTTATTTTTGACATTTACCAGTAGCTACTGCATTTCCACCCTAGGCTTATACTTGAGTCATTAAGTTTTCCCAGTTTTTTGTGGCAAAATTAGGGGTCTTGGCTTATACTCGGTTCGGCACATACTCAGTAGAAATTTCACAACAAATTTTGGGGACCATTTTCTCCTGTTACTCTTTTGAAAATAAAGAAATTTGGGTCTAAAGTAAAATTATTGTGAAAGAAAAAGTTAAATGATCATTTTTTCTCTCCACATTGCAGCATTTCCTGTGAAGCACCTGAAGGGTTAATAAACTTCTTGAATGTGGTTATGAGCACCTTGAAGGATGCAGTTTTTAGAATGGTGTCAATTTCCTTAAAAGTCACTTCAAATGTGATGTAGTCCCTAAAAAATGGTTTTGTAAATTATGCTTGAAAAGTTCAAAATCACAGGTCAACTTTTAACCCTTTTAACTTTCTAGCAAAAACATTATGTTTCAAAAAATTGTGCTAATTGAAGTAGACATGTGGAAAATGTTATTAAGTATTTTGGGCGATATAATTCTCTGGTTTAAGGGCATAAAAACTAAAAGTTTGAAAATTACAAAATTTTCACCAAATTTCCGATTTTTTCACAAATAAATGCAAGTCATATCGAACAAATTTTACCACTATCATGAGTACAATATGTCACAAGAGAACAATCTCAGAATCAGTGGGATCTGTTGAAGCCTTCCAGAGTTATTACCACATAAGGTGACGCTGGACAGGATTGTAAAATTTGGCCTAGTGTTGCAGCCTATGTGGCCTTTCAGAAAAGCTTTGTATATGCTGACAGACCATGTGACACTTAGGGTATGTTCCCACGGTCAGTAAACGCTGCAGGTTGGACGCTGCGTACATCCGCAGTTGCTAGATGTTACAGCATGGTGGACGTGATTTCAAGAAATCCCATCTTCACTATGCGTGCATGGACGCCTCCGGCTTCCCTGCGAAGACGGACATGTGGCGCGTCTTTCCAGACCGCAGCATGTCTATTTAACTTGCGGAGATGCTCAGTCTCCGCAAGATAAATATCACAGTCCAATGTATAGGACACGGTGATTCCGAACAGTTCAATGAACACATGCGGAATCGCGTGCGTACAAAAGCTGGCAGCGCTTTGGACGCAGCGGACATATGCTGCATTCAAAGCGCTGCCGGTTACTGACCGTGGGAATATACCCTTAGATTTCACACAGGAGGACTTTCTTTCACTGTTACCTTCATTAACTTATGAAGGTAATTGCTTGCATCAGAAATTTGTTGGGGCTTCTTCGCAAAAGGGTTGAATACATATGCACATGCCAAATTTTAGTTATTTGGTCCCATAAATATAATTGATGCCTATATTTTTCTCACTTCACTTCACCAACTTAGACTATTTAGTGCTGATGCATCACACACAAATCAAATTACAAAAATATTTAAACACAGATTGTAATATAACAAAATGAGTAAAAAGCCAAGGAGGGTGAATACATTAACAAGCCACTGTATGCAGTGTGACCTCTGCTCATGGGCTTTTTACATATAAATGTGTCTAGAAAATACTGAGAAGGTAAAATTGAGGAAAAGCATCCAACAAAAATTGATTTGAGGACGTAAACAACTCTGAGAAGATTACAAATCGTTCCGATCAACAGCTGAAGCAAAGTCATGTAAGTTGGCTAGTGTCTAACTAATGTGTCTGAATGCACACGTCCTTCCTTAGCAAGGATGGGCTATAACACCAGTTCCATTGAGATTGATGTCTAAGGAAAATAGAAAAAACTAAACGTCATAGGGCAAAGGAGCAATCCTGTCAGGATGGGCCAATATTTCTGATGAACTATTTCTTCTCTTAATGGAATCTATGACGCAATGAATTGCTGAGGTTCTGAAGACCAAAGAAGACCCTATGTGCTACTAGATGGATGTCTCTGATAATGTGACCATTCAGTGTATGTTTTATACCTGTTGGAGATGTCAGGATAAAGCTGCTCATAAACATTAGATGTTGTCTGGATCTTCTCACAATTTTCTAGTTATGGAGACTACGGCTTAGAACTAGGAGCCAACAAGATGGATTTATATCGAAGCCCTGCAGATATGTGATAACTACTGCTGTTATTTTTGGTCATCATATTAAGTTTTCATCTGTCTGTGACTTTTCCAATATTTGTTTCAGGGTAAAGATCTGACCCATATTAATACTACAGAGACATATGTGAAGGGTGATGAGCGGTGTAAAGAGGAGATTCCTACAGATAACCGCACAGGTGAGTAGTGACCACTAAATGCAGAGAAGTCACAGATTCTACTCTGTTATTATTTGTAGAATTAGATGTTTAACTTGATACCATAAATTCACACAATATCTTTTCATGTGGATAAATAATATTAATATAGATACTACTTTTAAAATTGTAACGCTTAAATAAAAGAGTTTTTTTTCCACCATTTTGTCGGTAATAGGGAGATGTTTGTATTCACAGTCCTGTGTAACGCTGTGCTTAGTGGATGTCTCTAACTATAGTTCAGATGATTGATAGTGTCAGGGAAAACAGAAACATTACCAGTCTGCATTACCGGACTGCACTGTTATGTTTAAGAGATAGCCGCCACTCACTATACACAGAGCAGTGACTGAACTGTACGGGCGCCGGCGCCACCCTATGACTTAAACCTGAACACTGCTAGAAGGAATAAAGTTCATTTTATCCCCGGAGTGTTCGGCTATGTGCAGGCACCGGCCAGCATAGTAACACTATTAACCTGTAATTAACCCCACATCTGAAGCTTAATAGCATTTTCTTATGGCAGGTTCCCTTTAAGTGACAGTCGAGCCTGCACTACCCTCAGCTGTTTAATCCCCTAAATGCCATGATCGATATCAATCATAGCATTTGGGAGGCAAGTAGAGGGAGATTACTTCCTTTCTCACGCAATAGGCAACACCGGAACGTCAATGCGTTGCTGCTGATCGTTGTCATGGCAACCTGAGGTCGTCATGAAGACTTTCGGGTCTGCCAGCTATGGTGGTCTGTTTAGATCATGCACTCAGTATGGTCTAAGAGGCTTCTGTCAGTGTAACACTGACAGGTATAATGCATTGCAATACTAGCAATGCGTTATGGCAGCGATCAGAGAAATAAGTTAGTCTCATAGAGAGACTAAGTAAACAAGTTTTAAAAAGTTTAAAAAGATTAGAAACAAATGTAAAGGATATTATACCAAAAAATACGTTACTGGAAAGACCTTCAGTGAACAAAAGTAAATAATATGGCAAAAAAACTATGCTTTTTCATCATACCTCCATACAAAAAGTGTAATAAAATGCAGTCTAAAAGTCAAATGTAGAAAAAAAAGAGTGGTATCGCTGACCATGTAATCTTGTCCAGCAAAAAACAAGCCACCATACAGCTCCATCACTAGAAAAATAAAAAATGTATAGTTTTCAGAATTAAACAATGCAAAAACAATTCCTAAATTGCTGGTTTTAGTTCATTATTAGTGATGAGCGAATATACTCGTTACTCGAGATTTTGTCGAGCATGCTCTGGTGTCCTCCGAATATTTTTTAGTACTCGGAGATTTTGTTTTTCTTGCCGCAGCTGAATGATTTACATGTGTTAGCCAGCTTAAGTACATGTGTAGGTTGCCTTTCAACAGTTCAGTGAATCGCCTGAAGGTTAGAAAAGCTCACTATCCCCCTTAATGAATTCCTTAAGAGGTGTAGTTTCCAAAATGGGGTCACTTGTGTGGGTTTCTGCTGTTTTGGCATGTTAGCAACTCTTCAAATTTGACTTGGCATCGGCAAACTATTCCAGCCAAAATTGCGCTCTAGAATTCAATTGGCACTTCCCTTTTGGAGCACCTAAACATTAGTTTTCCACCACATATGGGGTATCGGCGTACTCAGGAGAAATTGAATAATACATTTTGGGGTCTTCTGAAAAGGAAAAACTTGGGGCTAAAGCAACCCTTTTGCAGGAATTTTTTTTTTTTCATTTTCACTGCTCAACATTTTAAAATTCTGTGAAGCACCTCAGGGGCTTTGCAAATGCAACATGGTATCCACTATCGATCCCAGCAAATTTTGCATTCCAAAAGCCAAATGGTGCAACATCCCTTCCAAGCCCTGCCATGAACCTAATCAGTAGCATTCCACCACATATGAGGAGTGATGAGCGAGTATACTCGTTGTTCGGGTTTGCCCAAGCACGCTCAGTTGGCCTTAGAGTATTTGTGAGTGCTTGGAGATTTAGTTTTCGTTGCCTCAGCTGCATGATTTGCAACTGCTAGACAGCTTGAATACATGTGGGGATAACCTAGCAACTAGGCAAATCATGCAGCTGTGTCGAGAAAAACTAAATTTCCGAGCACTCACAAATACTCGGAGACCACTTGAGCATGCTCTGGCAAACCCGAGCAACGAGTATACTCGCTCATCACTACATATGAGGTGTCGGTGTACTCAGGAGAAATTGCTCAAATAGTTGTATGGTCCATTTTCTCCTGTTACCCTTGTGAAAATGAAAAATTTGGGAGTAAAGCAATGTTTTTGCCGAAAAAAATTTTTTTTTTGTTTTTACTGCTCAATGTTATAAATATCTTTGAAGCATCTATGGGTTCAAGGTGCTCATCACACCTCGAACTATGTTTCTTGAGGGGGTGTAGTTTCCAAAATGGGGTCACTTGTGGGGTTTTCTGTTGTTTTCGCATACATAAAAAGCATGGACTTTTTGGGGAAAAAACTTGCTGTCGGTGGCATAAAAGCCTGTAGCTCTGTGCCATATAAACCTTGAACTCTGGCAAAAAATCCTATTGCTTTGTTGCATAGAAACCTTGTTCTCTGTAGCAAAAAATCATATTGTTCTGTGCCATATAAAACTTGTACTTTGTGGCAAAAAAAATCATATTGTTATGTGCCATATAAAACTTGTACTCTGGTGAAAAATCCAAAAATCCTATATGGCTCTGAGCCATATAATCCTCGTACTCTGAGGAAAAAGGTCCTAATACTCTGTGCCATATAAACATCGATCTCTGAGGAAAAAGGTCCTATTACTCTGTGCCATATAAACCTCGTTTTCTGAGGAAAAAGGTCCTAATACTCTGTGCCATATAAACCTCTTACTCTGAGAAGAAAGGTCCTATTGCTCTGTGCCATATAAACCTCGTACTCTGAGGAAAAAGGTCATATTGCTCTGTGCCATATAAACCTCGCACTCTGAGGCAAAAAATCCTATTGCTCTGTGCCATATAAACCTTGTACTCTGAGGAAAAAGGTCCTATTACTCTGTGCCATATAAACCTCAATCTCTGAGGAAAAAGGCCCTATTACTCTGTGCCATATAAACCTCGTTCTCTGAGGAAAAAGGTCCTATTGCTCTGTGCCATATAAACCTCGCACTCTGAGGCAAAAAACCCTAGTGCTCTGTGCCATATAAACCTCGTACTCTGAGGAAAAAGGTCCTATTACTCTGTGCCATATAAACCTCGTTCTCTGAGGAAAAAGGCCCTAATACTCTGTGCCATATAAACCTCGTTCTCTGAGGAAAAAAGCCCTATTGCTCTGAGCCATATAAACCTCGTACTCTGAGGAAAAAGGTCCTATTACTCTGTGCCATATAAACCTCATTCTCTGAGGAAAAAGGTCCTAATACTCTGTGCCATATAAACCTCGATCTCTAAGGAAAAAGGTCTTATTACTCTGTGCCATATAAACCTCGTTTTCTGAGGAAAAAGGTCCTAATACTCTGTGCCATATAAACCTCGTACTCTGAGGAAAAAGGTCCTATTACTCTGTGCCATATAAACCTCGTTTTCTGAGAAAAAAGGTCCTAATACTCTGTGCCATATAAACCTCGTACTCTGAGGAAAAAGGTCCTATTGCTCTGTGCCATATAAACCTCGTACTCTGAGGAAAAAGGTCATATTGCTCTGTGCCATATAAACCTCGCACTCTGAGGCAAAAAATCCTATTGCTCTGTGCCATATAAACCTCGTACTCTGAGGAAAAAGGTCCTATTACTCTGTGCCATATAAACCTCGTTCTCTGAGGATAAAGGTCCTAATACTCTGTGCCATATAAACCTCGATCTCTGAGGAAAAAGGTCCTATTACTCTGTGCCATATAAACCTCGTTCTCTGAGGAAAAAGGTCCTATTGCTCTGTGCCATATAAACCTCGCACTCTGAGGCAAAAAATCCTAGTGCTCTGTGCCATATAAACCTCGTACTCTGAGGAAAAAGGTCCTATTACTCTGTGCCATATAAACCTCGTTCTCTGAGGAAAAAGGTCCTATTACTCTGTGCCATATAAACCTCATTCTCTGAGGAAAAAGGTCCTAATACTCTGCCATATAAACCTCGTTCTCTGAGGAAAAAGGTCCTATTACTCTGTGCCATATAAACCTCGATCTCTGTGGAAAAAGTTCCTATTGCTCTGAGCCATATAAACCTTGTTCTCTGAGGAAAAAGGTCCTACTACTCTGTGCCATATAAACCTCGTTCTCTGAGGAAAAAGTTCCTATTGCTCTGAGCCATATAAAACTCATACACTGAGGAAAAAGGTCCTATTACTCTGAGCCATATAAACCTCGTACTGAGGAAAAAGGTCCTGTTGCTCTGTGCCATATAAACCTTATATTCCTCAAAAAAAAATCCTATAGCTTGCATGGAAACCTTTTGCTTTGTGACATGTAAAACTTGTAATCTGGCAAAAAATCCTATTGTTCTGTGCATTATAAAACTTGTACTCTGCCAGAAAATCATATTTCTCTGTGCCATATAACGTTGTACTGTGGCAAAAAAAAACATTGCTCTGTTTCATAAAAAGCATAGACTCTTTGGGGGGAAAAAAAAACTTACTCTGTGCCATAAAAAAATTGTACTCTAGCAATAAATTCTATTCTTCTGTTGCATAAAAACCTTTTTCTTTGAGACAAAAAGTCCTATTGCTGTGAGCCATATAAAACCTTGTACTCTGGCAAAAAAATCCTGTTGAGCTGTTGCATTAAAACCTTGATCTCTGTGGCCAAAAATCCTATTTCTCGGTGCCATATAAAAATTGGGCTATGTGGCAAAAAAATCCTATTGCTCTGTGCCATGTAAAAGATGTACTCTGAGGAAAAATATTCTATTGTCCTGTGCCATATAAAGCTTGTACTCTGAGGGAAAAGATCCTATTGTTCCGTGCCATATCAAACTTGTACTCCGGCAAAAAAAATTCTTAAATTTTTAACGGTGCCGAGAGATAAGTGTATAGTAACTTTTGGGTTTTCATTGGCTGTAAGCGATAATCATCAACATTAACAGAAATAAACACTCGAAATAGATCACTCTGTTTGTAATGACTCTATTTAATATATGAGCTTCACTTTTTGCATTGAAGAACTGAAATAAATTAACTTTTTGATATCCTGATTTTGTGGGAAGCACATGTATGTATGTCCGTGGCACATGTATGTATGTCCGTGTGTGTATATATATATATATATATATATACATATATATGCATATATATATATATATATATATATATATATACAGTGCAGACCAAACATTTGGACACGCCATCTCATTTAAAGATTTTTTTGTATTTTCATGACTATGAAAATTGTACATTCCCACCTGAAGGCATCAAAACTATGAATTAACACATGTGGAATTATATACTTAACAAAAAGTGTGAAACAAGTGAAATTATGTCTTATATTCTAGGTTCTTCAAAGTAGCCACCTTTTGCTTTGATGACTGCTTTGCACACTCCTGGCATTCTTTTGATGAGCTTCAAGAGGTAGTCACCGGGAATGGTTTTCACTTCACAGGTGTGCCCTGTCAGGTTTAATAAGTGGGATTTCTTGACTTATAAATGGGGTCCATCAGTTGTGTTCAGAAGTCTGGTGGATACACAGCTGATAGTCCTACTGAATAGACTGTTAGAATTTGTACTATGGCAAGAAAAAAGCAGCTAAGTAAAGAAAAATGAGTGGCCATCATTACTTTAAGAAATGAAGGTCAGTCAGTCTGAAAAATTGGGAAAACTTTGAAAGTGTCCCCATCTGCAGTGGCAAAAACCATCAAGCGCTACAAAGAAAATAGGCTCACATGAGGACCACCCCAGGAAAGGAAGACCTCTGCTTCTGAGGATAAGTTTATCCGAGTCACAAGCCTCAGAAATCGCAGGTTAACAGCAGCTCAGATTAGAGACCAGGTCAATGCCACACAGAGTTCTAACAGCAGACACATCTCTACAACAACTGTTAAGAGGAGACTTTGTGCAGCAGGCCTTAATGGTAAAAAAGCTGCTAGGAAACCACTGCTAAGGACAGGTAACAAGCAGAAGAGACTTGTTTGGGCTAAAGAACACAAGGAATGGACATTAGACAAGTGGAAATCTGTGCTTTGGTCTGATGAGTCCAAATTTGAGATCTTTGGTTTCAACCACCGTGTCTTTGTGCAGTGCAGAAAAGGTGAACGGATTAACTCTACATGCCTGGTTTCCACTGGGAAGCATGGAGGAGGAGGTGTGATGTGTGGGGGTGCTTTGCTGGTGACACTGTTGGGGATTTATTTAACATTGAAGGCATACTGAACCAGCATGGCTACCACAGCATCTTGCAGCGGCACGCTATTCCATCCGGTTTGCGTTTAGTTGGACCATCATTTTATTTTTCAACAGGACAGTGACCCCAAACACACCTCCAGGCTGTGTAAGGGCTATTTGACCTAGAAGGAGAGTGATGGGGTGCTACACCAGATGACCTGGCCTCCACAGTCACCAGACCTAAACCCAATCGAGATGGTTTGGGGTGAGCTGGACTGCATAGTGAAGGCAAAAGGGCCAACAAGTGCTAAGCATCTCTGGGAACTCCTTCAAGATTGTTGGAAGACCATTCCCGGTGACTACCTCTTGAAGCTCATCAAGGGAATGCTAAGAGTGTGCAAAGCATAGCAGTCATCAAAGCAAAAGGTGTCTACTTTGAAGAACCTAGAATATAAGACATAATTTCAGTTGTTTCACACTTTTTTGTTAAGTATATAATTCCACATGTGTTAATTCATAGTTTTGATGCCTTCAGTGTGAATGTACAATTTTAATAGTCATGAAAATACAGAAAAATCTTTAAATGAGAAGGTGTGTCCAAACTTTTGGTCTGTATTGTATGTATATATATATATATATATATATATATATTATGTGTGTGGCGACGTTTCAGGCCAGAAGTGTAGACCTTTCTCAAGCAATACAAAAGTGCAAGTGCAGAGTATTTAAGGCAAATTGTTAAAGTATATAGCATAAATTACTTGAGTCTAAAGAATATCACAACGATACAGTCATAATATACCGTATTTTTCGGACTATAAGATGCACGGGGGTGCGTCTTATAGTCGGAATGTGCTATACTTACAATTAGTGAGGTGGCAGCAGGAGTCGGGCAATTCTTCCGGTGGTCCGATGCTGCAGGGCGATGATGTCACTCCTATCCCGATGCAGCAAGTTCAGTGGTGCGGGGGCTCCAGCAACATTTTGTGAAAGCCCCGAGCCCCACACTTCCATTGCCTCGATGCTGTGGCCTCCAGGAAAATGGCCGCCAGAGGCGGCGCATGCGCAAATTGAGATTTCGGCAAATTTTCAGTTTGTCTGATTTTTCTCTTTATAGGTATGTTTTTGAGTAAAATATAAATTGTTCTTTTATTCTATAAACTACTGACAACATGTCTCCGAAGTTTCAAGCAATACACTTTGTATTTATTTTCTGAAAATGAGAATTGGTCAAAATAACAAAAAAATGCATTGCTTGCAGACCTCAAATAATGCAAAAAAACAAACAAGTTCATAATCATTTACAAACAACAATACTAATGATTTAACTCTGGAAAGTTCAGAAATCAATACTTTGTGGAATAACCATGATTTTTAATCACAGGTTTCATGCGTCTTGGCATGCTTTCCACCAGTCTTTCACAATACTTTTGGGTGACCTTATGCGACTCCTGGTACAAAAACTTAAGCAGTTCTTCTTTGTTTTGATGGCTTGTGGCTATCCATCTTCCTCTTGATTACATTCCAGAGGTTTTCAATTGGGTTCAGGTCTGGAGATTGGGCTGGCCATGACAGAGATTTGACCTAGCTGTGTGGCATGGCGCATTGTCCTGCTGGAAAAACCAGTCCTCAGAGTTGGGGAACATTGCCTGCGCAGAAGGAAATAAACAGTTTTTCCAGGATAACCTTGTATGCGGCTTGATTCATATGTCCTTCGCAAAGAACAACTTGCCCAATTCCAGCCTTGCTGAAGCATCCCCAGATCATCACCGAACCTCCACCAAATTTCACAGTGGCTGCAAGACACTGTGGCTCTATGCCTTTCCAGGTCTCCGTCTAACCATAAGAGGACCAGGTGTTGGCAAAGCCGAAAATTAGACTCATCAAGAAGCTTACCTTACTGCAGTCATCTATGATCCAATTCTTATGGTCTTTGGCCAACTCCAGCCTGGCTCTCCTTTGCTTCTCATTGATGAAAGGCTTTTTTCTAGCGTTACATGACTTGAGTCCTGCCTCTAGGAGCCTGTTACAAACTGTTCTTGCCGTGCACTTCACCCCAGCTGCCATTTGCCATTTTGTAGGTAACTTGATGTCATCCTGCGGTTGCTGAGTGACATTCGAATAAGATGACGGTCATCCCGGTCAGTGGAGAGTCATTTTTGCCCACTGCCAGTCTGTAGCTTTGTTGTCCCCAATGTCTAGCCACAATGAGTAAGAGAGATAGAACGGCACTAGAGCAATACAAAGTCCAATGGACAGGACTAGTAATGAGCAGCTGAGTGTCAGGCGTCACGAAAGCTAGGGGTCTTTGGTGCTCTGCATAGAAATGTCAAGCAACAGTCCAAGTGCATTCGGAAAGAGGAAAAATATGCGGCACTCACCCCAGAATAGCAGTGAAGATCGTGAACTTTATTGGAGAAGATGAAAGAAATACATCCGTCAGGACATGAGGTATACAGGAGGGTGCGGTATTGGAGTCCGTACTCCAATACCGCACCCTCCTGTATACCTCATGTCCTGACGGATGTATTTCTTTCATCTTCTCCAATAAAGTTCACGATCTTCACTGCTATTCTGGGGTGAGTGCCGCATATTTTTCCTTTGTCCCCAATGTCTGCTGCTTGACCTTGTTGTAATGGCCTGCCGTCTTACAAATTTTAAGGATGGAGGCAACATGACGCTCACTGTGTCCCTTTGCTAGTAAAGTCAGAATTGAGCCCTTCTTTTCCTCACTCAAGACTTTTCTTTTCAACTCCTTTGGCATGGGTAAAAGTTATTTTTCCATTCCTATTACTTTTGGGATATTACTAGCACTTGTTTTCCCATCCAGCTTGTCCTATTGCAAAATTATTGTGAACGCCACAGCAGTGTTTTTTATACTTTCCTTCATTAAATAAGATTTGGTTCAAGTGATCACCTAATCAGAAGCACATTGAGTAGAATGAGGTGTACTCTGGCATTCAACTGACACTGGAATGGAATGGCTGTCAGACATGTAGAGAAGCTGATTTTTTATGCAACTGTGCAGTGGTCTCTTAATTTTTGCCAGAGCTATATTTGGTAGAAACAAAACTCGTAGTGTTTGGAGGCGACAGAATGCTGAGTTGCATCGAAAGAACAACATACCTACTGTGAAGTATGGGGGTGGCAACATCATGCTTTGGGGCTGTTTCTCTGCAAAGGGACTAGGACGAGTGATCCGTGTACATGAAAGAATGAATGGAGCCATGTATCGTGAGTGCAAACCTCCTTCAATCAGCAAGGGCATTGAAGATGAAATGTGGATGGGTCTTTCTGCTTGATAATGATCCCAAGCACACAGCCAGGGCAATGGCTTTGTAAGAGGCATATGAAGGTCTTGGAGTGGCCTAGCCAGTCTCCAGATCTCAACCCCATAGAAAAACTTTGGAGGAAGTTGAAAGTATGTGTTGCCCAGTGACAGGCCCAAAGCATCACTGCTCTAGAGGAGAGCTGCATGGAGGAATGGGGCAACATACCACCAACAATGTGCACCAACCTTATGAAGACTTAAAGAAAGCTTTTGACCTCTGTCATTGCCAACAAAGAATATATAACAAAATATTGAGATGAACTTTTGTTAATGACCAAATACTTATTTTCCACCATAATTTGCAAAATAAATCATGCCAAATCAGAAAAGATGTTTTTCTGGATTTGTTTTCTCATTTTGACTCTCATAGTTGTTGTCTACCTATGATGTCAATTACAGGCCTCTCTCATCTTTTTAAGTGGGAAAACTTGCACAATTGGTGGCTAACTAAATACTTTTTTTCCCAGTGTACGTATTTACATTGGTTTTTGATTATTAAGTTACCTTATTTTGCCACGGTGATTTTGCCAGAATACAAGATTTATATGGTACAGAGCAATAGGATTTTTTCCTCACAGAGTACAAGGTTTCTCACTTCACCTTTTATTCTTTGGTTTTATAATTGTCTGTTGTGCAATTTATGTTTTTTAATAATTATCATGTGATTTGGATTAATAAAATTATTATATGATATTTGCCTTGTTTTTGTAGGAATAATTGTTAGAGGTATTCATATGCTGTTATTTAGCGTTTTTATTTTTTGATATTTCTTTTTTTAAATAGATTTTTCAGAAATGAAAGAGACTGAGTGCACTGATGCCCAACCACTCGTTCTGTCGGAGGATGAGTACGTGGGAGGGCCAGTGCACACGGTCAGTGTGCCAAAGCAGCACATCTCTGGGAATGAGGAAAAACAGGTACCAACTGCTGCGGCTTTCTGCAATGTGACGACCATCAAGGAGGAAAGGGGTCAGGACTGGGTGGAAGATGATGAGGTCCTCAACCACACTTGGATCTAAGTGCCTCATAGTGGCGTGTGCAGTTTGGAGAAAGAGGAAGTGTTTATAGATCTTGATCAGCACAGCAAAAGAGGCTGCAGTCTGGAAAAGCACACCGGCCTGCCCATGGCCAGTACGTTGTCTGCTACTGTCCCCCGTGCCAAGGAAATGGGCCCCCAAAAGCCAGCTCAAAGGAGCTACCTTGCGTGGGACTTCTTCATCCAATGTAGTGAAGACAAGCGGCAGGTCATTTGCAAGCTGTGCCATCAGAGCCTCAAGCGTGGCGTAAATACTCTAAACCTGAGCACAACTTGCATGACCAGGCATCTCAAATCCAAGCAAAGGTGCAGTGGAGTACACATCTTAAAGAGTATAACAAATCTGAGCCTCCACCTGTTCCCTCTTTTCCTGCATTCTTGGCCTCTTCCTCTCGACCACATTCAAAAGGGCCACCTGCCTCCCTGCAAAGAGAGGATGTGACCGTAATATCACCAGCGGTGTCACCAATCATGTCTACACCGTCCCATGAAAGTTTTCAACTCTCCATCCCCCAAACCCTCGAGAGAAAGAGGAAATTCCACCCTAACCACCCACAAGCCATGTGCCTAAATGTCAGCATTTCTAAATTACTGGCCTGTGAAATGCTGCCATTCCGACTGGTGGAGACGGACAGTTTAAAAAAACTGATGTCGGTGGCTGTCCCACAGTACATTGTTCCCAGCCACCACTACTTTGCAAGGCAGGCCATCCCTGCCCTGCACACACACATTTCTGACCAGATAAGATGTGCACTGCGCAACACCATCACTAGCAAGATCCATGTTACAACAGATACGTGGACTAGTAAGCATGGGCAGGGACGTTACATCTCCCTAACTGCCCACTGGGTCAATGTAGTGGTGGCTGGAACAGAGAATGAAGGCGTTCCAGCCAATACCCTACCACCACCGAAGATTGCTGGACGTTTATTGGTACATGTTACCTCCTCTTCCCCATTCTCTGCTTCCTCCACCACCTCTTCATTTAACCATAATGAGCCCTGTACCACCAATTTCAGCACAGCCAGGGGGAAACGACAGAAGGCAGTTCTTAAACTTCTCTGTTTGGGGGACAGGTCTCACACCATGCAGGAGCTGTGGACAGGGATCAAACAGTAGATAGATGAGTGGTTGGTGCCCGTGAACCTCAAGCCTGGCCTGGTGGTTTGCGATAATGGGCAAAATCTGGTAGCAGCTCTGGGCCTAGCTGGTTTGACTCACATCCCTTGCCTGGTGCATGTGTTAAACTTGGTGGTGCAGAGCTTCCTGAAGAACTATCCAAATATGTCTGATTTGCTCGCGAAAGTCTGTGCAGTGAGTGCGCACTTTCGGCGCTCTCACCCTGCTGCTGCTCACCTGTCTGCGCTGCAGCGTCACTTTGGCCTTCCAGCTCACCGCCTTATATGTGACGTACCAGCAAGGTGGAATTCCACCTTGCATATGTTGGAGAGACTATGCGAGCAGCAGCGGGCAATAGTGGAGTTTCAGCTGCAGGCAAACATGAGTCGCTCTGTGGAACCACCAGAAATGAGTGAGCCTCAATGCGGGACATGTGTGCCATGTTGCGCTGCTTTGAATATTCCACCAACATGGCCAGCGCTGATGATGCCATATTCAGCGTAACTATCCCACTTCTATGTCTGCTTGAAAAAACCCTTCAGGTGATGGTGTATGAGGTTGTGGCTCAAAAGGAAGAGGAGCAGGAGGACCAAGCAACATTTACACCTTTATCAGACCCGTCATCCACACAGGGCTCAGATGGTGGGTTCCTGTATCCACAGCGGTCTGGTATGCATGGTTTCAACCAAGGGACAGTTTTGGAGGATGAGAAGGACATTGAGGAACCATGTTTTCAGCAGGATGGCACTCCAAGCTGCTCACAGGAATCACTCGAACATGGCTGGGGGGATACAGAGGACCCAGATCATACACCTCTCACCAAAGACAGCTTGTCGATGACTGTGGGCAGCCTGACACACATAAGCCAATACATGCTGCTGTGCCTATGCAATGACTGCCGAGTTGCCCATATTATTACAAGTTCTGATTATTGGATTGCCACCCTACTGGATCACTGCTACAAGGACAATGTACCATCTTTACTTCCATCCTTGGACCGGGATATCAAAATGCGTCAATACAAGGACACCCTGGTAGAGAAACTACTAATGGCATTCCCACCTGACAGCGGGTGCTCAATGGAAGAACAAGGAGGAGGAAGAAGTTGCCAACACAGCGGGGGCATCGCCAGCACCTCAGAAGGCAGGGTTAGCATAGCCAAAATGTGGGAACAATTCCTCCGCACGCCACAACATCCGGCACCTCTATCTGATACAGTCAATATCAGCAGGAAACAGCGTTTCCACAACATGGTAGAAGATTACCTGTCCACACATCTCCACGTTATAACTGATGGGTGTGCCCCATTTAACTTTTGGGTCTCCAAATTGGACACATGGCCTGAGCTTTCACTTTATGCCTTGGAGGTACTGGCCTGCCCTGCAGCAAGTGCAATGCCTGAACATGTGTTTAGCGGATGCCTGTCCACAGCCAACGTGGGCAAGCTCACATTCATTAAAATGAAACAGGCATGGATCACAAAGGACTTGTCCTTACCAGTGGTTGACTAGACAACTAAACCAGGTGCACCCAGCCATGGTTAAACTACAGTTGTGGCCAAAAGTATTGACACCTCTGCAATTCTGTCAGATAATACTCAGTTTCTTCCTGAAAATGATTGCAAACACAAATTCTTTGGTATTATTATCTTCATTTAATTTGTCTTACATGAAAAAAACACAAAAAGAATTGTCCTAAAGCCAAATTGGATATAATTCCACACCAAACATAAAAAAAGGGGGTTGACAAAAATATTGGCACTGTTCAAAAAATCATGTGATGCTTCTCTAATTTGTGTAATTAACAGCACCTGTAACTTACCTGTGGCACCTAACAGGTGTTGGCAATAACTAATTCACACTTGCAGCCAGTTGACATGGATTAAAGTTGACTCAACCTCTGTTCTGTGTCCTTGTGTGTACCACATTGAGCATGGAGAAAATAAAGAAAAATAACTGTCTGAGGACTTGAGAAACCAAATTGTGAGGAAGCATGAGCAATCTCAAGAGTACAAGTCCATCTCCAAACACCTGAATGTTCATCAAGAAGTTTAAAGCCCATGGCACTGTGGCTAACCTCCCTAGGTGTGGACGGAAAGGAAAAATTGACAAGAGATTTCAATGCAAGATTGTGCGGATGTTGGATAAAGAACCTCGACTAACATCCAAACGAGTTCAAGCTGCCTTGCAGTCCAAGGGTACAACAGTGTCAGCCCGTACTATCTGTCGGCGTCTGAATGAAAAGGGACTGTATGGTAGGAGACCCAGGAAGACCCCACTTCTTACCCCGAGACATAAAAAAGCCAGGCTGGAGTTTGCCAAAACTTACCTGAAAAAGGCTAAAATGTTTTGGAAGAATGTTCTCTGGTCAGATGAGACAAAAGTAGAGCTTTGTGGGCAAAGGCATCAACATAGAGTTTACAGGAGAAAAAAAGAGGCATTCAAAGAAAAGAACACCGTCCCTACAGTCAAACATGGCGGAGGTTCCCTGATGTTTTGGGGTTGCTTTACTGCCTCTGGCACTGGACTGCTTGACCGTGTGCATGGCATTATGAAATTTGAAGACTACCAACAAATTTTGCAGCATAATGTAAGGCCCTGTGTGAGAAAGCTGGGTCTCCCTCAGAGGTCATGAGTCTTCCAGCAGGACAATGACCCAAAACACACTTCAAAAAGCACTAGAAAATGGTTTGAGAGAAAGCACTGGTGACTTCTAAGGTGGCCAGCAATGAGCCCAGAAGTGAATCCCATAGAACCCCTGTGGAGAGATCTAAAAATGACAGTTTGGAGAAGGCACCCTTCAAATATCAGGGACCTGGACCTGGAGCAGTTTGCCAAAGAAGAATGGTCTAAAATTCCAGCAGAGCATTGTAAGAAACTCATTGATGGTTACCGGAAGTGGTTGGTCGCAGTTATTTTGGCTAAAGGTTGTGCAACCATTTTTTGAGTTTTGTGTGAAATGATCAATGTTCTGCTTTTTGCTTCATTCTGTTTTGTGTTTTTTCATTTAAAACAAATTAAATGAAGATAATAATAACAAAGAATTTGTGATTGCAATCATTTTCAGGAAGAAACTGAGTATTATCTGTCAGAATTGCAGGAGTGTCAATACTTTTGGCCACAACTGTGTGTATATATATGTGTGTATATATATTTATATATGTATATATATATATATATATATACACACACAATTATTACTAAAAGTAAAGGTGAAAAACAGATACAGTAAACATGGACATGTTTTCGATTCCTGTACATCATGTACAATACAGTGGGCGCATTATTTCATTATTATGAGGATTGGTAAATGGAGTGAATAAAAATGGTGAAATTATTTTTAACAAATAGGTTTTTAAAATGGTAAAAAACATTCAGAACTTCGCTTTCCATTTAAAAAATGGACCAATGATGGGACCCAGTTACACCCCATAATAATGAAAGGGGCTTCCATTTACATCATTTGGTTAATATTTTTTGGACATTAAAGGTAATCTGTCACCAGGTTTATACGATGCAATGTGATGATATTGGAGCAGAGATCCTGATACAGCAAAGTGTTAAGGTACCGTCACACTGAGCGACGCTGCAGCGATACCGACAACGATCCGGATCGCTGCAGCGTCGCTGGAGAGCTATCACACAGACAGCTCTCCAGCGACCAACGATGCCGGTAACCAGGGTAAACATCGGGTCAGGGGCGGACACAGACAGCTTGGGGCCCCTGTGCAGGAAATGTGCCTGGGCCCCCCCCCCCTCCTATTAAGGCAGCAAAGCTAAGGGACTGTGCTATACATAAGTGAGTACACTTTATACTAAGGGACTGTGTTATACATAATAATCGATAATAATGTCTTCCTCCACCTCCCCCTGTTCTTAAACCCATTATAAAACCCCCACATCCCATTATTGCCCTCTCCCCCACCGCCATGATTTCCCTCTTCACAACCTACATTATTGCTTTCTCCCCCACCACCCCATATCATTGCCCATTCCACCACCTCCATCATTGCCTCCTCCCCACCACCCCATCATTGTCCTTTCCACTGCCACCATCATTTCCTCCTGCCCCACCACCCCTATCATTGCCCTCTCCATCAACCCAATCATTGCCTTCTGCCCCGTCACCCCCATCATTGCCCTCTCATCCACCTACACACACACACATACAGCACCATTCACCTCTCTGCACACACAGACACCTCACCTCTGCTCGCACGGTATCCTGAAGCCGCACCATCGCCGGCAGCTTCCTGTCTCACACAGCCACAGCGCTGAATGATGATGTCATTTAGCCGCTGCTGTGTGGCAGGAAGCAGGATGGATCCATTCCCTTCAGCACCGCTCCACTGCCTTTTTCTCTTGCAGGCAGCAGAGCTGCAATCCCATTATGGCAATCTGGCCAGGGGCCCCCCAAAGCCGGATAAACTGGCCAGTTTGCCCTCATTATTAGCCACCCTGCAGGCAGGGCCGATTTTAGGCAAAGTGGGGCCCTAGGCAAAGTTTAAAATGGGGCCTCAAATCCTAACATATCGCACATCACACAGAAGCATTTCTGTTGTATTTACAAGCGCTGAGTTCAGGCCACTAAAGGAGTGTGATCGACAATACTGAAGTCATTCAACGCTTGTTTCCCGGCCTCTTTCCACCGTCTGAGAAAGAATGATGGGGACAGAACGGCGCAGCCTCATAGTATACAGCACTGCCCGCGTAGTATACAGCACTGCCCTCATAGTATACAGCGCAGCCTCATAGTATACAGCGCAGACTCATAATATACAGCGCAGACTCATAATATACAGCGCAGCCTCATGGTATACAGCGCAGCCTCATGGTATACAGCGCACACAGCCTCATTGTATACAGCACACACAGCCTCATGGTATACAGCGCGCAGCCTCATGGTATACAGCGCGCAGCTTCATGGTATACAGCGCGCAGCCTCATGGTATACAGCACGCAGCCTCATAGTATACAGCGCCCAGCCTCATGGTATACAGCACCCAGCCTCATGGTATACAGCGCCCAGCCTCATGGTATACAGCGCCCAGCCTCATGGTATACAGCGCCCAGCCTCATGGTATACAGCGCCCAGCCTCATGGTATACAACGCCCAGCCTCATGGTATACAGCGCCCAGCCTCATGGTATACAGCCCCCAGCCTCATGGTATACAGCACCCAGCCTCATGGTATACAGCAGGGGTCCCCAACTCCAGTCCTCAAGGCCCACCAACAGGTCATGTTTTCAGGATTTCCTTAGTCTTGCCCAGGTAATAATTGCATCACCTGTGCAATGCAAAGGAAATCCTGAAAACATGACCTGTTGGTGGGCCTTGAGGACTGGAGTTGGGGACCCCTGGTATACAGTACCCAGCCTCATGGTATACAGCACAGCTCCCCCACCCCCCCAGAATGGCCCCACAGTCCATTACTCACTGTTATAGAGTAAAAAAAAAAACAAACAACACATTCCTCACCTCACCTCCTGCCCGCACTACTTCCACTTCCTGCTCCTGTCGGCACACAGTGAGTGCGCGGCAGTGTCTGTCAGAGCAGGCAGAGTGGGGAATGATGGGAGAGGGAGCGTCAGGTGACGTTCTCTTCTCCATCATTCATTGCTTTGAACTCTACCGGCAGACGCCGGTATAGTTCAACGCTGCGGGGGAGTCGGCGCTGGCGGCAGGCGCGCCCCCGTGCCTCACAGGGATCCCATAGCAGCTGCGTGATGTGCCGCTAGCTGGTGGCCCCTGGGGGAGCAAGGACCTAGGCAGCTGCCTGCCCCTAATGCCTGCAGGGGCCCCCTGGAGCCTCCGGGCCCCTGTGCAGCCGCACAGGTTGAACAGGCGGTATGTCCGCCCATGCATCGGGTTACTAAGCGCAGGGCTGCACTTAGTAACCCGATGTTTACCCTGGTTACCAGCGTTAAAGTAAAAAAAAAACCAAACACTTCATACTTACCTTCCGCTGTCTGTCCCTCGGCACTCTGCTTCTCTGCCCTGTGTAAGCCCAGCGGCCGGAAAGCAGAGCGATGACGTCACCGCTCTGCTTTCCGGCCGCTGGGCTTACACAGGGCAGAGAAGCAGAGCGCCGAGGGACAGACAGCGGAAGGTAAGTATGAAGTGTTTTTTTTTTTTTTACTTTAACGCTGGTAACCAGGGTAAACATCGGGTTACTAAGCGCGGCCCTGCGCTTAGTAACCCGATGTTTACCCTGGTTACCAGTGAAAACATCGCTGAATCGGCATCACACACACCGATTCAGCGATGTCAGCAGGAAGTCCAGCGACGAAACAAAGTGCTGGACTTTCTGCAGTGACAAACGACATCACAGCAGGATTCTGATCGCTGCTGTGTGTCAAACTGAACGATATCGCTAGCCAGGACGCTGCAACGTCACGGATCGCTAGCGATATCGTTCAGTGTGACGGTACCTTTACTTACTGGGATGTATTTTGCTGTTTCAATACAATCAGTGTTTTATCAGTAGGAGATTGTTACTACAGGACAACTGGCCTCATGGGTCCAGCCAGACATCATTTTCTTTACTTCACAGAAATTCACAGTGTATTCACAGTTGGTGAGGGAGGGGTAGGAAGATGAATAGATATTATATTTGTCTGGTAGTGTGTGGAGGGGTTATGCTTAACAACTTTAGAAAGTGGAGAAATGAGGGCTGAGCTTTTGCCCTGCTATTGCATGTGATAAGCGCTGGGGAAATGACTTTGGAGCAAAAAATCGAAACTATGGAAAAGGTAAAAAAAAGCTCATTGCAAAAATAAAAAGCCAAAACTCCAGATAATTCCAACTTTATTAACTACAGAAAATGGTTACCATTTCTTTGTACACAGAGGTGTTTATAGCCTTCAAATTGGTGATCTATGAAAAAAACAGGTACTAACAATAGTTGCTGGCAGAGGACCATTACAGAAAAAAAGAAAGTATAACGGACTTCTCCTTTATTATATGATCTTCTTGCAACCATTAAAATATACAAAACCCTATACTTGTTCCAAAACCACAGCATATTTGTACACGACTATACGGCTCCTCCCATGTACTCTAGTCTGTGTGAAATTGCATGTAACTGTCAGGGAGGGTATGACACGGACACCACCTAATAGCATTAACTTACAAGCCTCTTTACAACACTCCACTGAACATGTTACTAGTAAACTAGGCTATGTAGAAGACGGCTTCAACAGTCATGAAGGATTGAAGCACACAACTTAGTGGCTATAATAATTATGTATTACTCTCATTTTGTTTTCCAGTTTTAGTCAGGTGATAATTGAATTACAAGTTATATGGAAATGTTATAAAAAATTTAGTAATATAACTATTAAGATTTTTTCACAGCAGTGTGACTAAAATATGACAAAATCAGTTTTATCTTTGGCAGATGACTGTACCCGGAGCTCAGATGGACATCTGATATTTTCAGAGTCTACAGGAGAAAATGGTATCGCACCAGATGCAAGTGAAGAGCATGGCATTATCCCAATTATACCAGCCGTTCTCAGAAGAAACCTATTACTTGATTCTTCTCAACAGGTCTTTTCTTCTGCTTCTTCAAAGATTTATACGCAGAATAAAAGTCACCGAAAGAATGTTGAACAACAAATAGATCGCATACGGGAGAAACGATTTTTGTGTGCAGAATGTGGGGAATTGTTTTCAAAGAAATTATATCTTGTTAAACATCAAAGAATTCACGCTGGGGAGAAGCCATTTTCATGTTCCGAATGTGGGAGATTTTTTACTCGGAAAACAAATCTGGTTATACATCAGAGGATTCACACAGAAGTGAAGCCATATTCATGTTCGGAATGCAGGAAAAGTTATAGCGAGAAATCCAAACTTGTTACACATCAGAAGATTCACATGGGAGAAAAGCTATTTTCATGTCCAGAATGTGGGAAAAGTTTTAATCGGAAAACAAATCTTGTTAGACATAAGAAAACTCACACAGGGGAGAAGCTATTTTCTTGTTCAGAATGTGGGAAATGCTTTAATTGTAAATCATATCTTGTTTCACATCAGAAAACTCACACAGGGGAGAGACCTTTTTCATGTTCAAAGTGTGGAAAATGTTTTAATCGGAAAGCAAATCTTGTTACACATCAGAGACTTCACACAGGTGTCAAGCCATATTTATGTTCAGAATGTGGGAAAAGTTATATCGAGAAATCCAAACTTATTACACATCAAAGAATTCACACTGGGGAAAAGCCATTTTTATGTTCGGAATGTGGGAAATACTTTATTTGGAAATCAAGTCTTGTTAAACATCAGAGAGTTCACACAGAGAAGTAGCATTTTTTTTCTTTAAATCATTTTATTGACAATATATAAAAAAATATAAGTTTTTTTCAAGTAACAACAAACGTCTAGAAGAGAAAAGAAAAACAATTTAGAGCACTGGATGACTACTTTAAAATGTATACATTTACCAATGAATATTTGATATTGAAACGCAATTATCTCAAATATACATGTGAAGTATGTATGTGAACTCTTTAAAATTTATATAGCATATCTGCAGCTTAAATAGGTTAAACACAAAATTTCCCTAGATAATGGAATAGGTAAAGGGTCACATAACCTCTAACCACAATGTAAATACGAACTCCCAGAGCAGACTGATTAGAGCACAAAGGGGACAAAGTGCGTTTTAGACCAAGTATATACATTTTATTAGAAAAAAAATAAATATTTTTAAAAACACTGCAGAGCATCACTAACTAAGGGGGCACACAAAGGGGGTCCATATAATAAAGTTCCGTCTAGAAAAACATATGTAACAATATTATGACAGCACAGGAAAGCAAGTTATATTGCAAAAAAAAAAAAAAAAAAAAAAACCTGGTTAAACGCATAAGTGAATCAAGTCAGCCACCCCGTTATCTTACTTGAGGGGAATTAGTCTTTTTTGGAAGGCTTGGGTATAAGACCTGCACAGCTTAAATAGGTTGTCCGCTGTTGCTTTTTTTCAGTCTTATTTTAATCAGATCATGGAAATATGCTGCTATACTTGATTAAGACAGTTGACATCCAATCAAAGCCCAAATAGTCTGATTTGTTCAATAAGATGGCTTATTAGTTAGACAATTCGGAGGGCTTCATAGCAATTGTCCAAACTGAGTACAACCCCTCTCTAAAAAGAAAAAATTGTCATGATGTGTAATCACGGAATAACATGCCTCCCTCCCTACTAATGAAGACAGGAAGAGGAAAATAGATTGCAACTTGCATGCAAAAATGGTGCCCATAGTTAAACCCCTTAATGTCTACACTCACTGCAATTCCCCTTTCATGGTGCCCATATACTATGATGCCTCACAATGTTACACCCAATTAGACTCTTCCAAAGATGTCCGTAACACAGTGACATCCTCACAGTGAATTCCCACACTTTTTGCCCCTACAGAATTCTCCATATCAACAATATGATGCTCACAATAGTCCAGTATTATAGCCCTATAATACAGTATCAGGTCACCACAGTGTTCCCTTATAGAGTAAGAAGCTTCAACATATTACCGCAATACAGTATGAGACAGTCACTATGCCCCCAAAACTATATGATGCCCCAACAGTATTCCATAAGAGTATGGTTTCTCACCTCCCAACGCAAAACCGTGCATTGTCATAATAAAAGAAACCTCACGTAGCCCCGTTCACATGATATGATATTTAAGTCTGAGCTGTGTGAGGACTGAGGTTCCCCTCACCTGGCATCATCTAGAGCAGTATTCCCCAAGTTCGGTCCTCAAGAGCCACCAACAGGTCATGTTTTCATGGTTTCCTTAGTATTGCCCAGGAGAAAATTGCATCCCTAGATAGGCAACAATTCCATCACCTGGCCCATACAAAGGAAATCCTGAAAACACGACCTGTTGGTGGTTCTTGAGGACTGGAGTTGGGGAACACTGATCTAGAGACATTATTGCACTTGCTGGTGTGGAACTCAGACACACATGATGAATGGTGGCTCAATTAGCTGAGGGCTCCCTACTCCACCAGCATAGACAACTCTATATTTGTCCGAGGATGTCGAAACTGTTGAAATTGGAATTGCTGTCAGGAGGCAGGACTGTTCAGCTCCAGGTTCTAAAAGGACATAGGCTCCACAGCGGTCTCTACTGGATAAGAATTCAGAGTAAAATTATTTTCTTGGGAACTGTCCCGATTACGTTTAACCCCTTTTACAATGGAGTCCATTTTCATTTTCTATGTTTACGTTTTTATTTCCCTTCTTCCCAGAGCTATAACTCTTTTGTTTTATTCTCCACATAGTCATATGATGGCTTGTTTTTTTGCTGAATGAGTTGTACTTTTGAATGACAGCATTTACACAAAGTGTACTGGAAAATGGAAAGCAAAAATCCAACTGGGGAGAACTTGTGAAAAAAATGCAATTTTGACACAGATTTTTGGGAATTATTTTTATGGTGTTACTTTTTGTCAAAATTACCTCGCAGTATAATTCTGCTCATCTGTATGATTATGGAGATACCAAACTTGTCCAATTTTTTTTATCATCTTAGTGTTTTTAATGTTTTACTATTTTGAAAAACACTTTTTTTTACTTTTCACTGTACTTATTAGTCCCCTTAAGGGACTTGAAGTTGCAATCGTCTGATCACTTTTGCTATATACAGTGATGCCACAGCATCGCTACATATAGCAGAAAAGATGGCCTCCTTTGAAATTCAGCCAAAGGCAAAAAATGGCCTCCATAATAACAAGCACCTGGGTCTTCAGCAGATCCCTGACTGTCACAGCAACCCATCAGCGACATGCGATCATGTCACGGGTGTGCCGATGAGTGCGTAGAATGATGTGCTCCCATGCCGGCGCATATTAAATGTTGTCAAAGTTTAACAGCAGCACTTAACAGGTTAAGAATCACGGGTGGAGCCCTGCTTGTTAGGGTACCGTCACACAGTGCAATTTTCATCGCTACGACGGCACGATTCGTGACGTTCGAGCGATATAGTTACGAGATCGCAGTGTCTGACACGCTCCTGCGATCAGGGACCCCGCTGAGAATCGTACGTCGTAGCAGATCGTTTGAAACTTTCTTTCGTCGTCTAGTGTCCCGCTGTGGCGGCATGATTGCATGGTGTAACATATATCGTATACGATGTGCGCATAGTAACCAACGGCTTCTACATCGCACATACGTCATGAAATTATCGCTCCAGCGTCGTAGATTGCAAAGTGTGACAGCAGTCTACGACGCTGGAGCGATATTGTTACGACGCTGGAGCGTCACGGATCGTACCGTCGTAGCGATGAAAATTGCACTGTGTGACGGTACCCTTAGAGACAGGTTCTGGTTGTAATACACAGCCATCACCTTGATACAGGAAAGATATATATCTTTGTACCGTGTTAGCCAGTAGATGGAAAAATATTTAGAATTGAGAGTACTCAGTGGTTGATACCTTTTAATGGCTAACTGAAAAGATGGTAACAATTTGCAAGCTTTCGAGACTACTCAGGTCTCTTCATCAGGCATAGGCTAATACAAAATCTGAAGAATCACATATTTATACACAACACAGCACAGAAATAATGCCATAGACAAGACAGGTGACATGAAGCAGAACTACCATTATGTGAGTGATAAACAATTGTGTCCAAAATATTGGAACACTTCATAGATAAAGAGTGTGAATGTTTTATTGTCCTCTGATTGGGGTCCGGTTCTGTGTTGTGATGCCCCCACAAGGTTTGATGAGGAAATTCCTTAATTGATGCAGCCATCACCTGCCAGGTATGGGGTGGGCTCAACCTGTGAGCTGGCTCCATACGGTGAATGTCATGAAGGAGTTAAGTATTAACACTAAATTATCACTTCCTTTGCAGCAGCAGCAACCTTAAGGGTGTAGGAAGTAAATCAATTAGAGAAGGACCCAACTGTAGAGCTTTCAAAATTGACTGCCAAATGAAATCTCTTCTGTAGATCCTTCAGAAGGTCTTTTAGAGAAGTATCATGCGAGGCCAAGAAACGTACAGAAATACTTGAGAATAAGTTTCAGAAGAGTTGTTTCGCTAGAGAATAAGAACGTAGATGAAAGTTGACTCAAATTTAGCTAAAAAGCTTTTCTTTAAGTGTTCATTTCTCTTTTTATTATACATTTGTACAACAGACAGTTGCATGTAAACATTTGGGCACCCTTGGTCGAAATTACTGTTTTTGAACAGTTAAGCAAGCTGAAGATGAAATGATCTCTAAAAGGGCTAACGTTAAAGATGATACATTTACTTTGCATTTTAGGCAAAAAAAAATATTTTCATTTTTTACATTTTAAAAATTGCAAAAAGGAAAATGGGCTGATACAAAAGTTTGGGCACCCTTGGAGATTTGTGTGATCGCATAACTTTGAACAAAGGTTTCAGACTTTAATTAGCCTGTTAGGGTTATGGCTAGTTCAATATAATCTTTGGGAAAGGACAGGTTATGTAAATATCCCAGCTTTATAAATACTCAACCTTCTCTAACCTTGTGCCAAAAAAACAGCAGCCAGTGGTTCTTCTAAGCAGCTGCAATCTGAAAATGAATACGAAAGAGGCCAACAAAGCGGGAGAAGACTATAAAAAGATAGTAAAGCATTTTTAACTTTCCCTTTCTTCAGTTTGAAATGTAATTAAGAATTGATAGTTAACAGGAACAGTGGAGGGCAAGATAAGGTCTGGAAGACTAAACAAAATTTCAGTGAAAGCTGCTTATAAAGTTGCTAGAGAGACAGGTCAGAACTATACACAGATGGGTAAGGAATTGGCTTAATACAGGAAACAAAGAGTCATCATAAGTGGTATGTTGTCTAAATAGGATATAGTCAGCAGTGGGGTACTGCAGCGATCTGTACAAGGACCAATTCTTTTTAACCTATTTATTAATGACATAGTGGATAGGATTGAGAGTAAAGTGTCAGTCTTTGCTGATTACATCAAATTATGTAGGATATTAAAATCTGACACTACAATATTGCAAAATGATCTGGATAAGATGTCTGAATGGGCAAACACTTGGCAAATGAGGTTTAATGAAGATACATGTAGAGTAAGGCACCTGGAACGGCATAATCCTATTCCTGCATATGCATTAAATTGGAGCATACCTTTGACTATAGAAGAGGAGAAGGATTTAATCTGGTAGACTGGGACAATGTCCTCAGTAATAACAATACAGATAAAAAATGGGAAACGTTTAAGAACATTCTAAATAGGCACTGTAACAGATTTATACTTTGTGTGAATAAAAGGACAAGAAATAGGAAAAACCCAATGTGGCTAAACAAAGTAGTAAGAGGGGCAATTAACAGTAAAAAGAAAGCATTTAAACTACTAAAGCAGGATGGCACCGTTTAAGCTCTACAAAACTATAAGGAGAAAAATACTTTATCTAAAAAAATAATTTAAGCTGCCAAAAAGGAAACAGAGGAGCACATTGCTAAGGAGAGTAAAACTAACCCCAAACTGTTCTTCAACTATATCAATAGTAAAAGTATCAAAAGTGAAATGCCCCTTAAAAAATTATGAGGAAAGAATGGTTGTAGATGATGAGAAAAAAGCTAATATATTAAATACCTTCTTCTCCACGGTATTCACCAATCTAACCCAAGAAGAGGTGCGAAAGCGGTTAAATATGATTAAAATAGATAAATCTCCAGACCGGGATAGCATACACCCACGAGTACTAAGAGAACTAAGTAATGTAATAGATAAACCATTATTTCTTATTTTTAGGGACTCTATAGTGACAGGATCTGTTCCGCAGGACTGGCGCATAGCAAATGTGGTGCCAATATTCAAAAAGGGCTCTAAAAGTGAACCTGGAAATTATAGGCCAGTAAGTCTAACCTCTATTGTTGGTAAATTATTTGAAGGGTTTCTGAGGGATGTTATTCTGGATTATCTCAATGAAAATAACTTTAACTCCATATCAGCATGGGTTTATGAGGAATCGCTCCTGTCAAACCAATCTAATCAGTTTTTATGAAGAGGTAAGCTATAGACTGGACCAAGGTGAGTCATTGGACGTGGTATCACTGGTATAACTTGATTTTTCCAAAGCGTTTGATACCGTGCCACACAAGAGGTTGGTACACAAAATGAGAATGCTTGGTCTGGGGGAAAATGTGTGTAAATGGGTAATTAACTGGCTTAGTGATAGAAAGCAGAGGGTGGTAATAAATGGTATATTCTCTAACTGGGTCGCTGTGACCACTAAAGTACCACAGGGGTCAGTGTTGGGATAAATTCTCTTCAACATAATTATTAACAATCTGGTAGAAGGTTTACTCAGTAAAATATCGATATTTGCATACAAAACTATGTAAAGCAGTCAAAACAAGAGAAGATCGTATTCTTCTACAGATGGATCTGTGTTGTGAATTCTGTTGTCAAGCTCCCTCCTGTGGTCATGAGTGGTACTTCGGCTGGTTCTGTCCATGGGCTTCCTCTGGTGGTTGTGAGTGGAGCTGCGGCTTCTGAGTTTCCTCTACAGGTGACGAGGTTAAGGCCATGTTCACACGTTCCTGATTTCCCTGCTGTTTTTTCTGCACTAAAAACCGCAGCTCTTGGCAGAAAACGCAGGTCCTTTTTTTGGTGCGTTTTTTTATGCGTTTTTTAGTGCGTTATTTTTATGCAGTTTTCTATGCAGAGTCTGTGTGTTTTCTAGGAAGTTTTTTAGGGTTAAAATGGCTGAAAATACCCTAACCCTACCCCTAACCCTAACCCTAACCCTATTCTAACCTTAGTGGGAAAAAAAAAATTTCTCATTTACTATTTTTTTTTATTTTGATCACTGAGATAGATTATATCTTAGTGATCAAAATGCACTTTGGAACGAATCTGCCGGCCGGCAGATTCGGCGGGCGCACTGCGCATGCGCCCGCCATATTGCAAGATGGCGGCGCCCAGGGAGAAGACAGCCGGACGGACACCGGGAAGCCGGGTAAGTATAAGGGGGGGAGATGAGGGCACGGGGGGGGGGGCGTCGGAGCACGGGGGGGTGGCATCGGAGCATGGGAGGGTGGGATTGGGGCACGGGGGGCAGCCAGACTGCAGCGGTTCTGCACCACAAACCGCAGAAAACCCGCAGATATTTTTTTCATCTGCGGGTTTTACTGTGGGTTTGACCTCACAATGGAGGTCTATGGGTGCAGAACCGCTGCAGTTCCGCAAAAAGAAGTGACATGGTACTTCTTTTTTACCGCGGCTATTCAGCGCGGCTTTTTTCGCGATTTTCCGCAATGTGGGCACAGCAGTTCCTGTTTTCCATAGGGTACATTGTAATGTACCCTGCATGGAAAACAGCTGCGGACCCGCAGCGGGAAAATCGCGGCGGTTCCGCATTAAAAAAAGGATGGTATGAACATGGCCTAATTCGTTAGCTGGCTGCTCTATTTAACTCCACTTAGATCATTGCTCCATGCCACCTGTCAATGTTCCAGTATTGGTCTAGCTCTCTCCTGGATCGTTCTTGTGACCTGTCTTCCCAGCTGAAGCTAAGTTACTGCTTGTTTTTCTCTGGTTTGCTATTTTTCTGTCCAGCTTGCTATTTTGTTTTTTGTCTTGCTTGCTGGAAGCTCTGGGATGCAGAGGGAGCGCCTCCGCACCGTGAGTCGATGCGGAGGGTCTTTTTGCGCCCTCTGCGTGGTCTTTTTGTAGGTTTTTGTGCTGACCGCAAAGTTACCTTTCCTATCCTCTGTCTGTTCAGTAAGTCGGGCCTCACTGTGCTAAATCTATTTCATCTCTGTGCTTGTAATTTTCATCTTTACTCACAGTCATTATATGTGGGGGGCTGCCTTTTCCTTTGGGGAATTTCTCTGAGGCAAGGTAGGCTTTATTTTTCTATCTCTAGGGCTAGCTAGTTTCTTAGGCTGTGTTGAGTTGCATAGGGAGCGTTAGGAGCAATCCACGGCTATTTCTAGTGTGTGTGATAGGATTAGGGATTGCGGTCAGCAGAGTTCCCACGTCTCAGAGCTCGTCCTATATTTTTAGTAACTATTAGGTCATTCCGTGTGCTCTTACCCACTAGGTCCATTATTGTCCTTACCACCAGGTCATAACAGATCTGGATAAGTTGGAAACTTGGGCCGAGAGGTGGCAGATGTGGTTTAACAATGATAAATGTATGGTTATGCACATGGGAACAAGGAATCAATATCACCATTACACACCGAATAGGAAACCACTGGGTAAATTCAACATGGAGAACGACTTAGGGATCCTAGTTAATCATAAACTTACCTGGAGCAGCCAGTGCCAGGCAGTGGCTGCCAAGGCAAACAGGACCATGGGGTGCATTAAAAGAGGTCTGGATACACATGATGAGAGCATTATACTGTCTCTGTACAAATCCCTGGTTAGACCTCACATGGAGTACTGTGTACAGTTTTGGGCACCGGTGCTCAGGAAGGATATAATGGAACTAGAACAAAATTAATAAAGGGGATGGGGGAACTACAATACCCAGAGAGATTAGCAAAATTAGGATTATTTAGTCTAGAAAAAAGACGACTGAGGGGAGGTCTGATAACCATGTATAAGTATATAAGGGGACAATACAAATATCTCTCCAAGGATCTGTTTATACCAAGGAAGGTGATGGTCACAAGGGGGCATTCTCTGCGTCTGGAAGAGAGGTTTTTCCACCAACATAGAAGAGGATTCTTTACTGTTAAGGCAGTGAGAATCTGGAATTCCTTGCCTGAGGAGGTGGCGATGGCGAACTCGGTCAAGGGGTTCGAGAGAGGCCTGGATGTCTTCCCAGAGCATAACAATATTGTATCTTACAGTTATTAGGTTCTTTGGAAGGACGTAGATCTGAGGATATACAGTGCCCTGTGAAAGTGTTCGGCCCCTTTGAACTTTTCAACCTTTTCCCACTTATCATGCTTCAAACATAAAGATACCAAATGTAAATTTTTGGTGACGAATGAACAAGTGGAACACAATTTTGAAGTTGAGTGAAATGTATTGGTTATTTTAAAATTTTGTGGAAATTATTTTTCGGCCCCTTTAACTTAATACTTTATTGCGCCACCTTTTGCTGCGATTACAGCTGCAAGTCGCTTGAGGTATGTCTATCAGTTTTGTACATCAAGAGACTGAAATTCTTGCCCATTCTTCCTTGGCAAACAGCTCGAGCTCAGGTTTGATGGAGATCGTTGGTGAACAGCAGTTTTCAGCTCTTTCCACAGATTCTCGATTGGATTGAGGTCTGGACTTTCACTTGGCCATTCTAACACCTGGATACGTTTATTTGTGAACCATTCCATTGTAGATTTTGCTTTATGTTTGGGATCATTGTCTTGTTGGAAGACAAATCTCCATCCCAGTCTAAGGTCTTTTGCAGACTCCAACAGGTTTTCTTCAAGAATGGTCCTGTATTTGGTTCCATCCATCTTCTCATCAATTTTAACCATCTTCCCTGTCCCTGCTAAAGAAAAGCAGGCCCAAACCATGATGCTGCAACCACCATGTCTGACAGTGGGGATGGTGTTTAGGGTGATGAGCTGTGTTGCCTTTACGCCAAACATATCGTTTGGCATTGTTGCCAAAAAGTTCGATTTTGGCTTCATCTGACCAGAACACCTTCTTCCACATGTTTGGTGTGTCTCCCAGGTGGCTTGTTGCAAACTTTAAACAACACTTTTTATGGATATCTTTGAGAAATGGCTTTCTTCTTGCCACTCTTCCATAAAGGCCAGATTTGTGCAGTGTACGACTGATTGTTGTCCTATGGACAGACTGTCCCACCGCAGCTGTAGATCTCTGCAGTTCATCCAGAGTGATCATGGGCCTCTTAGCTGCATCTCTGATCAGTGTTCTCCTTGTTTGAGATGAAAGTTTAGAGGGATGGCCGGGTCTTGGTAGATTTGCAGTGGTATAATACTCCTTCCATTTCAATATGATCGCTTGCACAGTGCTCATTGGGATGTTTATAGTTTTGGAAATCATTTTGTATCCAAATCCAGCTTTATTCTTCTCCACAACAGTATCACGGACCTGCCTGTTGTGTTCCTTAGTCTTCATGATTCTCTCTGTGCTTCAAACATAACCTTGAGACTATCACAGAGCAGGTGCAATCATACAGAGACTTGATTACACACAGGTGGATTATATTTATCATCATTAGGCATTTAGAACAACATTGGATCATTCAGAGATCCACAATGAACTGCAAGAGTGAGTTTACTGCACTGAAAGTAAAGGGGCTGAATAGTATTGCACGCCCCACTTATCAGTTTTTGAATTTCCACAAAAATTTAAAATAACCAATAAATTTCATTTAACTTCACAATTGTCTTCCACTTGTTGTTGATTCTTCACCAAAAATTTACATTTGGTATCTTTATATTTGAAGCATGATATATGGGAAAATGTTGAAAAGTTCCAGGGAGCTGAATACTTTCGCAAAGCACTGTAACCATTTTGTATGTAGTGTTTTGTCTAGTGTGCCCTTAAGTTGATTAATTATAAAATGTAATCTTGGGCTACTCATTTATCTCAGTCCATTAATCAAGACGTCTGTGTTCTCAGCTGAACTTTCCATGCTAAGAGGGCTGGTTTCTGTCCTGACATAATCCGGTTAATTGACCGCATTTATAACTAATGAGGAACTGGTGGCAGTCCTACCATGATGACCCAGCGCTATTTCACTGGTGCTAGTGAAAGGGGCCTCTCAGGGTTGTGAGTGAGTGTGCTGCCATGTCAGCGACTGCTTGGGCCATATTGTTTCCCCATGCCTTCCTTGGCCCATGTGGACCACGGGTGTCTGTAGAACTATGCCACGCTGACCTTACATGTCACCAGGGGGTGCGGAATGTCACGTTGGTGCAAGTGAGAAGACTGTAAAATGTGATCCCTCCGACGTAATAGTGACATCAGGTGGGTTGGAAAGATGCAGGTTTGTCACATATGGTGGCAGCACAGTGGGATTGAAGTAATAGTGTGTGAGTGTGGGACTCATACTCCCAGACACTAATGACTACCAGCAGTAGTTTTTTCCCGCTGGGATCTTAAGATCAGCTCTGCACTAGAAAGTCCAGGTGCAAATACTGTAAGATGTGTGGTTGCATCAGGTTGCAGCTCTGTTTCAGTGACCAAAGATTGCAAGGATGGCCAGTGGCACCAGAGCCAGGGAGTTGGCCAATGCTACAGTGGGGAGGAGGTGGAAGACAATGTTGCTCAAGCAGAAGGGGAGTCCAGCCCAGGTTCCTCAAGGAGCCAGTTGCCGGCTGTTAGTCCCTCAGTGGGTCGCTGACCACCTGCCTGTCCCCCCAGCCATGCAGGATTTGAATACCCTCCTGCAAGCTGCCTTAGCAAGACTTGAGGCAGGAGACAATTCCTCCTATGAGACCCTCATGACAGCAGCCGAATGTCAAAAGGCAGCAACAGAACTTTGTGAGGAAGCCAAGCACGAGCAACAGTCGCAAGTCCCCTGAGATCCGGGTCCCGATACCTCTGTATATATTATTGCACTTTATGTATGAATAGGTTTTCCTGATTATACAACCAATACAGGATGAGATTTCTACCTACACCATACCACAGGGATCGTATAGTTCAGTAGTCTAAGTCCCACTGACCCAGTGTGTAATCTGATATACTTTAAATTCTGTGGGATGTTTGTATTCTTTTATACTCCTTATCATCAATATGTATGAACTACCTAATACACTGCCCATTTGGGTTCTGCAAGTCCTTTAGCAATTTTATGTATTAGGCCAGTGTCACACATACCTTTTGTATAATAAAGATGTTATTTTTCCACTACAATATTGGACTTTTTGAACGTCTTGTCTTCTCCCTTTCTCCGTACACACATGGCTCTGCTCCGTACACCTCTTACACACATCGGTGGAGTCTGCTCAGCGGAGACGTCGGTCCCGGCGTCTGGCTCAGGCTAATACTGGACGACTGGTTACTACTGCCCTTCCAGGCTCTGTTCTTGTAGCCAGCAATGTTCAGCAGCGAGCAGGTATTTCTGGGACTAAGTCCAGATTTTCCCTTTCTGAGCATGCCCACGGGATGACCTCCCATTGGAGGTCGGGGGTTACATGCTTAGATACTGCAGCTAATCCCATTGGTCCTCTAGGAAGGTCCTAAAGGTGTTCTTCTGTGGCAGACTCCCATTGGTCCTTCTCGGAAGGTCTTGTACTTGCTGCAGCTATAAAAGGTTTGCATGACCGCCCGGCCATGCGCTAATATACAATTGTTATCGTGTGTGTTGATGAGTGCAAGTCGTTCCTTAAAAAACCCATCTCTTGTGTATGACTGTTCGCGTAAGGTGTATGGCTGCAATCTAGCGCCCGGCTGAACTCACAGCTTTAACGCACGAAACAGCGTCTAACTGCTGTGACCGCCAGTGCAACGCCATGCGCTATTAGAGCGCTTACCTTACCCAAGTCTGGGTGGTTAGTGGCGTCCGCTAGTGTGGCACAGCATGCACTTCTGTGCATATTAGTTACCTCTGATACCCCAATTGTGGTGTCGATCGCAAGAGGTCTACACTAACTCTAATCCTGTGTCCTGGGATAGAGTTCTGTGGTTCCTTGCTTGCGCTCTATGTGCGGTACCGTGGGTTAACTTCATAAAAGGTGAAGTTAACCCATGTGTGTATCATTGTACCGCCATATAGTCCATCATTACTTAGCGCCAGGGTCTGGCTAGTAATGAAGGACAAACAGCAATCTTTGCAGTACGTACAGCAGCTGGAGGGTAGGTTGGCGGCTCTTGAGCGCACAACCTCAGCTGTGGATGTAACCGCAGTTGCTGTTCAGGCTGCTAGCGTGGCAGCAGTAACCTTGTCCACTGCCACCCCTGTTCCGACTCTATCTCGCCTCCCGCTGCCAGAAAAATTTTCTGGTGATAGTAAATCTTGTAGGGGTTTTGTGAGTCACTGCTCTATTCATCTCGAACTTCTGGCCGCACGTTTCCCCACAGAGCGAGCTAAGGTGAGATTTATTGTGTCTCTCTTGTCGGACAGGGCGTTGAAGTGTGCTACGCCGCTGTGGGAGCGTGGTGATCATGTGGTGCAGAATGCTCCGTTGTTTCTGAGCACTCTGAAACAGGTCTTTTTAGGACCTCATGTGACCCATGATATGGCGCTCCAACTGTTGGCATTAACTCAGGGCTCGTCCTTGGTCAGCCATTTTGCCGTCCACTTTCGCACACTAGCATCTGAGCTGGAGTGGTCGGATAAAGCCCTTATTCCGATATTTTGGAGGGGGCTGGCTGACCACGTGAAGAATGCTCTGGCCACTAGGGAGATTCCAGCCACACTGGAGGAGTTAATAGCAGTGTCCACTCGTATTCACCTCTGTTTTCACGAGCGGAGGTTAGAGCGAGCCCAGTGTAGGCAGAGGTTTCGGCTGGCTGCTACCTTCGCCAAACCTTTGGAATCTCCAGTCGAGGCCCCTGAGTCCCATGAGCCTATGGTGGTGTCACGAGCGGGATCTAAGTCCCGGACCACTCGTGCACTCCAGATTTGTCATGTTTGCCAGCAGTCAGGACATCTTGCCACCAGATGTCCCCAGCGGTCGAGGAAACGTCAGCGTCTAGTGGTAGAAGGTGGAGGTACACTAGACACGCCGACGTTTGCCTCCAAATTGTCCTATAAGGGGACAATTGCTATAGGCTCATTTTCCCACTCGGTAGAGCTCTGCGTGGATTCTGGGGTGGAGGGCAATTTTATGTCATCTGCCTTCGCCCAACGTCACGCAATTCCCCTGGTAATGTTAGCTCAACCAGTGACCGTACAAGTGGTGAATGGGTCGACACTGCCCTCACAGATAACACACCAGACCATCCCTTTCACTCTGTCCATGTCGCCATCTCATCAGGAGATTATATCTCTGCTTGTCATTCCTGAGGGCATTGACGAGGTCCTGTTGAGGATGCCTTGGCTACGGTACCACTCTCCTCATATTGAGTGGTCCACAGGCAGAATTTTGGGATGGGGTGAATCTTGTGGGCGTAGATGTCAGAGGGAATGTGTTCAGGTTGCTACTACTGAGGTACCCGCAGATCTATCCTCTCTCCCCAAGCAATATTGACCCTATGCAGACGTGTTCTCCAAAAGAGCTGCGGAGACCCTTCCGCCTCACCACCCCTATGACTGTCCTATTGACCTCTTGCCTGGTGCTGAGCCTCCCCGGGGTCGAGTCTATCCGTTATCTCTCCCGGAGACGGAGGCAATGTCACAGTACATCAAGGAAAATTTGGCAAGAGGATTCATTAGGAAGTCAGTGTCACCTGCAGGGCCTGGGTTCTTCTTCATGCAGAAGAAGAATGGGGAACTACATCCATGCATAGATTACAGGGGTCTTAACGCCATCACTGTTAAGAATAAGTATCCTTTGCCCCTGATATCTGAGCTCTTTGATAGGCTTCGGGGAGCATGGGTATTTACAAAATTAGATCTGCGGGGTGCTTACAACCTGATTCGCATCCGTGAGGGGGACGAATGGTAGACGGCTTTTAACACCAGGGATGGGCACTATGAATATCTGGTGATGCCCTTCGGGCTCAGTAATGCCCCAGCCGTTTTCCAATACTTTGTGAACGACATCTTCCGGGATATGCTCTCCACCTCGGTCGTAGTCTATCTGGAGGTTATTCTCATCTACTCTCCAGATATTGACTCCCACCGGAGAGATGTTTGCAAAGTCTTCGACCTCCTACGGGCAAAATCAATCTATGCCAAGTTGGAGAAGTGTGTGTTCAAGCAGGAGTCCCTACCTTTCCTAGGCTATATCCCATCCCAGGGATTGGCTATGGATCCTGCCAAACTACAGGCTGTGATGGACTGGCAGGAACCCCATTCTTTTAAAGCGGTGCAGCGTTCATTAATTACTATCGCCAGTTCATTCCGCACTTCTCAACTTTGGTAGCTCCCTTGGTTGCCCTCACCAAGAAGGGAGCAAATCCCAAATTGTGGTCTGAGGAGGTCTCCAAGGCCTTTCTCTCCATTAAGGAGAGAGAGTATAGAAGGCTAGCACTCGACAATTGTGGAAGTAACGGTGCAAATGAACAGAACCTGTGGTCCTCTCAGTCATAGAATATATAATCACTGCACTCGTATGATGAAGATACTTGATTCATGTGAATAATTTTATTGAATAAATGTTCAGGTGAGGCGATAAGCACAAATTGTTTCGGCCAACCCGTGGCCTTGATCACTAAATCGCTGAAACAAATAGAATAAAACGTAGTAAATAACTATATACATAATATAGACAAAGACAATAATACATATTTACATATATACAGTTCAGAAAACATGTCAAGACTGTATCTAGGAAATGGAGGCCATATAGTATCATACCATCAATAACTAACAAGGAGCAAAAGCAATGGAACATGAGAGGTGCACAATCGATTGGTATTGAAGAAGAGACGGTAGAGAATGATAATCCAGCATACCCTTAGGTAGAAGTTCCTTCTTTCGAATGTGTGAATAATGCTGCTGGGGTGTCAGCCAAAAGATAAAGGTAGGCAAACCTGCAACGGGTAATGGGACAAAGTGAGCCGTACAGCTGTATAACTGGTGCTGGTATGACCTCAGGTTAAATAAAAACATAGGTAGCCCTGGACTCGGCAGACATATATGAGCGCAATACTATCAGTGGGTTAGATATATTCCATGGGATAAACAGTGGACTGAGCGAGGATAATCCCACCCAAGAGGCTATATTGTACAAATTCACAGAGCTTAATGAATGTTCATCACCTTAATATTAATGATGCCGTAGCCGCCGTGGTGAAGAGTAGATTGGTATATGTACCATTGGCTGTAGGGGTAAATATAGATACACTAAATATACTATTATGTAGGTAACATATAGGTGGTAGATCAAAAGAAAAATAACTACCTGTTCGTTTAAGAAACCAGCCAGAGCAAATGTTTGATACTTTAGAAGAGTTCAACCAGCAATGTGAGGGAATCAGTATAACTAAAAAGGGGGGACAGATGATGTGAAAAAATAAATAAACACCTTCAATGTTTAGGTCTATAGGCAATGTATATGCAGCAGATCAAAAAGGAATCACTACCTGTTTGTTTGTGGAGCCAGCCAGAGCCAATGTATAATAAGGTAGACCAACGGCGTGAGGGAATCAGTGCAGCTAAAAGAAACGGATTACATAAATATGGGGCATAGCTAGGGCTATCATGAACAAACAACTTATCTGGTAGTAGTAGCTCACATCCGTCCTCTAACTTCCGTGGATAAAGTGGCCGGGACCAGTGTTGGTGGGCAAGTGGGATGAGCAGACACAAAACCGTGTCAATGCATAGGGTAGCGCTGTTGGTAAGTGCCAAAAAGGCACCTATTTATGGTCCTGGGCAGTCATACATCTGGTACGAGTGCAGGGATGCCGGCGCATGCGCAGTAGCGTTTTCGGCCGTTCGCGCTTGCGCAGTAGGAGCAGAGCCAGATCGGTCAGCCACAGATTGCCTGGGCCTGCGCAGTGTATGCAAGCCCAGGCCAGCCGATAACCAAGAGGTTATCGGAGCCTGTCCTACAGGGGCTATAGGGATAGTCCGTGCCTGTGTAGAGGAAAGGGGAGGGGGCGGAAATACCGCTGCACATGAGGGCACCAGACGTTCCTGCAGAGAGGAGGATAAGCCTGCAGGCGATTGTGTAGTGCTTTGCATGTGGGGGAATGCGATGTAGAGACCACATGGGGAACGCTATTTAGGTGTGGGTGACCGATAGGAGAGGCATGGAGGGAAACTTGTGTTATGTATAAAGCGGGAATGCATATAGGGGGAATGAACTGCAGAAACCACAATACCGAACTGAGGAGCGCTATTTAAATGTGGGTGACAGAGAGACATAGAGGGCAACAATATAAATGATGATACACAATAAGCAGTACAAGAAAAGCAGTACAAGAAAATGCAGTTACATGGTTAAATACAGATGCATGGTAGGAGCCCAAACCAAATTAACAAATAAATAAATGAATGAAAATAAGAATAAATGAATGAAATGAATAAAATGAGCCAAATGAATGAAAAAGAAATAAATGAAATAAACGAATGAAATGAATGAAAAAATGAATAAATGAAAAAATGAATGAATGAATGAATGAAAAAAATGAAATGAATAAAATGAAATGAATGAAAAAAATGAATGAAAAAATGAATGAAAAAAATGAAAAATAAAAAATTATAAAAATAAAAACTGGGGTACTGTTTGAAAAAAGGCTCTGGGGTATGTGTCTTACCGTCTTGAGTGTGCAGAATGATGAGGCTACTAGTGCAGTAGGTTAAGTCTAGAAAAAATAAAGTAAATCATATTAGCCAGTCTATCTCACAGTTCAATCCCCTAGGGTGGAGGCTATCCAGGGTATAAATCCAGAAGGTTTCCCTCTGTTTCAACAACCGAATATGGTTACCTCCCCTTCTCGAGTGAGGGACTCTTTCTACAATCTGGAACCTAAGTTGTGACACATTATGTCTTGCCTCCTTAAAATGTAGTGGTAATGGTAGCCACACCTTTTCGCATCTAATTGTAGACTTATGGCTAGATATTCGATCTTTAATGGCCTGAGTCGTTTCCCCCACATATAGTAGTCCGCAAGGGCACTTGATAATATAGACCACGTAGTTTGTGTCACAAGTATAGTGCTCCTTGATGGGATATGATTTCCCATTTCCCATGAACAATCTCATTGCCTTTAATGACGTTGGAGCAACACCTGCAATTTAAACAGGGGAAAGTGCCCGTTCTACTTAGGCCAGAGTTCTAGTTGATGATGCCTTATGTGATCCTAGGTCTGCCCTTACTACTTTATCCCGTATGTTCTTAGGTCATCTGGTACACATTAAAGGTGGATCCTTTAGGGGAGTCGTGAATTTTTTTGTTTTTGTACCCCGGAGGTTATATTGTCTGAGTCGTGGAGGGCTCTAGAAGATTCCGTGTTAAGGAGATCCGAAGGATACTGGCGGATTTTAAACTTATTAGACATTCCTTGTAGCCTAATTTCTCTAGTGGAGGGATCGGAAACAATTCTGGATGACACCAGAAAAATGGACCTGGGAAGACAGCTGTTATAAAGCAAAAGGCTATTACAATCGGTCGGTTTTGTGAAGATGTCAGTGCTTAAGTTACCATTTGGGTCTTTGATTATCTTAGTGTCTAAGAAGGTCACTTCATCTATTTCTCTCCATTAAGTCTCACTTCGCTAGCGCTCCCATCCTACATCGCCCCGATGTAGATAAGCCATTTATAATGGAGGTGGATGCCTCATCTGTTGGTGCTGGAGCAGTCCTTTTCCAAAAGGATGCTCAAGGTCGGAAGCATCCTTGCTTTTTCTTTTCTAAGACCTTCTCACCAGCAGAGAGGAATTATTCCATCGGGGACAGGGAGTTGCTAGCCATGAAGTTGGCCTTCTCGGAGTGGAGACATCTCTTGGAGGGAGCTCGTTTTCCCTTCCAAGTCTTCACAGATCACAAGAATTTGGTGTACCTGCAGACAGCCCAGCGGTTAAATTCTCGCCAGGCCAGATGGTCCTTGTTCTTCTCCCGGTTTCATTTCATTTTCATTTCACCTTTCATTTTCGGGGAGAAGAACATTCGTGCCGACGCTCTCTCTCGCTCCGTTGTATCATCTGTGGAGGAGGAAGAGGAGCCTCGGCTTATTGTCCCCACCGAGAGCCTGAGAACTGTGGCCCCGGTTTCGCTAGAGTCTGTGCCTCCGGGCAAGACTTTTGTACCTTCCAGTTTGCGTCCGGAGGTTCTCTCTTGGGCTCATTCGTCCAGGGTGGGTGGACATTTTGGGTCCAAAAGGACATCTGAGTTACTGGCGAGGACATACTGGTGGTCGCATATGGCTCGTGATGTCGCAGACTATGTTCGGGCGTGTGTCTCTTGCGCCAAGAACAAGTCTCCTCGGCAATGGCCAGCTGGGTTGCTTTACCCCCTGCCGGTGGCGGACAGGCCCTGGGAGATGGTTAGGATGGACTTTGTGGTGGGCTTACCCAAGTCTCGTAGCTGCACCATTATCTGGGTGGTCACCGACCATTTTTCCAAAATGGTTCATTTGGTGCCTCTTCCACGGCTACCTTCTGCACGGGTTCTGGCAGCGTTGTTCATCAGGCATATCTTTCGCCTACACTGTACGCCGGACAAAATTGTCAGTGACCGGGGTCCCCAGTTTGCGTCTCGATTCTGGAGAGAGCTTTGTCGTCTACTCAGTATTGAGTTGAATCTCTCTTCGACATATAATCCCGAGGCGAATGGGTTGGTTGAGAGGGACAACCAGACCCTGGTAACATATTTACAACATTTTGTTTCTGCCAGGCAAGATGACTGGGCATCCTTGCTACCGTGGGCAGAGTTTGCGCTTAACAACGCCATAGCCGACTCCACCGGTCAGACTCCATTCCTCCTAAATTACGGCCAGCATCGGCGTGTCCCTGTGCCCATGCCTGTGTCTTCCACTGACTCCAGGGTGGCAGACTGGGCTGTGGAGGCACGGGACATTTGGGACCGCACTCAGGATGCCATTTGGGCCTCTAAGGAGAGAATGGGGACCTCCTCCGATGCACATCGGCGCCCCGCTCCGACTTTTGCTCCTGGCGACTTGGTGTGGGTGTCTGTTGTGAATTCCGTTCTGGAGCTCCCGCCTGTGGTTGCTAATGGTATTTTTGTGAGTTCTGCCCTTGGGCTCCCTCTGGTGGTTTCGAGTGGTACTGCTGCTCCGTTAGGTAGCTGTAGCAGCTGCCTTCACTAATCGCCTTGCCTGGGTTTGTTATTTAAACCTGCTCTGGGCTTTAGTCCATGCCTGCTGCCAATGTTCTTGGTTGGATTTGGTTCTCTCCTTGGAATTTTCATATGGCCAGTCCTTGTCTGCAAAAGATAAGTTTTTGCTTGTTTTTGTTTGTCCATTCGTTTGGACTCTATTGCTTTGCAAATACGTTTCTTTTTGTCCAGCTTGTCACTATGTCTTATTCAGGCTAGCCGGAAGCTCTGGGAAAGCAGATTTGCCCCTCCACACCGTGAGTCGGTGTGGAGTTCATTTTTGTAATCTCTGCGTGGATTTTGTAGTTTTTTATACTAACCGCACAGTATCCTTTTCTCTCTGTCTATCTAGTTTAGTTTTGGCCTCCTTTGCTGAATTCTGATTTCATTTCTATGTTCGTCATTTCCCTCTCCATTCACAGTCAATATTTGTGGGGGGCTATCTTTCCTTTTGGGGGTTTTCTCTGAGGCAAGATAGCTTTCTATTTCCTTCTTTAGAGGTAGCTATTTCTTAGGCTGTGAAGAGGTGTCTAGGGAGAGTCAGGAACATCCCACGGCTTTTTCTAGTGTTGTTGTTAGGATTAGGGACTGCGGTCAGTAGAGATACCACCTTCTCAGAGCTCGCTCCATGTTGCATTTTAGCCACCAGGTCATCTCAGTGTGGCCTCTTAACCACCAGGTCATAACAGTACAGCAGGCCAGAAATGAATTAAATGCATCTCAAAAGAAGGAAAAGAAAGTTCTGAACCATTTTTTTTCTGTGCTCTGTTCTGTCTTTTTTTTCCTCTTGATATCTGGGTGGTGCTGGATATATGCTCTGGTATGGAGTTTCAGAGTTTGTTTTCTCGTGTGGATCAACTTGCTGCAAGAGTCCAGAGTATCCAAGATTATATTGTCCAGACTCCGGCTTTAGAGCCTAGAATTCCTACTCCTGATTTGTTTTTTGGGGACAGATCCAAGTTTTTGAACTTTAAAAATAGCTGCAAATTGTTTTTTGCTTTGAAACCCCGTCCTTCTGGTGATCCCATTCAGCAAGTAAAAATCATCATATCCTTACTGCGTGGTGATCCTCAAGACTGGGCTTTTGCTCTTGAAACAGGGGATCAGGCATTGTTGAGTGTGGATGCATTTTTTCAACCACTCGGATTGTTGTATGACGAACCTAACTCAGTAGAGCATGCTGAGAAAACACTGTTGGCCCTGTGTCAGGGTCAAGAAGCGGCAGAGTTATACTGCCAGAAATTTAGAAAATGGTCTGTGCTCACTAAGTGGAATGAAGAGGCTCTGGCTGCTATTTTCAGAAAAGGTCTTTCTGAAACCCTTAAAGATGTTATGGTGGGCTTTCCTACGCCTACCGGTTTGAGCGAATCTATGTCTCTAGCCATTCAGATTGATCGGCGCTTGCGTGAGCGCAAGGTGGTGCACCATATGGCAGCGTCCTCTGAGCAAAGTCCTGACTCTATGCAATGTGATAGGATTTTGACTAGAGCAGAAATACAGAAATTCAGACATCAGAATGGCCTGTGTTTTTACTGTGGTGATTCTGCTCATGCTATTTCTGATTGCCCTAAGCGTACTAGGAGGGTTCCTGGGTCTGTTACCATTAGTACTGTACAGCCTAAATTTCTCTTGTCTGTTACCCTGATTTGCTCATTGTCGTCCTTCTCTGTTATGGCATTTGTGGATTCTGGCGCTGCCCTGAACTTAATGGACTTAGAATTTGCCAAGCGCTGTGGTTTTTCCTTGGAGCCTTTGCAGAGTCCTATTCCCTTAAGGGGGATTGATGCTACGCCATTGGCCAAGAATAAACCTCAGTATTGGACTCAGTTAACCATGTACATGGCTCCAGCACATCAGGAAAATATTCGCTTTTTGGTGTTGCATAATTTGCATGATGTTGTTGTGCTGGGTTTTCCATGGTTACAGGTACATAACCCAGTGCTGGATTGGAAATCTATGTCTGTAACTGGTTGGGGTTGTCAGGGGATACATAGTGATATTCCTTTGATGTCCATTTCCTCGTCCCCTTCTTCTGAAGTTCCTGAGTTTTTGTCGGATTTCCAGGATGTATTTGATGAGCCCAAGTCCAGTTCTCTGCCTCCTCATAGGGACTGCGATTGTGCCATTAATTTGATTCCTGGCTGTAAGTTCCCTAAGGGCCGACTTTTCAATCTGTCTGTGCCAGAGCATGCCGCTATGCGGAGTTATGTAAAGGAGTCCTTGGAGAAGGAGCATATTCGCCCGTCTTCGTCACCGTTGGGAGCGGGATTTTTTTTTTGTTGCCAAGAAGGATGGCTCCTTGAGACCCTGTATAGATTATCGCCTTCTCAATAAGATCACTGTCAAATTCCTGTACCCTTTACCTTTACTTTCTGATTTGTTTGCTCAGATTAAGGGTACCAGTTGGTTTACTAAAATCGACCTTCGAGGGGCGTATAATCTCGTGCGTATTAAACAAGGTGATGAATGGAAAACAGCATTTAATACGCCCGAAGGCCATTTTGAATATCTTGTGATGCCATTCGGGCTCTCTAATGCTCCATCGGTATTTCAGTCCTTTATGCATGATATCTTCCGGAATTATCTGGATAAATTCATGATTGTGTATTTGGATGATATTTTGGTTTTCTCCGATGATTGGGAGTCTCATGTAAAGCAGGTTAGGATGGTATTTCAGGTCCTTCGTGCTAATGCGTTGTTTGTGAAGATGTCTAAGTGCCTCTTTGGAGTTCAGAAGGTTTCTTTTTTGGGTTTCATTTTTTCCCCCTCGGCTATTGAAATGGACCCTGTTAAAGTCCAGGCCATTCATGATTGGACTCAACCTACATCTGTAAAGAGCCTTCAGAAATTTTTGGGCTTTGCCAATTTTTATCGCCGCTTTATTGCTGATTTTTCTAGTGTGGTGAAGCCTCTGACTGATTTGACGAGGAAGGGCGCTGATGTGGTGAATTGGTCCTCTGCGGCTGTTGAGGCCTTTCAGGAGCTTAAACGTCGTTTTGCTTCTGCCCCTGTGTTGCGTCAGCTGGACGTTTCTCTCCCTTTTCAGGTTGAGGTTGATGCTTCTGAGATTGGGGCAGGGGCCGTTTTGTCTCAGAGAAATTCTGATGGCTCTTTGATGAAACCGTGTGCTTTCTTCTCCAGAAAGTTTTCGCCTGCTGAGCGTAATTATGATGTCGGCAATCGGGAGTTGTTGGCTATGAAGTGGGCATTTGAGGAGTGGCGACATTGGCTTGAGGGAGCCAAGCATCGCATGGTGGTCTTGACTGATCACAAGAATCTGATTTACCTCGAGTCTGCTAAACGGTTGAATCCTAGACAGGTTCGGTGGTCTCTGTTTTTCTCACGTTTTGATTTTGTGGTCTCGTATATTCCGGGTTCTAAGAATGTGAAGGCTGATGCCCTTTCTAGGAGTTTTTTGCCTGATTCTCCGGGAGTTCTTGAGCCGCCTGGGATCCTCAAGGAGGGGGTGATTCTTTCTGCCATCTCCCCTGATTTGCGGCGGGTACTTCAGGAGTTTCAGGCTGATAAACCTGACCGCTGTTCTGTGGAGAAATTGTTTGTTCCTGATAGATGGACTAGTAGGGTAATTTCTGAGGTTCATTGTTCGGTGTTGGCTGGTCACCCTGGGATTTTCGGTACCAGAGATTTGGTGGCTAGGTCCTTTTGGTGGCCTTCCTGGTCGCGGGATGTGCGTTCGTTTGTGCAGTCCTGTGGGACCTGTGCTCGGGCTAAGCCTTGCTGTTCCTGTGCCAGAGGGTTGCTTTTGCCTTTGCCTATTCCTGAGAAGCCCTGGACGCATATTTCCATGGATTTTATTTCTGATCTTCCTGTCTCTCAGAAGATGTCTGTCATCTGGGTGGTTTGTGACCGGTTTTCTAAGATGGTCCATTTGGTGCCGTTGCCTAAGTTGCCTTCCTCCTTTGATTTGGTTCCATTATTTTTTCAGCATGTGGTTCGTTTGGATTGTTATTGCGGAGAATATTGTGTCTGACAGAGGTTCCCAGTTCGTTTCTAGGTTTTGGCGGTCCTTTTGTGCTAGAATGGGCATTGATTTGTCTTTTTCTTCAGCTTTCCATCCTCAGACAAATGGCCAAACGGAGCGAACCAATCAGACCTTGGAAACCTATTTGAGATGCTTCGTGTCTGCTGATCAGGATGATTGGGTGACCTTTTTGCCATTGGCCGAGTTTGCCCTTAATAATCGGGCTAGTTCTGCTACCTTGGTTTCGCCTTTCTTTTGTAACTTTGGTTTTCATCCTCGTTTTTCTTCAGGGCAGCTTGAGCCTTCTGACTGTCCTGGTGTGGATTCCGTGGTGGACAGGTTGCAGCAAATTTGGACTCATGTGGTGGACAATTTGACGTTGTCTCAGGAAAAGGCTCAGCGTTTTGCTAACCGTCGTCGGTGTGTTGGTCCCCGGCTTCGTGTTGGTGATTTGGTCTGGTTGTCTTCTCGTCATGTTCCTATGAAGGTTTCTTCCCCTAAGTTCAAGCCTCGCTTTATTGGGCCTTATAAGATTTCTGAAATTATCAATCCAGTGTCTTTTCGTTTGGCCCTTCCAGCTTCCTTTTCCATTCATAATGTGTTCCATAGATCCTTGTTGCGGAGATATGTGGTACCTATGGTTCCCTCCGTTGATCCACCTGCTCCGGTGTTGGTTGAGGGGGAATTGGAATATGTGGTGGAGAAGATTTTGGATTCTCGTTTTTCGAGGCGGAAGCTTCAGTATCTGGTCAAGTGGAAGGGTTATGGCCAGGAGGATAATTCTTGGGTTGTTGCCTCCGATGTTCATGCTGCCGATTTGGTTCGTGCTTTCCATTTGGCTCGTCCTGATCGGCCTGGGAGCTCTGGTGAGGGTTCGGTGACCCCTCCTCAAGGGGGGGTACTGTTGTGAATTCCGTTCTGGAGCTCCCTCCTGTGGTTGCTAATGGTATTTTTGTGAGTTCTGCCCTTGGGCTCCCTCTGGTGGTTTCGAGTGGTACTGCTGCTCCGTTAGGTAGCTGTAGCAGCTGCCTTCACTAATCGCCTTGCCTGGGTTTGTTATTTAAACCTGCTCTGGGCTTTAGTCCATGCCTGCTGTCAGTGTTCTTGGTTGGATTTGGTTCTCTCCTTGGAATTTTCATATGGCCAGTCCTTGTCTGCAAAAGATAAGTTTTTGCTTGTTTTTGTTTGTCCATTCGTTTGGACTCTATTGCTTTGAAAATATGTTTCTTTTTGTCCAGCTTGTCACTATGTCTTATTCAGGCTAGCTGGAAGCTCTGGGAAAGCAGATTTGCCCCTCCACACCGTGAGTCGGTGTGGAGTTCATTTTTGTAATCTCTGCGTGGATTTTGTAGTTTTTTATACTGACCGCACAGTATCCTTTTCTCTCTGTCTATCTAGTTTAGTTTTGGCCTCCTTTGCTGAATTCTGATTTCATTTCTATGTTCGTCATTTCCTTCTCCATTCACAGTCAATATTTGTGGGGGGCTATCTTTCCTTTTGGGGGTTTTCTCTGAGGCAAGATAGCTTTCTATTTCCTTCTTTAGGGGTAGCTATTTCTTAGGCTGTGAAGAGGTGTCTAGGGAGAGTCAGGAACATCCCACGGCTTTTTCTAGTGTTGTTGTTAGGATTAGGGACTGCGGTCAGTAGAGATACCACCTTCTCAGAGCTCGCTCCATGTTGCGTTTTAGCCACCAGGTCATCTCAGTGTGGCCTCTTAACCACCAGGTCATAACAAGTGTCCGGCCGTAACATCAGGCTGTGCATTGAGTCCACTAAGTTTGCACCTCGCTACTTGGGTCCCTTCAAGGTCCTCGAACAGGTTAATCCTGTGGTCTACCGTCTGGCCCTTCCTCCACGCCTGGGTATCACCGACACCTTTCATGTGTCCCTCTTGAAGCCCGTATACATGTCCCGGTTTTCCGAGTCATCTGCCAGGACATCGGGTTCGTCTACGGACGATTACGAGGTGAACGCTATTTTGGGGTGCAAGGTAGTATGTGGCAAAAAATTCTATTTGGTGGATTGGAAGGGTTATGGCCCAGAGGACAGGTCCTGGGAGCCTGCTGAACACATTCGAGCTCCACAGCTCATTGCGGCCTTTGAGCGTAGCGAGGTCCAAGGAGGGGAGGGCCCTAGGAGGGGGGGTAATGTTAGGTGTCAAGTTCCCGCCTCTGCACAGCCATTTCGAGCCATCTCCGCTGCGGTCTCCCATTCTTCTCCAGCCGCAGTGGAGTCTGCTCAGCGGAGACGGAGAATAACTGTTTAACTCCATATCAGCATGGGTTTATGAGAAATCGCTCCTGTCAAACCAATCTAATCAGTTTTTATGAAGAGGTAAGCTATAGGCTGGACCACGGTGAGTCATTGGACGTGGTATATCTCGATTTTTCCAAAGCGTTTGATACCGTGCCGCACAAGAGGTTGGTACACAAAATGAGAATGCTTGGTCTGGGGGAAAATGTGTGTAAATGGGTTAGTAACTGGCTTAGTGATAGAAAGCAGAGGGTGGTTATAAATGGTATAGTCTCTAACTGGGTCGCTGTGACCAGTGGGGTACCGCAGGGGTCAGTATTGGGACCTGTTCTCTTCAACATATTCATTAATGATCTGGTAGAAGGTTTACACAGTAAAATATCGATATTTGCAGATGATACAAAACTATGTAAAGCAGTTAATACAAGAGAAGATAGTATTCTGCTACAGATGGATCTGGATAAGTTGGAAACTTGGGCTGAAAGGTGGCAGATGAGGTTTAACAATGATAAATGTAAGGTTATACACATGGGAAGAGGGAATCAATATCACCATTACACACTGAACGGGAAACCACTGGGTAAATCTGACAGGGAGAAGGACTTGGGGATCCTAGTTAATGATAAACTTACCTGGAGCAGCCAGTGCCAGGCAGCAGCTGCCAAGGCAAACAGGATCATGGGGTGCATTAAAAGAGGTCTGGATACACATGATGAGAGCATTATACTGCCTCTGTACAAATCCCTAGTTAGACCGCACATGGAGTACTGTGTCCAGTTTTGGGCACCGGTGCTCAGGAAGGATATAATGGAACTAGAGAGAGTACAAAGGAGGGCAACAAAATTAATAAAGGGGATGGGAGAACTACAATACCCAGATAGATTAGCGAAATTAGGATTATTTAGTCTAGAAAAAAGACGACTGAGGGGCGATCTAATAACCATGTATAAGTATATAAGGGGACAATACAAATATCTCGCTGAGGATCTGTTTATACCAAGGAAGGTGACGGGCACAAGGGGGCATTCTTTGCGTCTGGAGGAGAGAAGGTTTTTCCACCAACATAGAAGAGGATTCTTTACTGTTAGGGCAGTGAGAATCTGGAATTGCTTGCCTGAGGAGGTGGTGATGGCGAACTCAGTCGAGGGGTTCAAGAGAGGCCTGGATGTCTTCCTGGAGCAGAACAATATTGTATCATACAATTATTAGGTTCTGTAGAAGGACGTAGATCTGGGTATTTATTATGATGGAATATAGGCTGAACTGGATGGACAAATGTCTTTTTTCGGCCTTACTAACTATGTTACTATGTTACTATGTTACTATGGTCCCGTCATCTGGCTCAGGCTAAAACTGGACGACTGGTTACTACTGCCCTTCCAGGCTCTGTTCTTGTAGCCAGCAATGTTCAGCAGCGAGCAGGTCTTTCTGGGACTAAGTTCAGATTTTCCCTTTCTGAGCATGCCCACGGGATGACCTCCCATTGGAGGTCGGGGTGTCACATGCTTAGATACTGCAGCTAATCCCATTGGTCCTCTAGGAAGGTCTTGTACTTGCTGCAGCTATAAAAGGTTTGCATGGCCGCACGGCCATGTGCTAGTATACAATTGTTATCGTGTGTGTGTTGATGAATGCAAGTCGTTCCTTAAAAAACCCATCCCTTGTGTATGACTGTTCGCGTAAGGTGTATGGCTGCAATCTAGCGCCCAGCTGAACTCACAGCTTTAATGCACGAAACAGCATCTAACTGCTGTAACCGCCAGTGCAGCACCATGCGCTATTAGAGCGCTTACCTTACCCATGTCTGGGTGGTTAGTGGCATCCGCTAGTGTGGCACTTCTGTGCATATTATTTACCTCTGATACCCCAATTGTGGTGTCGATCGCAAGAGGTCTACACTAACTCTAATCCTGTGTCCTGGGATAGAGTTCTGTGGTTCCTTGCGGTACCGCGACCCTGTGACTTAACAGGAATCGCTTTCTTCATACAGGGTGAAGTTAACCCATGTGTGTATCCTCATTGTACCGCCATATAGTCCGTCATTACTTAGCAGGTTCCATCTCTGCACGGTGGACCCCGGGCTGCGAACGCACCTTATTGTATCTATTTAATTATTTGGTGTGTTCCGCTAGCCCTAACACTGTGTATATGGAGACCCTAATATGGCGTGCGGTCGCCCAGGGAAACTGAACTAGGGAAGTCTGGCCTGTTTAGGGACTGTAAATCTAAAGCCATATGATATGTATTGTTATGAACTGGTGTGAACTGAACACATAATATACACTGAAGTTACATGCATTTGTGTGAATTGGACTTTAATGCTGTGAGGAAACACATTAAAGAGACTCTTTGTGTTGGAACTTTGTGGGTCACTGCCTCTTCACTGCGTATGATGCTACTGCAGCCTTACACTACATATATTTCATGTTCATTCCCCACTAGGGTTGAGCGACTTTTACTTTTTTAGGGTTGAGTCGGGTATTGCAAAACCCGACTATCTCAAAAGTCGAGTCGAGTGAAATCGGCCGATTATCTCGAAAAGTCGGGGATTGACCGAAACACGAAACCTAATGCAAGTCAATGGGGAAGCATAGTCGGCAGTGAGTGGGGGCCAGGAAAACACCTACAGTGCTGTGATCCTGAGCAAGCAGGGGGGGCCCACTCGTTGGCATTGGCACTGGCACAGGGCCCCTCAAAGTATGGCGGTGTGTTTGCATGGCGGGGGCGCCTCCCACCGGCAGCGACACTTTTGCGTACTATGAGGGGCCCTGTGCCAGTGATGTCGCCAACGAGTATTCCCCCCCACCTGATGAAGGAACCTGCACTTTCATCTGCACCTTCCTCTTTGACCCCGTGTAAGGTGGTATATGCGGGAAGGGGAACCTGACTTTCAGCAGGGTCAAATTCTGGCTGTGTAGCGTGCATGGGGAATGTAGCGTTCTGGGTCAATGTACCAACAGACTCATCTATCACTGGCAGGGCAATGGGCAGGATGAGGAGGAAACACAGATATAGGCCCAAATAATAAAGTGGGCTAAATGCAGTTCAAAATTGGTAACAGGACTAACCAAACGGCATTGCTTTGTTCAGTGGAGGACAACTGTAATGAGAGGCTGACACAGTGAGTAGGCCGAAATCAGTAAGTAGGCTAAATGCAGTTCAAAATTGGTAACAGAAGTAAACAGGCGGCACTGGTTTGTTCAGTGGAGGAGAACAGCAAGCAGCGGCAGACACCGTTAGTAGGGCCAACAAAACAAGTAGGCCAAATGCAGTACTATATTAAAAACAATTTAACGAGACCCTGAAGATTGAAGCTCAGGAAATGCAACCAGGAGAACACCTTGGAGCAGCAGACACCGTTTCTAGAACCCAACCAAACTAGTAGCCCCACTGCAGTTGTTCAATTAAAAAACTCTTTAACGAGAGCCTCAAGATAGAAGCTCAGGAAATGCAACCAGGAGAACACCTTGGAGCAGCAGACACCGTTTCTATAACCCAACCAAACTAGCAGCCCCACTGCAGTTGGTCAATTTAAAAACTCTTTAACGAGAGCCTGAAGATAGAAGCTCAGGAAATGCAACCAGGAGAACACTTTGGAGCAGCAGACACCGTTTCTAGAACCCAACCCAACTTGTAGGCCTAATGCAGTGTTATATTGACAACTGTTTAACGAGAGCCTGAAGACTGAAGCTCAGGAAATGCAACCAGGAGAACACCTTGGAGCGGCAGACACCATTTCTAGAACCCAACCAAATTAGTAGCCCCACTGCAGTTGTTCAATTAAAAAACTCTTTAACGAGAGCCTGAAGATAGAAGCTCAGGAAATGCAACCAAGAGAACACCTTGGAGCGGCAGACAACGTTTCTAGAACCCAACCCAACTTGTAGGCGTAATGCAGTGTTATATTGACATCTACTTAACGAGAGCCTGAAGATTGAAGCTCAGGAAAGGCAACCTGGAGAACACCTTGGAGCGGCAGACACCGTTTCTAGAACCCAACCAAACTAGTAGCCCCACTGCAGTTGGTCAATTAAAAAACTCTATAACGAGAGCCTGAAGATGGAAGCTCAGGAAATGCAACCAGTAGAACACCTTGGAGCAGCAGACACCGTTTCTGGAACCCAACTGAACTTGTAGGCCTAATACAGTGTTATATTGACAACTACTTAACGAGAGCCTGAAGATTGAAGCTCAGGAAAGGCAACCAGGAGAACACCTTGGAGCGGCAGACACCGTTTCTAGAACCCAACCAAACTAGTAGCCCCACTGCAGTTGGTCAATTAAAAAACTCTTTAACGAGAGCCTGAAGATAGAAGCTCAGGAAATGCAACCAGGAGAACACCTTGGAGCGGCAGACACCATTTCTAGAACCCAACCAAACTAGTAGCCCCACTGCAGTTGTTCAATTAAAAAACTCTTTAACGAGAGCCTCAAGATTGAAGCTCAGGAAATGCAACCAGGAGAACACCTTGGAGCGGCAGACACCGTTTCTAGAACCCAACCAAACTAGTAGCCCCACTGTAGTTGTTCAATTAAAAAACTCTTTAACGAGAGCCTCAAGATAGAAGCTCAGGAAATGCAACCAGGAGAACACCTTGGAGCGGCAGACACCGTTTCTAGAACCCAACCAAACTAGTAGCCCCACTGCAGTTGGTCAATTAAAAAACTCTTTAACGAGAGCCTGAAGATAGAAGCTCAGGTAATGCAACCAGAAGAACACCTTGGAGCGGCAGACACCGTTTCTAGAACCCAACCCAACTTGTAGGCCTAATGCAGTGTTATATTGACAACTACTTAACGACAGCCTGAAGATTGAAGCTCAGGAAAGGCAACCTGGAGAACACCTTGGAGCGACAGACACTGTTTCTAGAACCCAACCCAACTTGTAGGCCTAATGCAGTGTTATATTGACAACTACTTAACGAGAGCCTGAAGATTGAAGCTCAGGAAAGTCAACCGGGAGAACACCTTGGAGCGGCAGACACCGTTTCTAGAACCCAACCCAACTTGTAGGCCTAATGCAGTGTTATATTGACAACTACTTAACGAGAGCCTGAAGATTGAAGCTCAGGAAAGGCAACCTGGAGAACACCTTGCAGCGACAGACACTGTTTCTAGAACCCAACCCAACTTGTAGGCCTAATGCAGTGTTATATTGACAACTACTTAACGAGAGCCTGAAGATTGAAGCTCAGGAAAGTCAACCGGGAGAACACCTTGGAGCGGCAGACACCGTTTCTAGAACCCAACCCAACTTGTAGGCCTAATGCAGTGTTATATTAACAACTACTTAACGAGAGGCTGAAAATTGAAGCTAAGGAAAGGCAACCTGGAGAACACCTTGGAGCTGCAGACACAGTTTGTAGACCCCAACCAAACTTGTGGCCCCAATGCAGTTTTAAAATTCCGACATGCTGAAAAGCTGACAATTGCAGCTCAGTTTTTTTAAGAGGAGGACAGTTGTATTGAGTGGCGCAGACAGACACCGCTAGTAGGCCTTACACCACAAAGTTGGCTCGCTGCAGGTTTAAAAAAGGTTACATGGGTACACGGGCAGCATTGGTGTGGTCAGCGGAGGACAATTTAAAGGATGGACCGCAGACAGACTTAGTAGGCCTAAAATAAAAAAATAGGCTCAATGCAGGTTCGATTATGTTGCAGGGGTGCACAGGCAGCATTGGTGTGGTCAGCGGAGGACAATTGGAAGTAGTGTCTGACACAGTACTCCAAAATAATAAATAGATGTTAATATCTCACAAAAACACCCAAAAAACAAAGGGTGGCATACTTTGGTTTGGTACAGGGGTGAGCTCCTCTGCTGACTTTCAGACATTGTTATTTGGCGCAAAGTATTTACTGGTGTAAATGTAGGACAGGGCCCCTGCATATTTTAACTAGCATCATACATGTCAACAATTTGGTATTGTCAGTGCCAGGTATTGAAGGATTTCACCGCATAGACTAAACAGTGGTGGAGCAGTGAGAGATAATTTTGCAAGTGGTAGAGCACTGTTTGAGCTGGGGGGACACTCTCTCGTGGCTGGCGGTACTGGCCCAGGGCCCCTCATGTTACAACGGTGTGTCTGACGTTGGGTGCGCGCCACCACCGCCAGAGACACTTCATTGTACTATGAGGGACCCAGTGCCAGTGCCGTCGCCCAAAAGTGGGCACACCCACCTCTTCAGACAAACGGCACTCTCACGGGTGCTTGCGCCAAGTGGCGACCACGGCCCCGTGGGGGGAGTCAGCCCATTTAGGGAGGTGTAAACATGTCATATGCTGGACATACAGCAGCTGCAAAATAAGAGATTGGAACAGTGAGTAAGACCAGTCCAAAAGCAAGACCTTTTTACAGGAAAGCTAGGTGTCAGCCGGGAAAGGTGGGGCAAAATAATTAGAAATCCATGAGTGGTTAATTTTAATCAAGGTTAGATCATCAACATTTTGGGTAGCCAGACGAGTCCTTTTTTCGGTCAGTATTGAACCAGCAGCACTGAATACTCTTTCTGATAGCACACTAGCTGCTGGGCAAGCAAGCTCCTGCAATTGCCAATTCAGGCCAGGTGTCTATTTTGGATGCCCAGTAATCAAATGGGAATGACGGTTGAGGGAGAACATCGATAAGGGAGGAAAAATAGTTTGTAACCATACTGGACAAATGTTGTCTCCTGTCACTTTGAATTGATGCTGCAGTACCTGTCCTGTCTGCGGTCATTGCAAAATCACTCCACAACCTGGTCAGAAAACCCCTCTGTCCAACGGCACTTCTGATTTGTGCACCTGTAACACCTCTGCCCTGTTGCCCCCTGCAGCTCGTGTGAGAACCATCACTGTTGTGGGTTCTGTTTTTGGGCTCCCTCTGGTGGTTACTGATGGTACTGGGTGATTTGTGTTCTGCTGTCTCTGGTGTCCACCTGTTCTATTAGGATTTGGGAGTTTCCTATTTAACCGGGCTTTCTTGTCATTTCCCCGCCGGCTATCAAGGTTATCAGAGTGTTTTGTTACCTCAGCTTCTGGCTTCAGTAATCTTCAGGACAAGCTAAGTTTTGATTTTCTTGTTCTACGTTTTGCTTTATTTTTGTCTTGTCCAGCTTGCATATAATTGTCTCTTTGCTGCTGGTTGCTTTAGTGGGCTGTAATTGCTCCTCATGTTCCATGAGTTGGAACATGAGTTCAAGTAATTACAGGATGGTTTTTTTGAAGGTTTTTTTGCTGACCGCGCAGTTTACTTTTGTATCCTCTGCTATCTAGTTTTAGCGGGCCTCATTTTGCTGAATCTGTTTTCATACTGTGTATGTGCCTTCCTCTCATTTCACCGTCATTATATGTGGGGGGCTGCTATTTCTGTGGGGTATTTCTCTGGAGGCAAGAGAGGTCTGTGTTTCTTCTAATAGGGGAAGTTAGATCTTCGGCTGGTGCGAGACGTCTAGGATCAACGTAGGCACGTTCCCCGGCTATTGTTATTTGTGTGTTCAGGTTTAGGGTCGCGGTCAGCTCAGGTTCCATCACCCTAGAGCTCGTTGGTGCTTGTCCTTTTGTGATTCCCTGCCATTGGAATCATGACAGTATAGCCGGCCAAAATGTTTGGGCTGAAGTAGGAGGAAAAGTAGTCTGAGGAAGTTTTTTTTTTTTTCTCTCCTCTGAGGTTGCTGCCTAGCCTTAATTGCAGCCAGGCTGATTTTTTTTTTTTTCCTCCTCTTAATCCTTGAATGGCTCTGACCTTAGCTGTTTATCATGGACGTCCAGAGTTTAGCTTCCAGCTTGAATAATCTTGCTGCTAAGGTTCAAAATATACAAGATTTTGTTGTACATGCTCCTATGTCTGAACCTAGAATTCCTATTCCAGAGTTCTTTGCTGGAGATAGATCTAGTTTTCTGAATTTTAGGAACAATTGCAAGCTGTTCCTTTCTTTGAAATCTCGCTCTTCTGGAGACCCTGCTCAGCAGGTTAAGATTATTATATCTTTCCTGCGGGGTGACCCTCAAAATTGGGCATTTGCATTGGCACCAGGGGATCCTGCGTTGCTTAATGTGGATGCGTTTATTCTGGCATTGGGTTTGCTCTATGAGGAACCTAACCAGGAGATTCAGGCTGAAAAAGCTTTATTAGCTCTCTCTCAGGGGCAAGATGAAACAGAAATATATTGTCAAAAATTTCGGAAATGGTCAGTGCTTACTCAGTGGAATGAGTGCGCCCTGGCTGCAAAGTTCAGAGATGGCCTTTCTGAGGCCATTAAAGATGTTATGGTGGGGTTCCCTGCGCCTACGGGTCTGAATGAGTCTATGACTATGGCTATTCAGATTGATCGGCGTTTACGGGAGCGCAAACCTGTGCACCATTTGGCGGTGTCTTCTGAACAGGCACTTGAGACAATGAATGTGATAGAGTTCAGTCTAGAAGTGAACGGCAAAACTATAGGCGGAAAAATGGGTTGTGCTTTTATTGTGGTGATTCAGCTCATGTTATATCAGCATGCTCTAAACGCACAAAAAAGGTTGATAAGTCTGTTGCCATTAGTACGTTACAGTCTAAGTTCATTCTGTCTGTGACTCTGATTTGCTCATTATCATCCATTTCCGTCGATGCCTATGTAGATTCAGGCGCTGCCCTGAGTCTTATGGATTGGTCATTTGCCAAGCAATGTGGGTTTAGTCTTGAGCCTCTGGAAGTCCCTATTCCTTTGAAGGGAATTGACTCTACACCTTTAGCTATGAATAAACCTCAGTACTGGACACAAGTGACCATGCGTATGACTCCCGTTCATCAGGAGGTGATTCGCTTCCTGGTATTGTATAATTTACATGATGTTCTAGTACTTGGTCTGCCATGGTTACAAACTCATAATCCAGTCCTTGACTGGAAAACAATGTCTGTGTTAAGCTGGGGATGTCAGGGGGTTCATGATGATGCACCTCCGATTTCTATCGCTTCATCTACTCCTTCTGAGGTTCCAGTATTTTTGTCTGATTATCGGGATGTTTTTGAGGAGCCTAAGCTCAGTTCGCTTCCTCCTCACAGGGATTGCGATTGTGCTATAGATTTAATTCCTGGTAGTAAATTTCCTAAAGGTCGTTTGTTCAATCTGTCAGTGCCAGAGCATACTGCTATGCGGGATTATGTTAAGGAGTCCTTGGAAAAGGGACATATCCGTCCATCTTCGTCCCCTTTGGGAGCAGGTTTTTTTTTCGTGGCCAAAAAAGATGGGTCCTTGTATAGATTATCGTCTTTTGAATAAGATTACCGTAAAATATCAGTATCCTTTGCCTTTGTTGACTGATTTGTTTGCTCGCATTAAGGGGGCTAAATGGTTCACTAAGATTGATCTTCGGGGTGCGTATAATCTTATACGAATAAAGCAAGGTGATGAGTGGAAAATCGCATTTAATACGCCTGAGGGCCATTTTGAGTATTTGGTAATGCCTTTCGGACTTTCTAATGCTCCTTCAGTCTTCCAGTCCTTTATGCACGATATTTTCCGTGAATATCTGGATAAATTTATGATTGTGTATTTGGATGATATTTTGTTTTTTTCTGATGACTGGGAGTCTCATGTTCAGCAGGTCAGGAAGGTGTTTCAGGTCCTGCGGGCTAATTCCTTGTTTGTAAAGGGCTCAAAGTGTCTCTTTGGAGTCCAGAAGATTTCTTTCTTGGGGTATATTTTTTCCCCTTCTACTATTGAGATGGATCCCGTCAAGGTTCGGGCTATTTGTGACTGGACGCAGCCTGCATCTCTTAAGAGTCTGCAGAAGTTCTTAGGCTTTGCTAATTTCTATCGTCGTTTTATAACTAATTTTTCTAGTGTTGTTAAGCCTTTGACGGATTTGACTAAGAAGGGTGCTGATGTTGCTGATTGGTCTCCTGCGGCTGTGGAGGCCTTTCGGGAACTTAAGCGCCGGTTTTCTTCTGCTCCTGTGTTGCGTCAGCCTGATGTTTTGCTTCCTTTCCAAGTTGAGGTTGATGCTTCCGAGATTGGAGCGGGGGCGGTTTTGTCACAGAGAAGCTCCGATTGCTCGGTGATGAAGCCATGTGCGTTCTTTTCTAGAAAATTTTCGCCCGCTGAGCGGAATTATGATGTGGGTAATCGGGAACTTTTGGCCATGAAGTGGGCATTTGAGGAGTGGCGTCATTGGCTGGAGGGTGCTAGACATCGTGTGGTGGTCTTGACTGATCACAAAAATCTGATTTACCTTGAGTCTGCCAGGCGTCTGAATCCTAGACAGGCTCGTTGGTCACTGTTTTTCTCTCGTTTCAATTTTGTGGTTTCATACCTGCCAGGTTCAAAGAATGTGAAGGCGGATGCTCTTTCTAGGAGTTTTGTGCCTGACTCCCCTGGAAATTCTGAGCCCACTGGTATCCTTAGGGATGGGGTGATTTTGTCGGCCGTCTTCCCAGACTTGCGACGTGCTTTGCAGGAGTTTCAGGCGGGTAAACCTGATCGTTGTTCGCCTGAGAGACTGTTTGTTCCGGATAGTTGGACCAGTAGAGTAATCTCCGAGGTCCATTCTTCTGCGTTGGCAGGTCATCCTGGAATATTTGGTACTAGAGACTTGGTGGCCAGGTCTTTTTGGTGGCCTTCCTTGTCGAGGGATGTGCGTTCTTTTGTGCAGTCTTGTGAGGTTTGTGCTCGGGCTAAGCCTTGCTGTTCTCGAGCCAGTGGATTGTTGTCACCTTTGCCTATCCCGAAGAGGCCTTGGACGCACATTTCCATGGACTTTATTTCGGATCTCCCTGTCTCTCAAAAAATGTCTGTCATCTGGGTTGTGTGTGACCGCTTTTCTAAAATGGTTCATCTTGTACCCTTGCCTAAGTTGCCTTCCTCCTCTGAGTTGGTCCCTCTGTTTTTCCAGAACGTGGTTCGTTTGCATGGGATTCCGGAGAACATCGTTTCTGACAGGGGATCCCAGTTTGTGTCTAGATTTTGGCGGACGTTCTGTGCTAAGATGGGCATTGATTTGTCCTTTTCGTCTGCATTCCATCCTCAGACGAATGGCCAGACGGAGCGAACTAATCAGACCTTGGAAACTTATTTGAGGTGTTTTGTTTCTGCTGATCAGGATGACTGGGTTACCTTTTTGCCGCTGGCCGAGTTTGCCCTTAATAATCGGGCTAGTTCTGCTACCTTGGTTTCTCCTTTCTTTTGTAATTCGGGGTTTCATCCTCGTTTTTCCTCTGGTCAGGTGGAGCCTTCTGATTATCCTGGAGTGGACATGGTGGTGGATGGGTTGCATCGGATTTGGAGTCATGTGGTGGACAATTTGAAGTTGTCCCAGGAGAAGGCTCAGCAGTTTGCTAATCGCCGTCGCCGCGTGGGTCCTCGACTTCGTGTTGGGGACTTGGTGTGGTTGTCTTCTCGTTTTGTTCCTATGAAGGTCTCTTCTCCTAAGTTCAAGCCTCGGTTCATCGGTCCTTATAGGATCTTGGAAATTCTTAACCCTGTGTCGTTTCGTTTGGATCTCCCGGCATCGTTTGCTATTCATAATGTGTTCCATCGGTCGTTGTTGCGGAGGTATGAGGTACCTGTTGTTCCTTCGCTTGAGCCTCCTGCTCCGGTGCTGGTGGAGGGAGAATTGGAGTATGTTGTGGACTAGATCTTGGATTCTCGTGTTTCCAGACGGAAACTCCAATATTTGGTCAAGTGGAAGGGTTATGGTCAGGAGGATAATTCTTGGGTGGTTGCCTCTGATGTTCATGCTGATGATTTGGTCCGCGCTTTTCATAGGGCTCATCCTGGTCGCCCTGGTGGTTCTCGTGAGGGTTCGGTGACCCCTCCTCAAGGGGGGGTACTGTTGTGGGTTCTGTTTTTGGGCTCCCTCTGGTGGTTACTGATGGTACTGGGTGATTTGTGTTCTGCTGTCTCTGGTGTCCACCTGTTCTATTAGGATTTGGGAGTTTCCTATTTAACCGGGCTTTCTTGTCATTTCCCCGCCGGCTATGAAGGTTATCAGAGTGTTTTGTTACCTCAGCTTCTGGCTTCAGTAATCTTCAGGACAAGCTAAGTTTTGATTTTCTTGTTCTACGTTTTGCTTTATTTTTGTCTTGTCCAGCTTGCATATAATTGTCTCTTTGCTGCTGGTTGCTTTAGTGGGCTGTAATTGCTCCTCATGTTCCATGAGTTGGAACATGAGTTCAAGTAATTACAGGATGGTTTTTTGAAGGGTTTTTTGCTGACCGCGCAGTTTACTTTTGTATCCTCTGCTATCTAGTTTTAGCGGGCCTCATTTTGCTGAATCTGTTTTCATAATGTGTATGTGCCTTCCTCTCATTTCACCGTCATTATATGTGGGGGGCTGCTATTTCTGTGGGGTATTTCTCTGGAGGCAAGAGAGGTCTGTGTTTCTTCTAATAGGGGAAGTTAGATCTTCGGCTGGTGCGAGACGTCTAGGATCAACGTAGGCACGTTCCCCGGCTATTGTTATTTGTGTGTTCAGGTTTAGGGTCGCGGTCAGCTCAGGTTCCATCACCCTAGAGCTCGTTGGTGCTTGTCCTTTTGTGATTCCCTGCCATTGGAATCATGACACATCACCGGTGCTGTGTGCTGGGAATGCCTGAATCAAACGGTCTACAAGAGTTGCTTGTTTGGTTGCCAATATTTGTTCAAGGTTCTCATGTGGCATGATATTTTGAAATTTCCCTTTATAGCGTGGATCCAGGAGGCAGGCCAACCAGTAATCATCATTGGTCATCATTTTTATCCTTTTGAGGATACGCAAGGCATAATCCGCCATGTGGGCCAATGTTCCAGTTGTCAAATCACTGCTTGTGCTGGGTTGAGGAGCACTTTCGGGCAAATCAATGTCACTTGTCTCCCTCAAAAACCTTGAACCTGGCCTTGCAACGCCAGCAGTTTCTATTGCCCCCTGAGAAGCTTCCTCATCCAAAAAATACTCATCCCCATCATCCTCTTCGTCCTCCTCCTCCTCACCCGCCACCTCATCCAGTAGACTTCCCTGACCAGACAATGGCTGACTGTCATCAAGGCTACCCTCGTCCTCGGCTGCAGACGCCTGCTCCTTTATGTGCGTCAAACTTTGCATCAGCAGACGCATTAGGGGGATGCTCATGCTTATTATGGCGTTGTCTGCACTAACCAGCCATGTGCATTCCTCAAAACACTGAAGGACTTGACACAGGTCTTGTAGCTTCGACCACTGCACACCTGACAACTCCATGTCTGCCATCCAACTGCCTGCCCGTGTATGTATATCCTCCCATAAATACATAACAGCACGCCTCTGTTCGCACAGTCTCTGAAGCATGTGCAGTGTGGAGTTCCACCTTGTTGCAACGTTGATGATTAGGCGATGCTGGGGAAGGTTCAAAGATCACTGATGGTTCTGCATACGGCTGGAGTGTACGGGCGAACGGCGGATGTGCGAGCAAAGTCTGCGCACCTTGAGGAGCAGGTCGGGTAACCCCGGATAACTTTTGAGAGAGGGTTGGCGATGGTATTCCTGCTGTTGGCCTACATACAGTGTTTCCTACCACGAACCTGGTTATTCCCTGACTGCCTTGGCCTTGCGACGACACCTCCACATTTGCTGCAGGTGGTGTGATAAACGGTGGGCTTACAGTGAGGGAAGGAATGTAGCGTTGCTGACTAGCTTCATTGTGAGAGGGTGGAACAACGATAAGGGACGTTTCGTAGTTAGTCCAGGCTTGCAAGTGCATGGTGGTTAAATGTTTACGCATGCAACTTGTATTGAGATTTTTAACATTCTGACCTCTGCTGAAGGTCCTTGAGCATTTCTTACAGATGACTTTGCACTGATCATTTGGATCTTGGTTAAAAAAATGCCAGACTGCACTCTTCCTACTATCGGATACCTTTTCAGGCATTGCACACTGAGCTACTTTAACCCGATGGCCACGCTGTCCTACAACTGTTTTTGGTTTTGCCACACGTTTTTGGCCAGATGGAACCTGTTGCGATGTTGATGCCTGCTGCCTCCTCCTCCGCTTCAGAGCTACTGCCGGCTGCACCCTGTTCCCCCATTGGCTGCCAATCTGGGTCAACAACTGGGTCGTCTATCACCTCCTCTTCAATGTCATGTGCACCTTCCTCTGTGTCACCGTGTAAGGTGCTATAGTGTTTGTGACGGGGCTCCATAGTCTCATCAGGGTCAGATTCTGGCTCAGTACACTGCGAGGACAATGTTGTGATCTGAGTCAAAGGAACAGCATAATAATCTGGCTGTGGCTGTGCATCTGTGCACTCCATGTCCGATTCATCTTGTAATGGGCATGGCCTGTTAACAATTTCCCTTTCTAACCCAGGCACGGTATGTGTAAAGAGCTCCATGGAGTAACCCGTTGTGTCGCCTGACGCATCCTTCTCTGTTGTTCTGGGTGAAGAACACAAGGAAGCGACTTGTCCCTGACCGGGAACATCCACTGACGACGAGCTGCTTTTACATTTTGCACTTTCCGAAGAGGAGGCGAAAGAGCTAGAGGCAGAGTCAGCAAGGAAAGCCAAAACTTGTTCCTGCTGCTCCGGCTTTAAAAGCGGTTTTCCTACTCCCAGAAAAGGGAGCGTTTGAGGTCTTGTGTAGCCAGACGATGACGCTGGCTCAACAACTCTAGAATTAGGTGCTATATTGCTTTTCCCACGACCACCTGATGCTCCACCACCACTACCATCATTACCAGCTGGCAATGACCGCCCACGGCCACAATCTCTTCCACCAGACTTCCTCATTCTTTGAAAAATGTAACCAAACAGTATTTGGTACTGTAAAACCAGTTAAAAGGTGTACGCAAACTTGTGGTGAATTTAAATCTTCCTTTATAGGTGTGCGAGACTGCAGGGAAAATCAGGCCCACTGTATAACAGTACACAGCTTCAGTGGCAGACAGTGGCTGACAGATATGCCACTAACAGGACTGACACAGATGCACACACTGGCAATAAAAATCTCCCCCTTTTTTATATGGGAGACTAGTGAATAAATCAGGCCCACTGTATTACAGTATATTTTCTGTGGCAGAAAATGAGTGACAGACAGATACCACAGACAGGACTGGCACAGATGCAGATTTGCCAATATTAATCTCCCCTTTTTTTTATTTTTTTTCTGGGAGACTAGTGAATAAATCTGGCCCACTGTATAACAGTATAGTTTCTGTGGCAGAAAATAAATGACAGACAGATACCACAGACAGGACTGGCACAGATGCAGATTTGCCAATATTAATCTCCCCTTTTTTTTATTTTTTTTCTGGGAGACTAGTGAATAAATCTGGCCCACTGTATAACAGTATAGTTTCTGTGGCAGAAAATAAATGACAGACAGATACCACAGACAGGACTGGCACAGATGCAGATTTGCCAATATTAATCTCCCCTTTTTTTTATTTTTTTTCTGGGAGACTTGTGAATAAATCTGGCCCACTGTATTACAGTATATTTTCTGTGGCAGAAAATGAGTGACAAATACCACAGATAGGACTGGCAAAGATGCAGATTTGCCAATATTAATCTCCCCCTTTTTTATTTTTTCGGGGAGATTAGTGAATAAATCTGGCCCACTGTATTACAGTATAGTTTCTGTGGCAGAAAATGACAGACAGATACCACAGACAGGACTGGCACAGATGCAGATTTGCCAATATTAATCTCCCCCTTTTTTATTTTTTCTGGGAGACTAGTGAATAAATCTGGCCCACTGTATTACAGTATATTTTCTGTGGCAGAAAATGAGTGACAGATACCACAGACAGGACTGGCACAGATACACTGATTGGCAATATAAATCTCCTTTTTAGGTGTGGGACAGTGCAGAAAAATACAGGCCCACTGTTTTACACTACATAGTTTCAGGGGCAGAAAGTGGCTTGAAGATACAGTGGGGCAAAAAAGTATTTAGTCAGTCAGCAATAGTGCAAGTTCCACCACTTAAAAAGATGAGAGGCGTCTGTAATTTACATCATAGGTAGACCTCAACTATGGGAGACAAACTGAGAAAAAAAAATCCAGAAAATCACATTGTCTGTTTTTTTATAATTTTTTTTGCATATTATGGTGGAAAATAAGTATTTGGTCAGAAACAAACAATCAAGATTTCTGGCTCTCACAGACCTGTAACTTCTTCTTTAAGAGTCTCCTCTTTCCTCCACTCATTACCTGTAGTAATGGCACCTGTTTAAACTTGTTACCAGTATAAAAAGACACCTGTGCACACCCTCAAACAGTCTGACTCCAAGCTCCACTATGGTGAAGACCAAAGAACTGTCAAAGGACACCAGAAACAAAATTGTAGCCCTGCACCAGGCTGGGAAGACTGATTCTGCAATAGCCAACCAGCTTGGAGTGAAGAAATCAACAGTGGGAGCAATAATTAGAAAATGGAAGACATACAAGACCACTGATAATCTCCCTCGATCTGGGGCTCCACGCAAAATCCCACCCCGTGGGGTCAGAATGATCACAAGAACGGTGAGCAAAAATCCCAGAACCACGCGGGGGGACCTAGTGAATGAACTGCAGAGAGCTTGGACCAATGTAACAAGGCCTACCATAAGTAACACACTACGCCACCATGGACTCAGATCCTGCAGTGCCAGACGTGTCCCACAGCTTAAGCCAGTACATGTCCGGGCCCGTCTGAAGTTTGCTAGAGAGCATTTGGATGATCCAGAGGAGTTTTGGGAGAATGTCCTATGGTCTGATGAAACCAAACTGGAACTGTTTGGTAGAAACACAACTTGTCGTGTTTGGAGGAAAAGGAATACTGAGTTGCATCCATCAAACACCATACCTACTGTAAAGCATGGTGGTGGAAACATCATGCTTTGGGGCTGTTTCTCTGCAAAGGGGCCAGGACGACTGATCCGGGTACATGAAAGAATGAATGGGGCCATGTATCGTGAGATTTTGAGTGCAAACCTCCTTCCATCAGCAAGGGCATTGAAGATGAAACGTGGCTGGGTCTTTCAACATGACAATGATCCAAAGCACACCGCCAGGGCAACGAAGGAGTGGCTTCGTAAGAAGCATTTCAAGGTACTGGAGTGGCCTAGCCAGTCTCCAGATCTCAACCCTATAGAAAACCTTTGGAGGGAGTTGAAAGTCCGTGTTGCCAAGCGAAAAGCCAAAAACATCACTGCTCTAGAGGAGATCTGCATGGAGGAATGGGCCAACATACCAACAACAGTGTGTGGCAACCTTGTGAAGACTTACAGAAAACGTTTGACCTCTGTCATTGCCAACAAAGGATATATTACAAAGTATTGAGATGAAATTTTGTTTCTGACCAAATACTTATTTTCCACCATAATATGCAAATAAAATGTTAAAAAAACAGACAATGTGATTTTCTGGATTTTTTTTTCTCAGTTTGTCTCCCATAGTTGAGGTCTACCTATGATGTAAATTACAGACCCCTCTCATCTTTTTAAGTGGTGGAACTTGCACTATTGCTGACTGACTAAATACTTTTTTGCCCCACTGTATATCTATATTTAAAAAAGGCGCTGTACTACAATAACTATCTCCCTACAATAATCTCAGAAAAGTATGGCAGGCAGCAATAAAAAGGACTGCTGCACACAAAAGTGTGGACAAACAAACAAGATAGCTGTGCAGAAAGGAAGGAGCAACAGGATTTGTGCTTTGAAAAAAGCAGTTGGTTTGCACAGCGGCGTACAAACAGTAATGCAGCTATCAGGGAGCATTCTAGGGCAGCCCAATAAGCTACAGAGCTGATGAAGAAAAATCTAGCCTCCACTGTCCCTGCTAAGAAAAGGTGGTGTTGGACAGTGGAAATCGCTACAGCACAAGCGGTTTGGGGGTGAATGTACCCTGCCTAACGCTATCCCTGCTTCTGACGAAGCGGCAGCAACCTCTTCCTATGCTCAGATCGGCAGCAGTAAGATGGCGGTCGGCGTGCATGCCCCTTTATAGCCCCAGTGACGCCGCAGAAAGCAAGCCAATCACTGCCATGTGGAGCGCCCCCAGACGCAGGGCCGCGGGTTACTCGGTACCGGTCCTCTGCTGGCTCAGTTCTGGGGATGTCACGGTGGCTGGACCCGGTCCCTGACCCTGCTAAGGGGCGTCCAATGAAAGGTGATACAAGTCTGTCAAGGTTTTGTGACGCCACCTGTGGTATTCGGTCAGGGTGACCGACGCTGCTTGGGGTCGACTGGGGTGATGTGATGGCAGCTAGATGCTAAACCTTCCCACAGGTGAAGTATGTCCCCAGGGCTTCCCAGTAAGGTGGATGGTGATGGTGTGAGGTGCAGACAATAACGAGGACACAGGGTTGCAGTCTCATTACCTCTTTACTGATGACTTCAGGATCCTCAATACAAAGCACAGTTAACAGGGCTGTCTGAGACCGGCCGGTCCGAAGGCACATCCAGAGTTCCTGTTGCAGGTGGAAATCGTTGCCTACCACTAGCGCCTGTGTGTTGTAGTGCTTCCCTGCTGAGCATTCGGGATAGTCCTCACAACTTCTATTCTCGTTCGTTCCAGTTCTTTCTAGTTCTTTCTATTCTCCGTCCCCCAGGTTTGTTATGGCTAGGACGCACCCGTTTGACGGGTAGGCTCGGAGCTCTTCCGGGACCCTAGAGACGCCCCTCTCCACGCGTTGCCCCCTATGTCTGCTTAGGTGATGTAAGGTAGACAGACAACCTATAATTAACTGTCCTGCGGTATTTGAAGTAAGGCCTAAAGTCAGTTACTTCCTCAGTGTAGCGGGCACCGGCTACGCGCCTCAGTAGGATGTTGCCGTTCTCCGGGCACGACTCCTACTGGCTCTTCTTTGTGCTTGATCTCGTTTCTCACTGTCCACAATATCCTTCGCTTCGTGTCCTTTCTTAGGATACCTCCGCAAGGTAGTGCAGGCGCAATTCCGTAACGTTCTGTCTTGTCGCTAGGTACCTGCCCGGTTCCCACACCTGGCAGGGACCCCCTTGAATCTTTCCCGCAACACCCCCTGCCACGGGATGTTGCCTGGACAAAACCCAGTCAGCTTCTGACTAACTTGCTATCCAACCCCTAGTTTTACCAGTGTGAGGAGTGCCCTAATAAATAAAACCTTTTGCTCCCCCTAGTGGCCGGAGTGTGAAGTGTAATGTGTGCTGGTGATACCTGGTCAGGTGAACTCCTTTAGTGCCATCAGACGTACTATCACTCCCCTTAGTGGCAGAGCGACATTACTGCAACGACCAGGTCTCTGGGGCACTGCACCATGCCCTTCTCTAAGATGGTAGGGACCAGGACCTATGTCATCACGCTGCCCACACTCTGCATCCACCTTCATTGGCTGAGAAATGGCGCTGAACGCGTCATATGAAACGCGACTTTGGCGCGAAGGTCGCCGACCGCGTGGCCGACCCCACACAGGGATCGGGTTGGGTTTCATGAAACCCAACTTTGCCAAAAGTCGGCGACTTATGAAAATGACCGATCCGTTTCGCTCAACCCTATTCCCCACCTATAAAGCACAGGTAATATAATATACACCTGTTTATGTGGGATATGTGTTCATTCCTCTATTATTTACTTATATATCATCTTCATTCCCCACCTATAAAGCACAGGGAATATAATATACACCTGTTTATATGGGATATGTGTTCATTCTCCTATTCTCTACATATATATCATCTTCATTCCCCACCTATCAGGCCCAGGGAATATAATATACACCTGTTTATATGGGATATGTGTTCATTCTCCTATTATCTATATATATATCATCTTCATTCCCCACCTATAAAGCACAGGGAATATAATATACACCTGTTTATATGGGATATGTGTTCATTCTCCTATTCTCTACATATATATCATCTTCATTCCCCACCTATCAGGCCCAGGGAATATAATATACACCTGTTTATATGGGATATGTGTTCATTCCTCTATTATCTACTTATATTTCATCTTCATTCCCCACCTATCAGGCCCAGGGAATATAATATACACCTGTTTATATGGGATATGTGTTCATTCCTCTATTATCTACATATATATCATCTTCATTCCCCACCTATAAAACTCAGGGAATATAATGTACACCTGTTTATATGGGATATGTGTTCATTCTCCTATTATCTACATATACAGTTAGGTCCATATATATTTGGACAGAGACAACATTTTTCTAATTTTGGTTATAGACATTACCACAATGAATTTTAAACAAAACAATTCAGATGCAGTTGAAGTTCAGACTTTCAGCTTTCATTTGAGGGTATCCACATTAAAATTGGATGAAGGGTTTAGGAGTTTCAGCTCCTTAACATGTGCCACCCTGTTTTTAAAGGGACCAAAAGTAATTGGACAATTGACTCCAATGCTATTTCATGGACAGGTGTGGGCAATCCCTTCGTTGTGTCATTCTCAATTAAGCAGATAAAAGGCCTGGAGTTGATTTGAGGTGTGGTGCTTGCATTTGGAAGGTTTTGCTGTGAAGTAAACATGCGGTCTGAGGAGCTCTCCATGCTGGTGAAACAAGCCATCCTTAAGATGCGTAAACAAAAAAAAACCATCCGAGAAATTGCTACAATATTAGGAGTGGAGTGGCAAAATCTACAGTTTGGTACATCCTGAGAAAGAAAGAAAGCACAGGTGAACTCATCAATGCAAAAAGACCTGGGCACCCATGGAAGACAACTGTGGTGGATGATCGCAGAATAATCTCCATGGTGAAGAGAAACCCCTTCACAACACCCAACCAAGTGAACAAAACTCTCCAGGAGGTAGGCGTATCAATATCCAAATCTACCATAAAGAGAAGAATGCATGAAAGTAAATACAGGGGGTTCACTGCACGGTGCAAGTCACTCATAAGCATCAAGAATAAAAAGGCTAGACTGGACTTTGCTAAAAAACATCTAAAAAAGCCAGCACAGTTCTGGAAGAACATTCTTTGGACAGATGAAACCAGGATCAACCTCTACCAGTGTTAGGACTGGCGGAACGCACCAAGTAAGACGATATAGATGCGTTCGCAGTCCGGGGTCCACCGTGCAGGCGAAACCCGCTGCTAGTGAATGACAGACTATATGGCGGTACTTAAAAGTATAAACACGTGGGTTAAACCTCACCCAACGTGAAGAAAGCGATCCTGTTAAGTCACAGGACCGCGGTACCGCACATAGAGCGCGAGCAAGTAGTCAGCGAACTTAACCCCGAAAGGGATTGAAGTCCGATTAGACCCTTGCTGGCACAACACCACAACTGGGTGTGTAATGAACCTTATTAGTAATATATGAGCACAAGAGTGTGTGCGATGCCGCACTGACGGACGCCACTAACCACCCAGGCTTGGGTATGGAAAGCGCAAGGCAAGCGCACGGCGCTGTACTGGCAGGCACAGCTATAGGACGCTGTGATGTGTGTAACATACAGATGGACAGTCGGGCGCTAGAGAGCTACCATCATCCGCGAGCAATCAACAACTCTAGGGAGGGATACTTAGGAGCTTTCATCCATCGACATACATCCATCTACACACACACATAATAATTGTACACTAGCGCATGGCCGTGCGGTCATGCGTAGTTTATATAGTTGCAGGACAGGAAGTGGCCACAGAAACTTTGCCCTTCCAAGACCTGCCAAGAGGACCAATGGAATGCGCTGCAGAGCCTGAGCACATGACCCTCGATCTCCAACGGGAGATCTTGCCCTGGGCATGCTCAGTGTGCGCAAATAAGGACTTAGTCCCAGAGAAGTCCGCTCGCTGCTGACCAGCACTGACTTTAATGGCAGGAACTGAAGAAGCAGCAGTAACTCTCTGTACAGAGCGAGACCGAGCAAGATGCTGGGACCGACGTCCCTGCTGAGCAGACTCCACTGCGGCTGGATAGGAATGGGAGACCGCAGCGGAGACGGCCCGAGATTCCCCCTGTGCAGAAGTGGGAACTCGAGACCTAACAACCAGAATGATGGAAAGAGAAAAGTTTGGCGAAGGCGTGGTACAGCTCATGATCCAAAGCATACCACATCATCTGTAAAACACGGTGGAGGCAGTGTGATGGCTTGGGCATGCATGGCTGCCAGTGGCACTGGGTCACTAGTGTTTATTGATGATGTGGCACAGGACAGAAGCAGCCGAATGAATTCTGAGGTATTCAGAGCCATACTGTGTGCTCAGATCTAGCCAAATGCAGCCAAACTGATTGGTCGTCGTTTCATACTACAGATGGACAATGACCCAAAACATAAAGCCAAAGCAACCCAGGAGTTTATTAAAGCAAATAAGTGGAATATTCTTGAATGGCCATGTCATTCACCTGATCTCAACCAAATTGAGCATGCATTTCACTTGTTAAAGACTAAACTTCAGACAGAAAGGCCCACAAACAAACAGCAACTGAAAACCACCGCAGTGAAGGCCTGGCAGAGCATCAAAAAGGAGGAAACACAGCGTCTGGTGATGACCATGAGTTCAAGACTTCAGGCAGTCATTGCCAACAAAGGGTTTTCAACCAAGTACTAAAAATGAACATTTTATTTAAAATTATTGAATCTGTCCAATTACTTTTGGTCCCTTTAAAAACCGGGTGGCACATGTTAAGGAGCTGAAACTCCTAAACCCTTCATCCAATTTTAATGTGGATACCCTCAAATGAAGCTGAAAGTCTGAACTTCAACTGCATCTGAATTGTTTTGTTTAAAATTCATTGTGGTAATGTCTATAACCAAAATTAGAAAAATGTTGTCTCTGTCCAAATATATATGGACCTAACTGTATATCATCTTCATTCCCCACCTATAAAGCACAGGGAATATAATATACACCTGTTTATATGGGATATGTGTTCATTCTCCTATTCTCTACATATATATCATCTTCATTCCCCACCTATCAGGCCCAGGGAATATAATATACACCTGTTTATATGGGATATGTGTTCATTCCTCTATTATCTACTTATATTTCATCTTCATTCCCCACCTATCAGGCCCAGGGAATATAATGTACACCTGTTTATATGGGATATGTGTTCATTCCTCTATTATCTACTTATATTTCATCTTCATTCCACACCTATCAGGGCCAGGGAATATAATATACACCTGTTTATATGGGATATGTGTTCATTCCTCTATTATCTACTTATATATCATCTTCATTCCCCACCTATCAGGCTCAGGGTATATAATATACACTTGTTTATATGGGATATGTGTTCATTCCTCTATTATCTACTTATATATCATCTTCATTCCCCACCTATCAGGCCCAGGGAATATAATGTACACCTGTTTATATGGGATATGTGTTCATTCCTCTATTATCTACATATATATCATCTTCATTCCCCACCTATCAGGCCCAGGGAATATAATATACACCTGTTTATATGGGATATGTGTTCATTCCTCTATTATGTACTTATATATCATCTTCATTCCCCACCTATAAAGCTCAGGGAATATAATATACACCTGTTTATATGGGATATTATTATTATTATTTATTATTATTTATTGTTATAGCGCCATTTATTCCATGGCGCTTTACATGTGAGGAGGGGTATACATAATAAAAACAAGTACAATAATCTTAAACAATACAAGTCATAACTGGTACAGGAGGAATGAGGACCCTGCCCGCGAAGGCTCACAATCTACAAGGGATGGGTGAGGATATGTGTTCATTCCTCTATTATCTACATATATATCATCTTCATTCCCCACCTATCAGGCCCAGGGAATATAATATACACCTGTTTATATAGGATATGTGTTCATTCCTCTATTATCTACATATATATCATCTTCATTCCCCACCTATAAAGCTCAGGGAATATAATGTACACCTGTTTATATGGGATATGTGTTCATTCCTCTATTATCTACATATATATCATCTTCATTCCCCACCTATCAGGCCCAGGGAATATAATGTACACCTGTTTATATGGGATATGTGTTCATTCCTCTATTATTCACATATATATCATCTTCATTCCCCACCTATAAAGCTCAGGGAATATAATATACACCTGTTTATATGTGATATGTGTTCATTCCTCTATTATCTACATATATATCATCTTCATTCCCCACCTATCAGGCCCAGGGAATATAATATACACCTGTTTATATGGGATATGTGTTCATTCCTCTATTATCCACATATATATCATCTTCATTCCCCACCTATAAAGCACAGGGAATATAATATACACCTGTTTATATGGGATATGTGTTCATTCTCCTATTCTCTACATATATTTCATGTTCATTCCCCACCTATAAAGCTCAGGGAATATAATATACACCTGTTTATATGGGATATGTGTTCATTCTCCTATTCTCTACATATATATCATCTTCATTCCCCACCTATCAGGCACAGGGAATATAATATACACCTGTTTATATGGGATATGTGTTCATTCTCCTATTCTCTACATATATTTCATCTTCATTCCCCACCTATCAGGCACAGGGAATATAATATACACCTGTTTATATGGGATATGTGTTCATTCTCCTATTCTCTACATATATTTCATCTTCATTCCCCACCTATCAGGCTCAGGGAATATAATATACACCTGATTATATGGGATATGTGTTCATTCTCCTATTATCTACATATATTTCATCTTCATTTCCCACCTATAAAGCTCAGGGAATATAACATACACCTGTTTATATGGGATATGTGATCATTCCTCTATTATCTACATATATTTCATGTTCATTCCCCACCTATCAGGCTCAGGGAATATAATATACACCTGTTTATATGGGATATGTGTTCATTCTCCTATTCTCTACATATATTTCATCTTCATTCCCCACCTATCAGGCACAGGGAATATAATATACACCTGTTTATATGGGATATGTGTTCATTCTCCTATTCTCTACATATATTTCATGTTCATTCCCCACCTATAAAGCTCAGGGAATATAATATACACCTGTTTATATGGGATATGTGTTCATTCCTCTATTATCTACATATATATCATCTTCATTCCCCACCTATCAGGCCCAGGGAATATAATGTACACCTGTTTATATGGGATATGTGTTCATTCCTCTATTATCCACATATATATCATCTTCATTCCCCACCTATAAAGCACAGGGAATATAATATACACCTGTTTATATGGGATATGTGTTCATTCTCCTATTCTCTACATATATTTCATGTTCATTCCCCACCTATAAAGCTCAGGGAATATAATATACACCTGTTTATATGGGATATGTGTTCATTCTCCTATTCTCTACATATATATCATCTTCATTCCCCACCTATCAGGCACAGGGAATATAATATACACCTGTTTATATGGGATATGTGTTCATTCTCCTATTCTCTACATATATTTCATCTTCATTCCCCACCTATCAGGCACAGGGAATATAATATACACCTGTTTATATGGGATATGTGTTCATTCTCCTATTCTCTACATATATTTCATCTTCATTCCCCACCTATCAGGCTCAGGGAATATAATATACACCTGATTATATGGGATATGTGTTCATTCTCCTATTATCTACATATATTTCATCTTCATTTCCCACCTATAAAGCTCAGGGAATATAACATACACCTGTTTATATGGGATATGTGATCATTCCTCTATTATCTACATATATTTCATGTTCATTCCCCACCTATCAGGCTCAGGGAATATAATATACACCTGTTTATATGGGATATGTGTTCATTCTCCTATTCTCTACATATATTTCATCTTCATTCCCCACCTATCAGGCACAGGGAATATAATATACACCTGTTTATATGGGATATGTGTTCATTCTCCTATTCTCTACATATATTTCATGTTCATTCCCCACCTATAAAGCTCAGGGAATATAATATACACCTGTTTATATGGGATATGTGTTCATTCCTCTATTATCTACATATATATCATCTTCATTCCCCACCTATCAGGCCCAGGGAATATAATGTACACCTGTTTATATGGGATATGTGTTCATTCCTCTATTATTCACATATATATCATCTTCATTCCCCACCTATAAAGCTCAGGGAATATAATATACACCTGTTTATATGTGATATGTGTTCATTCCTCTATTATCTACATATATATCATCTTCATTCCCCACCTATCAGGCCCAGGGAATATAATATACACCTGTTTATATGGGATATGTGTTCATTCCTCTATTATTCACATATATATCATCTTCATTCCCCACCTATAAAGCACAGGGAATATAATATGCACCTGTTTATATGGGATATGTGTTCATTCTCCTATTCTCTACATATATTTCATGTTCATTCCCCACCTATAAAGCTCAGGGAATATAATATACACCTGTTTATATGGGATATGTGTTCATTCTCCTATTCTCTACATATATATCATCTTCATTCCCCACCTATCAGGCACAGGGAATATAATATACACCTGTTTATATGGGATATGTGTTCATTCTCCTATTCTCTACATATATTTCATCTTCATTCCCCACCTATCAGGCACAGGGAATATAATATACACCTGTTTATATGGGATATGTGTTCATTCTCCTATTCTCTACATATATATCATCTTCATTCCCCACCTATCAGGCACAGGGAATATAATATACACCTGTTTATATGGGATATGTGTTCATTCTCCTATTCTCTACATATATTTCATCTTCATTCCCCACCTATCAGGCTCAGGGAATATAATATACACCTGTTTATATGGGATATGTGTTCATTCTCCTATTCTCTACATATATTTCATCTTCATTCCCCACCTATCAGGCACAGGGAATATAATATACACCTGTTTATATGGGATATGTGTTCATTCTCCTATTCTCTACATATATTTCATCTTCATTCCCCACCTATCAGGCACAGGGAATATAATATACACCTGTTTATATGGGATATGTGTTCATTCTCCTATTCTCTACATATATTTCATCTTCATTCCCCACCTATCAGGCTCAGGGAATATAATATACACCTGTTTATATGGGATATGTGTTCATTCTCCTATTCTCTACATATATTTCATGTTCATTCCCCACCTATCAGGCACAGGGAATATAATATACATCTGTTTATATGGGATATGTGATCATTCCTCTATTATCTACATATATTTCATCTTCATTTCCCACCTATAAAGCTCAGGGAATATAACATACACCTGTTTATATGGGATATGTGATCATTCCTCTATTATCTACATATATTTCATGTTCATTCCCCACCTATCAGGCTCAGGGAATATAATATACACCTGTTTATATGGGATATGTGTTCATTCTCCTATTCTCTACATATATTTCATCTTCATTCCCCACCTATCAGGCTCAGGGAATATAATATACACCTGTTTATATGGGATATGTGTTCATTCTCCTATTCTCTACATATATTTCATCTTCATTCCCCACCTATCAGGCTCAGGGAATATAATATACACCTGTTTATATGGGATATGTGATCATTCCTCTATTCTCTACATATATATCATCTTCATTCCCCACCTATCAGGCACAGGGAATATAATATACACCTGTTTATATGGGATATGTGTTCATTCTCCTATTCTCTACATATATTTCATCTTCATTCCCCACCTATCAGGCTCAGGGAATATAATATACACCTGTTTATATGGGATATGTGTTCATTCTCCTATTATCTACATATATTTCATCTTCATTTCCCACCTATAAAGCTCAGGGAATATAACATACACCTGTTTATATGGGATATGTGATCATTCCTCTATTATCTACATATATTTCATGTTCATTCCCCACCTATCAGGCTCAGGGAATATAATATACACCTGTTTATATGGGATATGTGTTCATTCTCCTATTATCTACATATATTTCATCTTCATTTCCCACCTATAAAGCTCAGGGAATATAACATACACCTGTTTATATGGGATATGTGATCATTCCTCTATTATCTACATATATTTCATCTTCATTCCCCACCTATAAAGCTCAGGGAATATAATATACACCTGTTTATATGGGATATGTGTTCATTCTCCTATTATCTACATATATTTCATCTTCATTTCCCACCTATAAAGCACAGGGAATATAATATACACCTGTTTATATGGGATATGTGATCATTCTCCTATTCTCTACATATATTTCATGTTCATTCCCCACCTATCAGGCACAGGGAATATAATATACACCTGTTTATATGGGATATGTGTTCATTCTCCTATTATCTACATATATTTCATCTTCATTTCCCACCTATAAAGCACAGGGAATATAATATACACCTGTTTATATGGGATATGTGATCATTCTCCTATTCTCTACATATATTTCATCTTCATTCCCCACCTATCAGGCACAGGGAATATAATATACACCTGTTTATATGGGATATGTGTTCATTCTCCTATTCTCTACATATATTTCATCTTCATTTCCCACCTATAAAGCACAGGGAATATAATATACACCTGTTTATATGGGATATGTGTTCATTCTCCTATTCTCTACATATATTTCATGTTCATTCCCCACCTATAAAGCTCAGGGAATATAACATACACCTGTTTATATGGGATATGTGATCATTCCTCTATTATCTACATATATTTCATCTTCATTCCCCACCTATAAAGCTCAGGGAATATAATATACACCTGTTTATATGGGATATGTGTTCATTCTCCTATTATCTACATATATTTCATCTTCATTTCCCACCTATAAAGCACAGGGAATATAATATACACCTGTTTATATGGGATATGTGATCATTCTCCTATTCTCTACATATATTTCATGTTCATTCCCCACCTATCAGGCACAGGGAATATAATATACACCTGTTTATATGGGATATGTGTTCATTCTCCTATTATCTACATATATTTCATCTTCATTTCCCACCTATAAAGCACAGGGAATATAATATACACCTGTTTATATGGGATATGTGATCATTCTCCTATTCTCTACATATATTTCATCTTCATTCCCCACCTATCAGGCACAGGGAATATAATATACACCTGTTTATATGGGATATGTGTTCATTCTCCTATTCTCTACATATATTTCATCTTCATTTCCCACCTATAAAGCACAGGGAATATAATATACACCTGTTTATATGGGATATGTGTTCATTCTCCTATTCTCTACATATATTTCATGTTCATTCCCCACCTATAAAGCTCAGGGAATATAATATACACCTGTTTATATGGGATATGTGTTCATTCTCCTATTCTCTACATATATATCATCTTCATTCCCCACCTATCAGGCTCAGGGAATATAATATACACCTGTTTATATGGGATATGTGTTCATTCTCCTATTCTCTACATATATTTCATGTTCATTCCCCACCTATAAAGCTCAGGGAATATAATATACACCTGTTTATATGGGATATGTGTTCATTCTCCTATTCTCTACATATATTTCATGTTCATTCCCCACCTATAAAGCACAGGGAATATAATATACACCTGTTTATATGGGATATGTGTTCATTCTCCTATTCTCTACATATATTTCATGTTCATTCCCCACCTATCAGGCTCAGGGAATATAATATACACCTGTTTATATGGGATATGTGTTCATTCTCCTATTCTCTACATATATTTCATGTTCATTCCCCACCTATCAGGCACAGGGAATATAATATACACCTGTTTATATGGGATATGTGTTCATTCTCCTATTCTCTACATATATTTCATCTTCATTCCCCACCTATCAGGCTCAGGGAATATAATATACACCTGTTTATATGGGATATGTGTTCATTCTCCTATTCTCTACATATATTTCATCTTCATTCCCCACCTATCAGGCACAGGGAATATAATATACACCTGTTTATATGGGATATGTGTTCATTCTCCTATTCTCTACATATATTTCATCTTCATTCCCCACCTATCAGGCACAGGGAATATAATATACACCTGTTTATATGGGATATGTGTTCATTCTCCTATTCTCTACATATATTTCATCTTCATTCCCCACCTATCAGGCTCAGGGAATATAATATACACCTGTTTATATGGGATATGTGTTCATTCTCCTATTATCTACATATATTTCATGTTCATTCCCCACCTATCAGGCTCAGGGAATATAATATACATCTGTTTATATGGGATATGTGATCATTCCTCTATTATCTACATATATTTCATCTTCATTTCCCACCTATAAAGCTCAGGGAATATAACATACACCTGTTTATATGGGATATGTGTTCATTCCTCTATTCTCTACATATATTTCATGTTCATTCCCCACCTATCAGGCTCAGGGAATATAATATACACCTGTTTATATGGGATATGTGTTCATTCTCCTATTCTCTACATATATTTCATCTTCATTCCCCACCTATCAGGCTCAGGGAATATAATATACACCTGTTTATATGGGATATGTGTTCATTCTCCTATTCTCTACATATATTTCATCTTCATTCCCCACCTATCAGGCTCAGGGAATATAATATACACCTGTTTATATGGGATATGTGATCATTCCTCTATTCTCTACATATATTTCATGTTCATTCCCCACCTATCAGGCACAGGGAATATAATATACACCTGTTTATATGGGATATGTGTTCATTCTCCTATTCTCTACACATATTTCATGTTCATTCCCCACCTATCAGGCTCAGGGAATATAATATACACCTGTTTATATGGGATATGTGATCATTCCTCTATTCTCTACATATATTTCATCTTCATTCCCCACCTATCAGGCACAGGGAATATAATATACACCTGTTTATATGGGATATGTGTTCATTCTCCTATTCTCTACATATATTTCATCTTCATTCCCCACCTATCAGGCTCAGGGAATATAATATACACCTGTTTATATGGGATATGTGTTCATTCTCCTATTATCTACATATATTTCATCTTCATTTCCCACCTATAAAGCTCAGGGAATATAACATACACCTGTTTATATGGGATATGTGATCATTCCTCTATTATCTACATATATTTCATGTTCATTCCCCACCTATCAGGCTCAGGGAATATAATATACACCTGTTTATATGGGATATGTGTTCATTCTCCTATTATCTACATATATTTCATCTTCATTTCCCACCTATAAAGCTCAGGGAATATAACATACACCTGTTTATATGGGATATGTGATCATTCCTCTATTATCTACATATATTTCATCTTCATTCCCCACCTATAAAGCTCAGGGAATATAATATACACCTGTTTATATGGGATATGTGTTCATTCTCCTATTATCTACATATATTTCATCTTCATTTCCCACCTATAAAGCACAGGGAATATAATATACACCTGTTTATATGGGATATGTGATCATTCTCCTATTCTCTACATATATTTCATGTTCATTCCCCACCTATCAGGCACAGGGAATATAATATACACCTGTTTATATGGGATATGTGTTCATTCTCCTATTATCTACATATATTTCATCTTCATTTCCCACCTATAAAGCACAGGGAATATAATATACACCTGTTTATATGGGATATGTGATCATTCTCCTATTCTCTACATATATTTCATCTTCATTCCCCACCTATCAGGCACAGGGAATATAATATACACCTGTTTATATGGGATATGTGTTCATTCTCCTATTATCTACATATATTTCATCTTCATTTCCCACCTATAAAGCACAGGGAATATAATATACACCTGTTTATATGGGATATGTGTTCATTCTCCTATTCTCTACATATATTTCATGTTCATTCCCCACCTATAAAGCTCAGGGAATATAATATACACCTGTTTATATGGGATATGTGTTCATTCTCCTACTCTACATATATTTCATCTTCATTCCCCACCTATCAGGCTCAGGGAATATAATATACACCTGTTTATATGGGATATGTGTTCATTCTCCTATTCTCTACATATATTTCATGTTCATTCCCCACCTATCAGGCTCAGGGAATATAATATACACCTGTTTATATGGGATATGTGTTCATTCTCCTATTCTCTACATATATTTCATGTTCATTCCCCACCTATAAAGCTCAGGGAATATAATATACACCTGTTTATATGGGATATGTGTTCATTCTCCTATTCTCTACATATATTTCATCTTCATTCCCCACCTATCAGGCACAGGGAATATAATATACACCTGTTTATATGGGATATGTGTTCATTCTCCTATTATCTACATATATTTCATGTTCATTCCCCACCTATCAGGCTCAGGGAATATAACATACACCTGTTTATATGGGATATGTGATCATTCCTCTATTATCTACATATATTTCATGTTCATTCCCCACCTATCAGGCTCAGGGAATATAATATACACCTGTTTATATGGGATATGTGTTCATTCTCCTATTCTCTACATATATTTCATCTTCATTCCCCACCTATCAGGCTCAGGGAATATAATATACACCTGTTTATATGGGATATGTGTTCATTCTCCTATTCTCTACATATATTTCATCTTCATTCCCCACCTATCAGGCTCAGGGAATATAATATACACCTGTTTATATGGGATATGTGTTCATTCTCCTATTCTCTACATATATTTCATGTTCATTTCCCACCTATCAGGCTCAGGGAATATAATATACACCTGTTTATATGGGATATGTGTTAATTCTCCTGTTATCTACATATATTTCATCTTCATTCCCCACCTATAAAGCTCAGGGAATATAATATACACCTGTTTATATGGGATATGTGTTCATTCTCCTATTATCTACATATATTTCATCTTCATTTCCCACCTATAAAGCTCAGGGAATATAATATACACCTGTTTATATGGGATATGTGTTCATTCTCCTATTCTCTACATATATTTCATCTTCATTCCCCACCTATCAGGCTCAGGGAATATAATATACACCTGTTTATATGGGATATGTGTTCATTCTCCTATTCTCTACATATATTCCATGTTCATTCCCCACCTATCAGGCTCAGGGAATATAATATACACCTGTTTATATGGGATATGTGTTCATTCTCCTATTCTCTACATATATTCCATGTTCATTCCCCACCTATCAGGCTCAGGGAATAATATACAACTGTTAATATGGGATATGTGTTCATTCTCCTATTCTCTACATATATTTCATTTTCATTCCCCACCTATCAGGCTCAGGGAATATAATATACACCTGTTTATATGGGATATGTGTTCATTCTCCTATTATCTACATATATTTCATCTTCATTCCCCACCTATCAGGCTCAGGGAATATAATATACACCTGTTTATATGGGATATGTGTTCATTCTCCTATTCTCTACATATATTTCATCTTCATTCCCCACCTATCAGGCTCAGGGAATATAATATACACCTGTTTATATGGGATATGTGTTCATTCTCCTATTATCTACATATATTTCATCTTCATTTCCCACCTATAAAGCTCAGGGAATATAACATACACCTGTTTATATGGGATATGTGATCATTCCTCTATTATCTACATATATTTCATGTTCATTCCCCACCTATCAGGCTCAGGGAATATAATATACACCTGTTTATATGGGATATGTGTTCATTCTCCTATTCTCTACATATATTTCATCTTCATTCCCCACCTATCAGGCTCAGGGAATATAATATACACCTGTTTATATGGGATATGTGTTCATTCTCCTATTCTCTACATATATTCCATGTTCATTCCCCACCTATCAGGCTCAGGGAATAATATACAACTGTTTATATGGGATATGTGTTCATTCTCCTATTCTCTACATATATTTCATTTTCATTCCCCACCTATCAGGCTCAGGGAATATAATATACACCTGTTTATATGGGATATGTGTTCATTCTCCTATTATCTACATATATTTCATCTTCATTCCCCACCTATCAGGCTCAGGGAATATAATATACACCTGTTTATATGGGATATGTGTTCATTCTCCTATTCTCTACATATATTTCATCTTCATTCCCCACCTATCAGGCTCAGGGAATATAATATACACCTGTTTATATGGGATATGTGTTCATTCTCCTATTATCTACATATATTTCATCTTCATTTCCCACCTATAAAGCTCAGGGAATATAACATACACCTGTTTATATGGGATATGTGATCATTCCTCTATTATCTACATATATTTCATGTTCATTCCCCACCTATCAGGCTCAGGGAATATAATATACACCTGTTTATATGGGATATGTGTTCATTCTCCTATTCTCTACATATATTTCATCTTCATTCCCCACCTATCAGGCTCAGGGAATATAATATACACCTGTTTATATGGGATATGTGTTCATTCTCCTATTCTCTACATATATTTCATCTTCATTCCCCACCTATCAGGCTCAGGGAATATAATATACACCTGTTTATATGGGATATGTGTTCATTCTCCTATTCTCTACATATATTTCATGTTCATTTCCCACCTATCAGGCTCAGGGAATATAATATACACCTGTTTATATGGGATATGTGTTAATTCTCCTGTTATCTACATATATTTCATCTTCATTCCCCACCTATAAAGCTCAGGGAATATAATATACACCTGTTTATATGGGATATGTGTTCATTCTCCTATTATCTACATATATTCCATGTTCATTCCCCACCTATCAGGCTCAGGGAATATAATATACACCTGTTTATATGGGATATGTGTTCATTCTCCTATTATCTACATATATTCCATGTTCATTCCCCACCTATCAGGCTCAGGGAATATAATATACACCTGTTTATATGGGATATGTGTTCATTCTCCTATTCTCTACATATATTTCATCTTCATTCCCCACCTATCAGGCTCAGGGAATATAATATACACCTGTTTATATGGGATATGTGTTCATTCTCCTATTCTCTACATATATTTCATTTTCATTCCCCACCTATCAGGCTCAGGGAATATAATATACACCTGTTTATATGGGATATGTGTTCATTCTCCTATTCTCTACATATATTTCATCTTCATTCCCCACCTATCAGGCTCAGGGAATATAATATACACCTGTTTATATGGGATATGTGTTCATTCTCCTATTATCTACATATATTTCATCTTCATTCCCCACCTATCAGGCTCAGGGAATATAATATACACCTGTTTATATGGGATATGTGTTCATTCTCCTATTCTCTACATATATTTCATCTTCATTCCCCACCTATCAGGCTCAGGGAATATAATATACACCTGTTTATATGGGATATGTGTTCATTCTCCTATTCTCTACATATATTCCATGTTCATTCCCCACCTATCAGGCTCAGGGAATATAATATACACCTGTTTATATGGGATATGTGTTCATTCTCCTATTCTCTACATATATTTCATTTTCATTCCCCACCTATCAGGCTCAGGGAATATAATATACACCTGTTTATATGGGATATGTGTTCATTCTCCTATTATCTACATATATTTCATCTTCATTCCCCACCTATCAGGCTCAGGGAATATAATATACACCTGTTTATATGGGATATGTGTTCATTCTCCTATTCTCTACATATATTTCATCTTCATTCCCCACCTATCAGGCTCAGGGAATATAATATACACCTGTTTATATGGGATATGTGTTCATTCTCCTATTCTCTACATATATTCCATGTTCATTCCCCACCTATCCGGCTCAGGGAATAATATACAACTGTTTATATGGGATATGTGTTCATTCTCCTATTCTCTACATATATTCCATGTTCATTCCCCACCTATCAGGCTCAGGGAATATAATATACACCTGTTTATATGGGATATGTGTTCATTCTCCTATTCTCTACATATATTTCATGTTCATTTCCCACCTATCAGGCTCAGGGAATATAATATACACCTGTTTATATGGGATATGTGTTAATTCTCCTGTTATCTACATATATTTCATCTTCATTCCCCACCTATAAAGCTCAGGGAATATAATATACACCTGTTTATATGGGATATGTGTTCATTCTCCTATTATCTACATATATTCCATGTTCATTCCCCACCTATCAGGCTCAGGGAATATAATATACACCTGTTTATATGGGATATGTGTTCATTCTCCTATTCTCTACATATATTTCATCTTCATTCCCCACCTATCAGGCTCAGGGAATATAATATACACCTGTTTATATGGGATATGTGTTCATTCTCCTATTCTCTACATATATTTCATTTTCATTCCCCACCTATCAGGCTCAGGGAATATAATATACACCTGTTTATATGGGATATGTGTTCATTCTCCTATTCTCTACATATATTTCATCTTCATTCCCCACCTATAAAGCTCAGGGAATATAATATACACCTGTTTATATGGGATATGTGTTCATTCTCCTATTATCTACATATATTCCATGTTCATTCCCCACCTATCAGGCTCAGGGAATATAATATACACCTGTTTATATGGGATATGTGTTCATTCTCCTATTCTCTACATATATTTCATCTTCATTCCCCACCTATCAGGCTCAGGGAATATAATATACACCTGTTTATATGGGATATGTGTTCATTCTCCTATTCTCTACATATATTTCATTTTCATTCCCCACCTATCAGGCTCAGGGAATATAATATACACCTGTTTATATGGGATATGTGTTCATTCTCCTATTCTCTACATATATTTCATCTTCATTCCCCACCTATAAAGCTCAGGGAATATAATATACACCTGTTTATATGGGATATGTGTTCATTCTCCTATTATCTACATATATTCCATGTTCATTCCCCACCTATCAGGCTCAGGGAATATAATGTACACCTGTTTATATGGGATATGTGTTCATTCTCCTATTCTCTACATATATTTCATCTTCATTCCCCACCTATAAAGCTCAGGGAATATAATATACACCTGTTTATATGGGATATGTGTTCATTCTCCTATTCTCTACATATATTCCATGTTCATTCCCCACCTATCAGGCTCAGGGAATATAATATACACCTGTTTATATGGGATATGTGTTCATTCTCCTATTCTCTACATATATTTCATGTTCATTTCCCACCTATCAGGCTCAGGGAATATAATATACACCTGTTTATATGGGATATGTGTTAATTCTCCTGTTATCTACATATATTTCATCTTCATTCCCCACCTATAAAGCTCAGGGAATATAATATACACCTGTTTATATGGGATATGTGTTCATCCTCCTATTATCTACATATATTCCATGTTCATTCCCCACCTATCAGGCTCAGGGAATATAATATACACCTGTTTATATGGGATATGTGTTCATTCTCCTATTCTCTACATATATTTCATCTTCATTCCCCACCTATCAGGCTCAGGGAATATAATATACACCTGTTTATATGGGATATGTGTTCATTCTCCTATTCTCTACATATATTTCATTTTCATTCCCCACCTATCAGGCTCAGGGAATATAATGTACACCTGTTTATATGGGATATGTGTTCATTCTCCTATTCTCTACATATATTTCATGTTCATTTCCCACCTATCAGGCACAGGGAATATAATATACACCTGTTTATATGGGATATGTGTTCACTCCTCTATTCTCTACATATATTTCATGTTCATTCCCCACCTATCAGGCTCAGGGAATATAATATACACCTGTTTATATGGGATATGTGTTCATTCTCCTATTCTCTACATATATTCCATGTTCATTCCCCACCTATCAGGCTCAGGGAATATAATGTACACCTGTTTATATGGGATATGTGTTCACTCCTCTATTCTCTACATATATTTCATGTTCATTCCCCACCTATCAGGCTCAGGGAATATAATATACACCTGTTTATATGGGATATGTGTTCATTCTCCTATTATCTACATATATTCCATGTTCATTCCCCACCTATCAGGCTCAGGGAATATAATATACACCTGTTTATATGGGATATGTGTTCATTCTCCTATTATCTACATATATTCCATGTTCATTCTCCACCTATCAGGCTCAGGGAATATAATATACACCTGTTTATATGGGATATGTGTTCATTCTCCTATTCTCTACATATATTTCATCTTCATTCCCCACCTATAAAGCTCAGGGAATATAATATACACCTGTTTATATGGGATATGTGTTCACTCCTCTATTCTCTACATATATTTCATGTTCATTCCCCACCTATCAGGCTCAGGGAATATAATATACACCTGTTTATATGGGATATGTGTTCATTCTCCTATTATCTACATATATTTCATCTTCATTCCCCACCTATCAGGCTCAGGGAATATAATATACACCTGTTTATATGGGATATGTGTTCATTCTCCTATTCTCTACATATATTTCATCTTCATTCCCCACCTATCAGGCTCAGGGAATATAATATACACCTGTTTATATGGGATATGTGTTCATTCTCCTATTATCTACATATATTTCATCTTCATTTCCCACCTATAAAGCTCAGGGAATATAACATACACCTGTTTATATGGGATATGTGATCATTCCTCTATTATCTACATATATTTCATGTTCATTCCCCACCTATCAGGCTCAGGGAATATAATATACACCTGTTTATATGGGATATGTGTTCATTCTCCTATTCTCTACATATATTTCATCTTCATTCCCCACCTATCAGGCTCAGGGAATATAATATACACCTGTTTATATGGGATATGTGTTCATTCTCCTATTCTCTACATATATTTCATGTTCATTCCCCACCTATCAGGCTCAGGTAATATAATATACACCTGTTTATATGGGATATGTGTTCATTCTCCTATTCTCTACATATATTTCATCTTCATTCCCCACCTATCAGGCTCAGGGAATATAATATACACCTGTTTATATGGGATATGTGTTCATTCTCCTATTCTCTACATATATTTCATGTTAATTTCCCACCTATCAGGCTCAGGGAAAATAATATACACCTGTTTATATGGGATATGTGTTAATTCTCCTGTTATCTACATATATTTCATCTTCATTCCCCACCTATAAAGCTCAGGGAATATAATATACACCTGTTTATATGGGATATGTGTTCATTCTCCTATTATCTACATATATTCCATGTTCATTCCCCACCTATCAGGCTCAGGGAATATAATATACACCTGTTTATATGGGATATGTGTTCATTCTCCTATTCTCTACATATATTTCATCTTCATCCCCCAGCTATCAGGCTCAGGGAATATAATATACACCTGTTTATATGGGATATGTGTTCATTCTCCTATTCTCTACATATATTTCATCTTCATTCCCCACCTATCAGGCTCAGGGAATATAATATACACCTGTTTATATGGGATATGTGTTCATTCTCCTATTATCTACATATATTTCATCTTCATTCCCCACCTATCAGGCTCAGGGAATATAATATACACCTGTTTATATGGGATATGTGTTCATTCTCCTATTCTCTACATATATTCCATGTTCATTCCCCACCTATCAGGCTCAGGGAATATAATATACACCTGTTTATATGGGATATGTGTTCATTCTCCTATTCTCTACATATATTTCATCTTCATTCCCCACCTATCAGGCTCAGGGAATATAATATACACCTGTTTATATGGGATATTTGTTCATTCTCCTATTCTCTACATATATTTCATTTTCATTCCCCACCTATCAGGCTCAGGGAATATAATATACACCTGTTTATATGGGATATGTGTTCATTCTCCTATTCTCTACATATATTCCATGTTCATTCCCCACCTATCAGGCTCAGGGAATAATATACAACTGTTTATATGGGATATGTGTTCATTCTCCTATTCTCTACATATATTTCATGTTCATTCCCCACCTATCAGGCTCAGGGAATATAATATACACCTGTTTATATGGGATATGTGTTCATTCCTCTATTCTCTACATATATTTCATTTTCATTCCCCACCTATCAGGCTCAGGGAACATAATATACACCTGTTTATATGGGATATGTGTTCATTCTCCTATTATCTACATATATTTCATCTTCATTCCCCACCTATAAAGCTCAGGGAATATAATATACACCTGTTTATATGGGATATGTGTTAATTCTCCTATTCTCTACATATATTCCATGTTCATTACCCACCTATCAGGCTCAGGGAATATAATATACACCTGTTTATATGGGATATGTGTTCATTCTCCTATTCTCTACATATATTTCATCTTCATTCCCCACCTATCAGGCTCAGGGAATATAATATACACCTGTTTATATGGGATATGTGTTCATTCCTCTATTCTCTACATATATTTCATTTTCATTCCCCACCTATCAGGCTCAGGGAACATAATATACACCTGTTTATATGGGATATGTGTTCATTCTCCTATTATCTACATATATTTCATCTTCATTCCCCACCTATAAAGCTCAGGGAATATAATATACACCTGTTTATATGGGATATGTGTTAATTCTCCTATTCTCTACATATATTCCATGTTCATTACCCACCTATCAGGCTCAGGGAATATAATATACACCTGTTTATATGGGATATGTGTTCATTCTCCTATTCTCTACACATATTTCATGTTCATTCCCCACCTATCAGGCTCAGGGAATATAATATACACCTGTTTATATGGGATATGTGTTAATTCTCCTGTTATCTACATATATTTCATCTTCATTCCCCACCTATAAAGCTCAGGGAATATAATATACACCTGTTTATATGGGATATGTGTTCATTCCTCTATTCTCTACATATATTCCATGTTCATTCCCCACCTATCAGGCTCAGGGAATATAATATACACCTGTTTATATGGGATATGTGTTCATTCTCCTATTCTCTACATATATTTCATCTTCATTCCCCACCTATCAGGCTCAGGGAATATAATATACACCTGTTTATATGGGATATTTGTTCATTCTCCTATTCTCTACATATATTTCATTTTCATTCCCCACCTATCAGGCTCAGGGAATATAATATACACCTGTTTATATGGGATATGTGTTCATTCTCCTATTCTCTACATATATTCCATGTTCATTCCCCACCTATCAGGCTCAGGGAATAATATACAACTGTTTATATGGGATATGTGATCATTCCTCTATTATCTACATATATTTCATCTTCATTCCCCACCTATCAGGCTCGGGAAATATAATATCCACCTGTTTATATGGGATATGTGTTCATTCTCCTATTCTCTACATATATTTCATGTTCATTCCCCACCTATCAGGCTCAGGGAATATAATATACACCTGTTTATATGGGATATGTGTTCATTCCTCTATTCTCTACATATATTTCATTTTCATTCCCCACCTATCAGGCTCAGGGAATATAATATACACCTGTTTATATGGGATATGTGTTCATTCTCCTATTATCTACATATATTTCATCTTCATTTCCCACCTATCAGGCTCAGGGAATATAATATACACCTGTTTATATGGGATATGTGTTCATTCTCCTATTCTCTACATATATTCCATGTTCATTCCCCACCTATCAGGCTCAGGGAATATAATATACACCTGTTTATATGGGATATGTGTTCATTCTCCTATTCTCTACATATATTTCATCTTCATTCCCCACCTATCAGGCTCAGGGAATATAATATACACCTGTTTATATGGGATATGTGTTCATTCTCCTATTCTCTACATATATTTCATGTTCATTTCCCACCTATCAGGCTCAGGGAATATAATATACACCTGTTTATATGGGATATGTGTTAATTCTCCTGTTATCTACATATATTTCATCTTCATTCCCCACCTATAAAGCTCAGGGAATATAATATACACCTGTTTATATGGGATATGTGTTCATTCTCCTATTATCTACATATATTCCATGTTCATTCCCCACCTATCAGGCTCAGGGAATATAATATACACCTGTTTATATGGGATATGTGTTCATTCTCCTATTCTCTACATATATTTCATCTTCATTCCCCACCTATCAGGCTCAGGGAATATAATATACACCTGTTTATATGGGATATGTGTTAATTCTCCTGTTATCTACATATATTTCATGTTCATTCCCCACCTATAAAGCTCAGGGAATATAATATACACCTGTTTATATGGGATATGTGTTCATTCTCCTATTATCTACATATATTCCATGTTCATTCCCCACCTATCAGGCTCAGGGAATATAATATACACCTGTTTATATGGGATATGTGTTCATTCTCCTATTCTCTACATATATTCCATGTTCATTACCCACCTATCAGGCTCAGGGAATATAATATACACCTGTTTATATGGGATATGTGTTCATTCCTCTATTCTCTACATATATTTCATGTTCATTCCCCACCTATCAGGCACAGGGAATATAATATACACCTGTTTATATGGGATATGTGTTCATTCTCCTATTCTCTACATATATTTCATGTTCATTTCCCACCTATCAGGCTCAGGGAATATAATATACACCTGTTTATATGGGATATGTGTTAATTCTCCTGTTATCTACATATATTTCATCTTCATTCCCCACCTATAAAGCTCAGGGAATATAATATACACCTGTTTATATGGGATATGTGTTCATTCTCCTATTATCTACATATATTCCATGTTCATTCCCCACCTATCAGGCTCAGGGAATATAATATACACCTGTTTATATGGGATATGTGTTCATTCTCCTATTATCTACATATATTCCATGTTCATTCCCCACCTATCAGGCTCAGGGAATATAATATACACCTGTTTATATGGGATATGTGTTCATTCTCCTATTCTCTACATATATTTCATCTTCATTCCCCACCTATCAGGCTCAGGGAATATAATATACACCTGTTTATATGGGATATGTGTTCATTCTCCTATTCTCTACATATATTTCATTTTCATTCCCCACCTATCAGGCTCAGGGAATATAATGTACACCTGTTTATATGGGATATGTGTTCATTCTCCTATTATCTACATATATTTCATGTTCATTCCCCACCTATCAGGCTCAGGGAATATAATATACACCTGTTTATATGGGATATGTGTTCATTCTCCTATTCTCTACATATATTTCATGTTCATTCCCCACCTATCAGGCTCAGGGAATATAATATACACCTGTTTATATGGGATATGTGTTCATTCTCCTATTCTCTACATATATTCCATGTTCATTCCCCACCTATCAGGCTCAGGGAATATAATGTACACCTGTTTATATGGGATATGTGTTCACTCCTCTATTCTCTACATATATTTCATGTTCATTCCCCACCTATCAGGCTCAGGGAATATAATATACACCTGTTTATATGGGATATGTGTTCATTCTCCTATTCTCTACATATATTTCATCTTCATTCCCCACCTATCAGGCTCAGGGAATATAATATACACCTGTTTATATGGGATATGTGTTCATTCTCCTATTCTCTACATATATTTCATTTTCATTCCCCACCTATCAGGCTCAGGGAATATAATATACACCTGTTTATATGGGATATGTGTTCATTCTCCTATTCTCTACATATATTTCATCTTCATTCCCCACCTATAAAGCTCAGGGAATATAATATACACCTGTTTATATGGGATATGTGTTCATTCTCCTATTATCTACATATATTCCATGTTCATTCCCCACCTATCAGGCTCAGGGAATATAATATACACCTGTTTATATGGGATATGTGTTCATTCTCCTATTCTCTACATATATTCCATGTTCATTACCCACCTATCAGGCTCAGGGAATATAATATACACCTGTTTATATGGGATATGTGTTCATTCCTCTATTCTCTACATATATTTCATGTTCATTCCCCACCTATCAGGCACAGGGAATATAATATACACCTGTTTATATGGGATATGTGTTCATTCTCCTATTCTCTACATATATTTCATGTTCATTTCCCACCTATCAGGCTCAGGGAATATAATATACACCTGTTTATATGGGATATGTGTTAATTCTCCTGTTATCTACATATATTTCATCTTCATTCCCCACCTATAAAGCTCAGGGAATATAATATACACCTGTTTATATGGGATATGTGTTCATTCTCCTATTCTCTACATATATTTCATCTTCATTCCCCACCTATCAGGCTCAGGGAATATAATATACACCTGTTTATATGGGATATGTGTTCATTCTCCTATTCTCTACATATATTTCATTTTCATTCCCCACCTATCAGGCTCAGGGAATATAATATACACCTGTTTATATGGGATATGTGTTCATTCTCCTATTATCTACATATATTTCATGTTCATTCCCCACCTATCAGGCTCAGGGAATATAATGTACACCTGTTTATATGGGATATGTGTTCATTCTCCTATTATCTACATATATTTCATGTTCATTCCCCACCTATCAGGCTCAGGGAATATAATATACACCTGTTTATATGGGATATGTGTTCATTCTCCTATTCTCTACATATATTTCATGTTCATTCCCCACCTATCAGGCTCAGGGAATATAATATACACCTGTTTATATGGGATATGTGTTCATTCTCCTATTCTCTACATATATTCCATGTTCATTCCCCACCTATCAGGCTCAGGGAATATAATGTACACCTGTTTATATGGGATATGTGTTCACTCCTCTATTCTCTACATATATTTCATGTTCATTCCCCACCTATCAGGCTCAGGGAATATAATATACACCTGTTTATATGGGATATGTGTTCATTCTCCTATTCTCTACATATATTCCATGTTCATTCCCCCCTATTAGGCTCAGGGAATATAATATACACCTGTTTATATGGGATATGTGTTCATTCTCCTATTATCTACATATATTCCATGTTCATTCCCCACCTATCAGGCTCAGGGAATATAATATACACCTGTTTATATGGGATATGTGTTCATTCTCCTATTCTCTACACATATTTCATGTTCATTCCCCACCTATAAAGCTCAGGGAATATAATATACAACTGTTTATATGGGATATGTGTTCATTCTCCTATTATCTACATATATTCCATGTTCATTCTCCACCTATCAGGCTCAGGGAATATAATATACACCTGTTTATATGGGATATGTGTTCATTCTCCTATTCTCTACATATATTTCATCTTCATTCCCCACCTATAAAGCTCAGGGAATATAATATACACCTGTTTATATGGGATATGTGTTCATTCTCCTATTATCTACATATATTCCATGTTCATTCCCCACCTATCAGGCTCAGGGAATATAATATACACCTGTTTATATGGGATATGTGTTCATTCTCCTATTCTCTACATATATTTCATGTTCATTCCCCACCTATCAGGCTCAGGGAATATAATATACACCTGTTTATATGGGATATGTGTTCACTCCTCTATTCTCTACATATATTTCATGTTCATTCCCCACCTATCAGGCTCAGGGAATATAATATACACCTGTTTATATGGGATATGTGTTCATTCTCCTATTATCTACATATATTCCATGTTCATTCCCCACCTATCAGGCTCAGGGAATATAATATACACCTGTTTATATGGGATATGTGTTCATTCTCCTATTATCTACATATATTCCATGTTCATTCTCCACCTATCAGGCTCAGGGAATATAATATACACCTGTTTATATGGGATATGTGTTCACTCCTCTATTCTCTACATATATTTCATGTTCATTCCCCACCTATCAGGCTCAGGGAATATAATATACACCTGTTTATATGGGATATGTGTTCACTCCTCTATTCTCTACATATATTTCATGTTCATTCCCCACCTATCAGGCACAGGGAATATAATATACACCTGTTTATATGGGATATGTGTTCACTCCTCTATTCTCTACATATATTTCATGTTCATTCCCCACCTATCAGGCACAGGGAATATAATATACACCTGTTTATATGGGATATGTGTTCACTCCTCTATTCTCTACATATATTCCATGTTCATTCCCCACCTATCAGGCTCAGGGAATATAATATACACCTGTTTATATGGGATATGTGTTCATTCTCCTATTCTCTACATATATTTCATCTTCATTCCCCACCTATCAGGCTCAGGGAATATAATATACACCTGTTTATATGGGATATGTGTTCATTCTCCTATTCTCTACATATATTTCATCTTCATTCCCCACCTATCAGGCTCAGGGAATATAATATACACCTGTTTATATGGGATATGTGTTCATTCTCCTATTCTCTACATATATTTCATGTTCATTTCCCACCTATCAGGCTCAGGGAATATAATATACACCTGTTTATATGGGATATGTGTTAATTCTCCTGTTATCTACATATATTTCATGTTCATTCCCCACCTATAAAGCTCAGGGAATATAACATACACCTGTTTATATGGGATATGTGATCATTCCTCTATTATCTACATATATTTCATGTTCATTCCCCACCTATCAGGCTCAGGGAATATAATATACACCTGTTTATATGGGATATGTGTTCATTCTCCTATTCTCTACATATATTTCATCTTCATTCCCCACCTATCAGGCTCAGGGAATATAATATACACCTGTTTATATGGGATATGTGTTCATTCTCCTATTCTCTACATATATTTCATCTTCATTCCCCACCTATCAGGCTCAGGGAATATAATATACACCTGTTTATATGGGATATGTGTTCATTCTCCTATTCTCTACATATTTTTCATCTTCATTCCCCACCTATCAGGCTCAGGGAATATAATATACACCTGTTTATATGGGATATGTGTTAATTCTCCTGTTATCTACATATATTTCATGTTCATTCCCCACCTATAAAGCTCAGGGAATATAATATACACCTGTTTATATGGGATATGTGTTCATTCTCCTATTATCTACATATATTCCATGTTCATTCCCCACCTATCAGGCTCAGGGAATATAATATACACCTGTTTATATGGGATATGTGTTCATTCTCCTATTCTCTACATATATTCCATGTTCATTACCCACCTATCAGGCTCAGGGAATATAATATACACCTGTTTATATGGGATATGTGTTCATTCCTCTATTCTCTACATATATTTCATGTTCATTCCCCACCTATCAGGCACAGGGAATATAATATACACCTGTTTATATGGGATATGTGTTCATTCTCCTATTCTCTACATATATTTCATGTTCATTTCCCACCTATCAGGCTCAGGGAATATAATATACACCTGTTTATATGGGATATGTGTTCATTCTCCTATTCTCTACATATATTTCATGTTCATTCCCCACCTATCAGGCTCAGGGAATATAATATACACCTGTTTATATGGGATATGTGTTCATTCTCCTATTCTCTACATATATTCCATGTTCATTCCCCACCTATCAGGCTCAGGGAATATAATGTACACCTGTTTATATGGGATATGTGTTCACTCCTCTATTCTCTACATATATTTCATGTTCATTCCCCACCTATCAGGCTCAGGGAATATAATATACACCTGTTTATATGGGATATGTGTTCATTCTCCTATTCTCTACATATATTTCATCTTCATTCCCCACCTATCAGGCTCAGGGAATATAATATACACCTGTTTATATGGGATATGTGTTCATTCTCCTATTCTCTACATATATTTCATTTTCATTCCCCACCTATCAGGCTCAGGGAATATAATATACACCTGTTTATATGGGATATGTGTTCATTCTCCTATTCTCTACATATATTTCATCTTCATTCCCCACCTATAAAGCTCAGGGAATATAATATACACCTGTTTATATGGGATATGTGTTCATTCTCCTATTATCTACATATATTCCATGTTCATTCCCCACCTATCAGGCTCAGGGAATATAATATACACCTGTTTATATGGGATATGTGTTCATTCTCCTATTCTCTACATATATTCCATGTTCATTACCCACCTATCAGGCTCAGGGAATATAATATACACCTGTTTATATGGGATATGTGTTCATTCCTCTATTCTCTACATATATTTCATGTTCATTCCCCACCTATCAGGCACAGGGAATATAATATACACCTGTTTATATGGGATATGTGTTCATTCTCCTATTCTCTACATATATTTCATGTTCATTTCCCACCTATCAGGCTCAGGGAATATAATATACACCTGTTTATATGGGATATGTGTTAATTCTCCTGTTATCTACATATATTTCATCTTCATTCCCCACCTATAAAGCTCAGGGAATATAATATACACCTGTTTATATGGGATATGTGTTCATTCTCCTATTCTCTACATATATTTCATCTTCATTCCCCACCTATCAGGCTCAGGGAATATAATATACACCTGTTTATATGGGATATGTGTTCATTCTCCTATTCTCTACATATATTTCATTTTCATTCCCCACCTATCAGGCTCAGGGAATATAATGTACACCTGTTTATATGGGATATGTGTTCATTCTCCTATTATCTACATATATTTCATGTTCATTCCCCACCTATCAGGCTCAGGGAATATAATGTACACCTGTTTATATGGGATATGTGTTCACTCCTCTATTCTCTACATATATTTCATGTTCATTCCCCACCTATCAGGCTCAGGGAATATAATATACACCTGTTTATATGGGATATGTGTTCATTCTCCTATTCTCTACATATATTCCATGTTCATTCCCCCCTATTAGGCTCAGGGAATATAATATACACCTGTTTATATGGGATATGTGTTCATTCTCCTATTATCTACATATATTCCATGTTCATTCCCCACCTATCAGGCTCAGGGAATATAATATACACCTGTTTATATGGGATATGTGTTCATTCTCCTATTCTCTACACATATTTCATGTTCATTCCCCACCTATAAAGCTCAGGGAATATAATATACAACTGTTTATATGGGATATGTGTTCATTCTCCTATTATCTACATATATTCCATGTTCATTCTCCACCTATCAGGCTCAGGGAATATAATATACACCTGTTTATATGGGATATGTGTTCATTCTCCTATTCTCTACATATATTTCATCTTCATTCCCCACCTATAAAGCTCAGGGAATATAATATACACCTGTTTATATGGGATATGTGTTCATTCTCCTATTATCTACATATATTCCATGTTCATTCCCCACCTATCAGGCTCAGGGAATATAATATACACCTGTTTATATGGGATATGTGTTCATTCTCCTATTCTCTACATATATTTCATGTTCATTCCCCACCTATCAGGCTCAGGGAATATAATATACACCTGTTTATATGGGATATGTGTTCACTCCTCTATTCTCTACATATATTTCATGTTCATTCCCCACCTATCAGGCTCAGGGAATATAATATACACCTGTTTATATGGGATATGTGTTCATTCTCCTATTATCTACATATATTCCATGTTCATTCCCCACCTATCAGGCTCAGGGAATATAATATACACCTGTTTATATGGGATATGTGTTCATTCTCCTATTATCTACATATATTCCATGTTCATTCTCCACCTATCAGGCTCAGGGAATATAATATACACCTGTTTATATGGGATATGTGTTCACTCCTCTATTCTCTACATATATTTCATGTTCATTCCCCACCTATCAGGCTCAGGGAATATAATATACACCTGTTTATATGGGATATGTGTTCATTCTCCTATTCTCTACATATATTTCATTTTCATTCCCCACCTATCAGGCTCAGGGAATATAATGTACACCTGTTTATATGGGATATGTGTTCATTCTCCTATTATCTACATATATTTCATGTTCATTCCCCACCTATCAGGCTCAGGGAATATAATATACACCTGTTTATATGGGATATGTGTTCATTCTCCTATTCTCTACATATATTTCATGTTCATTCCCCACCTATCAGGCTCAGGGAATATAATATACACCTGTTTATATGGGATATGTGTTCATTCTCCTATTCTCTACATATATTCCATGTTCATTCCCCACCTATCAGGCTCAGGGAATATAATGTACACCTGTTTATATGGGATATGTGTTCACTCCTCTATTCTCTACATATATTTCATGTTCATTCCCCACCTATCAGGCTCAGGGAATATAATATACACCTGTTTATATGGGATATGTGTTCATTCTCCTATTCTCTACATATATTCCATGTTCATTCCCCCCTATTAGGCTCAGGGAATATAATATACACCTGTTTATATGGGATATGTGTTCATTCTCCTATTATCTACATATATTCCATGTTCATTCCCCACCTATCAGGCTCAGGGAATATAATATACACCTGTTTATATGGGATATGTGTTCATTCTCCTATTCTCTACACATATTTCATGTTCATTCCCCACCTATAAAGCTCAGGGAATATAATATACAACTGTTTATATGGGATATGTGTTCATTCTCCTATTATCTACATATATTCCATGTTCATTCTCCACCTATCAGGCTCAGGGAATATAATATACACCTGTTTATATGGGATATGTGTTCATTCTCCTATTCTCTACATATATTTCATCTTCATTCCCCACCTATAAAGCTCAGGGAATATAATATACACCTGTTTATATGGGATATGTGTTCATTCTCCTATTATCTACATATATTCCATGTTCATTCCCCACCTATCAGGCTCAGGGAATATAATATACACCTGTTTATATGGGATATGTGTTCATTCTCCTATTCTCTACATATATTTCATGTTCATTCCCCACCTATCAGGCTCAGGGAATATAATATACACCTGTTTATATGGGATATGTGTTCACTCCTCTATTCTCTACATATATTTCATGTTCATTCCCCACCTATCAGGCTCAGGGAATATAATATACACCTGTTTATATGGGATATGTGTTCATTCTCCTATTATCTACATATATTCCATGTTCATTCCCCACCTATCAGGCTCAGGGAATATAATATACACCTGTTTATATGGGATATGTGTTCATTCTCCTATTATCTACATATATTCCATGTTCATTCTCCACCTATCAGGCTCAGGGAATATAATATACACCTGTTTATATGGGATATGTGTTCACTCCTCTATTCTCTACATATATTTCATGTTCATTCCCCACCTATCAGGCTCAGGGAATATAATATACACCTGTTTATATGGGATATGTGTTCATTCTCCTATTATCTACATATATTCCATGTTCATTCCCCACCTATCAGGCTCAGGGAATATAATATACACCTGTTTATATGGGATATGTGTTCATTCTCCTATTATCTACATATATTCCATGTTCATTCCCCACCTATCAGGCTCAGGGAATATAATATACACCTGTTTATATGGGATATGTGTTCATTCTCCTATTCTCTACATATATTTCATGTTCATTCCCCACCTATCAGGCTCAGGGAATATAATATACACCTGTTTATATGGGATATGTGTTCACTCCTCTATTCTCTACATATATTTCATGTTCATTCCCCACCTATCAGGCACAGGGAATATAATATACACCTGTTTATATGGGATATGTGTTCATTCTCCTATTATCTACATATATTTCATGTTCATTCCCCACCTATAAAGCTCAGGGAATATAATGTACACCTGTTTATATGGGATATGTGTTCACTCCTCTATTCTCTACATATATTTCATGTTCATTCCCCACCTATAAAGCTCAGGGAATATAATATACACCTGTTTATATGGGATATGTGTTCACTCCTCTATTCTCTACATATATTTCATGTTCATTCCCCACCTATCAGGCTCAGGGAATATAATATACACCTGTTTATATGGGATATGTGTTCATTCTCCTATTCTCTACATATATTTCATGTTCATTCCCCACCTATCAGGCTCAGGGAATATAATATACACCTGTTTATATGGGATATGTGTTCATTCTCCTATTATCTACATATATTTCGTGTTCATTCCCCACCTATCAGGCTCAGGGAATATAATATACACCTGTTTATATGGGATATGTGTTCACTCCTCTATTCTCTACATATATTTCATGTTCATTCCCCACCTATCAGGCTCAGGGAATATAATATACACCTGTTTATATGGGATATGTGTTCACTCCTCTATTCTCTACATATATTTCATGTTCATTCCCCACCTATCAGGCACAGGGAATATAATATACACCTGTTTATATGGGATATGTGTTCATTCTCCTATTATCTACATATATTTCATGTTCATTCCCCACCTATCAGGCTCAGGGAATATAATATACACCTGTTTATATGGGATATGTGTTCATTCTCCTATTATCTACATATATTTCGTGTTCATTCCCCACCTATCAGGCTCAGGGAATATAATATACACCTGTTTATATGGGATATGTGTTCACTCCTCTATTCTCTACATATATTTCATGTTCATTCCCCACCTATCAGGCTCAGGGAATATAATATACACCTGTTTATATGGGATATGTGTTCACTCCTCTATTCTCTACATATATTTCATGCTCATTCCCCACCTATCAGGCTCAGGGAATATAATATACACCTGTTTATATGGGATATGTGTTCATTCTCCTATTCTCTACATATATTTCATGTTCATTCCCCACCTATCAGGCACAGGGAATATAATATACACCTGTTTATATGGGATATGTGTTCATTCTCCTATTATCTACATATATTTCATGATCATTCCCCACCTATAAAGCTCAGGGAATATAATATACACCTGTTTATATGGGATATGTGTTCACTCCTCTATTCTCTACATATATTTCATGTTCATTCCCCACCTATAAAGCTCAGGGAATATAATATACACCTGTTTATATGGGATATGTGTTCACTCCTCTATTCTCTACATATATTTCATGTTCATTCCCCACCTATCAGGCTCAGGGAATATAATATACACCTGTTTATATGGGATATGTGTTCATTCTCCTATTCTCTACATATATTTCATGTTCATTCCCCACCTATCATGCTCAGGGAATATAATATACACCTGTTTATATGGGATATGTGTTCACTCCTCTATTCTCTACATATATATCATCTTCATTCCCCACCTATCAGGCTCAGGGTATATAATATACACCTGTTTATATGGGATATGTGTTCACTCCTCTATTCTCTACATATATTTCATGTTCATTCCCCACCTATCAGGCTCAGGGAATATAATATACACCTGTTTATATGGGATATGTGTTCATTCTCCTATTATCTACATATATTTCATGTTCATTCCCCACCTATCATGCTCAGGGAATATAATATACACCTGTTTATATGTGATATGTGTTCATTCCTCTATTATCTACATATATTTCATGTTCATTCCCCACCTATCATGCTCAGGGAATATAATATACACCTGTTTATATGGGATATGTGTTCACTCCTCTATTCTCTACATATATATCATCTTCATTCCCCACCTATCAGGCTCAGGGTATATAATATACACCTGTTTATATGGGATATGTGTTCATTCTCCTATTCTCTACATATATTTCATGTTCATTTCCCACCTATCAGGCACAGGGAATATAATATACACCTGTTTATATGGGATATGTGTTCACTCCTCTATTCTCTACATATATTTCATGTTCATTCCCCACCTATCAGGCTCAGGGAATATAATATACACCTGTTTATATGGGATATGTGTTCATTCTCCTATTCTCTACATATATTCCATGTTCATTCCCCACCTATCAGGCTCAGGGAATATAATGTACACCTGTTTATATGGGATATGTGTTCACTCCTCTATTCTCTACATATATTTCATGTTCATTCCCCACCTATCAGGCTCAGGGAATATAATATACACCTGTTTATATGGGATATGTGTTCATTCTCCTATTATCTACATATATTCCATGTTCATTCCCCACCTATCAGGCTCAGGGAATATAATATACACCTGTTTATATGGGATATGTGTTCATTCTCCTATTATCTACATATATTCCATGTTCATTCTCCACCTATCAGGCTCAGGGAATATAATATACACCTGTTTATATGGGATATGTGTTCATTCTCCTATTCTCTACATATATTTCATCTTCATTCCCCACCTATAAAGCTCAGGGAATATAATATACACCTGTTTATATGGGATATGTGTTCACTCCTCTATTCTCTACATATATTTCATGTTCATTCCCCACCTATCAGGCTCAGGGAATATAATATACACCTGTTTATATGGGATATGTGTTCATTCTCCTATTATCTACATATATTTCATCTTCATTCCCCACCTATCAGGCTCAGGGAATATAATATACACCTGTTTATATGGGATATGTGTTCATTCTCCTATTCTCTACATATATTTCATGTTCATTCCCCACCTATCAGGCACAGGGAATATAATATACACCTGTTTATATGGGATATGTGTTCATTCTCCTATTCTCTACATATATTTCATCTTCATTCCCCACCTATCAGGCTCAGGGAATATAATATGCAACTGTTTATATGGGATATGTGTTCATTCTCCTATTATCTACATATATTTCATCTTCATTTCCCACCTATAAAGCTCAGGGAATATAACATACACCTGTTTATATGGGATATGTGATCATTCCTCTATTATCTACATATATTTCATGTTCATTCCCCACCTATCAGGCTCAGGGAATATAATATACACCTGTTTATATGGGATATGTGTTCATTCTCCTATTCTCTACATATATTTCATCTTCATTCCCCACCTATCAGGCTCAGGGAATATAATATACACCTGTTTATATGGGATATGTGTTCATTCTCCTATTCTCTACATATATTTCATGTTCATTCCCCACCTATCAGGCTCAGGTAATATAATATACACCTGTTTATATGGGATATGTGTTCATTCTCTTATTCTCTACATATATTCCATGTTCATTCCCCACCTATCAGGCTCAGGGAATATAATATACACCTGTTTATATGGGATATGTGTTCATTCTCCTATTCTCTACATATATTTCATCTTCATTCCCCACCTATCAGGCTCAGGGAATATAATATACACCTGTTTATATGGGATATGTGTTCATTCTCCTATTCTCTACATATATTTCATGTTCATTTCCCACCTATCAGGCTCAGGGAATATAATATACACCTGTTTATATGGGATATGTGTTAATTCTCCTGTTATCTACATATATTTCATCTTCATTCCCCACCTATAAAGCTCAGGGAATATAATATACACCTGTTTATATGGGATATGTGTTCATTCTCCTATTCTCTACATATATTTCATCTTCATCCCCCACCTATCAGGCTCAGGGAATATAATATACACCTGTTTATATGGGATATGTGTTCATTCTCCTATTCTCTACATATATTTCATCTTCATTCCCCACCTATCAGGCTCAGGGAATATAATATACACCTGTTTATATGGGATATGTGTTCATTCTCCTATTATCTACATATATTTCATCTTCATTCCCCACCTATCAGGCTCAGGGAATATAATATACACCTGTTTATATGGGATATGTGTTCATTCTCCTATTCTCTACATATATTCCATGTTCATTCCCCACCTATCAGGCTCAGGGAATATAATATACACCTGTTTATATGGGATATGTGTTCATTCTCCTATTCTCTACATATATTTCATCTTCATTCCCCACCTATCAGGCTCAGGGAATATAATATACACCTGTTTATATGGGATATTTGTTCATTCTCCTATTCTCTACATATATTTCATTTTCATTCCCCACCTATCAGGCTCAGGGAATATAATATACACCTGTTTATATGGGATATGTGTTCATTCTCCTATTCTCTACATATATTCCATGTTCATTCCCCACCTATCAGGCTCAGGGAATAATATACAACTGTTTATATGGGATATGTGTTCATTCTCCTATTCTCTACATATATTTCATGTTCATTCCCCACCTATCAGGCTCAGGGAATATAATATACACCTGTTTATATGGGATATGTGTTCATTCCTCTATTCTCTACATATATTTCATTTTCATTCCCCACCTATCAGGCTCAGGGAATATAATATACACCTGTTTATATGGGATATGTGTTCATTCTCCTATTATCTACATATATTTCATCTTCATTCCCCACCTATAAAGCTCAGGGAATATAATATACACCTGTTTATATGGGATATGTGTTAATTCTCCTATTCTCTACATATATTCCATGTTCATTACCCACCTATCAGGCTCAGGGAATATAATATACACCTGTTTATATGGGATATGTGTTCATTCTCCTACTATCTACATATATTTCATCTTCATTCCCCACCTATAAAGCTCAGGGAATATAATATACACCTGTTTATATGGGATATGTGTTAATTCTCCTATTCTCTACATATATTCCATGTTCATTACCCACCTATCAGGCTCAGGGAATATAATATACACCTGTTTATATGGGATATGTGTTAATTCTCCTGTTATCTACATATATTTCATCTTCATTCCCCACCTATAAAGCTCAGGGAATATAATATACACCTGTTTATATGGGATATGTGTTCATTCTCCTATTCTCTACATATATTCCATGTTCATTCCCCACCTATCAGGCTCAGGGAATATAATATACACCTGTTTATATGGGATATGTGTTCATTCTCCTATTCTCTACATATATTTCATCTTCATTCCCCACCTATAAAGCTCAGGGAATATAATATACACCTGTTTATATGGGATATGTGTTCATTCTCCTATTCTCTACATATATTCCATGTTCATTCCCCACCTATCAGGCTCAGGGAATATAATATACACCTGTTTATATGGGATATGTGTTCATTCTCCTATTCTCTACATATATTTCATCTTCATTCCCCACCTATCAGGCTCAGGGAATATAATATACACCTGTTTATATGGGATATGTGTTCATTCCTCTATTCTCTACATATATTTCATTTTCATTCCCCACCTATCAGGCTCAGGGAATATAATATACACCTGTTTATATGGGATATGTGTTCATTCTCCTATTCTCTACATATATTCCATGTTCATTCCCCACCTATCAGGCTCAGGGAATAATATACAACTGTTTATATGGGATATGTGTTCATTCTCCTATTCTCTACATATATTTCATGTTCATTCCCCACCTATCAGGCTCAGGGAATATAATATACACCTGTTTATATGGGATATGTGTTCATTCTCCTATTCTCTACATATATTTCATTTTCATTCCCCACCTATCAGGCTCAGGGAATATAATATACACCTGTTTATATGGGATATGTGTTCATTCTCCTATTATCTACATATATTTCATCTTCATTCCCCACCTATCAGGCTCAGGGAATATAATATACACCTGTTTATATGGGATATGTGTTCATTCTCCTATTATCTACATATATTCCATGTTCATTCCCCACCTATCAGGCTCAGGGAATAATATACAACTGTTTATATGGGATATGTGTTCATTCTCCTATTCTCTACATATATTTCATGTTCATTCCCCACCTATCAGGCTCAGGGAATATAATATACACCTGTTTATATGGGATATGTGTTCATTCTCCTATTCTCTACATATATTCCATGTTCATTCCCCACCTATCAGGCTCAGGGAATATAATATACACCTGTTTATATGGGATATGTGTTCATTCCTCTATTCTCTACATATATTTCATTTTCATTCCCCACCTATCAGGCTCAGGGAATATAATATACACCTGTTTATATGGGATATGTGTTCATTCTCCTATTATCTACATATATTTCATGTTCATTCCCCACCTATCAGGCTCAGGGAATATAATATACACCTGTTTATATGGGATATGTGTTCATTCCTCTATTCTCTACATATATTTCATTTTCATTCCCCACCTATCAGGCTCAGGGAATATAATATACACCTGTTTATATGGGATATGTGTTCATTCTCCTATTATCTACATATATTTCATCTTCATTCCCCACCTATCAGGCTCAGGGAATATAATATACACCTGTTTATATGGGATATGTGTTCATTCTCCTATTCTCTACATATATTCCATGTTCATTCCCCACCTATCAGGCTCAGGGAATATAATATACACCTGTTTATATGGGATATGTGTTCATTCTCCTATTCTCTACATATATTTCATGTTCATTTCCCACCTATCAGGCTCAGGGAATATAATATACACCTGTTTATATGGGATATGTGTTAATTCTCCTGTTATCTACATATATTTCATCTTCATTCCCCACCTATAAAGCTCAGGGAATATAATATACACCTGTTTATATGGGATATGTGTTCATTCTCCTATTATCTACATATATTCCATGTTCATTCCCCACCTATCAGGCTCAGGGAATATAATATACACCTGTTTATATGGGATATGTGTTCATTCTCCTATTCTCTACATATATTTCATCTTCATTCCCCACCTATCAGGCTCAGGGAATATAATATACACCTGTTTATATGGGATATGTGTTCATTCTCCTATTCTCTACATATATTTCATTTTCATTCCCCACCTATCAGGCTCAGGGAATATAATACAGGTCCTTCTCAAAAAATTAGCATATAGTGTTAAATTTCATTATTTACCATAATGTAATGATTACAATTAAACTTTCATATATTATAGATTCATTATCCACCAACTGAAATTTGTCAGGTCTTTTATTGTTTTAATACTGATGATTTTGGCATACAACTCCTGATAACCCAAAAAACCTGTCTCAATAAATTAGCATATCAAGAAAAGGTTCTCTAAACGACCTATTACCCTAATCTTCTGAATCAACTAATTAACTCTAAACACATGCAAAAGATACCTGAGGCTTTTATAAACTCCCTGCCTGGTTCATTACTCAAAACCCCCATCATGGGTAAGACTAGCGACCTGACAGATGTCAAGAAGGCCATCATTGACACACTCAAGCAAGAGGGTAAGACCCAGAAAGAAATTTCTCAACAAATAGGCTGTTCCCAGAGTGCTGTATCAAGGCACCTCAATGGTAAGTCTGTTGGAAGGAAACAATGTGGCAGAAAACGCTGTACAACGAGAAGAGGAGACCGGACCCTGAGGAAGATTGTGGAGAAGGACCGATTCCAGACCTTGGGGAACCTGAGGAAGCAGTGGACTGAGTCTGGTGTGGAAACATCCAGAGCCACCGTGCACAGGCGTGTGCAGGAAATGGGCTACAGGTGCCGCATTCCCCAGGTAAAGCCACTTTTGAACCATAAACAGCGGCAGAGGCGCCTGACCTGGGCTACAGAGAAGCAGCACTGGACTGTTGCTAAGTGGTCCCAAGTACTTTTTTCTGATGAAAGCAAATTTTGCATGTCATTCGGAAATCAAGGTGCCAGAGTCTGGAGGAAGACTGGGGAGAAGGAAATGCCAAAATGCCTGAAGTCCAGTGTCAAGTACCCACAGTCAGTGATGGTGTGGGGTGCCATGTCAGCTGCTGGTGTTGGTCCACTGTGTTTCATCAAGGGCAGGGTCAATGCAGCTAGCTATCAGGAGATTTTGGAGCACTTCATGCTTCCATCGGCTGAAATGCTTTATGGAGATGAAGATTTCATTTTTCAGCACGACCTGGCACCTGCTCACAGTGCCAAAATCACTGGTAAATGGTTTACTGACCATGGTATTACTGTGCTCAATTGGCCTGCCAACTCTCCTGACCTGAACCCCATAGAGAATCTGTGGGATATTGTGAAGAGAAAGTTGAGAGACGCAAGACCCAACACTCTGGATGAGCTTAAGGCCACTATTGAAGCATCCTGGGCCTCCATAACATCTCAGCAGTGTCACAGGCTGATTGCCTCCATGCCACGCCGCATTGAAGCAGTCATTTCTGCCAAAGGATTCCCGACCAAGTATTGAGTGCATAACTGAACATTATTATTTGATGTTTTTTTTGTTTGTTATTAAAAAACACTTTTATTTGATTGGATGGGTGAAATATGCTAATTTATTGAGACAGGTTTTTTGGGTTATCAGGAGTTATATGCCAAAATCATCAGTATTAAAACAATAAAAGACCTGACAAATTTCAGTTGGTGGATAATGAATCTATAATATATGAAAGTTTAATTGTAATCATTACATTATGGTAAATAATGAAATTTAACACTATATGCTAATTTTTTGAGAAGGACCTGTATACACCTGTTTATATGGGATATGTGTTCATTCTCCTATTCTCTACATATATTCCATGTTCATTACCCACCTATCAGGCTCAGGGAATATAATATACACCTGTTTATATGGGATATGTGTTCATTCCTCTATTCTCTACATATATTTCATGTTCATTCCCCACCTATCAGGCACAGGGAATATAATATACACCTGTTTATATGGGATATGTGTTCATTCTCCTATTCTCTACATATATTTCATCTTCATTCCCCACCTATAAAGCTCAGGGAATATAATATACACCTGTTTATATGGGATATGTGTTCATTCTCCTATTATCTACATATATTCCATGTTCATTCCCCACCTATCAGGCTCAGGGAATATAATATACACCTGTTTATATGGGATATGTGTTCATTCCTCTATTCTCTACATATATTTCATGTTCATTCCCCACCTATCAGGCACAGGGAATATAATATACACCTGTTTATATGGGATATGTGTTCATTCTCCTATTCTCTACATATATTTCATGTTCATTTCCCACCTATCAGGCTCAGGGAATATAATATACACCTGTTTATATGGGATATGTGTTAATTCTCCTGTTATCTACATATATTTCATCTTCATTCCCCACCTATAAAGCTCAGGGAATATAATATACACCTGTTTATATGGGATATGTGTTCATTCTCCTATTATCTACATATATTCCATGTTCATTCCCCACCTATCAGGCTCAGGGAATATAATATACACCTGTTTATATGGGATATGTGTTCATTCTCCTATTATCTACATATATTCCATGTTCATTCCCCACCTATCAGGCTCAGGGAATATAATATACACCTGTTTATATGGGATATGTGTTCATTCTCCTATTCTCTACATATATTTCATCTTCATTCCCCACCTATCAGGCTCAGGGAATATAATATACACCTGTTTATATGGGATATGTGTTCATTCTCCTATTCTCTACATATATTTCATTTTCATTCCCCACCTATCAGGCTCAGGGAATATAATGTACACCTGTTTATATGGGATATGTGTTCATTCTCCTATTATCTACATATATTTCATGTTCATTCCCCACCTATCAGGCTCAGGGAATATAATATACACCTGTTTATATGGGATATGTGTTCATTCTCCTATTCTCTACATATATTTCATGTTCATTCCCCACCTATCAGGCTCAGGGAATATAATATACACCTGTTTATATGGGATATGTGTTCATTCTCCTATTATCTACATATATTCCATGTTCATTCCCCACCTATAAAGCTCAGGGAATATAATATACACCTGTTTATATGGGATATGTGTTCATTCTCCTATTCTCTACATATATTCCATGTTCATTCCCCACCTATCAGGCTCAGGGAATATAATGTACACCTGTTTATATGGGATATGTGTTCACTCCTCTATTCTCTACATATATTTCATGTTCATTCCCCACCTATCAGGCTCAGGGAATATAATATACACCTGTTTATATGGGATATGTGTTCATTCTCCTATTCTCTACATATATTTCATCTTCATTCCCCACCTATCAGGCTCAGGGAATATAATATACACCTGTTTATATGGGATATGTGTTCATTCTCCTATTCTCTACATATATTTCATTTTCATTCCCCACCTATCAGGCTCAGGGAATATAATATACACCTGTTTATATGGGATATGTGTTCATTCTCCTATTCTCTACATATATTTCATCTTCATTCCCCACCTATAAAGCTCAGGGAATATAATATACACCTGTTTATATGGGATATGTGTTCATTCTCCTATTATCTACATATATTCCATGTTCATTCCCCACCTATCAGGCTCAGGGAATATAATATACACCTGTTTATATGGGATATGTGTTCATTCTCCTATTCTCTACATATATTCCATGTTCATTACCCACCTATCAGGCTCAGGGAATATAATATACACCTGTTTATATGGGATATGTGTTCATTCCTCTATTCTCTACATATATTTCATGTTCATTCCCCACCTATCAGGCACAGGGAATATAATATACACCTGTTTATATGGGATATGTGTTCATTCTCCTATTCTCTACATATATTTCATGTTCATTTCCCACCTATCAGGCTCAGGGAATATAATATACACCTGTTTATATGGGATATGTGTTAATTCTCCTGTTATCTACATATATTTCATCTTCATTCCCCACCTATAAAGCTCAGGGAATATAATATACACCTGTTTATATGGGATATGTGTTCATTCTCCTATTCTCTACATATATTTCATCTTCATTCCCCACCTATCAGGCTCAGGGAATATAATATACACCTGTTTATATGGGATATGTGTTCATTCTCCTATTCTCTACATATATTTCATTTTCATTCCCCACCTATCAGGCTCAGGGAATATAATGTACACCTGTTTATATGGGATATGTGTTCATTCTCCTATTATCTACATATATTTCATGTTCATTCCCCACCTATCAGGCTCAGGGAATATAATATACACCTGTTTATATGGGATATGTGTTCATTCTCCTATTCTCTACATATATTTCATGTTCATTCCCCACCTATCAGGCTCAGGGAATATAATATACACCTGTTTATATGGGATATGTGTTCACTCCTCTATTCTCTACATATATTTCATGTTCATTCCCCACCTATCAGGCTCAGGGAATATAATATACACCTGTTTATATGGGATATGTGTTCATTCTCCTATTCTCTACATATATTCCATGTTCATTCCCCACCTATCAGGCTCAGGGAATATAATATACACCTGTTTATATGGGATATGTCTTCATTCTCCTATTCTCTACATATATTTCATGTTCATTCCCCACCTATCAGGCTCAGGGAATATAATATACACCTGTTTATATGGGATATGTGTTCACTCCTCTATTATCTACATATATTCCATGTTTATTCCCCACCTATAAAGCACAGGGAATATAATATACACCTGTTTATATGGGATATGTGTTCATTCCTCTATTATCTACATATATATCATGTTCATTCCCCACCTATCAGGCTCAGGGAATATAATATACACCTGTTTATATGGGATATGTCTTCATTCTCCTATTCTCTACATATATTTCATGTTCATTCCCCACCTATCAGGCTCAGGGAATATAATATACACCTGTTTATATGGGATATGTGTTCATTCTCCTATTCTCTACACATATTTCATGTTCATTCCCCACCTATAAAGCTCAGGGAATATAATATACACCTGTTTATATGGGATATGTGTTCATTCTCCTATTATCTACATATATTCCATGTTCATTCTCCACCTATCAGGCTCAGGGAATATAATATACACCTGTTTATATGGGATATGTGTTCATTCTCCTATTCTCTACATATATTTCATCTTCATTCCCCACCTATAAAGCTCAGGGAATATAATATACACCTGTTTATATGGGATATGTGTTCATTCTCCTATTATCTACATATATTCCATGTTCATTCCCCACCTATCAGGCTCAGGGAATATAATATACACCTGTTTATATGGGATATGTGTTCATTCTCCTATTCTCTACATATATTTCATGTTCATTCCCCACCTATCAGGCTCAGGGAATATAATATACACCTGTTTATATGGGATATGTGTTCACTCCTCTATTCTCTACATATATTTCATGTTCATTCCCCACCTATCAGGCTCAGGGAATATAATATACACCTGTTTATATGGGATATGTGTTCATTCTCCTATTATCTACATATATTCCATGTTCATTCCCCACCTATCAGGCTCAGGGAATATAATATACACCTGTTTATATGGGATATGTGTTCATTCTCCTATTATCTACATATATTCCATGTTCATTCTCCACCTATCAGGCTCAGGGAATATAATATACACCTGTTTATATGGGATATGTGTTCACTCCTCTATTCTCTACATATATTTCATGTTCATTCCCCACCTATCAGGCTCAGGGAATATAATATACACCTGTTTATATGGGATATGTGTTCATTCTCCTATTATCTACATATATTCCATGTTCATTCCCCACCTATCAGGCTCAGGGAATATAATATACACCTGTTTATATGGGATATGTGTTCATTCTCCTATTATCTACATATATTCCATGTTCATTCCCCACCTATCAGGCTCAGGGAATATAATATACACCTGTTTATATGGGATATGTGTTCATTCTCCTATTCTCTACATATATTTCATGTTCATTCCCCACCTATCAGGCTCAGGGAATATAATATACACCTGTTTATATGGGATATGTGTTCACTCCTCTATTCTCTACATATATTTCATGTTCATTCCCCACCTATCAGGCACAGGGAATATAATATACACCTGTTTATATGGGATATGTGTTCATTCTCCTATTATCTACATATATTTCATGTTCATTCCCCACCTATAAAGCTCAGGGAATATAATGTACACCTGTTTATATGGGATATGTGTTCACTCCTCTATTCTCTACATATATTTCATGTTCATTCCCCACCTATAAAGCTCAGGGAATATAATATACACCTGTTTATATGGGATATGTGTTCACTCCTCTATTCTCTACATATATTTCATGTTCATTCCCCACCTATCAGGCTCAGGGAATATAATATACACCTGTTTATATGGGATATGTGTTCATTCTCCTATTCTCTACATATATTTCATGTTCATTCCCCACCTATCAGGCTCAGGGAATATAATATACACCTGTTTATATGGGATATGTGTTCATTCTCCTATTATCTACATATATTTCGTGTTCATTCCCCACCTATCAGGCTCAGGGAATATAATATACACCTGTTTATATGGGATATGTGTTCACTCCTCTATTCTCTACATATATTTCATGTTCATTCCCCACCTATCAGGCTCAGGGAATATAATATACACCTGTTTATATGGGATATGTGTTCACTCCTCTATTCTCTACATATATTTCATGTTCATTCCCCACCTATCAGGCACAGGGAATATAATATACACCTGTTTATATGGGATATGTGTTCATTCTCCTATTATCTACATATATTTCATGTTCATTCCCCACCTATCAGGCTCAGGGAATATAATATACACCTGTTTATATGGGATATGTGTTCATTCTCCTATTATCTACATATATTTCGTGTTCATTCCCCACCTATCAGGCTCAGGGAATATAATATACACCTGTTTATATGGGATATGTGTTCACTCCTCTATTCTCTACATATATTTCATGTTCATTCCCCACCTATCAGGCTCAGGGAATATAATATACACCTGTTTATATGGGATATGTGTTCACTCCTCTATTCTCTACATATATTTCATGTTCATTCCCCACCTATCAGGCACAGGGAATATAATATACACCTGTTTATATGGGATATGTGTTCATTCTCCTATTATCTACATATATTTCATGATCATTCCCCACCTATAAAGCTCAGGGAATATAATATACACCTGTTTATATGGGATATGTGTTCACTCCTCTATTCTCTACATATATTTCATGTTCATTCCCCACCTATAAAGCTCAGGGAATATAATATACACCTGTTTATATGGGATATGTGTTCACTCCTCTATTCTCTACATATATTTCATGTTCATTCCCCACCTATCAGGCTCAGGGAATATAATATACACCTGTTTATATGGGATATGTGTTCATTCTCCTATTCTCTACATATATTTCATGTTCATTCCCCACCTATCATGCTCAGGGAATATAATATACACCTGTTTATATGGGATATGTGTTCACTCCTCTATTCTCTACATATATATCATCTTCATTCCCCACCTATCAGGCTCAGGGTATATAATATACACCTGTTTATATGGGATATGTGTTCACTCCTCTATTCTCTACATATATTTCATGTTCATTCCCCACCTATCAGGCTCAGGGAATATAATATACACCTGTTTATATGGGATATGTGTTCATTCTCCTATTATCTACATATATTTCATGTTCATTCCCCACCTATCATGCTCAGGGAATATAATATACACCTGTTTATATGTGATATGTGTTCATTCCTCTATTATCTACATATATTTCATGTTCATTCCCCACCTATCATGCTCAGGGAATATAATATACACCTGTTTATATGGGATATGTGTTCATTCTCCTATTCTCTACATATATTTCATGTTCATTCCCCACCTATCAGGCTCAGGGAATATAATATACACCTGTTTATATGGGATATGTGTTCACTCCTCTATTATCTACATATATTTCGTGTTCATTCCCCACCTATCAGGCTCAGGGAATATAATATACACCTGTTTATATGGGATATGTGTTCACTCCTCTATTCTCTACATATATTTCATGTTCATTCCCCACCTATCAGGCTCAGGGAATATAATATACACCTGTTTATATGGGATATGTGTTCATTCTCCTATTCTCTACATATATTTCATGTTCATTCCCCACCTATCAGGCTCAGGGAATATAATATACACCTGTTTATATGGGATATGTGTTCACTCCTCTATTATCTACATATATTCCATGTTCATTCCCCACCTATCAGGCTCAGGGAATATAATATACACCTGTTTATATGGGATATGTGTTCATTCCTCTATTCTCTACATATATTTCATGTTCATTCCCCACCTATCAGGCTCAGGGTATATAATATACACCTGTTTATATGGGATATGTGTTCATTCTCCTATTCTCTACATATATTTCATGCTCATTCCCCACCTATAAAGCTCAGGGAATATAATATACACCTGTTTATATGGGATATGTGTTCACTCCTCTATTCTCTACATATATATCATCTTCATTCCCCACCTATCAGGCTCAGGGTATATAATATACACCTGTTTATATGGGATATGTGTTCACTCCTCTATTCTCTACATATATTTCATGTTCATTCCCCACCTATCAGGCTCAGGGAATATAATATACACCTGTTTATATGGGATATGTGTTCATTCTCCTATTATCTACATATATTTCATCTTCATTCCCCACCTATCAGGCTCAGGGAATATAATATACACCTGTTTATATGGGATATGTGTTCATTCTCCTATTCTCTACATATATTCCATGTTCATTCCCCACCTATCAGGCTCAGGGAATATAATATACACCTGTTTATATGGGATATGTGTTCATTCTCCTATTCTCTACATATATTTCATGTTCATTTCCCACCTATCAGGCTCAGGGAATATAATATACACCTGTTTATATGGGATATGTGTTAATTCTCCTGTTATCTACATATATTTCATCTTCATTCCCCACCTATAAAGCTCAGGGAATATAATATACACCTGTTTATATGGGATATGTGTTCATTCTCCTATTATCTACATATATTCCATGTTCATTCCCCACCTATCAGGCTCAGGGAATATAATATACACCTGTTTATATGGGATATGTGTTCATTCTCCTATTCTCTACATATATTTCATCTTCATTCCCCACCTATCAGGCTCAGGGAATATAATATACACCTGTTTATATGGGATATGTGTTCATTCTCCTATTCTCTACATATATTTCATTTTCATTCCCCACCTATCAGGCTCAGGGAATATAATATACACCTGTTTATATGGGATATGTGTTCATTCTCCTATTCTCTACATATATTCCATGTTCATTACCCACCTATCAGGCTCAGGGAATATAATATACACCTGTTTATATGGGATATGTGTTCATTCCTCTATTCTCTACATATATTTCATGTTCATTCCCCACCTATCAGGCACAGGGAATATAATATACACCTGTTTATATGGGATATGTGTTCATTCTCCTATTCTCTACATATATTTCATCTTCATTCCCCACCTATAAAGCTCAGGGAATATAATATACACCTGTTTATATGGGATATGTGTTCATTCTCCTATTATCTACATATATTCCATGTTCATTCCCCACCTATCAGGCTCAGGGAATATAATATACACCTGTTTATATGGGATATGTGTTCATTCTCCTATTCTCTACATATATTCCATGTTCATTACCCACCTATCAGGCTCAGGGAATATAATATACACCTGTTTATATGGGATATGTGTTCATTCCTCTATTCTCTACATATATTTCATGTTCATTCCCCACCTATCAGGCACAGGGAATATAATATACACCTGTTTATATGGGATATGTGTTCATTCTCCTATTCTCTACATATATTTCATGTTCATTTCCCACCTATCAGGCTCAGGGAATATAATATACACCTGTTTATATGGGATATGTGTTAATTCTCCTGTTATCTACATATATTTCATCTTCATTCCCCACCTATAAAGCTCAGGGAATATAATATACACCTGTTTATATGGGATATGTGTTCATTCTCCTATTATCTACATATATTCCATGTTCATTCCCCACCTATCAGGCTCAGGGAATATAATATACACCTGTTTATATGGGATATGTGTTCATTCTCCTATTATCTACATATATTCCATGTTCATTCCCCACCTATCAGGCTCAGGGAATATAATATACACCTGTTTATATGGGATATGTGTTCATTCTCCTATTCTCTACATATATTTCATCTTCATTCCCCACCTATCAGGCTCAGGGAATATAATATACACCTGTTTATATGGGATATGTGTTCATTCTCCTATTCTCTACATATATTTCATTTTCATTCCCCACCTATCAGGCTCAGGGAATATAATGTACACCTGTTTATATGGGATATGTGTTCATTCTCCTATTATCTACATATATTTCATGTTCATTCCCCACCTATCAGGCTCAGGGAATATAATATACACCTGTTTATATGGGATATGTGTTCATTCTCCTATTCTCTACATATATTTCATGTTCATTCCCCACCTATCAGGCTCAGGGAATATAATATACACCTGTTTATATGGGATATGTGTTCATTCTCCTATTATCTACATATATTCCATGTTCATTCCCCACCTATAAAGCTCAGGGAATATAATATACACCTGTTTATATGGGATATGTGTTCATTCTCCTATTCTCTACATATATTCCATGTTCATTCCCCACCTATCAGGCTCAGGGAATATAATGTACACCTGTTTATATGGGATATGTGTTCACTCCTCTATTCTCTACATATATTTCATGTTCATTCCCCACCTATCAGGCTCAGGGAATATAATATACACCTGTTTATATGGGATATGTGTTCATTCTCCTATTCTCTACATATATTTCATCTTCATTCCCCACCTATCAGGCTCAGGGAATATAATATACACCTGTTTATATGGGATATGTGTTCATTCTCCTATTCTCTACATATATTTCATTTTCATTCCCCACCTATCAGGCTCAGGGAATATAATATACACCTGTTTATATGGGATATGTGTTCATTCTCCTATTCTCTACATATATTTCATCTTCATTCCCCACCTATAAAGCTCAGGGAATATAATATACACCTGTTTATATGGGATATGTGTTCATTCTCCTATTATCTACATATATTCCATGTTCATTCCCCACCTATCAGGCTCAGGGAATATAATATACACCTGTTTATATGGGATATGTGTTCATTCTCCTATTCTCTACATATATTCCATGTTCATTACCCACCTATCAGGCTCAGGGAATATAATATACACCTGTTTATATGGGATATGTGTTCATTCCTCTATTCTCTACATATATTTCATGTTCATTCCCCACCTATCAGGCACAGGGAATATAATATACACCTGTTTATATGGGATATGTGTTCATTCCTCTATTCTCTACATATATTTCATGTTCATTCCCCACCTATCAGGCTCAGGGAATATAATATACACCTGTTTATATGGGATATGTGTTAATTCTCCTGTTATCTACATATATTTCATCTTCATTCCCCACCTATAAAGCTCAGGGAATATAATATACACCTGTTTATATGGGATATGTGTTCATTCTCCTATTCTCTACATATATTTCATCTTCATTCCCCACCTATCAGGCTCAGGGAATATAATATACACCTGTTTATATGGGATATGTGTTCATTCTCCTATTCTCTACATATATTTCATTTTCATTCCCCACCTATCAGGCTCAGGGAATATAATGTACACCTGTTTATATGGGATATGTGTTCATTCTCCTATTATCTACATATATTTCATGTTCATTCCCCACCTATCAGGCTCAGGGAATATAATATACACCTGTTTATATGGGATATGTGTTCATTCTCCTATTCTCTACATATATTTCATGTTCATTCCCCACCTATCAGGCTCAGGGAATATAATATACACCTGTTTATATGGGATATGTGTTCACTCCTCTATTCTCTACATATATTTCATGTTCATTCCCCACCTATCAGGCTCAGGGAATATAATATACACCTGTTTATATGGGATATGTGTTCATTCTCCTATTCTCTACATATATTCCATGTTCATTCCCCACCTATCAGGCTCAGGGAATATAATATACACCTGTTTATATGGGATATGTCTTCATTCTCCTATTCTCTACATATATTTCATGTTCATTCCCCACCTATCAGGCTCAGGGAATATAATATACACCTGTTTATATGGGATATGTGTTCACTCCTCTATTATCTACATATATTCCATGTTCATTCCCCACCTATTAGGCTCAGGGAATATAATATACACCTGTTTATATGGGATATGTGTTCATTCTCCTATTATCTACATATATTCCATGTTCATTCCCCACCTATCAGGCTCAGGGAATATAATATACACCTGTTTATATGGGATATGTGTTCATTCCTCTATTCTCTACATATATTTCATGTTCATTCCCCACCTATCATGCTCAGGGAATATAATATACACCTGTTTATATGGGATATGTGTTCATTCTCCTATTCTCTACATATATTTCATCTTCATTCCCCACCTATAAAGCTCAGGGAATATAATATACACCTGTTTATATGGGATATGTGTTCATTCTCCTATTCTCTACACATATTTCATGTTCATTCCCCACCTATAAAGCTCAGGGAATATAATATACACCTGTTTATATGGGATATGTGTTCATTCTCCTATTATCTACATATATTCCATGTTCATTCTCCACCTATCAGGCTCAGGGAATATAATATACACCTGTTTATATGGGATATGTGTTCATTCTCCTATTCTCTACATATATTTCATCTTCATTCCCCACCTATAAAGCTCAGGGAATATAATATACACCTGTTTATATGGGATATGTGTTCATTCTCCTATTATCTACATATATTCCATGTTCATTCCCCACCTATCAGGCTCAGGGAATATAATATACACCTGTTTATATGGGATATGTGTTCACTCCTCTATTCTCTACATATATTTCATGTTCATTCCCCACCTATCAGGCTCAGGGAATATAATATACACCTGTTTATATGGGATATGTGTTCATTCTCCTATTATCTACATATATTCCATGTTCATTCCCCACCTATCAGGCTCAGGGAATATAATATACACCTGTTTATATGGGATATGTGTTCATTCTCCTATTATCTACATATATTCCATGTTCATTCTCCACCTATCAGGCTCAGGGAATATAATATACACCTGTTTATATGGGATATGTGTTCACTCCTCTATTCTCTACATATATTTCATGTTCATTCCCCACCTATCAGGCTCAGGGAATATAATATACACCTGTTTATATGGGATATGTGTTCATTCTCCTATTATCTACATATATTCCATGTTCATTCCCCACCTATCAGGCTCAGGGAATATAATATACACCTGTTTATATGGGATATGTGTTCATTCTCCTATTATCTACATATATTCCATGTTCATTCCCCACCTATCAGGCTCAGGGAATATAATATACACCTGTTTATATGGGATATGTGTTCATTCTCCTATTCTCTACATATATTTCATGTTCATTCCCCACCTATCAGGCTCAGGGAATATAATATACACCTGTTTATATGGGATATGTGTTCACTCCTCTATTCTCTACATATATTTCATGTTCATTCCCCACCTATCAGGCACAGGGAATATAATATACACCTGTTTATATGGGATATGTGTTCATTCTCCTATTATCTACATATATTCCATGTTCATTCCCCACCTATCAGGCTCAGGGAATATAATATACACCTGTTTATATGGGATATGTGTTCATTCTCCTATTATCTACATATATTCCATGTTCATTCCCCACCTATCAGGCTCAGGGAATATAATATACACCTGTTTATATGGGATATGTGTTCATTCTCCTATTCTCTACATATATTTCATGTTCATTCCCCACCTATCAGGCTCAGGGAATATAATATACACCTGTTTATATGGGATATGTGTTCACTCCTCTATTCTCTACATATATTTCATGTTCATTCCCCACCTATCAGGCTCAGGGAATATAATATACACCTGTTTATATGGGATATGTGTTCATTCTCCTATTCTCTACATATATTTCATGTTCATTCCCCACCTATCAGGCTCAGGGAATATAATATACACCTGTTTATATGGGATATGTGTTCACTCCTCTATTCTCTACATATATTTCATGTTCATTCCCCACCTATCAGGCACAGGGAATATAATATACACCTGTTTATATGGGATATGTGTTCACTCCTCTATTCTCTACATATATTTCATGTTCATTCCCCACCTATAAAGCTCAGGGAATATAATATACACCTGTTTATATGGGATATGTGTTCACTCCTCTATTCTCTACATATATTTCATGTTCATTCCCCACCTATCAGGCTCAGGGAATATAATATACACCTGTTTATATGGGATATGTGTTCATTCTCCTATTCTCTACATATATTTCATGTTCATTCCCCACCTATCAGGCTCAGGGAATATAATATACACCTGTTTATATGGGATATGTGTTCATTCTCCTATTATCTACATATATTTCGTGTTCATTCCCCACCTATCAGGCTCAGGGAATATAATATACACCTGTTTATATGGGATATGTGTTCACTCCTCTATTCTCTACATATATTTCATGTTCATTCCCCACCTATCAGGCTCAGGGAATATAATATACACCTGTTTATATGGGATATGTGTTCACTCCTCTATTCTCTACATATATTTCATGTTCATTCCCCACCTATCAGGCACAGGGAATATAATATACACCTGTTTATATGGGATATGTGTTCATTCTCCTATTATCTACATATATTTCATGTTCATTCCCCACCTATCAGGCTCAGGGAATATAATATACACCTGTTTATATGGGATATGTGTTCATTCTCCTATTATCTACATATATTTCGTGTTCATTCCCCACCTATCAGGCTCAGGGAATATAATATACACCTGTTTATATGGGATATGTGTTCACTCCTCTATTCTCTACATATATTTCATGTTCATTCCCCACCTATCAGGCTCAGGGAATATAATATACACCTGTTTATATGGGATATGTGTTCACTCCTCTATTCTCTACATATATTTCATGTTCATTCCCCACCTATCAGGCTCAGGGAATATAATATACACCTGTTTATATGGGATATGTGTTCATTCCTCTATTCTCTACATATATTTCATGTTCATTCCCCACCTATCAGGCACAGGGAATATAATATACACCTGTTTATATGGGATATGTGTTCATTCTCCTATTATCTACATATATTTCATGATCATTCCCCACCTATAAAGCTCAGGGAATATAATATACACCTGTTTATATGGGATATGTGTTCACTCCTCTATTCTCTACATATATTTCATGTTCATTCCCCACCTATAAAGCTCAGGGAATATAATATACACCTGTTTATATGGGATATGTGTTCACTCCTCTATTCTCTACATATATTTCATGTTCATTCCCCACCTATCAGGCTCAGGGAATATAATATACACCTGTTTATATGGGATATGTGTTCATTCTCCTATTCTCTACATATATTTCATGTTCATTCCCCACCTATCATGCTCAGGGAATATAATATACACCTGTTTATATGGGATATGTGTTCACTCCTCTATTCTCTACATATATATCATCTTCATTCCCCACCTATCAGGCTCAGGGTATATAATATACACCTGTTTATATGGGATATGTGTTCACTCCTCTATTCTCTACATATATTTCATGTTCATTCCCCACCTATCAGGCTCAGGGAATATAATATACACCTGTTTATATGGGATATGTGTTCATTCTCCTATTATCTACATATATTTCATGTTCATTCCCCACCTATCATGCTCAGGGAATATAATATACACCTGTTTATATGTGATATGTGTTCATTCCTCTATTATCTACATATATTTCATGTTCATTCCCCACCTATCATGCTCAGGGAATATAATATACACCTGTTTATATGGGATATGTGTTCACTCCTCTATTCTCTACATATATTTCATGTTCATTCCCCACCTATCAGGCTCAGGGAATATAATATACACCTGTTTATATGGGATATGTGTTCATTCTCCTATTCTCTACATATATTTCATGTTCATTCCCCACCTATCATGCTCAGGGAATATAATATACACCTGTTTATATGGGATATGTGTTCACTCCTCTATTCTCTACATATATATCATCTTCATTCCCCACCTATCAGGCTCAGGGTATATAATATACACCTGTTTATATGGGATATGTGTTCACTCCTCTATTCTCTACATATATTTCATGTTCATTCCCCACCTATCAGGCTCAGGGAATATAATATACACCTGTTTATATGGGATATGTGTTCATTCTCCTATTATCTACATATATTTCATGTTCATTCCCCACCTATCAGGCTCAGGGAATATAATATACACCTGTTTATATGGGATATGTGTTCATTCTCCTATTATCTACATATATTTCATGTTCATTCCCCACCTATCAGGCTCAGGGAATATAATATACACCTGTTTATATGGGATATGTGTTCATTCTCCTATTATCTACATATATTTCATCTTCATTCCCCACCTATCAGGCTCAGGGAATATAATATACACCTGTTTATATGGGATATGTGTTCATTCTCCTATTCTCTACATATATTCCATGTTCATTCCCCACCTATCAGGCTCAGGGAATATAATATACACCTGTTTATATGGGATATGTGTTCATTCTCCTATTCTCTACATATATTTCATGTTCATTTCCCACCTATCAGGCTCAGGGAATATAATATACACCTGTTTATATGGGATATGTGTTAATTCTCCTGTTATCTACATATATTTCATCTTCATTCCCCACCTATAAAGCTCAGGGAATATAATATACACCTGTTTATATGGGATATGTGTTCATTCTCCTATTATCTACATATATTCCATGTTCATTCCCCACCTATCAGGCTCAGGGAATATAATATACACCTGTTTATATGGGATATGTGTTCATTCTCCTATTCTCTACATATATTTCATCTTCATTCCCCACCTATCAGGCTCAGGGAATATAATATACACCTGTTTATATGGGATATGTGTTCATTCTCCTATTCTCTACATATATTTCATTTTCATTCCCCACCTATCAGGCTCAGGGAATATAATATACACCTGTTTATATGGGATATGTGTTCATTCTCCTATTCTCTACATATATTCCATGTTCATTACCCACCTATCAGGCTCAGGGAATATAATATACACCTGTTTATATGGGATATGTGTTCATTCCTCTATTCTCTACATATATTTCATGTTCATTCCCCACCTATCAGGCACAGGGAATATAATATACACCTGTTTATATGGGATATGTGTTCATTCTCCTATTCTCTACATATATTTCATCTTCATTCCCCACCTATAAAGCTCAGGGAATATAATATACACCTGTTTATATGGGATATGTGTTCATTCTCCTATTATCTACATATATTCCATGTTCATTCCCCACCTATCAGGCTCAGGGAATATAATATACACCTGTTTATATGGGATATGTGTTCATTCTCCTATTCTCTACATATATTCCATGTTCATTACCCACCTATCAGGCTCAGGGAATATAATATACACCTGTTTATATGGGATATGTGTTCATTCCTCTATTCTCTACATATATTTCATGTTCATTCCCCACCTATCAGGCACAGGGAATATAATATACACCTGTTTATATGGGATATGTGTTCATTCTCCTATTCTCTACATATATTTCATCTTCATTCCCCACCTATCAGGCTCAGGGAATATAATATACACCTGTTTATATGGGATATGTGTTCATTCTCCTATTCTCTACATATATTTCATGTTCATTTCCCACCTATCAGGCTCAGGGAATATAATATACACCTGTTTATATGGGATATGTGTTAATTCTCCTGTTATCTACATATATTTCATCTTCATTCCCCACCTATAAAGCTCAGGGAATATAATATACACCTGTTTATATGGGATATGTGTTCATTCTCCTATTATCTACATATATTCCATGTTCATTCCCCACCTATCAGGCTCAGGGAATATAATATACACCTGTTTATATGGGATATGTGTTCATTCTCCTATTATCTACATATATTCCATGTTCATTCCCCACCTATCAGGCTCAGGGAATATAATATACACCTGTTTATATGGGATATGTGTTCATTCTCCTATTCTCTACATATATTTCATCTTCATTCCCCACCTATCAGGCTCAGGGAATATAATATACACCTGTTTATATGGGATATGTGTTCATTCTCCTATTCTCTACATATATTTCATTTTCATTCCCCACCTATCAGGCTCAGGGAATATAATATACACCTGTTTATATGGGATATGTGTTCATTCCTCTATTCTCTACATATATTTCATGTTCATTCCCCACCTATCAGGCACAGGGAATATAATATACACCTGTTTATATGGGATATGTGTTCATTCTCCTATTCTCTACATATATTTCATCTTCATTCCCCACCTATAAAGCTCAGGGAATATAATATACACCTGTTTATATGGGATATGTGTTCATTCTCCTATTATCTACATATATTCCATGTTCATTCCCCACCTATCAGGCTCAGGGAATATAATATACACCTGTTTATATGGGATATGTGTTCATTCTCCTATTCTCTACATATATTCCATGTTCATTACCCACCTATCAGGCTCAGGGAATATAATATACACCTGTTTATATGGGATATGTGTTCATTCCTCTATTCTCTACATATATTTCATGTTCATTCCCCACCTATCAGGCACAGGGAATATAATATACACCTGTTTATATGGGATATGTGTTCATTCTCCTATTCTCTACATATATTTCATCTTCATTCCCCACCTATCAGGCTCAGGGAATATAATATACACCTGTTTATATGGGATATGTGTTCATTCTCCTATTCTCTACATATATTTCATGTTCATTCCCCACCTATCAGGCTCAGGGAATATAATATACACCTGTTTATATGGGATATGTGTTCATTCTCCTATTCTCTACATATATATCATCTTCATTCCCCACCTATCAGGCACAGGGAATATAATATACACCTGTTTATATGGGATATGTGTTCATTCTCCTATTCTCTACATATATTTCATGTTCATTTCCCACCTATCAGGCTCAGGGAATATAATATACACCTGTTTATATGGGATATGTGTTAATTCTCCTGTTATCTACATATATTTCATCTTCATTCCCCACCTATAAAGCTCAGGGAATATAATATACACCTGTTTATATGGGATATGTGTTCATTCTCCTATTATCTACATATATTCCATGTTCATTCCCCACCTATCAGGCTCAGGGAATATAATATACACCTGTTTATATGGGATATGTGTTCATTCTCCTATTATCTACATATATTCCATGTTCATTCCCCACCTATCAGGCTCAGGGAATATAATATACACCTGTTTATATGGGATATGTGTTCATTCTCCTATTCTCTACATATATTTCATCTTCATTCCCCACCTATCAGGCTCAGGGAATATAATATACACCTGTTTATATGGGATATGTGTTCATTCTCCTATTCTCTACATATATTTCATGTTCATTCCCCACCTATCAGGCTCAGGGAATATAATATACACCTGTTTATATGGGATATGTGTTCATTCTCCTATTATCTACATATATTCCATGTTCATTCCCCACCTATAAAGCTCAGGGAATATAATATACACCTGTTTATATGGGATATGTGTTCATTCTCCTATTCTCTACATATATTCCATGTTCATTCCCCACCTATCAGGCTCAGGGAATATAATGTACACCTGTTTATATGGGATATGTGTTCACTCCTCTATTCTCTACATATATTTCATGTTCATTCCCCACCTATCAGGCTCAGGGAATATAATATACACCTGTTTATATGGGATATGTGTTCATTCTCCTATTCTCTACATATATTTCATCTTCATTCCCCACCTATCAGGCTCAGGGAATATAATATACACCTGTTTATATGGGATATGTGTTCATTCTCCTATTCTCTACATATATTTCATTTTCATTCCCCACCTATCAGGCTCAGGGAATATAATATACACCTGTTTATATGGGATATGTGTTCATTCTCCTATTCTCTACATATATTTCATCTTCATTCCCCACCTATAAAGCTCAGGGAATATAATATACACCTGTTTATATGGGATATGTGTTCATTCTCCTATTATCTACATATATTCCATGTTCATTCCCCACCTATCAGGCTCAGGGAATATAATATACACCTGTTTATATGGGATATGTGTTCATTCTCCTATTCTCTACATATATTCCATGTTCATTACCCACCTATCAGGCTCAGGGAATATAATATACACCTGTTTATATGGGATATGTGTTCATTCCTCTATTCTCTACATATATTTCATGTTCATTCCCCACCTATCAGGCACAGGGAATATAATATACACCTGTTTATATGGGATATGTGTTCATTCCTCTATTCTCTACATATATTTCATGTTCATTCCCCACCTATCAGGCTCAGGGAATATAATATACACCTGTTTATATGGGATATGTGTTAATTCTCCTGTTATCTACATATATTTCATCTTCATTCCCCACCTATAAAGCTCAGGGAATATAATATACACCTGTTTATATGGGATATGTGTTCATTCTCCTATTCTCTACATATATTTCATCTTCATTCCCCACCTATCAGGCTCAGGGAATATAATATACACCTGTTTATATGGGATATGTGTTCATTCTCCTATTCTCTACATATATTTCATTTTCATTCCCCACCTATCAGGCTCAGGGAATATAATGTACACCTGTTTATATGGGATATGTGTTCATTCTCCTATTATCTACATATATTTCATGTTCATTCCCCACCTATCAGGCTCAGGGAATATAATATACACCTGTGTATATGGGATATGTGTTCATTCTCCTATTCTCTACATATATTTCATGTTCATTCCCCACCTATCAGGCTCAGGGAATATAATATACACCTGTTTATATGGGATATGTGTTCATTCTCCTATTCTCTACATATATTCCATGTTCATTCCCCACCTATCAGGCTCAGGGAATATAATATACACCTGTTTATATGGGATATGTCTTCATTCTCCTATTCTCTACATATATTTCATGTTCATTCCCCACCTATCAGGCTCAGGGAATATAATATACACCTGTTTATATGGGATATGTGTTCACTCCTCTATTATCTACATATATTCCATGTTCATTCCCCACCTATTAGGCTCAGGGAATATAATATACACCTGTTTATATGGGATATGTGTTCATTCTCCTATTATCTACATATATTCCATGTTCATTCCCCACCTATCAGGCTCAGGGAATATAATATACACCTGTTTATATGGGATATGTGTTCATTCTCCTATTCTCTACATATATTTCATCTTCATTCCCCACCTATAAAGCTCAGGGAATATAATATACACCTGTTTATATGGGATATGTGTTCATTCTCCTATTATCTACATATATTCCATGTTCATTCCCCACCTATCAGGCTCAGGGAATATAATATACACCTGTTTATATGGGATATGTGTTCATTCTCCTATTCTCTACATATATTTCATGTTCATTCCCCACCTATCAGGCTCAGGGAATATAATATACACCTGTTTATATGGGATATGTGTTCACTCCTCTATTCTCTACATATATTTCATGTTCATTCCCCACCTATCAGGCTCAGGGAATATAATATACACCTGTTTATATGGGATATGTGTTCATTCTCCTATTATCTACATATATTCCATGTTCATTCCCCACCTATCAGGCTCAGGGAATATAATATACACCTGTTTATATGGGATATGTGTTCATTCTCCTATTATCTACATATATTCCATGTTCATTCTCCACCTATCAGGCTCAGGGAATATAATATACACCTGTTTATATGGGATATGTGTTCACTCCTCTATTCTCTACATATATTTCATGTTCATTCCCCACCTATCAGGCTCAGGGAATATAATATACACCTGTTTATATGGGATATGTGTTCATTCTCCTATTCTCTACATATATTTCATGTTCATTCCCCACCTATCAGGCTCAGGGAATATAATATACACCTGTTTATATGGGATATGTGTTCATTCTCCTATTCTCTACATATATTTCATGTTCATTCCCCACCTATCAGGCTCAGGGAATATAATATACACCTGTTTATATGGGATATGTGTTCACTCCTCTATTATCTACATATATTCCATGTTCATTCCCCACCTATCAGGCTCAGGGAATATAATATACACCTGTTTATATGGGATATGTGTTCATTCTCCTATTATCTACATATATTCCATGTTCATTCCCCACCTATCAGGCTCAGGGAATATAATATACACCTGTTTATATGGGATATGTGTTCATTCTCCTATTCTCTACATATATTTCATGTTCATTCCCCACCTATCAGGCTCAGGGAATATAATATACACCTGTTTATATGGGATATGTGTTCACTCCTCTATTCTCTACATATATTTCATGTTCATTCCCCACCTATCAGGCACAGGGAATATAATATACACCTGTTTATATGGGATATGTGTTCATTCTCCTATTATCTACATATATTTCATGTTCATTCCCCACCTATAAAGCTCAGGGAATATAATGTACACCTGTTTATATGGGATATGTGTTCACTCCTCTATTCTCTACATATATTTCATGTTCATTCCCCACCTATAAAGCTCAGGGAATATAATATACACCTGTTTATATGGGATATGTGTTCACTCCTCTATTCTCTACATATATTTCATGTTCATTCCCCACCTATCAGGCTCAGGGAATATAATATACACCTGTTTATATGGGATATGTGTTCATTCTCCTATTCTCTACATATATTTCATGTTCATTCCCCACCTATCAGGCTCAGGGAATATAATATACACCTGTTTATATGGGATATGTGTTCATTCTCCTATTATCTACATATATTTCGTGTTCATTCCCCACCTATCAGGCTCAGGGAATATAATATACACCTGTTTATATGGGATATGTGTTCACTCCTCTATTCTCTACATATATTTCATGTTCATTCCCCACCTATCAGGCTCAGGGAATATAATATACACCTGTTTATATGGGATATGTGTTCACTCCTCTATTCTCTACATATATTTCATGTTCATTCCCCACCTATCAGGCACAGGGAATATAATATACACCTGTTTATATGGGATATGTGTTCATTCTCCTATTATCTACATATATTTCATGTTCATTCCCCACCTATCAGGCTCAGGGAATATAATATACACCTGTTTATATGGGATATGTGTTCATTCTCCTATTATCTACATATATTTCGTGTTCATTCCCCACCTATCAGGCTCAGGGAATATAATATACACCTGTTTATATGGGATATGTGTTCACTCCTCTATTCTCTACATATATTTCATGTTCATTCCCCACCTATCAGGCTCAGGGAATATAATATACACCTGTTTATATGGGATATGTGTTCACTCCTCTATTCTCTACATATATTTCATGTTCATTCCCCACCTATCAGGCACAGGGAATATAATATACACCTGTTTATATGGGATATGTTTTCATTCTCCTATTATCTACATATATTTCATGATCATTCCCCACCTATAAAGCTCAGGGAATATAATATACACCTGTTTATATGGGATATGTGTTCACTCCTCTATTCTCTACATATATTTCATGTTCATTCCCCACCTATAAAGCTCAGGGAATATAATATACACCTGTTTATATGGGATATGTGTTCACTCCTCTATTCTCTACATATATTTCATGTTCATTCCCCACCTATCAGGCTCAGGGAATATAATATACACCTGTTTATATGGGATATGTGTTCATTCTCCTATTCTCTACATATATTTCATGTTCATTCCCCACCTATCATGCTCAGGGAATATAATATACACCTGTTTATATGGGATATGTGTTCACTCCTCTATTCTCTACATATATATCATCTTCATTCCCCACCTATCAGGCTCAGGGTATATAATATACACCTGTTTATATGGGATATGTGTTCACTCCTCTATTCTCTACATATATTTCATGTTCATTCCCCACCTATCAGGCTCAGGGAATATAATATACACCTGTTTATATGGGATATGTGTTCATTCTCCTATTATCTACATATATTTCATGTTCATTCCCCACCTATCATGCTCAGGGAATATAATATACACCTGTTTATATGTGATATGTGTTCATTCCTCTATTATCTACATATATTTCATGTTCATTCCCCACCTATCATGCTCAGGGAATATAATATACACCTGTTTATATGGGATATGTGTTCACTCCTCTATTCTCTACATATATATCATCTTCATTCCCCACCTATCAGGCTCAGGGTATATAATATACACCTGTTTATATGGGATATGTGTTCACTCCTCTATTCTCTACATATATTTCATGTTCATTCCCCACCTATCAGGCTCAGGGAATATAATATACACCTGTTTATATGGGATATGTGTTCATTCTCCTATTCTCTACATATATTTCATGTTCATTCCCCACCTATAAAGCTAAGGGTATATAATATACACCTGTTTATATGTGATATGTGTTCATTCCTCTATTATCTACATATATTTCATGTTCATTCCCCACCTATCAGGCTCAGGGAATATAATATACACCTGTTTATATGGGATATGTGTTCATTCTCCTATTCTCTACATATATTCCATGTTCATTCCCCACCTATCAGGCTCAGGGAATATAATATACACCTGTTTATATGGGATATGTGTTCATTCCTCTATTATCTACATATATTTCATGTTCATTCCCCACCTATCAGGCTCAGGGAATATAATATACACCTGTTTATATGTGATATGTGTTCACTCCTCTATTCTCTACATATATTTCATGTTCATTCCCCACCTATCAGGCTCAGGGAATATAATATACACCTGTTTATATGGGATATGTGTTCATTCTCCTATTCTCTACATATATTTCATGTTCATTCCCCACCTATCAGGCTCAGGGAATATAATATACACCTGTTTATATGGGATATGTGTTCATTCTCCTATTATCTACATATATTTCGTGTTCATTCCCCACCTATCAGGCTCAGGGAATATAATATACACCTGTTTAAGTGGGGAATGTGTTGATTTCCTAATTGTGTACATATAATTCATGTTCATCTCATATCTAAGATGCATAAGAAATCTCTAACACCTCTCCATCTCTTTGGACCATTCTTTATATTTATTCCTTTTCTTCATTCTTTTTAGTAAGTCTACCACCCTACCCGTGCCCTCCGCTCCGCTGATGACCTCAGGTTAGCATCCTCAATAATCAGAACCTCCCACTCCCGTCTCCAAGACTTTACACGTGCTGCGCCGATTCTTTGGAATGCACTACCTAGGATAATACGATTAATCCCCAATCCCCACAGTTTTAAGCGTGCCCTAAAAACTCATTTGTTCAGACTGGATTACCGCCTCAATGCATTAACCTAACGATCCCTGTGTGGCCTATATTAAAAAAAAAAAAAAAAAAAAATTAATTAACTGGTTCATGCAGCTTTACATGAACACCCAAGCCTTACACTATGGCTGGTCCGAATAACTATAGCAATTGTTACCATCCACCTCTCGTGTCTCCCCTTTTCCTCATAGTTTGTAAGCTTACGAGCAGGGCCCTCACTCCTCTTGATATCTGTTTTGAACTGTTTTTCTGTTATGCTGTAATGTCTATTGTATGTACAAGTCCCCTCTATAATTTGTAAAGCGCTGCGGAATATGTTGGCGCTATATAAATAAAAATTATTATTATTATTATTATTATTAGTAAGTCCCTGGACATGTCACCGCTTAATTGTAAAGTGCTGCAGAATATGTTGGCGCTATAGAAATAAAATAATAATTATTATTAATAATATGAGCCAGCTAGAATGTATGGGCAGCAGTCAGGACCTGGAAGGAGCCCATATAGCGTAGGTTCAAGGTACCCTAGATATTTGGCTGCTCTGTGCTTACAGGACCTGTGATGACGTCACAATCATGTTATCAGTCACATGGAAGGGAGGACTCCTCCCCTCCTGTGACCTCATCACAGGTCCTGTGCGCACAGAACAGCCATATATGTGGTGTGCGGCTCTGCAGGTGGAGGTAGGTGCTGGAGATTCCCCATTACTGGGCGGGGGCAGGGGACATTAACCCCCTCAGTGTTGCAGTCACATTCCAGGAGACAGAACGTGTTCCCGTCTGTGTCACTGTATCAGGGTCTCTCTCTGTATTGGATTACATTGGGTCACTTCCCTCCTGGTGTCGCTCGCTGCTCTGTTACTGTACAGTCTCCATTATGGCTGTCGCCCGCTCCATGTTGTCACTATCAGGAAATTTAAACACCTTACCGATATTGGACGTATCCATGCGTCATGGTCGGCTGGTACTTACCGACCTATGATGTATGATACGCCATGGTGGTTTTGCACGCATAGAGGCTGATTCTAACACTTGGCACTCAGTACAGGATTGATGCCCGCACCACTCCCAGCACTTTAGCCCCCTAAATACTGCGATCGTTATCAATCACATTATTTAGCAGGAAATCAGGGATGGAGCCGCCTCTGCTCTCCGATCAGCGCACCCACAACGCCACTACAAGGGGTCGATCATTGCCTTGGTGACCCGATCCGGGTCGTTTGGGTTACCAGAGGTAGCAAACTTGCTAGATCATGCTCAGAGCATGATGTAACAAGTTCGTCAATGCAGCGCTGACAGTTTGTAAAGCTCCTACATACTGGGACAAAGTAAAAAAACAAGTTAAAAAATATTTTCAAAAAAAAAAAAATAATAGCACAAAATAAACAAAAATGAAAATATATTGTACCCATAAATAAATACTTTTTACGAAAATAAAGTACTCATATTTGGTATCGCTGCATCCGTATCGAACCGACCTATAACACCGACCCACTAGTTAATCCCGTTAGTGAACACAGCAAAATAAACAAGGCAAAAAGCAATGCTTTATCATCATATCACCGAACAAAAAGCATTTAGAAGATGAATGTAAATAAAAATGATACTTCTGAAAACTTCATGTTGTCCTGCAAAAATACTGCCGTACAGCTCCATCAGTGGAAAAATAAAAGATATAGCTCTCAGAATAAAACAATGCACAACGTTTTTCTATAAAATATTTTTTGTGTAAAAGCGCCAAAACATTGAAAAAATATAAATGAACTATCGCTGTAATCGTACTGACCAGAAGAATAAAGCCGCTTTACCAATTTTACCACAAGTGGAACAACATAAAAAAACAAAACAAAAAACAATTCCTGAATTGATGGTTTTTGTTCATTTTGCCCCCCAAAAAAATCAAAATAGAGAGCGATCAAAAAATGTCATGTGTGTGAAGATGGTACCAATAAAAACGTCAACTCGTCCTGCAAAAAACACATGACTCTGTTGGCTGAAATATTGAAAAATTATAGCCTTCAAAATATGGTGATGCAAAAACTAGTTTAGGCAAAAAAAAGCGTCTTTTTAGTGTGTCACAGTAGCCAAATATAAAAACACAATATAAATCTGATATTGCTGTAATCGCACTGACCCCAAGTATAAAGTTGTCTATTCACTTATACCGCACGATGAACGGCGAAAAAAAAGAAACAAATTCTTCACTTGCTGTTGATTTGTTCATTCTGCATCCCAAAGATTGCATTTATGCTGTGCTCTATGCTGAGTGCTTACACCGGGGTTTCCGTGTAAATCTCTGAAATATGTGATTCAGATGGAACCTCTGGAGGAAGATTCCCTATAATAAGGCAGATGGAGGCACTGTGGACACTGTCTAGCCTGTGATTTTGCGGCGGCGGTCTTTTTAGACATGTGTAAAAACAAGGTCCGCCACAGTTTTGTGTACTTCTGAAAAAAAGGACATCCCTGAACATAGGTAACTCTGTTGCCTCATTATAGTGAATGGATCCTTTAAAGGTTTCATCTGCATCATGTCACTTTGAGATGTAAGTGGAAACCTTAAATTAAGTGATCAGTGTAGAGCACAGGATAAATGTGATCCCAAACATTATGTAAAATGTTCCCAATAAATGCTTTAACTCAATCCACAAACAAGTCCCCACTCAGGTCCATCATCTGTCAATGGAAATATAGTGGGCTCTGGAAAAGCAAAATGGCTCCTCGCCCCCAAAAGAAATTCAGCAAATTCTGCGCTCCCAAACCCAAATGCCCTTCTCCCTTCTGCCCCAAAGTGTGCCTAAACCACATTTAGAGTCCACATGTTTGGCATTTCTGTGGTGAAAAAAACATACTGGTCACTACAACGGCAGTTTGGAATTTTCACTCAGCAACATCTACTGCTGCTTATTTCTGGAAAACACCCATGAAGTAAAAATCGTCACTGCACCTGTTGATAAATTCTCAGAGGGGTACAACTCGAGGGGGATTCTGCTCTTTAGCAATTAGGGGCTCTGTGGAGAAACAGTGTCAGTGGGTGCTCTCGTCCGCTGGCCCAGCTGTCTTTAGCAAGACTGCATGGACCAGGGATCATACCACTGAACGCCCCCTCTATCTCCCGGTGGGCAATACACTACACAGACAACACAGGGTTAAGGTAAAACAGTGTGTCAATACTTTATTGAATCACAACACATAATAGCAAACAGAGCAATCTCAGCAATTACCCCAAGATAGTGCATATGACAGGGTCTTACTCTTCCGTTGTCTCACTGGGATAATGGTAGATGTTATATCAGAGCTCCCAGGGTCGCTATTCCACCTGTGATACACACACAGAGAAGAGGTAACGACAAGCGTAGGGAGATGACAGAGACCAGTCCATAGCGTCCGTACAATATCAAAAGCCAGTTGACATGACGTCAGTGCTCTCAGGGTCGCTATTCCACCTGTGATACACACAGAGAAGAGGTAATGACAAGCGTAGGGAGATGACCAAGAACTGTCCCTAGAGTCCATACAGGGTCCAAAGCCAGTTGACACGAGAGTCACCACCTGGCTTATCTGACCATCTCCATGGAACCAGGCGACCAGCGGGTCCCAAACCTGGCTTTCTCCAAACATATCCATGGTTCAGAGATGGTCATTGGATCAGATCTGTGTGCTTCCAACCGGAGCCAAAAAACCCTAGGTTGTTTACTATAGAATCATAGATCAGTGTCCCTCGTGATAGTGCCATGATGAATTGGTTGCAGTCCTTTCTCTTGTCTGTTGGGTGGTTTGCAGAATGTCTGGCTGCTAGCTCTGTGTTATTTCAGTCTCCCATGATGTGATCTCTGAGTTTTCTTATAATCAAGACATGTAAGCTATTTTTAGAATTACCCAGGGTCCTTCAGTCCAACATCAAGATAAGGTAAACAATGGTGATGGGATCAAGAAGCACTATTAGCATATAAGCTAACATCAATAAACAAAGCTTAAAGGTACCGTCACACATAACGATATCGTTAACGATATTGTTGCTTTTTGTGACGTAGCAACGATATCGTTAACGAAATCGTTATGCGTGACAGCGACCAACGATCAGGCCCCTGCTGGGAGATCGTTGGTCGCTGGGGAATGATCAGGACTTTATTTAGTCGCTGATCACCCGCTGACATCGCTGAATCTGCGTGTGTGACGCCGATTCAGCGATGTCTTCTGTTGTGATAGGCAATTCAGTATCACAATGGACATAGCGGTCAGAGCACATACAGTGATCTGACAATAACCCAAAATCATAGAACGAGCTCTGAGACGTGAGAACTCTGCAGACCGCAATCCCTAATCCTCTCCAAACAACACTAGAGGCAGCCGTGGATTGCGCCTAACTCTACCTATGCAACTCGGCACAGCCTGAGAAACTAACTAGCCTGAAGATAGAAAATAAGCCTACCTTGCCTCAGAGAAATACCCCAAAGGAAAAGGCAGCCCCCCACATATAATGACTGTGAGTTAAGATGAAAAGACAAACGTAGAGATGAAATAGATTCTTAACAGAGCGAGGATAGGAAAGATAACTTTGCGGTCTACACAAAACCCTAAATAAAACCACGCAAAGGGGGCAAAAAGACCCTCCGTACCGAACTAACGGCACAGAGGTACACCCTTTGCGTCCCAGAGCTTCCAGCAAAACAATTAGACAAGCTGGACAGAAAAAATAGCAAACAAATAGCAAAGAAGAACTTAGCTATGCAGAGCAGCAGGCCACAGGAATGATCCAGGAAAAAACAAGTCCAACACTGGAACATTGACAGGAAGCATGGATCAAAGCATTAGGTGGAGTTAAGTAGAGAAGCACCTAACGACCTCACCAGATCACCTGAGGGAGGAAACTCAGAAGCCGCAGTACCACTTTCCTCCACAAACGGAAGCTCCCAGAGAGAATCAGCCGAAGTACCACTTGTGACCACAAGAGGGAGCTCTGCCACAGAATTCACAACAGTACCCCCCCCCTTGAGGAGGGGTCACCGAACCCTCACCAGAGCCCCCAGGCCGACCAGGATGAGCCACATGAAAGGCACGAACAAGATCGGGAACATGGACATCAGAGGCAAAAACCCAGGAATTATCTTCCTGAGCATAACCCTTCCATTTAACCAGATACTGGAGTTTCCGTCTAGAAACACGAGAATCCAAAATCTTCTCCACAATATACTCCAATTCCCCCTCCACCAAAACCGGGGCAGGAGGGTCAACAGATAGAACCATAGGTGCCACGTATCTCCGCAACAATGACCTATGGAATACGTTATGTATGGAAAAAGAATCTGGGAGGGTCAGACGAAAAGACACAGGATTAAGAACCTCAGAAATCCTATACGGACCAATGAAACGAGGTTTAAACTTAGGAGAGGAAACCTTCATAGGAATATGACGAGAAGATAACCAAACCAGATCCCCAACACGAAGTCGGGGACCCACACGGCGTCTGCGATTAGCGAAAAGTTGAGCCTTCTCCTGGGACAAGGTCAAATTGTCCACTACATGAGTCCAAATCTGCTGCAACCTGTCCACCACAGTATCCACACCAGGACAGTCCGAAGACTCAACCTGTCCTGAAGAGAAACGAGGATGGAACCCAGAATTGCAGAAAAATGGCGAAACCAAGGTAGCCGAGCTGGCCCGATTATTAAGGGTGAACTCAGCCAAAGGCAAAAAGGACACCCAGTCATCCTGATCGGCAGAAACAAAGCATCTCAGATAGGTTTCCAAGGTCTGATTGGTTCGTTCGGTCTGGCCATTAGTCTGAGGATGGAAAGCCGAGGAAAAAGACAAGTCAATGCCCATCCTACCACAAAAGGCTCGCCAAAACCTCGAAACAAACTGGGAACCTCTGTCAGAAACAATATTCTCTGGAATGCCATGCAAACGAACCACATGCTGGAAGAACAATGGCACCAAATCAGAGGAGGAAGGCAATTTAGACAAGGGTACCAGATGGACCATCTTAGAAAAGCGATCACAGACCACCCAAATGACTGACATCTTTTGAGAAACGGGAAGATCTGAAATAAAATCCATAGAGATATGTGTCCAAGGCCTCTTCGGGACCGGCAAGGGCAAAAGCAACCCACTGGCACGAGAACAGCAGGGCTTAGCCCGAGCACAAATCCCACAGGACTGCACAAAAGTACGCACATCCCGCGACAGAGATGGCCACCAAAAGGATCTAGCCACTAACTCTCTGGTACCAAAGATTCCAGGATGACCAGCCAACACCGAACAATGAACCTCAGAGATAACTTTATTCGTCCACCTATCAGGGACAAACAGTTTCTCCGCTGGACAACGATCAGGTTTATTAGCCTGAAATTTTTTGCAGCACCCGCCGCAAATCAGGGGAGATGACAGACACAATTACTCCTTCCTTGAGGATACCCGCCGGCTCAGATAAACCCGGAGAGTCGGGCACAAAACTCCTAGACAGAGCATCTGCCTTCACATTTTTAGAGCCCGGAAGGTACGAAATCACAAAGTCAAAACAGGCAAAAAACAGCGACCAACGAGCCTGTCTAGGATTCAAACGCTTAGCAGACTCGAGATAAGTCAAGTTCTTATGATCAGTCAATACCACCACGCGATGCTTAGCTCCTTCAAGCCAATGACGCCACTCCTCGAATGCCCACTTCATGGCCAGCAACTCTCGGTTGCCCACATCATAATTTCGCTCAGCAGGCGAAAACTTCCTGGAAAAAAAAGCGCATGGTTTCATCACTGAGCAATCAGAACCTCTCTGCGACAAAACAGCCCCTGCTCCAATCTCAGAAGCATCAACCTCGACCTGGAACGGAAAAGAAACATCTGGTTGACACAACACAGGGGCAGAAGAAAAACGACGTTTCAACTCTTGAAAAGCTTCCACAGCAGCAGAAGACCAATTGACCAAATCAGCACCCTTCTTGGTCAAATCGGTCAATGGTTTGGCAATACTAGAAAAATTGCAGATGAAGGGATGATAAAAATTAGCAAAGCCCAGGAACTTTTGCAGACTTTTCAGAGATGTCGGCTGAGTCCAATCATGGATGGCTTGGACCTTAACAGGATCCATCTCGATAGTAGAAGGGGAAAAGATGAACCCCAAAAATGAAACCTTCTGCACACCAAAGAGACACTTTGATCCCTTCACAAACAAAGAATTAGCACGCAGGACCTGAAAAACCGTTCTGACCTGCTTCACATGAGACTCCCAATCATCCGAGAAGATCAAAATGTCATCCAAGTACACAATCAGGAATTTATCCAGGTACTCTCGGAAGATGTCATGCATAAAGGACTGAAACACTGATGGAGCATTGGCAAGTCCGAATGGCATAACTAGATACTCAAAATGACCCTCGGGCGTATTAAATGCAGTTTTCCATTCATCGCCTCGCCTGATTCGCACCAGATTATACGCACCACGAAGATCTATCTTGGTGAACCAACTAGCCCCCTTAATCCGAGCAAACAAATCAGATAACAATGGCAAGGGGTACTGAAATTTAACAGTGATCTTATTAAGAAGGCGGTAATCTATACAAGGTCTCAGCGAACCATCCTTCTTGGCTACAAAAAAGAACCCTGCTCCTAATGGCGACGATGACGGGCGAATATGCCCCTTCTCCAGGGATTCCTTCACATAACTGCGCATAGCGGTATGCTCAGGCACGGATAAATTAAACAGTCGACCTTTTGGGAATTTACTACCAGGAATCAAATTGATAGCACAATCACAATCCCTATGCGGAGGTAGGGCATCGGACTTGGGCTCATCAAATACATCCCGGTAATCAGACAAGAACTCTGGAACCTCAGAAGGGGTGGATGACGAAATTGACAGAAATGGAACATCACCATGTACCCCCTGACAACCCCAGCTGGACACCGACATGGATTTCCAATCCAATACTGGATTATGGGCTTGTAGCCATGGCAACCCCAACACGACCACATCATGCAGATTATGCAACACCAGAAAAGAAATGACGATCCTAACCTGTTGAACTGGGTCACCAGAGGAGCGAGGTTTCAAAGCCAGAAATAGTTTACAATTATTTTTGAAACTCAGAAATTTAGTTCTATCTCCAAAAAACAAATCTGGAATAGGAATTCTCGGTTCTAACAAAGAATTCTGAACCACAAAATCTTGAATATTTTGAACTCTTGCCGTGAGCTGATCCACACATGAAGACAGACCTTTAATGTCCATTGCTACACCTGTGTCCTGAACCACCCAAATGTCTAGGGGAAAAAAAAGGCAAAACACAGTGCAAAGAAAAAAAAATGGTCTCAGAACTTCTTTTTTCCCTCTATTGAGAATCATTAGCACTTGTGGCTTCCTGTACTGTTGTGATAGGCAATTCAGTATCACAATGGACATAGCGGTCAGAGCACATACAGTGATCTGACAATAACCCAAAATCATAGAACGAGCTCTGAGACGTGGGAACTCTGCAGACCACAATCCCTAATCCTCTCCAAACAACACTAGAGGCAGCCGTGGATTGCGCCTAACTCTACCTATGCAACTCGGTACAGCCTGAGAAACTAACTAGCCTGAAGATAGAAAATAAGCCTACCTTGCCTCAGAGAAATACCCCAAAGGAAAAGGCAGCCCCCCACATATAATGACTGTGAGTTAAGATGAAAAGACAAACGTAGGGATGAAATAGATTCAGCAAAGTGAGGCCCGACTTTCTTAACAGAGCGAGGATAGGAAAGATAACTTTGCGGTCTACACAAAACCCTAAATAAAACCACGCAAAGGGGGCAAAAAGACCCTCCGTACCGAACTAACGGCACGGAGGTACACCCTTTGCGTCCCAGAGCTTCCAGCAAAACAATTAGACAAGCTGGACAGAAAAAATAGCAAACAAATAGCAAAGAAGAACTTAGCTATGCAGAGCAGCAGGCCACAGGAATGATCCAGGAAAAAACAAGTCCAACACTGGAACATTGACAGGAAGCATGGATCAAAGCATTAGGTGGAGTTAAGTAGAGAAGCACCTAACGACCTCACCAGATCACCTGAGGGAGGAAACTCAGAAGCCGCAGTACCACTTTCCTCCACAAACGGAAGCTCCCAGAGAGAATCAGCCGAAGTACCACTTGTGACCACAGGAGGGAGCTCTGCCACAGAATTCACAACAGTCTTCACTGGTAACCAGGGTAAATATCGGGTTACTAAGCGCAGGGCCGTGCTTAGTAACCCGATGTTTACCCTGGTTACCATAGTAAAAGTAAAAAAAAAACACTACATACTTACAGTAAAAATCAAAGAAAAAGAGTCAGACGCACAATCAGCTCCGACACACCTGTGCTCCACCTCCAGATAGCTGAGCGTTGTATTTGCCACCACAGACTTGGGTGCTCGTAGAAAACAGAGAAAGATATCTCCAATAGTGCAATAAACAAGAAAACAAGCACTCACCATCTGTGCAAAAAGTCTGTCCTTTATTGAGGCTTCATGTTAAAAAAGTAGGATACAGCAGGGAGAACCTGAGGTTCCTATGACGACGATCATTTCGCTCTAGTGAGCTTCTACGGGTCTCCTTACAGTGCCTACAAGTAGTATTCAACCCCCTGCAGAGTTAACAGGTTTACACATTTGGAATTAACTTGGCATTGTGACATTTGGACTGTAGATCAGCCTGGAAGTGTGAAATGCACTGCAGCAAAAAAGAATGTTATTTCTTTTCTTCTTTTTTTTTTTTTTAATTGTGAAAAGTCTTTTCAGAGGGTCATTTATTATTCAAACCCTCAACCCACCAGAATTCTGTTTGGTTCCCCTAAAGTATTAAGAAGTAGTTCAGGCACAAAGAACAATGAGCTTCACATGTTTGGATTAATTATCTCTTTTTCCAGCCTTTTCTGACTATTTAAGACCCTCCCCAAACTTGTGAACAGCACTCATACATGGTCAACATGGGAAAGACAAAGGAGCATTCCAAGGCCATCAGAGACAAGATCGTGGAGGGTCACAAGGCTGGCAAGGGGTACAAAACCCTTTCCAAGGAGTTGGGCCTACCTGTCTCCACTGTTGGGAGCATCATCCGGAAGTGGAAGGCTTATGGAACTACTGTTAGCCTTCCACGGCCTGGACAGCCTTTGAAAGTTTCCTCCCGTGCCGAGGTCAGGCTTGTCCGAAGAGTCAAGGCTAACCCAAGGACAACAAGGAAGGAGCTCCGGGAAGATCTCATGGCAGTAGGGACATTGGTTTCAGTCAATACCATAAGTAACATACTCCACCGCAATGGTCTCCGTTCCAGACGAGCCCGTAAGGTACCTTTACTTTCAAAGCGTCATATCAAGGCTCGTCTACAGTTTGCTCATGATCACTTGGAGGACTCTGAGACTGACTGGTTCAAGGTTCTCTGGTCTGATGAGACCAAGATCGAGATCTTTGGTGCCAACCACACACGTGACGTTTGGAGACTGGATGGCACTGCATACGACCCCAAGAATACCATCCCTACAGTCAAGCATGGTGGTGGCAGCATCATGCTGTGGGGCTGTTTCTCAGCCAAGGGGCCTGGCCATCTGGTCCGCATCCATGGGAAGATGGATAGCACGGCCTACCTGGAGATTTTGGCCAAGAACCTCTGCTCCTCCATCAAGGATCTTAAGATTGGTCGTAATTTCATCTTCCAACAAGACAACGACCCAAAGCACACAACCAAGTAAACCAAGGCCTGGTTCAAGAGGCAAAAAATCAAGGTGTTGCAGTGGCCTAGTCAGTCTCCTGACCTTAACCCAATTGAAAACTTGTGGAAGTAGCTCAAGATTAAAGTCCACATGAGACACACAAAGAACCTAGATAACTTGGAGAAGATCTGCATGGAGGAGTGGGCCAAGATAACTTCAGAGACCTGTGCCGGCCTGATCAGGTCTTATAAAAGACAATTATTAGCTGTAATTGCAAACAAAGGTTATTCCACAAAATATTAAACCTAGGGGTTGAACAATAATTGACCCACACTTTTATGTTTAAAATTTATAAAAATTTAACTGAGCAACAAAACTTTTTGGTTTGTAAGATTTATGCATCTGTTAATAAATCCTGCTCTTGTTTGAAGTTTGAAGGCTCTAACTTATTTGCATCTTATTAAACCTGCTAAATCTGCAGGGGGTTGAATACTACTTGTAGGCACTGTACATTCCTGTCGGGTCCCCCAGCGTCAGCTTCCCTGCGTCCCCCAGTGTCAGCGCCGGCCGGCCGGCCGTAAAGCAGAGCACAGCGGTGACGTCACCACTCTGCTTTCCGGCCAGAGCTTACACAGTGCAGGGAAGCTGATGCTGGGGGACGCGACAGGAATGTAAGTATGTAGTGTTTTTTTTTTTACTTTTACAATGGTAATCAGGGTAAACATCGGGTTACTAAGCGCGGCCCTGCGCTTAGTAACCTGATGTTTACCCTGGTTACCCGGGGACTTCGGCATCGTTGGTCGCTGGAGAGCTGTCTGTGTGACAGCTCTCCAGCGACCACACAACGACTTACCAACGATCACGGCCAGGTCGTATCGCTGGTCATGATCGTTGGTAAATCGTTAAGTGTAACGGTACCTTAACACACCCTATGTACAGTCACTTTTATAGACTTACACAGTATGCTAGATAGTATATCAACAAAAAAGAAAAAAAAAAACCGAACAACAAACGTCAAAGAAGAAAAAATGGACACATGATAGTACATGAAATAGTCAAAATATAAATTTTATTAATAATGAATAGGGACAAAAAAAGAAAGAAAAATATGGCAATGTGGTATCAACCACACATCGTGTGTATCGGCCCACACAGAACACACCTTACAAATAAACCACACATGTATATGAACTAAATGTATATAATACAGATAGGATAGCAACCATCAATAATATAGCCCGTAAAAAATGTTAATGTATGTATGAAGTAAAAGGGCATATAAATGTCCATACAGATGTCCATATAACATAGGATAATATGGGTATATGAATAAATGGACAGGCAACCACACAGCAAAAGAGAAAGGCAGAAAGATATCTGCTAACTCACATCAATGCGTATGTACCATAATGTAGTGGTCCGTAAGCATGGGTGATATATATAAGCAATGCCAACTACACTATGTGAGACCCAACGACAACGTGACCTGCAGCTGCAAAATAAACGGTCACAGTATGTGGATCATAGAGGAGAGGTTACCTGAAAGGTGTGGTGAGTGTGGACCGATGCGCCCCGACGCGCGTTTCGGATCAAGAGTCCTTCGTCAGGGAGAGTGGCGTCCATGTGTAATAGCCGGGGTATAAAAAGGATGATGTGGCCAATGAGAGCCGGCTGCTCATATAGTGACGCATGCGCTGTCAGGAGAAAACCGGCGCTGTGAGCTCCAACGTCACGTCCGCCAGGGTGACGAGGCACAAGCATGTGATCAGTCACCATGGCAACGTAAAGACGCCGGAGCCTGCCAGCAACCAGGAAACACAGGCGACGCATGCATACAGAGCAAGACGGCAGACATGTATGTATAAGAACGAAAACAGGTGAAGCGTGGGTAAGAGTGACAAGTGCAAATAATATGTAAAAAGACAAATGGAAGAGTGCATTTCCGTATCAACAGCAACTACTAAGTTACATAAAGTGGCAAGTGCATAAGGATCCTATGAATACATAGAATACAAGATATATAAGGTGGATATAAAATATATAAAAATTATTATATATATACAACAAATATAAAATATATAAATATATATATATGCATATATATATTATATTATACAGAAAATTGCCATGACACAATACAACAAATAGGCAATATAAATGTGCAAAACCGTGCATATAAAATAACCTACGCCAATATATATATGTGAATACAAGATCATATACAAATACATACATGAATAAAATAAAGAAAAAATATAACTAAAAAGAAAAAATAATAAAAATAAAAACTAGAACTAAATAAATAACAATAAATAATGTTCCTGGGGCTGTGGGAGAGGGACCTCTTCCTGTCAGATCGACACTCGTCTATGGACTGCGTCCTTTTCTGGGCGCGGTACATAGACGATGTGTTTTTGATCTGGCAGGGATCAGTGGATACTCTTCATGATTTCATATCCATTCTAAATCAAAATAATCTCAATATCCATTTAACTTATCAGTATAATAGTGAATCTATGGATTTTTTTGGACGTCAAGATTAGACGTGATGAAGAGAATGTTTTACAGATGGACATTTTCCGTAAATCCACCTCAGTGAACTCTACTTCGGGCATAGTCATCACATCCTCCTGCTGTGATCCGCTCGATACCTTTTGGTCAATTTTTTAGACTACGACGAATCTGTTCGAGGGATATTGATTTCTATGCACAAGCTGAAGACCCTAAGAAAAGGTTTCTGGAGAGAGGTTACAGCCGTCGATGTATCAAAAGGGCCTTTAATAGGGCCAGACATACCCCTAGAGGGTCTGCATTGTATTCTCCTACCAAAAAGAATTCAAGTACGGATATCAGATTTATCACACAATATCATGGCAATACTGATCTGATGCTGTAATTTTTGGAAAAATCATGGCCTATTTTACTTTCCGATCCAATTCTTGCCAAATGTCTGGGACCTAGACCCTTGATTACATTCAGGAGGTCCAGAAACTTACGTGATTCTCTGGTGAGAAGTCACTATGTCAATGAACCAATTACTTTTCTCTCAAGTGCCAAACCAACTCTTGGCTGTAGACCATGTGGCAATTGTGTGGCCTGTCCTAATATTATCCGAGCCCAATCTTTCTCTAGTTCTGATGGGAAAACAACATATGATATTAAGCATAGCTTTACATGCAATTCTAGGGCAGTCATATATTATGCCACTTGCCCCTGCCAATTAATTTATGTGGGTCTAACTACTCGCCCCCTCAAGGTTAGGGTGCGAGAACATGTATTAGGCATTACAGCTGCCCAAGAAGTAATGGATATTTCCCTACTCAAAACTCTACCTCGGCATTTTACGGTCCACCACAATTGTGATGCTTCAGTTCTACAGGTTAGGGGTATTGATATGATTCAATCCAATATTAGAGGTGGTCCTATCTCCAATCCCCTAGCCAGGCTTGAGGCGAGGTGGATCTGGACTCTTAGGACAGTACACACCCACGGTTTAAATGAACACCTCAGCTTTGTCCCATTCTTGTAGACTTTGTGTGTCCATCTTAAATGCGTTTTTTATATTGTTTTTAATTGTTTTTATACTTTATTTTTTAGCTCATTTGTTGATGTGGTTCCTCTTCAATTCCCATCCGGTTGTTTACTACTGATTCATCATCACGGCACTTTACCTAGACTTTGACGGATGGTGTCTTTTCTTCAGCATATCTGCTTATCTACTTGTTGTACATTTTTTCTTTATTTATGTTTTCTTGTATTATTATTATTTTATTTTATTTATTTATTTATTATTCATTAATTATCATTCATTATTTATTGTTATTTATTTAGTTCAAGTTTTTATTTTTGTATAAATCATTTTTATTGGTCACAGCAATAAAAAATAAAAGTAAACAGTACAAACTGGTACATCTGTGCAATGATAGGCAATAGTTTCAAGTCGAACAGGAAGAGCTTAGTTACAGCATTTAAGTCTTATGATTTAACTTTCTGATTAATAATGCTTATGGCTATCCCGAGATTATGAGGTGATAACAATAAAGAGTAGCCGGGATAGTTGGCAACCATTGCTAGATTCCTTTGTAGTTATTTAAAATACAATATATATAATCAAACTGGATATGAGGAGGACAAACATAGAAAGTAAGAAAGGGGAAAGAAAAGGGGGTAGAAAGAAGAAGAGAGGGAAGGATGTGGATGTGGGGAATTCAGGGAAGGAGTGTGGCTGCCTCCATACCCCAGCGGACAGAACGCATGCCGAGAAACGGCCCGGAAGTAGACGAAAATAAGCTACATACTGTGTCGGGTTCTGGAAACCCAGAGATCTAGTTCAGGAGTTTCCCTAAAAGCGATCCAGGGGGCCCATATGTTGTAGGTTTTTTCTGCGTTACCTGGTGACTGGTTTATCAGCTGCTCCATTCTATAAATGTTGTTAAGTTCTGCCACAAATTCTGTACGGGTAGGAAATTTTTCTTGTTTCCAAAATCGAGGGATTAGATTTCTGACTGCGGTAAGAAAGTGTCTAAGGATGCCCCTCTTGAACCTAGATATTGACAAGTCGCATAGAGACAACAATGCTAGACTTGCTGAAGGTTGGATCTGTGTAATAGATAGCTTGTTATGGAGTTCAAAGACAGCCAACCACAAATCCTTTATGGGGGGGCAGTCCCACCAGATATGCATGTAAGAGCCTATTTCCTTTAAACATCTCCAGCAGGTGTCAGGGGGCGTGGGGAACACCGCATGCACCATGGAGGGGCATCTATACCATCTTGCTAGAATCTTATATCTCCTCTCCTGTGATACCGCGCATAATGACGATCTAGACGAGAAGAGAAGAATTTTCCTTCTGTCTTCAGCTGACAAGGGCCTTCCCAAATCACCCTCCCATTTCGAGAAAAACAATGGCCAACCCTGCAGTGGAGCCCTCCCCTCTTGGAAGATCTTATATAGCAGCGAGACAGTATGGTCCGGGGGGCTTGCTGATATGCAAAGCATCTCAAAGGGAGTTAGCGGCCTGCTGATATTGGTTTGTTTAGAAATTGAGTGGATATAACTTTTTAGTTGTTCATAGAAGAACCAATCAACAGAGCGTGTTTCCTCCTCTGGGAATAGTTCCCGAAGGGACTTCATCCCAGTTTCTTTTAAATAGTCGTGGATGATGGGTTTGGAATCTTTTCTCTTATTTAGAAATGTCTCTCTATTCAGCCCCGCCGGAAAAGTAGAATTGTCATAAATTGGGATTAAGGGGCCCGGGAGAGTTGTGATCTGAAGGTCTTTGTTTCGGTTTTTAATAAGAAGCAATATATTTCGTGTGAGGAAGGGTATATAAGTGCCTGGCCCTAGCCCCTTGCCTCCTGTCCAAAGTACAACTTGGGAGTCGCATCCGTTAAGATCGTTTTCTAGGTTTACCCACTTTTTGTTGTTTTTACTGTGATAGAGGTCTAGGATACAAGTTCCCATTGATGCATAACTATAAGTCGCGAGATCCGGGAGACCCAGTCCACCCGCCAGTTTAGATCTACTTAATGTTGTATATGAGATAAGTGCCCGATTATGAGACCAAATAAAACGGGTAATTATTTGTTTGAGGCGGGAAAAGAAAGAAGCTGGTAGGTATAGGGGAATTGTTTGAAAAAAATATAGGAGACGGGGCAGGAGGTCCATCTTAACTGCATTGATCCTACCCAGCCATGACAATTGGAGTCTGTGCCACCTCTCCAAGTCTGAGTTTGTTTTCTGTAGAATTGGCGCAAGGTTGGTTTCATACAGTTTAGACGTTTTGCTTGTAATTTTAATACCTAAATAAGTAAGGAAATCAAAGCTCCATTTGAATGGGAAGGTCTTCCTTAATTGATCCACCAAAGGGAGTTGGAGTGAAATGTTTAGGATTTCGGATTTATGAGAATTCATTTTGAAGTTACTTAGTTGGCCAAATTTATGTAACTCCGAAATGATGTTTGGTAGACTCGTAGAGGGGTTCGTGATATATAGGAGAATGTCATCTGCAAAAAGTGCTAGCTTATGTTCGTCAGAACGTAGTTTTATACCATTAATTGATGGGTTGTTTCTCAAGGCCACAGCTAAATGCTCCATTGTTAGGATATATAAGAGGGGAGAGAGTGGGCGCCCCTGCCTTGTACCATTTCTGATCGGGAACATATCCGATAGTGTGCCGTTTATCTTAACCTGAGCACTAGGAGAAGAATACAAGGCGGAGATCCTACGCAGCATATTTTCTTTTAGGCCAATTTCCTCTAGGGTCTGAGAAATAAATTCCCAATGGACCCGGTCAAAGGCCTTTTCAGCATCAATTGACATGATACACAGGGGGTCCCCCTCTCTGCCCGCTCTGTCAATTAGAGAAATAGTTCGGATTGTGTTGTCTCTCGCCTCTCGCCCTGGAACGAAGCCCACCTGATCCTGGTTTATTAGTTTTGATAAAAGGGGGCATAATCTATTGGCTAACATTTTTGCATATATTTTAATATCCAGGTTTATTAAAGAGATCGGGCGGTAATTATCGCACGTAGAAGGGTCCTTACCAGGCTTAGGGAGAACTGTTATGTGAGCGATGAGTGCCTGAGTAGGGAAAGAGCCTCCAAGAGAGACAAAATTACAAGCCTTCAGAAGTATAGGAGTAAGCAGTGTGTTGAATGACTTGTAAAAGCCTGCTGAGTATCCATCAGGGCCCGGGCTCTTGCCCTGTTTCAAGGCGTCGATGGTCTCAGATACCTCTTCCACTGAGAATTCCTTTTCAAGATCAAGTAAATCGCCTTCCGGCAGTGTGGGTAATTTGTGTTCCTGTAAATATGATTTGATTTTATTACGGAGAGAATGTAGTGGAGCCTCTTTATAGTGACCCGCTATGTTATATAGAGATTTGTAGTATTCACTGAAGTTAGAAAGAATATCTCTGGTATTAAACACTTTCTTCCCCTCTTTGTTTTTAATAAAAGGAATATAGGTATTGGGGTTGCGTTGGTTAAGAGCTCTGGCCAAGAGTCTACCACTTTTATTGCCGAGCTGGTAGAAGCGACTCTTGAGTCTTTCTCTGAGGCATTTGGATTTTTGGTCTATTATAGATAGCAGTTTTTGTCTGGCCGAGGAGAGCCTAGCAAATGTGCTGGCCTCAAGGTCTCGTTTATGTTTGTTTTCTAATTGGTGGATTTGTTCTGTTAGGCTAAGTATTTCTGCTGCTCTTTCTTTTTTTAACCTAGCGCCATGAGAGATGAGGACGCCTCTTATTACACTTTTCAAAGCTTCCCATTTTACAGTGGGGGACGTGGCGTCTTCCTCGTGGTCGGTCAGGAAATCTGTGATTGTTTGATCAATCTTAGATTTACATATGGGATCCTGTAGCAGATTTTCGTTCAGGCGCCAGGAGAAACCTGATCTCAAGGCAGAATGAAGTGAGATTGTTAGGTAAATAGGGGCGTGATCTGACCACAATATTGACCCCACGTCCGCCTTTACCTGCATATCAAGCAACTTATGTGAGATGAAAAAGTAGTCTATTCTACTGTAAGTGTTATGTATTTTTGAGAAGAAGCTATAATCTTTAGTTGTTGGGTTAAGAACCCTCCAGACATCTACCAGTCTCATGCTGCGCAGCTGGGATTTTATTTTTTTAATAGAAGATGTAGGATATGAAGACTTACCCGAAGAGACATCCACCGCAGGGTTCATTGGGATATTAAAGTCGCCCCCAAGTATCACAGGAGAGGAACCAGCAAACTCCTCGAGACGTCTTTTACAATCGGCTCCAAACTTCTGTTGCCCTTGGTTTGGGAAATATACGTTAGCAATTACAAGTTTATGTGCTGCCCATGTGATGAGTAGGAAGATATATCTGCCATTTTTATCAATTTGTGAATCTAAGATCTCAGGCACTAAGGATTTGTGGAAGGCTATTGAGACACCCTTTGACTTTGAAAATGGATTTGGGCAGTGATACCATTTGGGATAATTTTTCGTGATACAGTGTGGCACCACCCCAGATTTGAAATGTGTCTCTTGGAGCAGTAGCACCGAGACCTTTTGTTTGTGGCTATCAAATAGGACCCGCCGTCTTTTTTCTGGTATATTTAGCCCCTTTACATTGAAGGAGCAAAATTTAATTTCATCCATTATCAAATACCTTTACGCCATCCCGCGATACCATGCGCCCCATCCGCCAGAACACGCGACAACCAAGGGTAGAAGGGAAGAAACAATAGGGGGGAAGGGAAAGAGGCGGGGTAGAGAAGAAATAATAGAACATGGAAAACATGAAAGAAGGTGCGTTAGAATTGACACACCAAATCAGACTATGTATCTGTGTAGTTAGGGCAAAAGAATGGAGAAGGAGAAGTCTCCTCCCCTTCCTTCACCCGTGCACCTTAGTTGGATAAGGGAAGCCGAGGGAGACACCGATCCCCCCAACCCCCCCCCCCCCCCGAACTTGGTAGGTCTCATAAACGAGAACTTGCAAACATATAACGTCTAGTTGAACAGAAAAATAGTCCTTGCACCAGCGAGATGTCCCGCATGTCATCAGAGAACACCGTAGATAGAGAGAAGAAAAAAAAAAAATTAGGGGAGGGGGGGAAGAAAAAGGGGGGGGGGGTACAAATTCACCGATGACAGGCTAGACACCACGCGCTCAAGTGCTTAAAGAATAGGATCAAACCTCCAAAGCCAGCCTATGGCGAGACAGACCGCCCCGCCAGGAGACTCGGCCTATTAACAATAAGTGTTCATGAAACCACTCAACTGCAGCAGAATATCTGAGTATATAGCAACAATGAATAGAAACTAATTGAAACTAAGAAGAAAATGGAATAAAAGAGGAGAGAAGAGCTTCATGGAGAATCTGAGGAGCCTTCGTTAGTATGACGATTCTTGGAACTGGGAACCTTGAGCCACCTTGGAGGAGCATCTGGAAGTGTCGGAGCCAGAGGCCAATCCGGAAGATCTATTAGTGGAAGTTCAAACGTGCCCAGGAAGTTAGTCAAGTCCGCAATCCGGCGGAAGTAAGCGCTTTTGCCACCTTTGGATGCTGTTAGTTGGAATGGGAACCCCCACCTGTAGGGGATATCTCTTTCCTTGAGAACCTCCAGCAAGGGCTTCAGAGCTTTGCGCAAGAATAGAGTGCGCCTGGATAGATCTGACAGTAGTAAGATTGGATGGCCTTCAAACTGGAGGGGTCCCTTTTTCCTAGAGGCCATCATGATGGTCTCCTTAACTCTGAAGTAATGCACCCTGCAGATGACGTCTCTTGGGCGCGACTCAGACGTGGGTTTAGGACCAAGGGATCTATGAATCCTGTCAAACTCAATGGTGTTATCCTCGTGGTCGCCGAGAATGTCCAGAAATATTCTCTGAACTGTACGGTCTAGGTCCTGAGGACTGACAGATTCTGGAAGGCCACGAATACGAATATTGTTACGCCTATTGCGATTCTCCAGGTCCTCAAGGCCAGATGAAATTTCCTCCAGTTTCATGGTGTGGTCCATTAAGATTTCTCTGTGTGCCTGGAGTTCCTGTGAGATATCCTCTTGTGACTTTTCCACCTTTTCTATACGTGATGTGAATTCTGTCTGTAAATTATGTATCTCCTTTTTGTACGAGTTCTCAAGCCTGCACGCAAAACTTTCCAGATCCGTTTTAGTTGGAAGAGCTTTAATGTATTTACTCAGATCAGCTATATTCATGTCCTCAGGCATGTCTCCATCTCCACCACTGTTGCCTGTTGTTTTTTTAGGAGAGATATGTGAGGTCTGTGGCTCTTTTAAGGAGGAACTATTTTTGTGCGGGGTTTGCGACATTGTTGATCTGGTGTTCCTTGTTTGAAGTGGCTGGTTTAAGAACCGTTCCATATCCTCTATAGGAGGCTCCTTGTGTAAGCTTGTGGGTTGCCCAGAAGTCTTCTTAGTTTTACCCATATATGTCTGCTGCTATAAATTGCCCGTAGTAATGTTCAGGGGAGCATGGGGGAGTATCGGTCACCACATCAGACAAAGCCCCCCATCAGCAAGCCCCCTCCGAGGTGCATTAATTATAATCTTGAAGTTAGTGGGGCATATACAATGACCTGATCCAGGAAAAGGGAGCCTTTAGATGTTATACACAACTCCAGCACTAGGTGTCACCAGAGGTCTGAGCTTGTGAATTGTAGATTTGTTACCTGGTGTGCTGGAGTTCTGTTTGTTAATAATAATGTAAATAAGGCACAATGACAGCCCAGTAAGGGGCTATGGTGGGGTGGCTGCACCTCTTCTACAGCAAGGATGATAAATAAATCAGGAGGGCGCATGGAAGTTCATTAAAAAATAAACATAACTTTATTAAATAACACACATAAATACATACAACTGTCACATATTGACAGCGTAGACACAGACACAACAAGTAAAAGACACCAGAAAAAGTTGGGTCTACCGCATACAAATAGTAAACATAACACCAGACAATAAGGTATAGTAAGGTGCTGGTAAGAAGAAATCCCCACTAACGTCTCCCAATAGTCCAAGTCTCATATAAAGTCAATTCAAAGTATAATGTATAGGTAGCCGGAGACTCTCACCCACACTAAGTACCTAGCATGAGCCACTATAAACGTAAAGGGGGGGGAGAGGGATAAAAAGGGGGGGACTGTATTCTCACCTTACTGCGGGTAGGCCACTTTACACGCCCCGACGCGCGTTTTGCCTCGCTTTCTCAAGGGGATAGTATGCTCTATTAGTGCCCATCAAACCCTTTATATAGTGTGCAGATTAAAAGCAGCTGTCCGGTCCCAGATTGCTGCCGTGAACATCCGGCGCATGCGCGCGCTGCCCTCACCGGTCCACCCGCCCCCGCCCGGTCATATCCGGCCTCGGGAGCCGGCGGGCACCAACAGGTCCCGCCCGCCCCCGCTGCAGGAAGTCGCCGGAGGGGAGAGGGCGGAGCCGCGACGGAGGCACGCGCACGCGCACCACGGCAGGAGCTCGATGAGACCCAGGCACCGCCTCCTGTGTTCGTTGTAACCTAGCAACACAACTTGTGCAGACATGGGAGGAGTAACTTCACATAAAGAAAAAGTCCGTAGCATTAAGTAGTCCGTGTCCAATTCAGTCTTTTTCGTGTGAAACATGTCTACAAGGAAGCCAGCAAGGAGACGTCTTTTCGTAAGTGCCGGGTATATAGCGAGATCTCATAACTCCCATAGGCGACCACAAGCAATTCGATTTCCTCATTCCATTAAAGAGTAAATAAATGCCGTAGGCCGAGTGCATATCGCCAATCTAGTGGAGAGTATCAATCACCGGAGAGCAATAAACAACCTAAATATCAAACATAAAACAAATGAGCATTAAAAACATAGCTAAAATGCAGGGAGAGGGAAGAAAAGGGGAACAAAGGGAAAATGATGACAAAAAATAATGGAATCTTAGTTCACATGAACATCTTCATATTTATAAATAAGGACCAAAATTGAGGGCCTCATTAAGGCCGGCAGGCTTAACGGTACCAAGAGTGACTATCCACATAACTTCCCGTTGTGCCAGCAATTTTTTTATATTGCCACCCCTAATGCCTGTGTGTACGACATCAATCCCTCTAACCCTAAATTCTTTAGGATCACAATTGTGTGCCAATCGGAAATGTCTAGGGATAGTTTTGAGGGTGGATATATCATCTACTGTTCTAGCCGCATAGATGTCCCTAACGTGCTCCCTGATACGTATCCTCAATTCCCGTGATGTTAGTCCCACGTATATAAGGGGACAGGAACATGTAGCGTAGTAAACTACATTTTTAGTGCCACATGAAATATATTCTCTAATATCGAATATTTTTTGGTCCACAGAACTAAAGGTAGAAGTCTGATGCGTATTGACACATGCCACACAGTGGCCACATTTAAAGAAACCTTTTTTGGGGTGTGTATTACCAAAGAAATTGGGAGTCGGAGCAACATAATGACTTTTAATGAGTAAGTCGCTCAGATTTTTAGAGCGACGGGGAGTCATGAGAGGTCTATCGGTGAGGAAGGGTCTCAGGGAGGGCTCCGCACTGAGAACAGGCCAATATTTCGTTAAAATATGACGCATATTGTCCCACTCGTGGTTAAATACCGAAATGAACCGTATATTTTCCTCTTTCTTGTCCGTTTTTCTTTTATGGTACAATAGAGAGTGCCGAGACACCGACTTAGCCCTATTATAGCCATTTTTGATGCATCTTTTACTATAGCCGCGCTGTTCAAAACGTCTCTTTAAGTCCAGTGCTTGATTTTCAAATTTTTGGTCCGTTGAGCAGATCCGCCTCACCCTTAGAAACTGTCCAACCGGGACGGCCCTAACTGTGGAATGACTATGAGCAGTGGTGGCATGTATTAATGAATTGACTGATTTTTCCTTACGGAAGACATCAGTCTGGATGGTAGAGGATGAATCCACCTCCAGACTGATGTCCAAAAAATCAATTTTCACTGCATCATATCTGTATGTCAATTTAATATTAAAGTTGTTATCATTAAGCATAGCCATGAACTCATCCAGCTGCTGCACCGTGCCCTGCCACAAAAATAAAACGTCATCAATATAGCGTAACCAGCACAGCACATGGTCAGCGGCCCCCGCCCCCGAAACACCAAACACCAACCTCTCCCAGAAACCCAGGAAGAGGTTGGCGTACGCGGGGGCACAGGCCGCACCCATGGCTGCGCCGCGCTTCTGATACACGTGTATCAGTCACGACGATGGGGTCCGAGCGGTCCGCTTCTTCCTGGAGACCTCCAACCTGGACGGCCCACTGTGTGAACTCATCCTGGAGCTGCTGCACTTTGCCCTCACGCATAATTTTTTTACTTTTAAAAACCAGTTTTATCATCAGAAGCGCGGCGCAGCCATGGGTGCGGCCTGTGCCCCCGTGTACGCCAACCTCTTCCTGGGTTTCTGGGAGAGGTTGGTGTTTGGTGTTTCGGGGGCGGGAGCCGCTGACCATGTGCTGTGCTGGTTATGCTATATTGATGACGTTTTATTTTTGTGGCAGGGCACGGTGCAGCAGCTGGATGAGTTCATGGCTATGCTTAATGATAACAACTTTAATATTAAATTGACATACAGATATGATGCAGTGAAAATTGATTTTTTGGACATCAGTCTGGAGGTGGATTCATCCTCTACCATCCAGACTGATGTCTTCCGTAAGGAAACATCAGTCAATTCATTAATACATGCCACCACTGCTCATAGTCATTCCACAGTTAGGGCCGTCCCGGTTGGACAGTTTCTAAGGGTGAGGCGGATCTGCTCAACGGACCAAAAATTTGAAAATCAAGCACTGGACTTAAAGAGACGTTTTGAACAGCGCGGCTATAGTAAAAGATGCATCAAAAATGGCTATAATAGGGCTAAGTCGGTGTCTCGGGACTCTCTATTGTACCATAAAAGAAAAACGGACAAGAAAGAGGAAAATATACGGTTCATTTCGGTATTTAACCACGAGTGGGACAATATGCGTCATATTTTAACGAAATATTGGCCTGTTCTCAGTGCGGAGCCCTCCCTGAGACCCTTCCTCACCGATAGACCTCTCATGACTCCCCGTCGCTCTAAAAATCTGAGCGACTTACTCATTAAAAGTCATTATGTTGCTCCGACTCCCAATTTCTTTGGTAATACACACCCCAAAAAAGGTTTCTTTAAATGTGGCCACTGTGTGGCATGTGTCAATACGCATCAGACTTCTACCTTTAGTTCTGTGGACCAAAAAATATTCGATATTAGAGAATATATTTCATGTGGCACTAAAAATGTAGTTTACTACGCTACATGTTCCTGTCCCCTTATATACGTGGGACTAACATCACGGGAATTGAGGATACGTATCAGGGAGCACGTTAGGGACATCTATGCGGCTAGAACAGTAGATGATATATCCACCCTCAAAACTATCCCTAGACATTTCCGATTGGCACACAATTGTGATCCTAAAGAATTTAGGGTTAGAGGGATTGATGTCGTACACACAGGCATTAGGGGTGGCAATATAAAAAAATTGCTGGCACAACGGGAAGTTATGTGGATAGTCACTCTTGGTACCGTTAAGCCTGCCGGCCTTAATGAGGCCCTCAATTTTGGTCCTTATTTATAAATATGAAGATGTTCATGTGAACTAAGATTCCATTATTTTTTGTCATCATTTTCCCTTTGTTCCCCTTTTCTTCCCTCTCCCTGCATTTTAGCTATGTTTTTAATGCTCATTTGTTTTATGTTTGATATTTAGGTTGTTTATTGCTCTCCGGTGATAATAATAATAATAATAATAATTTTTATTTATATAGCGCCAACATATTCCGCAGCGCTTTACAAATTATAGAGGGGACTTGTACAGACAATAGACATTACAGCATAACAGAAATACAGTTCAAAACAGATACCAGGAGGAGTGAGGGCCCTGCTCGCAAGCTTACAAACTATGGGTGATACTCTCCACTAGATTGGCGATATGCACTCGGCCTACGGCATTTATTTACTCTTTAATGGAATGAGGAAATCGAATTGCTTGTGGTCGCCTATGGGAGTTATGAGATCTCGCTATATACCCGGCACTTACGAAAAGACGTCTCCTTGCTGGCTTCCTTGTAGACATGTTTCACACGAAAAAGACTGAATTGGACACGGACTACTTAATGCTACGGACTTTTTCTTTATGTGAAGTTACTCCTCCCATGTCTGCGCAAGTTGTGTTGCTAGGTTACAACGAACACAGGAGGCGGTGCCTGGGTCTCATCGAGCTCCTGCCATGGTGCGCGTGCGCGCGCCTCCGTCGCGGCTCCGCCCTCTCCCCTCCGGCGACTTCCTGCAGCGGGCGCGGGCGGGACCTGTTGGTGCCCGCCGGCTCCCGAGGCCGGATATGACCGGGCGGGGGCGGGTGGACCGGTGAGGGCAGCGCGCGCATGCGCCGGATGTTCACGGCAGCAATCTGGGACCGGACAGCTGCTTTTAATCTGCACACTATATAAAGGGTTTGATGGGCACTAATAGAGCATACTATCCCCTTGAGAAAGCGAGGCAAAACGCGCGTCGGGGCGTGTAAAGTGGCCTACCCGCAGTAAGGTGAGAATACAGTCCCCCCCTTTTTATCCCTCTCCCCCCCCTTTACGTTTATAGTGGCTCATGCTAGGTACTTAGTGTGGGTGAGAGTCTCCGGCTACCTATACATTATACTTTGAATTGACTTTATATGAGACTTGGACTATTGGGAGACGTTAGTGGGGATTTCTTCTTACCAGCACCTTACTATACCTTATTGTCTGGTGTTATGTTTACTATTTGTATGCGGTAGACCCAACTTTTTCTGGTGTCTTTTACTTGTTGTGTCTGTGTCTACGCTGTCAATATGTGACAGTTGTATGTATTTATGTGTGTTATTTAATAAAGTTATGTTTATTTTTTAATGAACTTCCATGCGCCCTCCTGATTTATATATGTTAGTCATATGGAAGTATCTATGATGGCTGTGGCTGATGTCGGTCACTAAAATGAAGCTGGAAATTTTGAGACTCAGCAAGGATGATAAGCAGAACGGTATGCAGGGGTGCCGGGTATCTTGAATACACCTGCCCTGGAATGGTGCTTCTCTATGATGGGCTCCGTCCCCAAGATAGCGTCCACCCTCTCAGTGGCGGGAAAACAATCCACGCTGACGGCACAATGGTGAGTGCCCCAGGGGTTCTCCTATCCCACCTATAACAGTCCTACCTTCCTTGTCTTCCTCTTTAGTGAGGTGCGCCCTTCAGGGTTTCCCCAGCAGGGATTCCAGGATGCCTGCGGCGTTCTCTCCGTGAGCGCTCACCACGCGCCGTCTGCCGAGCCTCTCTGTGCCGTCTGCAGGGCCCGGGGGATCGGTGAAGCGCAGTCCGCGCACTCCTCGGGGATTCACCCGCAGGGGTTCCTGTTGAGCACGCCTGCGGCGTTCTCTCCGTGGGTGCTCACCGCGCTCTATCTGCCGAGCCCTCCTGTATCGCCTGCAGAGCCTGAGGGGGCCGATGGAGCGCAAACCACGCACTCCTCGGGGATTCACCCGCAGGTGTTCCAGCAGAGCACGCCTGCGGTGCTCTCTCAGCGAGCGTCGCAGGGAATCAGGGGCGAGAGGGACTCTCCTTCACTGCCCCCTTAGCTCAGCCGGGGTCCGCGGGCTTCTTGCTGCCGCTGCTCACCTCGCCACGCGCCGCCTGCTGTGCCGGCTTGTGCTCGATGTGCTGTGCTGTACGGCCGCTCTGAGCCTGCGGTTCCGGTGCGGTGTCTCCTCGTGGAAGGGGATCACCCGCTGAGGGTCTCCCTTGGTCCGGGTGAGTTGACTGGAGATATTTGGAGGTCTACGCTTGATTAAGGTCCGGGGGAAGACCTTTTTTCTCCTTTTTGTTGGAGGAGCTCTCCACCATGCGTCCTTCTTCTCCGGCTGCTGGACACGCCCCCCCAAGTTTTTATTTTTATTATTTTTTTCTTTTTAGTTATATTTTTTCTTTATTTTATTCATGTATGTATTTGTATATGATCTTGTATTCACATATATATATTGGCGTAGGTTATTTTATATGCACGGTTTTGCACATTTATATTGCCTATTTGTTGTATTGTGTCATGGCAATTTTCTGTATAATATAATATATATGCATATATATATTTATATATTTTATATTTGTTGTATATATATAATCATTTTTATATATTTTATATCCACCTTATATGTTTTGTATTCTATGTATTCATAGGATCCTAATGCACTTGCCACTTTATGTAACTTAGTAGTTGCTGTTGATAAGGAAATGCACTCTTCCATTTGTCTTTTTACATATTATTTGCACTTGTCACTCTTACCCACGCTTCACCTGTTTTCGTTCTTATACATACATGTCTGCCGTCTTGCTCTGTACGCATGCGTCGCCTGTGTTTCCTGGTTGCTGGCGGGCTCCGGCGTCTTTACGTTGCCATGGTGACTGATCACATGCTTGTGCCTCGTCACCCTGGCGGACGTGACGTTGGAGCTCACGGCGCCGGTTTCCTCCTGACGGCGCATGCGTCACTATATGAGCAGCCGGCTTTCATTGGCCACATCATCCTTTTTATACCCCGGCTATTACACATGGACGCCACTCCCCCTGACGAAGGACTCTTGATCCGAAACGTGCGTCGGGGCGCGTCTGTCTACACTCACCACACCTTTCAGGTAACCTCTCCTCTATGATCCACATACTGTGACCATTTATTTTGCAGCTGCAGGTCACGTTGTCGTTGGGTCTCACATAGTGTAGTTGGCATTACTTATATATATCACCCATGCTTACGGACCACTACATTATGGTACATACGCATTGATGTGAGTTAGCAGATATCTTTCTGCCTTTCTCTTTTGCTGTGTGGTTGCCTGTCCATTTATTCATATACCCATATTATCCTATGTTATATGGACATCTGTATGGACATTTATATGCCCTTTTACTTCATATATACATTCAGGCTCGGACTGGCCCACCGGGGAACCGGAGGATCTTCAGGTGGGCCCTGGCACTGACACCTGCAGGCAGGGCCTCCCCCCGCTCTAGCCCCCCCCCCCCGCCCCCGCCGCCCGCCCGCCCGCCTTGAATACTCACCCTGCTCCAGCGATGGTCTCGGCGTCTGCACTGCAGCTCGTCCTGAATGAGCGGTCACGTGACACCGCTCATTAAGATCATGAATATGCGCATATTCATGATCTTAATGAACGGTGTCACATGACCGCTCAAGCAGGAAGAAGGTGCTGCGCCGGCGCCGCCGCCTGGAGTCAGGACAGAGCGCGAGGGATGTCGGCACGGCCGTGCAGTGGGACAAGTGAGTATGAGGGACGGGGGGGAGGAAGGAGGACATAAGCCGGCGCGCCGAGCAGGAGCGGGTGCGGAGAGAAAAGCCTGCATACAGGGGGGAATATGAGCCATGCAGGGGGGAATATGAGCCATGCAGGGGGGAATATGAGCCATGCAGGGGGGAATATGAGCCATGCAGGGGGGAATATGAGCCATGCATACGGGGGGGGGGGATATGAGCCATGCAGGGGGGAATATGAGCCATGCATACAGGGGGGGGGGGGGAATATGAGCCATGCATACAGGGGGGGGGGAATATGAGCCATGGGGGGAGGAATATGAGCCATGCAGGGGGGAATATGAGCCATGCATACAGGGGGGGAATATGAGCCATGCATACAGGGGGGGAATATAAGCCATGCATACAGGGGTGGAATATGAGCCTTGCATACAGGGGGGAATATAAGCCATGCATACAGGGGCGGAATATGAGCCATTCATACGGGGGGGGGGGATATGAGCCATGCATAGGGGGTGGGGAATATGAGCCATGCATACATGGGGAGACATGAGTCCATGCATACAGGAGGGGGTAATATGAGCTATGTATAGGGGATAGGAGGGAGATGAGCCATGCATACAGGAGGGGGGGTCATTATACAGTATTGAGCATCATGTGTGGCCGTTATACAGTATGGAGCATCATGTGTGGCCAATGGACATTATACACTATGGAGCATCATGTGTGGCCATTATACAGTATGAAGAACTGTGTGTGGCCATTATACAGTATGCAGCATCATGTGTGGCCGTTATACAGTATGGAGCATCATGTGTGGTGGCCGTTATACAGTATTGAGCATCATGTGTGGCCATTATACAGTATGGAGCACTGTGTGGCCATTATACAGTATGGAGCACTGTGTGGCCATATTTTTGTTTGCTTATAATTATTGTATATAAAACAGTGTGATCAGCAGTTCTAAATGGCTGCAGTTGGGACGTGGATATGGGTGTGACTAGTCGTGAAATGGGTCTGGTCAGAGGCGTGGCCTAAAATTTGCCGCGGCGCACTACGCGCGCCGCAAACTTTATACCTCCTTCCTTTCTTCAAAAGTTGGGAGGTATGGTACCACATTTGCCAGATCACGGCAAGTGCCGCAAATCCCATAGGGAATGAATGAGGCCGAAGGCAGTGTTGCCGTAAGTGATCTGTTACGCGGCAGATGCAGAAAAACTGCCCAATATGCTGCAAAATGCGACTTTCACATCAGCGATTCTTGCCAAAGTCACTGCCAATAGTGTCATACTCACCAAAAGGGGAGGCAGTGCTAAAAGTGCCTAGGGCAGCAGAAACTCTAAATACGGCCCTTGGGGGCTACATTATATTCTGTGAGGGGGCTACCCCAACCCTTGCTACATTATTAAGACGTGAACTACCTTATATTATACCCTGATATTAGGGCTTTTTACCGCACAATTGGTGGTCTTGTATCTATTTCTATGTAGCTACATAGTGGGCCCCAAGAATGATTTTCTCTGGTGGGCCCAAGGTGCTCCAGTCCGACGCTGTATACATTACCATTTTTTACGGGCTATATTATTGATGGTTGCTATCCTATCTGTATTATATACATTTAGTTCATATACATGTGTGGTTTATTTGTAAGGTGTGTTCTGTGTGGGCCGATACACACGATGTGTGGTTGATACCATATTGCTATATTTTTCTTTCTTTTTTTGTCCCTATTCATTATTAATAAAATTTATATTTTGACTATTTCATGTACTATCATGTGTCCATTTTTTCTTCTTTGACCTTTGTTGTTCGGTTTTTTCTTTTCTTTTTTTGTTGTTCTCGATTTGCCGAATGGTCTGCCGTTCATATTGTTACCCTTTATCAAGCTTTGTGATACAATACCATTTTTAGGTTTTCTCTCCTGACATTGCTTGTGTAGTGTGCAATTTCTTATAGATAGTATATCAGTTGGCAAGTCTGTCTTCTTGACCCACCAGACATAAACACTTAAATTCACAAGCCAATATACAGATAAAAAGCCAGTTCTTTTGGTTTGCAAAAACATGGTTGTCTGGGAAATTAAGATACAATCTGGTTTCTTCACAGGCTCTGTATATGGAGGCCCCAAACTATTATAGGACAATCTGCGCTCCAGGAGGCAAATAGAGCTCCGTCCCTCCTGTATCTCGTCGTAAGCCTAAGCAATACTGTGTAGCTATATATAGGGTATTTCTACATTAGGCAGAAATTGTGGGACACATTCTTGTGCCATTTTTACCCATTTCCCAGTGTGAACATTTAAAATCTGGGATTGAAACAAAATTTTGGTAATTATTTTTTCTTCACTACCCACTGGTATAAAATTCTGTGACCCATCTGTGGTGTCAATATGATCACTACAGCGGTCAATGAATTAATTGAGAGGTGGAATTTGTAAAATCATGTCTGTTATGGGGAGTTCTGCTGTTCTGGCATCTCAGGGCCTCTGCCAATATGAAAAGACACCCTAAAATGTGTCCAGCAAACTCTTATTTCCAATATCTCTGCATACTCTAGAAAAATTGGACAACAAATTTTGGGGTTCATTTTCTCCTGAAAATAAAAAAAATGGGGCTAAAATAACATTTTTATGGGCAAATATAGATTTTTTTCTTCACATCTCTACGTTATAAACTTCTCTGAAGCACCTGGTGCTTGTGCTCACCACACATCTGGATACATTCCTTGAGGGGTCTAGTTTGCAAAATGAGGTCACTTGTGGGGTTTTTCAATTGTTTAGGCACATCAGGGCCTCTGCAAATGTGACATAACATACGTTAATTACTCCAGCAAATATTGCATTCAAAAATTCAAATGGCGCTCCTTTCCTTCCGAGCCCTGGTTTTCCTCCACATATGGGGCATCAGCGCGCTCAGAAGAAATTGTATTTCATTTTGGGTTCCATTTTTTCCTGTTACGCTTGTGAAAATAAAAAAATTGCGCCTAAAGTAAAATTTTTGTGAAAAAAGTTAAATGTTAATTTATTCGGTCGTCCATGACAGCACTACGGAGAGAGGGGATCCGCCCTTCAGGAACAGGAAACCTACAGATACATAAGGGCGGCACCTCTCCCCACGCATCAGTTGGTTTCCTGTTCCTGGAGGACAGGATTCCCTACAGATTTTTCTTCAGTCACCTATCAAGCACCCAGGCCGGCTGTCCGACCCAGGTAGCGAGGGGGTCTCCTACCTCGGGCAGTGCGGGTCCCTGGAAGCGCTACGGTGGGCCCGGGTAGGGCTCCACGACAGTGAGCGGTGCAGTGGGGAGCAGCGTCCGGAGGAGGTCTGTCTCTGTGGCCGGCGAAGGTGAGTATATCTCCCCCACCCCCTCGGTCCTTTCGCTCTCCCGTGCCCCGGTCCTCCCTACCTCTGGCTCCTATCCGTGCGGCGCGGACTTCCCGGTGCGCCCCTCTGCGCTCCTTTGGGGGGGGGCGGGTCCGGGGGTCGGGCGCCGGCTTCGGCCGGTATCGCCGCTGTGCTGGCCATGTGCGGTGTAGCGGCGTGTGGCTGGGGGATCCGGCGGCGCCGGCCTCCGGGCTCTTCCCTGAGCGCTCCGGCGTTACCGGAAGTGACGCGAGGGGGGGCGGAGCCGGGACCGGAAGTTAGACGCCGGCCGGCTTCGCTGGGGATACCGCTGTCCTGCATGCGGTGGGAGCGGCGGGGGGGGAGCGTTCAGGGGCGGGGGGGGGGGGTCGAGCATGGTCCGGGGCAGGGGGGGGATTGATTAGGCTGGCCATGCACACCTGCACATGTTCCGGATGGGGGAGGGCTATATATGGCCAATTACACTGCTGCAGAGCTGCTGATAGCATCTATAGCTATGGAGGTGCCAGAAGCTGCCGGTGACCTGCTGGAGCAAGAGGACAGATCCTCGGAGGCAAATACCCAGCAGAAGACCCGCGGGCGCAGTGCTCAGGCCAGTCGCAGATCAAGACAGAAGGATCTGGACCGACCCCCCAGTAATCCGGTACCTACCGCTACTGCCTGGGTAAGAGATCTTCGTGAATGTACCCTGATGCAGTCTTTCCTATGTTTATTTCCGTAGGGGAAAAAGAGCGCTGGTAAATCAAAAAACAAGGAGTGCGCGCTATGCGCTTGCCCTTTGCCAGACGCCTACCCTAAGAGACTTTGTCAGTCGTGTGTGCGGCAGACGGTAGGAAATAGATAAATGGGATACTATATAGCGGTAGCACCAGAGGAAATTACATAGCCTTTTTTCTCCGCTCCCATAGGTGGCGGAGGAGTCTCCCGATTTCACATCAAATCTTAGGGAGATTATCAGGAAGGAGGTGAAGGATTCCCTGAAATCCCTATCCCGGGGGGAGCCTTCCAAAAGGAGAAGGGAGCCTAGCGCCTCAAATTCGGATTCGTCTGTTGGCCCAAGTAGGGAGAATGATTCAGACGCCTCTGTCTCCTCAGCGTCCTCTTCGGAAGAAGAGTCTAACCGGTTCTGTTTCCCATTGGACCAAATGGACAAACTGATTAAATCAGTTAGATCCACTATGGGGGTGGCGGATGAAAGACCAGAACTGTTAGCCCAGGACTTAATGTTTGGCGGCCTAGACCCTAAAAAACGTTTTTTCGCTCAATGACAAGGTCCAAAACCTCATTAAAAAAGAATGGAAGAAGCCAGAGAAAAAAGGCTCTTTTCCACCGGCCTTTAAACGAAGATACCCCTTTGAGGACCCCATGGTGAACACATGGGATAAGGCACCAAAATTAGACGCGGCGGTGTCTAAGGCATCCAAAAAATCTTCTATCCCCTTTGATGACATGGCTTCCCTAAAGGATCCTCTAGATAAAAAGGCTGACTCGTTCCTTAAAGGGACATGGGAAATGTCGGCTGGTGCCTTGAGACCGGCGGTAGCTGCGACATGCGCAGCCAGATCAATGATGGTCTGGCTAGATCAGCTGGGGTCTAAATTGGAAGAAGGTGTTTCCAGAGATTCCATGTTGAAATTCCTGCCAACAATCCAAAATGCTGCTGCCTTTCTCGCAGATGCTTCTGCGGATTCCGCAAGATTGGCGGCTAGAGCGGCAGGACTATCGAACGCAGCACGCAGGGCCCTATGGCTGAAATGTTGGCCGGGTGACCTTCAGTCCAGATCTCGTCTGTGCTCCATCCCATGTGAAGGGGAATACCTGTTTGGACCAGTCCTAGATGAGCTGCTAGAGAAAGCCGGAGATGAGAAGAAGAAGTTTCCTAATCTTCCAACTACTTCTTACCGGCGCCCCTTCGCAGGGAAAAGATTCTTTCGGAGGAGACCGGCCAGAGATCAGAGCAGATGGGACGAGAAAAAGAAGAGAGGTACTGGGTTCATGTTTGGTGGAGGACGTCAGGAGCCACTCCGTGAAGTCAAAAAACCACCCCAATGACTAGTCGCCCCGGTGGGAGGTAGACTATCTGCCTTCTACCTGGCCTGGTCCAAGATCTCCAGTAGTGATTGGATTTTGGGGTTGATAGCTACGGGTCTGCGGCTAGAATTCTCCTCTATCCCTCAGAACTTCTTCAGAGTCACCCCTCTCAGATCCTCTCCAGCGGAACAGGCGGCCCTGGAAGCGGAAGTTCACGATCTGCTCAAAAAAAATGTCTTATCCGAGGTTCCGGAAGGAGAACAGGGTAGTGGTTTCTACTCTCCTCTATTCCTAATAAGTAAACCAGACGGCTCCTTCAGAACAATTATCAACCTTAGAGCGCTGAATAATTTTCTGACCATTCAACCATTTAAAATGGAAACTATTAATACCGCAATAAAGTTGCTGTTTAAAAACTGCTTTATGGTAGTATTGGATTTGAAGGACGCCTATTACCATATCCCTATTTATGCAGGTCACCAACGATACCTGAGGGTGGCGGTACGGTTGGATGGGGTAATAAGACACTTCCAGTATAGGGCCCTTCCCTTTGGGATTTCAGTCGCCCCTCGGGTATTTACCAAGGTAATGGCGGAAGTTATGGCACACCTTCATGAGTCCAACATTCTAATAATCCCCTACCTGGACGATCTCCTTATCGTAGGTAAAACGGCGGATCACTGTCTAGAACAGTTACATAAAGTGATGTCGGCTCTAGAGCGTCTGGGGTGGATGCTAAACATTAAAAAATCACGGTTACAGCCCATGACGGTGCAGCGATTTTTAGGCCTGACCCTTCAGGAATGCCGTTTGCCTCAAGAAAAAATTAATCACCTGTACCTTCAGGTGCTGAATGCCTCAAAAAACCCCACCATGTCCCTACGAAGAGCCATGTCTCTGTTAGGCTCTCTCTCGTCCTGTATTCCGGCGGTCCGATGGGCTCAGTATCATACGAGGATACTACAGGGCGAGGTACTGTTACATCAAAAAAGGTTGGGAGGAGGTCTAGACAGTCTGCTGACCCTATCCCAAGACACTGTGGTATCCCTCGAGTGGTGGTTAGATCAAAAGAACCTGTCCACAGGGGTCCCCTGGGAGTATAATATAACTCGTATTATCACCTCGGACGCTAGCCCTTCTGGGTGGGGGGCTCACATGGGGGATTCATTGGTCCAGGGGCTTTGGGATCATGATCAGATGGAGATGTCTTCCAATCTAAAGGAGTTAACGGCTGTGGAGCAGGCGGTTAAAACACTCCTTGTCTGTCTACAGGGCCACCACGTGCGGGTATTCTCGGACAATCGAGTCACCGTGGCATACATAAATCACCAAGGCGGGACTCGTTCCAGATCCCTGATGTGTGTAGCAGATCGTCTGTTTCATCTAGCAGAGCAACATCTTCTCTCGTTGACGGCTCTACACATAAAAGGGGCAGAAAACACTACAGCGGATTTCTTAAGTCGCAACACATTAAGGCAGGGAGAGTGGTCCCTGAACAGCACCATCTTCGACCTTATCGTGGAAAGGTGGGGACAACCAGAGGTAGACCTGTTTGCCACAAAAGGAAACAGGAAAGTTGCACAGTTCTGCTCTCTGAACCCCAGAGAAAATCCCCTGTCAGTAGACGCCCTCCTCATAGACTGGAACTTCAGGCTAGCCTACGCCTTTCCTCCCCTGTCTCTACTTCCTCTGGTGGTGAGGAAAATCAGGAAGGACAAGGCCACAGTGATAGTAATTGCCCCCTTCTGGCCCAGAAGGACGTGGTTTCCATGCCTGAGGGCTATGTCGATATCCGATCCATGGGTCTTGCCAGACATTCCGGATCTCCTATCCCAGGGCCCAGTCTACCATCCTCGAGCGGTTGGCCTTCATCTGACGGCGTGGATTTTGAGCGGGCGCTACTAAAAGATAGGGGGTTCTCGCCAGCCCTCATTAACACGCTGCTGAAAAGCAGGAAAATGATAACCACAAAAATCTATGTCAGAATCTGGAAGAGATTTCTTCAGAACTCGGGGGCAACAGCTGGACAGTCAATACCGATTGTCCAGATCTTGGAATTCTTACAAAGGGGGTTAGATATGGGGTTATCCCCAAATACTCTTAAGGTGCAGGTATCAGCCTTGGGGGCCCTCTTTGGCTGCAACATCGCTGAGAATCACTGGGTCAGCAGATTCATCAGGGTAACAAAGCGGTCTAGACCAATTGTGAAGGATAGAGTCATGCCTTGGGACCTGAACCTAGTCCTCTCAGCCTTGACAGAGGCCCCATTTGAGCCAATTACTTCAGCCTCTATTAAAAATCTTTCCCTTAAAGTAGCCTTCCTGGTGGCCATAACATCGGCGCGTAGGATAGGCGACATCCAAGCATTATCCAGGGTTCCCCCTTACATGCAGCTTAGGGATGATAGAGTGATACTATCCCCTGATCCAGCATATCTCCCTAAGGTAGTGTCCAGTTTCCACAGAACACAGGAAATAGTCCTTCCATCTTTCCTCCCCAGTCCTACCAACGATAAGGAGAGGAAGTTACACACCTTAGATGTAAGAAGATGTATCCTGCAGTATCTAGCGGTAACTGATTCCTGGAAGTTAGATAATGCCTTATTCGTGTCCTATCAGGGTAGTAGGAAAGGGCATAGAGCATCGAAGTCTACTCTAGCTAGATGGATCAGGGAGGCTATCTCGCTGGCTTATATCTCAAAGGGCAAGCCGGCGCCTGAAGGTCTTAAAGCGCATTCCACTAGAGCTATGGCGGCTTCGTGGGCGGAAAGATTGGAGGTGTCGATCGACCAGATTTGTAAGGCTGCTACTTGGTCTTCTCCAAACACTTTCTATAACCATTATAGATTGAACCTGGGTGCCTCCTCTGACCTCTCTTTTGGTGTAAGGGTGCTGCAAGCTGTAGTCCCTCCCTAGTTAGTTACTCTCTGTAATTCTCTCCGTAGTGCTGTCATGGACGACCGAATAAAGTCTTAGTTACTCACCGGTTAACGGTGTTTTTCGGAGTCCATGACAGCACCTGTACATACCCTCCCGTCTTCTTAAAGTTCTGGGTGTACACCTCTTCCTTTATTTATATATAATTCACGGGTAGTGAATAGTTAATATTGTATTATTGTTTATTGTGTATGCTATTAACCTTGGTGGTCCTCTTATGCTCTGTAAACCAACTGATGCGTGGGGAGAGGTGCCGCCCTTATGTATCTGTAGGTTTCCTGTTCCTGAAGGGCGGATCCCCTCTCTCCGTAGTGCTGTCATGGACTCCGAAAAACACCGTTAACCGGTGAGTAACTAAGACTTTTTTCCTCACATTCTAAAAATTTCTGTGAAGCACCTGAAGGGTTAAGAAACTTCTTGAATGTGGTTTTGAGCACATTGGGGGTGCAGTTTTTAGAATGGTGTCACTTTTGTTTGTTTTTGTCATTTATACCTTCCCCCGCAAAGTCACTTCAAAAGTTAGGCTACTTTCACCCTAGCGTCATACTCGGCCCGTCGCAGTGCGTTGGGCCGACGTACCGACGCTAGCAGTGAATGCGCCGCACAACGGGGGCAGCGGATGCATTTTTCCAGCGCATCCGCTGCCCCATTGTGAGGTGCGGGGAACTTTTTTGCAGCCGACGGTCCGCCACAACACGGCGCAACCATCGCACAATGGTTGCGGCGTGTGGCAAAGCGTCGCAATGCGACGCTAATGCAAGTCAATGCAGAAAAACGCATCCTGCAAGCACTTTTGCAGGATGCGTTTTTTTTACAAAACGACGCATAGCGACGTGCAGTGCACGACGCTAGTGTGAAAGTAGCCTAATGTGGTCCCTAAAAAAAAAGTTTTGTAAATTTTGTTAAAAAAATTTGAAATTGCTGGTCAACTTTTAACCCTTATAACTTCCTAACAGAAAAAAAAATGTGTTTCAAAAATTGTGGTGATGTAAGCTAGACATGTGGGAAATGTTATTTATTAACTATTTTGCGTTACAAAACTCTGATTTGTGGGGATAAAAATGAAAAGATTGAAAATTGCAACATTTTTTACATTTTCAGCAAATTTCTTTTTTTTTTTTTAACAAATAAACGCAAGTCATATCAAAGAAATGTTGCCACTGTTATGAAGTACAATATGTCATGAAAAAACATTCTCAGAATCAGTGGGATCTGTTGAAGCGTTCCAGATTTATTACTTCATAAATTGACACTGTATTGTAAAATTTGGCTTGATCATGAAGGCTTGGGGGCTGAAGGGGTTATTGTTCTATCTGTTACTGATGACCCCAGTTGTGCCATCCTGATCTTTGTGGATGTTCGCGGAACTTTATAACTTTTGTCTTGTTTTTATTAAATATTTAATAAAAATTCTGATATTTTAGATTTTTCTTTTAGATTTGTTCTGTGTTTTTGGTGCTGGATTGGAGATATTCTGTGATAAATCTCTGTATGTGACTATAATGGGACTGTGTGTTATACCGGGGGCAGGACGGGGCCATGACTGGATGTAGTGATCATGTGACGCCGGTAACAGCTCTGGAGATTTCTTACATGGGATCTTTATGATGTTACATCGTCATCTTCTCCCCATTCAGGTCCCTACAATATCGGATCCTCTCAGTGGAGATCTTCTATATAAGAGAATTCTCCTGAGTGACCCTACAAGGATGGATAGGGACAGGGACAAGATGGTGGACAGGATGTTACACCTCACCCTAGAGATCCTCTTCCGGCTTACTGGAGAGGTGAGAGATTCTGATGACGTCACATTACACCATTGTTATCTATGGGAATAACAGATGGACAGAACTGGAGAGGTGAGGACTCTGAAAATGTCTGTAGTGAGGTTTATTAATGTGTCTCTCCATAACCAGGATTACACAGTAGTGAAGAAGACCTCTAGTGAGCGCTGTCAGGCCCCTGTGTCTGAGGGATGGGGAAGACCCCTGAGCCCAATCACGGGGCCCCCACCTCACCCCCTGATACATGAGGACATCAATGACCAGAAGATCCTAGAACTCACCTATAAGATAATGGAGCTGCTGACGGGAGAGGTGACACTGCTGGGAATGCTGGGACATTATATAGTAACGCTATGAAGGGATCGGGGGGATGACAGTATCGTTGTATGTGTCAGGTTCCTATAAGGTGTCAGGATGTCACTGTCCATTTCTCCATGGAGGAGTGGGAGTATTTAGAAGGACACAAAGATCAGTACAAGGACGTCATGATGGAGGATCCTGAGCCCCTCACATCACCAGGTAATAGACAGGACTAAATACACACGGCCTATAATTATCTGTATGTAAAGAATGAATTCAGTCCCTGTATGTGTTTCCTCCAGTTCTATCCAGTGAGAGGACAACACCAGAGAGATGTCCCCGTCCTCTTCTTCCACAGGACTGTAAACAAGAAGATCCTGATGTTCCTCAGGATCATAAGGTAGATGGAAAGAAGGTGCCCTGAAATCTCCCCTATGATGTGTAGGGGACTGTGAAGGTCTTGTATTACGTCTTGTTTTATCCACCAGTATTATACACTGAATGGACGATTTATTAGAGACATTTGTCCTCTCCGAATTGAACATTTTCTATATGGAAATTAGAACCATGAACCCAGGGTTCAGCAGAAAATGAAGCAATCAGTGTGAATACACATTGTAAAATTGCGCAATGCTAGGGTCTGGGCTAGTATTTCAACAAGTTGCCAACCTCATGAGCAGCAGTTCGAATTACACCTCTACAAGCATTTATGATGCACGTGCACGTAAATCTATTTTATGTTTTTATATCAGCCTCATGCATATTAGTATGCTTTGGATAAGTCTCTATGAACTTTCCACATTTTGCCACTGGATTTTTCCCATTCCTCAAGGCAAAACTGCTCCAACTCCTTCAGCTTAGATGGTTTCCTTTGGTGAATAGCAAACTTCAAGTCTCATCACAGATTCTCAATATGATTAAGATCTGGGCTTCGATTAGGTCTCTCCAAAACATTTACACGTTTCCCTTTAAACCACTACTTTTGCAGTATTTGTTGGGTCATTGTCTTGTTAGATGAAAATTACTAATAAACCGAAATGGTTTTGCTCAAGCATATTCCTTTATTTCGCACCATCCATCTTTCATTCGACTTGGACAATTTTCCCTGTTCTTGCTGCTGAAAATCATCCTCACAGCATGATGATGCCACCACCATGTTTCACTGTGGGAATGGTGTTCTTGAGGTGATGATCTGTGTTGGTTTGGTGCCAAGCATAGCGTTTACCTTGGTAGCTAAAAAGTTCAATTTTAGTCTCATCTGACCACAGAACCTTCCTCCATACATTTGGGGAGTCTCCCATATGTCTTTTGGCAAAGTCAAAACAAGCCCTGACTCTTTTTGTGCGTGATTAAAGGCTTTTCTCTGCTCAGTCTTTCATAAAGGCCACCTTTATGGAGTGTACGGCTTATTGTGGTTGTATGGACAGATACTCCACTGTCTGCTTGGGAATTCTGCAGCTCCTTCAGGGTTACCTTTGGTTTATGTGCTGCCTCTCTGATTAATGCCCTCCTTTCCCGGGCTGAGAATTTTGGTAGACAGCCCTCTCTTTGCAGGTTTTTTGCGGTACCATGCTTTTTCCATTTGATGATAATGCATTTGATGGTGCTCAGGAGGATCATCAGTTTAGGATATTTTTTATAACCCAACCCTTACTTGTACTTCTATAAACAACTTTGTCCTAGCTTGTTTGGAGTTCTCCTTGGTCTTCATTGTGTCATTAACCCTTTCAGAACCTTGGACGTATCCATACGTCCAGGTTGGTAAGTGCTTACCGTATTGGACGTATTGATACGAAATGGTGATTTTGTTCTTACAGGAGCAGTCGCAACCGGGTGTCTCACTGCCGCTCCCTGCAGTTTAACCCCCTAAATGCTGCAATCGATATCAATCTCAACATTAAAAAGACAGGCAGAAAGAGAGAGCCCCCATTGCCCTCTGATCAGCGACACCGCAACTCCATCGCGGAAGCCCGATCGTTGCCATCGTGACCCGATGTCATCATGATGACATCTAGGTTACCAGACTTTAGCAAGTTAGTTAGATCATGCGCAGTGATCCTGCATTTCAATGCTTTATAACTATGATCAGAGTGCTGATAGGCAAAGTCCCACTAAGAAAAAAAGTTTTAAAAAATGTTGTAAAAATATAAATAAAAAAAATTCTGAAAATAATAAATATATATACATATTGTGTGTGTGTATGTTTATATATATTTATATATATATATATAATCGCATATACTCGAGTATAAGCCGACCCGAGTATAAGCCGACCCCCCTAATTTTGCCACAAAAAAACTGGGAAGAGTTAATGACTCGAGTATAAGCCTAGGGTGGAAAATGCAGCAGCTACCGGTAAATGTCAAAAGTAAAAATAGATACCAATAAAAGTAAAATTGAGTCATCAGTAGGTTAAGTGTTTTTGAATATCCATATTGAATCAGGAGCCCCATATAATTCTCCATACAGTTCATGATGGCCCCATAAGATGCTCCATATTAAAATATGCCCCATATAATGCTCCATACAGTTCATGATGAGCTCCATAAGGTGCTCCATATTAAAATATGCCCCATATAATGCTGCACAAATGTTGATTATGACCCCATAAGATCCTCCATAGACACATTTGCCCCATATAATGCTTCACAAATGTGAATTATGACCCCATAAGATGCTCCATACAGATATTTGCCCCATATAATGCTGCACATGGCCCCATACAGATATTTGCCCCATATAATGCTGCACATAGCCCCATACAGACATTTGCCCCATATAATGCTGCACATGGCCCCATACAGATATTTGCCCCATATAATGCTGCACATGGCCCCATAAGACACTCCATACAGCTATTTACCCCATATAATGCTGCACATGGCCCCATACAGACATTTGCCCCATATAAAGCTGCACATAGCCCCATACAGACATTTGCCCCATATAATGCTGCACATAGCCCCATACAGATATTTGCCCCATATAATGCTGCACATGGCCCCATACAGATATTTGTCCTATATAATGCTGCACATGGCCCCATACAGATATTTGCCCCATATAATGCTGCACATGGCCCCATAAGATGCTCCATACAAATATTTGCCCTATATAATGCTGCACATGGCCCCATAAGATGCTCCATACAGACATTTGCCCCATATGCTGTTGCTGCGATTAAAAAAATAAAAAATCACATACTCACCTCTCAGGCCCCCGGCACTTGCTATATTCACCTGCTCCGCGTTCCACCGCCGACCGCTGCTGTGTCTTCCCCGTCCTCTGCACTGATGTTCAGGCAATGGGCGGCGCGCACTAATCGCGTCACCGCGCCCTCTGACCTTAGCATCACTGCAGAAGAAGGGGAAGATGCAGCAGCGCCAACGGTGGAACGTGGAGCAGGGGAATATCGCGCACTGCTTTATACTCACCTGCTCCTGGCGCGGTCCCTGCACGTCTGTTCCCCAGCGCCGGCAGCTTCTTCCTGTAGTGAGCGGTCACATGCTTTGGCATGCTTTGGCATCATACTGCTGAACAAAAAGTGGAATAAAATGTGATAAAAAAACACAATTGTAAATAAAAATGGTACAGTTGTACTGCAAAAAAACAAGTTGTTATACAGCTCCATAAGTGGAGAAATAAAAAAGTTATAGCTCTCAGAATACAGCTATGTAAAAATAATTATTTTTTTCTATAAAATAGTTTTTATTGTGTAAAAGTGTGGATTCGAACTGACCTAAAGAATAAAGTCATCTAATCATTTATACCTCACAAGGAACAGCGTAAAAAATAAATAAAACCATTTCTTCACTTGCTGTTGATTTGTTCATTCTGCATCCCAAAGATCACAATAAGGCTCGGCTCATATCACAGGTCTGCGACTAAAAAGCTGTTTGAATATTTTCATCTAATTTCCATATATTTTGGTGTGCTGAAAACGAAAAAAAAAAATATAGAAAAAAATCCTGGACGTCAGTATTTGCCACAAAATGCAAAAATTATCTTCAAATTTAGTATATTTTTCTCAATTTTTGGTATTTTTTTTATCTTAGGGTTTTGAAAGTCAAAATTACTATTAATTAATTCACATCAATGCATTGAAGATATACAATGCCCAAAAAATATAACTTTCAAAGAAAAGAACTTTCAGAGTGAGCTAATGAAACCAGCATCAACATGTTGCAAGCTGAACGAGCAGGCTCTGACATGCCCGGGCTTGATTCAATTGTTTTATCTTGGTTCTTGCCTGTTCACACTTTTTCATCTCAGTTCGTGTTAGCTCGTCATATTCAACTGTGTTTCCCAAAATTAGCATTATGGCTCAGCGGAAGTGTATTAATTCGCCTGACAGTTTCTGTTACATTTGTGGTGAATATACAGTGTTGAAGCAACAGCTGAATATTACAAACTTTGTGAAAAAAGTATACTTCGCTTATTTTGGACTAAAGCTTGGAGATCAAGATAAAGCTTGGGCACCACATAAAGTGTGCAAACGGTGTGTTGAGGACCTCCGAAATTGGTTCAAGGGTAAGAAAAAAGCTTTCCATTATGGGATTCCTATGGTATGGCGAGAGCAAAAGAACCATAGTGACGATTGTTACTTTTGTTCATGCAATGTGAAAGGGTATAATTCAAAATGGAAGCATTCCATTTCATACCCCATTATTCTCTCAGCAATTCGTCCCATCCCCCATGGCACAGATATACCAGTACCCAAGGCCCCTGCTACCTTGGAAGAGAAAACTGATGAAGGTGGAGTCATACCTGAACCAGATGATGAATCAAGTTCTGACTTTGAAGATGATACAAGGAGGAGATGAATGATTTGGTAAGAGACTTGAATCTTCCCAAAGATGCCGCTGAGTTACTCGGATCAAGGCTCAAAAGCAAGAATTTATTGTTGCCAGGAGTGTCTTTTTCATGGTTCAGACATCGTGAAAACGAGTTCGTTCCTTACTTTGCTTAGGAAGATAAGTTGGTTTATTGCATCGATATCGAAGTTTGATGGGTCAATTCAAAATCCACTATGATTCAGTGCAATGGCGTCTTTTCTTCAAAAAGAAGTCTGAAAGCAGTTTTACTGCACAACGGCGGTTTTTATGCTTCGGGAGCGCCCCCCAGTAGGGCAATGGGGTACTCGGAGCCGGGCCCTTCAGTTCTCGTCAGGGATGTCACGGTGGCTAACCCGGTCCATGGCCCCAGGGGACGTCCGTTGATAAATGGGGGGAAAGATCTTTAAAGGGATAGTGTTCGTGATGCCACCTGTGGTATTCGGTCAGGGTGATCGACGCTGCTTAGGGGTCCACTGGGGTGATGTTATGGCAGCTAGATGGTATACCTTCCCACAGGTGAAGTATGTCCCCAGGGGTTCCCAGAGTGTAGATGGTGGATGATGTAAGGCACAGTGAATAACGAGGACACAAGGTTGCAGTCTCTTTACCTTTACTGAAGGCTTCAGCATCCACAGTCCAGGGTAGGGACCACAGGGTAGGCAGAGTCCGGCCGGTCTGAAGGCAAATCCAGAGTCCCCTTATCCAGGTGGAATTCCATAGCCTTTCTCTAGCGCCTGAGTGTTGTAGTACCTCCCTGTTGAGCTCCTCGGTGAGGTCCTCACAACTATCGTCGGTGTTAAGTCTCTTTCTCTCTGTCCCCCTGACGGATAGGACAAAACCCATATGACTGATGGCCTGAGGCTTTTTATAGGGAACCTAGAGACGCCCCAGCCCCCACAAGTTGCCATTGTGTCTCCTGGGTATATGGTCGGGCAGCCAACGTGGAATCAACTGTCCTGCCAGTCTCTGAAGTAAAGCATAGAGATCCTTACTCCCTCGGTGTTCTGGCTACCGGTTACTGCGCTACAGAAGGAGGCAGCGTGCTTCTAGCTGGTCTCCCCCTGATGTTCCTCTCCGTTTGCTATGACTTCGTTTCTCACTCACTGCAACACAATTCCTTTCAATGTCTCTTTCTTTGGATGCTGCCGCACGTGGGGCAGGCGCAGCTCTGTGAACCCTCGGTCTCCCACAGACCTTCCGTCTGCTCTCCTCTCCTTCTCACGTTCTGTCCAGACTACTAGTTTTACCTAATTGTCAGGAGTGCCCTAACAGACAGAAGCATGGTTCCCCCTGGCGGCCTGGAGTGTGAAATGTGTATTGTGGTTGTGATACCTGGACAGAAGATCTCCTTCATTGCCTTCAGACGTAACATCACTCCCCCTGGTGGAAGAATAACATTACTGCAATGACCAGGACTTTGGGGTGCTGCACTTCCATCCCTGTAGGTCATTCTGTACACCTCAAGGAAACCTACGAGAACTTGGAATTGGTTCTTCGTAAACTTAAATATGAAGACCACGGTTGGCAAGTGTGCGGGGATTTGAAAGTCTTGTGCATGCTGCTCGGGCAACAAGCTGGTTATACTTGTTTTCTGTGTCTATGGGACCGTCGAGACCGACAAAATCACTGGACCAAGAAGAATTGGCAGCCGAGGGTGCTCACAGTTGGTGAAAAAAATGTCCTCCGAGAAACTTTGGTTCCTCCCCATAAAGTTCTTCTACCACCTCTCAACATAAAATTGGGATTGATGAAGCAATTCATAAAATCACTTCCAAAAGATGGAGAATGCTTCAAATACTTGGTCACCAAGTTTCCAGGCTTCTCAGAGGCAAAATTGAAGGAAGGTGTGTTCGTCGGACCAGACATTAGAAGGCTTATAGCTGATGAAGAGTTTATCAATATCATGATGCATCCTCAAAAAGAAGGGTGGTTTGCATTTAAAGAGGTCGTAGATAAATTTTTAGGCAATAACAAAGACCCTGACTGCAAAAAAATCGTTGGACGAATGCTGAAAGCATTTCAAGCTTTAGGTTGCCTGATGAGTTTGAAAGTGCATTTCCTCCATTCCCACCATGACAACTTTCCTGAAATTTGGGAGCTGTGAGTGAAGAGCAAGGTGAACGATTCCACCAGGACAATAAAGAGATGGAAAGAAGATACCAGGGAAGATGGAGCATTACAATGATGGCAGACTACTGTTGGACGCTTCAGAGAAACATTCCAGATGCTACTCACAAACGTAAATGTAACAAGAGAAGCCTCACAGGGAAGAAGAATCGATTTTAGTGTGTGTTAGTGAGCTCATTGCAGTTAAAAAATTATTTTCATGAAACATTAGTAATGAAAAAATAATTTTATGAGTCTATTTTCATTTATTTTGAGGTATTGTCTTATTTAACATAGTTACTTAAATTGTCAGAAAACGTGATGTCCTATGACAAAACGGAGGTCATTTTCGGATTCAGCGCACTTAAAAACAAAGATTACATGGAATAACCAAAACAGCTCTTGAAATTTTTTTTTTTGCAGACCTGTGTATTTATCCTGCTCTCTACGCTGAGCACTTACACTGAAGGCAGATGGAGTCACTATGGACACTGTCTGTCCTGCCTTTCGGCTGTGTCCGTCTTGTTAGGCATGCATAAAAGCACAGTTGGTCAGAGTTTTGTGCACTTCTGAAAAGGACACTGCTGAATAGAGGCCAGACCAAGTAACTGCTGCCTCGTTATAGTGAACAGATCCTTCTGGGTTTCATCTGAATCATGTCACTTGGAGATTAAGATGGAAACCCTGAAGTAAGTGCTCAGTGCAAAACAGTGGATAAATGTGATCCGAAATACCATGTAAAATGTTCCTAACAAAAGCTTAAAATCAATCCATAAAAAAGCCCCTACTCAGGTCCTTTAACTGTCAATGAAATTATAGGGGTCTTCCACATTATTCGTAGCATAAAGGCTCTGGAAAAGTGAAATGCGCTCCCAAATCCAAATGCCCCCTTCTTTTCTGTGCCCCACAGTGTGCCTAAACCACATTTAGAGACGAGTCCACATGTTTGGCATTTCTCTAGTGATGAGAGCCTGCCTAATTTACAGGGATGTGTCTCTAGAAGCATGGGTTGGGCATAATGTCCTGGGCACTACAATGGCAGTTTGCAATTTTCACTCAGCAACATCCACTGCTGCCTGTTTCTGGAAAACACCCCTGGAGTCAAAATCGTCAATACACTTGTATGTAAATTCCCTAAGTGGTATAATTTCCAAAATGGGGTCACTTGAGGGAAGATTCTGCTCTTCTAGCACTTAGGGGCCTTGTATATGGAGTCCGCAAACTATTCTAGGAAAATCTGCTCTCTAAGAGGCAAATAGTTCTCCGTCCCTCTTGAGTGTTGCCGTATGACATATGGAGTCACCTGCCATGTCAATATGATCACTACCCCCTAGATTAATTCATCAGGAGGTGTGCAGTTCTAAAATGGGGTCAGTTATTTAGGGTTCTGCTTTTCTGGCACCTCAGGGGCTCTCGCAGTGGGTCATGGCACTCGCAAACCATAATAGCCAAATCTGCACGATAATATGGCGCACCTTCCCTTTTGACCTTTGCACTGTGCCTGAAAAGTATTTTCTGATTGCATGTCCGGTATTGGCAAAATCAGGAAAATTTTGCAACAAACTGAGTTCTTTTTTTTCCTATTAGCCCTTATAAAAATTTAAAACTAAAACAACATTTTAGTGATAAATTCCTTATGGGGTCTAGTTTACAAAATGGAGTCACTTGTGGCGGCTTTCCACTGTTTAGACACATCAAGGGCTCTTCAAATACAACATGACATCCGCACACCATTTGATCAAAGTCTGCATTCCAAAACATCAGTCCTTCCTTTCTGAGCCCTGCCGTGCACCAAAACAGTAGTTTTCCCTTCATATATGTGGTATCGTCATACTCATGGTACTCAGGAGAAATAGCACAACAAATTGTATGATGCAATTTCTCCTGTTACCCTTATGAAAATAAAAAAATGACGCTAAAATAACATTTTCTTGGGAAAAAATTTCGCAGCTCAATGTAATAAATTTCTGTGAGGCACCTGTGGGTTCAAGGGGCTCACCACACATCTAGATAAGTTCCTTGATGGGTCTAGTTTACAAAATGGGGTCACTTGTGAGGGTTTCCACTGTTTAGGCACATCAAGGGCTCTCCAAACGTGACATGGCTTTATTCCAGACAATTTTGCATTCAAAAAGTCAAACTGTGCTCCTTTCCTTCCAAGCCCTGCCGTGCGTACAAACAGTACTTTTTTCCCCATATTGGGTATCGACATACCGTATATACTCGAGTATGAGCCGAGAATTTCAGCCCATTTTTTTAGGCTGAAATTGCCCTTCTCGGCTTACACTCGAGTCATTCCCAGGGGTCGGCAGGGGAGGGGGAGCAGCAGCTGTCTAATCATACTCACCTGCTCCTGGCCCGGTACCTGCACGTCCCTGGTTCTCCGGGCGTCGGCAGCTTCTTACAGGGTTGAGCGGTCACATGGCACCGCTCACTACAGTAATGATTATGGACCCGACTCCACTCCCATAAAGGTGGAGCCGCATATTCATTACTGTGATGAGCGGTACCATGTGACCGCTCAACACAGGAAGAAGCTGCCGGCGCCCGGAGAACCAGGGACGTGTAGGGCAGCTGAGTATAACGGGGCATTGCGCAATATTCACCTGTCCGCGTTCCACCGCCGGGCTCCGTCTTCCGCGTCCTCTGCAGTGACGCTCAGGTCAGAGGGCGCGATGATGCGATTAGTGTGGAGCGACGAGAGGTGAGTATGTGATTTTTTTTTTATTGCAGCAACAGCATATGGGGAAAATGTCTGTATAGAGCATCATATGGGGCCATTATCAGCATTTGTGGAGCATTATACAGGGCAAATGTCTGTACAGAGCATCTTATGGGGCCATAATCAGCATTTGTGGATCATTATATGTGGCAAATGTCTGTATGGAGCTTCTTATGGGGCCACAATCAGCATTTGTGGAGCATTATATGGGGTAAATGTCTGTACGGAGCATCTTATGGGGCCACAATCAGCATTTGTGGAGCATTATATGGGGCAAATGTCTGTATGGAGCATCTTATGGGGCCATAATCAGCATTTGTGCAGCATTATATGGGGCAAATGTCTGTATGGAGCATCTTATGGGGCCATAATCAGCATTTGTGCAACATTATATGGGGCAAATGTCTGTATGGAGCATCTTATGGGGTCATAATCAACATTTGTGCAGCATTATATGGGGCATATTTTAATATGGAGCATCTTATGGGGCCCATCATGAACTGTATGGAGCATTATATGGGCTCCTGATTCAATATGGATATTCAAAAACACTTAACCTACTGATGTCTCAATTAATTTTACTTTTATTGGTATCTATTTTTATTTTTGACATTTACCAGTAGCTGCTGCATTTTCCACCCTAGGCTTATACTCGAGTCATTAAGTTTTCCCATTTTTTTGTGGCAAAATTAAGGGTCTTGGCTTATACTCAGGTCGGCACATACTCAGTAGAAATTTCACAACAAATTTTGGGGACCATTTTCTCCTGTTACTCTTTTGAAAATAAAGAAATTTGGGTCTAAAGTAAAATTATTGTGAAAAAAAATTAAATGATCATTTTTTCTCTCCACATTGCAGCATTTCATGTGAAGCACCTGAAGGGTTAATAAACTTCTTGAATGTGGTTTTGAGCACCTTGAAGGATGCAGTTTTTAGAATGGTGTCAATTTCCTTAAAAGTCACTTCAAATGTGATGTAGTCCCTAAAAAATGGTTTTGTAAATTATGCTTGAAAAGTTCAAAATCACTGGTCAACTTTTAACCCTTCTAACTTTCTATTAAAAACATTATGTTTCAAAAAATTGTGCTAATGTAAAATAGACATGTGGAAAATGTTATTTATTAAGTATTTTGGGCGATATAATTCTCTGGTTTAAGGGCATACAAACTAAAAGTTTGAAAATTACAAAATTTTCACCAAATTTCCGATTTTTTCACAAATAAATGCAAGTCATATCGAACAAATTTTACCACTATCATGAGTACAGTATGTCACAAGAAAAGAATCTCAGAATCAGTGGGATCCGTTGAAGCCTTTCAGAGTTATTACCACATAAGGTGACGCTGGACAGGATTGTAAAATTTGGCCTGGTGTTGCAGCCTATGTGGCCTTTCAGAAAAGCTTTGTATATCCTGACAGACCATGTGACACTTAGGGTATGTTCCCACGGTCAGTAAACGCTGCGGGTTGGACGCTGCGTACATCCGCAATTGCCAGATGTTACAGCATAGTGGAGGGGATATCAGGAAATCCCATCTTCACTATGCGTGCATGGACGCCTCCGGCTTCCCTGCGAAGACGGACATGTGGAGCGTCTTTCCAGACCGCAGCATGTCTATTTAACTTGCGGAGATGCTCAGTCTCCGCAAGATAAATATCACAGTCCAATGTATAGGACACGGTGATTCCAAACAGTTCAATGAACACATGCGGAATCGCCTGCGTACAAAAGCTGGCAGCGCTTTGGACGGAGCGGACATATGCTGCATCCAAAGCGCTGCCGGTTACTGACCATGGGAATATACCCTTAGATTTCACACAGGAGGACTTTCACTGAGCATATGACTTATGAAGGTAATTGCTTGCATCAGAAATTTGTTGGGGCTTCTTCGCCAAAGGGTTGAATACATATGCACATGCCAAATTTTAGTTATTTGGTCCCATAAATATAATTGATGCCTATATTTTTCTCACTTCACTTCACCAACTTAGACTATTTAGTGCTGATGCATCACACGCAAATCAAATTACAAAAATATTTAAACACAGATTGTAATATGACAAAATGAGTAAAAAGCCAAGTAGGGTGAATACATTCACAAGCCACTGTATGCAGTGTGACCTCTGCTCACGGGCTTTTTACATATAAAGGTGTGTAGAAAATACTGAGAAGTTATAATTGAGGAAAAGCATCCAACAAAAATTGATTTGAGGACGTAAACAACTCTGAGAAGATTACAAATCGTTCCGATCAACAGCTGAAGCAAAGTCATGTAAGTTGGCTAGTGTCCAACTAATGTGTCTGAACGCACACGCCCTTCCTTAGCAAGGATGGGCTATAACACCAGTTCCATTGAGATTGATGTCTAAGGGAAATAGAAAAAACTAAACGTCATAGGGCAAAGGAGCTATCCTGTCAGGATGGGCCAATATTTCTGATGAACTATTTCTTCTCTTAATGGAATCTATGACGCAATGAATTGCTGAGGTTCTGAAGACCAAAGAAGACCCTATGTGCTACTAGATGGACGTCTCTGATAATGTGGCCATTCAGTGTATGTTTTATACCTGGTGGAGATGTCAGGATAAAGCTGCTCATAAACATTAGATGTTGTCTGGATCTTCTCACAATTTTCTAGTTATGGAGACTAAGGCTTAGAACTAGGAGCCAACAAGTTGGATTTATATCGAAGCCCTGCAGATATGTGATAACTACTGCTGTTATTTTTGGTCATCATATTAAGTTTTCATCTGTCTGTGACTTTTCCAATATTTGTTTCAGGGTAAAGATCTGACCCATATTAATACTACAGAGACATATGTGAAGGGTGATGAGCGGTGTAAAGAGGAGATTCCTACAGATAACCGCACAGGTGAGTAGTGACCACTAAATGCAGAGAAGTCACACGTTCTACTCTGTTATTATTTGTAGAATTAGATGTTTAATTTGTTACCATAAATTCACACAATATCTTTTGATGTGAATAAATAATATTAATATAGATACTACTTTTAAAAATGTAACCCTTAAATAAAAGAGTTTTTTTCCACCATTTTGTCGGTAATAGGGAGATGTTTGTATTCACAGTCCTGTGTAACGCTGTGCTCAGTGGATGTCTCTAACTATAGTTCAGATGCTTGATAGTGTCAGGGAACCCAGTTAGGGAAAACAGAAACATTACCAGTCTGCATTACCGGACTGCACTGTTATGTATAAGAGATAGCCGCCAATCACTATACACAGAGCAGTGACTGAACTGTAGGGGCGCCGGCGCCACCCTATGACTTGAACCTGAATACTGGCAGTGGGAATAAAGTTAACTTTATCCCCGGAGTGTTCGGCTATGTGCAGGCACCGGCCAGCATAGTAACACTATTAACCTGTAACTAAGCACACATCTGAAGCTTAACAGCGTTTTCTGATGGCAGGTTCCCTTTAAGTGACAGTCGAGCCTGCACTGCCCTCAGCTGTTTAATCCCCTAAATGCCATGATCGATATCAATCATAGCATTTGGGAGGCAAGTAGAGGGAGATTGCTTCCTTTCTCACGCAATAGGTAACACCGGAACATCAATGCGTTGCTGCTGATCATTGTCATGGCAACCCGAGGTCGTCATGAAGACCTTCGGGTCTGCTAGCTATGTGTAACGAATGGAAACGGAGGCACAGATGTAGAAGTTCACATTCGTATTTATTAAGGTTTGATGTGGAACCACTAGACCACAGTCCGGGGGGCTCCGAAGGGGGCGTTACTGCGTGAGCCCCAGACACCCGTAGTAAGTCCCCTCGAACAGGGACAGAATGGAATGCCTGGAGGACACGGGTGCTACCTTCAGTTAGACCCCGTACTCGTGTCGGCTGTCCCAGCGGAACAGACGGGCCAGCAAGGTTAGCGGGTATTGCAGAGTTGACTGGAGGATACCAGGTGTAGAAGCTGGTGCCGGTGGTACTGGCGTGGTCCGGAAGTGAGGCTGGCGGACTGGCAGGACTAGACGGGTCCAGAGTAGATACTGCGTATGCAGTCCAGATTAACCGGGTAACTGGTAGCAGAGGATCTGTGGAAACAGACAGAATAAGCGGAGTTCCTTGCAGATATTTCAGAAACAGAAGCGCAGAATAACAGGAACCGGAAGTTAGCAACAGTAGACACTTGTTGCTCCGGCGCCCTCCCTATGGTGGAAGGGCTAAAAATAATAGACAAACACACGCCATTGGTTAGAGGCAACATTTGAAAAATGCACACTGTCTCTTTAAGAGACCGGGAGCAGGCGCGGCGTGCGTCCTAAGAACCCTTCCAGGGAACCTGCTGGCTGCACGCCAGGAAGCAGGAGGGGAAGGAGAGATGGGGGCTGCATCCAGGCAGCGTGAAGCCGGCATAGAGCGAGAGTCCTGACAGAGACCCCCTGGAGGTACAGTAAACAGACCGGGTGTAACACTATGGTGGGCTGTTTAGATCATGCACTCCGTATGGTCTAAAGGTACCATCACACATAGCGATATTGTTAACGATATCGTTGCTTTTTGTGACGTAGCAACGATATCGTTAACGAAATCGTTGTGTGACAGCGACCAACGATCAGGCCCCTGCTGGGAGATCGTTGGTCGCTGGGGAAAGATCAGAACTTTATTTTGTCGCTGATCTCCCACTGACATCGCTGGATCGGCGCGTGTGACGCCGATCCAGCGATGTCTTCACTGGTAACCAGGGTAAATATCGGGTTACTAAGCGCAGGGCCGCGCTTAGTAACCCGATGTTTACCCTGGTTACCGTTGTAAAAGTAAAAAAACAAACACTACATACTTACATTCACGGTGTCTGGTCATGTCCCTCGCCTTCAGCTTCCCGCACTGACTGAGCGCCGGCCGGCCGTAAAGCACGCTGTGCAGCGGTGACGTCACCGCTGTGCTTTCCGGTCAGTGCGGGAAGCTGAAGGCGAGGGACATGACCAGACACCGGGAATGTAAGTATGTAGTGTTTGTTTTTTTACTTTTACAACGGTAACCAGGGTAAACATCAGGTTACTAAGCGCGGCCCTGCGCGCTTCGGGATCGTTGGTCGCTGGAGAGCTGTCTGTGTGACAGCTCTCCAGCGACCAAACAGCGACGCTGCAGTGATCGACATCGTTGTCGGTATCGCCAGGGCCGTATTTGCCACTAGGCACTTGAGGGCACGTGCCTAGGGCGGCGGGATGCGGGGGGGCGCCCTTGAGCTAGGTTTTTTCCTTTTTTATTTTTTTTTTATTTTATAAAACTCCGGGGTCAAGTTTCCGCCCCCCCTCCTCCCTCCCCCCTTCCCGCCCCCCCCTCCTCCCTCCTTCCCGCCCCCCTCCCTCCCTCCCTGAAGACGTAATACTCACCTTCCTCCAGCGGTGGCTGCAACTGCGTCTCAGCGCCGTCCTGTCTTCAGCGGTCACATGGTACCGATCATTAAGGGTGATGAATATGCGCATATTCATCACCCTTAATTAGCGCTACCATGTGACCGCTGAAGACAGGAAGGAAGACGCTGAGATGCCAGGAAGTTCTGTGCTGCGCGCCGGTGAGAGGTAAGTATGACAGGGAAAAAAGTGGGGTGCCGTGCACACAGGGGAGGAGGATGGGGAGCCATGCATACAGGGGAGAAGGATGGGGAGCCGTGCATACAGGGGAGAAGGATGGGGAGTCGTGCATACAGGGGAGAATGATGGGGAGCCGTGCACACAGGGGAGAAGGATGGGGAGCCGTGCATACAGGGGAGGATGGGGAGTCGTGCATACAGGGGAGAAGGATGGGGAGCCGTGCACACAGGGGAGAAGGATGGGGAGCCATGTACACAGGGGAGAAGGATGGGGAGCCGTGCACACAGGGGAGAAGGTTGGGGAGCCGTGCACACAGGGGAGAAGGATGGGGAGCCGTGCACACAGGGGAGAAGGATGGGGAGCCGTGCACACAGGGGAGAAGGATGGGGAGCCGTGCACACAGGGGAGAAGGATGGGGAGCCATGTACACAGGGGAGGATGGGGAGCCATGCACACAGGGGAGAAGGATGGGGAGCCGTGCATACAGGGGAGAAGGATGGGGAGCCGTGCATACAGGGGAGGATGGGGAGTCGTGCATACAGGGGAGAAGGATGGGGAGCCGTGCACACAGGGGAGAAGGATGGGGAGCCATGTACACAGGGGAGAAGGATGGGGAGCCGTGCACACAGGGGAGAAGGTTGGGGAGCCGTGCACACAGGGGAGAAGGATGGGGAGCCGTGCACACAGGGGAGAAGGATGGGGAGCCATGTACACAGGGGAGAAGGATGGGGAGCCGTGCACACAGGGGAGAAGGATGGGGAGCCGTGCACACAGGGGAGAAGGATGGGGAGCCGTGCATACAGGGGAGAAGGATGGGGAGCCGTGCATACAGGGGAGAAGGATGGGGAGCCGTGCATACAGGGGAGAAGGATGGGGAGCCATGAACGCAGGGGAGAAGGATGGGGAGCCATGAACGCAGAGTGGGAGGATGGGGGAGCCATGAACGCAGAGTGGGAGGATGGGGGAGCCATGAACGCAGAGTGGGAGGATGGGGGAGCCATGAACGCAGGGGAGAAGGATGGGGGAGCCATGAACGCAGGGGAGAAGGATGGGGAGCCATGAACGCAGAGTGGGAGGATGGGGGAGCCATGCTTGCAGGGGAGAAGGATGGGGGAGCCATGAACGCAGGGTGGGAGGATGGGGGAGGCATGAACGCAGTGTGGGAGGATGGAGTATAAATATGGAGTATAAATACTGGGCCCTATAAGGGGGACACAGTGTGAGAGGACAGTGTGAAGAGGGGACTGGTATAGAAAGGAGAGGACAGTGTGAAGAGCATGTACCATAAGAGGGACAGTGTGGGGGTCATACTTTGTGCAGACAATATAGTGAGGGGCAATTTTTTATTTGGGAGCATTATAATGACACTTGTATCTTTAAGGGCGTCATGTGGAGACTTTCTGCAAAAGAGCGGCGAAGATGGAAGTCTGCAGAGACGGCTGTGGATGAGAAAACTCATCATGGGATCTGGACAAGATGAAGAAAAGGAGAACGGCTCCAGAGGCGACGTCATCTATCAGGTACCTGGATGTAAATGTTATTTGTGATGCTAACTCTCATGTTTTTATATATGTTAGGAGATTTAAAGGGACACTGTCACCTGAATTTGGAGGGAACAATTTTCAGCCATAGGGGTGGGGTTTTCGGGTGTTTGATTCACCCTTTCCATACCGGCTGGCTGCATGCTGGCTGCAATATTGGATTGAAGCTCATTCTCTGTCCTCCGTAGTACATACTGTACCTGCACAATCTGCAATCTTGCCTTGCGCAGGCGTGTACTATGGAGGACAGAGAATGAGCTTCAATCCAATATTGCAGCCAGCATGCAGCCAGCGGGTAAGGAAAGGGTGAATCAAACACCCGAAAGCCCCGCCCCTATGGCTGAAAATTGTTCCCTCCAAATTCAGGTGACAGAGTCCCTTTTAAAGGGGATGTCCAGGCTTGTGATGAGTCTGCAGTCATTCTTTGTGACTGCAGACTTCTGAATTCTCACAGTGCACACTGCACGCTGTCAGGATTCTCTCATGCTGGGGATTTACATTAATGCGATCACGTGCTGACTAGACATGCGTGACCTCCGTCAATGAAAATGAACTGAGCGAGGCCGGGCACATCTAGTCAGAATGTGGTCAGAAGTCTACAAATCACATACTTGTGCTGACATGACCGTCCACCGGCAAGGGAGAATCCTAAAAGTGCAGTGCATGCGTTGTGAGAATTCAGAAGCTGCGATGTCAGGATTCAGCTCTGCAAGTTCCAGTAGTCGTCACATGGACACGTCACTCATATGCGATTTTTCAGACTTAGGGTGTGTGTCCACGTTCAGGATTGCATCAGGATTTGGTCAGTATTTTACATCAGTATTTGTAGCCAAAACCAGGAGTGGGTGATAAATACAGAAGTGGAGCATATGGTTCTATTATAGTTTTCCTCTAATTGTTCCACTCCTGGTTTTGGCTACAAATACTGATGAAAAATCATGACCAAATCCTGATGCAATCCTGAACGTGGACACATACTCTTATGGTCCTGCGACATCGAGCTTCTCTTCTGCTTCTCTTAGTTTTTCACTGAACATTGAGAGCATTAGGGAGAGGAGCTCGTGGGCACATGACTGAGTGTGCAAATCACATATGTCCTTGGCGGAGGGGGGGCACCAAAATGAATTCTTTCCCCGGGTGCCAGAAACCCTAGATACACCTCTGCTGGTATGCTACTGCGAGCGGTGATTACCGGGTGCGGTGGAGGGTGGTCTGTGCACAGGCAGTGAGGCAGGGACTGAGGGTGTGCACAGAGAGGATGGAGACCCGGAGACTGCCCGTCCCAGTCTACGCCGTAGCCTAGAGCCCTCATTATCATAGGAATATGGCAGTTAATAAATTGCTTTTCTGAAGCTTTATAGTGTAGTTTTAGGTCAGGGAGGGTTGGATAGGGATGAGCTAGCAAGGTGCAGGGACAGGTAATGATGGCTACTTGCGAACATGTGCGGCAATTGCGGTTTTGCACTTACGATGATACATAAAACACTGCTAGTAGTGTTTTTTCTCATTGCTGCAAGTACCGCATTTGCCGGATGGCGGCAAAACCGCAAGAGCCGCACATGTCTGTAAGTCCCATAGGGAATGAATGAGGCCGAACGCAGTGTTGCCCTAAGTGATCCATTACGCGGCAGATGCGGAAAAACTGTCGGATCTGCTGCAAAAGGCGACTTTCACATCAGCGATTTTTGCCAAAGTCACTGCCGATAGTGTCATACTCACCAAAGGGGGAGGCAGCACTAAAAGTGCCTAGGGCAGCAGAAACTCTAAATACGGCCCTGGGTATCGCTGCAGTGTCGCTTAGTGTGACGGTACCTTAAGAGGCTTCTGTCAGTGTAACACTGACAGGTATAATGCATTGCAATACTAGCAATGCGTTATGGCAGCGATCAGAGAAATAAGTTAGTCTCATAGAGAGACTAAGTAAACAAGTTTTTAAAAAGTTTTAAAAGATTTGAAAAAAATGTAAAGGATATTATACCAAAAAATACGTAACTTGAAAGACCTGTAGTGAACAAAAATAAATAATATGGCAAAAAACTATGCTTTTTCATCATACCTCCATACAAAAAGTGGAATAAAAAGTCTAAAAGTCAAATGTAGAAAAAAAAAGAGTGGTATCGCTGACCATGTAATCTTGTCCAGCAAAAAAACAAGCCACCATACAGCTCCATCACTAGAAAAATAAAAAAATGTATAGTTCTCAGAATTAAACAATGCAAAAACAATTCCTAAATTGCTGGTTTTAGTTAATAATTAGTGATGAGCAAATATACTCATTACTCAAGATTTTGTCGAGCATGCTCCGGTGTCCTCCGAATATTTTTTAGCACTCGGAGATTTTGTTTTTCTTGCCGCAGATGAATGATGTACATCTGTCAGCCAGCATAAGTACATGTTGGGGTTGCCTTTCAACAGTTCTGTGAATCGCCTGAAGGTTAGAAAAGCTCACTATCCCCCTAAATGAATTCCTTAAGAGGTGTAGTTTCCAAAATGGGGTCACTTGTATGGGTTTCTGCTGTTTTGGCATGTTAGCGACTCTTCAAATTTGACTTGGCATCGGCAAACTATTCCAGCCAAAATTGCGCTCCAGAATTCAATTCGCACTTCCCTTTTGAAGCACCTAAACATTAGTTTTCCACCACATATAGGGTATCGGCGTACTCAGGAGAAATTGAATAATACATTTTGGGGTCTTCTGAAAAGTGAAAACTTGGGGCTAAAGCAACACTTCTGCTGGATTTTTTTTTTTTCATTTTCCCTGCTCAACATTTTAAAATTCTGTGAAGCACCTCAGGGGCTTTGCAAATGCAACATGGTATCCGCTATCGATCCCAGCAAATTTTGCATTCCAAAAGCCAAATGGTGCAACATCCCTTCCAAGCCCTGCCATGCATCTAAACAGTAGCATTCCACTACATATGAGGAGTGATGAGCGAGTATACTCGTTGCTCGTGTTTGCCCAAGCACGCTCAGGTGGTCTTGGAGTATTTGTTAGTGCTTGGAGATTTAGTTTTCGTTGCCTCAGCTGCATGATTTGCGACTGCTAGACAGCTTGAATACATGTGGGGATTCCCTAGCAACCAGGCAACCCCCACATGTATTCAGGCTGTCCAGCAGCCGCAAATCATGCAGCTGTGTCGAGAAAAACTAAATTTCCGAGCACTCACAAATACTCGGAGACCACTCGAGCATGCTCTGGCAAACCCGAGCAACGAGTATACTCGCTCACCACTACATATGAGGTGTCAGTGTACTCAATAGAAATTGCTCAAATAGTTGTATGGTCCATTTTCTCCTGTTACCCTTGTGAAAATGAAAAATTTGGGAGTAAAGCAATGTCTTTGCAGAAAAAAAATGTTTTTCATTTTTACTGCTCAATGTTATAAATATCTTTGAAGCATCTATGGGTTCATGGTGCTCATCACACCTCGAAATATGTTCCTTGAGGGGTGTAGTTTCCAAAATGGGGTCACTTGTGGGGTTTTCTGTTGTTTTGGCATACATAAAAAGCATGGACTCTTTGGAAAAAAAACTTGTATTCTGTGCCATAAAAGCCTGTAGCTCTGTGCCATATAAACCTTGTACTCTGGCAAATAAAATCCTATTGCTTTGTTGCATAAAAACCTTGTTCTCTGTAACAAAAAATCATATTGTTCTGTGCCATATAAAACTTGTTATTTTGTGGCAAAAAAAATCATATTGTTATGTGCCGTATAAAACTAGTACTCTGGTGAAAAATCCTATATGGCTCTGAGCCATATAAACCTCGTACACTGAGGAATAAGATCCTATTACTCTGTGCCATATAAACCTCGTTCTCTGAGGAAAAAGGTCCTTTTACTCTGTGCCATATAAACCTCGTACTCTGAGGAAAAAGGTCCTATTGCTCTGTGCCATATAAACCTCGCACTCTGAGGCAAAAAATCCTATTGCTCTGTGCCATATAAACCTCGTACTTTGAGGAAAAAGGTCCTATTACTCTGTGCCATATAAACCTCGTTCTCTGAGGAAAAAGGTCCTATTACTCTGTGCCATATAAACCTCGTTCTCTGAGGAAAAAGGTCCTATATCTCTGAGCCATATAAAACTCATACACTGAGGAAAAAGTGTTATGATCCGGTGACCTTGGAGCCGCATGAATAACTTTCACTGGAGTAGGTGGTAACTGTACTGACCGCAAATCCAGATATAACACCGCAACTAGAAGTAGCCGTGGGGTGTGCCTAACAAACCCTAGACACCTCGTCACAGCCGGAGGACTAAATACCCCTATAGGTGGAAATAGGAATACTATCTTGCCTCAGAGCAGAACCCCAAAGAATAGGCAGCCCCCCACGAATATTGACTGTGAGTAGGAGAGGAAAGACACACACAGGCAGAAAACAGAATTTAGCAAAAGAGGCCACTCTAGCTAAAATAGGAAAGGATAGGACAGAATACTGTGCGGTCAGTATAAAAACCCTTCCAAAAATATCCACAGCAGATTATACAAAAAATTCCTCCATCTAACTAAAGACGTGGAACGTATATCTGCAACTCCAGAGAATCCTACACACAGAGCAGAAATACAGTCAAAAATCCAGCACACAGCATGTGTGCCAAAGAAAAAAAAAAACAGACACTTATCTTTGCTGAATTGGCAGCTAAGCAGGAGAAACCAGACAGAGGTCCAACACCTCCCAATAACCATTGACAACTGACAAGGACTAATGAATCCTGCAAACCTAAATACCCCAGTCAGAATTGCAATCAGCAGATACACCTGACCAGGACTGCCGCCCAGGGACAACTGCATTACCACCTACAACCACCGGAGGGAGCCCAAAAGCAGAATTCACAACAGTACCCTCCCCTTGAGGAGGGGTCACCGAACCCTCACCAGAGCCCCCAGGCCGATCAGGACGAGCCAGATGAAAGGCACGAACCAAATAAGCGGCATGGACATCAGAGGCAAAAACCCAAGAATTATCCTCCTGGCCATAACCCTTCCATTTGACAAGGTACTGAAGCCTCCGCCTCGAAAAACGGGAATCCAAAATCTTCTCAACAACATATTCCAACTCCCCATCAACCAACACAGGGGCCGGAGGATCAACAGAGGTTGGAACCAACAGGATCCCTCTGAGACAAAACGGCCCCTGCCCCAATCTCAGAAGCGTCAACCTCAACCTGAAACGGAAGAGAAACATCCGGTTGGCGCAACACCGGAGCAGAAGTAAATCGACTTCTTCGTCAAATCGGTCAAGGGTTTAACCACGCTGGAAAAATTAGCAATGAAACGGCGATAAAAATTTGCAAAACCCAAAAATTTCTGAAGGCTCTTCACGGATGTGGGCTGAATCCCATCATGAATGGCCTGAACCTTAACCGGATCCATCTCTATAGACGAGGGAGAAAAAATGAAGCCCAAAAAAGAAACCTTCTGCACCCCAAAGAGACACTTAGACCCTTTCACAAACAGGGCATTGTCACGAAGGATCTGAAATACCATCCTGACCTGTTCCACATGAGACTCCCAATCATCGGAAAAAATCAAAATATCGTCCAAATATACAATCAAGAACTTATCAATATAAGTCCGGAAGATATCATGCATGAAGGACTGAAAAACAGATGGAGCATTAGTGAGCCCGAATGGCATCACAAGGTATTCAAAATGGCCTTCGGGCGTGTTAAACGCAGTTTTCCATTCATCACCCTGCTTAATACGAACAAGATTATATGCCCCCTGAAGGTCAATCTTCGTAAACCAACTTGCTCCCTTAATCCTAGCAAATAAATCGGTAAGCAAAGGTAAAGGGTATTGAAACTTGACCGTGATCTTATTCAAGAGGCGATAATCAATACAGGGTCTCAAGGAGCCATCTTTTTTAGCAACAAAAAAGAATCCCGCTCCCAACTTTGAAGAAGATGGCCGAATATGCCCTTTCTCCAAAGACTCCTTAATATAGCTCCGCATGGCGGTATGTTCAGGCACAGACAGGTTGAAAAGTCGACCCTTAGGAAACTTACAGCCTGGAATCAAATCGCACAATCGCAGTCCCTGTGCGGTGGAAGGAAGCTGGACTTGGGCTCCTCGAATACATCCTGAAAATCAGACAAAAACTCTGGAATTTCAGAAGAGGAAGAAGAGGAAATTGACATCAAAGGAACATCATTATGAACCCCCTGACAACCCCAACTAGTCACAGACATAGACTTCCAATCCAACACAGGATTATGTACCTGCAACCACGGAAAACCCAGCACGATAGCATCATGCAAATTATGCAACACCAGAAATCGACAATCTTCCTGATGGGCTGGCGCCATGCGCATGGTCACCTGTGTCCAAAACTGGGGCTTATTTTTAGCCAAGGGTGTAGCATCAATGCCCCTTAAAGGAATAGGGTTCTGCAAAGGCTGCAAGGGAAAACCACAACGCCTGGCAAACTCAAAGTCCATTAAGTTCAAGGCGGCGCCTGAATCCACAAACGCCATGACAGAAAATGATGACAATGAGCAGATCAAGGACACAGATAACAGAAATTTAGGTTGTACAGTGCTGATGGTAAATGAACTAGCGATTCTCTTTGTCCGCTTAGGGCAGACTGAAATGACATGAGAAGCGTCGCCACAATAATAACACAAATTATTCTGACGTCTGAATCCTTGTCGTTCCGTTCTAGACAGAATCCTATCACACGGCATTGGCTCAGGAATCTGCTCTGAGGACAACGCCACAGCGCGCACAGTTCTGCGCTCCCGCAAGCGCTGGTCAATCTGAATGGCCAGAGACATAGAATCACTCAGACCGGAAGGCGTGGGAAACCCCACCATAACATCTTTAACGGATTCAGAAAGACCTTTTCTGAAAATTGCCGCCAAAGTATCATTATTCCATTTAGTCAACACAGACCATTTTCTGAATTTCTGACAATACAATTCTGCTGCCTCTGACCCTGAGACAGGGCCAACAAGGTCTTCTCAGCTTGATCCACAGAATTAGGTTCATCATATAATAATCCTAAAGCCTGAAAAAAGGAGTCTACATTAAGCAAAGCCAGATTCCAGAGAAAACGCCCAATCCTGCGTATCGCCACGCAGCAGGGAGATTACGATTTTAACCTGCTGAATGGAATCACCGGAGGATCGAGGTCTCAGAGCAAAAAACAGTTAACAGTTGTTTTTAGAACTCAAAAATTTGGACCTGTCACCAAAAATCAAATCAGGAGTAGGAATCTTCGGTTCTAAAACAGGAGTCTGAACAATATAATCAGAAATACTCTGTACCCTAGCAGCAAGCTGGTCTACATGAGAAGCTAATTCCTGAACATTCATGCTAGCACAAGACTCTTCAGCCACCCAGAGATAAAGAGGGAAGAGAAGGCAAAGCAGACTATAGAAAAAAAATGGCTCAACACCTTTCTTCCCTTCTTCTGAGTTGCATTTAACTCATTATGGGCCAGTTGTACTGTTATGATCCGGTGACCTTGAAGCCGCATGAATAACTTTCACTGGAGTAGGTGGTAACTGTACTGACCGCAAATCCAGATCTAACACCGCAACTAGAAGTAGCCATGGGGTGTGCCTAACGAACCCTAGACACCTCGTCACAGCCGGAGGACTAAATACCCCTGTAGGTGGAAATAGGAATACTATCTTGCCTCAGAGCAGAACCCCAAAGAGTAGGCAGCCCCCCACGAATATTGATTGTGAGTAGGAGAGGAAAGACACACACAGGCAGAAAACAGGATTTAGCAAAAGAGGCCACTCTAGCTAAAATAGGAAAGGATAGGACAGAATACTGTGCGGTCAGTATAAAAACCCTTCCAAAAATATCCATAGCAGATTGTACAAAAAATTCCTCCATCTAACTAAAGACGTGGAACGTATATCTGCAACTCCAGAGAATCCTACACACAGAGCAGAAATACAGTCAAAAATCCAGCACACAGCATGTGTGCCAAAGAAAAAAAAACAGACACTTATCTTTGCTGAATTGGCAGCTAAGAAGGAGAAACCAGACAGAGGTCCAACACCTCCCAATAACCATTGACAACTGGCAAGGACTAATGAATCCTGCAAACCTAAATACCCCAGTCAGAATTGCAATCAGCAGATACACCTGACCAGGACTGCCGCCCAGGGACAACTGCATTACCACCTACAACCACCGGAGGGAGCCCAAAAGCAGAATTCACAACAAAAAAGGTCCTATTACTCTCAGCCATATAAACCTCGTTCTCTGAGGAAAAAGGTCCTGTTGCTCTGTGCCATATAAACCTTATATTCCTCAAAAAAAATCCTATTGCTTGCATGAAAACCTTTTGCTCTGTGACATGTAAAACTTGTAATCTGGCAAAAAATCCTATTATTCTGTGCATTATAAAACTTGTAGTCTGACAGAAAATCATATTTCTCTGTGCCATATAACATTGTGGCAAAAAATCATTACTGTTTCATAAAAAGCATAGACTCTTTGGGGAAAAAAAACTTACTCTGTGCCATAAAAAGATTGTACTCCAGCAATAAATCCTATTCTTCTGTTGAATAAAAACCTTTTTCTCTGAGGCAACAAGTCCTATTGCTGTGAGCCATATAAACATTGTACTCTGGCAAAAACCCTGTTGCACTGTGCATTAAAATCTTGATCTCTGTGGCCAAAAATCCTATTGCTCTGTGCCATGTAAAAGTTGAGGAAAAAGATTCTATTGTTCCGTGTCATATAAAGCTTGTACTCTGAGGGAAATGATCCTATTGTTCTGTGCCATATCAAATTTGTACTACGGCAAAAAAATTCTTATATTTTTAACGGCGCCGAGAGATAAGTGTATAGTAACTTTTGGGTTTTCATTGGCTGTAAGCCATAATCATCAACATTAAGAATAATAATAACTCGAAATAGATCAAAAGTAGAGCTTTGTGGGCAAAGGCATCAACATAGAGTTTACAGGAGAAAAAAAGAGGCATTCAAAGAAAAGAACACGGTCCCTACAGTCAAACATGGCGGAGGTTCGCTGATGTTTTGGGGTTGCTTTACTGCCTCTGGCTCTGGACTGCTTGACCTTGTGCATTGCATTATGAAGTCTGAAGACTACCAACAAATTTTGCAACATAATGTAAGGCCCAGTGTGAGAAAGCTGGGTCTCCCTCAGAGGTCATGAGTCTTCCAGCAGGACAATGACCCAAAACACACTTCAAAAAGCACTAGAAAATGGTTTGAGAGAAAGCACTGGTGACTTCTAAGGTGGCCAGCAATGAGCCCAGACCTGAATCCCATAGAACACCTGTGGAGAGATCTAAAAATGGCAGTTTGGAGAACGCACCCTTCAAATATCAGGGACGTGGAGCAGTTTTCCAAAGAAGAATGGTCTAAAATTCCAGCAGAGCATTGTAAGAAACTCATTGATGGTTACCGGAAGCAGTTGGTCGCAGTTATTTTGGCTAGAGGTTGTGCAACCAAGTATTAGGCTGAGGGTGCCAATACTTTTGTCTGGCCCATTTTTGGAGTTTTGTGTGAAATGATCAGTGTTTTGCTTTTTGCTTCATTCTGCTTTGTGTTTTTTTTTTATTTAAGACAAATTAAATGAAGATAATAATACCAAAGAATTTGTGATTGCAATCATTTTCAGGAAGAAACTGAGTATTATCTGTCAGAATTGCAGGGGTGTCAATACTTTTGGCCACAATTATTTATATATATATATATATATATATATATATATATATATATATATATATATACACACAATTATTACTAAAAGTAAAGGTGAAAAACAGATACAGTAAACATGGACATGTTTTCGATCCCTATACATCATGTACAATACAGTGAGCGCATTATTTCATTATTTATGCGGATTGGTGAATGGAGTGAATAAAAATGGTGAAATTATTTTTAACAAATAGGTCTTTAAAACGGTAAAAAACATTCAGAACTTTGCTTTCCATTTCAAAAATGGACCAATGATGGGACCCAGTTACACCCCATAATAATGAAAGGGGCTTCCATTTACATAATTTGGTTAATATTTTTTGGACATTAAGGCTATGTGCACACGTACAGGTTTTTCGCGTTTTTTTCACGCTATAAAAACTCATTAAAAACGCATACATTATGCATTCTATCATTTAGAATGCATTCTGCATGTTTTGTGCACATGGATGCGTAAATTTCTGCAAGAAAACCTGACGTGTGCACATACCCTAAAGGTAATCTGTCACCAGGTTTATACGATGCAATTTGATGATATTGGAGCAGAGATCCTGATACAGCAAAGTGTTAGGGTACCGTCACACAGTGCAATTTTCATCGCTACGACGGCACGATTCGTGACGTTCGAGCGATATAGTTACGATATCGCAGTGTCTGACACGCTCCTGCGATCAGGGACCCCGCTGAGAATCGTACGTCGTAGCAGATCGTTTGAAACTTTCTTTCGTCGTCTAGTGTCCCGCTGTGGCGGCATGATCGCATGGTGTAACATATATCGTATACGATGTGCGCATAGTAACCAACGGCTTCTACATCGCACATACGTCATGAAATTATCGCTCCAGCGTCGTAGATTGCAAAGTGTGACAGCAGTCTACGACGCTGGAGCGATATTGTTACGATGCTGGAGCGTCACGGATCGTACCGTTGTAGCGATGAAAATTGCACTGTGTGACGGTACCCTTACTTACTGGGCTGTATTTTGCTGTTTCAATACAATCAGTGTTTTATCAGTAGGAGATTGTTACTACAGGACAACTGGCCTCATGGGTTCAGCCAGACATCATTTTCTTTACTTCACAGAAATTCACAGTTGGTGAGGGAGGGGTAGGAAGATGAATAGATATTATATCTGTCTGGTAGTGTGTGGAGGAGTTATGCTTAACAACTTTAGAAAGTGGAGAAATGAGGGCTGAGCTTTTGCCCTGCTATTGCATGTGATAAGCGCTGGGGAAATGACTTTGGAGCAAAAAATCGAAACTATGGAAGAGGTAAAAAAAAAGCTCACTGCAAAAATAAAAAGCCAAAACTCCAGATAATTCCAACTTTATTAACTACAGAAAATGGTTACCATTTCTTTGTACACAGAGGTGTTTATAGCCTTCAAATTGGTGATCTATGAAAAAAACAGGTACTAAAAATAGTTGCTGGCAGAGGACCATTACAGAAAAAAAGAAAGTATAACGGACTTCTCCTTTATTATATGATCTTCTTGCAACCATTAAAATATACAAAACCCTATACTTGTTCCAAAACCACAGCATATTTGTACACGACTATACGGCTCCTCCCATGTACTCTATTCTGTGTGAAATGGCATGTAACTGTCAGGGAGGGTATGACACAGACACCAACTAATAGCATTAACTTACAAGCCTCTTTACAACACTCCACTGAACATGTTGCTAGTAAACTAATCTATGTAGAAGGCGGCTTCAACAGTCATGAAGGATTGAAGCACACAACTTAGTGGCTATAATAATTATGTATTACTCTCTTTTTGTTTTCCAGTTTTAGTCAGGTGATAATTGAATTACAAGTTATATGGAAATGTTATAAAAAATTTAGTAATATAACTATTAAGATTTTTTCACAGCAGTGTGACTAAAATATAACAAAATCAGTTTTATCTTTGGCAGATGACTGTACCCGGAGCTCAGATGTACATCTGATATTTTCAGAGTCCACAGGAGAAAATGGTATCGCATCAAATACAAGTGAAGAGCATGGCATTATCCCAATTATACCAGCCGTTCTCAGAAGAAACCTATTACTTGATTCTTTTCAACAGGTCTTTTCTTCTGCTTCTTCAAAGATTTATACGCAGAATAAAAGTCACCTAAAGAATGTTGAACAACAAATAGATCGCATACGGGAGAAACGATTTTTGTGTGCAGAATGTGGAGAATTGTTTTCAAAGAAATTATATCTTGTTACACATCAAAGAATTCACACTGGGGAGAAGCCATTTTCATGTTCCGAATGTGGGAGATGTTTTACTCGCAAAACAAATCTGGTTATACATCAGAGGATTCACACAGGAGTGAAGCCATATTCATGTTCGGAATGCAGGAAAAGTTATAGCGAGAAATCCAAACTTGTTACACATCAGAAGATTCACACTGGAGAAAAGCTATTTTCATGTCCAGAATGTGGGAAAAGTTTTAATCGGAAAACAAATCTTGTTAGACATAAGAAAACTCACACAGGGGAGAAGCCATTTTCTTGTTCAGAATGTGATAAATGTTTTCCAGATAAATCACATTTTGTTATACATCAGAGAAGTCACACATCGGAGAAGCCATTTTCATGTTCAGAATGTGGGAAATGCTTTAATTGTAAATCATATCTTGTTTCACATCAGAAAATTCACACAGGGGAGAGACCTTTTTCATGTTCAAAGTGTGGAAAATGTTTTATTGAGAAATCAGATTTTATTAGACATCAACAAACCCACACAGGGGAGAAGCCACATTCATGTTCAGAATGTGGGAAATGTTTTAATCGGAAAACAAATCTTGTTATACATCAGAGACTTCACACAGGTGTCAAGCCATATTCATGTTCAGAATGTGGGAAAAGTTATATCGAGAAATCCAAACTTATTACACATCAAAGAATTCACACTGGGGAAAAGCCATTTTTATGTTCGGAATGTGGGAAATACTTTATTTGGAAATCAAGTCTTGTTAAACATCAGAGAGTTCACACAGAGAAGTAGCATTTTTTTTCTTCAAATCATTTTATTGACAATATATAAAAAAATACAAGTTTTTTTCAAGTAACAACAAACGTCTAGAAGAGAAAAGAAAAACAATTTAGAGCACTGGATGATTACTTTAAAATGTATACATTTACCAATGAATATTTGATATTGAAACGCAATTATCTCAAATATACATGTGAAGTATGTATGTGAACTCTTTAAAATTTATATAGCATATCTGCAGCTTAAATAGGTTAAACACAAAATTTCCCTAGATAATGGAATAGGTAAAGGGTCACATAACTCTAACCACAATGTCAATACGAACACCCAGAGCAGACTGATTAGAGCACAAAGGGGACAAAGTGCGTTTTAGACCAAATATATACATTTTATTAGAAAAAAAAATAAATATTTTTAAAAACACTGCAGAGCATCACTAACTAAGGGGGCACACAAAGGGGGTCCATATAATAAAGTTCCGTCTAGAATAACATATGTAACAATATTATGACAGCACAGGAAAGCAAGTTATATTGCAAAAAAATAAATAAAAATCTGCTTAAATGCATAGGTGAATCAAGTCAGCCACCCCGTTATCCTACTTGAGGGGAATTATCCTTTTTTTGGAAGGCTTGGGTATAAGAACTAATTTATTCAATAAGATGGCTTATTAGTTAGACAATGTGGAGGGCTTCATAGCAAATGTCCAAACTGAGTACAACCCCTCTCTAAAAAAAAAAAAAATTGTCATGATGTGTAATCGCAGAATAACATGCCTCCCTACTTATGAAGACAGGAAGAGGAAAATAGATTGCAACCTGCATGCAAAAATGGTGCCCATAGTTAAACCCCTTAAAGTCTACACTCACTGCAATTCCCCTTTCATGGTGCCCATATACTATGATGCCTCACAATGTTACACCCAATTAGACTCTTCCAAAGATGTCCGTAACACAGTGACATCCTCACAGTGAATTCCCACACTTTTTGCCCCTACAGAATTCTCCATATCAACAATATGATGCTCACAATGGTCCAGTATTATCGCCCTATAATACAGTATCAGGTCACCACAGTTTTCCTTATAGAGTATGAATCTTCAACATATTACCGCAATACAGTATGAGACAGTCACTATGCCCCCAAAACTATATGATGCCCCAACAGTGTTCCATAAGAGTATGGTTTCTCACCTCCCAACGCAAAACCGTGCATTGTCATAATAAAAGAAACCTCACGTAGCCCCATTCACATGATATGATATTTAAGTCTGAGCTGTGTGGGGACTGAGGTTCCCCTCACCTGGCATAATCTAGAGCAGTATTCCCCAAGTTCGGTCCTCAAGAGCCACCAACAGGTCATGTTTTCAGGGTTTCCTTAGTATTGCCCAGGTGAAAATTCCATCCCTAGGTAAGCAACAATTCCATCACCTGGTAAATACAAAAGAAATCCTGAAAACATGACCTGTTGGTGGCTCTTGAGGACTGGAGTTGGGGAACATAGATCTAGAGACATTATTGCACTTGCTGGTGTGGAACTCAGACACACATGATGAATGGTGGCTCAATTAGCTGAGGGCTCCCTACTCCACCAGCATAGACAACTCTATATTTGTCCCGAGGATGTCGAAACTGTTGAAATTGGAATTGCTGTCAGGAGGCAGGACTGTTCAGCTCCAGGTTCTAAAAGGACATAGGCTCCACAGCGGTCTCTACTGGATAAGAATTCAGAGTAAAATTATTTTCTTGGGAACTGTCCCGATTACGTTTAACCTCTTTTCCAATGGAGTCCATTTTAATTTTTTATGTTTTCGTTTTTTCTTCCCTTCTTCCCAGAGCTCTAACTCTTTTGTTTTATTCTCCACATAGTCATATGATGGCTTGTTTTTTTGCTGAATGAGTTGTACTTTTTTGAATGACAGCATTCATTTTACACAAAGTGTACTGGAAAATGGAAAGCAAAAATCCAACTGGGGAGAACTTGTGAAAAAAATACAATTTTGACACAGATTTTTGGGAATTGTTTTTATGGTGTTAACACTTTTTGTCAAAATTACCTCGCAGTGTAATTCTGCTCATCTGTATGATTATGGAGATACCAAACTTGTACAATTTTTTATCATCTTAGTGTTTTTAATGTTTTACTATTTTTAAAAACACTTTTTTTTACTTTTCACTATACTTATTAGTCCCCTTAGGGGACTTGAAGTTGCAATCGTCTGATCGCTTTTGCTATATACAGTGATGCCACAGCATCGCTGCATATAGCAGAAAAGATGGCCTCCTTTGAAACCCAGCCAAAGGCAAAATTGGCCTCCATAATAACAAGCACCTGGGTCTTCAGCAGATCCCTGGCTGTCACAGCAACCCATCAGCGACATGCGATCATGTTACGGGTGTGCCGATGGGTGTATAGAATGATGTGCTCTCATGCCGGCGCATATTAAATGTTGTCAGAGTTTAACAGCAGCACTTAACAGGTTAAGAATCACGGGTGGAGCCCTGCTTTTTAGAGACATGTCCTGGTTGTAATCCACAGCCATCACCTTGATACAGGAAAGATATACAGTCATGGCCAAATGTATTGACACCCCTGCAATTCTGTCAAATAATACTCATTTTCTTCCTGAAAATGATTGCAAACACAAATTATTTGGTAGTATTATCTTCATTTAATTTGTCTTAAATGAAAAAGCACAAAAGAGAATGAAGCAAAAAGCAAAACATTGATCATTTCACACAAAAAATGGGCCAGACAAAAGTATTGGCACCCTCAGCCTAATACTTGGTTGCACAACCTTTAGCCAAAATAACTGCGACCAACTGCTTCCGGTCACCATCAATGAGTTTCTTACAATGCTCTGCTGGAATTTTAGACCATTCTTCTTTGGTAAACTGCTCCAGGTCCCTGATATTTGAAGGGTGCGTTCTCCAAACTGCCATTTTTAGATCTCTCCACAGGTGTTCTATGGGATTCAGGTCTGGGCTCATTGCTGGCCACCTTAGAAGTCTCCAGTGCTTTCTGTCAAACCATTTTCTAGTGCTTTTTGAAGTGTGTTTTGGGTCATTGTCCTGCTGGAAGACCCATGACCTCTGAGGGAGACCCAGCTTTCTCACACTGGGCCCTGCATTATGCTGAAACATTTGTTGGTAGTCTTCAGACTTCATAATGTCATGCACACGGTCAAGCAGTCCAGAGGCAGCAAAGCAACCCCAAAACATCAGGGAACCTCTGCCATGTTTGACTGTAGGGACCGTGTTCTTTTCTTTGAAAGCCTCTTTTTTTCTCCTGTAAACTCTATGTTGATGCCTTTGCCCGAAAAGCTCTACTTTTGTCTCATCTGACCAGAGAACATTCTTCCAAAACGTTTTAGGCTTTTTCAGGTAAGTTTTGGCAAACTCCAGCCTGGCGTTTTCTATGTCTCGGGGTAAGAAGTGGGGTCTTATTGGGTCTCCTACCATACAGTCCCTTTTCATTCAGATGCCGACGGATAGTACGGGTTGACTCTGTTGTACCCTCGGACTGCAGGGCAGCTTGAATTTGTTTGGATGTTAGTCGAGGTTCTTTATCCAACATCCACACAATCTCTTGTCAATTTTTCTTTTCCGTCCACATCTAGGGAGGTTAGCCACAGTGACATGGGCTGTAAACTTCTTGATGACACTGCGCACAGTAGACACAGGAACATTCAGGTCTTTAGAGATGGACCTGTAACCTTGAGGTTGCTCATGCTTCCTCACAATTTGGTTTCTCAAGTCCTCAGACAGTTCTTTGGTCTTCTTTCTTTTCTCCATGCTCAATGTGGTACACACAAGGACACAGGACAGAGGTTGAGTCAACTTTAATCCATGTCAACTGGCTGCAAGTGTGATTTAGTTATTGCCAACACCTGTTAGGTGCCACAGGTAAGTTACAGATGCTGTTAATTGCACAAATTAGAGAAGCATCACATGATTTTTCGAAGGGTGCCAATACTTTTGTCCACCCCCTTTTTTATGTTTGTTGTGAAATTATATCCAATTTGGCTTTAGGACAATTCTTTTTGTGTTTTTTTATTTAAGACAAATTAAATGAAGATAGTAATACCAAAGAATTTGTGTTTGCAATCATTTTCAGGAAGAAGCTGAGTATTATCTGACAGAATTGCAGGGGTGTGAATACTTTTGTCCATGACTGCATATCTTTGTACCGTGTTAGCCAGTAGATGGAAAAATATTTAGAATTGATAGTCCTCAGTGGCTGATACCTTTTAATTGGCTAACTGAAAAGATGGTAACAAATTGCAAGCTTTCGAGACTACTCAGGTCTCTTCATCAAGTATAGGCTAATACAAAATCTGAAGAACCACATATTTATACACAACACAGCACAGAAATAATGTCATAGACAAGACAGGTGACGTCAAGCAGCAGAACTACCATTATGTGAGTGATAAACAATTGTGTCCAAAATATTGGAACACTTCATAGATAAAGAGTGTGAATGTTTTATTGTCCTCCGATTGGGGTCCGGTTCTGTGTTGTGATGCCCCCACAAGGTTTGATGAGGAAATTCCTTAATTGATGCAGCCATCACCTGCCAGGTATGGGGTGGGCTCAACCTGTGAGCTGGCTCCATACGGTGAATGTCATGAAGGAGTTAAGTATTAACACTAAATTATCACTTCCTTTGCAGCAGCAGCAACCTGAGAGGGTGTAGGAAGTAAATCAATTAGAGAAGGACCAACTGTAGAGATTTCAAAATTGACTGCCAAATGAAATCTCTTCTGTAGATCCTTCAGAAGGTCTTTTAGAGTAGTATCATGAGAGGCCAAGAAACGTACAGTAATACTTGAGAATAAGCTTCAGAAGAGTTGTTTTGCTAGAGAATAAGAACGTAGATGAAAGTTGACTCAAATTTAGCTAAAAAGGTTTTCTTTAAGTGTTCATTTCTCTTTTTATTATACATTTGTACAACAGACAGTAGCATGTAAACATTTGGGCACTCTTGGTCAAAATTACTGCTTTTGAACAGTTAAGTAAGCTGAAGATGAAATGATCTCTAAAAGGGCTAACGTTAAAGATGATACATTTACTTTGCATTTTAGGCAAAAAAAAATTATATATTCATTTTTTACATTTTAAAAATTGCAAAAAGGAAAATAGGCTCATACAAAAGTTTGGGCTCCCTTGGAAATTTGTGTGATCACATAACTTTGAACAAAGGTTTCAGACCTTAATTAGCCTGTTAGGGTTATGGCTAGTTCAATATAATCTTTGGGAAAGGACAGGTTATGTAAATATCCCAGCTTTATAAATACCCAACCTTCTCTAACCTTGTGCCAAAAAAACAGCAGCCAGTGGTTCTTCTAAGCAGCTGCAATCTGAAAATGAATACGGTAGAGGCCAACAAAGCGGGAGAAGACTATAAAAAGTTAGCAAAGCATTTTTAAGTTTCCCTTTCTTCAGTTTGAAATGTAATTAAGAATTGACAGTTAACAGGAACAGTGGAGGTCTGGAAGACTAAACAAAATTTCAGTGAAAGCTGCTTATAAAGTTGCTAGAGAGACAGATCAGAACTATACGCAGATGGGTAAGGAATTGGCTTAATACAGGAAACAAAGAGTCATCATAAATGGTATGTTCTCTAAATAGGATATAGTCAGCAGTGGGGTAATGCAGCGATCTGTACAAGGACCAATTCTTTTTAACCTATTTATTAATGACATAGGGGATGGGATTGAGAGTAAAGTGTCAGTCTTTGCTGATTACTTCAAATTATGTAGGATATTAAAATCTGACACTACAATATTGCAAAATGATCTGGATAAGATATCTGAATGGGCAAACACTTGGCAAATGAGGTTTAATGAAGATACATGTAGAGTAAGGCACCTGGAACGGCGTAATCCTATTCCTGCATATGCATTAAATTGGAGCATACCTTTGACTATAGAAGAGGAGAAGGATTTAATCTGGTTGACTGGGACAATGTCCTCAGTAATAACAATAGATAAAAAATGGGAAACGTTTAAGAACATTCTAAATAGGTACTGTAACAGGTTTATACTTTGTGAGAATGAAAGGACAAGAAAAAGGAAAACCCAATGTGGCTAAACAAAGAAGTAAGAGGGGCAATTAACAGTAAAAACAAAGCATTTAAACTTCTTAAGCAGGATGGCACCGTTTAAGCTCTAAAAAACTATAAGGAGAAAAATACTTTATCTAAAAAATTAATTTAAGCTGCCAGAAAGGAAACAGAGGAGCACATTGCTAAGGAGAGTAAAACTAACCCCTAACTGTTCTTCAACTATATCAATAGTAAAAGAATCAAAAGTGAAATGCCCCTTAAAAAATTATGAGGAAAGAATGGTTATGGATGACGAGGAAAAAACTAATATATTAAACACCTTCTTCTCCACGGTATTCACTGTGGAAAATAAAATGCTAAGTGAAATGCTGAGAGACAAAGAAAACCCTATATTAAGGGTCACCAATCTAACCCAAGAAGAAGTGCGAAATCGGCTAAATAAGATTAAAATAGATAAATCTCCAGGTCCGGATGGCATACACCCATGAGTACTAAGAAAACTAAGTAATGTAATAGACAAATCATTATTTCTTATATGTAGGGACTCTATAGTAACGGGGTCTGTTCCACAGGACTGGCGCATAGCAAATGTACCAATATTCAAAAGGGCTCTAAAAGTGAATCGACGTGGTATCACTGGTATAACTTGACTTTTCCAAAGCGTTTGATACCGTGCCACACAAGAGGTTGGTACACAAAATGAGAATGCTGGGTCTGGGGGAAAATGTGTGTAAATGGGTAATTAACTGGCTTAGTGATAGAAAGCAGAGGGTGGTTATAAATGGTATATTCTCTAACTGGGTCGCTGTGACCAGTGGAGTACCGCAGGGGTCAGTGTTGGGATAAATTCTCTTCACCATAATTATTAACAATCTGGTAGAAGGTTTACTCAGTAAAATATCGATATTTGCATTCAAAACTATGTAAAGCAGTCAATACAAGAGAAGATCGTATTCTGCTACAGATGGATCTGGATAAGTTGGAAACTTGGGCCGAGTGGTGGCAGGTGTACATGGGAAGGAATCAATATCACCATTACACACCGAATGGCAAACCACTGGGTAAATTCAACATGAAGAATGACTTGGGGATCCTAGTTAATGATAAACTTACCTGGAGCAGCCAGTGCCAGGCAGCAGCTGCCAAGGCAAACAGGACCATGGGATGCATTAAAAGAGGTCTGGATACACATGATGAGAGCATTATACTGTCTCTGTACAAATCCCTGGTTAGACCGAACATGGAGTACTGTGTACAGTTTTGGGCACCGGTGCTCAGGAAGGATATAATGGAACTAAAGCGAGTACAAAGGAGGGCAACAAAATTAATAAAGGGGATGGGGGAACTACAATAACCATAGAGATTAGCAAAATTAGGATTATTTAGTCTAGAGAAAAGACAACTGAGCAGCGGTCTAATAACCATGTAAAAGTAAATAAGGGGACAATACAAATATCTGTCCGAGGATCTGTTTATACCAAGGAAGGTGACGGTCACAAGGGGACATTCTCTGCATCTGGAATAGAGGTTTTTCCACCAACACAGAAGAGGATTCTTTACTGTTAAGGCAGTGAGAATCTGGAATTCCTTGCCTGAGGAGGTGGTGATGGCGAACTCGGTCAAGGGGTTCAAGAGAGGCCTGGATGTCTTCCTAGAGCATAACAATATTGTATATTACAGTTATTAGGTTCTTTGGAAGGAAGTAGATCTGAGGATATACAGTGCCTTGTGAAAATGTTCGGCCCCCTTGAACTTTTCAACCTTTTCCCACTTATCATGCTTCAAACATAAAGATACCAAATGTAAATTTTTGGTGAAGAATGAACAACAAGTGGAACACAATTGTGAAGTTTAATGAAATGTATTGGTTATTTAAAATGTTTGCGGAAATTCAAAAACTGAAAAGTGTGGCTTGCAATATTTTTCGGCCCCTTTGACTTAATACTTTGTTGCGCCACCTTTTGCTGCGATTACAGCTGCAAGTCGCTTGGGGTATGTCTCTATCAGTTTTGTACATCAAGAGACTGAAATTCTTGCCCATTCTTCCTTGGCAAACAGCTCGAGCTCAGTGAGGTTTGATGGAGATCGTTTGTGAACAGCAGTTTTCAGCTCTTTCCACAGATTCTCGATTGGATTGAGATCTGGACTTTGACTTGGCCATTCTAACATCTGGATACATTTATTTGTGAACCATTCCATTGCAGATTTTGCTTTATGTTTGGGATCATTGTGTTGTTGGAAGACAAATCTCCGTCCCAGTCTTTTGCAGACTCCAACAGGTTTTCTTTGAGAATGGTCCTGTATTTGGTTCCATCCATCTTCTCATCAATTTTAACCATCTTCCCTGTCCCTGCTAAAGAAAAGCAGGCCCAAACCATGATGCTGCCACCACCATGTCTGACAGTGGGGATGGTGTGTTCATGGTGATGAGCTGTGTTGCCTTTACGCCAAACATATCGTTTGGCATTGTTGCCAAAAAGTTTGATTTTGGCTTCATCTGACCAGAACACCTTCTTCCACATGTTTGGTGTGTCTCCCTGGTGGCTTGTTGCAAACTTTAAACAACACTTTTTATGGATATCTTTGAGAAATGGCTTTCTTCGTGCCACTCTTCCATAAAGGCCAGATTTGTGCAGTGTACGACTGATTGTTGTCCTATGGACAGACTGTCCCACCTCAGCTGTAGATCTCTGCAGTTCATCCAGAGTGATCATGGGCCTCTTAGCTGCATCTCTGATCAGTGTTCTCCTTGTTTGAGATGAAAGTTTAGAGGGATGGCTGGGTCCTGGTAGATTTGCAGTGGTATAATATTCCTTACATTTCAATATGATCGCTTGCACAGTGCTCATTGGGATGTTTAAAGTTTTGGAAATCATTTTGTATCCAAATCCAGCTTTAATCTTCTCCAACAGTATCACGGACCTGCCTGTTGTGTTCCTTGGTCTTCATGATTCTCTCTGTGCTTCAAACATAACTGTGAGACTATCACAGAGCAGGTGCATTTATACAGAGACTTGATTTCACACAGGTGGATTATATTTATCATCATTAGGCACTTAGGACAACATTGGATCATTCTGGAGTGCGTTTGCTGCACTGAAAGTAAAGGGGCCAAATAATATTTCATGCCCCACAAAAATTTAAAATAACCAATAAATTTTGTTCAACTTCACAATTGTGTTCCATTTGTTGTTGATTCTTCACCAAAAATTTACATTTGGTATCTTTATATTTGAAGCATGATATGTGGGAAATTGTTGAAAAGTTCCAGGGAGCTGAATACTTTCGCAAGGCACTGTAACAATTTTGTATGTAGTGTTTTGTCTAGTGTGCCCTTAAGTTGATTAATTATAAAATTTTATCTTGGGCTGCTCATTTATCTCGATCCATTAATCCAGACATCTGTGTTCTCAGCTGAGCTTTCCATGCTAAGAGGGCTGGTTTCTGTCCTGACAAAATCCGGTTAATTGACCGCATTTATAACTAATGAGGAACTGGTGGCAGTCCTACCGTGATGACCCAGCGCTGTTTCACTGGTGCTAGTGAAAGGGGCCTCTCAGTGTTGTGAGTGAGTGCGCTGCCATGTCAGCGACTGCTTGGGCCATATTGTTTCACTCCCCATGCCTTCCTTGGCCCATGTGGACCATGGATGTCTGTAGAACTATGCCACGCTGACCTTACATGTCCCCAGGGGGTGCGGAATGTCACGTTGGTGCAAGTGAGAAGACTGTACAATGTGATCCCTCCAACGTAATAGTGACATCAGGTGGGTTGGAAAGATGCAGGTTTGTCACATGTGGGGGCAGCACAGTGGGATTGAGGTAATAGTGTGTGAGTGTGGGGCTCATACTCCCAGACACTAATGACTACCAGCAGTAGTTTTTTCCCGCTGGGATCTTAAGATCAGCTCTGCACTAGAAAGTCCAGGTGCAAATACTGTAAGATGTGTGGTTGCATCAGGTTGCAGCTCTGTTTCAGTGACCAAAGATTGCAAGGATGGCCAGTGGCACTAGAGCCAGGGAGTTGGCCAATGCTACAGTGGGGAGGAGGTGAATGACAATGTTGCTCAAGCAGAAGGGGAGTCCAGCCCAGGTTCCTCAAGGAGCCAGTTGCCGGCTGTTAGTCCCTCAGTGGGTCGCTGACCACCTGCCTGTCCTCCGAGCCAGGCAGGATTTGAATACCCTCCTGCAAGCTGCCTCAGCAAGACTTGAGGCAGGAGACAAGTCCTCCTATGAGACCCTCATGACAGCAGCCGAATGTCAAAAGGCAGCAGCAGAACTTTGCGAGGAAGCCAAGCACGAGCAACAGTCGCAAGTCCCCTGAGATCCGGGTCCCGATACCTCTGTATATATTATTGCACTTTATGTATGAATAGGTTTTCCTGATTATACAACCAATACAGGATGAGATTTCTACCTACACCATACCACAGGGATCGTGTAGTTCAGTAGTCTAAGTCCCACTGACCCAGTGTGGAATCTCATATACTTTAAATTCTGTGGGATGTTTGTCTTCTTTTATACTCCTTATCATCAATATGTATGAACTACCTAATACACTGCCCATTTGGGTTCTGCAAGTCCTTTAGCAATTTTATGTATTAGGCCAATGTCTCACTTGTGCAATGCATAGAAATACATGCAGCGCAACAAACCGTTCCCGAGTACAGGCGGAAGTGCCAGGTATTGATGCAACTTTCTCGCATTGAAGTCGCAAGTGTGACCTCGGCCTCATCTTGTGTGTTTCATATGTGTTGCGGCTCCCCCATACCTTTTGTATAATAAAGATGTTATTTTTCCACTACAATATTGGACTTTTTGAACGCGTTGTCTTCTCCCTTTCTCGTACACACACGGCTCCGCTCCGTACACCTCGCACACACACGGCTCCGCTCCGTACACCTCTTGCACACACGGCTCCGCTCCGTACACCTCGTACACACACGGCTCCGCTCCGTACACCTCGCACACATGGCTCTGCTCCGTACACCTCTTACACACACGGCTCCGCTCCATACACCTTGTACACACATGGCTCCGCTCCGTACACCTCGTACACACACAGCTCCGCTCCGTACACCTTTTACACACATGGCTCTGTTCCATACACCTCGTACACACACGGCTCCGCTCCGTACACCTCTTACACACATCGCTCCGTACACCTCGTACACACACAGCTCCGCTCCGTACACCTTTTACACACACGGCTCTGCTCCATACACCTTGTACACACACGGCTCCGCTCCGTACACCTCGTACACACACGGCTCCGCTCCGTACACCTCGCACACATGGCTCTGCTCCGTACACCTCTTACACACACGGCTCCGCTCCATACACCTTGTACACACATGGCTCCGCTCCGTACACCTCGTACACACACAGCTCCGCTCCGTACACCTTTTACACACATGGCTCTGTTCCATACACCTCGTACACACACGGCTCCGCTCCGTACACCTCTTACACACATCGCTCCGTACACCTCGTACACACACAGCTCCGCTCCGTACACCTTTTACACACACGGCTCTGCTCCATACACCTTGTACACACACGGCTCCGCTCCGTACACCTCGTACACACACGGCTCCGCTCCGTACACCTCGCACACATGGCTCTGCTCCGTACACCTCTTACACACATCGCTCCGTACACCTCGTACACACACAGCTCCGCTCCGTACACCTTTTACACACACGGCTCTGCTCCATACACCTTGTACCCACACGGCTCCGCTCCGTACACCTCGTACACACACGGCTCTGCTCCGTACACCTCGTATACACACGGCTCCGCTCCGTACACCTCGTACACACACGGCTCCGCTCCGTACACCTCGCACACATGGCTCTGCTCCGTACACCTCTTACACACATCGCTCCGTACACCTCGTACACACACAGCTCCGCTCCGTACACCTTTTACACACACGGCTCTGCTCCATACACCTTGTACCCACACGGCTCCGCTCCGTACACCTCGTACACACACTGCTCCGCTCCGTACACCTCGTATACACACGGCTCCGCTCCGTACACCTCGTACACACACGGCTCCGCTCCGTACACCTCGCACACATGGCTCTGCTCCGTACACCTCTTACACACATCGCTCCGTACACCTCGTACACACACAGCTCAGCTCCGTACACCTTTTACACACACGGCTCCGCTCTGTACACCTCGCACACAAACGGCTCTGCTCCGTACACCTTGTACACACACGGCTCCGCTCCATACACCTCGTACACACAGGGCTCTGCTGCATCCACCCTGTAAACCCCTCCTGACCCCACACAGAAACTTCCCCTCATCCAGCACCATGACAACCAGCACAGCAGAATCCTGCATACACTGAGGCCCCTGATCATGTGACCCCCTGACTCCTCCCCTCCTGTGACCTCATCACAGGTCCTGTGCGCACAGAACAGCCATATATGTGGTGTGCGGCTCTGCAGGTGGAGGTAGGTGCTGGAGATTCCTCATTACTGGGCGGGGGCAGGGGACATTAACCCCCTCAGTGCTGCGGTCACATTCCAGGAGACAGAACATGTTCCCGTCTGTGTCCCTATATCAGGGTCTCTGTATCGGATTATATTGGGTCACTTCCCTTCTGACGGCGCTCGCTTTGTTATGGTGCCTTCAAATTGGGTTTAGGAATATGCTCGGTGGCCCCTTCTGGGCATATGTCTGAATCCCCAGCAAAATGGGATTCTGACTTATGTGCCGATGGGGCCATAGAATTTAATGGTGCTGGCAGAGTGAATTTGCGCTCTGCCATGCATCATTTTTGGGAATGTCCGCCTACTGGAGGCAAACACTTAGAAGTAGTTGTGAGCATATGCCTGAACGCAATGTGAATCGCCATTACTGTAGAGTCTTCATTATGGCCGTCACCCACTCCATGTTGTCATTATCAGGAGATATAGTTGTGTGAAAAAGTTTTTGCCCCCTTCCTGATTTCCTATTCTTTTGCGTGTTTGTCACACTTACATGTTTCAGATCATCAAACAAATGTAAATATTAGGCAAAGATAACACAAGTAAACACAAAATGCAGTTTTTAAATGAAAGGGGAAAAGATATCCAAACCTACAGGGCCCTGTGTGAAAAAGTGATTGCCCCTAAACCTAATAACTGGTTGGGCCACCCTTAGCATCAACAACTGCGATCAATTGTTTGCGATAACTGGCAATGAGTCTTTTACAACACTCTGGAGGTTTTGTGTCCCACTCATCTTTGCAGGATTGTTGTAATTTAGCCACATTATAATAATAATAATAATAATAATAATTTTATTTATATAGCGCCAACATATTCCACAGCGCTTTACACATTATAGAGGGGACTTGTACAGACAATAGACATTACAGCATAACAGAAATCACAGTTCAAAACAGATACCAAGAGGAATGAGGGCCCTGCTCACAAGCTTACAATCTATGGGAAAAGGGGAGACACGAGTGGTGGATGGTAACAATTGTTTTAGTTATTCGGACCAGCCATAGTGTAAGGCTCGGGTGTTCATGTAAAGCAGCATGAACCAGTTAACTGCCTAAGTATGTAGCAGTACAGACACAGAGGGCTATTAACCGCATAAAGTGTATGAGAACATGATGCGAGGAACCTGATTATGTTTTTTTTTTTTTTTTTTTATGATAGGCCACACAGGGATCGTTAGGTTAATATGTTGAGGCGGTAGGCCAATCTGAACAAATGAGTTTTTAGGGCACGCTTAAAACTGTGGGGATTGGGGATTAATTGTATTAACCTAGGTAGTGCATTCCAAAGAATCGGCGCAGCACGTGTAAAGTCTTGGAGACGGGAGTGGGAGGTTCTGAGGGTTTCTGAGCATGAACCGCCTTTTTAAGATCATGACACGGCATCTCAATTAGATTAAGGTCAGGACTTTGATTAGGCCACTCCAAAGTCTTAATTTTGTTTTTCTGAAGAGATTCAGAAGTTGACTTGCTGGTGTGTTTTGGATCATTGTCCTGCTGCATAATCCAACTGCGATTCAGTTTGAGGTCACAAACAGATGGCAGGACATTGTCCTTCAGAATTTTTTGGTTGACCGCAGAATTCATGGTTCCAGTTTCCAGGGCTGTTTTAGACGGTAAGCCAAACCTCCGACTCCTCAATTTCCATGACAAAGACTCCACGACTCTGACACCGTCTCTCTCATACATGGCTCAAGTTTAAGTTTAAGTGAAAAATTTTTAGAATTAAGAGTCCTCAGTGGTTGATACCTTTTTAATGGCTAACTGAAAAGATGGTAACAAATTGCAAGCTTTCTAGACTACTCAGGTCTCTTCTTCAGGCATAGACTAAAAGAAATTATGAAGAATCACATATTTATGCACAACACAGCACAGAAAATGCCATAGATAAGACAGGTGACATGAAGCAGAATTACCATCATTATTTAATTATTAAATAGGTGCTGTCCCACCGAGTGGCTTGATCCACAATTGCCCCTTTTCCAGCACGTCTCTTCGAGGTGGAATCAATTTTAGGGGTTCTGGAAGCAATAGCCAATTTCTTCACTTTGCTAATCAGAGTTCCAGCATGTACCTTTTGCAGACTGTCTCTTATTGCTAGCTGCAGCGTGTGCACAACTCAGCACATGTGATGAATAGGAAAGAGGTGTGAAGCAGCTTCAACAAGATCATCTGGTTGTAAAGAATCATTTTGCTGTTCTTCTGTAGTAATATCTGTTTGTTCCTCCGTTATGGGAACAGGACTGTGGCCTTCCATCTCCAACATACTGAATGTGAAATGTCCTTCTAGCTGCTGTTCACCTTCATTATTCTCATTCATCAGTTTAGTTGTACTTATCATGTTTGAAGCATTATCAGTTACAATCGCAAGAACCTGTTGATTTTTTAGTTCATAATCTTGCAGAACTTTTTCCGCTAAGGCTACTTTCACACTTCCGTCGGTCCAGGGCTGTCGCCATACGTCGGCCCGACGTACCGACGTATGTTGTGAAATAAATGAACAACGGGGGCAGCGGATGCAGTTTCTCAATGCATCTGCTGCCCCATTGTAATGTCCGGGGAGGAGGGGGCGGAGTTTCGGCCGTGCATGCACGGTCGAATATGGAGGACGCGACGCACAAAAAAAGTTACATGGAAAGTTATGACGGATGCGACGTGAGGCCATACGTCGCAATGTGTTGCTATTGCAAGTCTATGGAGAAAAAACGCATCCTGCGGGCAACTTTGCAGGATGCGTTTTTTCTCCAACACGACGCATTGCGACGTACGCCAAACGACGCAAGTGTGAAAGTAGCCTAAAGTGTGAAGAAACTGGCTGCGGTGATGAGCTTTAGTATCTTTTACTGCCAGCGTCTTAGTATGAATTTTTTTGTTGTCACAAACATATGGAATGTTGATAGCAAAATATTTCACTCTGTGACATGTGCAGGCATCCATTTTAAGAAGCACAGTGTCTCTTGAGAGTCTTTTAAGATCTTCCTTTTGGTTAAGTTCTTCAATCACTAATTTTCTAATGCTTTCTCTTTCCAGAGAAACACCACGTTTGCGGGCCATTTCTCCATTAAGAGCTGCAAAAGCTGGTCCTGCAAACAATGATTATGGTACAGGGTCATTCCATGGTAGTTTACGTTACAACACAATATAGTAACTTACGTTACAAAGATGATGGTAACTTAAGTTTAATCCAATGGATGGTAACATATTGTAATGTAAGTTACCATCAGCTTAGTAATGAAAGTTACTATACTGTGCGGTAATGTAAGTTATCTATATTTCTTGTAATAAAAACTGTTGCTTTTAACTTGAGAGGTTAAAATACATTTTTTAAAGTTGCTGGGACTATGGTGTTTTAATATAATAAAAATAGTACTTCTCCCCTTTTTACCAGAACAGAAAATTTGGCAGACTCATGAAGGACAATTGCCTTTCCTTTTTTTGTAACGTAAGTTACCAAGTAATAAGTATTTTGTATTTAATTTTATTGTTGAAAAATCAAACTGTGTTGAAATCTATTGAGAGTAGTTTATTGTACAATATACATTCACTCCTATTTTATCTTGCCAGTTTTTGGCTTGTGAATGTAACGTAAGTTACCATGGAATGACCCTACACAGTCCTTCACAACAAGCTCGATGAGCTGTCTTTTAAACACATCTGTTGTCATTGTTACAGTAACTTTGTCACTTACAAAATATCTTGTAACTTATGTTTGAGATGCTCTTCCTCTTCCTTTGCCTGGCGGGAAGTTCTGCTCTCTGGTTTGTTGGTGCTGCTGTGATCTTTTTCAATCACAAACTTCTGGGTGGCAGCGTTGTAAATGTCTTTTTAGATTGGAAGCTCTTGAAGGAGCATTTTTATCACTACCTGAGTATGCACTGATTTTGGCATCACAGCATTTGTTTTCATCTGGGTCACTTATACACTGACAAACAAAATGTTTTTTTACCTTGAGTCCCTGTGAAATGCTCAAATACAGCTGACTTCATAAGATGCTTCTTAGACATTTTGTAATTATGTAAATTCACTCTCAAAATAATATTGTCCTATAAAAAAATAAGGTATCGTATATACTCGAGTATAAGCCGAGATTTTCAGCCCAAAATAATGGGCTGAAAGTGCCCCTCTCGGCTTATACTCCAGTCATGGTCTGCGGGTGAGGGGGAGCGACGACTGTCGAATACTCACCTGGTCTAGGCGCTCCTGATGCGGTCCCTGTATGTCCCACGGTCTTTGGGCATGGCAGCTTCTTCCCCTGTTCTCCCGTAAGGGTGGAGCCGCATATTCATTACTATAATGAGCGGTACCATGTGACCGCTCACTACAGGAAGAAGCTGTCGTGCCCGGAGACCGTGGCACATGCAGGGACCATGTCAGGAGCACCGGGAGCAGGTGAGTATTTCATATTTACCTTCCCTCGTTCCACCGCCGCCAGGGCCGTATTTAGAGTTTCTGCTGCCCTAGGCACTTTTAGCGCTGCCTCCCCCTCTGGTGAGTATGACACTATCGGCAGTGACTTTGGGAAGAATCACTGATGTGAAAGTTGCCGTTTGCAGCAGATCAGGCAGTTTTTCTGCATCTGCCACGTAACGGATCACTTACGGCAACACTGCGTTTGTTTTCATTCATTCCTTATGGGATTTGCGGTACTTGATGTGATCTGGGAAATGCGGTGCCATACCTCCCAACTTTTGAAGGGAAAAAGGTCTAAAGGTTGCGGCGCACGTAGTGCGACGCGGCAAATTTTAGGCCACGCCTCTGACCACACCCATTTCACAACTAATCACACCCATATCCAAGTCCCAACCACACCCATTTAGCACTGCTGATCACACTGTTTCATATACATTAAAACAAAAAAAAAAATATGGCCACGCAGTGCTTCATACTGTACAATGGCTATGCAGTGCTCCACATACTGTATAATGGCCCTACATGATGTTCCATACTGTATAATGGCCACACAGTGCTCCATACTGTATAATGGCCACGTCTGTCCTGTGTCCTTGTGTGTACCACATTGAGAATGGAGAAAAGAAAGAAGACCAAAGAACTGTCTGAGGACTTGAGAAACCAAATTGTGAGGAAGCATGAGCAATCTCAAGGCTACAAGTCCATCTCCAAAGACCTGAATGTTCCTGTGTCTACCATGCGCAGTGTCATCAAGAAGTTTAAAGCCCATGGCACTGTGGCTAACCTCCCTAGATGTGGATGGAAAAGAAAAATTGACAAGAGATTTCAACGCAAGATTGTGCGGATGTTGGATAAAGAACCTCGACTAACATCCAAACAAGTTCTAGCTGCCCTGCAGTCCGAGGGTACAACAGTGTCAACCCTTACTATCCGTCGGCGTCTGAATGAAAAGGGACTGTATGGTAGGAGACCCAGGAAGACCCCACTTCTTACCCCGAGACATAAAAAAGCCAGGCTGGAGTTTGCCAAAACTTACCTAAAAAAGCCTAAAACGTTTTGGAAGAATGTTCTCTGGTCAGATGAGACAAAAGTAGAGCTTTTTGGGCAAAGGCATCAACATAGAGTTTACAGGAGAAAAAAAAGAGGCATTCAAAGAGAAGAACACGGTCCCTACAGTCAAACATGGCGGAAGTTCCCTGATGTTTTGGGGGTGCTTTGCTGCCTCTGGCACTGGACTGCTTGACCGTGTGCATGGCATTATGAAGTCTGAAGACTACCAACAAATTTTGCAGCAGAATGTAGGGCCCAGTGTGAGAAAGCTGGGTCTCCCTCAAAGGTCATGGGTCTTCCAGCAGGACAATGACCCAAAACACACTTCAAAAAGCACTAGAAAATGGTTTGAGAGGAAGCACTGGAGACTTCTAAGGTGGCCAGCAATGAGTCCAGACCTGAATCCCATAGGACACCTGCGGAGAGATCTAAAAATGGCAGTTTGGAGAAGGCACCCTTCAAATATCAGGGACCTGGAGCAGTTTGCCAAAGAAGAATGGTCTAAAATTCCAGCAGAGCATTGTAAGAAACTCATTGATGGTTACCGGAAGCGGTTGGTCGCAGTTATTTTGGCTAAAGGTTGTGCAACCAAGTATTAGGCTGAGGGTGCCAATACTTTTGTCTGGCCCAATTTTGGAGTTTTGTGTGAAATGATCAATGTTTTGCTTTTTGCTTCATTCTCTTTTGTGTTTCTTCATTTAAGACAAATTAAATGAAGATAATAATACCAAAGAATTTGTGTTTGCAATCATTTTCAGGAAGAAACTGAGTATTATCTGACAGAATTGCAGGGGTGTCAATACTTTTGACCATGACTGTACTGAGCCCGAGTGACGGGCGAGACACCACATGTACTGAGCCCGAGTGACGGGCGAGACACCCCATGTACTGAGCCCGGGTGACACTGTAATATGTAAGTAACATCAGACTGTATTGTGGGGACCATTCACTTCTATGGGAGGGTGTTAAAGGGAACCTGTCACCCCCAAAATCGCGGGTGAGGTAAGCCCACCGGCATCAGGGGCTTATCTACAGCATTCTGGAATGCTGTAGATAAGCCCCCGATGTAACCTAAATGATGAGAAAAAGACGTTATATTATACTCACCCAAGGGCGTTCCCGCTGTTGGTCCGGGTCCGGCGCCTCCCATCTTCATCAGATGACGTCCTCTTCTGGTCTTCACACCGCAGCTCCGGCGCAGGCGTACTTTGCCTGCCCTGTTGAGGGCAGAGCAAAGTACAGCATTGTGCAGACGCCGGGCCTCTCTGACCTTTCCCGGCACCTGCGTGTCACGATATGGTATGAAATATCATAAGTAGTTCTCTAGCCTGTGTGGGCTAAGCCCCCCTTCTTGGAGCAACAGTTTGTAGCTGCAAATTCCTGGCTTTCCTTCTCTGAGAGTATGGGGGAAGAGAGGTTTTATTGCTCTGGAGTCGTAAATTCCAGGCTCAGAGGAAAGTCCCTCACCCCTCCCACATTCTCTAGTTCAAACTGGAAAAGTGGCTCCAAGATTCAGGAAAGATTCTTTGTTTAGTTTTTGTTAGATATTAGGCAAACGATTTAAGCTAGAAATACGAAAATATATATTTTTATTCTCACTCGGTGTATCTACACAACCCGCGAAACACGAGCTTCTAACTCCATCTGGTAAAGAAGTAGGGATTTCTCTGGAAATATGTATCCCAGATAGGACATATTTGATCTCATTAGAATGCCCACGTTAATCTGAGATGAATGATGAGTTTGGTCTGACTCTGACATGTTTTGTAGTGAAGTTATAGAAATCAGAGAGAATAGTTTAAAGTTTAGGCAGAATGTAGAGAGAGGAGGGTCTGGATAAGCCAGCCTTTCTGTGATGTCACAGCCTTAATGTTTTAACTGTCTGGCAGGCTCTGAGGAGTCACTTTCTGCTAGATTTCTTCCTGACTTCTTGTCCTCTCCTGAAGCCAGCAGCATCCCATGGACTGGGATATATGGAAACTGCCCTAGCCTGATTGCCTGCAATGCGTTGAACATGTGAGTGATACTTTTTTCTCATTTAATCCCTGTTTATTTCATAATTACCCTTGTACATATTTGCAATTGTCTCATTTGTAACTTCTTTATAAAATATTTTTTCATAAAGCACTGCCTAATTAATTTCAATGGAATATACTATTATATATTAGTTCGTTCATCCATGCTCTAAACTTACCCAGTCTTCTGAAGTGAAATACGCTACTGTTACTGTTGAGTTGGGTTAGCTTCGGACCCGTTTAATCGAAGCTGGTGGCAGCGAAAGTGTGCAGACTGTTGAGCGATGCTGAAGCGACTGCGGGGTTAATAATTATTGTTCCTGCCTGTGTGGGAGTAGTTATCGCGTCGCTGCAGCGTGCCCAATAGCCAGTACATAGCAGGCAGCCTTTCTGGCGACTAATTACCCAGGGTGCAGTACCTAATCTGACCTGAGAGAAAGGGGGGCGCCAGAGAGCTGCAAGTGTTAAGTGGAACTGTAAGCGGGATATACATAAATCCCTGCAGTTTGTGGTATATTGAAAGCAGTGGGATACCTAGAATAAGCCCCTGCTGTAAGCTAAGAGGTCAATAGCCTTGTGTGTGGTTTTTTTCATCACATCGTGGAGTGGAGGGATAACTAAGATAAGCCCCCCTGCACATGTGATAGCCGTCTGTTGGCCTAAAGTCACCTCAATCCGTGACGTAGGGGTGACGGTAACGGTGTGAATCCTGACCCATTGGTGACAGCGGTCAGGGGGAATCGTGACACTGCGCAATGCAGTACTTTACTCTGCCCTCAACAGGGCAGGCAAAGTACGCCTGCGCCGGAGCTGCGGCGTGAAGACCAGAAGAGGACGTCATCTGATGAAGATGGGAGGTGCCAGACCCGGACCAACAGCGGGACCGCCCCTGGGTGAGTATAATATAACGTCTTTTTCTCATGTTTTAGGATACATCAGGGGCTTATCTACAGCATTCCAGAATGCTGTAGATAAGCCCCTGATGCCGATGTGCCTACCTCACCCGCGATTTTGGCGGTGACAGGTTCCCTTTAAGGAGGAGGAGGAGGTGAGCTGTGACATCTCCTATTGTGACTGTTGGATCTGGTTGCCGGGGTCTACCTTCCTGTGGTTGTTACAAGTATCCTCCGCTCACCTTTCGGGGTGTTGCGCTCCTCGTCCACTTGTCTCAGGAGATTCGGTTGAACGCTCGGTCCGGCGCTGACATCCTGCAATATAATGGAAATGGCGGCTGAAGCTGCAGCACAAGGAGACACCGGAGAACGGCGGGGACAGAGCGCTCTGTAGCCGTGGACACGTGCAGTATAGCACGCGGCTGCCGGTCATGTGACGCCTGCACTCACTTTCACCAGAGGAGCGGCGCTATAGGTCAGAATATCAGAGTAGAAGCCTCGCTGTCTGATCACCGGATATTTCCGCGGGAGGACGGCGCTGATCCGCGCGGGTGACACCGGCACAAGCGACTGCGGACGCGGGATCTCCCAGTGTGGACGGGACTCCGTGGAGGATGGGGGTCGTCTGCCCTTATCTGCTCCATCTGCGCCCAACAGAGAAGACAAACATGTCCGATAACTCTACAGGACCGTGATAGCTGCAGAACATCGCCCCCCCCCTCCCTCCCTCCCTGCAGAGCTTCATCGCCCCCCCTCCCTCCCTCCCTGCAGAGCTTCATCGCCCCCCCTCCCTCCCTGCAGAGCTTCATCGCCCCCCCTCCCTCCCTGCAGAGCTTCATCGCCCCCCCTCCCTCCCTGCAGAGCTTCATCGCCCCCCCTCCCTCCCTGCAGAGCTTCATCGCCCCCCCTCCCTCCCTGCAGAGCTTCATCGCCCCCCCTCCCTCCCTGCAGAGCTTCATCGCCCCCCTTCCCTCCCTGCAGAGCTTCATCGCCCCCCTCCCTCCCTGCAGAGCTTCATCATCGCCCCCCCTCCCTCCCTGCAGAGCTTCATCATCGCCCCCCCCTCCCTCCCTGCAGAGCTTCATCATCGCCCCCCCTCCCTCCCTGCAGAGCTTCATCATCGCCCCCCTCCCTCCCTGCAGAGCTTCATCATCGCCCCCCCTCCCTCCCTGCAGAGCTTCATCATCGCCCCCCCTCCCTCCCTGCAGAGCTTCATCATCGCCCCCCCCTCCCTGCAGAGCTTCATCATCGCCCCCCCTCCCTCCCTGCAGAGCTTCATCATCGCCCCCCTCCCTCCCTGCAGAGCTTCATCATCGCCCCCCCTCCCTCCCTGCAGAGCTTCATCATCGCCCCCCCTCCCTCCCTCCCTGCAGAGCTTCATCATCGCACCCCTCCCTCCCTCCCTGCAGAGCTTCATCATCGCCCCCCTCCCTCCCTGCAGAGCTTCATCATCGCCCCCCCTCCCTCCCTGCAGAGCTTCATCATCGCCCCCCCCCTCCCTCCCTACAGAGCTTCATCATCGCCCCCCCTCCCTCCCTGCAGAGCTTCATCATCGCCCCCCCCTCCCTCCCTGCAGAGCTTCATCGCCCCCCCCTCCCTCCCTCCCTCCCTGCAGAGCTTCATCGCCCCCCCTCCCTGCAGAGCTTCATCATCGCCCCCCCTGCAGAGCTTCATCATCGCCCCCCCCTCCCTGCAGAGCTTCATCGCCCCCCCTCCCTCCCTGCAGAGCTTCATCGCCCCCCCTCCCTCCCTGCAGAGCTTCATCGCCCCCCTCCCTCCCTGCAGAGCTTCATCGCCCCCCCTCCCTCCCTCCCTGCAGAGCTTCATCGCCCCCCCTCCCTCCCTGCAGAGCTTCATCGCCCCCCCTCCCTCCCTCCCTCCCTCCCTGCAGAGCTTCATCGCCCCCCCTCCCTGCAGAACATCGCCCCGTCCGTCCTCATAGTCACCTCCTGTCACTCAGCTCAGCTGCCTGTCCCACACACTGCGCGCGCCGCAGCCGCCGACATCCCTCTGGCGCTCTGTCCCGCTGCAGCGCCTTCTTCCTGACTGAGTGAGCGGTCATGTGATACTGCTCAATAAGGTCATGAATATGCGCATATTCATGACCTTAATGACCGGTATCATGTGACCGCTCACTCAGGACGCGCTACAGACGGTGAGAACAGGCATCGCTGGAGGCTGGAGCAGGAGGTGAGTATCGTCTCTCTTCATGGAGGGTGGGTGGGATGCGGAGGCGGGGAGGGGCGCGGGGAGGTAGGCGGGGGGGCGGGGTTTTGCGTCGGTCGCGTTTGTGACTTAAAAAAAAAAAAAAAATCCTTGCCCAGGTGCCGCCCCCCCGCAATGTCACCGCCCTAGGCACGTGCCCTCGAGTGCCTAGTGGCAAATACGGCCCTGACCGCCGCCCCATCTTCCACGTTCTCTGCAATGACTGTTCAGGTCAGAGGGCGCGATGACGTATTAGTGTGCATGCCGCCCTCTGCCTGAACAGTTACTGCAGAGAGACGGGATGCTGAGGAGCAGCGGGCAGCGACGAGAGGTGAGTATGCCATTTTTTTTTAGTGCAGCAGCAATACATGTGGCACAAGGTTATATGGAGCATCTATGGGGCCATAATGAACTGCATGGAGCATTATATGGGGCATCTATGGGGCCATAACTTCAGGGAGCATTATATGGGGCATCTATGGGGCCATAAAGAACTGCATGGATCATTATATGGGGCATCTATGGGGGCCATAAAGAACTGCATGGAGCATTATATGGGGGCATCTATGGGGCTATAAAGAACTACATGGTGTTAGGGTTGGCGGAACGCACCGAATATATTTATTAAGTAAGATTGGTGCGTTCGCTACCCGGGATCCACCGTGCAGGAAAGAACCTGCTGCTAAGTGAATGGCGGCACTATATGGCGGTACAATGTGATTACACACACGGGTTAACTTCACCCTGTGTGAAGGAAGCGATCCCTGTTAAGTCACAGGGTCGCGGTACCGCACAGAGAGCGCAAGCAAGGAACCACAGAACTCTATCCCAGGACACATGATTAGAGTTAGTGTAGACCTCTTGCGATCGACACCACAATAGGGGTATCAGAGGTAACTATTAAGCACAGAAGTATATGCTGTGCCACACTAGCGTACGCCACTAACCACCCAGACTTGGGTAAGGTAAGCGCACTAATAGTGCACGGCGCTGCACTGGCGGTCACAGCAGTTAGTCGCTGCTTCGTGTGTTAAGGCTGTGAGTTCAGCCGGGCGCTAGATTGCAACCATACACCTTACGCGAACAGTCATACACACGGGATGGGTTTTTTAAGGAACGACTTGCACTCATCAACACACACACGATAACAATAGTATACTAGCGCATGACCGCACGGCCAGCTTATATAGCTGCAGCACGTTCAGGACCCTTCAAAGGAGGACCAATGGATTTGCAGCAGTACCTGAGCATGTGACCCTAGAAACAATGAAAACCCTATATTAAGGGTTACCAATCTAACCCAAGAAGAGGTGCGAAACCGGCTGAATAAGATTAAAATAGATAAATCTCCGGGTCCGGATGGCATACACCCACGAGTACTAAGAAAACTAAGTAATGTAATAGATAAACCATTATTTCTTATTTTTAGGGACTCTATAGCGACAGGGTCTGTTCCGCAGGATTGGCGCATAGCAAATGTGGTGCCAATATTCAAAAAGGGCTCTAAAAGTGACCCTGGAAATTATAGGCTAGTAAGTCTAATCTCTATTGTTGGTAAAATATTTGAAGGGTTTCTGAGGGATGTTATTCTGGATTATCTCAATGAGAATAACTGTTTAACTCCATATCAGCATGGGTTTATGAGAAATCGCTCCTGTCAAACCAATCTAATCAGTTTTTATGAAGAGGTAAGCTATAGGCTGGACCACGGTGAGTCATTGGACGTGGTATATCTCGATTTTTCCAAAGCGTTTGATACCGTGCCGCACAAGAGGTTGGTACACAAAATGAGAATGCTTGGTCTGGGGGAAAATGTGTGTAAATGGGTTAGTAACTGGCTTAGTGATAGAAAGCAGAGGGTGGTTATAAATGGTATAGTCTCTAACTGGGTCGCTGTGACCAGTGGGGTACCGCAGGGGTCAGTATTGGGACCTGTTCTCTTCAACATATTCATTAATGATCTGGTAGAAGGTTTACACAGTAAAATATCGATATTTGCAGATGATACAAAACTATGTAAAGCAGTTAATACAAGAGAAGATAGTATTCTGCTACAGATGGATCTGGATAAGTTGGAAACTTGAGCTGAAAGGTGGCAGATGAGGTTTAACAATGATAAATGTAAGGTTATACACATGGGAAGAAGGAATCAATATCACCATTACACACTGAATGGGAAACCACTGGGTAAATCTGACAGGGAGAAGGACTTGGGGATCCTAGTTAATGATAAACTTACCTGGAGCAGCCAGTGCCAGCCAGCAGCTGCCAAGGCAAACAGGATCATGGGGTGCATTAAAAGAGGTCTGTATACACATGATGAGAGCATTATACTGCCTCTGTACAAATCCCTAGTTAGACCGCACATGGAGTACTGTGTCCAGTTTTGGGCACCGGTGCTCAGGAAGGATATAATGGAACTAGAGAGAGTACAAAGGAGGGCAACAAAATTAATAAAGGGGATGGGAGAACTACAATACCCAGATAGATTAGCGAAATTAGGATTATTTAGTCTAGAAAAAAGACGACTGAGGGGCGATCTAATAACCATGTATAAGTATATAAGGGGACAATACAAATATCTCGCTGAGGATCTGTTTATACCAAGGAAGGTGACGGGCACAAGGGGGCATTCTTTGCGTCTGGAGGAGAGAAGGTTTTTCCACCAACATAGAATTGGATTCTTTACTGTTAGGGCAGTGAGAATCTGGAATTGCTTGCCTGAGGAGGTGGTGATGGCGAACTCAGTCGAGGGGTTCAAGAGAGGCCTGGATGTCTTCCTGGAGCAGAACAATATTGTATCATACAATTAGGTTCTGTAGAAGGACGTAGATCTGGGGATTTATTATGATGGAATATAGGCTGAACTGGATGGACAAATGTCTTTTTTCGGCCTTACTAACTATGTTACTATGTTACTATCTCCATTGAGAGATCTTGCCCTGGGCATGCTCAGTGTGTACAAAGCAGGACTAAGTCCTAGCACCTACAGGACCTTCCTGAGCATGTGACCCTAGATCTCCACTGAGAGATCTTGCCCTGGGCATGCTCAGTGTGTGCAAAGCAGGACTTAGACCCAGAAAAGCCTGCTCGCTGCAGATCAGTGCAGAGTACCATAGCAGAGCCTGGAGAGGCAGTAGTAACCCTTTGCACAGTACCAATCTCAGTGAGAAGCTGGGAGCGACGTCTCCGCTGAGCAGGCTCCACTGCGGCCGATGCAGAATGGGAGACCGCAGCAGATACGGATCGAGATTCCCCCTGTGCAGCAGAGGAAACTCGACTCCTAACACATGGAGCATTATATGGGGCATTTATAGGGCCATAACGAACTGCATGGAGCATTATATGGGGCATTTTTGTATATGGAGCATCTTATGGGGCCATAAAGAACTGCATGGAGCATTATATGGGGCTCCTGATTCAATATGGATATTCAAAAACACTTAACCTACTGATATCTCAATTAATTTTACTTTTATTGGTATCTATTTTTATTTTTGACATTTACCGGTAGCGGCTGCATTTCCCACCCTAGGCTTATACAAAATTAAGGGGGTCGGCTTATACTCGGGTCAGCTTATACTCGAGTATATACGGTATATTGTAATTCTTGCAAGAATAGGGAATCATGCACTATACAATTTAGAATAGAAAAAAAACAATCCTGCATAAATCAATAGGACAGATACATATAAAGTTTGTAAAATATGTTGTTAGATAGCTTTACTCTGAACTTTCAATGTCAGGCTTGTCTCGGGGTACAGCTCACTAAATGCTACACATCATATTTCTTCACAGTCTATGAAGAGGGGAGGAAGGAGAGAGCATGTTTGTGCTGAAATATTCCAGGACACACACACACAAAAAAATATATATGTCCTTGTCGATCCTGTTACTGCATTTCCAAATTTGAGATGTTAGAAAACAGTTGTTCCCCTTATATTCTCTGTGTAGTGTATATAAGTCATTAGAGCAGCCAATTTCTCCAAACATGAGCTACGAGGAAAAACAAACTAAAACATCAAGCATACAGAGACAACATATACTGTACTATTGATTGATGCACAATTTATTGATATGCATTAAGAAGTACTTACCTTAATCCTGCTTTCCTATTCATTCCAGAAGTTCTGAGATGAATGCAGGTATTCCTTCCCTGTGTGTTTTGTTATTGCTTCCTTTTATCTGTAGAGGAGGAGCTTCACTACTTATCAGTAACATAAACTGCAGCACAGATTCATCTCAGCTAAAAGTCTAGACCTTAGATCAGGAATAGGACAGACATTTATAGGAAATTTCATAACTTTCCCAAATTCTTATGAAAAAATATTCCCCACAAATTGCATTGAACTACGGTACCCAATGTATTATATATTTTAGGAGTCTGTCCAATTTGTACCGAATCCCTCAAACTGAGCTCCGACTTCACGAGTCCTACTCCACAGCCTTGCCAGTTACCACAGCAAGTCTTCAAGGTCCTGAAGCAGCAAAACAGCCCAAGACGATCACTCTACCACCACCATATTTTACTGTTGGTATGATGTTTATTTTCTGAAATGCTGTATTACTTCTACGCCAGATGTAATGGGACATACACCTTCCGAAAAAAAAATAAACTTTTGTCTCGTCAGTCCACAGAGTATTCTCCAAAAGTATTGGGGATCATCAAGATGTTTTCTGGCAAAACTTCATCTGAGCCTGAGTTCTTAATGCTCAGCAGTGTTTTTCATCTTTGAACTTTGCGATGCATGTCATTAGCCTAGTCTCTTTCTTAGGCCGGGGTCACACTAGCGAGAAATACGGACGAGTGCTATGCAATAAAAAAATCGCATAGCATTCGGACCAATGTTAATCTATGGGGCAGCTCCCATCATCCCTTGTTTTCTCTGCCATATTATACGTGCAAGGGAAATCGCAGCACGCTGCGATATCCACCGTATCTTGGCCAAGAATCGCCAATGAAAGTCTATGGGTGCGAGAAAAATTCGGACCATCAGTGTGACTTGTGAGAAATACGCACCAGTGTCCTTTAGGCCAGGTTCACATTGCGTTAACAGCAGCCTGTTCAACACATGCATTAACGAGCTGCTCTTAACGCAAGTGCCGATGTGTCATCGCGCTAGCGCAGATAGAGCTAGCAGATGCTCTATCTGCGCTAGCAGTGACGGACCCGGAAATGCTGCAGCCCGCGTCCCAGGGTCCGTCACTCAAAGACTGCACATCGCTAGCGCACACCCATTGTGGGCGTGCGCTAGCGATGTGTCCGACATAGGACATAATGGCAGCGTTAATGGGCTGCGTTACGCCGCGGTGTAACGTAGTCCGTCTAACGGATGCCTATAACGTAATGTGAACCCAGCCCTATAAAAGCCAGCAATCCATTGCTGTCTAATGTAAAATCACACAGACAGGTTAAAAATAGAATAGATTAAATAAATGTCTATACATAGTATAGGTAGATATATATACAGTATATATATATACATATATATATATATATATATATATATATATATATATATATATATATATATACACACACTACGGTTCCAAAGTTTAGGGTCACCCAGACAATTTTGTGTTTTCTATGAAAACTCATACTTTTATTAATCAAATGAGTTGCCAAATCAATTAGTAACATAGTAACATAGTTAGTAAGGCCGAAAAAAGACATTTGTCCATCCAGTTCAGCCTATGTTCCATCATAATAAATACCCAGATCTACGTCCTTCTACAGAACCTAATAATTGTATGATACAATATTGTTCTGCTCCAGGAAGACATCCAGGCCTCTCTTGAACCCCTCGACTGAGTTCGCCATCACCACCTCCTCAGGCAAGCAATTCCAGATTCTCACTGCCCTAACAGTAAAGAATCCTCTTCTATGTTGGTGGAAAAACCTTCTCTCCTCCAGACGCAAAGAATGCCCCCTTGTGCCAGTCACCTTCCTTGGTATAAACAGATCCTCAGCGAGATATTTGTATTGTCCCCTTATATACTTATACATGGTTATTAGATCGCCCCTCAGTCGTCTTTTTTCTAGACTAAATAATCCTAATTTCGCTAATCTATCTGGGTATTGTAGTTCTCCCATCCCCTTTATTAATTTTGTTGCCCTCCTTTGTACTCTCTCTAGTTCCATTATATCCTTCCTGAGCACCGGTGCCCAAAACTGGACACAGTACTCCATGTGCGGTCTAACTAGGGATTTGTACAGAGGCAGTATAATGCTCTCATCATGTGTATCCAGACCTCTTTTAATGCACCCCATGATCCTGTTTGCCTTGGCAGCTGCTGCCTGGCACTGGCTGCTCCAGGTAAGTTTATCATTAACTAGGATCCCCAAGTCCTTCTCCCTGTCAGATTTACCCAGTGGTTTCCCGTTCAGTGTGTAATGGTGATATTGATTCCCTCTTCCCATGTGTATAACCTTACATTTATCATTGTTAAACCTCATCTGCCACCTTTCAGCCCAAGTTTCCAACTTATCCAGATCCATCTGTAGCAGAATACTATCTTCTCTTGTATTAACTGCTTTACATAGTTTTGTATCATCTGCAAATATCGATATTTTACTGTGTAAACCTTCTACCAGATCATTAATGAATATGTTGAAGAGAACAGGTCCCAATACTGACCCCTGCGGTACCCCACTGGTCACAGCGACCCAGTTAGAGACTATACTATTTATAACCACCCTCTGCTTTCTATCACTAAGCCAGTTACTAACCCATTTACACACATTTTCCCCCAGACCAAGCATTCTCATTTTGTGTACCAACCTCTTGTGCGGCACGGTATCAAACGCTTTGGAAAAATCGAGATATACCACGTCCAATGACTCACCGTGGTCCAGCCTATAGCTTACCTCTTCATAAAAACTGATTAGATTGGTTTGACAGGAGCGATTTCTCATAAACCCATGCTGATATGGAGTTAAACAGTTATTCTCATTGAGATAATCCAGAATAACATCCCTCAGAAACCCTTCAAATATTTTACCAACAATAGAGGTTAGACTTACTGGCCTATAATTTCCAGGTTCACTTTTAGAGCCCTTTTTGAATATTGGCACCACATTTGCTATGCGCCAGTCCTGCGGAACAGACCCTGTCGCTATAGAGTCACTAAAAATAAGAAATAATGGTTTATCTATTACATTACTTAGTTCTCTTAGTACTCGTGGGTGTATGCCATCCGGACCCGGAGATTTATCTATTTTAATCTTATTTAGCCGGTTTCGCACCTCTTCTTGGGTTAGATTGGTGACCCTTAATATAGGGTTTTCATTGTTTCTTGGGATTTCACCTAGCATTTCATTTTCCACCGTGAATACCGTGGAGAAGAAGGTGTTTAATATGTTAGCTTTTTCCTCGTCATCTACAACCATTCTTTCCTCACTATTTTTTAAGGGGCCTACATTTTCAGTTTTTATTCTTTTACTATTGATATAGTTGAAGAACAGTTTGGGATTAGTTTTACTCTCCTTAGCAATGTGCTTCTCTGTTTCCTTTTTGGCAGCTTTAATTAGTTTTTTAGATAAAGTATTTTTCTCCCTATAGTTTTTTAGAGCTTCAATGGTGCCATCCTGCTTTAGTAGTGCAAATGCTTTCTTTTTACTGTTAATTGCCTGTCTTACTTCTTTGTTTAGCCACATTGGGTTTTTCCTATTTCTAGTCCTTTTATTCCCACAAGGTATAAACCGCTTACACTGCCTATTTAGGATGTTCTTAAACATTTCCCATTTATTATCTGTATTCTCATTTCTGAGGATATTGTCCCAGTCTACCAGATTAAGGGCATCTCTAAGCTGTTCAAACTTTGCCTTCCTAAAGTTCAATGTTTTTGTGACTCCCTGACAAGTCCCCCTAGTGAAAGACAGGTGAAACTGCACAATATTGTGGTCGCTATTTCCTAAATGCCCAACCACCTGCAGATTTGTTATTCTGTCAGGTCTATTAGATAGTATTAGGTCTAAAAGTGCTGCTCCTCTGGTTGGATTCTGCACCAATTGTGAAAGATAATTTTTCTTGGTTATTAGCAGAAACCTGTTGCCTTTATGGGTTTCACAGGTTTCTGTTTCCCAGTTAATATCCGGGTAGTTAAAGTCCCCCATAACCAGGACCTCATTATGGGTTGCAGCTTCATCTATCTGCTTTAGAAGTAGACTTTCCATGCTTTCTGTTATATTTGGGGGTTTGTAACAGACCCCAATGAGAATTTTGTTACCATTTTTCCCTCCATGAATTTCAACCCATATGGACTCGACATCCTCATTCCCTTCGCTAATATCCTCCCTTAAAGTGGACTTTAGACAAGACTTTACATAGAGACAAACCCCTCCTCCTCTCCGATTTTTACGATCCTTTCTAAACAGACTGTAACCCTGTAAGTTAACTGCCCAGTCATAGCTTTCATCTAACCATGTCTCGGTTATTCCCACTATGTCAAAGTTACCTGTAGATATTTCTGCTTCTAGTTCTTCCATCTTGTTTGTCAGGCTTCTGGCGTTTGCGAGCATGCAGTTTAGAGGATTTTGTTTTGTTCCAATCTCCTCGCTGTGGATTGTTTTAGAAATGTTCTTACCTCCCTTCTGAGTATGTTTTCCTGGATCTTCTTTGTTCAAGTCTAATGTTTTTCTTCCCGTCCCCTCTTCTTCTAGTTTAACGCCCTCCTGATGAGTGTAGCGAGTCTTCTGGCGAATGTGTGTTTCCCAGGTTTGTTGAGGTGTAGTCCGTCTCTGGCGAGGAGTCCATCATACCAGTAATTCACACCGTGGTCCAGGAATCCAAATCCTTGTTGTCTGCACCATCGTCTTAGCCAGTTGTTTGCATCAAGGATCCTGTTCCATCTCCTGGTGCCATGCCCGTCTACTGGAAGGATAGAAGAAAAAACTACCTGTGCATCCAGTTCCTTTACTTTCTTCCCCAACTCTTCAAAGTCCTTGCAGATTGTCGGTAGGTCCTTCCTTGCCGTGTCATTGGTGCCAACATGTATCAGAAGAAATGGGTGGACGTCCTTGGAGCTGAAGAGCTTTGGTATCCTATCGGTCACATCCTTGATCATCGCACCTGGAAGGCAGCATACTTCTCTTGCAGTTATGTCCGGTCTGCAGATGGCTGCTTCGGTGCCTCTCAGTAGTGAGTCTCCCACCACCACCACTCTTCGTTGCTTCTTGGCTGTACTTTTTGCTGTCACTTGTTGCTGTGTGCCCTTTTCTTTTTTGCTTGCTGGTATTGCTTCATTCTTAGGTGTGCCATCTTCATCCTCTACAAAGATTTGATATCGGTTCTTCAGTTGTGTGGTTGGTGATTTCTCCATGGTCTTCTTGCTTCTTTTGGTCACATGCTTCCACTCATCTGCTTTTGGAGGTTCTCTGACACTTTTTGCACCTTCTGTGACCAGTAGAGATGCTTCTGTTCTGTCTAGAAAGTCTTCATTCTCTTTGATGAGTTTCAAAGTTGCTATTCTTTCTTCCAGACCCCGCACCTTTTCTTCTAAAAGGGCCACTAGTCTACACTTCTGACAGGTGAAATTGGATTCTTCTTCTGGTCGATCTGTGAACATGTAGCACATGCTGCAGCTCACCATGTAGGTTGTCACATCTGCCATGTTGCTCCTAGATCCTGCTGACTTGCTGTGTGTTTTCCTTCTTGTGTAATCTACTCAGCCAAGCTCTCTTGCAATAATGTCCTACAGGCAAAAATTACCTTACGGCGCGCGGTTTGGTGATGCTTTCGAAGCAGCTGGTCCCGGCTGTACCCAACGATCTTCTAGCTTAGGGAGACTTCGCTTCTCCCAGAAGGCACCTGGAATATGCAAATTAGCCTCCTGAAGCTTGAATCCCTGGTTTGGTGATGCTTTCGAAGCAGCTGGTCCCGGCTGTACCCAACGATCTTCTAGCTTAGGGAGACTTCGCTTCTCCCAGAAGGCACCTGGAATATGCAAATTAGCCTCCTGAAGCTTGAATCCCTGGTTTGGTGATGCTTTCGAAGCAGCTGGTCCCGGCTGTACCCAACGATCTTCTAGCTTAGGGAGACTTCGCTTCTCCCAGAAGGCACCTGGAATATGCAAATTAGCCTCCTGAAGCTTGAATCCCTGGTTTGGTGATGCTTTCGAAGCAGCTGGTCCCGGCTGTACCCAACGATCTTCTAGCTTAGGGAGACTTCGCTTCTCCCAGAAGGCACCTGGAATATGCAAATTAGCCTCCTGAAGCTTGAATCCCTGGTTTGAATTGAAATTGAAAATCTAGTCCAGACATTGACAAGGTTGGAAAAAAATATTTTTATTTGAAATAATAATTTTCTCCTTCAAACTTTGCTTTCATCAAAGAATGCTCCCTTTGCAGAAATTACAGCATTGCAGACCTTTGGCATTCTAGCATTTAATTTGCTGAGGTAATCTGGAGAAATTTCACCCCCCCATGCTTCCAGAAGCCCCTCCCACAAGTTGGTTTGGCTTGATGGGCACTTTTTGCGTACCATACGGTCAAGGTGCTCCCAAAACAGCTCAATGGGGTTGAGATCTGATGACTGCGCTGGCCACTCCATCACAGATAGAATACCAGCTGTCTGTTTCTTCCCTATATATTGTGCTTTGGGTCATTGTCCTGTTGTAGGATGAAACTGGCTCCAATCAAGCGCTATCCACAGGGTATGGCATGGCGTTGCAAAATGGAGTGATAGCCTTCCTTATTCAAAATTCCTTTTACCGTGTACAAATCTCCTACTTTACCAGCACCAAAGCAACCCCAGACCATCACATTACCTCCATCATGCTTGACAGATGGCGTCAGGCACTCTTCCAGCATCTTTTCAGTTCTGCGTCTCACAAATGTTCTTCTGTGTGATCCAAACACCTCAAACTTGGATTTGTCTGTCCATAACACTTTTTTCCAATCTTCCTCTGTCTAATGTCCTGTGTTCTTTTGCCAATATTAATCGTTTCCTTTTATTAGCCAGTCTCAGATATGGCTTTTTCTTTGCCACTCTGCCCTGAAGGCCAGTATCCCGGAGTCGCCTCTTCACTGTAAACATTGACAATGGTGTTTTGCGTATACTATTTAAAGAAGCTGCCAATTGAGGACCTGTGAGGCATCGATTTCTCAAACTACAGACTCTAATGTACTTGTCTTGTTGCTCAGTTGTGCAGCGGGCCTCGCACTTCTCTTTTTACTCTGGTTAGAGCCTGTTTGTGCTCTCTCCTGAAGGGAGTAGTACACAACATTGTAGGAAATCTTCAGTTTCTTGGCAATTTCTCGCATGGAATAGCCTTCATTTCTAAGAACATGAATAGACTGTCGAGTTTCACATGAAAGTTTTTTTTTTCTTGCCATTTTGAGAGTTTAATGGAATTAACAAATGTAATGCTCCAGATTCTCAACTAGCTCAAAGTTAAGTCAGGTTTATAGGTTCTCTAATCAGCCAAGCTGTTTTCAGCTGTGCTAACATACTTGCACAAGGGTTTTCAAGGGTATTCTAACAATCCATTAGCCTTCTTACACAGTTAGCAAACACAAAGTACGATAAAAACACTGGAGTGATGGTTGTTGGAAATGGGCCTCTATACACCTATGAAGATATTGCATTACAAACCAGACGTTTGCAGCTAGAGCAGTCATTTATCACTTTAGCAATGTATAGAGTGTATTTCTGAATCATTTAATGTTAACTTCATTGGAAAAGCTGTGCTTTTCTTTCGAAAATTAGAAGATTTCTAAGTGACCCTAAACTTTGGAACGGTAGTGCGTGTATATATATATATATATATATATATATATATATATACACATACTAGCTGAAGAGCCCGGCGTTGCCTGGGTATAGTAAATATCTGTGGTTAGTTATAGCACCTCACCTCTCTTATTTTCCCATCACGCCTCTCATTTTCCCCCTTACATCATTCATTTCCCCCTCACTCCTTTCATTCCCCCCTTCACTCCTCTCATTCCCCCGTAACACTTGTCATTTCAACCTCACATCTGTCATTTTCCAATCACTTCACTATTTTCTCTAACTCCTCTCATTTTGCACTCACACCTTTTCATTGTCACCTCACACCTCTCATTTTCACCTCACACCTCTCATTTTCCCCTCAGTGTATACATGTTTGTCATCCCCCTTATATATAGTATACACCTATATGTCATCTCCTGTATATAGTATATACCTGTATGTTATCTCCCCTGTATATAGTATATACCTGCTGTATGTCATCTCCTCCTGTATATAGTATATACCTGTATGTCATCTCCTCCTGTATATAGTATATACTTGTAAGTCATCTCCTCCTGTATATGGTATATACCTGTGTGTCATCTGCTCCTGTATATAGTATATACCTGGGTGTCATCTCCCCGCTATATAGTATGTACCTGTATGTCATCTCCTCCTGTATTAGACCTCGTTCACACGGTATTTGGTCAGTATTTTTACTCAGTATTTGTAAGCTAAATTGGCAGCCTGATAAATCCCCAGCCAACAGGAAGCCCTCCCCCGGGCAGTATATATTAGCTCACACTTACACATAATAAACAGGTCATGTGACTGACAGCTGTCATATTTCCTATATGGTACATTTGTTGCTCTTGTAGTTTGCTTATTAATCAGATTTTTATTTTTGAAGGATAATACCAGACTTGTGTGTGTTTAGGGCGAGTTTCATGTGTCAAGTTGTGTGTGTTGAGATGCGTGTAGCAACTTTTTGTGTGTCGTGTTGCATGTGACAGGTGGCGAGTTTTCCGTTTGGCGAGTTTGCATGTGTTGCAACTTTTGTGCATGTGGCAATTTTTCCGCATGTGCAAGTTTTGCGTGTGGCAAGTTTTCCATGAGGTGAGTTTTGCACGTGTGGCGAGTTTTGCATGAGCCTAGTTTTGCATGTGGTGAATTTTGCGCGTGGCGAGTTTTGAGTGGCGACTTTTTTGTTTCGACTTTTATGTGGCGAGGTTGGTGTATGTGTGGTGAAATGTGTGCTGAGGGTGGTATATGTGTTCAAACACGTGGTAGTGTGCGGCACATTTTGTGTGTGTGTTCATATCCCCGTGTGTGGTGAGTATCCTATATCGGGGCCCCACCTTAGCAACTGTGCGGTATATACTCTTTGGCGCCATCGCTCTCATTCTTTAAGTCCCCCTTGTTCACATCTGGCAGCTGTCAATTTGCCTCCAACACTTTTCCTTTCACTTTTTCCCCATTATGTAGATAGGGGCAAAATTGTTTGGTGAATTGGAACGCGCGGGGTTAAAATTTCACCTCAAAACATAGCCTATGATGCTTTCGGGGTCCAGACGTGTGACTATGCAAAATTTTGTGGCTGTAGCTGCGACGGTGCAGATGTCAATCCTAGACATACACACATACATACATACATACTCACAGACACACACACATTCAGCTTTATATATTAGACTAGATGGTGGCCCGATTCTAAAGCATCAGATATTCTAGAATATGCATGTCCACGTAGTATATTGCCCAGCCACATAGTATATTGCCCAGCCACGTAGTATATTGCCCAGCCACGTAGTATATTGCCCAGTCATGTAGTATATTGCCCAGCCACGTAGTATATTGCCCAGTCACGTAGGATGATAATGTGTGCAAAACTGTAAAGCGCTGCGGAATATGTTAGCGCTATATAAAAAATAAATAAATAAAGATTATTATTATTATATTGCTCAGCCACGTAGTATATTGCACAGCGACGGAGTATACAGCACAAAGCCATGTAGTATACAGACTTAAAATAAAAAATAAACATATACTCACCCTCCGTTGAAGTCCTGGCCCTGTGTGCGGTGCATGCGGCAGCTTCCGGTCCCAGGGTTGGTATGGGCGCAGGACCTGTGATGTCGTCGCGGTCACATGACTGTGACATCATGGCAGGACTTTCTCGCAGGACCTATGATGACGCCGCGGTCACATGACCGTGACATCATGGCAGGTCCTTGTCGCATACCATCCTTGCCACTGGAACCTGCCGCTTGCATGGAGCAGTTACCAGAGCGTCGCGAGTAGCGGGAAAGGCACCGGAATGTGAGAATATGATGATTTTTTATTTTTTTAATTATTTTTTACATTAGATCTTTTTACTATTGAGGCTGCATAGGCAGCCTCAATAGTAAAAAAGTTGGTCACACAGTGTTAATAGCAGCGTTAATGGAGTGCGCTACACCGCGGCATAACGCGGTCCATTAGCGCTGCCAGTAACCCTGTGTGAGCGCTGACTGGAGGGGAGTATGGAGCGGGCAGTGACTGTGGGAAGGAAGGAGCGACCATGTTGCCGCTGGACTGCGCCTGTCGCTGATTGGTCGTGGCAATGGTCGTGGGCGTTTTGCCACGACCAATCAGCGACTTGGATTCCATGACAGACAGAGGCCGTGACAAATGAATATACGTGACAGACAGACAGAAGGGCAGACAGAAAGACGGAAGTGACCCTTAGACAATTATATAATAGATATACACTGCTCAAAAAATAAGGGGAACACTTAAACAACAGAATATAACTCCATGTAAATCAAACTTCTGTGAAATCATACTGTCCACTTAGGAAGCAACACTGATTGACAATCAATTTCACATGCTGTTGTGCAACTGGAATAGACAACAGATGGAAATTATTGGCAATTATCAAGACACACTCAATAAAGGAGTGGTTCTGCAGGTGGGGACCTGTTGTGAATTCTGTTGTCGAACTCTCTCCTGTGGTCGTGAATGGTACTTCGGCGAGTTCTGTCTATGGGCTCCCTCTGGTGGCTGTGAGTGAAGCTGCTGCTTCTGAGGTTCCTTGCACAGGTGACGTGGTTTATCCTTTGGTTGGCTGCTCTATTTAACTCCTCTCAGATCGTTACTCCATGCCAGCTGTCAATGTTTTTGCATTGGTTCAGTTCGCTCCTGGATCTCTCTGGTGACCTGCCTTCTCCTGCAGAAGCTAAGTTCCTGATTGTCATTATTTGTTCACTGTTTTCTTGTCCAGCTGGTTTTCATGATTTTGTCTTGCTAGCTGGAAGCTCTGGGATGCAGAGTGGCCCCTCCGCACCGTGAGTCGGTGCGGAGGTCTTTTTTGCACACTCTGCGTGATCTTTTGTAGGTTTTTGTGCTGATCGCAAAGTTACCTTTCCTATCCTCTGTCTATTTAGTAAGTCTGGCCTCCCTTTGCTGAAACCTGTTTCATTTCTGCGTTTGTGACTTTCACCTTTACTCACAGTCAATATATGTGGGGGGCTTCCTTTACCTTTGGGGAATTTCTCTGAGGCAAGGTAGGCTTTATTTTCTTTCTCTAGGGCTAGATAGTTCTTAGGCTGTGACGAGGCGCCTAGGTCTGGTCAGGAGCGCTCCACGGCTATTTCTAGTGTGTGTGATAGGATTAGGGCTTGCGGTCAGCAGAGCTCCCACATCCCAGAGCTTGTCCTGTATGAGGTTTAACTATCAGGTCATTCCGGGTGCTCCTAGCCACCAGGTCATAACAGTACAGCTGGCCCAAAGTATTAATGCATCTCAATAGAGGGATAAGAGAACTTCTGAGACCATTTTTTTTTCTTTGCACTGTGTTTTGTCTTTCTTTTCCCCTAGACCTTTGGGTGGTTCAGGACACAGGTGTAGATATGGACATTCAAGGTCTGTCCTCTTGTATGGATCATCTCTCTGCAAGGGTACAAAACATTCAAGATTTTGTGGTTCAGAATCCTATGTTAGAGCCTAAAATTCCTATTCCTGACATATTTTCTGGGGATAGATCTAGGTTCTTGAATTTCAAAAATAATTGTAAACTGTTTCTAGCTTTGAAACCCCGCTCCTCTGGTGACTCCGTTCAACAGGTAAAAATAATTATTTCTTTGTTGCGTGGTGACCCTCAAGACTGGGCAATTTCCCTTGCGCCAGGAGATCCGGCATTGCGTGATGTTGATGCGTTTTTTCTGGCGCTTGGATTGCTTTATGATGAACCAAATTCAGTGGATCAGGCAGAGAAAATCTTGCTGGCTTTGTGTCAGGGTCAGGATGAAGCGGAGGTGTACTGTCAGAAGTTTAGAAAGTGGTCTGTGCTTACTCAGTGGAATGAATGTGCCCTGGCGGCAATTTTCAGAAAGGGTCTTTCTGAAGCCCTTAAGGATGTCATGGTGGGATTTCCCACGCCTGCTGGTCTGAATGATTTTATGTCTTTGGCCATTCAGATCGATCGGCGCATGCGTGAGCGCAAAGCTGTGCACCATCTGGCGGTAATCTCTGAGCATAGGCCTGAGCCTATGCAGTGTGATAGGACTTTGACCAGAGCTGAACGGCAAGAACACAGACGTCGGAATGGGCTGTGTTTTTACTGTGGTGAATCCACTCATGCTATCTCCGATTGTCCTAAGCGCACTAAGCGGTTCGCTAGGTCTGCCACCATTGGTACGGTACAGTCTAAATTTCTTTTGTCCGTTACTCTGATTTGCTCTCTGTCGTCCTATTCTGTAATGGCATTTGTGGATTCAGGCGCTGCCCTGAATTTGATGGACTTGGAGTTTGCCAGGCGCTGTGGTTTTTTCTTGGAGCCCTTGCAGTATCCTATTCCATTGAGAGGAATTGATGCTACGCCTTTGGCCAAGAATAAGCCTCAGTACTGGATTCAATTGACCATGTGCATGGCTCCTGCACATCAGGAGGATATTCGCTTTTTGGTGTTGCATAATCTGCATGATGTGGTCGTTTTGGGGTTGCCATGGCTACAGGTCCATAATCCAGTGTTGGATTGGAAATCTATGTCTGTGTCCAGTTGGGGTTGTCAGGGGGTACATGGTGATGTTCCATTGCTCTCAATTTCACCTTCCACTCCTTCTGAAGTCCCTGAGTTTTTATCAGATTACCGGGATGTATTTGAAGAGCCCAAATCTGGTGCCCTACCTCCTCATAGGGATTGCGACTGTGCTAATAATTTGATTCCTGGTAGTAAGTTTCCTAAGGGCCGTCTGTTTAATTTATCTGTGCCAGAGCACACCGCTATGCGGAGTTATATAAAGGAATCCTTGGAGAAGGGTCATATTCGTCCGTCGTCGTCACCATTGGGAGCAGGGTTCTTTTTTGTGGCCAAGAAGGATGGTTCTTTGAGGCCTTGTATTGATTACCGCCTTCTTAATAAGATCACAGTCAAATTTCAGTATCCTTTGCCGCTGCTGTCTGATTTATTTGCTCGGATTAAGGGGGCTAGTTGGTTCACCAAGATAGATCTTCGTGGTGCGTATAATCTTGGGCGAATTAAACAGGGTGATGAATGGAAGACGGCATTTAATACGCCCGAGGGCCATTTTGAGTGCCTGGTTATGCCATTCGGGCTTTCTAATGCTCCATCTGTGTTTCAGTCCTTTATGCATGACATCTTCCGAGAGTACCTGGATAGATTCATGATTGTATATTTGGATGACATTTTGGTCTTTTCGGATGATTGGGAATCTCATGTGAAGCAGGTCAGAATGGTGTTCCAGGTCCTTCGTGCGAATTCCTTGTTTGTGAAGGGGTCAAAGTGTCTCTTTGGAGTTCAGAAGGTTTCATTTTTGGGTTTCATTTTTTCCCCTTCTACTATCGAGATGGACCCTGTTAAAATTCAGGCCATTTACGATTGGACTCAGCCGACATCTGTGAAGAGCTTGCAGAAGTTCCTGGGCTTTGCTAATTTTTATCGTCGCTTCATCGCTAACTTTTCCAGTGTTGCTAAGCCGTTGACTGATTTGACCAAGAAAGGTGCTGATGTGGTCAATTGGTCCTCTGCGGCTGTAGAGGCTTTTCAGGAGTTGAAGCGTCGTTTTGCTTCTGCCCCTGTGTTGTGCCAGCCAGATGTTTCGCTCCCTTTTCAGGTGGAGGTTGATGCTTCTGAAATTGGAGCAGGGGCTGTTTTGTCGCAAAGAAGTTCTGATGGCTCGGTGATGAAACCCTGTGCCTTCTTTTCTAGAAAATTCTCGCGTGCTGAGCGCAATTATGATGTGGGCAATCGGGAGTTGTTGGCCATGAAGTGGGCATTCGAGGAGTGGCGACATTGGCTTGAAGGAGCTAAACATCGCGTGGTGGTCTTGACGGATTACAAGAATTTGACTTATCTCGAGTCTGCCAAACGGTTTAATCCTAGACAGGCTTGATGGTCGCTCTTTTTCTCCCGTTTTGATTTTGTGGTTTCATACCTTCCGGGATCTAAGAATGTGAAGGCTGACGCCCTGTCAAGGAGTTTTGTGCCTGACTCTCCGGGTGTTCCGGAGCCGGCGGGTATTCTTAAAGAAGGGGTAATTTTGTCTGCCATTTCCCCTGATTTGCGGCGTGTGCTGCAAAAGTTTCAGGCTGATAGACCTGACCGTTGTCCTACGGAGAAACTGTTTGTCCCTGATAGATGGACTAGTAGAGTTATCTCGGAGATTCATTGTTCTGTATTGGCTGGTCATCCTGGAATCTTTGGTACCAGAGATTTGGTGGCCAGATCCTTTTGGTGGCCTTCTTTGTCACGGGATGTGCGTTCTTTTGTGCAGTCCTGTGGGATTTGTGCTCGGGCTAAGTCCTGCTGTTCTTGTGCCAGTGGGTTGCTTTTGCCCTTGCCGATCCCGAAGAGGCCCTGGACGCATATTTCCATGGATTTTATTTCTGATCTCCCTGTTTCTCAAAAGATGTCGGTCATTTGGGTGGTTTGTGATCGCTTCTCTAAGATGGTCCATTTGGTACCCTTGTCTAAATTGCCTTCCTCCTCTGATTTGGTGCCATTGTTTTTCCAGCATGTGGTTCGTTTGCATGGCATTCCAGAGAACATCGTCTCGGACAGAGGTTCCCAGTTTGTTTTGAGGTTTTGGCGGTCCTTTTGCGCTAAGATGGGCACATTGATTTGTCTTTTGCTTCGGCTTTCCATCCTCAGACTAATGGCCAAACCGAACGAACTAATCAGACTTTGGAGACATATCTGAGATGCTTTGTTTCTGCTGATCAGGATGATTGGGTGTCTTTCTTGCCTTTGGCTGAGTTCGCCCTTAATAATCGGGCCAGCTCGGCTACTTTAGTTTCTCCTTTTTTCTGTAATTCTGGTTTCCATCCTCGTTTCTCTTCAGGGCAGGTTGAGCCTTCGGACTGTCCTGGTGTGGATGCGGTGGTGGACAGGTTGCAGCAGATTTGGACTCATGTGGTGGACAATTTGATATTATCCCAGGAGAAGGCTCAACGTTTCGCTAACCGCCGGCGTTGTGTTGGTCCCCGACTTCGTGTTGGGGATTTGGTTTGGTTGTCATCTCGTCACGTTCCTATGAAGGTTTCCTCTGCTAAGTTTAAGCCTCGTTTCATTGGACCATATAAGATTTCTGAAGTTCTTAATCCTGTGTCATTTCGTTTGGATCTTCCAGCTTCTTTTGCCATCCATAATGTGTTCCATAGTTCGTTGTTGCGGAGATACGTGGCGCCTATGGTTCCCTCCGTTGATCCTCCTGCCCCGGTGTTGGTCGAGGGGGAGTTGGAGTATGTGGTGGAGAAGATTTTGGATTCTTGTGTTTCGAGACGGAAACTCCAGTACCTGGTCAAGTGGAAGGGTTATGGTCAGGAAGATAATTCCTGGGTTTTTGCCTCCGATGTTCATGCTGCCGATCTTGTTCGTGCCTTTCATTTGGCTCTTCCTGGTCGGCCTGGGGGCTCTGGTGAGGGTTCGGTGACCCCTCCTCAAGGGGGGGGGTACTGTTGTGAATTCTGTTGTCGAACTCCCTCCTGTGGTCGTGAATGGTACTTCGGCGAGTTCTGTATATGGGCTCCCTCTGGTGGCTGTGAGTGAAGCTGCTGCTTCTGAGGTTCCTTGCACAGGTGACGTGGTTTATCCTTTGGTTGGCTGCTCTATTTAACTCCTCTCAGATCGTTACTTCATGCCAGCTGTCAATGTTTTTGCATTGGTTCAGTTCGCTCCTGGATCTCTCTGGTGACCTGCCTTCTCCTGCAGAAGCTAAGTTTCTGATTGCCATTATTTGTTCACTGTTTTCTTGTCCAGCTGGTTTTCATGATTTTGTCTTGCTAGCTGGAAGCTCTGGGATGCAGAGTGGCCCCTCCGCACCGTGAGTCGGTGCGGAGGTCTTTTTTGCACATTCTGCGTGGTCTTTTGTAGGTTTTTGTGCTGATCGCAAAGTTACCTTTCCTATCCTCTGTCTATTTAGTAAGTCTGGCCTCCCTTTGCTGAAACCTGTTTCATTTCTGCGTTTGTGACTTTCATCTTTACTCACAGTCAATATATGTGGGGGGCTTCCTTTACCTTTGGGGAATTTCTCTGAGGCAAGGTAGGCTTTATTTTCTTTCTCTTGGGCTAGAAAGTTCTTAGGCTGTGACAAGGCACCTAGGTCTGGTCAGGAGCGCTCCACGGCTATTTCTAGTGTGTGATAGGATTAGGGCTTGCGGTCAGCAGAGCTCCCACATCCCAGAGCTCGTCCTGTATGAGGTTTAACTATCAGGTCATTCCGGGTGCTCCTAGCCACCAGGTCATAACAGGGACCACAGACCACAGCTCAGTACCAATGCTTTCTGGCTGATGTTTTGGTCACTTTTGAATGTTGGTATTGCTTTCACACAAGTGGTAGCATGAGACAGACTCTACAACCCACACAAGTAGCTCAGGTAGTGCAGCTCACCCAGGATGGCATATTAATGCGAGCTGTGGCAAGAAGGTTTGCTGTGGCTGTCAGCGTAGTGTCCAGAGGCCGGAGGCGCTACCAGGAGACAGGCCAGTACACCAGGAGATGTGGAGGGGGCCGTAGGAGGGAACAACCCAGCAGCATGACTGCTACCTCAGCCTTTGTGCAAGGAGGAACAGGAGGAGCACTGCCAGAGCCCTACAAAATGACTTGCAAATTGTATATTGCTATTGTAAGGTGACATTAAGCCTGGGTAATAATGGACAGGTGTCAATAAAACACCTATCCATTACTAATCCAATATTATAAAATGGTTAAAAATACACACACACACACATTAATTATAAAGTATTTTAATGAAATAATGAAACACATAGGTTTAACATCTTTCTTGCACTCTCCATCCAAGTGAAGCCCTCATTCTTCTGTACAAAAAACAAAAAAAACAACAATATCGCACACCTGTCTGCCATACAGTCAAGTCCCACGCTGTAAATCCATATCAAGGTGTTAAATAGTTTACAATGCTGAGCGGTGCTAATGCTACCGGCTGGGCTGTAAACCACGGAGGAATTAATAAAAAGCTGCTCTCTGGACCAGATATCACCACCCTACTAACCAGAATCCCACAATGACTGTCTGCTATTTCATCCTTCTACTCCGTTAGATTTCTAAAAATATGGACAAAACAGAATTCATCATCTTTCCCCCATCTCACTTGACTCCCCCAACAGACCTATCCATTAAAGTAAATGGCTGCCCACTCTCCCCAGTCCCACAAGCTTGCTGCCTCGGGGTAATCCTAGACATTGATTTTCAAACCACATACCCAAGCCCTTTCCACTTCCTATTGACTTAAACTCAAAAATATTTCCCGGATCCGTACATTCCTCAACCAATAATCTGCAAAAACCCTAGTCTATGCCCTCATCATCTCCCTTGACTACTGCAACCTCCTGCTCTGTGGCCTCCCCTCTAACAACGAATCCAGTTCAAAACCCTAACCATGGCATACAAAGCCATCCACAACCTGTGTCCTCCATACATCTGTGACCTCGTTTCTCGGTACTTACCTGCACGCAACCTCCGATCCTCACAAGATCTTCTTCTATACTCCCCTCTTCCTTCCTTTTCCCACAATCACATACAAGATTTCTCCCGCACATCCCCCCATTCTCTGGACCTCTCTACCCCAACATATCAGACTCACGCCTACCGTGGAAACCTTAAAAAAAACCTGAAGACCTACCTCTTCCGAAAAGCCTACAACCTGTAGTAACCACTGATAGACCAAACTACTGCACAACCAGCCTACTGTATTCTCACCCATCCCTTGTAGATTGTGAGCCCTCGCGGGCAGGGTCCTCTCTCCTCATGTACCAGTCGTGACTTGTATTGATTAAGTTTATTGTACTTGTTTTTTGTTATGTATACCCCTTTTCACATGTAAAGCGCTATGGAATAAATGGCGCTATAATAATAAATAATAATAATATATAGACTGTATATATGTTTTCACAAATATTTGAGCCCATAAATCCACTATAGGTCCATTTTGCAAGCCAGCAAGAAAATCTCGCCATACGGATGTCACAGGAATGCTTAGATGTAAGAAAATCGCATCCTCGCACTGCACATGGATGACATACGGATCACTGTTCAGGGAACATTTCTGCGATTCTCGTCCGTGTAAAACGAACTGATTTTTTAATACGTTGTGTGTGACTCCAGCCTTATGATGGAATCATGAACACTTACCTTAACTGAAGCAAGTGAGGCATGCAGTTCTTCGGATGTTGTTGTGGGGTCTTTTTTGTGAGCTCGCTGAATCATCGCTGAGCTCTTGGGGTAATTTTGGTCTACCGGCTACTCCTGGGAAGGTTCACCACTGTTCCATGTTTTCGCCATTTGTGGATAATGACTCTCACTGTGTTTTGCTGCATTACCAAAGCTTGAGAAATGGCTTTATAACCCTTTTTAGATCTCAATTAATTTGTTTCTCATTTGTTCCAGAATTTCCTTGGAGCTCGGCATGATGTCTTTATGTTACTATAAAGGGGATGGGGGAACTACAATACCCAGAGAGATTAGCAAAATTAGGATTATTTAGTCTAGAAAAAAGACGACTGAGGGGCGATCTAATAACCACGTATAAGTATATAAGGGGACAATACAAATATCTAAAATGAATAGAAGAGAAAAAATAGCATATGGACGGCACTGCCCCAACTAAATCCATAATCTTCAGGAAAGCCGGTACTAAAAAGCTATATCATGTCAGCAACAGCCATGGCGAAAAAGATATCGGGTGCAAAACCATAAATAACATATGTGTCCCAGGTAGCAAAAGAAAAAAGCAGGATGCACTCACCAATCTTCAAAGTAGCAAATTTTATTGAGTCTTCACAATTAAAACTTCATGGCCGGGTCTACATGTAGACCCGTTAAAGCGCAAGGACCGCGCGAAACGGCCGTCGTCTCCCCTGCTCGCACGAGCTCCTTTTCTGTTTGTACAAAGGAAGGTGACGGTCACAAGGGGGCATTCTCTGCGTCTGGAGGAGAGAAGGTTTTTCCACCAACATAGAAGAGGATTCTTTACTGTCAGGGCTGAAATTTCTTGCCTGAGGAGGTGGTGATGGCAAACTCAGTTGAGGGGTTCAAGAGAGGCCTGGATGTCTTCCTGTATCTTACAGTTATTAGGTTCTTTAGAAGGATGTAGATCTTAGGATTTATTCTCACAGAATATAAGATGAACTGGATGGACAAATGTCTTTTTTTTGGCCTTGTGTTCTATGTTAGGATCTTTTAGTCTACTTCACTTTGTTAGGCTGGTTCTATTTAAGTAAATTTTTGATTGAGTGTGCCAGTATTCAGGCCTGGGTGTGGCTAGGGAATTTGAACTCCGCATCCCAAAGATGTGATAAACCACAGTTAATTTATGTTTTAAGTGGGGGAGGGAATGGCAATCACTTTTTCACACAGGGCCCTGTAGGTTTGTTTGTTTTTTCCCTTAATAACAGCAACCTTCATTTAAAAACTGCATTTTGTGTTTGCTTTTGTTATCTTTGTCTAATATTTAAATTTGTTTTGTGATTTGAAACATCTAAGTGTGACAAACAAGCAAAATAATAGTAAATCCGGACATCTGTAACTGATGTCCCCGGTTCTGCCTTCCCGATCTCTGTGGATGTTCCCTGCACTTTATAACTTTGTTTTGTTCATATTTAATAAATATAATTTAGATTTTCTTTTAGATGTGTTCTGTTTTTTGATGCTGGATTGGAGATATTCTGTGGCAAATCTCTGTATGTGACTATTATTGTATATATTGTATGTATTGTGTGTTATACCGGGGGCAGGACGAGGTCATGACTGTATGTAGTGATCATGTGAAACCAGTAAGAGCACCGGAGATTTCTTACATGGGACCTTTATGATGTTACATCATCTTCTCCCCATTCAGGTCCCTACAATATCGTATCCTCTCAGTGGAGATCTTCTATATAAGAGAATTTTCCAGATTGACCCATCAAGGATGGATATGGACAGGGACAAGATGGCGGAGAGGATATTACACCTCACCCTAGAAATCCTCTTCCAGCTTACTGGAGAGGTGAGAGATTCTGATGACGTCACATTACATGATTCTATGGGAATAACAGATGGACAGAACTGGAGAGGTGAGGACTCTGGAAATGTCTGTAGTGAGATTTATTAATGTGTCTCTCCATAACCAGGATTACACAGATGAAAAGAAGACGTATAGTGAACGATGTCAGGCCCCTTTATCTGAGGGATGGGGAAGACCCACAAGACTCACAAGGTCTCCACCTCACCCCATGAAACATAAAGATATCAATGAGCAGAAGATCTTAGACCTCACCTACAAGATGATTGAGCTGCTGACTAGAGAGGTGACACTGCTGGGAATGCTGGGACATTATACAGTAATGCAATGAAGTGGTAGGAGGGATGATAGTATCATTGTCTGTGTCAGGTTCCTATAAGGTGTCAAGATGTCACTGTCTATTTCTCCATGGAGGAGTGGGAGTATTTAGAAGGACACAAAGATCTGTACAAGGACATCATGATGGAGGTTCCCCAGCCCCTCACATCACCAGGTAATAGACAGGACTAAGTATACAAGGCCTATAATTATCTGTATGTAAAGATTGAACTCAGTCCCTGTATGTGTTTCCTCCAGTTCAATCCAGTAAGAGGACAAAACCAGAGAAATGTCCCCGTCCTCTTGTTCCACAAGACTGGAAACAAGAAAATCTCAATGTTCCTCAGGATCATCAGGTAGATGGAGAAAATGTATCATAAGATCTCCCCTATGTTGTGTAGATAGCAGTAAAGGTCTTGTGCTCAGTCCTGTTTTATTTACCAGTTTTATAGACTGTATGGACAATGTGTTAGAGACACCAACACTTTCCCATGAAAAAACTGTACTGTATAGAAATGAGACCCTGGAGTGCAGCGGAAAATCAAGTGATCGGTTTTCAGTGTGAATCCACATTAGAATGAGAAATTGAGTGACTTGAAACTTTGCTAGGGCCAGTTTTTAAAAAAAAAAAATCTTGTTAGGCTTTTACATGTAATGGTGTCAAGAGTATCTAGAGAATGATGTGATCTAGGAAAAACATTCAATGATAGACGATCTCATGCACACAAGGAACTTGTTGAGGAAGATATAAAAAATTGTTCTCTGGCACAGGAAGTGAACATTCATGGAAACTACAGCTGAATACAAAGCTGGTGTTTAGCAAGTTTCCAAATGTGCTTGTCATTTTTAGCAGAGATGGTCTTTGTTACTAGAAGGGGCTCACTAGGTGAGGTGGACCCTCTAAGCCCATGGTCTGGGTGGGCACATGGGCACCAGTGCAGCAGACAGGTAGTGCACGCAGGACACAGACAGTTAACTGGTGGACAGGAAGCCGCAGACAGCCAGGAGGCATCTTGAAGAACAAAGACAAAGAGCAGTGTTACTAAAGTCCACAGGCAAACAGGAAATCAAAGGACTGGAAGCTGCAGGCAGACAGTAGATGTCTTTTGAGACCGCAGGCTGCAGAGTTACTAATGTGCAGAGGCAGATAGGAGACTGAAGGACTGGAAGTTGCAAGCTGCCAGGAGATGTCTTGGAGACAGCAGACAGATTGCATAGTTACTGAAGGTGGCAGGCAGATAGAAGACTGACGGAGTGGAAGCCAGAAGCAGCCAGGAGGCATCATGGAGACTGCAGACAGGTAGCAGACGAATCTCCAGAGCAACAATAAAGTCTAAATACTATGTAAGCCACAGGTGACTAGGAGACGTCCGAGAAACCACTGGTGGACATGCAGCAGAGGTCCTATCAGACTGGGAATAGGTAGCAGACAGAATTCTGGAGTAACGAGAAAGTCGGAATACCATGAATGTCGCAGGCAGATAGGAGGCATGCCGAAAAACGCAGACTGATAGCAGTGGTATAGGAAGCAGCAGACAAGTAACTCAGGGACTGGAAACCACAGACAGCCAGCAGACATCATGGAGACTGTGAAAAGGAACTGTGCACTTACAAAGTATAAGTCTACTAGAAATTCTTATTACCAAGACACAGGTGTTTGTCTTTGGAGCTTTTACATAGGCCTAGGAAGATCAACAAATAGGAGCACGCAGGACTACCTGCAAAGCTCAACGTGGAGCAGAAGACAATTTAAAAGACTGGGGCATAGGTAGCTTAAGCACAGATCCGAGACAGGTGTGCAATAGAGTGTAACAGTAGATGACCAGTTCTGTTACTATCAGGGGAAGTAGAAAGAAAAAACTTACTTGAGCAAAAGAGAGCAACAATTATATGACTGAACAATGGAAAATATTGTCTGGGTAGATGAATCCCGATTTATGGTGCACCAAGCTGATGAGAAAGTCAGAATTTTGAGAAAGCAGCATCAATCTATGTATTTTTCCTATCAGTTGTCAACATTTCAAGCTGGTGTAGTTGGAGTAAATGTGATGGGAATGTTTTCTTGGAACATTCTTGGTCCTCTTAAACATGTGTATGGTGGTTTCGATATTAGAGCTTGCCTTAACATTTGTGTCATCAAGTTCATCCAGTCATAGCAGTTGTTTACCCTGTGGTAGAAGGAGAATGCACAATGTCAGAAAAGTCCATCATGCAGTACCATCAGAGAAGCGTCTGATTGGCTCAAACTTTATTCTGCAGTAGAATAATGAACCCAAACATACTTGTATTTAAGAACTATCGTATTTTCCAGACTATAAGATGCACTGGACCATAAGACGCACCCCAAATTTTGGGCTGGAAAATAGCAGAAAAAAAGATTTTTATAAAATGGGGTCCATCTTATTGTCTGAATTTAAGGTATCTTACCTGAGGGCTGGCAGTGGTAGAGCGGGGTCACAGGAAGCATTGTCCTTTCCTCAGGAAGCCGGCGGCGTCAGAAGTGGGACAATGCTGCAGTCCCAGGGTGCGAGGCTGTAGGTCCGGTGTTGGTGGCGAGGCAGAGCATGAAGCAGGGTCACTTCCTCAGGATGCCGGTGGCAGAAATCTGGCGACGCCACAGCCCGATGTCCACGGCGAGCAGAGCCAAGTGCATCACCGGTGTCTCAATGGCCATCTTCCTGAAAATGGCTGCCAAGATCTCAATCACGCGTGGCCTCTGGCGGTCATTCTCCTGAAGCCGAGTGCTGCTGAGATCTCAATCTGTGCACGCGCCGCTTCCGGCAGCTCACAGCTTCATGAAGATGGCCGCAGGGAAACCAATGATGCACTCCACACTGCCCACCGCCGACACTGAGCCTCAGCATCGCCACACCTCTGCTACCTCTGGTTACGATGCTACGCCCCCCGGTAAGCCAGCGTTCAGACTATTAGACGCACCCTCCATTTTCCTCCCAAATTTCTTGGGGAAAAGTTGCACCTTGTAGTCCAAAAAATATGGTATCTTCAGAATAAAGAACACAGGAATCCCCAAAGTCATGATATGGCCCCATAGAGCCCTGATCTTGGCAGCATCCAGTCTATCTGTAATATAAAGATACAGAAGTGTTTATGCCAGCGACATCCAGAGAAGACCTCTGGTTAGTTCTCCAAGATTTTTGGAACAATTATGAAGCTGAGTTCCTTCAAAATCTGTACACAAGTGTACCTAGAAGAATTGATGCTGTTTTTCAGGCAAAAGGAGGTCACACAAAACATTGATTTCATTTAGATTTCTCTTTTGTTCGTTCACTTTGCATTTTGTTAATTGACCAAAATAAATCAACATTTATATTTTTGAAAGCATTCTTACCTTGCAGTATTTTTTTCCACACTTACAGTACTATGCAATAGATTAAAGGTACCGTATTTTCCGCTTTGTAAGACGCACTTTATTTCCCCCAAATTTGGGGGGGAAATGGGGGTGCGTCTTACAAAGCGGATATACCGCTTACCGTTACAGGCTGGGATGAGGGGGTGTCCGCTGCTGCCCGCCGCCGCCGCCCGCCACTGCTATCGCCCGCCACCGCTGCCGCGGTGGTCCGCTGCTGCCCGCTGCTGTCCTGGGAGATCCTGGAAACTCTGGTGCTGCGGGGGGCTATGGCGACATTTTGTGAAAGACCAGAGCCCCCAGGCAGTTCGTCCATGCGTTCCTGTATGACTGACTTTGGGAAAATGGCCGCCGGAATCTCGAGAGATGAGATCTCATCTCTCGAGATTCCGGCGGCCATTTTCGCGGAGTTAGTTCCAGTATGACTGACTTCGGGAAAATGGCCACCGGAATCTCGGGAGATGAGATTTCAGCGCTGAGATCTCACCTCTCGAGACTCCGGCGGCCATTTTCCCGGAGTCAGTCATACAGGAACGCATGGACGAACTGCCGGGGGGCTCTGGTCTTTCACAAAATGTCGCCAGAGCCCCCCGGAGACAGCCCTGCAGCCCCCGAGACAGCCCTGCAGCCCCCGAGACATCCCTGCTGCCCCCGAGACAGCCTTGCAGCCCCGGAGACAGCCCTGCAGCCCCGGAGACAGCCCCGCAGCACAGGAGCCCCCCTGCAGACCCCCTCATCCCAGCCTGCAGCACAGGAGCCCCCCTGCAGACCCCCTCATCCCAGCCTGCAGCAATGCTCCACTCCTGCCTCCAGCACCGACCCTGGGACCCTGATCCGCTGCAGCCACAACCCCTGGTGAGTAATAAGACGCATGGATTATAAGACGCCCCACCAATTTATTAAAAAAAAATTTTTTTCCTATTTTTCTCCTCAAAATTTGGGGTGCGTCTTATAATCCGGAGCGTCTTACAAAGCTAAAAATACGGTATTTCAACTACTAGTAAAATCTATGACACAATAAATTGCTGAGGTTTTGTAGACCAAAGGAGGTACAACATGATACAAGATGGGTGTCTCTAAAAAAGTAGCCATTTAGTGTATGTTTTATACTTGGTACAAATGACAGGATAAAGCTGATCACAGCCATTAGATGTCTGTATCTTCTCACAATTTTAAAGTTGAGACTGAGACTGCTGATTAGAGTTAGGAATCTACAGGTTGGATTTATACAGGAGACTTGCAGCTATGTGATAACTACGGATGTCATTTATGATCATTATGTTAATTTTTGATATTTTTCTGTTCTTCTATGTCATTTCTTACAACTTCTCCATCTGTCTGTGGCTTTTACAGTCTTTGTTTCAGGCTAAAGATCTGACCCATATTAGTACTACAGAGACATATGTGAGGGGTGATGAGTGGTGTAAAGAGGAGATTCCTACAGATAACCGCACAGGTGAGTAGTGACCACTAAATGCAGAGAAGTCACAGATTATACTTCAAACAGTTAAAAGAAAACAGGGGTTTGGTAGCATGTTAGGCTACGTTCACATTAGCGTTTTGCGGGGCTGCGTCGGGCACAGCCGCGGCGACGCATGCATCATGCGCCCCTATATTTAACATGGGGGCGCATGGACATGCGTTTTGATGCGTTTTGTGATGCATGCGTCTTTTTTGGCGCAAGCGTCAGGGCGCAGAGGACACGGCAAGTTGCATTTTTTTTCCGTCCAAAATCCGGCCAAAAAAGGACGCATGCATCACAAAACTGTCGCCGACGCAGCACCGCACAACGCAAATGTGAACGTAGCCATAGCCAGTTGAAAAAATTATGCTCTCAGTGTGAAAAACAAGATAATCTTGCAGTTGTGATACCTTTTAATGGCTAACAAAAATAAATGATGTTGCAAAGCAATCTTTCGGGATTTCTTAGGTCCTTTCCTCAGGCATGGTATAGCAAAGTTTCTGAAGAAACAGAAAAATATGCACACAAAAAACAACAAAAAGAGAAAAAAAAGATGAGCATGGTATAATAAATGAACATTTAAATAAACAAGCAAACTGAGCTCAGAGACTGAATCCTTAATTTGATTAGATTGGTGGTTTGAAAGTTTTATAGTACCAATACCCAAGTAGGATCAGTGGCCTGGTGCCCTAAACTCCTTTGGATCAGATTCCTCAGATTCTATAGTGAGTCGTATATCCTTGTAACAGATTTAGTCCTGTGTGGAGGGAATCAAAAACGTAAAAAGTTTGTATTCCCAAACCCTGCAATGTTTTTGTGATTTAAAATTGCCTTTTAACATGACAACTTTCATATTGTTTTCGGTTGTGTCTCTTGGACCACAGAAATGTTTGGCCACCGGTAAATGTTTTTTTTTTTATCTGCAATTGCGTGTTGATGAGACCTCATCCTTGTTCTCAGTTTCTGTCCTGTTTCTCCCACATAGATGCCCCCAATAGGACTTATAGTGCACAGAATTAAGTACACCACATTGGAAGAAGAACAAGTGATTGTCCCAGGAATCTTATAGTCCTGGTGTGTTTTGGGAATCGGTATCCTGTCTTTGGTCTCTACATGAGTGCAGGTTTTGCACATATTCACATTGCATGAATAAGTTCCTCTCGGTGTATCTGAGGTCATTGAATTGTGGATTATGAGGTTTCTTATATTTGGAGGTTGCCTGTCGCACAGCAAGGGAGGGTCTTTGAATATTGTCTTTAGCCGGTCATCCTTATGTAAGATGTGATGGTGTTTTTTAGCAGTTTTTCTCAGTACCTCAGGCTGTGGGTTGTAGGTCACCACCAGAGGTACACGATTATTTTCCTCTTTTTTTCCGTATTGAAGTAATTGACTTCTATGGATCCTTGTGGCTCTAAAGTTCTGATCATCAATAGAGGTGATTTGGTAGCCTTGATTGTCTTTTTAAGATGTGTTAAGTGTCATACCTATCCGTTGGGCTGGAACAGATACCATTATATCTAAGGGCCTGGCTGTAGACAATGGACTTTTTAATTTGTTTTGTGTGGAAACTGTTCCATCTGAGGTACGTGGGACGGTCAATTGGTTTCCCATACACCGATGTCTGAATTAAACCAGTTTGAGTTCTTATGGTGGTATCCAGAAAGTTGATTTCCGTTTTTGAGTGGTCCAATGTCAGGTTTATCGTGGGGTGAAATTTATTGAATTTGTCATGGAATTTTAGAAGTTCTTGTTTAGACTCAGTCCAGATTTTTAAGATGTCATCGATATAACAGACATAGGCCAATGGTTTGATGGAGCAGGATGCTAAAAAGTCATTTTGCAATTTAGCCATGAAAAGGTTGGCATACTGGGGTGCCATTTTGCTGCCCATATAAAGCATTTTTGTGGATATTGTCCGTGCAGCTGAGCAAATGGAAATCCGGACATATTGATGAAAGGAACGGTGGTTTTATTCAACGCTTTTCGAATTCTATATATGACTTCTTCCTCGGGAAATACCACACACATATAAAAAAACAATAATGGCTTGCTGTATAAGTAGGTTCAAAATTCAAAATCCGGCGCCAAAGAATCCACCTGACAAACAGTGTCAGAGTTCATGACATAGACACATGGTATGACACATGACATGAATTGATGAAAACTTGCTAAAATCAGAAGTATAAATTCATTAAATTATAACCATTTACATTACAGGTTTATTTGTGGAACAAATAAAAAGAAAATTGTTCAGAAAGAGGAGAAATACATATATATATATATATATATATATATATATATATATATATATATATATATATATATATATATATATATATATATATATATATATATATATATATATATATATATAAAGAAAACAAGAGAAGAACCTACAAAAGATATATTGAAGCTGTTTGGCCTTAACTACCCTATATATCTCTCCTTTTTCTGAACAATTTTCTGTTTATTTGTTCCACAAATGAACCTGCAATTTAATAGAAATGGTTATAATTTAATGAATTTATATTCATGATTTTAGCAAGTCTTCATCAATTCATTATCATGTCATGTGTAATGCCATGTGTCTATGTCATGAACTCTGACACTGTTTGTCAGGTGGTTCCTTTGGCGCCGGATTTAGAATTTTGAAGCTTCTTATACAGCAAACCATTACTGTTTTTTCATATGTGTGTGGTATTTCCTGAGGAAAAAGTCATATGTAGACTTCGAAACTCGTTGAATAAAACCACCATTTTTTTCATCAATATGTCCGCATTTCCATTTGTTCAGCAGCGCAGACAATATCCACAAAAATCCTTTATAATGTTCCTGATATGGTCAATCCTTGACCTGTGGATTTGGGGCAGCTGATGTTTATATGCTCTATCAAAGGGGCATTAGGTGGGCAGTTTTCTGAATAACAGATTCTGAAATTGTCAGGTAAGACCCTATGTGCGCTTCTTTTCTCCTATAGCTTTTTTATTTTGCTGCCCATAGCAGTTCCGTTGCATTGTAGATAAAGCTCCTCTACGAAAGAAAAAAAGTTGTGTATGAGGCTCAATCTGATGGGTCTTAATATAGACTCAGAAGGGATCCCATTAGCTTCAAGAAACATTTGGCAGGCGGATAACACCAGATCTAAAACATCCATCTCAAATAGCAGTTGAAGGCCTCCCAGATCACTGACACACTTCCCTCCCCAGTGTGGGCTTCCTAGAAACTTGAATTTGGTCAATTATTCTATCTTTTTCCCCAATTAGGGGCAACCAGAAGGGATAAATCCTATATTTACGACACATTTCAGGTGAAGGAGAGATCTGCTCCAGTAATGTGCAATGATCTGAAATGCCCCTAGGTAGATAATCCAAGTGACACCATCTGAAGGGTCTCCACACTTTCGAACACAGTCAATTCTGGACAACATGGTTCTAGGGATAGTATGCAAGAGTACACTCTAAAATAACTATTTCACACCCTCCAGAGGTCTAGAAACCCCAAACTCACCCGCAAAAGCCTGTAGATCCGAAGGCCACTGAACACCATCTCGCATAATGCTAATCAACAGTTTATCTTTTTGAGGGAACGTTAATATGTTAAAGTCCCCTAAACAGAATATTGGAGTAGATGGATATGTGGCTGTGAATATAGAATGCTGTATATCAGCCCTGAAAGGTGATGGCTGTGTTTCATATCGGCCAAAACTGCTGACAGGTTCACTTTAACCATTATAGAACAACTAAAGAAAATTCAAGAATTCAGCTCAATGTGTCTCATTTTGTATGAGGGGGTGAATTCCAGGGTAGGGGTCAACACGGGCCATATAATTTATGTTAAACCATTTAACTACAGTTATAGGAAATACAGTGAAGGAAATAATTATTTGATCCCTTGCTGATTTTGTAAGTTTACCCACTGACAAAGACATAAACAGTCTATCATTTTAAGGGTAGGTTAATTTTAACATTGAGAGATAAAATATCAAAAACAAAATCCAGAAAATCACATTGTATAAATTATTTAAATTTATTTGCCTTTTACAGTGAGAACTAAGTATTTGATCCCCTACCAACCATTTTAAGAGTTCTTTCTCCTCCAGACCAGTTAGACGCGCCTAATCAACTCGTTACCCACATTAAAGACAGCTGTCTTACATAGTCACCTTTATAAAAGACTCCTGTCCACAGACTCAATTAATCAGTCAGACTCTAACCTCTACAACATGGGCAATACCAAAGAGCTTTATAAGGATGTCACGGACAAGATCAAAGGCCTGCACAAAGCTCTAGGTAGCAGAAATGCTCACTTCTTTGCTCAGAGTTTGACAGCGGCATTTAAAATGTAAACAGCTGTGGGTAGATCGCGATCCCACCCGTGGCTGTTAGGAGCACATGACAGCTGATTAGATCAGCTGTCATGTGCCGGAAAAGGTGCGGGCTCTTCGCCGGAGCCCGCACCAAACAGAGGGAGGTGTCCAGTGTTAGATATATCAGTCATTGGATGTTAAGGGGTTAAATATAGGGACAAAATTCTTTAGCTGGCATGAAATCACCCTGACCTCCAGATAGCAGGATTCTAGGCGTCCTTATTTCTGGACTTCTTGGCAGACAGTCAGAAATTTTGTTCACATTTTCAGGATATCAAGAAATGCATAAAAAAATCCCTCTTAAGTACCTAATATGATGCTGTATCTAGCCAAGTAAGGGTGTCAGCATTTAAGGAGTCCCATTATTTGATAAGTCCAGAGAGGCCTTTGACTCTAGGTTTGAATAAGCTTCATCCGAAGAATAACTAATACTATTTTTCTACTCCATCTGAATGAGTTACCTCCTCCATGAGATGTGTGTTATCTTTATTCTTTCCTGAGACTCTAAAGTGCTATAGTTTATGCCATAACATTCTCCAAGTCAGTGTTTCTCAGCTCCAGGCCCCAAGACCCACCAAGGTCATGTTTTCAGGATTTCCTTAGTATTGCATAGGTGATGGAATTAATGCTGGAACAGGTGATGAAATTATGACTTGTGCAATACTAAGGATATTATGAAAACTTGACCTGTTGGTGGGTCTTGTGGACTGGAGTTGAGAAACAGTGCTCTAAGTCTTTGTTAAACTGGGGCGGAGAGGTTAGTACTTTACTGAACTTGGTGTTTGTGGGGTCATTGGGAATTTAGCCATGGAGGCCATAGCAGAAATCGTAAGGCCTACTAAGTAATAGGGCAAGTACAAGGTTTTTCCTATTGGGCTGTAACAGATAAATTAGTCTTTAAGCAGATGATCTATTGATTTTTCTGGGGGTTACAGAATAATCCATGGCCAATGTTAAGTCTCTAACTGATGAGTTTGGAGACCACTCTGGTTTATGTATTAATTGGGACAATTCGGTCTTAATGAGGGTGTATATCATCCCTTCTACCTTCACAGTTGTCAAACGAATTGTATGGATGTAAAGAAATGTTAATTTATATATGAGTCATGTCTATACTTTTATTGGTTATATTTTAGGCATTAGTCTTAATTTTTATTGTAATACTTTTATAATTTAAATGAAAGGGGACATTACCAGAGTGAGACATGTAGTAGATCAGGAGAGCGATTGTCAGTCAATATACATGTGAGATTAATAACAACCCAGAAGGCAGATTGTCAGGGAGATCTATGACTGGCCCATATATCTTAACAACTCATTTACACTACCGTTCCAAAGTTTAGGGTCACTTAGAAATGTCCTTATCTTTTTAAGAAAAGCACCATTTTTTCCAATGGAGCTAACATTAAGTGATTCAAAAATACACTTTATACATTGTTAATGTGGTAAATGACTATTCTAGCTGCAAACGTCTGGTTTGTAATGCAATATCTTCATAGGTGTATAGATGCCCATTTCCAACAACCATCACTCCAGTGTTCTTATGGTACTTTTTGTCTGCTAACCATGTAAGAAGGCTAATGGATGGTTAGAATACCCTTGAAAACCCTTGTGCAAGTATGTTAGCACAGCTGAAAACAGTTTGGCTGATTAGAGAACCTATAAACCCGACCTAGATGAGAATCTAAAGCATTACATTTTTTGGTTCCATTAAACTCTCAAAATGGCCAGAAAAAAAGAACTTTCATGTGAAATTCGACAGTCTTTTCTTGTTCTTAGAAATGAGGGCTATTCCATGTGAGAGATTGCCAAGAAACTGATGATTTCCTACAACGGTGTGTACTACTCCCTTCAGAGGAGAGCACAAACAAGCTCTATCAAGAGTAGAAAGAGAAGTGGGAGGCCCCGCTGCACAACTGGGCAACAATTCAAGTACATTAGAGTCTGTAGTTTGAGAAATCGATGCCTCTCAGGTCCTCAACCGGCAGCTTCATTACATAGTACATGCAAACGTCAACGTCTACAGTGAAGAGGTGACTCCAGGATGCTGGCCTTCAGGGCAGAGTGGCAAAGAAAAGCCGTATCTGAGACTGGCTAATAAGATGAAAAGATTAATATGGGCAAAAGAACACAGACATTGGACAGAGGAAGATTGGAAAAAAGATTTATGGGCAGACAAATTCAAGTTTGAGGTGTTTGGATCACACAGAAGAACATTTGTGAGATGCAGAACAACTGAAAAGATGCTGGAAGAGTGCCTGACGCCATCTGTCAAGCATGGTGGAGGTAATGTGATAGTCTGGAGTTGCTTTGGTGCTGGTAAAGTGGGAGATTTGTACAAGGTAAAAGGGATTTTGAATAAGGAAGGCTATCACTCCATTTTGCAATGCCATGCCATACCCTGTGGACAGCGCTTGATTGGAACTAATTTCATCCTACAAAAGGACAATGACCCAAAGCACACCTCCAAATTATGCAAGAACTATTTAGGGAAGAAGCAGGCAGCTGGTATTCTATCTGTAATGGAGTGGCCAGCGCAGTCACCCGATCCCAACCCCATTGAGCTGTTGTGGGAGCAGCTTCACCGTATGGTACGCAAAAAGTGCCCATCAAGTGAAACCAACTTGTGGGAGGGGCTTCTGGAAGCATGGGGTGAAATTTCTCCAGATTACCTCAGCAAATTAACTGCTACATGGGTTGAAATTTCTTCAGATTGCCTCAGCAAATTAACTGCTTGAATGCCAAAGGTCTGTGGTCTGCAATGCTGTAATTGCTGCAAAGAGAGCATTCTTTGATGAAAGCAAAGTTTGAAGGAGAAAATTATTATTTCAAATAAAATCTTTTTTTTAGAACCTTGTCAATGTCTGTACTAAATTTTAAATTCATTTGGCAACTCATTTGATTAATAAAAGTATGAGTTTTCATGGAAAACACAAAAATGTCTGCGTGACCCTAAACTTTGGAACCGTAGTGTACATATTAAGAAATAAGTGGATTTGTCAGTAATAAGATATTGGATAACAAGATAACAAGGTTTCATGTCATTCAAATTTTCATGACCTACATGCCCATATAGATGGCTTAGGAGGGTTAATCCTACTGACAGGTGCCCTTTATTTAATATTTATGCAGGATTATGCACAGTAAGCTACAGAGGCTATCAGGTTAGCGCCGTTATACTGATTAAAATGATACCTTGTTTGATGAAATCCGTCTTGTGGTTGTTGTTTTAATCTTTATTTTCAGTTGTGAAAATCCGCTTGTTGCTATTAATCTTTTATTATCCTTTTTTCTATTACCATCTGCATATTTAAAGATTGCTTGTAATTTGTCCAGCTATTTTGATTGCTTCTTTTTTGGCAAGTACAACCTTCCTGAAAATAGCTTCTGCATATAATTTGAAGAGAAATGGTGACAGGATGCTGCCTTTCTGATGCCTCTCTGTCTAATTTGAGCCATGCCGTGTCACTGTGTTCCGTTCAGAATGTTGCTTCTTGGTTCAATGTATAGGTTCCTATTGAGGCTGATTAGATGTTCTGGTAGAACCATATCCTTCATGGTATTCCGAAGTTTCTGGTGATCAACACAGTCTAAGGTTTGGCTGTAAAAAAATTGATCTCCTTGTTGTATTTTTTGGCCTTTTCCATCCATCTAATGTTAGCATTCACATCTCTTGTTCCTTTGCCTTTTCTGAATCCTGCTTTTTCATAATCACTGCGCCATAGAAGGGGGTGGCGCTTTGGGGCGGAGCGAGTTTTCCGCTCCGTCCAAAGCGCCGGCAATCTGGAATGTGGAACCTTACCCTAAGATCTTCAATATTCTACAATTGGTAGCACCTCTCTCCTTTGGATTAGGAATAAATACGGATCTTGGCCAGTCCTTGGATCACTTACCAGTTGTCCATGTCTGTTGACACATGAGTGTGATGAGATCAACTGCTGCTTCAGAAGGCTTTATTAGCTCTATTGGCATATTGGAATATTGTGACATGCAGGTTCTTTGTTGTCTGACAGAAACTTTATTGCAGCAACGACTTTGTCTTTTAAGATTTTCAGCTTTCTATCATTTCCAGTCTCCGTTCCTTCCCATATCACTGAGTCATTCTTGTAGAGGTGCTCCGTGTACTCATTCCATTTTTCCTTCATCTGTTTTAGGCTAAGTTTTCATTTGCGTATATGTGTGCTGCGTACCATCTGCATGCGCAAACGCATGCCAAAATGCATGCAAACGCATGTTTACGCAGCGTTTTTTTATCCGCATCAGCTTACGCATGATGGCAAAAGACACTGCGTGTGCATGCGTTTTTATGCATTTTTGCCTGCATTTGCGTTGTTTATGTGCATGCGTTCGATATTTCCAGGAGGGTGTGTCTCCATGGGCGTCTCAAAACGGTTCCTGGACATGCGCAGTCCGAAGTACGCAAGCGCATCGAACGCATGAGTACACATGTCCTTGCGTACGCATGCATTCCCATAGACAGTAATGCATTTTTTAACCCAAAAATGCAACCCTAAGTGCAACCCTAAGTGCAACCCTAACCCTAAGTGCAACCCTAACCCTAAGTGCAACCCTAAGTGCAGCCCTAACCCTAAGTGCAACCCTAGCCCTAAGTGCAACCCTATCCCTAAGTGCAACCCTATCCCTAAGTGCAACCCTATCCCTAAGTGCAACCCTATCCCTAAGTGCAACCCTAGCCCTAATTGCAACCCAAAGTGCAACCCTAACCCTAAGTGCAACCCTAACCCTAAGTGCAACCCTAACCCTAACGGAAAAACAAATATAAATATATTTTCTGTATTTTATCATTTTCCCTACCTATGGGGGGGATGAAAGGGGGGGGGGTTTATTTACTATTTTTTTTATTTTGATCGCTGTGATAGAACCTATCACAGTGATCAAAATGTACAGGGAATGAATCTGCCGGCCAGCAGATTCGGCGGGCGCACTGCGCATGCGCCCGCCATTTTCCAAGATGGTGGCGCCCATGCGAGAAGACCGAGGACACCGGGAGGGACACCAGGACTAGGTAAGTATGGGGGGGTGCGATCGGACAGTGAGGGGGGCGGGCGGAGAGGAGGACGGGGGAGGGTCGGAGGGGAGAGGAAGGCACTTAGGACAGGACTGAGGGGTATGGAACACTGACGGCGGCTGCAGATCGCCGCCGTCAGTCGGTGGGGGGGCCAGATCAGGGTCTCCAGCCATGGCCGATGCTATTGCAGCATCGGCCATGGCTGGATTGTAATATTTCACCAATTTTCACAGGTGAAATATTACAGATTGCTCTGATTGGCTGTAGTACAACTCCCCCTGTCCCTGCAGATCAGGTGAAATTGGAGTTAACCCTTTCACCCGATCTGCAGGGACGCGATCCCTCCATGACGCCACGTAGGCGTCACAGGTTGGATTGGCACCGACTTTCATGACGCCTACATGGCGTCAAAGGTCGGGAAGGGGTTAAATATTTTTTGTACACAAAGGTGTCCATATCCTTTAAATTAGGTGATCTTTAGACTAATCAAAGACTGAAAAACATGGCTCATACATGACACAGCTGCACATTCTTTTTCAATATTTCAGATTCCCAAGTGCTCTTATATACTGTATATTCGTGATAGAAGCTAATGTTTCCATTGGCTTACATAATGTATAAGTGAGTATAAGGGACTCTCTCCCCTTTCTTGAATCCATTGGATAGTTCCATAAAAAAAAAACAATATATACAGAACACGATAGACTGTATGTAGCTGTCAGGGAGGGTACAAGACTGACTCCTCCTGACAGAACTGATTTACCTTTGAGTCTCCACTGAACATGTAACTGGAAATGATTGGTGACAGGCACAATGAAACATGAACTGTGCACTTCAACAGAGAAGTGAAAAAATTGAAAGAACATAATCTAGTAGCCTAACATCATAGTCTATTAATCATTGCTTTGAGGTCTTATTAACTTGATAACCGAATTAATCATATTATAATTTGCATTTGACAATGTTATAAAATATAGAATAATATAAATTTTCATATAGTTTGAATAAAGTGTTATTGAAAAATAATAAAATCAGTTTTATTCTTGGCAGATGACTGTACCAGGAGCTCAGAGGGACATCTGCTATTTTCAGATTTTACTGCACATGATCATGGTATCACCTCAGATACATGTGATGAATATTTCATTATCCCAGACACACCTCCAGCCCATCTCAGAAAAAATCTTTCATTTGACCTTTTTCAACAGTTCCTTTCATCTACTTCATCAAACACCAGTATGCAAAGCAAAAGTTACAAGAGTGCTGTTGAACATGAAATGGCTCATATAGGGGAAATATGTTCAGAATGTGGGAAATATTACACTATTAAGTCAAGACTTGTTGCACATCAGAGAATTCACACGGGGGAAAAGCCATTTTCATGTTCAGAGTGTGGAAAATGTTTTAACGTGAAATCAAATCTTGTTAGGCATCAGAGAATTCATACAGGGGAGAAACCATTTTCATGTTCAGAATGCGGGAAATGTTTTAATGTGAAATCAGATCTTGTTAAACATCGGAGAACTCACACAGGGGAGAAGCCATATTCATGTTCAGAATGTGGGAGACGTTTTAATGATAAATCAAATCTTGTTAAGCATCAGAGAACTCACATGGGGAGAAGCCATTTTCATGTTAAGAGTGTCGGAAATGTTTTAATGTGAAATCAGATCTTGGTAAACATCAAAGAACTCACACAGGGGAGTTTGCAAATGGAACTGCAAAAGGAGCTGCCAGCAGAAGATTTTGCTGATTTGCATCCACAAATGCATTCAGCGTGGCAGAACATTTCTCAGACAACCATTAATAACCTCATTGATAGCCTGTCAGAGCGTTTGTGTGTGTATTTCTGTACATGGTGCTCATATTCAATACTGAATAGATAAAGAAGTTTTGAAAATGTTTCCTTTTCTTCTCATTCATGTCATTAACATGTCTTGCGATCCTGTCAGTTCCATAATTCCATGACCTTTTCTTCTCATAGATTGTATGCTAGTGAGCAGGGCCCTCACTTTTCTTGACATCTGTTGAATTATGTATTTAATCTTTATTGTTTGTACAAGTCACCTCTTAAATGTAAAGTGCTGTGGAATATGTTGGTGCTATAGAAATAAAAATTATTATTAAATAGTATTATTATTATTGGTGTTAAGTAGTATCCATATTTGTACCACACACAAAACAAACCTTCACTCAGATTTATTGGTGAAAATCTAAGAACAGAGACAAATTTCTTTTCACCACTTAAATAGAAAAAAATATGTTTGGTAATCATGCTTAGTAATCATGCTGTCCTAGAGGATCATATTGCCAGGTCATTTTTTTCTATAGAATGAATCTTGTAAAAACAAATATTCCCATTTTCCAGTACATTGTATGTTAAAAAAAAAACCTGCAACTTGTCCAGCTGAAAAAAGCCCTCATATGGCTATGTTGTTGGAAAAAAGTTATGGCTCTTAGAAGAAGGGAAGACAAAAAAAACGACATAGCAAAAACAGTAATCACCCAGTCCATAAAGTGTTAAAGGGAATCTGTCAGCAGTAATGATGAGTGAACATGCTCAGATAAGGTGTTATCAGAACATGCTCGTGTACTGAGTGACTTTGGCGTGCTCGAATAATATGTTCCAGTGCCCCACAGCTGCATGTTTTGTGGCTGTTCGACAGCCTCAACGCATGCAGGGACTGCCTAACAAACAGGCAATCCCTGCATTACATGTGTTGCGGCTGTCTTAACAGCTACAAGAAATGCAGGCACGAGGACTCGAACATATTTTTCGAGCATGCCAAAGTCGCTCAGCACATGAGCATGTTCTGATAACAGCTTATCTGAGCACATTTGTCTATTACTAGTCAGCAGGTTTTTACTATCTTATTTGAGCAGCATAATGTAGGAAAAAGAAACCCTGATTCCAAAGATACGGAAGTCATGTGAGCAAATCAACATTCGTATGCGTAAAAAACTTAGAAAATAAAGAAAATAAAACTAGACCTCAATGTATATATAAAAGGGCCGTTTTAAAGGGAACCTTTCACCTCAAATTGGTGGGATATGTAAATGCCTTTTTTCCGGTCTGATGGGCAGCGTTTCATCTTCATTTCTCCACCCCATCTGTCCCTGTGGTCTGCAGTAATGCTTTTCGGCTTTGCCCGCAGTTGGGCAAAGCATACTGCAGGTGTGCGAGCAAAGATTGCATTCCGCACGCGCGAACTTTGGAGCACACGTACTCTAATTTTCGAACAAATATTCTCGAACATACCTTATCCGAGCACATTCGCTCCTCACTAATTAGCAACAAAAGTGTTAGAAACACTGTAAATAAACTTTTCCTCCTACAAATTCACGAAAATATTAGCGAGGGAGGGTGAAAATTTTGCACCCATGGAACAGTCCTGACATTGTAAAATAATATTCCCATGGAAAGGAAAAAAAGTTATGAGTTAGCAAAAAAATGTGTAACGTTAACAATGAATTCCCTTACATTTTTAGAATAATTAGTATATTTAAATATACAGCGCCTTGCGAAAGTATTCAGCCCTCTTGAACTTTTCAACCTTTTCCCACATATCATGCTTCAAACATAAAGATACCAAATGTTAATTTTTGGTGAAGCATAAACAACAAGTGGAACACAATTGTAAAGTTGAACAAAATTTATTGGTTATTTAAAATTTTTGTGGAAATTCAAAAACTGAAAAGTGGGGCGTGCAATATTATTCGGCCCCTTTACTTTCAGTGCAGCAAACTCACTCCAGAAGTTCATTGTGGATCTGTGAATGATCCAATGTTGTCCTAAATGCCTAATGATGATAAATCTATATCCACCTCTCGTGTCTCCCCTTTTCCTCATAGTTTGTAAGCTTGCGAGCAGGGCCCTCATTCCTCCTGGTATCTGTTTTGAACTGTATTTCTGTTATGCTGTAATGTCTATTGTCTGTACAAGTCCCCTCTATAATTTGTAAAGCGCTGCGGAATATGTTTTGCGCTATATAAATAAAAATTATTATTATTAGTAATATAATCCACCTGTGTGTAATCAAGTCTCCGTATAAATGCACCTGCTCTGTGATAGTCTTAGGGTTCTGTTTGAAGCACAGAGAGCATCATGAAGACCAAGGAACACAACAGGCAGGTCCGTGATACTGTTGTGTTGAAGTTTAAAGCCGGATTTGGATATAAAATAATTTCCAAAACTTTAAACATCCCAAGGAGCACTGTGCAAGCGATCATATTGAAATGGAAGGAGTATCATACCACTGCAAATCTACCAAGACCCGGGCCGTCCCTCTAAATTTTCATCTCAAACAAGGAGTAGACTGATCAGAGATGCAGCCAAGAGGCCGATGATCACTCTGGATGAACTGCAGAGATCTAAAGCTGAGGTGGGACAGTCTGTCTATAGGACAACAATCAGTCGTACACTGCACAAATCTGGCCTACAGTACGATTCTGGAAGAAAACCTGTTGGAGTCTGCAAAAGACCTGAGACTGGGACGGAGATTTGTCTTCCAACAAGACAATGATCCCAAACATAAAGCAAAATCTACAATGGAATGGTTCACAAATAAATGTATCCAGGTGTTAGAATTGCCAAGTCAAAGTGCAAACCTCAATCCAATCGAGAATCTGTGGAAAGAGCTGAAAACTGCTGTTCACAAACGATCTCCATCAAATCTCACTGAGCTCGAGCTGTTTGCCAAGGAAGAATGGGCAAGAATTTCAGTCTCTCGATGTACAAAACTGATAGAGACATACCCCAAGCGACTTGCAGCTGTAATCGCAGCAAAAGGTGGCGCAACAAAGTATTAAGTTAAAGGGGCCTAATAATATTGCACTCCCCACTTTTCAGTTTTTGAATTTCCACAAAAATTTTAAATAACCAATACATTTCGTTCAACTTCACACTTGTGTTCCACTTGTTGTTGATTCTTCACCCAAAATTTACATTTGGTATCTTTATGTTTGAAGCATGATATGTGGGAAAAGGTTGAAAAGTTCAAGGGGGCGAATACTTTTGCAAGGCACTGTATGACCTCACAGGTGACTCGTGTATACTATTCAGACCATTTCATATTATTAATTATATTGAGACTGTGTTTACTATCCCGTATATAACTAGTAAATATTTAAAATAAGGGTTGAAGACGTTCACCCAGCTATTCACATAGGCTATTTGTCTAAATAAAAGAGGAAATTTCTCTTTGTGTGTCTCCGATAGGGCATGAAAGAGTTGTGTTTGAGGGAATGGCGGATTGAGATATTCAGCTTGTTTCTTGTTGATAACTCCAAGATCTTAGGCCTCTTGGACCTGTTGTACTAGTTTTCTCTTGATCTGATTTGCAGGGTTACTAGTAAGTTTGCGATAGATGTCAGAATCCTGTAACATATTGCTGATCTCTCAAAAGCAATAATCACAATGTCCTTAAAGGGTTAAAGTGAAACTGTCAGCATGTTTTTTACTATCTAATTTGAGAGCAGCATAATGTTGGAAAAGAGACCCTGATTCCAACAATGTGTAATTTAATTTACTGGGTGCAGCAGTTTTGACATAATCATAGTTTTCAGATGTAGCGTGAAGCAGAGCTTTCTATACACAATGTCTATTGGCTGTTAGCTGCTTATTGAAGGAGGGGGCGTGGTAGGACCAATGCTCATGTGCACTGTGGTCAGGGCAATGATAATTTCCTAGTGATAAAGCCTTCATTGCAAGTAAAGAACAGCTCCCAGCCTTAAAAGTGACACATCACTGAAATCTGTGTTTCAGACCCTTTTCACTGCTGTCTTCAGATTACATAGCAAAAAACCTGCAGACCAATTCCCTTAAAAGAATGTTCCTAAATTATCCTTGTTTGGGGCAGATGCTTATCGTGCGTTCATACACATGCCATGGCTTTTTGACAAGTGGCAGTCCAAAAATGATCCCTTTTACAGGAGTATCAACAGGTTTGTTGTTTGCAAACTGAAGAAGCAATAGCTTGACTTTTTTTAGCCATCAAAAAACTGAATTACCCCTTTTTGTTGAAAAACAACAAGTTTGGTATTCATACATAAAGTGAATAAGCAATGGGGAGGCACCAGAGTACGGATTGTATTGCCGATCAAAAAGCAATGAGAATCACCAGTCCATGGTCCAGACAGCATAAAGCTCATTTCAACCAGTAATAATATTAAAAACGTTATAATTTGTTTTAGCAGCAGTAAGGTTTACAACAAATAGTTAAAGAAAACTTGTATTTCAGTGAGCGAAACAGGAGAATAAAGAACCCATAACTTATTTCAACCATGACGACAAATTTTAATATTTTTTTTGCAGCCATAACATGTTTATTGTAAAAATTGTAGCATTTCTTTCCCACTGCAAAATGAAACAATGGCACATAAAGAAAAAAAGGCTTTTAACAAACCATACAAAAATGTTACCTTTGTGAGATATGTGCAGGTTTCTTGCTTGGAAAGTGAACATGCAAAGTCTTGTTAACAAGCTGTGCCTTGCTATGCTCCTATATGAACCCTTATTTGTCCCCTCCCCCACCCAGGGAGGTAGTAACCCAAAGTGTATAGGATAACACTAAACAGACAGACAAGGGAAGACAAACAGGGAAAAATGAAAATAACAATCATACAAAATACACTCAACAAACATCAACGTGGAACACAGGTGAGTTAAAGGAATGAGAAACAAAATAGGAGAGGATGAGGATGTGTACACAATCAAAACTCCAAGTAACAATCTCCTTAACAAATCTCCAAATGCCAACTCCAACCACAAACTTTACCCTCATCTCATAACAAAGCAATAAAACAATGGGAATTCCTAAGTGCCAGAGGCAAACACATTCTGTCCTCAGGACTGTAATCTTTACATTGTACCAGATACTGAAGAGACCGATGAACGATGAGGAAAATTGATGACCTTAGCTATCTGAAATTCCAGATTCCCATCAAGAATGACTGGGGAAGGTAGTGGTAGAGATGGTTCAGAGGAATCAATTTGCAGACCGTTTGCGATATAGTCCTTAATGACTTGCCTCTCCGGTTCAGAAATATTATATTATATAACCTGCTCTTAGGCAGCAAGGCCCCAGCAATATGATTAACTGCGTAATCGTAAGGATGATGAAGAGGGAGTTCTTAACACCCCTGTTCCGAAAATACATCCCCGAAGTCAAACAGGTATTCCGAAGAGATCAGAGAACCACTATGGCTAACCGGGTACCAAAGCAATGTCCTTCACAATACTCGCTCCACCTTACAATTTCCTGAGTCTGCCAGTCCACTACGAGACTGTGCAATGTAAGTCAAGGTAGCAAAACATTATTAGTCAAGGTAGTCCCAGAACCACAGGAGAGGGCAAGCACTCTAGCACATAACAGTTGGATTAATATCACATGCATGTCCCCTACCTGCAGATGTACGACTCAAACGACCTAAATAAAATACCACTGGTTCAAGGGTGCAGGGTCAATGGTGATTATAGGAATTGGTCTAGAAAGTTTATGTGGCTTGAGACCCTGGTCCTGGAGGAACCTGGCATCAATCAGATTAATCCCCGCCCCACTGTCCAGAGAGTCTGAAATAACCACCTTACTTTTGCCAAAATTGTGACCTACCCACAGAAGAATTATGTACACTCTGGTTGCAAACTTCCCTGCAACCCATCTTCTTAGTTTACGGTTATGTATGGAAAGACAAGTACCCACAAAATGAACCTTCCCACCACAGAAAAAACACACTCCCTCTTCACGCCAAACTGCAAGAGGACAAACAAAACAAGTCGTTCCCCCCAGCTACATGTGATCCTCCATCAACTCAGCCCTAGGTTTCCTTGACACCGAGCCCACCAAAAATTGGGGTTTCTTTTTATGTCTGTAGCGAAGACAGCGGTCCACGTGGTTAGCCAGAGACACGGCTGCCTCCAGGGAAACCAGGGTCTCATACAGGGCAAAGGCATCCTTTACCCTGACAGAAAGTCCCTGGCAGGACAGACTACGGAGCATGGGGTCATTCTACTTAGTTTCCATGGTCCACCCACAGAACTCGGAACAGTACTCTTCCGGTGGCTGATCTCCATGCTGAAACTAGTTTGTGGCTGGTCAGTCGGCGTGGTCAACTAGAGGGCACGGCCTAACTTCATACAGCTCATACATACCCTCCAGTTCCCGTTTAGAAACCCATGAGCATGTGCTGGGGGGGATTCAAAAGTCTGCAGTCACGCAGAATGATTGCAAACTTATCGATTTGGACCAGACATTCCCTCTAACACCTAAACAAAAGCTTCTGATGAGAAGAGTTGAAGAAAATCTACATGCAAGTTTACTGCAGTTAGCTAAAGAAGTTGAAAGTCAAACCGGGATGATTATTTCCTGTGACACAATACGACATACACTGCAAAGGAATGGCATGCATGGATATCATCCAAGAAGGAAGCCGCTCTTAAAGCCCGTGCACAAAAAAGTCTGCCAACAAAGCCCATGCTGCATATTATGAAGACTATTGGGAGACAAATATAAGTGTTTTTGTAAAGGATGGCTTCAAAGCTGTTTGATGTCGCAAAAAAATAATGAAAAATACATGGTGCCTACAGTGTAATATGGTGGTGTCCTTATGCAGGGCTGCATGCCCGCTACTAGTGTCGGTGAGCTACAATTCATTGAGGATATCATGAATACAAAGATGTACTGCTCTATATGAAAAAAAAACAATGCTCCCATCACTCCATGCACTTTGGCAAACATGCATTTTTTCAACATGACAGTGATCTAAAACACATGTCTAAGGCCACTGTTGCGCTTCTGGTGAAAAGAGTGATTCAGTGGCCAAGTGTCTTCTGACACCTACGGGGAATTCTGAGGAGACAAGTTAAACCTCAGTCTCTATCTAAGCTCTAAAAGAGGAAAAAGATAAATGTTGCATATGTCGCCAACTTATCCATTCCATGACTTAGAAGACTCGGTGCTGTCCTTATGGAGGTCATTAAAAAAACCAAAGACATACTGATGACATTTGTACATTTTTTGTGCAGATGAAAAATCATTGACTTCTGAAAGGTCTTGAGAAACTGTAATCTTTTGATTGTGGATTCAGTAAAGAAGTGTTACATTCGCAAGTTCACATGTATTTGGTTACTTTCAATTGCATGAACTTCACTTGCTGTCCAACACATGCACAGAGATGAGATCTCTATAAAAGTGACCCCGGGGTCATCTCCAAAAGTGCAAACTCCAGCTATTGACAATTGTCGTTGACACCATGGAAGTCTTTGTAATGCCGCTGCCGCTCCCCGAGCCCTGTCATACTCGCGTGTCCTCGGCATCCCGGCGCGTCTCCTCAGCTGCAGCGTCTTCTCAGGGCTCGCTCCCGACCCTTGTTGCTCGTCGGGTGCGCGCGCACGCCAGGTTCAGTACTCCGCGAGTGCATTTCTAAACTTTCCTCTGGCGCTTATTTCCTGTCCTCTCTATCACCTTAGAGGACTCTCACCCGGAAGTGCTGCGCAGCGCTGCTTTATTAATCACCTCCTTCCTCTCCCGTGTGCCTGATGATCATTTGTGATTCAAAGTGTTCTTAGCCACACATTTACCTTTTTGTTACCTTGCTTCCTGACTTAGTTGTTTTCCTTGCTTTCCTTAGATCCAGTCCTGTGTCTCTGCATACCCGCCAGTCCTGTGTCTCTGCATACCTGCCAGTCCCGTGTCTCGGCATACCTGCCAGTCCTGTGTCTCTGCAGACCTGCCAGTCCTGTTTCTCTGCATACCTGCCAGTTCCGTGCCCTTTCCGCTCTCGCTAGTTCTTTGTTCCTGCCTTATCCGCCCGTCTAGTGTCTCTTGCACTCCGGCTAGTCCGGTGTCTCCGTGGATTATTTTCTTATCCATCTCTGTCTCCCAGCTGCTGTGGCGATAGTCCACCATGGGCCTGCCCCTAACTCTCCCTGTATAGAGGGTCGCCTATCTGGTCCGCTCGTCCGTGGGTGGGTCGTCGTCACGGTCCAGTGGGTCCACTTTCCGTTTTTTCTATAGTATCCTTACAGTATCATCAGGCCATGGACCCCGCTGGTGTCTATGCTCCTCAAAAGGAATTACTTTCTTTTACGTGAGAACCAGACTAGGATCATGTCTTTTCTGAAAAACATGGAGTCTCGTCTCGCAGGCTTACAGTCTTCTAATTCTGGTAACGCTTGTCAGTTGGCCGCCCTTCAGCAGGAGCTTAGCCAACAGCGGGACACTCAGTCTCATATGTTGAATTATATGGCCTCTGTGGATAATCGGCTTCTTTCTCTCCAGAATGCCGCCTCTACTCCTATCCAGACGTCCGCTCCGCAACCCTCTCCCCGTTTAGTCTGCCCCTCCCCCCCCCCCCCCCCCGGTATGGTGGTGATACCAAATTATGTTGCGGGTTTCTTAACCAATGTCAATTACATTTTGAATTATCACCGCTACTATACCCTACCGATCGAGCTAAGGTAGCTTTTGTGGTTTCCCATTTGGAGGGTGAGGCTTTGGCCTGGGTGAATCCCCTCTGGGATCAAGACGATCCTTTGGTCTCTCAACTTAATCTCTTGTTAGATACCTTCCGCAAGGTATTTGATGAACCCGGCCATTTGGTCTCTACCACTAAGTCCCTCTTCAACCTTCACCAGGGTACTCTTTCCGTTGGTCAGTACGCCATCCGTTTCCGTATGCTGTCCTCAGATCTATGTTGGAACAGTGAAGCTTTGGTTGGAGCATTTTGGGAGGTCTTTCTTCCCGGATTAAGGATGAGCTGGCAGGGCGAGACACGCCTACTTCTTTGGATGATCTTATTGCCTCTGCGACTCGCATAGATTTGCGCTTCCAGGAGCGTTCTCGTGAAGTGGTCAGAGAGAGGAGACCTCTTCATTTGTCCTCTGCTACACGTGGTGCTTCTTTTTGCCAAACCGCTTCAGTCTCTTCTCCTTCTCCTCCTGAGTCCATGCAGGTAGATTGCCTAAAGTCCACCAAACAAAGCCGCAAGGAGAGACTCCCACAGGGTCTTTGCTTTTATTGCGGGAGTGCCTCTCATCTTCTGCGTTCCTGTCCCCAGAAGCCGGGAAACGCCTCTGCCTAGGACAGGTAAGAGAGGCCTCCCTATGTAGCTATGATTCCTCTCCACCTCTGATTCTGTTTTATTGCACTTGGGTTCCAGTCACTTATCTATGGAGGCTTAAATTGATTCAGGTGCAACTGGGAATTTTGTTCAACTAGAGCTTGTCAGGAGACTTGGGATTCCTGTCAGACCCTTGGAGACTCCTAGGCAAATAATGTCTGTCGATGGTCAGCCTTTGTGGGAGTCCATCAACTTGGTCACTGAGGAAATTGAACTTCAAATTGGAGTTCTTCATCGAGAGAAGTTGGCTTTTTATGTCTTGCCCTCTCATTTGTTTCTTTTAGGACTTCCTTGGCTAAGGAATCACAAGCCTACTCTGGACTGGCTTACTGGAGACAGTCTTGTCTGAATAGGTGCCTGCTTTCCGTCAAGACTGCAAGTCCTTCTTGGCCAGTTCCGGAACCAGAAAACCTACCTTCGGCTTATTGCTCTTTTTTGGACGTCTTTGACAAGAAGGAGGCGGAGATTCTACCACCGCGTCACCCATATGATAGTTCAATTGACCTTGTTCCTGGTTCTACTCCTCCCATAGGTCGTATCTACCCTCCATCTCCTACCGAGACTCAAGCCATGTCAAAATATGTCCAAGAGAAATCCTCCTCTCTGGAGGAGCTGTTTTTTTCTTTCTCAAGAAGAAGGATAGTTCTCTTCGTCCCTGCATTGATTGACGTGGCCTCAATAATATCACAATTAAAAACAAGTACCCACTTCCTCTCATTCCTGAACTCTTTGATCGTCTGCGAGGAGCACGAATCTTCACTAAACTGGATCTCAGAGGGGCCTATAATTTGATCCTTATCCACTCTGGAGATGAGTGGAAGACTGCCTTTAACACAAGAGACGATCAATCCGAGTATTTGGTTATGCCCTTCGGTTTATGCAATTCACCCGCAGTCTTCCAAGAATTGGTGAATGATGTTTTCAGGATCTACTTTACACCTGTGTAGTGGTGTACTTGGACGATATTCTTGTGTTTTCACCAGACCTGCCTTCTCATAGAAGAGATGTTCGGCAAGTACTTCTGCGTCTACGAGAGAATCGTCTGTACGCAAAACTTGAGAAGTGCGCCTTTGAGCAATCGTCTTTGCCATTCCTGGGTTTCATCATCTCCGATGCTGGTTTACGTATGGATCCGGAGAAGGTTTCTGCCGTACTCAACTGGCCGCGTCCGTTTGGGGTGAAGGCAATTCAGCGATTTCTTGGTTTTGCGAATTATTACCGGCAGTTTATTCCTCACTTTTCTTCCTTGTCTGCTCCCATCTCCTCATTGATACGAAAGGGAGCTAACCCTCACCATTGGTCAGCAGAGGCCGAAGAAGCTTTCCATTCTCTCAAACAAGCAGTTGCTTCCGCTCCTATACTCCAACGCCCTGAAGCTAATAAACCCTTCAAGGTCCTCTTCTGGTCGTCTTGCTCCCTGTGGCTTCTTCTCTAAGATCTTCTCCTCTTCTGAAAAGAGCTATTCTATCAGCGACAGAGAACTTTTGGCCATCAGATTGGCCCTGGAGGAGTGGAGGTATCTGTTGGAGGGTGATTTACATCCCATTGTAATCTATATGGACCATAAGAATTTGGTATACATCCGTTCTGCGCACTAAATCCCCGGCAGGCCAGGTGGGCCTTGTTCTTCGCTCAGTTTGACTTTGAGCTTTGCTTCCAGCCTGGTAATAAAAACTTTAAGGCTGACGCTGTTTCCAGGTCCTTCTTGTCAGAGGATATTGAGGACGAGGCCACGCATATCATCGATCCTGCCAAGATCGTCACGGTTTCTCCGGTCTCTCTGACCTCTTTACCTCCGGGTAAGACTTTTGTTTCTGAGAGGAACAAGAAACGCATTTTACTTTGGTGTCATGCTTCCAAACTGGTGGGACATGTCGGTTTCAAAAAGACCCTCAGTCTGATTTCTTGCTGCTACTGGTGGCCAACTCTTTCAAGGATGTCCGAAGTTTTGTCGCCTCTTGTCCTTCCTGTGCTAAGAATAGAGTTCTGAGGCAGTTACCTTCTGGTCTTCTACATCCTCTTCCATGGCAACATATTGCAATGGATTTTATTACTGACCTACCTCGTTCCTCTGGTTGCACCATCGTCCTTGTGGTCATGGACTGTTTTTCTAAAATGGCTCATTTCATTGCTCTACCTGGTTTACCATCGGCTCCTGAATTGGCGAAGATTTTTGTTCATCATATTTTTCGTATTCATGGTCTACCTCAACATATTGTTTCTGATCGAGGAGTCCAGTTCACCGCTCGATTCTGGAGATCTCTCTGTAAGTCGATGAACATCTCGCTGGACTTCTCTTCCGCTTACCATCCGCAGACCAACGGCCAAGTGGAGCTTATAATCAGATTTTGGTGACCTATCTCCGTCATTTCACCAATGCTCATCATGATGATTGGTCTGACTTACTACCGTGGGCTGAATTTGCCTATAATAACCATACCAGCGAAGCTTCTACCAAGTCTCCATTTTGCATCGTCTATGGTCAGCATCCTGGTCTTCCTCCTCTACCGGTTCCTCCTGTCTCTGCTGTACCAGTGGCTGATCTTCTTTCCAGAGAGTTCTCCAGGGTCTGGCAGGAGACCAAGTCCACTCTCGAACTAGCTCAGCAGAGGATGAAAAGACACGCGGAAAGAGGCATCTCGATTCTCCTGTATATCATCCTGGGGATAAGGTCTGGCTTTCTTCTAAATTTATCCGTCATAAAATTCCTTCTCATAAACTGGGTCCTCACTATATTGGTCCTTTTGAGGTTTTGGCTCGCATTAATAATGTTTCTTACAAGCTTAAGTTACCAGCCTCTCATCACATTCCTAATTCCTTTCATGTGTCTCTTCTAAAGCCAGTAGTTGTTAATCAGTTTCATACCTCGACTTTCTGTTCGCCTTCGCCTATTTCTGCGGATGATGTCTTTGAGGTTAAGGACATTCTGGCACAGTAAAACTTTGCACAAGAAAGTAGAATAATGCAGCACTCACCCAGGTTGCGAAGTGAATATCTTTAATCTGTCTTTAATCCATGTACAGACTTTGCATAAAAGACAAGCGGAGACGACGAGGGTGCGGGGAGAGTGAGCTGGATGATGGCCGCTTCGCACAATTAGTGCTTCCACGGGTCCATGTGAGCTAAAACCTAAGTCACTTCCTTATAAAGGGAACAGACTTAACCTCAATTACTAACATGATTTTACATTTGGGGAAAAAAAACACAAATTAATAAAATAAAATGAATAAAAATAAACAAAGGCAATTTTATTACAGAAAAAGAAATTTCAACCATGGTAATAAACAGAAAGCTTCTAAAGGTGGATGGATCACTGATTCTGACTCCAGTGGTATAGAGGAACATAATGAGGACAAAGAAATAGCTACCACTTCCAAACAATCAGACGCCCCTTTAGGTATAAGATCCGAAGAGGGGGCCGTAAGCGTAAAGAAAAAGAGAAAGTAAGTATCCTGGAGGAGATAAAGATTCCTGACAATGAGCTTCAGATCATAAATTTGTCAAAAAAATAACTAACAACGGATCAAAGAAAAGTTTTATCAAAAGGCCTTAATTTTTGTATACCAGAAGAGTTCAATTTAACAGAATTCAAAATAGATTTTTTTCAAATGTGTGAGAAAATTACATCTGCACAATTTTTTTGTAAATGCGGATAATAAAAATATGAAAAGTCCCGCAGTAACAACGGATACCCCAGCATCAATCGGGAGTTTGGGTTTTATAGCTTAACCACCATCAGATGTAAAAGATATTGAAGATGTATTTCTATTGTTGAGTCTGAATGAAAACATAGACATGGGCATTCATGAGAACAGTGCACCTTTGGAAACTGAACCTTTCCAAGGGGGTGTTCAATCAAACTTTATGCCTCCCCTGTCCCCAGGAAATGTGATTGACGCTTTCCAAAATGCAGTGTTGAAAGACATTGAGGCCTCAATTTATCCCGGTTTTGGTAAAAATCTGTCGCCAGGGGAATTAAGGGCACTGCGCGAAATGCAGACATGGCATGACGTTATTATAAGAAAAGCGGACAAGGGGGGCAATCTTGTCATTCTGGATAGGGAATACTATATCAGTGAGGCATTGTCACAATTAAATGATCAGGAAACCTATTTACCCCTTTGCAAACGTCGTACACACACGGCTCTGCTCTGCAAGCGTGGTACACATACGGCTCTACTTTGCAAACGTCGTACATACACGGCTCTACTCTGCAAAAGTGTTACACATATGGCTCTACTTTGCAAACGTCTTACACACACGGCTCTACTCTGCAAACATCGTACACACATGGGCCTGCTCTGCAAACATTGTACACACACAGCTCTGCAAACGTCGTACACATACGTCTGTTCTGAAAATGTACAGACACGGCTCTGCTCTGCAAACGTCGTACACACATGGCTCTGCTAACGTACACACACGGCTCTGCTAACGTTGTACACACACGCTTTGCTCTGCAAACGTCGTACACACACGGCTCTACTTTGCAAACGTCGTACACATTCGGCTCTGCTCTGCAAACGTCGTACACATTCGGCTCTGTTTTGCAAACATTGTACACACACGGCTCCGTTCTGCAAATGTCGTACACACACGGCTCCGCTCTGCAAACGTTGTACACACATGGGCCTGCTCTGCAAACGTCGTACACACACTGCTCTGCTCTGAAAACGTGGTACACACACAGCTCTGCTCTGCAAACGTCGTACACACACGGCTCTACTCTGTGCAAACGTCATACACACATGGGCCTGCTCTGCAAACGTCATACACACACAGCTCTGCTCTGCAAACATCGTACACATACGGCTCTGTTCTGCAAACGTCGTACACATACGGCTCTGTTCTGCAAACATACACATGGCTCTGCTAACGTTGTACACACACAGCTCTGCTAACATTGTACACAGACGGCTCTGCTAACGTCGTACACACATGGCTCTGCTAACGTCGTACACACACGGCTCTGCAAACGTCATACACACACGGCTCCGCTCTGCAAACGTCGTACACACACGGTTCTGCTCTGCAAATGTCGTACACACATGGCTCAGCTCCCTACACCTCTTACACACACGGCTCCGCCCTCTACACCTTGTACACACACGGCTTCTCTCTGTACAAACACGGCTCCGCTCTGTACACCTCGTACACACAAACGGCTCCTCTCCGTACACCTCGTACACACACGGCTCCGCTCCGTACACCTCGTACACACACGGCTCCTCTCCGTACACCTCGTACACACGCGGCTCCGCTCCGTACACCTCATACACACACGGCTCTGCTCCGTACACCTCGTACACACACGGCTCTGCTCCGTACACCTCGTACACACACGGCTCCTCTCCGTACACACGCGGCTCCGCTCCGTACACCTCATACACACACGGCTCCTCTCCGTACACCTCGTACACACATGGCTCTGCTCCGTACACTTCGTACACACACGGCTCCTCTCCGTACACCTCGTACACACGCGGCTCCGCTCCGTACACCTCGTACACACACGGCTCTGCTCCGTACACCTCGTACACACACGGCTCTGCTCCGTACACCTCGTACACACATGGCTCCTCTCCGTACACACGCGGCTCCGCTCCGTACACCTCATACACACACGGCTCCTCTCCGTACACCTCGTACACACATGGCTCTGCTCCGTACACCTCGTACACACACGGCTCCTCTCCGTACACCTCGTACACACGCGGCTCCGCTCCGTACACCTCGTACACACACGGCTCTGCTCCGTACACCTCGTACACACACGGCTCCGCTCCGTACACCTCGTACACACACAGCTCTAATACATCCACCCTCTAAACCCCTCCTGACTCTACACAGAAACTTCTAGCCCCATGACAACTGGCCGCTGATCATATGACCCCTGACTCCTCCCCTCCTGTGACCTCATCACAGGTCCTGTGCGCACAGAACAGCCATATATGTGGTGTGCGGCTCTGCAGGTGGAGGTAGGTGCTGGAGATTCCCCATTACTGGGGGACATTAACCCCCACAGTGCTGCGGTCACCTTCCAGGAGACAGAACGTGTTCCCGTCTGTGTCTCTATATCAGGGTCTCTGTATTGGATTACATTGGGTCACTTCCCTAATGAAGTCGCTCGCTGCTCTGTTATGGCCCTCACCCGCTCCATGTTGTCACTGTCAGGAGATATTAACCTCTTCATCACTATTTTCTGTTTTTACCCCCCCATATTTTTTCATTCTTCCATCGCCATAACCGCCTGAGCGCCTCTTTTTTGTGGGACTAGTTTTACTTTTGAATGATGCCATCCATTTTATCATGTGATGCACTGGAAAGTGGGGAAAAAAAATTCCCAGTGAGATAACATTGAAAAAAAAAGTGCAATTCCACAATAGTTTTTTATTTACCATGTTCAGTATATGGTAAAACGACCTTCCGTTATGATTCTCCGGGTCAATACAAGTACGCCGATACCAAACATAGTGTCGTTTTTCTTTATTTGAGTGATGGAAAAAAATCTACTTATATATAATTTGGGGTACATAAGATATTTTCATCACCTATGTTGCGGTGACCAAAAATGTTTAATTCTGTCATATTGTTTTGTTGTTTTTTTGTTATGACGTTTAACAATTTGATAAAATTATTTTATGATTTGATAGATCAGACTCAGCAATACCGAATGTGTATTTTTTTTCTCTTTAATTGCATTATTTTTAATGGGTCAAAAGCGAGTTGATTTCAACTTATGTATTATTTCTATATTGTTAAGAAACATCTTTTTTTTTTTTTCAAACTATTTCCTGTATTTGTTAGTACCCTTAGGGGACTTGAAGCTGTGGTCATCTGATCGCCTGTGCTATATACAGCAGTCCACCAGCACTGCTGTGAATAGCTAAAATCGCAATCTCCTATAAACACCAGCTTTCACAGAAGAATCTTCATGGCAAGCATGAAGGTCTACCGCAGACTCATGGCTGTCATGGCAACTTATCAGTGCCCCGCGATCACATCATGGGTGGGACAATTGGCATGTGGAATGATGTGCCCTCCTATTGGTGCTCATTAAATGCTGCTGTCAGACATTGACAGTGGCATTTAACAGGTTAAAGGGAATCTGTCACCTACTTTTTCCTATATAAGCTTTGGCCACCGCCATCAGGGGCTTATCAACAGCATTCTGTAATGCTGTAGACAAGCCCCCGGCGTAACCTGAAAGATAAGAAAAACAAGTTAGATTATACTCACCGGGGGGGGGGAGGGGCAGTGTGGTCCGGGCCTGATTGGCGTCGCAGTTGGGGTCCGGTACCTCCCATCTTCATACAATGACATCCTCTTCCTTGCTTCCTGTCGCGGCTCCGGCGCAGGCATACTTTGTCTGACCTGTTGAGGGCAGAGCAAAGTACTGCAGTGCACAGGCGCCAGGAAAGGTCAGAGAGGCTCGCCTGTGCACTGCAGTACTTTGCGCTGCCCTCAACAGGGCAGATAAAGTACGCCGGTGCCGGAGCCACGACAGGAAGCAAAAGAAGAGGACGTGATCGTATCAAGATGGGAGGTGCTGGACCCGGACCTGTTTTTCTTATCAGGTTACATTGGGGCTTATCTACAGCATTACAGAATGCTACAGATAAGCCCCTGATGGCGGTGGCTGCAGCTTATATACGAAAAAGTAGGTGACATATTCCCTTTAAAGATAGATGATGGCTGAAATATAATCGTCAGTTGGGAAAGATGCTTGCTTGGACTGTGAGCCCTCATTAAAGTCAGGAACATGACATATGATTTAACTGTAAGGACGGGGGTCACACTTCCGAGTGTGATGCAAGAAACTCACACCAATACCTGGAACTTGGGACCGGAGTGTAGAAATACATACAGCCGCAGACTCGCATCACACTCACAAGTGTGACCCTGGCCTAAGATGTATATGTCTTGAATGGGTAATGTTACATCATTTATTGTTTCTGACGTTCCAGTTCTGCTGTCCCGATCTCTGTCGATGTTCCCAGCACTTTAGAAATTTGTGTCTTGTTTTTATAAAATATTTAATAAAGATTCAGATATTTTAGATTTTTACTTTTAGATTTGTTCTCTGTTTTTGGTGCTGGATTGTAGATATTCTGTGATAAATCTCTGTATGTGACTATATTGGGACTGTGTTTTACCGGGGGCAGGACGGGGCCATGACTGGATGTAGTGATCATGTGACGCCGGTAACAGCTTCGGAGATTTCTTACATGGGATCTTTTATGATGTTACATCGACATCTTCTCCCCATTCAGGTCCCTACAATATCGGATCCTCTCAGTGGAGATCTGTGTAATAGAATTTTCGATATTGACCCATCAAGGATGAACATGGACAAGGACAAGATGGCAGAGAGGATATTACACCTCACCCTAGAGATCCTCTTCCGGCTTACTGGAGAGGTGAGTGATTCTGATGATCTCACATTACATCATTCTTATCTATGGGAATAACAGATGGACAGAACTGGAGAGGTGAGGACTCTGGAAATGTCTGTAGTGAGATTTATTAATGTGTCTCTCCATAACCAGGATTACACAGTAGTGAAGAAGACCTCTAGTGAGCGCTGTCAGGCCCCTGTGTCTGAGGGATGGGGGAGACCACTGAGCCCAATCACGGGGCCTCCACCTCACCCCATAATACATGAGGACATCAATGACCAGAAGATCCTAGAACTCGCCTACAAGATGATTGAGCTGCTGACTGGAGAGGTGACACTGTTGGGAATGCTGGGACATTATGCAGTAACGCTATTGAGGGATCGGAGGATGATGGTATCATTGTATGTGTCAGGTTCCTATAAGGTGTCAGGATGTTACTGTCTATTTCTCCATGGAGGAGTGGGAATATTTAGAAGGACACAAAGATCAGTACAAGGACGTCATGAGGGAGGTTCCCCAGCCCCTCACATCACCAGGTAATAGACAGGACTAAATACACACGGCTATAATTATTTGTATGTAAAGAATGAATTCAGTCCCTGTATGTGTTTCCTCCAGTTCTATCCAGTAAGAGGACAACACCAGAGAGATGTCCCCGTCCTCTTCTTCCACAGGACTGTAAACAAGAAAATCCCAATGTTCCTCAGGATCGTCAGGTAGATGGAGAGAAGGTGTCATGAGATCTCCCCTATGATATGTAGACTGCTGTGAAGGTCTTGTGTTCAGCCTTGTTTAAGGCTGGGTTCACATTGCGCTAGGGCAGTCCATCTATCAGACACGTTTTTAAGTAGGCAAAACGCAATGTAACGGACATTGTAACGCACCCAAAGATTTGCATTTGTATGACGCATCGTTTGCAACATTCTGTTTTTTTATGACGCACCTTCCAACGCGGCCTGCAGCATTTTCAGGTTTTCGGGTCCAGTCAAGCTAACGCAAGAGTAACGGAAGCGTTAATTCTGCCATTGCTAATGCAGCCAGACGCAAATCAAGCAAAATGTCCAAATGAAACCATGCGTTGGATTGCGTTAATGAGGCTAGTCCATGTGGTCATGTGTCAGGCATTTTGGAGCATAGACTCTGCAAACACACTCTGAAAACGCCAGCAACACAGTGTGTGTATCTTGTGAGTGATCAGAGGCAATGTAAGTACAATTCTATGTATTTTATTTTTCTGTATACATCATTTGAGTGTGTAGTGGCCGTCGGATGTGTGTGCACTAAATGTATTGTTTTGTTTTTACACAGATGTCGGATAGTAAGGGATCGAGCAGCAGCAGCGTGTCTGCAGTCTTCTCGTCACAATCGGTAGGCTTTCGATTTAAAAAGCCACAATAAATGTCGTGTGTCACTCAAGTATATTGAGGTAATCTTCTGATCCCGAACCTGCCAGGCCACCTCCCAAAAAAGTGTCCAAAGTGTCCAAGAAGGTACATGCCACAAATTATGTGTTTTTTTTAACACATTAATTGATACAAGAATTGTAATTTTTTTTTTTTACTACACTGTAGGTTGTTGAAAAAGGAAAAAAAACAAATCAGCTTCACCGTCTGTCTTCACCTCACCTAGAAGTGGTAAATATCACGCACAATATACCTTTTTGAACAAAAAAAATACTAAATTAGTTTATTTTTTTTTTTAGAATAAATCATTAAACATACAAAACATAACACAAGAAACCTATATATAACAACGTTTAAAACCCTGGTTGAAAATACTACATACATGTCAACATTAACAAAACAGTACAAGGACAACAAAAAATAAACGATTAAACATTGCAATATAACTTATAAAAAGTTAAGTGTTAAAAAATGTAAAAAATTTGAATAACTGTCCTTAAAAATAATGTAGTTTTGGGGATGAGATAAATGTATGCAGCCAAAAATGAACGTATACATTTTAATATAACGTTTTGTGTTTACATAGTCCAAGCAGCCCGCCAAAAAAAGAAGGAACATTGCGGTTGACGAAGAGCCCTTGGACATAGAAAACGAGATACTTATAACACTAGTGGAAGCGAATCTGTCCATATGGGATCAAAGTGACAGCTCCCACAATGATATTATTAAAAAGCGGAATTTGTGGGAGAAAATAATATGCCAGTTGGACTCACGGTATTTGGATAAGTCCGCATCCTCTAAGAAAAAAATTGGTAATTATTGCTGAACTTAAATTGCTAAAATGTAAAGATTGGAAGCTCTCAAATAAATTTTTTTTTTCTTTGAAGCCGATGCTGTCCATACCCGGTGGAGATCCATTAGAGATCGATTTGTATGGGACTTCCGCAGCAGCCAAAACACCCCCAGTGGATCTGGTGGCAAACTTGTCACCCCTTATGTTCATTATGAGCAATTGTTGTTTCTACAGAAAACGTTTTCCCAGCGCTCGTAAGTAAAAAGTTTACGGTGTGAGAGAGGACCAAGTATTTAATTAAAATCTCTGAAATAATATATAAATTTTTTTGTTACAGAACCTTATGCAGTACCTCTGCGCCTCGAGAGGCAGAGGAACCGGAGCCATCTCAACAGGAAAAAAAGCCAGCATATGGGCGCTGAAGATGTGTCTGGCCTGAGCGAGCCACGATCTATGGAGAGAAGTACTGTGGCTCCTGTTGTCAGTGCCCGTTTGCAAGCACACCGTCTGCCAAAGATGAAGTCGATGCCATAATTGTCGATGGACTCCAACGGTTAGAGGATCTGTTTCGCAGTGAACACAGAGATCTAAGGCGGGAAATTACGGACTTGCAATCCCGTTAATCAGTATATGCAGCCAATGAGTGGAAGCTCCTGTTTTTGTCATATGTGCCTGTAGCCCAAAAGATACCGCCGCACAGAAATTTAATGTTTAGGCAAAGATTTCATGACCTATTCGAGGAATTTTTGGCCCCTCAGTAACCCACTTCCTCGAGACCAAGACCCATGGACATGCCGTCATACAAACCACAATACAGAGGCCAGGGAGAACCGAGTATGGAAATGCAAAGGCAATGTAGCAGTCCAGCGTACAGTTGGGCAGACAATACGCCCGCGCAATATCACAGTCTGTAACTACTGTTAAAAAAAATCACTAAACTTTGGCAATTACAGCCTTTAAAATGTTTGTGTTAAATTTTTGTGTACCAAAGTTTTTTTAATTGTGTATATTTTTGTTCATCCCTATGGGATCTCATATGTTAAAATGTCTACCAACAATCAGGTTGGACAACCAATGTCTTCAAAATATTTTTAGTAAAGTTTGCTGTTATTATTAAACATTTCATATTCTTATATGGATTGAACTTTTTAAAATTTATTAAGGTTATATAAACTAAAAAAAAATTAACAAAGAATTGCCCCACACATTGCACCAATATGAACAGGCTTTAACATTTTCACACGTGTATGTCTTGCCATGGAACATGACCTTCATGTGTGAAGTAATTTGCAAATTGATCACGAATCCTCATTATTTCAACTGTAGACCGAACAGTTGTCGAATCTATGCTCATGAGGTTCGACTGACAGTCATCGGTGTCAACCACCTGGGGCTCATGTCTGGAAACAAAATTGTGCAGACAGATGCATGCCTTCACTACACGGTCCACATTTTCAGGTTGCAGTGGCATGCAAGTTAGTAAGATACGCCATTTTGCGGTCAAAATACCAAAGGCACATTCCACATAAAGTCTTGCCTGGCTCAAACGATAATTAAACATGCATCTTGTGTAGTTTAGACTACGGCTTGAGTACGGTTTAGGAGATTGCGTCCGAGTTGGAACGCCTCATCCCCAACTAAAACATATGGCAAACTTTGGCATTCGGTCCCCGGAAGTGGTCGTGCTGAGGGTATGTTGAAGTTGTTGCTGTACAAACATTTCCCCATGTTGGACTCTTTGAAGACTCTGGAATCTTTCGTCCGTCCATATGCACCAATATCCACAGCAACAAAAAGAAATCTAGCATCCGCAATAGCCATCAATACAATGGAAAAGTATTTCTTATAGTATAGGGATCCACTATGCACTGGTTTCTGAATCCGAATGTGCTTGCCATCCACGGCACCAATACAATTGGGGAAATTAGCCACATCCTCAAAATGTTTGGAAATCGATAGCCACATTTCTGTTGTCGGGGCTGGTAACACTAGTGGTTGTAACTTGTTCCAAATGGCATCACAAGTTTCACAAACTAGTTGGCAAATGGTTGATTTCCCCAGTCGAAATTGAAAATGCAGTGACGCAAAAGATTCTCCGGTAGCCTGATATCTGTCGACAAAAAAAAAATTAGCACTATGGACATATTGTAAAGATTTTTAAGGACAACTAAAATAAAGGCAAGTTAAAATGGAATCGGACAATTGCCAAAGTGTACATAATTAAAAGATATGCACCACGATAAATTACATCCTGTCTTTGTCAATAGAACAATGTTAAAAAAAAGGATAATTACCTCAGAGTCACCACTAAACGTTGCTCTGCACAAATACTATCACGGAATGTGCTGCGCTGATGATGTATCTCATCTTTCACATATGAGAGTGGAATATCAAAGGTTTCAATGGACATCCGAAGATAACGTTGAAATTTAAAGGGGTGATCCCGAAGCTGAACATACAGGGTGTGAAAGGCACCATATGTATTCCGTAAAAAATTCACTAAATGGATCCAATATCTCCTGTGGGAAATACGCCTTCTCCGCTGAATTTGCAACTGCATCAAGCGAAATCTAACAAGCTCAGACACAAACATCTTGCTTGCAGAAGTTCATTCAATGCTTGCAAAATGGAGAATGTTTATCCACACACACCCAATGCTGACAAAAGAGCAAAAAAAAAGAGAACAACTTTATTGACAGTGCCTGAAGGCAGACAAACGGATGCTTCACGAACAGACATCAAAATGACAAAACACAGTCACGTGCGTTAACGTGAAGCCAGATTTTCACCAAATTTGGCTCATTTCAGTACATGCATTTAACGGATCCGTTAAACGGATGGTACTAAACGCAATGTGAACCTAGCCTTATCCACCAGTATTATATGTTCTATACTTGTGTAATGAGATCGGTGGAGATGACAGGATTAGAGCTGATCATAGATGTGACTTCTCCATCTGTCTGTGACTTTTACAATATTTGTTTCAGGATGAAGATCTTCCCCATATTAATACTACAGAGACATATGTGAGGGGTGATGAGCAGTGTAAAGGGGAGATTCTTACAGATAACCACACAGGTGAGTAGTGACCACTAAATGCAGTGAATAGTGTCATATATTTTAAAAAACTAGTATTATATAATCAACGTCACTTACACAAATGATAGATGTCTGATGAATACTTGTTCGGTCAACTTCTGATCTCACTTTACATGTGAATGTTTGGCTAGGCCGAGTCCTCCAGAAGCAGTTTTTTTTTTACTGGAGAACAAAAGAATTTGATGATGAAAGGGAATTAATTATTCTTTTTTTTTTTCAACAATTGAAATAATTTAAAATATTTTTTTTTATGGTGTAATATATGAAAAATAATTTTAAATGGTTTGACATTCCACTTTTAACAGCTTAACGACATATGACGTACAGTTATATGCCTTAAACTCTATAGCGCCACTTGTTGGTAGTAGCAGCGATCCTACAAGTCAACCCTTTAACGAGTCTTGCAATATGACTAAGGATAAATTGCAAGACTTAATAAAGGGTTGATTGTGACTTCAAGTCCTCTTTTTCTCTGAAGAGGCAATTTGCATATTATATTTCCCAGAGGAGCATTGCATGGCGAATAAGCCTCCTTACCTTGACAAGCCAGAGCTGGTATGTCACTTTCCACAAGGAGAAACCTTACCCTTTAAACCTCAGTTGTATGCTGCATTTTTTCGGATTATAAGACGCATCGGACCATAAGACACACCTAGGTTTTAGAAGCGAAAATTAGAAAAAAAATTGACGCCAAAAATGTGGTCAATTCTATACTTAATATCCCACATCCTGGTATACATGGTTCCCTTATCTCTATCCTGGTATGCAGGGCCCCCATCTCTGTCCTGGTATGCATGGCCCCATCCTTAACGTGGTATGATTGGCCCCCACCCCTATCTTGGTATGCAGGGCATCCATCTCCATCCTGGTATGCATAGCCCCAATCCCCATCCTGGTATGCAGGGACCTCATCTCCTCCTGCTATGATTGGCCCCTGTCCCCATCCTGGTGTGCATCACCCCATGCTTATGGTATGGTTGGCCCCAATCCCTATCTTGGTATGCAGGGACCCCATCCATATCCTGGTATGATTGGCCCCATCCTTATCCTGGTATGATTGGCCCCAATCCCTGTCGTGGTATGCATGGCCCCATCCTTATTCTGGTATGCAGGGACCTCATCCTTATCCTGGTATGTTTGACCCCTTTCCCTATCCTGGTATGCAGGGTCCCCATCTCCATCCAGATATGCAGGGACCTCATCCTTATCCTGGTATGTTTGACCCCTTTCCCCATCCTTATCTTTGTATGATTGGCGCCATCCTTATCCTGGTATGATTGGCCCCATTCCCTATCCTGGTATGCAGGGCCCCCATCTCCATCCTGATATGCAGGGACCTCATCCTTATCCTGGTATGTTTGACCCCTTTCACCATCCTGGTATGCATGCCCCCCAGCGGAAAAAAACAAACAAAAAACATTCTTGCCTTCCATGCGCACCCTTCTCCGGTGCCAGCAGCTGCTTTATGCTTGCAAGCACCACATGGCGGGGATGTCATGTGCTACTTATAAGCCGCTGAGGACAGCTGCCGGAATACTCGCTGTTCTCAACTTTGGGACTGTGTGCGTGGAGAGCAGTGAATATTCATTGTTCTATAGTGAGCACAGTGTCAGCAGCAGCCACCGATTTCCTGCATCTGCCGGGCATTCACATTCACCTGCATGCAGAAGCATTTTTGTTTTTGCTTTTTTATTCAGTACGTTATGGTATTCATTATGCAAACTAGAGGGCAGGACAACTGAGGGATCAGTGACCTATCAGCAGTCTGCATTATAAATATCTAATCAGAGCACCACATACACCAACCCCGCCTTAGGGCAGGAGCATATCAGTAACACAAAACTAAAAATAAAGATTAAGAAACAGCCACAAGACGGATTTCATCAACCAAGGCATGATTTCATTTAGTATAACGGTGCCAACCTGACACTATGTGTATGTTACTATGCATAACCCTGCTGGCAGGTTCCCTTTAAAAAGTGGCAGTGGCGCCTCCGCTCACCAACGGCTGTCCTTTCTACCCTTATGTGACCCTGTGTGGAATGAGAGAGGAAGAAAAAGGGAGGTATATACAACCTGAGAAAATGCAAAAGGGACAAAGAATTGGTTTATTCTATACTGCACACATGGATTTCGCTTGAAGAAATTATGGCTATATAGTGTTGCTGCTCACAATTAAATAAGGTGCATTAGTGCTAATTCATAGGCAATAGATTAGAAGCCAATAGAGGGGGGGACAAATTTCTCTTGTCTGCCCCCTGCCTGACAGCAGAGGTTGACACCCTAGATATTATAATGAAATTGGCACCCCCGCTCCAGTTGACTGTCCCTCCTTTCCTTAAAAATGTCGTCAGGTGCTACATGTGTCGCAATGATAGAAGAGGTGGTGGCATAGGAGAAAGAGTGGGAGGAACAGCGAACATTCACACTATTATCAGGCCAAGCGTCCACACATGTCATGGAGGATGTGTTCCTGTACAAACAGTGGCCAGGTACATAATTGTCCAGCCAGGAGACAGTTTTGGAGGAGGAGGAGGATGAGGCACAACAGTGTTCACAGTAGGGTGGCTAGAGTATATTTATTTTTTAGACACACTACTCCTACAGACATGGCTGCAGAGTACAGAGAGACTTTTTGGTATAGTACTCCCACAGGCGTTGTTGCAGAGTGCACACAGCGGCTTTTGGCACAGTACTCCCACAGATATGGGTGCAGAGTACAGACAGCAAATTTTTTACCACAGTACTCCCAGAGGCGGGGGTGCAGAGTTCACACATTGGCTTAAAGGCACAGTACTTCAACAGCCAGGGTTGCAGAGTACACAAAGCGGATTAAAAGCACAGTACTTCCACAGGCATGGTTGCAGAGTACACACAGCGGCTTTTTGGCACAGTTCTCCCCCTGAGACATGTGAAGAGTACACACAGCTGCTTGTTTGCAGAGTGTGCAACCTAAAGCTGCCAACACACAAGCAGTATTCGGTCAGTATTTTACATCAGTATTTATAAACCAAAACCAGGAGTGGGTGATAAATGCAGAAGTTGTGCGTATGTTTCTATTATACTTTTCCTCTATTTGTTCCATTCCTGGTTTTGGCTTACACATACTGATGTAAAATACTGATCAAATAATGCTATTGTGACGGCAGCCTAAAACTGTCCCTCACTCCAGCTGCGTCCTATCCCTACAATAATCCGAGCAGAATGGCGTCAGCACTCGTGATCTGACATTTAAACAGGCTGGGTCACGTGGTGAACTGGCCAATCACAGCCATGCCAATACTTTGCATGGTTGTGATGACTCTGGAAATGTCCACAGCCTAAAAGCTTGTTGATTGGCTGTGCTGCACACTAGGTATCCAATACGAACCTTGAACATTACAGTTCGGGTTCACTCATACCTACTATTTAACCCCCTAATGTCAGTACTTTGTGGAGCCTCCTTTTGCCGCAATTACAGCTGCAAATCGCTTTGGATAAGTCTCTGTGAGCTTTCCACATCTTGCCACTGAGGCTTTTACCCATTCCTCAAGGCAAAACTGCTCCATCTCCATCAAAGTTAGTTGGTTTTCTCTGGTGAAAAGCAATCGTCAAGTCTGACCACAGATTGTTAAGGACTGGGCTTTGACTAGGTAATTTGAAAACATTTACACGTTTACCCTTAAACCTCTCGAATGTTGCTTTAATAAAATGCTTGGGATCATTGTCTTGTTGGAGGGTGGACCTCCACCCCAGTCTCAAATCACTGGCAGACTGAAACAGGTTTTCTCACGAATATGCTTGTATTTCACACCATCCATCTTCCCCTCGAATTGGACAATTTTTCCTACTGCCGGAAAACTACCCCACAGCATGATACTACCACCACCCTGTTTCACTGTGAGGATGGTGTTCTTGAGGTGGTGAGCTGTGTTGGTTTGATGACAGACATAGCGTTTACCTTGGTGGCCAAAAAGTTCAATTTTGGTCTCATCTGACTAGAGCACCTTCCTCCATACATTTGGGGAGTCTCCCACATGTTTGTTAGCAAACTCAAAATGAGCTTTACAATTTTTTTTGTGTGTAAGTAAATGCTTTTTTGCCCACTCTTCCTTAAAGGCCACTTCTATGTAGTGTATGGCTTATTGTGGTCGTATGGACTCACATTCCAGTTTATACTTGGGAACGTTGCAGCTCATTCAGGGTTACCTTTTGGTCTATGTGCTGACTCTCTAATTAATGCTCTCCTTGCCAGGGCTGAGCGTTTTGGGGGGCAGCCCTCTTGGCATGTTTGTTGTGGTACCATGTTCTTTCCATCTGATTATAATAGATTTGATGGTGCTCTGATGATATAAAAAAATTTTATAACAAAATCCTGACTTGCACCTCTTAACAACTTTGTCCCTGACTTCTCTTTGGTCTTCATGGTGTTATTTGGTTAGTGGTGCCTCTTTCTTAATGGCATTGCAGCCTCTGTGGCCTTTCAGAAAAGGTGTGTATATACTTACAGACCACGTGACATTTAGATTGGACACAGGTGGACTTCCTTTCACTAAGCATGTGACTTATGAAGGGAATTGCTTGCACCAGAAAATTTTAAGGGCTTCAAAGCAAATGGGACGGATACATATGCACATACCAATTTTTATTTATTTTATCCCATAAATGTAATTTTTGCCTATATTGTGTACTTCATCAACTGACTATTTAGTGTTGATGCATCACAACAAATCAGATTACAAAAATATTTAAACATTGGTTGTAATGTAACAAAATGGGTAAAAGTCGAGAGGTGAATATTTTCCCAACCCACTGTATCTCTAAATCTATCGATCTCTTCTCTCATCGTCCCCCGCCCAGCCGTCGAGTACAGGTCTCCCTGAAAATTGCCTGAGTCCTCCATTGACTTACTTTATGCTCAGTACTCGAGTCGAGCAGATCTGAGAGTCCAGCTCGCTTGATTCGAGTGCCAAGCACTTGAGCAGTTTACTGCTTGATCATCACTAATAGAGAGACGGAGATAGATGATAGAATGACCACTAGATATACTTGGTTTCAGGGTGGTGCGCAACTCAAATGAGCTTCTTATGGCGAGAGCAAGGACACGTCGCTGGAGCTCTTCAACTCACAAGAGTCCGGCTGACAGATGAGACTCTGCAATCCCAGCAGGAGAATTCCCGGCAGTAAGTGGCTCAGAAGAGCTTATTATGGGTTGTGAGCACTCGAGCACCACCCTGCACTATTCAATATTAAATCGGGCACTCCGATGCCAGAGCAAGCATCGAGTAGTGCTGAGCATGCTCTCCCATCACTAGAACGTTAGTGCAGTTAATGCAGTAGGAGATCTTTTTTTACAGTACATTTTTGTAAACTCTGGGGATATAATTAAATATGCGGAGAACTTGAGTCATAATGTATCTCAAAATATAAATATTTTTATTAGGGGTAGATATTTACCACATAGACTGTAGATATATACCACATCAGTTAATCACTTGTTTGCACCAAGACTAATCAGTTCCACCTATAACTATCGCCATGTTTAGCGTTAGCATGCATTGCTAAAAACCATTACAATGTATCAGACATAAGTAGCATAAGGTAGGCATCAATAAATTATGTGTTAATTACCCATATTGTGTGACCTCAAACAAGTGACTAACTGATTGTCCTACCTATTTAAGTTACATTGCTTATGTGCATTGCTTTCTACATGTATATCTAATTATTTAGCATAATATGTTGTCCTGATCCACTATGTGACTGTTACTCTTTTTTTGGGATCACATTATTTTATCATATCCTATTATATGTACCGTATATACTCGAGTATAAGCCGAGATTTTCAGCCCACTTTTTTGGGCTGAAAGTCCCCCTCTCGGCTTATACTCAAGTCATACCCAGGGGTTGGCAGGGGAGGGGGAGCGGGGGCTGTCTAATTATACTTACCTGCTCCTGGCGCGGTCCCTGGCTTCCCGGCGCCGGCAGCTTCCTCCTGTACTGAGCGGACACATGGTACCGCTCATTACAGTAATGAATATGCGGCTCCACCTCCCATAGAGGTGGAGCCACATATTCATTACTGTAATGAGCGGTAATGATGACCACTCAGTACAGGAAGAAGCTGCGGCGCCGGGAAGCAGGGACTGCACAGCGCCAGTAGCAGGTAAGTATACGGGGAGGGGGAGCGCTGCGCTGCACGATACTCACCTGCTCCTCGTTTCGGCGCCGATCCATCTTCAGCAGTGGCGCTCAGGTTAGAGGGCGCGGTGAGTGGTTAGTGTGCGCCCTCAGCCTGAACGCCAGTGCTGAAGATGGAGCGGCGCCGGAACGATCAACACGTGAATATTGAAAGCACCGGGGCCTGAGCGATGGAGAGGTATGTTATTTTTTTTTTTATCACAGCAAATGGGGCAAGTGTCTGTATAGAGCATCTATGGGGCCATAACGTTTGTGCAGCATTATATGGGGCCATAATGTTTGTGTAGCACTATATGGGGCCATAATGTTTGTGCAGCACTATAAGGGGCCATAACGTTTGTGCAGCACTATAAGGAGCCATAACGTTTGTGCAGCACTATAAGGGCCCATAACGTTTGTGCATCATTATATGGCGCCATAATGTTTGTGCAGCACTATAAGGGGCCATAACGTTTGTGCAGCACTATATGGGGCAGGTGTCTGTATGGGGCCATAATCAATGTTTGTGCAGCACTATATGGGGCAAATATCTTTATGGAGCATCTTATGGGGCCATAATCCGCATTTGCGCAGCATTATATTGGGCAAATATGTCTATGGAGCATCTTATGGGGCCATTATTAACCTTTATGCAGGATTATATGGGGCATATTTTAATATGGAGCATCTTATGGGGCCATAATGAACTTTATGGAGCATTATATGGGGCTTCTGATTCAATATGGATATTCAAAAACACTTAACCTACTGATGTCTCAATTAATTTTACTTTTATTGGTATCTATTTTTACTTTTGACATTTACCGGTAGCTGCTGCATTTCCCACCCTAGGCTTATACTCGAGTCATTAAGTTTTCCCACTTTTTTGTGGCAAAATTGGGGGGGTCGGCTTATGCTCGAGTATATACGGTATTTGTATTTAGTCTATGTGGTAAATATCTACCCTTAATAAAATATTTATATTTTGAGATACATTATGACTCAAGTTCTCCTCATATTTAATTGATCTCTTTAATGACAACAGTCAGTCTCATATGGCTCTTTGTGAAAATTTATTTGACCATGCCTTTTGTCAGAAGCATTTTACCGCTGCAACCAATTTTCATGAACCCAACTCGCTCGCAACACACGTGCCTTGGATGCTATTGTAAAGGGGAACTCCACTTCCCACTCACTCACCTATTGTAGTTGGCTGATAATGAGATAAGCACAGCTCACAGTTCTCACATCCACATCACACGTTTTTCACTGCCACCCCTTGCTGTTTTGATAGGCCAGTCAGATGCCTGCACTGGGGCACACAGGCCACCCAGATTTCCCGAGCACCTGATAGGTACTCTTCTTGCATTGTGGCATATACAGGGTAAGACAAACAAGCTATACTCTGTCAAGGATTTCATACTTAAGAAAGTATTAGATTATCTAGATTATCTCATATTCAATGTTTTAAGATTATGTAAAAACTGTGTTAGGGTATGTTCACACGTTCCTGATTTCCATCCTTTTTTTTTTCAGGACTGTTTTTTAAAAAACTGCAGCTCTTGGCAGAAAACGCAGGTCCTTTTTTTGGTCCTTTTTTGGTCCTTTTTTGATCCTTTTTTTGATCCTTTTTTTTATGCAGTTTTCTATGCAGTTAAAATGGCTGAAAATACCCTACCCCTACCCCTAACCCTACCCCTAACCCTAACCCTAACCCTACCCCTAACCCTACCCCTAACCCTATTCTAACCTTAGTGGAAAAAAAAAAATTCTTAATTTTTTTTAATTGTCCCTACCTATGGGGGTGACAAAGGGGGGGGGTCATTTACTATTTTTTTTTATTTTGATCACTGAGATAGGTTATATCTCAGTGATCAAAATGCACTTTGGAACGAATCTGCCGGCCGGCAGATTCGGCGGGCGCACTGCGCATGCGCCCGCCATTTTGCAAGATGGCGGCACCCAGGGAGAAGACGGCCGGACGGACACCGGGACGCCGGGTAAGTATAAGGGGGGGAGATTAGGGCACGGGGGGGCATCGGAGCACTGGGGGGGCATCGGAGCACGGGGCGGTGGGATTGGAGCACGGGGGGGGCGGGATCGGAGCAGGGGGGGGCGGGATCGGAGCACGGGGGGGCAGCCACACTCCGCCCACGCACTTCCGCCCGCTTCCCCGCACTTCCTGCTGCAGCGGTTCGGCACCACAAACCGCAGTAAAACCCGCAGATATTTTTTTCATTTGCGGGTTTTACTGCGGGTTTGACCTCACAATGGAGGTCAATGGGTGCAGAACCGCTGCGGCTCCGAAAAAAGAAGTGACATGGTACTTCTTTTTTACCGCGGCTATTCAGCGCGGCTTTTTTTCCCGATTCCCGCATCATGTGCACAGTGGTTCCTGTTTTCCATAGGGTACAGTACACTGTACCCTGCATGGAAAACAGCTGCGGAACCGCAGCGGCAAAAACGCTGCGGTTCCGCAGAAAAAAACGCACTGTGTGAACATGGCCTTATGGGTACATGATAAACAGTCATCATGACCTGGGCAACGGGGAGGGGGGAGTGGTGGTGAGTAGAGGTTCCAAAATGAGAATTACATTGTCTGTAAAAGATATAAGAAGTATTCACAGAAGAATAAACAAGTGTGCATTCTTTTCTCCTAGTTAATGATATTTTGGAGGGCTTTATTGCTTAATTCAGCCTCACTGATGATCTAGTAATCTGACTTTGGGTCAGAGAAAAAGAGCTATAACAATGACCTGTCCTTAGGATGGGTCCTCAATGTCTGATCATCTGGGGACTGACAAATCTATTCAACTCCGTAGGCAGCGAATGTGTAGCGCTCGCTCCAGGGTACTATCAGAAGATGGCCAGGTCAGCAAATTAGTAATTCTGGCACTGAAAACAGCTGATCGGCAGGGGGTGCCAGACCCTTTCCGATCAGACATTGATTACCTATTCTGATGATGGGTCATCAATTAAAAAGTAGTGGGCAACCTCTTTAATTTAGAAATGATATGTATCTAATTTAAATTAAATTTAAAAAACGTAATACCAGATTGTTTTTTTTTTCCTTGTCAGAAGACTACCCTAAAAGTTCAGAAGGACATTGTCTATCTTCAGATTTTATAACAGATGATCGTGGTATGACAGAAGAAGTGCATGAAATTGATGTATTCATTCCAGATTTACCTTCAACGCTTCAAAGCAAAGATTTATCATGTGATAATTTTCACCAAGTCCTGTCTACTAATTCACTACATACTGTTAAAAAAAATGATCATCACCAAAGGACTGTTGAACATGAGAAAATGTACAAAGACGAAAGACCATTTTCATGTTCAGAATGTGGCAGAAGTTTTACAATTAAATCAAATCTTGCAAAACATGAGAGAATTCACACCGGGGAGAGGCCATTTCCATGTTCAGAATGTAGTAAATGTTTTAACCAGCATTCAGATCTTGCTCGGCATCAAAGAATTCACACAGGGGAGAAGCCATTTTCATGTTCGGAATGTGGAAAATGTTTTACAGATAAATCAAATCTTGGTAAACATGAGAGAGGTCACACAGGGGAGAAGCCATTTTTATGTTCAGAATGTGGTAAATGTTTTCGCCAGAATGCAGAACTTGTCCGACATCAGAGAATTCACACAGGGGTGAAGCCTTTTTCATGTTCGGAATGTGGAAAATGTTTTACCGTTAAATCGAGTCTCAGTAAACATGAAAGAAATCACACAGAGGAGAAGCCATTTTCATGTTCAGAATGTGGGAAATGTTTTGGCCACAAATCAGATCTTGTTGAGCATCAAAAAATTCACTCGGGGAAGAATCCACTTTCATGTTCAGAATGTGGAAAAATCTTCAATTGGAAATCATATCTTATCAATCATCAAAAAACTTATATGAAGAAGAAGCAGTTTTCATGTTCAGATTGTGGGAAATGTTTTAAACTGAAATCCTCCTTGGTTTCTCATCAGAGAATTCACATAAGGCCAAAGTAATTTTAATCTGAACGCAGGAATCATTTTAGTGTAATTCCACTTTTCTTACACATCAAAGAATTCATCAATTGAGGAAGTAGTTTTCAGATTTCAGTAAAAAAAGTTTTTTTGAGAAATCAAATCTTATCAGCAATTAAAAACCTCACACGGGAGAAACTTCCTCCATTTTCCTGCTCTAAATATGGAAAATATTCACAGAAATCAGGTCTTGTTAAAAACCAAAGGATATACACAGGAAAAAACTATTTTAATGTACTGTATGCGGTAGAGGATTTACCAAAAATCATTTTTTATCTCATTTCCTTTTAAAGTACTACCAGAAATAAATAGAACATTTGCATTAAAGTCATTGGTCATCAAAGATATACTAGTTGACAAGGACACCTGTTTCAGCAGAGCTTGGTTTATCTGACATCTATTCAGTGACTTTTGACAATTTCTAACTTACAATGCCGCTTCTTGCGGAAAATGGCCGCTAACCTTTGGCCATACCACGGTCAAAATCGGACTAGCATCAGTGGCACAAAACCTCTTTGGAAGGAAACAGATTCCAAATGACAGCAGCTCCTGTGTACATGGTGAAGCCTCTAGAAACTTAGGAAGACAATTATCAAAAACAGTGTCTCAAAGTCATCACTGCCTGCCAGACTCCACTACCATCCAGCTGATATACTTTTCCTAAAAAATAACAAAAAATAACTAACATTTCTTCCACTGTTAGTCATTTTCATAATTATGTATCTTTTCATAAACCTACTTATTTCTTATTCCTTCGCTTTAAAATATCTAAAATGTATCTACTCTATCATATTTCTAAACGGGAAAATGTGATTTGAACATTTGTGAAATGTTTTCTTTAGGCAGCTGTCTTTATATGTGTTATTACCCAGGCCGGCTTATCAAAAGAAGATCCACATATTCTGACAAGTAAGAGGCAGTTTTTATGGCTCCCATCCAGGGACCACTGAATATTGACCTGGCCACTGAACCAGGCCCCCGACTATTTATTATCTCATCATTTGCATAATAGCTACAAATTGTTGTGCTGTACAGTTGTGTCCAAAAGTTTTTAGACTGACACAAAGTTTTGTTTTCACAAAATGTCTACTCCAGTGTTTTTATTGTTACTGAAGTACATTTATACAAATTTCAGTTTTTAAAAGTTTATTAATAAATATACAGGTGCTTCTCTCAAAATTAGAATATCAAAAAGTTAATTTATTTCAGTTATCCAATACAAAAGTGAAACTCAGATATTATATGGAGTCATTACAAACGGAGTGATCTATTTCAAGTGTTTATTTCTGTTAATGTTGATGATTATGACTTACAGCCAATGAAAACCCAAAAGTCATTATCTCAAAAAATTAGAATAATTAACAAAAAACACCTGCAAAGGCTTCCTAAGCATTTAAAAAGGTCACTTAGTCTGTTTCAGTAGTCTTCACAATCATGGGGAAGACTGCTGACTTGACAGATGTCCAGAAGGCAGTCATTGACACACTCCCCAAGGAGGGTAAGCCACAAAAGGTCATTGCTAAAGAAGCAGGCTGTTTAGAGAAAGCTGTATCCAAGCATATTAATGGAAAGTTGAGTGGATGAAAAAAGTGTAGTAGAAAAAGTTGCACAAGCAACCGGGATTACTGCAGCCTTGAAAGGATTGTTAAGAAAAGGTCATTTGAGGGAGATTCACAAGGAGTGGACTGCTGTTGGGTCATTGCTTCAAGGTCCACCACACACAGACATATCAAGGTCCCAGATTCTGGAAGAATAATAATAATAATCTTTATAATTATCTGGAAGAAGAGTGGAGAGGCACACAAGCCAAGCTGCTTGAGGTCTAGTGTGAAGTTTACACAATCAGTGATGTTTTGGGGAGCCATATTATCTGCTAGTGAAGGTCCACTGTGTGTTATCAAGACCAAAGTCAGAGCAGCCGTCTACCAGGAAAGTTTAGAGCACTTCATGCTTCCCTCTGCCGACAAGCTTTTTGGAGATGGAAATTTAATTCTCCAGCAGGACTTGGCACCTGTCCACACTGCGAAAAGTACCAATACCTGGATTAAAAACAACAGTATAACTGTGCTTGATTGGCCAGCAAACTCGCCTGACCTTACCCCCTAGAGAATCTATGGGGTATTGTCAAGAGGAAGATGAGAGACACCAGACCCAACAATGCAGATGAGCTGATTTCTGCTATTAAATCAACCTGTGCTTCTATAACACCTCAGCAGTGCCACAGGTTGATCGCCTCCATGCTACGCCACAATGATCCAGTAATTGATGCAAAAGAATAGAGTGCATTTACTGAACATACATTTCAGTATGCCAACATTTCGGATTTTAAAATCATTTTTCAAGCTGGTGTTATAAAGAATTCTAATTTACTGAGATAATACTCCAAAACTCTCTGACGTTATGGAAAAACTCTATTTACATAATTCTTTAGATCTTAGGTTTGCCATTAACAACGATTATCTAGGAAAATGCAACCAAAAATGGAATCATTTACTTTAATTTTATAAAGGGTATGACCAGACCATGAAATCTTTCTAAATATTTTGTATTGTTGCTAAAATAGGTTAATAATAAATAATAATAATTTTATTTATATAGCGCCAACATATTCCGCAGCGCTTTACAAATTATAGTGGGGACTTGTACAGACAATAGACATAACAGCATAACAGAAATCAGAGTTCAAAATAGATACCAAGAGGAATGAGGGCCCTGCTCGCAAGCTTACAAACTATGAGGAAAAGGGGAGACACGAGAGGTGGATGGTAACAATTGCTTTAGTTATTCGGACCAGCCATAGTGTAAGTCTCAGGTGTTCATGTAAAGCTGCATGAACCAGTTAACTGCCTACGTATGTAGCAGTATAGACACAGAGGGCTATTAACTGCATAAAGTGTATGAGAACATGATGCGAGGAACCCAATTATGTTTTTTTTTTTTTTAATTTGCCACACAGGGATAGTTAGGTTAATGCGTTGAGGCGGTAGGCCAATCTGAACAAATGAGTTTTTAGGGCACACTTAAAACTGTGGGTATTGGGGATTAATCGTATTAACCTAGGTAGTGCATTCCAAAGAATCGGCGCAGCACGAGTAAAGTCTTGGAGACGTGAGTGGGAGGTTCTGATTATTGAGGATGCTAACCTGAGGTCATTAGCGGAGCGGAGGGCACGGGTGGTAGACTGAGACCAGAGAGGATATGTAGGGTGGTGCTGAGCCATGGAGTGCTTTGTGGATGAGGGTACTAGTTTTGTACTGGATTCTTGAGTGGATGGGTAACCAGTGTAATGTGTTGTGAATTCTGTTGTCGGGCTCCCTCCTGTGGTCATGAATGGTACTTCGGCTGGTTCTGTCCATGGACTTTCTCTGGTGGCTGTGGGTGTTTCTGAGTTTCCTTCCACAGGTGACGAGGTTAATTCGTTAGCTGGCTGCTCTATTTAACTCCACTTAGATCTTTGCTCCATGCCACCTGTCAATGTTCCAGTATTGGTCTAGTTCACTCCTGGATCGTTCTTGTGACCTGTCTTCCCAGCAGAAGCTAAGTGACTGCTTGTTTTTCTCTGGTTTGCTATTTTTCTGTCCAGCTTGCTATTTTGATTGTTGTCTTGCTTGCTGGAAGCTCTGAGTCGGTGCGGAGGGTCTTTTTGCGCCCTCTGCGTGGTCTTTTTGTAGGTTTTTGTGCTGACCGCAAAGCTACCTTTCCTATCCTCAGTCTGTTCAGTAAGTCGGGCCTCACTTTGCTTAATCTATTTCATCTCTGTGTTTGTATTTTCATCTTTACTCACAGTCATTATATGTGGGGGGCTGCCTTTTCCTTTGGGGAATTTCTCTGAGGCAAGGTAGGCTTTATTTTTCTATCTTCAGGGCTAGCTAGTTCCTTAGGCTGTGCCGAGTTGCATAGGGAGCGTTAGGAGCAATCCACGGCTATTTCTAGTGTGGTTGATAGGATTAGGGATTGCGGTCAGCAGAGTTCCCACATCCCAGAGCTCGTCCTATATTATCAGTAACTATCAGGTCATTCCGTGTGCTCTTAACCACCAGGTCCATTGTTGTCCTGACCACCAGGTCATAACAGTAATGACTGGCACAAGGTAGAGGCATCTGTGTAACGGTTGGTGATGAATATGATCCTGGCTGCAGCATTCAAGACAGATTGGAGCGGGGAGAGTTTGGTAAGAGGGAGGCCGATTAGTAGGGAGTTACAATAGTCCAGACGAGAATGAATAAGTTACTTATGTTCAAGCATTATTAATGCTTTGGATATGTACAATACTAGTTAGAAGTCTCTAACTTGGTACCACTTTCCCTTATATTCCTTAACCAAGTTATATACCCCTCCCACCCCTCCTATCTTTTCCCCCTTTTTTGTGTTTCCTTCCATCATATTAAAATGTAATAAATATATTTGAAAAACAGAGCTTACATTTGTTTCCTCTTCTAAGAACCAGGTAAGTGTACTATCAAATTAAATAAGTGGGTGTACCATTTAGATGTTGGTGATGGGGGTGTGCTTCATTATTCTGCAGTGGTTTGAAACCCAACTACTAGAGGGCATTAATCAAACTCAACATCCTCTTTGGGCTTATAGGTGAGCCAAACTTGCATGTACAAATTCATGTACTCCTTGGTTTTATTGTCAAGCTAGATATCTAATTTATAGTAATGTTTCTTGTCACTCTAATTTCAATGGGAAGGTGAATTAACAATATTGGAAAAAGTAGTCGTAAAATGTGTTATTCTTTTTTAAAGAGATTACCAGGTTATAGAGAAATGGGAATACATCTTGCTGTACAAGGATTTCTGGTTTTATTTCAGTGGTGTTCTCTGAAGATGTACGGTATATAGTGTATGTAATATATATTGATTCTTTGGGTCGAAAGTGTTTGTGCAACATAGTTAGTTGTTGTTTTTTTTTTCAAAGGTACAACATGTAATACCCTTTCCATGAAGAAACCTAAAAATCTAATGTCCATTCTCCCATTAACCACTTATTGCACCCACTTTGTTCCTCATTTTTTTTCAGTTTTGACATGTCACTTTGTGATTAATAAAGATTAGCAAATAAATTAAATTTACAATACTTCTCTTTTCTCTTGCTATCATTATTTTATACATTATTTAATGCTTTTATGATATTAGGAGGCTTAGATTTTGTAACAATTTTCCATATTTTCAAAGAAATGTCAAATACCTTTTTTTTTTTAAGGGACCAATTCAGGTTTGAAGCGGCTTTGAGGGGTTTGTATATTTGAAATCCCACAAAAGTGACCCCATTTTAAAAACCGCATTAAGGAAGTTTGTTAAAGTGGTTGTTCACCACTCAGACAAGTCCTTCTCAATAGCTATATTCACCGATTAACAGTCTATGTTCCCCAGTGGTGCCAGTGACATTCCAGTGAAGATGGTTCCTTTGGACATCCAGAGGAAGCCAGAGAGCAGCAACAGACTCTCATTTGTTCCTGGTGTCCGTTTCATCATACGGAAGTGAGAATGAAGTAGGCGCTGATTGGCTGCAGGGCTTTCCTGCCATAATAACGTCACATGAGTCTCAGGAAAGCAGGCGCTGGAGTCGCTGTAATGGTGCCAGTATCGGAGGTAGACTGTTGTTACTTTGTAAAAAGGAATATAGCAATTGACAAGGGCTTGTCCGAGAAGTGGATAACCTCTTTAATACTTCAGGTGCTTGACAGAAATTAACGTATAGGGTGAAGTAAACATGAAAATATTATTTCCATAAATGTGTATTTAACCCCAAAATTTACATTTTTACTAGAAGAATTAGGAGAATAAACAGTTCAGAAGACAAAGTGCGGCTATGCTCAATATATGCTAATGTGGTTTTGGCACACGGCAGGGTTCAGAAGGGAAGGAGCGCTATGCGGAGCACAGATTTTGCTGAAATAGCTAGCAGGTGTTATATTCTATTTGCAGGGTCCCTGGGGTGTAAGAAAAGCACAAAGCCCCAAAGTGACCACATTTTGGATACTACCCTTCAAAGAATTTACTTAGACATGCAGTGAGCAGTTCACTATTCTTTGATAAGTTTTTTCTAGCTCTGTTCTGTGAAAATGAAAATTATTTGAAGTATATTTTGTTTAGCTCTTTTTTTAATATCATGTCTTGTTCCTGAGCCTGAAAATACTCTGTGTGGTTGCACACTACTATTTAGGTACATGGCAGAGCCCATAAGGGAAGGATCACCATTTGTGATTTGCAAATTTTGGAAACTACACCTTCATTGAATTAATGTAGGAGTGTAATGAGCTTTTTTACACCATATTTCTTGATCATAGGGCTGTAAAAATGAAAAAAAAAAATACAGATTTCGAAGAGGTAAAAAGCACACCATAATTTAATCTATCCTGAGTATGGTAATATATGGTCGCACACTACTGTTTGTGGTCATGGCATGGCTAAGTAGGGAAGAAGCACAATTTGGCTTTTGAAGTACAGATTTTGCTAGAATAGTTTTCAATCATCGTATCAAGTTGAAGAGTCCATAAAATACCAGTACAGTGAAAATCTCCTAAAAGTGACACCATTTTGAAAAGTCAGACCTCATGGAATTCATCTAGAGGTATAGTGAGTAGTGACCCTTTTAGAAGGTGTTTTCCAGAATTACAGAACATGTAATTTCAGCTCCCAGTTGTAAAAAAACAGCTTCCTTATGCTGTGATTTCTGGTTTCAAAACCACCCTATATTGTAGGGTCATTTTTGCCTAGAAGTAGAAATGCGCTCATAAGTGAAAGAACATCATACGCATTTGAGGCTTAAATTGGTGATATATATTACATTGACTACCAATTGCACATGTTCTGAGATGAAATAATAAAAGAAACCACTGAGATCAGACCCTGTTTTGCAAACTGTAGCCCACAAGCTATTCATTCATGGGTACAGTGAGCATTTTGACTCAACTGATGTCTTCTAGAAATTATCATGCATTGAGTGTTGCACAATGAAAATTGCAAATATGCCATTTTAGTGCCGAATACACTCTTCCCGAGACATGAACCTTAAAAATTAAGTGGGTTTCTCTGTGCTACAGCAAGGCCATCCGTGTAGATGTTAACTGCAGCTAGGGCACAATGCAAGGCTCAGAAGGAAGGAGAACTTTTGGCTTTTAGGCTATGTGCAAATGCTGGGGATTTTGCTGTGGATCCGCAGCAGTTTTCCATGAGGTGTATAGTACCATATAAATCGAAAACAAAATCCGCAGTGCATATATGTTGCAGAAAAAAACGCGCGGAAATGCAGCAGTTTATTTTCCGCAGCGGTTTGCACCTGCTCCTCAATAGGAATCCACAGGTGTAAAACCGCAGGTGGAATCCGCACAAAAACCGGGGTAAGTCAGCGGTAATTCCGCAGTGCAGTTTTCCTGCAGATTTGCCAAAAATGTGCAGAAAAATCCATACACCATTCCGCAACGTGTGCACATAGCCTTAGAGTGCAGATTTTTCTGAACTAGATGTTAGGAGTCATGTTGCCTTTACAGAGCCACTTCGGGGTAAGATGAGAAATGTTAGTTTATTTGGGGCCTTTCTGGTATTTCAATTTAAAATTTTGATGTCGGACTTAACTTGCCACTAGTTGACTCCGTGGCTTCATTTTGGGCGACAGTTTGGGTTCAGATTCTGGGACTACGAGTGCCATTCACGCTGGGAGCTTGGGGGCTTATTCCTGAGCTGGTCTTCGAATTAACTGCGTTTATAAGCCTTGGGTGAGGCTCACAATATTTAAACACCTAGCTTCCGGCCTCTAGTGGTCAGTTATAAGTTCACTTAGGTTTACACGTGTTTCTCTGCCACTGCCCTGCTAAACTGATTTTTATTTCTGACCTCGGCCTGCACTTCTGTTCCTGACTTCCGGGTATCGATATAGCTTTCTGACCATTCCCTACCAGCTTGCTCCTTCAGTCAGATGCAACACCATGAACTAGGAAGCCTGCCTGTGGAAGCCCTAATAAGAGGTGCCAGGCTACCAAATACAGAGCTCCCTTGACAGTGCTTAATTCGGTTATAGGATGTTTCGCCCCCAGCAGTTCGCCCCCGTTTGTCCTTGTGGTTCATGAATTCCCGTCCGTCATCAATCCACATGTGACAAAAGTACAGAGTACGGAGTGCTGCACTTTTGTGACATGTTAAATCAACTGTTTCCATCTGACGTCACGGGGAACCGCTATACTGCACTCCATGACCCAAGCAGCTGCGACAGATAAGTATCCTGGGGGCCAAATGCTGGGGACGAAATGTGCGGGGGCGAATTGCTGGGGGCAGCCAAATCCCGCTTAATTCAGGGCATCATCATTTTTTACTGCATGGATTTGACTGTGGTACTTGCAAAATTATTTGTGCTCTATTATTGCCTTGTTTTTTTTCTTCTCCCATAGCCACATATGCAACACAAGCACCAAATACGTCATCATTGCTACATCGATGGTGGCTCCTCTATGAGGGGTTGTAGGGGATGTAATGCAAGTGTGGGGATGCAACTCGCAGAGGACACGAGGCAGGAACAATCGGCAAACTGTATTATTCGGTTTAAATGCAATAGTAATTTACAGTAACTCTAAATTATAAGTGATAATAAAGTGCATCAAACAATAAGATTGAAATAGCACTGCAAGTTCTTCGCTATATAATTCTAATGTCCCTTCTACAGAGGTGGTACACTGATTGATGGGGTTTACTACACAAGTTATTCTTGTAGGTCTGGCCCTAGCGGGGGTTACCAGGTTTTTCCGCTAGGCTGCAAGTCTTTCTGACAGCCTATTAAAGCACTTTGAGCCTTCCTCGCACCAACCGGCCTCCTCACCTACTGTCCTAACCCGGACCATTCCAGGTACCGTTTGTGAGAGTTGAAACTAATGGCCCTGCTCTCATGCAATCTTCCTCTGCAGCTGCAGGAATGCCTTTCTAGTGTCGCCTCCTTGCGGGTCTTTGCGGCTTGACTGTCTGAGGCAGTCTCTGGAGCCTACAGAGGAAAGGACTAGGCCTCTGCTCCCGATGAGTGGCGTACAGTTTTTGGGCTTGACCGGAGTAGGGTGCAGATCCAGACCTTGACTGACATAGCCAGAATGCTGGGTTTTCTTGGCTGTGGCCTGGACCACGTCAGACAGTGACCGCTAACTTAGCAATGAGGACTTCTCACCGAGGCCTGCCTCACTGGCCTCGTCATCTCCTCTGGGCTGCTTTGCTCTTCTTCCTGGCACCAAATCTGCCTGCCATTTTGTGTGCAAACCATATATATTCCGGACCTCTGGGTTACCGGTCACCTGATCAGGTCCAGCACCTGAATTTGCTCCCCCTGCAAATAATCTGGAGCAAATTAGTTCCATCTCATTCCACCTGGCAGTCTTTCTCCACTAATGTGACCTTCTGCAGGGACTCCTCAAGGATATTTTGGCTTCCCCTTTAACTTAAACATATAAGTTAGTCTCGGTCAGTACATCACTACATTTTTATTATTATTATTATACATTTTTATAGCGCCATTTATTCCATGGTACTTTACATGTGAAAAGGGGGCAAATATAGACAAATACAATTAAACATGAGCAAAAAGCAAGGCACATAAGGAGGGAGGACCCTGCCCGCGAGGGCTCACAGTCTGCAAGGGATGGGTAAGGATCTATTAGGAGAGTAACCACAGAAGAAATAGTGGAAAAACGTCCACACTAGTTGGCAAACATAAAAAATATCTTTATTAATAGAAATATTGTAAAAGAAAAAGACAGGGGCAGGACTGGAACAAGCGGTAAGACACATTACAGCATGAATAGTGAGAGACCACACATGGTAGCAAACGGTCACAAGAGCAAATGCTCAACATATGTTAAAGAAATAATCATCATGAAAGCATCATTTTCACATAACGTACCTAGTGGTATGCAACCTATTAGGAGAGTGTAGAGCTGGTCGTGCGGCAGTTCAGTAGGTTGAGGATCACTGCAGACTTGTCGGAAGAGGTGAGTATTCAGGTTATTTTTGAAGGTTTCTATGGTAGGCGAGAGTCTAATGTGTTGTGGTAGAGAGTTCCAGAGTATGGGGGAAGCACGGGAGAAGTCTTGGATGCGGTTGTAGGAAGAAGAGATGAGAGGGGAGTAGAGAAGGAGATCTTGAGAGGATTGGAGGTTGCAGTAGGTAATTACCGGGAGACCATGTCACAGATGTATGGAGGAGACAGGTTGTGGATGGCTTTGTATGTCATTGCAAGGGTTTTGAACTGGAGTCTATGGGCAATAGGAAGCCAGTGAAGGGCTTGGCATAGGGGAGAGGCTGGGGAATAGCGTGGAGACAGGTAGATTAGTCGGGCAGCAGAGTGTAGTATGGATTGGAGTGCCAGAGTGCTAGAGGGGAGGCCAGAGAGTAGGAGGCTGCAGTAGTCAAGGCGGGAGATGATAAGGGCATGCACTAGTGTTTTTGAGGTGTCGCGGTCAAGGAATGCGCGGATCTGGGAGATATTTTTGAGTTTGAGACAGCAGGGGGAGGCAAGGGCTTGGCTGTGTGGCTTGAAAGAGAGGGCAGAGTCGAGGATCATACCGAGGCACCGAGCGTGTGGGATTGGGGAAAGTGAGCAGCCATTGACATTGATAGATAGGTCTGGTGGAGGTGTAGAGTGAGATGGAGAAAGATAATGAATTCTGTTTTGTCCATGTTCAGTTTTAGAAAGCGAGCAGAAAAGAAGGCCGTGATAGCAGACAGACAGTGTGGGATTTTGATAAGTAAGGAGGTGAGGTCAGGTCCAGATAGGTAGATCTGTGTTTCATCGGCGTAGAGATGATACTGCATACAGTGGGATTCTATGAGCTGTCCTAGGCCGAAGGTGTAGATGGAGAAGAGTTGGGATCCTAGAACAAAGCCTTGAGGAACACCGACAGACAAGGGGCAGAGTGAGGAGGTGGTGTGGGGGAGGGGGACACTGAATGTTCGGTCTGTCAGATATGACGAGATCTAGGATAGGGCGAAGTCTGTGATGCCAAGAGATGAGCAGATCTGTAGCAGAAGGGAGTGGTCCACAGTGTCAAAGGCAGTAGACAGGAGAAGGACAGAGTAGTGTCGCTTGCTCTTGGCAGTTATTAGGTCGTTGGTGACTTTAGTTAGGGCAGTTACAGTTGAGTGATGGGGTCGGAAGCCAGATTGTAACCGGTCAAAGAGCGAGCAGGAGGAGAGGTGGGAGGACAGTTCAAGATGGACATGTTGTACCAGTAATTTTGAGGCATAAGGGAGAAGAGATATCGGGCGATAGCTAGACACAGGTGTGAGCTTGGCATGTTTGAAGGATGAGGGGAAGATACCTGTTGTGAGTGAGAGGTTGAAGAGGTGTGTTAGGGTTGGAATGAAGACCATGGCAAGGTTAGGGATGAGGTGGGACGGGAGCGGGTCAAGCGTGCAAGTGGTAAGGTGTGATCTAGACAGGAGGGTGGAGAGCTGATATTCTGCCATGGTGGAGAAGCTGGTTTTGGAGTAACAGGGTTGAGCAGCTAAGAGGGGCATTGGGCGCTGTGGGCCAAAGCTTTCTCTGATCGTATCAATTTTCTGTTTAAAGAAAGAGGCAAAGTCTTCAGCAGAAATGAGAGGGAAGGGAGGAGGTGCAGGGGATGGAGTAGAGAATTGAAAGTGTTGAAAAGCTGTATAGGGTTGTGAGACAGGGAGGATATGCGAGATGAGAAGAAAGTTTGTTTTGCGGCAGTGAGCGTGGACTGACTGCTTGTATGCAGTGAAATGGTCGGCAGAGTGGGATCACTTCCATCTCCACTCAGTGATCCTGGAAGCCCGTCTCAGTTCTTTGGTCAGGCTGGTCAGCCAGGGCTGCCTGTTGAGTGTACGAGTTTTGCTATGCATGAGCGGGATGGCCAAATCGAGTGTTGCTGTTATTGTGGTGTTATAAAAGTGGCAGCAGCATCTGTGTCATGAAGGGAGGCTATGTCTGTAAGAGGGAGAAGGGACTCAGAGAGTGATTGTAAATTGAGGTGTTTGAGATTTCTGTGAGGGTGAGTGAGTTTGTGGAGTGGGGGTTGCACACTAGAAGAGGAGAGGGAAGAGAATGTCAGGTTGTGGTCAGACAGGGGGAGGGGTGAGTTAGTGAGATTAGTAAGGGAGCAGAGGCGGGTGAAGTTGAGGTCCAGCGTGTGACCATCTTTGTGAGTGGCCGCAGAGGACCACTGAATGATGCCAAAGGAGGCAGTCAGCAATAAAAGTTTAGAGGCAGCTGAGGTGGAAGTGTCAATGGGGATATTGAAGTCACCCATGATGATAGTGGGGATGTCAGCAGAGAGGAAATGAAGGAGCAAGGTGGTGAGGTGGTTGAGAAAGGTGGAGATGGTAGATGCTAAGAAAGGATAGTTTGTTGGTGATGAAGAGGTCATGGATAAATGGCAGTTTGTTTCAGACAGAGCGTGCGTTCCATATTGCTCCAGGTAAGGGGGATGGGGGAGTGGGGGCTGGATGAATGGGTATGAGGCTCAAAGGTGTGATTGGAAGACATCAGAAAAGTGAAATACATTATGGATCCAACGTGAAGGGTGAGCAGTGCATACCATAGAAAATCAATGCAATATACAGAGACATTCAGGATCCAGGGAGAGTTGGGGAAAGTCAGTGCATACCATAGAAAATCAATGCAATATACAGAGACATTCAGGATCCAGGGAGAGTTGGGGAAAGTCAGTCCATACCATAGAAAATCAATGCAATATACAGAGACATTCAGGATCCAGGGAGAGTTGGGGAAAGTCAGTCCATACCATAGAAAATCAATGCAATATACAGAGACATTCAGGATCCAGGGAGAGTTGGGGAAAGTCAGTCCATACCATAGAAAATCAATGCAATATACAGAGACATTCAGGATCCAGGGAGAGTTGGGGAAAGTCAGTGCATACCATAGAAAATCAATGCAATATAAAGAGATATTCAGGATCCAGGGAGAGTTGGGGAAAGTCAATGCATACCATAGAAAATCAATGCAATATACAGAGACATTCAGGATCCAGGGTGAGTTGGGGAAAGTCAGTGCATACCATAGAAAATCAATGCAATATACAGAGACATTCAGGATCCAGGGACAGTTGGGAAACTCAGTGCATACCTGTGGGAAGAGGAGAACAACTCGATTAGATGGTACAGATGATGATGATGATAATATTGTAGCAGTGATGAGTGGCCAAATGCATTCTGGAATTCAGTCTAATTCAAAGTAATTAAAAATATGTAATTTGAAAGATGGAATTTGAAAGATGCATGATCAGACTCCATCTGGATCAGACTCCTGCATATGAATATATGTGCTACATTCCGAAAGCTGTAATGTAAATTAATGAAGTCATATGAGGGCTTATTTTTGGGTGTGACAAGTTCAGATCTAGATAAACCTTTTGTGGATCCTTTTACAGTTTTAGAGATTAGGAAAAAACAGCAACATTGGTCCCAATTCATTAGGACTTGATGTAATGAAAGAATCGCTTCTTGCAACTGTCATGCCATCAGCTGACCTACATTTTGGTGATAATTTACATCACGTTTTTGGCGTCTCTGATGATAAATTTGCCAGCACACTTGACTACGCCCACTTTCCAAGACGTTAACAGAGTTGGCTGGAACTGGTGTGAAAAAACTGAATGTTCCTGTATAAAGTTCTTGATGAATCAGACATGTTGTTTTCTTGGTCTCTTTTGACACACAATAAAAATAATCTATGAAACAATCACAGCAGGTTGTCAGGCTTAGTAAGTACAGATGAGTGAATATTTCGATACTTGGTTCGGATTACGATCACCGAATTTGCAATATTTGCCAAATATTCTCCAAAAATTACCGAACGCCATTCATGTCAATGGGAGGCAAAACCAAACGCATGCACAACACCTTATAAAGGCCCCAAATGCTGCCAAAACACATCAAATGAGGGTCAGACACCAGGAAAATGGCCTCAATTCACCCACAGTACAAATTTTAGCATGGAACTGAAGCAATCAGCCAGGCATGAGGTATCGGGGTCTGGGACAGCATTTACAGCTTTCAAATGAACGTCACAGTAAGACAAGTTGGGTGAGGGATTGGTGTAGGCCCCCTTTGTTGGGAGCCTTGATACTACATGCTACACCTCTGTCAACATATGACCCAGACCCATAACCACAAACTCGGGATGGGCAACACTCGAATATAACATCATATTATATACGTATTATATTTAGGGGTCTTTACGTACCCTGTACTTAGACATGTATAGATGCATGTAAATCATTGTTTGCTTGGCAATTAGGTCTGTTTCAGACCATTTATTTGACGCATTAGTTCTTTGCTATACACGGATGGCCACTTGCTGTATTGATGGTTCATACATTGCTTGACAGCATTTATTATTCGTATTACATCAAGTTTCGGCACAGAGTATACTTATCAGTGGCTCTTTGTAATTAGGCTGTTTAGCGGTGTCGCAGTGTTGGCTCACGGTAGCTATCACTTTCGGCACCGGTCATGGGATAATTGAACCCATCTGTCATATTGTTGCGCAGCCAAGTTTGGTTATGCTCAGTCGATAGATATTTACCCACAGGATAATAAGGGCATATTTATAGCAAATTGTTCTTAGTATATAATCGGAGCTTAGCATAGCATCGGAATCCGTTTATTATATTGTTGCGCTGCCAAATTTGGTTATGCCGAGTTGATAGATGTTTTCCCACATGACAATAAGGGTACATTTACAGCAAATTGTTCTGAGTATATAATCGGGGTATAGCTATTATGGCACTAATTTTAGCTTTAGGTCAAAGCCACTGATTTCTTTGATGGTGCAATTGAAGTACCATTTGGCAGTGCGTGTAATTGAATTTACACATTAAACATCAGCTGTGGATTGAATACTTTTTGCGGCTATAAAGCATTGGTGATTTTGATACAATTGAACCGTAATTAGGCTATCTTGAATTATGTGAATAACTTTTTGTGCACATTAACTGTTGTCAATGCTTTAATATACCCTTATGGGTTTATTTAGAATAATATTCAATTATGTATATATCTTATTAAATTGATACTCGGATGTATATACCGTAAATATTTTTTACACTATTAATATTGTGCAACAGATAATAGGCACCTAAATCTAATATTCATTGGTAGTAGTTTCTCAGCATGCTCCATTGCCAAATTTAACGAATTTATGTATATGTGTATTACCTGGTGTTCTCCTATTAATATTACAATTCTATTTACGCCTATCTCCATGATATAATTAATTCTTATGGTTTTGAGGCATTGTTTTAGTATTTGTTTTGTATGTGTTAATAAAATTATAACTTTTTATAAAAAAAACATAGCACTCTTTGATTCAGCATGCAGCTTAATATCTGCCTAGCGGATCATTATGTTTGATGCTACACCTCTACCTATTTTCATGCTAAGCCACACTCAGGTGGCACAAATATCTGTTTTGTTGACTAGCATTGTCAGAAAAATGTAGAATAGTAACACGGGTAGTTGGGTCCAAGGAAGTGGAGGCCTGACGGTGTCCGAGGCCTACTGCTACAGGCAACATGCATAAAGGAGACCCAACCAGAAGTGTTCACATTTCCAAAAATTATTGGCAGACACCACAAAAGTGTCATCAATTTCACCACAGTACAAATAGCATAATAGGGACTGACAGGTCTTCCACTACACCCAATCCAGCAGATGGAAACCCAACCAGGAGTATTCACATTTCCAAAAAATTATTGGCAGACAGCACAAAAGTGTCATCAATTTCACCACAGTACAAATAGTATAATAGGGACCGACAGGTCTTCCACTATACTCAGTCCAGCAGATGGACACCCAACCAGGAGTGTTCACATTTAAACGAATGTGGGCCTTACACCACAGAAGTGGCATCAATTTCACCACAGTAAAAATAGTATAATAGGGACCGAAAGGTCTTCCACTATACCCAATCCAACAGATGGACACCCAACCAGGAGTGTTCACATTTCCAAAAATTATTGGCAGATACCACCAAAGTGGCATCAATTTCACAACAGTAGAAATAGTATAATAGGGACAGATAGGTCTTCCACTACACCCAATCCAGCAGATGGACACCCAACCAGGAGTGTTCGCATTTCCAAAAATTACTGGCAGACAACACATAAGTGGCATCAATTCCACGAGAGTAGAAATAGTATAATATGGACAGACAGGTCTTCCACTACACCTAATCCAACAGACGGACACCCAACCAGGAGTGTTCACATTTCCAAAAATTATTGGCAGACACTACCAAAGTGGCATCAATTTCACCACAGTATAGATAGTAGGGACCGACAGATCTTCCACTACACCCAATCCAACAGATGGATTGGACACCCATCCAGGAGTGTTCACATTTAAAAAAAATGAGGGCCTGACACCACCAAAGTGGAATAACTGTCACGAGAATAGAAATAGCATAATTGGGACTGAGACGTCTTCCACTACAGCTAACCCAGCAGATGTAGAGCAACCATGACTGTTCACATTTCCACAAATTTGTGCTAACATCAGCAGCAGTCACAGCAGGAACAGAAGCCACACTAAAGATATCAGAGTGCAGTGACATGACATGAATGCATCACACTAAAAAATGTAATATCACTTAATCTGTACAGTGTGCGATTGGGGTGCAAAAGTCCTTGGAGATCAATGACTTGTTCATCTTGATGAAAGTTAGGCGGTCTACACTCTTAGGGGACAGCCGCCTGTGCTTATCCGTCAGGATAAAAAAAAGTGCCAAAGGCCTCACAGAAATTGCTTCTTCCACTTCCACCACTGCTGCTGTTGCTTATGTTTTGACGTTGACAAATTGACGTGCCGGAGATTGGAAGTCTAGAGCTGCAATGCGAACTGTGTGCTACACTGCTGTCTTGGGGAAAAGCTCTCTTAAGGTTGTGTAAAAGTTTGTTTCAATACTCCAGCATTCGCGGGTCCCTTTCTAGGGCAGAAATCATCTGGCAAAATTTGGTTTTACAGAGTGGCAACCCAGTAGTCAGCATTATTCCTAATCATAATTATACGGGGATCATGTTGCAGATAGTGCAGCAAGAAGGCACTCATATGTCGGGCTCCACCATGAGGTCCAAGCATATGCTGTGTTGGTGGCTGGGTAACAATGAAGCCTGTTTCTTCCATCTCCCACCAACCACGAAGAACAGAGTGGGGAGGATTATCCTCTACACCTGACAGTTGCTCGCCCATCACCTCTTCCTCCTCCTTTTGTTCCTCGGATCTTGCATCTTCGATAAGTTTGCCTGTTATCACCAGCCCCCCTTGATCATAGAAATCCACCCTCCCTTGGCACCCACCTGTGTGAAGACAGTCTTGAACTTAAAGGGAACCTGTCACCCCGTTTTTTCAGTATGAGATAAAAATACCGTAAAATAGGGCCTGAGCTGTGCTTTACAATAGGGTATTTTGTGTCCCCTGATTCCGCACCTATGCTGCCGAAATACCTTACAAAAGTTGCCGTTTTCGCCTGTCAATCAGGCTGGTCTGGTTAAAAGGGCGTGGTCACAGCGCTGTTTCTCCCCCACATCTTGCTTATCTTCCCGTTGGTGGCGTAGTGCTTCTCGCATGCGCAAGTGCCGAATGCACTGCACAGCTGTAGAAAAAGAAAGCGATGTGCGCTATTCAGAGGTTTATCGGTGGGCGCGGCCATCTTCCTGAGGCCGCGCGTGCGCAGATGGAGTGTCCTGCTTCCCGGGGCTTCAGGAAAATGGCCGCGGGATGCCGCGCGTGCGCAGATGGAGATCGCGGTGGCCATTTTCCTGAAGCCGACATGCGAACTCGGCTTCAGGAAAATGGCCGCCGCCATCTCCATCTGCGCACGCGCGGCATCCCGCGGCCATTTTCCTGAAGCCTCGGGAAGCAGGACACTCCATCTGCGCATGCGCGGCCTCAGGAAGATGGCCGCGCCCACTGATAAACCGCTGAATAACGCACATCGCGCTCTTTTTCTACAGCTGCGCAGTACATTCGGCACTTGCACATGCGAGAAGCACTACGCCACCAACGGGAAGATAAGCAAGATGTGGGGGAGAAACAGTGCTGTGACCACGCCCTTTTGACCAGACCAGCCTGATTGACAGGCGAAAACGGCAACTTTTGTAAGGTATTTCGGCAGCATAGGTGGGGAATCAGGGGACAAAAAATACCGTATTGTAAAGCACAGCTCAGGCCCTATTTTACGGTATTTTTTATCTCATACTGAAAAAACGGGTTGACAGGTTCCCTTTAAAGACAATGTTATCACTTCCTCATCTTCCTCTGCTTCTTCCTCCTCTTCTTCTGAGACAACCATCTCCTCCCGCAGGCTATTCAAAGTCTGCTTCAGCAAATAGATCACCGGAATAGTGTTGCTGATGACGGTGTCGTCAGCGCTATCCATCTTAGTAGCCATTTCAAAATTGTGCAGAAAGGTGCAGAGGTCCTTAATCTGTGTCGACTCTGTAAACGTGGTATGTGCCACGTCCGTACTGCATTGGCCCAGGCTATACAACATGACATACTGCATCAGTGCTCGCTGCTGCCACAGTCACTGTAACATGTGCAGAGTGGAATTCCACCGTGTCGGAACATTGTATATCAACCTGTTAACCGGCATGGACAAAGACCTCTGTATCGATGCAAGTCAATGAACAGAGGGGTGCGAACGGCGGAACTGAGCACACAGCTTACATGCTTTCTGGAGCAGCTCACCCGCTTCCTGGAGCAGCTCACCCAGGCCAGGATAGTGGTGGAGAAAATGCTGTACCACCAGGTTGAGGACGTGAGCCATGCAAGACGTGAGCTTGCCTCACCATAGGGCCACCACCAGGTTCGCACCATTATCGGACACGCCTTCCCTGGATGCAGGTTCAGCGAAACTGCATAGTTAGGGTGGTGGCTTGCTGCACAGGATCCCGAAGTCACTTGGCACTTCAAGTAACTGTGTTTAACTTGCTTATTTCCTACTCCAAACTGTGCATTTACCCCAATATCTATAGCACCTTCTTTGTACTTGTTAGCCTTTAAAATTGAGCGCTTGCACTTTATATTGGGCTTGGAGACATATAATTTTGGTGTTTGTCTGGATAATCATTTAATTGTAGGAATTATATATCAGTTAGCTGAGTTCATGCAACAATGAGATATATGCAACAATGAGATATTTTTGCTTTGGTGTGAACAGGGTACATGGGATGCATCTATCTATTTAACCGCATTGTAAGTAAGCAACTGTTTGTTCTACCTGCTTGAAGTTTTAAATATTATTTTAATAAATTCTAATAACATTACATATTTTATATTGTTGCAATGGATTCTCTTTTCCCTGGAAAAGGAATATCTTAGGGATATTTGGATACATTGATCGATCAAGCTCAGCCTGAAGATCTGTCCACAACTCTTCAGCTGTATGACTGTGATCTTCAAGGCATATTAATTTTAATGCTGCCTGATTGCGGTGAGCCCTGATTGCACAGAACGGAGGTGGTGGGGATTCACTCTGCACTGTTGAAGCACGTCATCTCATTAAGGCAGAGGTTGAGGGTGCAGGTGGAGGCTCTAGAGGAAATAGAGGAGGCAGAAGCAGTGGAGGAAGTGTTAAATGTAGAGGTTTATCCTGCAAGTCTGGGGGTTCCAAGACTTGGGGAGCAGCGCCTGTCTCCACAGCCACCAGAGTCACCCAGTGCCCAGTCAGTGAGAAGTAACGCCATTGGCCATGCTTACTCGTCCAAGTGTCTGTGGTGAAATGCACCCTGGCTGACATTTTATCAAGGAACGAGTGATGTTGTATTTCGACATGGTGGTGTTGCGCAGACACAGCTTTTCTTAGAAAAGTAATGGATACTGGGTAATTGTTACTGGGGGACTGTCTGTATCTACCAGGCAGAAAGGCGTGGTCAACAGATTGGAGATGGTGGAGTTCAACCACTTAGCTTTGTCATGCATAGGAGGAAACAATCTTTTACATGACCACAACTGTGGAACCATGGGCTGGCTGCAATGCTAGGAGGTGAACCGGACAAACTGCTGGACCGTGAGAGAGGTGCAGGCGGAGATGTTACGGTGGATAGAGAAACTTGTGGCGTGCTCGTTCTCGGAGATCAGTCAAAAACAGCAGGCATGTCCACTTCCGGTACAGCTGAAGGTGGGCTCTCAGCATGACTGGAGCGGGTAAAGAACCCGAGGTTCTGCGGTCGAAGACCTGCATCTCAATAGTTGGCACGGTAACAGAGGAGGAGTAAGAAGCAGCAGATGCCATTGATTGGGTGGCTGATGGTTGTTGAGGTTCACTGGTCTGCATTTTTGCGCACTTGGATTCCTACAGTAAACCATGTTGATTGCACATGTGAAGGTTCATACATGTAAAGTCAAATTATTGCACTTTTTATCTCAACTCAGTTTTTTTTTGCAAAGGTGGCAGGTTATATGAGTTGTGGCAGTGTCAAAAGAGGCCCAAGCTAGACAACACTTGCCACCCCTGTGAGCTGCAGACCCACGGATACTGCTTGTCACAGGCACAGTTGTGGCAGAAGATGCATTGCTCATCATTGCGGCAACACTACGTGTCTGCGATGTACAGCGCAATGTAACCTCCTTGTCTTCCTCCTCAGATGACCTGCTCAGCTGTATGCTTCTATGTTCATGCCAACTGGGATCTAACACCTCATCATCCTCTGTGTTATCACTTTCCTCGCCCTTGGATTCACCCTCCTCTTTTTGCCCTGACAGCACAGTACAGTCCACATAGGCCTCAGAAATCTGAGTCTCATCAGGATCATCTCCCCCCAGGGGTTAACATCAGATGACGAAGGTCAGGATGCTGTTCGGACTGTACATCGTCCTGTTCTGGATCCAAGCTTAAAATTTTTTTGGCATTGGTGAAGATTTCCTTCTCTTGACTCTGCAAAGCTTTTGAGTACACATCTGATGAACATGGCATAGAATGTGTAAACAGCTCTTCAGACTCACCCATCTGTGGTTCCGTAAAGTCAGGTGAATGGTTGGGATGCGGGGTGAAGCAAGGAGAATTTGGGTGCCACATCTGTGGACTGTACTGGGTGTGATGTTGAGGTGGAGGAAGAGGAGAGGTGTTATGATCCGGTGACTTTGGAGCTGCATGAGAACTTTCACTGGAGATGGTGGCCACTGTACTGACCGCAATCCTGAACTTAACACAGCAACTAGAAGTAGCCGTGGAGTGTACCTAACACACCTAGACACCTCGTCACAGCCGGAGGACTAATTACCCCTAAAGATGGAAAGAGGAATACTATCTTGCCTCAGAGAAAATCCCCAAAGGATAGACAGCCCCCCACAAATATTGGCGGTGAGTCGGAGAGGAAAAAACATACACAGGCAGAAAACAGAATTTAGCACAGGAGGCCACTCTAGCTAAATAGGACAGGATAGGACAGAGTTCTGTGTGGTCAGTATAAAACCCTTCAAAAAGATCCACGGCAGAAATTACAAAAACTTCCTACATCTAACTAATAGATGTAGGAGCGTAAATCTGCAACTCCAGTGAATCCTACAATCAGAGCAGGAATAAAGACTGAAACAAGCACACAACAGTGTGCAACAAATAGAAAGAACCAAACACTTATCTTTGCTGAATTTGGCAGCAGGCAGGAGAAGCCAGAAAGTGATCATCACTTCACAAGTAACATTGACAACTGGCAAGGGCTAAAGGATCCTGCACACCTAAATATCCCAGTCCGAATTGTAATTATCAAATACACCTGGCCAGGACTGTGACTCAGAGACAACTGCATTCCCACCTACAACCACCGGAGGGAACCCAAGAGCAGAATTCACAACAGTACCCCCCCCCATTGAGGAGGGGTCACCGAACCCTCACCAGGGCCCCCAGGACGATCAGGACGAGCCAGATGAAAGGCACGGACCAAATCAGCAGCATAGACATCAGAGGCAGAAACCCAAGAATTATCCTCCTGGCCATAACCCTTCCATTTGACCAGGTACTGAAGCTTCCGCCTCGAAAAACGGGAAACCAAAATCTTCTCAACAACATATTCCAACTCCCCATCAACCAACACAGGGGCCGGAGGATCAACAGAGGGAACAACAGGCTCCACATATTTCCGCAGCAAAGATCTATGGAAGACATTATGGATAGCAAAAGAGGCCGAAAGCGCCAGTCGAAAAGACACCGGATTAATAATCTCAGAAATCCTATAAGGACCAATAAACCGAGGCTTAAACTTAGGAGACGAAACCTTCATAGGAACATGACGGGAGGACAACCAAACCAGATCCCCATCCCGAAGCCGGGAACCAACACACCGACGACGATTAGCAAAACGTTGAGCCTCCTCCTGAGACAACACCAACTTGTCCACCACATGAGCCCAAATCTGCTGCAACCTGTCCACCACAGAATCCACACCAGGACAGTCAGAAGGCTCAACCTGCCCAGAAGAAAAACGAGGATGAAAACCAAAATTACAAAAGAAAGGCGAAACCAAGGTAGCAGAACTAGCCCGATTATTAAGGGGAAACTCGGCCAATGGTAAGAAAGCCACCCAATCATCCTGATCAGCAGACACAAAGCATCTCAAATAAGTCTCCAAGGTCTGATTAGTGCGCTCGGTCTGGCCATTTGGTCTGAGGATGATATGCAGAAGAAAAAGACAAATCAATGCCCAGCCTAGCACAAAAGGTCCGCCAAAACTAGAAACAAACTGGGAACCTCTGTCGGACACAATATTCTCCGGAATACCATGCAAACGAACCACATGCTGAAAAAACAACGGAACCAAGTCTGAAGAGGAAGGCAATTTAGGCAAGGGCACCAAATGAACCATCTTAGAGAACCGGTCACAAACAACCCAGATAACAGACATCTTTTGGGAGACCGGAAGATCAGAACTAAAATCCATCGAAATATGCGTCCAGGGCCTCTCAGGGATTGGCAATGGCAAAAGCAACCCACTAGCACGGGAACAACAAGGCTTAGCCCGCGCACAAGTCCCACAGGACTGCACAAAAGAACGCACATCACGTGACAATGAAGGCCACCAAAAGGACCTACCAACCAAATCTCTGGTACCAAAAATGCCAGGATGACCAGCCAACACGGAACAGTGAACCTCAGAAATCACTCTACTAGTCCATCTGTCAGGAACAAACAATTTCCCCACAGGACAACGGTCAGGTCTGTCAGCCTGAAATTCCTGAAGAGCCCGTCGTAAATCAGGGGAAATGGCAGAAAGGACCACCCCTTCTTTCAGAATACCGACCGGCTCCAAGACCTCAGGAGAATCAGGCAAAAAACTCCTAGAGAGGGCATCAGCCTTAATATTCTTAGAACCCGGAAGGTACAAGACCACAAAATCAAAATGGGAAAAAAACAAGGACCATCGAGCCTGTCTAGGATTCAACCGTCTAGCAGACTCGAGGTAAATCAAATTCTTATGATCGGTCAAGACCACAATACGGTGCTCAGCTCCCTCCAGCCAATGTCGCCATTCCTCAAACGCCCACTTCATAGCCAACAGCTCCCGATTGCCGACATCATAATTGCGTTCAGCAGGCAAAAATTTACGGGAAAAGAAAGCACACGGTTTCATTAAGGAACCAACAGGATCCCTCTGAGACAAAACGGCCCCTGCCCCAATCTCAGAAGCGTCAACCTCAACCTGAAATGGAAGAGAAACATCCGGTTGGCGCAACACTGGAGCAGAAGTAAATCGACGTTTAAGCTCCTGAAAGGCAGAGACAGCCGCAGAGGACCAATTCGCCACATCAGCGCCCTTCTTCGTCAAATCGGTCAAGGGTTTAACCACGCTAGAAAAATTAGCAATGAAACGGCGATAAAAATTTGCAAAACCCCAAAATTTCTGAAGGCTCTTCAAGGATGTAGGCTGAATCCAATCATGAATGGCCTGAACCATAACCGGATCCATCTCTATAGACGAGGGAGAAAAAATGAAGCCCAAAAAAGAGACTTTCTGCACCCCAAAGAGACACTTAGACCCTTTCACAAACAGGGTATTGTCACGAAGGATCTGAAAAACCATCCTGACCTGTTGCACATGAGACTCCCAATCATCGGAAAAAATCAAAATATCGTCCAAATATACAATCAAGAATTTATCAAGATAAGTCCGGAAAATATCATGCATAAAGGACTGAAAAACAGATGGAGCATTAGAGAGTCCGAATGGCATCACAAGGTATTCAAAATGGCCTTCGGGCATATTAAACGCAGTTTTCCATTCATCACCCTGCTTAATACGAACAAGATTATATGCCCCTCGAAGGTCAATCTTAGTAAACCAACTAGCTCCCTTAATCCTAGCAAACAAATCGGAAAGCAAAGGTAGAGGATATTGAAACTTGACCGTGATTTTATTCAAGAGGCGATAATCTATACAGGGTCTCAAGGAACCATCTTTTTTAGCAACAAAAAAGAACCCCGCTCCCAACGGTGAAGAAGATGGTCGAATATGCCCTTTCTCCAAAGACTCCTTAATATAGCTCCGCATGGCGGTATGTTCAGGCACAGATAGGTTGAAAAGTCGACCCTTAGGAAACTTACAGCCTGGAATCAAGTCAATAGCACAATCACAGTCCCTGTGCGGTGGAAGGAAACTGGACTTGGGCTCATCGAATACATCCTGAAAATCAGACAAAAACTCTGGAATCTCAGAAGGTGAAGAAGAGGAGATTGACATCAAAGGAACATCATTATGAACCCCCTGACAACCCCAACTAGTCACAGACATGGACTTCCAGTCCAACACAGGATTATGTACCTGCAACCACGGAAAACCCAGCACGACAACATCATGCAAGTTATGCAACACCAGAAATCGACAATCTTCCTGATGGGCTGGCGCCACGCACATGGTTACCTGTGTCCAAAACTGGGGCTTATTTTTAGCCAAGGGTGTAGCATCAATGCCCCTTAAAGGAATAGAGTTCTGCAAAGGCTGCAAGGGAAAACCACAACGCATGGCAAATTCAAAATCCATTAAATTCAAGGTGGCGCCTGAAACCACAAACGCCATGACAGAAAATGATGACAATGATTAGATCAAGGACACAGATAACAAAAATTTAGGTTGTACAGTACTGATGGTAATTGAACTGGCGATCCTCTTTGTCCGCTTAGGGCAGACAGAAATGTCATGAGAAGCATCGCCACAATAATAACACAACCTATTTTGACGTCTGAAACCTTGTCGTTTCGTTCTAGACAGAATCCTATCACACTGCATAGGCTCAGGAATTTGCTCTGCAGATAATGCCACAGCGCGCACAGTTCTGCGCTCCCGCAGGCGTCGGTCAATCTGAATGGCCAGAGACATAGATTCACTCAGACCGGAGGGTGTGGGAAATCCCACCATAACATCTTTAACGGATTCAGAAAGCCCCCTTCTGAAAATTGCCGCTAAAGCGTCATTATTCCATTTAGTCAACACCGACCATTTTCTGAATTTCTGACAATACAATTCTGCCGCCTCTTGACCCTGAGACAGGGCCAACAAGGTCTTCTCAGCTTGATCCACAGAATTAGGTTCATCATACAATAATCCTAAAGCCTGAAAAAGGGAATCAACATCAAACAAAGCCGGATTCCCAGATTCCAGGGAAAACGCCCAATCCTGCGGGTCGCCACTTGGTGTCCTGCTGGCTCTATCTGTGAACCTCAGTAATGGCAAAAAAAAATGCTGGAAAGTAAATTTAACAGCCACACTGGACTGTAGCTAGCTACACTATCTGACTGATGAACAAACGCCTAACTAACTAGCTAAAATCTTGTTGTTAAGTGCCAGTGTCAGGAGCACCCTCTCTGCCCTTACAGTGTGAAAATGGCTCTAAAACAAGATGTCCGCTATTTATAAGGAGAGGGACATGTGATATCAGCAGCCAATGACACAGGCCATTGTGTCAGGACATTGTGGGTGTTTCCTGCGCCCTGATTGGCTAGCCGCAATGTGCACAAATAAAGCTAGTAAAAAAACTGTTTACAAGAACGCCGCACCTCTGAGCTCTGCAAACCTCCTCCCCTCATCAAACATGTGCCAAACGCTCATGATACACCACCATTATCGTTGGGAACGTCGCTGAAAATACTTTTGCGGGAACAAAAATATTTTCCTGTGCTTTTACAGAATGTTACCAATTTTATAAAGTTTTGCTCATGTTTACGATCACAAATCTGAATGTGCCATATTCGTGCACCACAAGCACCCAGGAAGATCGATTAATAAAAACGATTGCAAAGGAGGACCGTACTGGAAACCCAAACAGCGCAGAAGTAATTGAATTGCTCTTCTCAAATATATTAGACCTGTCAGTTTTACACTGACAGACTTTTATACCAAACCAGCAACCATGGGCGTTCTGAGATACGGCTGTGGTGAGGTCAATGGGCTAAAAGAGGGGTCCCCTCATGCACACACTGCTTGGCTCCATACATAGTAAACACATATGACTCCGCTCCGTACACATCGTACACGTGCGGCTCCACTCCGTACATATCGTACACGTGCGACTCCACTCCGTACACCACGTACACACACGGCTCCGCTATGTACAGGCATTGCTCTGCTTCATACACCTCGTACACATGCAGCTCCGCTCCGTACACCACCTACACGCACAGCTCCGCTCCGTACACGTGCGGCTCCGCTCCGTACACCTCATACATGCGTGGCTCCGCTCCGTACACGTGCGGCTCCGCTCAGTACACCACCTACAAGCGCAGCTCCGCTCAGCACACACACGGCTCTTCTACATCCACACTGTAAACCCCTCCTGACCCCCCCCACGTATAAACTTCCCCTCATCCAGCACCATGACAACCAGCACAGCAGAGTCCTGCATAGCATACACTAAGGCCCCTGATCATGTGACCCCTGACTCCTCCCATCCTGTGACCTCATCACAGGTCCTGTAAGCACAGAAAAGCCATATATTTAATATATTTGTGGTTGCGTCTAGATCTGAGGTGATTTTTTGAGGACCTCATTTTAACAACTCCACTATAGACAGGTCAGTGTTGAGGTGATAGAATGGAGATGCTGCAGTCAGGTCCTCAGATAATTTCCTCTGCTGTAGACAGCACAGCACTGACAGGATAGATCGGAGTTGGTTCCAGGATCCACTGTCTCCATTTTAGTCCCCTCGTCTGGCTTTTTAATGTTTTTTAGGGAATTGCTCAAGTTTTTAATGGAGCAAACATCCAAAGTCAGGCATGATTTTTTTTTTACACTTTTTATGTGTTTTGGCAAAAATCTTTTTTTTTCCTGATTTATAAAACTTACATTTTTATTGTCACTTTTTGTAATATAAATAATTACACTCAGCGCCGATTGTTCAGTGTCACCAGAATGTGACTTTTCCCATCTGTCATCCAGTCGCGACATTGTGAGGAGTGGACGAAGCTTCACGAGGATAATAATAATCTTTATTTTTATATAGCGCTAACATATTCTGCAGCGCTTTACAGGTTGCACACATTATCATCACTGTCCCCGATGGGGCTCACAATCTAAATTCCCTATCAGCATGTCTTTGGAATGTGGAAGAAACCGGAGTACCCAGAGGAAACCCACGCAAACACAGGGAGAACATACAAACTCTTTGTAGATGTTTTCCTGGGTGGGATTGGAACCCAGGACTCCAGCGCTGCAAGGCTGCAATACTAACCACTGCGCCACCGTGCTGCCCCAAAAGAGTGCAACCAACAGTCCTCATAAAAGAGCACAACCGAAAGAGTATGTGATAGGAGAGACAGCTGATGGCCAAATGGCTGTAAGGCTTACATAGTTACATGGGTTGAAAAAAGACCTAGGTCCATCAAGTTCAACCTTTCTCCGCCATTTGTACTTTTCGTCACTAATTTAACTATAACCAAAAACAGGGGCTGGTTGGCACTTTTCAGCCTGGGGGGCAATCACAAGGCAGTGGCCCTCCAGTTGCAGTGCTTTTGCCCTGCTCATCTCTGGCCGCTGCATTAAAGCAGCAGAGATAACAGGCTTTAAAAACAGGCAAGTACATAGATATGGGAACAGAATGGAGCTAGCTGCATATATATGGTAGCAGAACCAAGCTTGCTGGCTACATAGATACTGTAACAGAAGCAAGCTGACTACATAGACACAAGACCGGAACCAAGATTGCTACGTAGACAAGGAAACTGACAGGAGCTTACTACAGAGATATGGGAGCAGAACGTAGATAAATACTACAGAGATATGGGAACAGAACGGAGCTTACTACAGAGATATGGGAGCAGAACCGAGCTTACTACGAAGATATGGGAGCAGAACCAAGCTTACTACAGAGATATGGGAGCAGAACTGAGCTTACTATGGAGATATGGGAGCAGAACCGAGCTTACTATGGAGATATGGGAGCAGAACCGAACTTACTACAGAAATAAGGGAGCAGAATGGAGCTTACTACGGAGATTAGGGAGCAGAACAGAGCTTACTACGGAGATATGGGAGCAGAACCGAACTTACTCCAGAGATATTGCAGCAGAACCAAGCTTACTACGAAGATATGGGAGCAGAACCGAGCTTACTATGGAGATATGGGAGCAGAAACGAGCTTACTATGGAGATATGGGAGCAGAACCGAAAGTAGTGTATAAGCGGGTGGTTTCGTCAAACTCAATCTGACAGGTGCCCCGCCCCTATCAAAGTGTATCAAAGTGTGTAACCCCTCCCCTCCCCTTGTTTGACGGCTGGTATCCAGCTGTCCCTCCTTGTTTGATTTCCCCTTTTGATATAGTTTAATATAGTTTAATTTGTTGTAGTTTTGATATTATTCCCGTATTTTGTGGAATAACACATGTTTATAATTATAGCCTAGTCGTGTATTTATTTTACACGTGGTTTATAACACCTTTCTCATTTGTTTTATAATAGATTTTATACGTAGCCCCGAGTTTGATTCTGTAAGCTTTTGTTTTATTCACAGTGTATCCATATAGTGAATAGGGCTGATGTTTCTGTATGCAATCCTACATCCTGTTATGTGAAAAGTATTCTCAAACACTAACTAAATGGTGAACATTACCTAAATTAGGTTAACTGTGGGTCAGAGGTTTATAGCACCTAGGTCAAGCAATTGTTGTTGTATTTGCGTACCCCATAAATGTTTATTCTCACAAACAGAAAAGTTATTGTGTCCTGAAGATGGCATCTGAGGTTATTTGTTTTTTGTATTAGCTTTCTCAGAAAACAGCTGTGTTATCTGAGGGTCAGATATTTTTGTACAAACTCATGCTGTTTGGTGATCTTTGTGAAGCAGAACTTTGTTTTATAACACATTTGTACTTGTATTGTACCTGGATTGATATTTGCTTTCTCTTTTTTGTGTCCTGAAGATGGCATCTGCAAAGTTATTTGTTATCTACTGAGGCCATTGCAAGTTGTGTTTATTCACATTGTAGCAGGTTTTATCCTTGTGGCTGCCTTATATACACAGAAGAGATATGCACCAATGTCACAACACAAGTTATAATATGACCCAATGTTACAACACAAGTAAGAAGCGGCGTGTTTTATACGAATAAAAACCAAAGACACGATATTGTAAAAAAAAAAAAATTTAAAAGATTTATTTCTCACGATAAAACAGCATCTCAAAGACATTTCAACACTATAAAAAATTCTTACAGAATATAAAAAGTAAAAACATTAAAATAGTACAATGAACAATTACACTTCTTACAAAATAATTAATATAGAGTTACAAGGCGAGTACAGCATTTTAGCCAGTACATTCTTTACATCGTGAGCCACATGGTTTGCAGCATCGGTAGAGACCTTTTTTTAGGTAGCAGAGTTCCACGTGTGGAACCTAATGACGGGGAATGTAAAGATTGAATTGTACGGGGAGCCGCCGCTAACTTCAGCGGTGTAGATACAGAGCGTGTCTCACTGTTGGTAATTTTTAATTCATCTAAAAGCTTCCTAGTAGCGGTGTTACCCACAACTGTAGACGCCATATTTAGTTCGGCCATAGCCTGCATAAATGAATCCCAACCCGGCGGTAAATTTCTACTGTTCAGAGCATGGCTCTGCGTTGTACTACGTACCAAATCCAGTAAGTTAGACCCTGGTATTACGGATCCTTTGAAAATAAATTCAGCATTATTATTCCATGCTGTGACATTTTTATTCTGCAGCAGCCTGTTTAGTAAAAATTCAGCATTCTTTTTATATCTTTGGTTTATATTATATTAGCTTTTTGTCATAGGTCAGGGATTTTTTTTTTTTTTTTTGCACTTTATTAATATGCGGTTATTAGTCATTTAGGACTTATGTTATCATGTTTTTTGCACTTTATTAATATGCGGTTATTAGTCATTTAGGACTTATGTTATCATGTTTTTTGCACTTTATTAATATGCTGAACACATAGGTCAGGGATTTTTGCACTTTATTAATATGCGGGCCACATAGGTCAGTGATTTTTGCACTTTATTAATATGCAGGCCACATAGGTCAGTGATTTTTGCACTTTATTAACATACAACACACAAGAAATAGACATTTAGAACTTATTTATGATTAATATGCGATTATTAGGCATTTAGGACTTATGTTATCATGTTTTTGCACTTTATTAATATGCTGACCACATAGGTCAGGGATTTTTGCACTTTATTAATATGCGGGCCACATAGGTCAGTGATTTTTGCACTTTATTAACATACAACACACAAGAAATAGACATTTAGAACTTATTTATGATTAATATGCGATTATTAGGCATTTAGGACTTATGTTATCATGTTTTTGCACTTTATTAATATGCGGTTATTAGTCATTTAGGACTTATGTTATCATGTTTTTGCACTTTATTAATATGCTGACCACATAGGTCAGGGATTTTTTGTACTTTATTAATATGCGGGCCACAAACACTTCTGCACCCACGGGCGCTTCTCAACCAACCATGCATCCGGTACTCATCAGGCACTGTGAAATAATGCAAAAATACATCTGTGCGCGGCTGGCGGCATCAACATTTTGCTATTATAAGTTTATGGTTCTGTAAAGAACACGCAACACATACAGAACGCACACACACACACAAATACACACAGCACACAACACGCACACATTTCTCAAAATGCCATACACTTCAGAATATATTTGCAATTCACTACGCATGTAACACATATTTCTTCGCCCCACACGCATTTAACAGTCTTTCATATGTATCGCAGAAAGATTTTAGTTCCAACTGCGGGTCAGCGGCTTAAAGAAAAGTTATTGTGGCCTTGATTCTGGGGTAACACATGTTTATAAATATAGCCTAGTCGTGTATTTATTTTACACGTGGTTTATAACACATTTCATTTGTTTTTGTTGTTTGATTGTCATGTAAGAAGCGTTGTGTTTTATACGAATATAAAAGTGACACATTCCCATATATTATTACAGCTTTCATTAATTCTACATTATTTTAGCACATATTAATTTTACACTATTAATTTTACAGGAGCCTGTGCTGCCTATAATTTGACTCCTTCTTATACAAAGACATCTAACATATACAGACTTTTAATATTTTTGTGTAAAATCGCGGTCAGACAGGCACAAACACACACACACACACACACACACGCACACAACACAGAACCACACACAACAAACACACAGAACCCACACACACACACACACACACACACACACACACACACACACACACACACACAAGAAATAGACATTTAGGACTTATTTATGTTATTATCTTTATGCACTTTGGATGTGCTGTCTATAATTTGACTCTATCCTTGTTTTGTTGAAAATAACTGGACATACATAAGAAACCGGGCAATATATCTTTATAGAAATAACACTTCTGCACTCTTTGTGTATTTCTATCAGTTTTATTCAGGCATTTATAACACAACATGTTTGATATTGGTAATTTGATTCTGGGAACACATTTTAAGTTACTGCTGCACATGTATTACTGTTTTTCTTGTTTTTTATGTAAAATTTCGTTGTTGGTTTACAAAGACATTTCTTTGAGAAATGTGTAGCATAACCAATTACCCATCATGGCCACTAGATGGCAGAATATCATATTAATTATTCTGGGATAACATTTCTCTTTGTGCATTTCTATCAGTTTTATTTATGCTTTTATAACACAACATGTCTGCTATTGTTAATTTGATTCGGGGATAACACATGTTTATAAAAATAACGCTATAGCAAGCGGTAATGTCAAATTCTGAAAATAGCCATTTTATATTGAATTACTAACATTTTTCTATTTTAGCGCTGACACAGCCACATATATTATTCCAGCTTTCTTTAATTCTGCATTATTTTATCACATGATGAAAATAGTCATTTTATATTGAATTACTGCAGCTCGCGGCGCGTTACCACTGGACTCGTTTCTCAATTAATTTCCCAGCTGGCGACGCTATCTATAATTCTGCGTATACCTTAGGCGTGTATTTACATGGCAGTGTAATTATTTCTCACAATAAAACAACAGCTCAAATTTTAAGTTAGCTAACAGCATAATGATGACAAATGCATCTTTGCGGAATCTGATAACGACACGCTGAACAAAGGACGGAGCCTGACAAATACACACAACACACAACACGCACATATTATGAAAAATGACAACCATTGTATGTGATTTAAAAGACTTTAGTTAGATTTATCAGGGGTGATTTAGTTTGAAAGCACGCAGCTCCTCGGTAATGTCATGTGTTGGACACGCATTTAACAGTCTTTCATATGTATCGCAGAAAGATTTTAGTTCCATCTGTGCGAGTTTGCTTTGAGCGTACTGCGCAGACATGTCAGTAAACATTTTGACATGGTCAGCATCCCACGAAGGACGACCTGTGTAAGGTGTATGTACAGCAACTTTCTGCTTTCTACCTACACGGCGTCGGGATACGGTTCGTTTCTTTAGAGGTAATACAGGGGCAAAAACGCTAGAAGAGTCTGCAAGAGCAGTATCTGCAGATTGCACAGTCTGGCACACAGGTATATTGAGGGGCTCTGTGGGTGACCACATACCCTCGGAGAGCTGTTCAATTTCTCTGTTTTCAGGCGTAACTTGGGGTATGGCGCCTGTGCTATTGGCGGTCCGAGTTATGCGGGGCTTAGCGTTCGGCGCTGTACGTTTCTCTCTTGAAACGTTCGTATATTTCTGATGTGAAATCTTGGGGCTTGGATTCCCGGGTTGTTTTGGTGCAGCGTAGCATTCATCACGATCCACAACACAGATGGGCGAGAGAGATGTTGTTCGCACCGCCGTATTAGCTCTTTGTGGTTGATTCTCTTCAGTGTCGTAATTACGCCGGTGCAAAACTCGTTGTTGAAGAGGCGACGTATCTAAAAGAAAAGATACAAGTGGCGGTTAGCCGCGAAACGGCGCAAAATTGGAAAAGCTAAACGGCGACGCATAGCTATGATCATACGTAATATTTGAAAAGTTAATGGGGACAGGTATCCATGAAATCATTGTAACAATATTTACATAAACCTGTATAGAGCAGTCCAGATATATACTTACAAGTATGAAGCGGTAATTGTCCCACATCAGCTCCTGGTTTAACGGGCGGCGCAATGCTCAAACTCGCAGAGGCGGGAATATTCTCTTTTTCAAGCTGTATTTTCCGGGCAACTAGATTAGCGGGTGTAAGTAAAAATATAACGATTAGCGAACACAGAATTGATTTTCTACACAAAACTGCAGCGGTGAGAAGAATATATATATATATATATATATATATATATATATATATATATTCAAAAATGAATTTTCTGACAGTTAGCTAGCAGCTGTAAGTAAATATGAGTATTACACAAAAGTGAGAATCGACTGTATTTCAAGTGAACAGATACCTTTTCTATTCTTGAAACATCGGCGTAACGAGTTGCCGCGTCTTTTAGGCGCATCGGGTTTCGCTGAAGTTGCAGGGTTCTTGACATCTATGATCTCCACGTCTGAACCCAGCGTATCGCGTGGTTCGGGAACACACCAGTTTTCAGCCATATCGTCAGATGTCTCCGTGTCAGTATCTGTATGAGAAATTGCGCGTAGTTCGTGTTTACATACAAAGGATTAAAGCAACTGATATAGTATAATATAGTTTTACGGTATAAACATATTTGCGGTGTAAATTAATATAGCAAGACTTATGCCGCTATATATTAATAATTCAGTATTATATTGATGGCTACCGCTATTATTTGTTTTATTAATTTAATCATATATTTATTATGCCATAATTTGTGTAATACAATAGTTAATAGATGCTATAGTTTTACGCCATAAACAGTATATATTAACATAGATAATATATATATATATATATTTAGCTTTCTTACATTTCTGACATTTTTCCCTATCTAAAAGCAAAAAGGTGCTCCTAATTACCCATGATGAGATGAAGAGCAGGCCCATTATCGGCTATCGGCGCCACGGCTTCAATGCGCGCATAATTCTGCGTTATGAAATTATTGCGCCAATCGGGCGACATACACGGCTCTTAAATAAGAAAGAATGCATGAATATATAATTAATATAATTTACTTATAATATAATGACACAATCAGAATGAGTCAATACTCTGTACATTATACGCGTATAATACCTAATTGTGTGCTTGCAAGAAGGGGGCTGCATTGCTCGCGAGGGTATTGGGCTTCCATCTTAAATAAATAGGGGATAAGTTTTATCTATAACTGCGCCGCCAATAAATACAGTTTAAAACTACGTTACAAAAATATGCTTTACAGGCATTGATAATATTAGACCGCAAATAAAACAGTAAACACCTACTTTTCAGAGAGTAGCGCAACTGTTCAGAGAGAAATTACCACCCACCGTGAACACACCTACAGGAAACCGCATTATACGGCACCCGTGACTAATTGCGCGCACATGTCAGATAACAATGGTTGTTATGACCCAGCCATAAGCCTTTCTATATTAATTATGTCCCACAAATATTGCTTATACAATAAAACTATATTATACAACGATACTAAATATGCAGCTATCCTCCAGTATAAAACTAACTTATTAGACAAATAACCCCCTTAATTATGGTTTTAGAGATGCATAGTTAAATATAATTAAGCATTTGCGAATAATAACACAACTGTCTTATATACTTACATTTAGAATAGCTTGCTTTTTTTTAGTCTAGTTGGACTTCTGGTGGATGTCTGATGTACTTAGTGGGCCAGCCACCTGTATTTATCCTGAGTGTCAGAAACCAGCTCACCTGTTAACACCCAGTTACGCCCCCACCACACGCCTGCTGTTAACACCCAGAACACAACCATACATGCAATTAATGCATGTATTAATCCGATAGCCGATAATGGGCCTGCTCTTCATCTCATCATGGGTAATTAGGAGCACCTTTTTGCTTTTAGATAGGGAAAAATGTCATTGTAACACGGTACAAAGATATTTATCTTTCATGTATCACATGTAAGAAAGCTAAATATATATATATATATATATATATATTATCTATGTTAATATATACTGTTTATGGCGTAAAACTATAGCATCTATTAACTATTGTATTACACAAATTATGGCATAATAAATATATGATTAAATTAATAAAACAAATAATAGCGGTAGCCATCAATATAATACTGAATTATTAATATATAGCGGCATAAGTCTTGCTATATTAATTTACACCGCAAATATGTTTATACCGTAAAACTATATTATACTATATCAGTTGCTTTAATCCTTTGTATGTAAACACGAACTACGCGCAATTTCTCATACAGATACTGACACGGAGACATCTGACGATATGGCTGAAAACTGGTGTGTTCCCGAACCACGCGATACGCTGGGTTCAGACGTGGAGATCATAGATGTCAAGAACCCTGCAACTTCAGCGAAACCCGATGCGCCTAAAAGACGCGGCAACTCGTTACGCCGATGTTTCAAGAATAGAAAAGGTATCTGTTCACTTGAAATACAGTCGATTCTCACTTTTGTGTAATACTCATATTTACTTACAGCTGCTAGCTAACTGTCAGAAAATTCATTTTTGAATATATATATATATATATATATATATATATATATATATATATATATATTCTCACCGCTGCAGTTTTGTGTAGAAAATCAATTCTGTGTTCGCTAATCGTTATATTTTTACTTACACCCGCTAATCTAGTTGCCCGGAAAATACAGCTTGAAAAAGAGAATATTCCCGCCTCTGCGAGTTTGAGCATTGCGCCGCCCGTTAAACCAGGAGCTCATGTGGGACAATTACCGCTTCATACTTGTAAGTATATATCTGGACTGCTCTATACAGGTTTATGTAAATATTGTTACAATGATTTCATGGATACCTGTCCCCATTAACTTTTCAAATATTACGTATGATCATAGCTATGCGTCGCCGTTTAGCTTTTCCAATTTTGCGCCGTTTCGCGGCTAACCGCCACTTGTATCTTTTCTTTTAGATACGTCGCCTCTTCAACAACGAGTTTTGCACCGGCGTAATTACGACACTGAAGAGAATCAACCACAAAGAGCTAATACGGCGGTGCGAACAACATCTCTCTCGCCCATCTGTGTTGTGGATCGTGATGAATGCTACGCTGCACCAAAACAACCCGGGAATCCAAGCCCCAAGATTTCACATCAGAAATATACGAACGTTTCAAGAGAGAAACGTACAGCGCCGAACGCTAAGCCCCGCATAACTCGGACCGCCAATAGCACAGGCGCCATACCCCAAGTTACGCCTGAAAACAGAGAAATTGAACAGCTCTCCGAGGGTATGTGGTCACCCACAGAGCCCCTCAATATACCTGTGTGCCAGACTGTGCAATCTGCAGATACTGCTCTTGCAGACTCTTCTAGCGTTTTTGCCCCTGTATTACCTCTAAAGAAACGAACCGTATCCCGACGCCGTGTAGGTAGAAAGCAGAAAGTTGCTGTACATACACCTTACACAGGTCGTCCTTCGTGGGATGCTGACCATGTCAAAATGTTTACTGACATGTCTGCGCAGTACGCTCAAAGCAAACTCGCACAGATGGAACTAAAATCTTTCTGCGATACATATGAAAGACTGTTAAATGCGTGTCCAACACATGACATTACCGAGGAGCTGCGTGCTTTCAAACTAAATCACCCCTGATAAATCTAACTAAAGTCTTTTAAATCACATACAATGGTTGTCATTTTTCATAATATGTGCGTGTTGTGTGTTGTGTGTATTTGTCAGGCTCCGTCCTTTGTTCAGCGTGTCGTTATCAGATTCCGCAAAGATGCATTTGTCATCATTATGCTGTTAGCTAACTTAAAATTTGAGCTGTTGTTTTATTGTGAGAAATAATTACACTGCCATGTAAATACACGCCTAAGGTATACGCAGAATTATAGATAGCGTCGCCAGCTGGGAAATTAATTGAGAAACGAGTCCAGTGGTAACGCGCCGCGAGCTGCAGTAATTCAATATAAAATGACTATTTTCATCATGTGATAAAATAATGCAGAATTAAAGAAAGCTGGAATAATATATGTGGCTGTGTCAGCGCTAAAATAGAAAAATGTTAGTAATTCAATATAAAATGGCTATTTTCAGAATTTGACATTACCGCTTGCTATAGCGTTATTTTTATAAACATGTGTTATCCCCGAATCAAATTAACAATAGCAGACATGTTGTGTTATAAAAGCATAAATAAAACTGATAGAAATGCACAAAGAGAAATGTTATCCCAGAATAATTAATATGATATTCTGCCATCTAGTGGCCATGATGGGTAATTGGTTATGCTACACATTTCTCAAAGAAATGTCTTTGTAAACCAACAACGAAATTTTACATAAAAAACAAGAAAAACAGTAATACATGTGCAGCAGTAACTTAAAATGTGTTCCCAGAATCAAATTACCAATATCAAACATGTTGTGTTATAAATGCCTGAATAAAACTGATAGAAATACACAAAGAGTGCAGAAGTGTTATTTCTATAAAGATATATTGCCCGGTTTCTTATGTATGTCCAGTTATTTTCAACAAAACAAGGATAGAGTCAAATTATAGACAGCACATCCAAAGTGCATAAAGATAATAACATAAATAAGTCCTAAATGTCTATTTCTTGTGTGTGTGTGTGTGTGTGTGTGTGTGTGTGTGTGTGTGTGTGGGTTCTGTGTGTTTGTTGTGTGTGGTTCTGTGTTGTGTGCGTGTGTGTGTGTGTGTGTGTGTGTTTGTGCCTGTCTGACCGCGATTTTACACAAAAATATTAAAAGTCTGTATATGTTAGATGTCTTTGTATAAGAAGGAGTCAAATTATAGGCAGCACAGGCTCCTGTAAAATTAATAGTGTAAAATTAATATGTGCTAAAATAATGTAGAATTAATGAAAGCTGTAATAATATATGGGAATGTGTCACTTTTATATTCGTATAAAACACAACGCTTCTTACATGACAATCAAACAACAAAAACAAATGAAATGTGTTATAAACCACGTGTAAAATAAATACACGACTAGGCTATATTTATAAACATGTGTTACCCCAGAATCAAGGCCACAATAACTTTTCTTTAAGCCGCTGACCCGCAGTTGGAACTAAAATCTTTCTGCGATACATATGAAAGACTGTTAAATGCGTGTGGGGCGAAGAAATATGTGTTACATGCGTAGTGAATTGCAAATATATTCTGAAGTGTATGGCATTTTGAGAAATGTGTGCGTGTTGTGTGCTGTGTGTATTTGTGTGTGTGTGTGCGTTCTGTATGTGTTGCGTGTTCTTTACAGAACCATAAACTTATAATAGCAAAATGTTGATGCCGCCAGCCGCGCACAGATGTATTTTTGCATTATTTCACAGTGCCTGATGAGTACCGGATGCATGGTTGGTTGAGAAGCGCCCGTGGGTGCAGAAGTGTTTGTGGCCCGCATATTAATAAAGTACAAAAAATCCCTGACCTATGTGGTCAGCATATTAATAAAGTGCAAAAACATGATAACATAAGTCCTAAATGACTAATAACCGCATATTAATAAAGTGCAAAAACATGATAACATAAGTCCTAAATGCCTAATAATCGCATATTAATCATAAATAAGTTCTAAATGTCTATTTCTTGTGTGTTGTATGTTAATAAAGTGCAAAAATCACTGACCTATGTGGCCCGCATATTAATAAAGTGCAAAAATCCCTGACCTATGTGGTCAGCATATTAATAAAGTGCAAAAACATGATAACATAAGTCCTAAATGCCTAATAATCGCATATTAATCATAAATAAGTTCTAAATGTCTATTTCTTGTGTGTTGTATGTTAATAAAGTGCAAAAATCACTGACCTATGTGGCCTGCATATTAATAAAGTGCAAAAATCACTGACCTATGTGGCCCGCATATTAATAAAGTGCAAAAATCCCTGACCTATGTGTTCAGCATATTAATAAAGTGCAAAAAACATGATAACATAAGTCCTAAATGACTAATAACCGCATATTAATAAAGTGCAAAAAACATGATAACATAAGTCCTAAATGACTAATAACCGCATATTAATAAAGTGCAAAAAAAAAAAAAAAAATCCCTGACCTATGACAAAAAGCTAATATAATATAAACCAAAGATATAAAAAGAATGCTGAATTTTTACTAAACAGGCTGCTGCAGAATAAAAATGTCACAGCATGGAATAATAATGCTGAATTTATTTTCAAAGGATCCGTAATACCAGGGTCTAACTTACTGGATTTGGTACGTAGTACAACGCAGAGCCATGCTCTGAACAGTAGAAATTTACCGCCGGGTTGGGATTCATTTATGCAGGCTATGGCCGAACTAAATATGGCGTCTACAGTTTGGGTAACACCGCTACTAGGAAGCTTTTAGATGAATTAAAAATTACCAACAGTGAGACACGCTCTGTATCTACACCGCTGAAGTTAGCGGCGGCTCCCCGTACAATTCAATCTTTACATTCCCCGTCATTAGGTTCCACACGTGGAACTCTGCTACCTAAAAAAAGGTCTCTACCGATGCTGCAAACCATGTGGCTCACGATGTAAAGAATGTACTGGCTAAAATGCTGTACTCGCCTTGTAACTCTATATTAATTATTTTGTAAGAAGTGTAATTGTTCATTGTACTATTTTAATGTTTTTACTTTTTATATTCTGTAAGAATTTTTTATAGTGTTGAAATGTCTTTGAGATGCTGTTTTATCGTGAGAAATAAATCTTTTAAATTTTTTTTTTTTTACAATATCGTGTCTTTGGTTTTTATTCGTATAAAACACGCCGCTTCTTACTTGTGTTGTAACATTGGGTCATATTATAACTTGTGTTGTGACATTGGTGCATATCTCTTCTGTGTATATAAGGCAGCCACAAGGATAAAACCTGCTACAATGTGAATAAACACAACTTGCAATGGCCTCAGTAGATAACAAATAACTTTGCAGATGCCATCTTCAGGACACAAAAAAGAGAAAGCAAATATCAATCCAGGTACAATACAAGTACAAATGTGTTATAAAACAAAGTTCTGCTTCACAAAGATCACCAAACAGCATGAGTTTGTACAAAAATATCTGACCCTCAGATAACACAGCTGTTTTCTGAGAAAGCTAATACAAAAAACAAATAACCTCAGATGCCATCTTCAGGACACAATAACTTTTCTGTTTGTGAGAATAAACATTTATGGGGTACGCAAATACAACAACAATTGCTTGACCTAGGTGCTATAAACCTCTGACCCACAGTTAACCTAATTTAGGTAATGTTCACCATTTAGTTAGTGTTTGAGAATACTTTTCACATAACAGGATGTAGGATTGCATACAGAAACATCAGCCCTATTCACTATATGGATACACTGTGAATAAAACAAAAGCTTACAGAATCAAACTCGGGGCTACGTATAAAATCTATTATAAAACAAATGAGAAAGGTGTTATAAACCACGTGTAAAATAAATACACGACTAGGCTATAATTATAAACATGTGTTATTCCACAAAATACGGGAATAATATCAAAACTACAACAAATTAAACTATATTAAACTATATCAAAAGGGGAAATCAAACAAGGAGGGACAGCTGGATACCAGCCGTCAAACAAGGGGAGGGGAGGGGTTACACACTTTGATACACTTTGATAGGGGCGGGGCACCTGTCAGATTGAGTTTGACGAAACCACCCGCTTATACACTACTACCGAACTTACAGAAATATGGGAGCAGAACCGAGATTACTACAGAGAAAAGGGAGCTTAGTATGTCTACTACAATATATGGAAACAGAACCAATACATATCATACCAGAATCTAGATTACTACATTGGCACAGTACCAGAACCAAGGTTACTGCTTAGATATGGTACCATAACTGAGCTTACTTACAAGCATACATACAACTCCAGAAACAGAGACATGTAAACACACAGTACAGCAGGGGCATTGCTAGAGCCCTTAAAGATCAAGGGCCCAAGCCCCAAAGAGCATGTCTCCCCATACGACCAACCGTTAGCCATTTAAAATAGTGTGTATATATAATTACAGTATACCACTGTTGCTAACTAGTGATGAGCGAATATATACGTTACTCGAGATTTCTCGAGCATGCTCGGGGGTCCTCCGAGTATTTTTTAGTGCTCGAAGATTTAGTTTTTCTTGCCGCAGCTGAATGATTTACATGTGTTAGCCAGCATAAGTACATGTGGGGGTTGCCTGGTTGCTAGTGTGACCAACCTGTTAATCACTTTTCCAAGCGATGCTTCAAATCGCTTGGAAAAGCGCAAGCATTCTGCAAGCTAAAAACGCTTGCAAATTGCTTGTGTTTTGCGGGAAAATGCATGTGAATTCTGCATGGGTTTTTTTCCCGTGGCAGGGAGTTGCAAAAATGCTGCGGACATTTCTGTCTGCCATTACTACTTCTTGTGGTCGGCATTTCACAGTCTGACTGCTGTAACTCTAAAGAACCCTTTCCTGTTTAGCTGCCGGAATCACCTTTCTTCCACCTGTAATGAGTGCCCCCTAGTCCTCAGTATGGTCTTTGGAAGGAATAAGATATGTGTCAGTGTTTTGTTGCCTCCTCCACTATATATGGGGGACATTGGCAGGGCTGCCTCCTCCGCTATATATTGGGATGCCGGCAGGGTTGCCTCCTCTATTATACACTGCTCAAAAAATTAAAGGGAACACTTAAACAACAGAATATTACTCCAAGTTAATCAAACGTCTGTGAAATCAAACTGTCCACTTAGGAAGCAACACTGTTTGACAATCAATTTCACATACTGTTGTGCAAATGGAATAGACAACAGATGGAGATTATTGACAATTATCAAGACACACTCAATAAAGGAGTTGTTCTGCAGGTGGGGACCACAGACCACATCTCAGTACCAATGCTTTCTGACTGATGTTTTGAATGTTGGCTGTGCTTTCACATTCGTGGTAGCATAAGGCGTACTCTACAACTCACACAAGTGGCTCAGGTAGTGCAGCTCATCCAGGATGGCACATCAATGCTAGCTGTAGCGAGAAGGTTTGCTGTGTCTGTCAGCGTAGTGTCCAGAGGCTGGAGGCGCTACCAGGAGACAGGCCAGTACACCAGGAGATGTGGAGGGGGCTGTAGGAGGGCAACAACCCAGCAGCAGGACCGCTACATCAGCCTTTGTACAAGGAGGAACATGAGGAGCACTGTCAGAGCCCTACAAAATGACCTCCAGCAGGCCACAAATGTGTATGTGTCTGAACAAACGGTTTGAAACCGACTCCATGAGGATGGTCTGAGTGCCCGACATCCACAGATGGGAGTTGTGCTCACAGCCGAACACCGTGCAGGACGCTTGGCATTTGCCACAGATCACCAGCAATGGCAAATTCGCCACTGGCGCCCTGTGCTCTTCACAGATGAAAGCAGGTTCACACTGAGCACATGTGACAGAAGAGTCTGGAGATGCCGTGGAGAGCGATCTACTACCTGCAACATCCTTCAGCATGACCGGTTTGGCAGTGTGTCAGTAATGGTGAAAGGTGGCATTTCTTTGGAGGGCCACACAGCCCTCCATGTGCTCGCCAGAGGTAGCCTGACTGCCATTAGGTACCGAGATGAGATCCTCAGACCCCTTGTGAGACCACATTCTGGTGCGGTTGGCCCTGGGTTCCTCTTAATGCAGGACAATTCCAGACCTAATGTGGCTGGAGTGAGTCAGCAGTTCCTGCCAGATGAAGGCATTGAAGCTATGGACTGGCCCGCCCATTCCCCAGACCTGAATCCGATTGAAGACATATGGGACATCCACCAACATCACATTGCACCACAGACTGTCCAGGAGTTGGCGGATGCTTTAGTCCAGGTCTGGGAGAAGATCCCTCAGGAGACCATCCGCCGCCTCATCAGGAGCATGCCCAGGTGTTGTAGGGAGGCCATAGAGGCAAGTGGAGGCCACACACAATACTGAGCATCATTTTGACTTGTTTTAAGAACATTACATTCCACTTTAATTTTGTGTGTGACTCCAAATCCAGGCCTCCATTGGTTAATAAATTTGATTTCCATTGATGATTTTTGCGTGATTTTGTTGTCAGGACATTCAACTTTGTACAGAACAAAGTATTCAATGATAATATTTCATTCATTCAGATCTAGGATGTGTTTGAGTGTTCCCTTTATTTTTTTGAGCAGTGTATATTGGGATACCGGTAGGTTTGTCTCCTCCACTATATATTGGGATCAGCTAAAGTTGCCCCCTCCACTGCATACAACTCTGGCAAAAATTAAGAAATCACTGCAAAATTTTCAGCTTGTCTGATTTTTCTCTCTATAGGTATATTTTTGAGTAAAATGTAAATTGTTCTTTTATTCTATACACTACTGATAACATGTCTCCAAATTTCCAAGCAATACATTTTTTCCTTCCCTGCACAGCCCCCCAGTATGAGTCGCCATGCGAGTGACATTACTCTCTTCACTATGCAAGAAATAAGTCTGGGCCCCCCTCCCTGCCCAGCATGCCACTTATGATGAGGATAATCTGGCCATGGGACATACGAAGCCTCGAACTCTGAGTAACAGGCCAGATTGCCCTCATTATCACCACCTTGCAAGCAGGGGCGTACATAGAGTTCACAGGGCCCCATAGCAAAAGTTGGGCCCTCCCACACATCTAAAAAAATATACAGTACAGATCAAAAGTTTGGACACACCTCATTTAAAGATATTTCTGTATTTTCATGACTATGAAAATTGTACATTCACACTGAAGGCATCAAAACTATTGAATTAACACGTGGAATTATATACTTAACAAAAAAGTGTGAAACAACTGAAATCATGTCTTATATTCTAGGTTCTTCAAAGTAGCCACCTTTTTCTTTGATGACTGCTTTGCACACTCTTGGCATTCTCTTGATGAGCATCAAGAGGTAGTCACCAGGAATGGTCTTCCAACAATCTTGAAGGAGTTCCCAGAGATGCTTTACACTTGTTGGCCCTTTTGCCTTCACTCTGCGGTCTGCACCGTACACCTCGCACACACACAGCTCCACTCCGTACACCTCGTACACACCGGGCTCCGATCCATACACCTCATACACACACGGCTCCTCTCGGTACACCTCATACACACACGGCTCCGCTCCATACACCTCATACACACATGGCTCCTCTCCGTACACCTCATACACACACGGCTCCGCTCCATACACCTCATACACACACGGCTCCTCTCCGTACACCTCATACACACACGGCTCCGCTCCATACACCTCATACACACATGGCTCCTCTCCGTACACCTCGTACACACACACGGCTCCTCTCCGTACACCTCGTACACACACGGCTCCTCTCCGTACACCTCGTACACACCGGGCTCCGCTCCATACACCTCATACACACACGGCTCCTCTCCGTACACCTCGTACACACTGGGCTCCGCTCCATACACCTTATACACACACGGCTCCTCTCCGTACACCTCATACACACACAGCTCCGCTCCATACACCTCATACACACACGGCTCCTCTCCGTACACCTCGTACACACCGGGCTCCGCTCCATACACCTCGTACACACACGGCTCCTCTCCGTACACCTCATACACACACGGCTCCGCTCCATACACCTCATACACACACGGCTCCTCTCCGTACACCTCATACACACCGGGCTCCGCTCCATACACCTCATACACACACGGCTCCTCTCCGTACACCTCGTACACACTGGGCTCCGCTCCATACACCTTATACACACACGGCTCTTCTCCGTACACCTCATACACACACAGCTCCGCTCCATACACCTCATACACACACGGCTCCTCTCCGTACACCTCGTACACACCGGGCTCCGCTCCATACACCTCGTACACACACGGCTCCTCTCCGTACACCTCATACACACACGGCTCCGCTCCATACACCTCATACACACACGGCTCCTCTCCGTACACCTCATACACACCGGGCTCCGCTCCATACACCTCATACACACACGGCTCCTCTCCGTACACCTCGTACACACACGGCTCCGCTCCATACACCTCATACACACACAGCTCCTCTCCGTACACCTCGTACACACATGGCTCCGCTCCATACACCTCATACACACACGGCTCTGCTCCGTACACCTTGTACACACGGGACTCCGCTCCATACACCTCGTACACACACGGCTCCGCTCCGTACACCTCGTACACATGGGGCTCTGCTCCGTACACCTCGTACACACACGGATCTGCTACATCCACCCTATAAACCCCTCCTGAACCCACACAGAAACTTCCCCTTATCCAGCACCATGACAACCAGCACAGCAGAGTCCTGCATACACTAAGGCCCATGATCATGTGACCCTGACTCCTCCCCTCCTGTGACCTCATCACAGGTCCTGTGCGCACAGAACAGCCATATATGTGGTGTGCGGCTCTGCAGGTGGAGGTAGGTGCTGGAGATTCCCCATTACTGGGAGCAGGAGACATTAACCCCCTCAGTGCTGCGGTCAAATTACAGGAGACAGAACGTGTTCCTGTCTGTGTCACTACGCTGACAATCTAAAGGATAACAATGTTTAGAGGTTTTACTTTCAGGCTCCATATCTCACCATCCACTTCTGCTTCGAACGTGAGACTACCATCATTTTATAGACAATCATCTTGGCTATCTCATACATAAATTTGACTTACAACTATTTAGCATATGATTAGTTATGCAGATTCTTTTCATGTCACTGCATTGTTACTGTTTTGCTCCTAAAAATCAAAATGGTATTTCTTTAGTATTTTTATCTTTGGCTTTCACCACTGACTGAATCCTTCTGGGCTGCTCTCAATCACATGCAAACATGTCTTGACCGATATCTGACCCCGGGTCTCTTCTACATGTTCCCAAAGTTGGTGAATACTGGTCGACTCACTTGGGTATGTAAACAATTTTTTTCTTCAGTTCTTCCCACAATTGTTTGGGTTGAGGTCTGGGGATTGTGTGGCCAATCCACCACCTCTACTTCATTGTCATAAACCATTTCTTCACCAATCTCAACGTATGCTTCAGGTCGTTGTCCTGCTGGAACACTATGTCTTCCTTTTCATACCCATAGTACCCGAGTGTATGAAGTAACTTGTCTTGTAGAGAACTCACATATAGCTCAGCATTGAGACACCATCGATTCTGGTCAAGTATCCAATGCCTTTGGCTGCAAAACAACCCCATTATTATTATTTATATAGCACCATTAATTTCATGGTGCTGTACATGTGAAAAGGGGTTACAGGGTTATAGATATCATTAACAGTAAACAAATTTACAATGACAGACTGGTACAGAGGGGAGAGGACCCTGTCCTTGGGGACTTACATTCTTCAGGATAAGGGGAAAGAGACAAGAGGTCGGTGTGCTACAGCACTGGTGGTGGCGAGGCGGCAGCTCGGGTGATTGGTTAGGCGGCAGCTCGGGTGGTTGGTGACGTGGCAGCGGCTTGGGTGGTTGGTGAGGTGGCAGAAAGGTTAGTGCAGGCTGTAGGCTTTCCTGAAGAGATGGGTTTTCAGGTTCCGTCTGAAGGATCCGAGGGTGGTGGATAATCGGACGTGTTGAGGTGTGGAATTCCAGAAGATGGGGGATATTTGGGAGAAATCTTGGAAGCGGTTGTGTGAGGAACGAATAAGTGTGGAGGAGAGTAGGAGGTCTTGGGAGGATCGAAGATTACATGAGAGAAGATAGTGGGAGATTAGTTCAGAGATATAAGGAGGGGACAGGTTGGTGATACCTTTGTAGATCAGTGTTAGTAGTTCGAACTGGATTCTTTGGGGAATTGGGAGCCAGTGGAGGGATTTGCAGAGGGGAGAAACAGGGGAGAAGAGAGGTGGATTAGCCGGGCAGCAGAGTTCAGGACAGACTGGAGTGGTGCAAGGGAGTTAACGGGGAGGCCACAGAGGAGGGTGGTGCAATAAACAACCCCATGTCATCAGGCTTCCTCCACTGAACTTGACAGTTCCTTGACAGCACAGTGGCTCAATGGTTAGCACTGTAGTTTGCAGCGCTGGGGGGGGGGGGGGTCCTGTATTCAAATCCCGCCAAGGACAACATCTGCAATGAATTTGGATGTTCTCCTCGTGTTTCCATGGGTTTCCTCCAGGTTCTCTGGTTTCCTCCCACACTTTAAAGACATACTGGTGCTTTGATGACGTGACTGAGCATACTGATGATGGTCTGGCTGGTAGTGGTCACGTCGCTGCTGATCTTAGTATGGCACAGGTTGCAAATAACTATTAATTCATCGTCCGCACTTTTCATTCTCCAGAATGGATAACGCCTAACCCTTGGTCTGGGAACTTGATGCATGTGGGTACTCTGGGGAACAGTTGCCTGCCTTAGATTGTGAGCCCTATTGGGGACAGTGATGAGAATGTACAGTATGTAAAGTGCTGCGGAATAAGATAGCCCTATATAAGCATGATAAATAAATAATTTTTCTATCATTTAGCCCATTTTTCCTGGTTTTCTTTCAGACTGTTTTGCATCCATCAGAGGCTATTAACTTTTGTCTCATTGCTCCAAATCACCCGTTTCCAATGTTCTACTGTCCAGTTTTCATACTATTTTGAGCCAAGTGACGGTATTTAAGTCGAGGATTCTTCACCTTTTTTCGAGCCATCATTCCAGACTTGTGTAACGTGTGTTGCACAGTGCTTGCAGGGACGTCTGTGATTTCACTGTTACGTAGCTTACCTCCGCTGTCATGTCTGTTGTGCTAGAATGGAGAGACCTTGTGATGAGCCGACTTGTTGACTCCATCTCTTGGCTTTTGAGTGGATTGATGGACTTCATTTTGTATTTTTCCAACTTTCATGGCACTCGCATTATGCAGTTTGGCAATTTTCTTGGCCGAGACAGCTATCGATTAGCTGGATTATGCCGTTTTCTCTCTTTCTTGGGAAATCTTCACGGATGCTTCTTGATTCGAACCAGCGACCTTTTGCTTGGGAATCAACTTAATAACACACTGAGTTATTAGGTAATATGAGAACAGGTTGTATTTTGTAGTGTTCAGGAAGAAAAAGATTTTTCCACCACCCGGAGAAAAACAGTAATAATACAGTGACATAAATAGCTGAAAGTCAAATTTATGTATGAGATAGCCAAGATAATTTATTTTTATTTATTTTACTTGCTATATAGCGCCATTATTTCCTCTGTGCTTTATAGATATTATCAATACTGTCCCTATTGGGGCTCACAATCTAGATTCCGTATCAGTATGTTTTTGAAGTGTGGGAGGAAACTGGAGAACCGCAAACATGGGGAGAACATACAAACTCCTTGCAGATGTTGTTTTTGTCTATAAAATGATGGTAGTCTCACATTAGAAGCATGTGGATGGTGGGACATGGAACCTGAAAGTCAAAAGTTCAAAACATTGTTACCCTTTTCCCTGTCAGTGTATATGAGAATCTCTGTCTGTATTGGATTACATTGGGTCACTTCCCTCCTGACGTCGCTCGCTGCTCTGTTACTGTACAGTCTCCATTATTTCCGTTGCCGGCTCCATGTTGTCACTATCAGAAGATATTAATGTTCTATCATTATCTGTTACTGATGCCCCCAGAAATATTCAATAAAGATTCAGATATATTAGATTTTTCTTTTTAGATTTGCTCTGTGTTTTTGGTGCTGGATTGGAGATATCCTGTGATAAATCCCTGTATGTGACTATAATGGGACTGTGTGTTATACCGGGGGCAGTACGGGGCCATGACTGGATGTAGTGATCATGTGACGCCGGTAACAGCTCCGGAGGTTTCTTACATGGGATCTTTATGATGTTACATCGTCATCTTCTCCCCATTCAGGTCCCTACAATATCGGATCCTCTCAGTGGAGATCTTCTATATAAGAGAATTCTCCTGAGTGACCCTACAAGGATGGATAGGGACAGGGACAAGATGGCGGAGAGGATATTACACCTCACCCTAGAGATCCTCTTCCGGCTTACTGGAGAGGTGAGAGATTCTGATGACGTCACATTACATCATTCTTATCTATGGGAATAACAGATGGACAGAACTGGAGAGGTGAGGACTCTGGAAATGTCTGTAGTGAGATTTATTAATGTGTCTCTCCATAACCAGGATTACACAATAGTGAAGAAGACCTCTAGTGAGCGCTGTCAGGACCCTGTGTCTGAGGGATGGGGAAGACCCCTGAGCCCAATCACGGGGCCCCCACCTCACCCCCTGATACATGAGGACATCAATGACCAGAAGATCCTAGAACTCACCTACAAGATGATTGAGCTGCTGACTGGAGAGGTGACACTGCTGGGAATGCTGGGACATTACACAGTAACGCTATGGAGGGATCGGGGGGATGACGGTATCATTGTATGTGTCAGGTTCCTATAAGGTGTCAGGATGTCGCCATCTATTTTTCCATGGAGGAGTGGGAGTATTTAGAAGGACACAAAGATCTGTACAAGGACGTCATGATGGAGGTTCCCCAGCCCCTCACATCACCCGGTAATGAATAGGACTAAATACACACGGCCTATAGTTATCTGTATGTAAAGAATGAATTCAGTCCCTGTATGTGTTTCCTCCAGTTCTATCCAGTGAGATGTCAACACCAGAGAGATGTCCCCCTCCTCTTCTTCCACAGGAATGTAAACAAGAAAATCCCAATGTTCCTCGGAATCTTCAGGTAAATGGAGAGAAGGTGTCATGAAATCTTCCATATGATGTGCAGAAGGCTGTGAAGGTCTTGTGTTCAGTCTTGTTTTAAACTTGTGTAATGATTAATATTTGTTTCAGGGTAAAGAGCTGACCCCTATGAATACTACAGAGATATATGTAAGGGGCGATGAGCAATGTAAAGAGAAGATTCCTAATAATCAAATTGGTGAGTAGTTACCACTAAATGCAGAAAAGTCATAGATTATTCTCTGTCACTGGCTTGTAGAAATAGCTGCTTAATTTTTTAGGGTTTGTTCAAACAGAATTTTCACTGTGGATTTTAAGATTAAAATTGTTAAAAAAAAATACTTTTTTTTTTATACAAGGGTGTCTAAACTGGAGTCATTGGATCCAGTTGGGTGAAAAATGTTAGGTGGGCTGCAATGTTCTGGAGTTAACCGATTCTTCAAGAATGATAACTTTTTTATTCACAATGCGTTTCAACGCTGTACTGGCATCTTTATCAAGTGGAAAAAAAACACTTGATAAAGACATTGGTACTACGTTGAAACACTTTGTGTACGTTTTCATCCAAGCAGAACTAATATTTCTTAGAGGATCTTATCAACCAGTCAAGAGGCGAAAGCACTTGTTTTTCTTCATGCCTACATAGGAGTTGTTCCTATTCCAACTCCATTAGGTGAGCGTTAACCAAACACTTACCCACTTTCACTCATAGGGTATTACTCTATTATGCTTTCTCTACATCTAGATTTCTCCACCGAAGCCATAGTGCACTTGTAAGCTGCTGCTGAGATGATACTTCTGTATTCACAGTCCTGTCTAACACCGGACACTGTGCTTATTAGCGTTGCGCACCTCTGATATATAAGGCAGAAACATTGCCAGCCACAGGCTGCACTGTTATGTACATGAGAATTTTCTCAGCCTAAAAACCTCAATAGCATTCTTCTTTACAAGCATAAAGTACTGTTATATATAGCTATTTCTCTGTAGTACATTACAAGAGCTGAAAACAGTAATAGAGATTTTTGATTTATAGAGTTACTATGAAAAATAATACAATACAATTGCAGGTTTTTTTTTTAATCAAATATTTTTATTAAACAGTAAGAAAAATATAAGTAGATTACATTACTGTAAACAGTACATACATATGTTCTGCATTTTCAATAAACTTTTTAATCCCAAACCAGCTTCCCTCCCCTCCCCTCCCCCCCATCCCCGGAGACCCAAGAAGAACCACTCCGATCCTCCCAAACGTCTATCCTTAACCAAGAACAAGAAGGTGTCATGTCAATACTGCTCCCACGGGGGCAGAGTACCCAAAAAACTAGAAAACAATCTCCAGATCACGCCGACTTGAGCCAAGGATTCCACAACTTGTTGAAAAGGTCCATCTTGTTTCTTTTAGAATAAATGCTCTTCTCCAATGCCACGATATAGTCCACTTGTGTCATGAAATCTCTTCTCGTTGGTGGCTCTACCCTTATCCAAAACTTAGCGATCAACTTTCGAGCAATAAACAGCAATCTTGCAATGACTGTTTTGTACGAGTTATCAGTTACAATCTCCTCTACGTAACCCAATATGCATACCAAAGGATCCCGTGGTATCGAACATTTGTATGTTAGTCCCACTTTATTTAGCACCACGATCCAAAACGAGGATAACCTGGGGCACTGCCACATCATATGGAGGATACCCGCCTCGGACTGCGAGCACCTAGGGCATTCGGAGTTAGGTCTTAGACCAGCTTTATACAACATGTCCGGAGTTCTATAAGCCCTATGAATGACCAACAGCTGTGACAGCCTCCCAGGCTCACTCATCGAGATCCTGGGCACGTATTCCAATATTGAGTCCCACTGATCGCCGTCAATCACCCCCAGGTCTGCCTCCCACTTTGCTCTAGCTCTGATAGGGTGCCCCTCTAAAAAGGAAAATAGAAGAAATTCACATATTCCTGAGATCACCCCCTTCGTGCCTTCCCCTATGAGGATAAAATCTAGCATTAGATCCACCTGGATCTCCATAGGCCCCTTCTTACATTGTGCCCGATATGCATGAGAGATGCGGTTGTATTGGTACAATTCAGAGCTTGGCAGCTGAAATTCCTCCTGTAGTGTTTCAAAATTCTTAATTCTACCTTGGTGCAAAACTTGGCTTATCCGAGAAATTCCCGCTCCCTTCCAAACATGGAATCCCTCCATCTGTCTAAACTCCTGCAAGAGACAATTATTCCATATGGGCGAAAACCTAGTAAGTGCCCTCACACCCCTAATTCCTTTAACTTTGTCCCAAACCTTATGGATGAGCCTAACAGTGCAAAATTTAGTCCCCTTCTCTCGGAAATGCCCACCCTCCAAACCCTCAACTAGTACCCTTGACCCAATCAGTTTCCTCAGACTGCAGGGTGTCCGCTCCCAACCCGATTCCACACCCCATCCCCTAAAATGCTGACATTGTGAAGCCAAAAAATATAACCATGGGTTGGGCAGTGCCACTCCCCCCTCCGTCTTTGGTCTTTGTAGGATTTCCTGTTTAAATCTAGGACTTTTCCCTCCCCAAATCAGCTCGCCAAATAGAGATCTAATCCTCCGAAATCTATTCTGCGATATCCATATAGGGGAGTTGTGCAGCACGTAGAGAAGTTGCGGCATCACAATCATCTTTATTAGATTTATTCTACCAATGACCGATAAGTGTAACTTTTTCCACGCCTGAACCTTAATACGTATCTTCCGCAATAGTGGCGCCAAATTTAGTTCCTCAAAACTCGTCAGAGGCAACGCAATCTGAATCCCCAAATATTTAAATTTATCCACCAACCTCAACTTTGCATGAGATTCCCTCATAGCACTATTCTCATAATCCCCATCCACTAACATCATATTGGACTTTTCCCAATTGATTCTCAGGCCAGAGTAGCTCCCAAATTCTTCAATAATGGCCTCCGCCCCTGTCAGGGACTCCCCCGAATCCTCCAAGAAGAGCAAAATATCATCTGCGTATAACGCTACCTTCTCTTCCGAATCCCCGTACATAAATCCCCTCACCTCCCGGGAACCTCTAATTTTTGCAGCAAGGGGTTCCACCGCCAGGGCAAAAAGCAGTGGGGACAAAGGACAGCCCTGTCTAGTCCCCCTAGACAAAGAGAAAGTCTCAGAGAGGACGCCATTCACCCTTACCTTTGCCACCGGGGAAGAATACAGCAGCCGCACCCATGAGATGAACCTAGGTCCAAACCCCAAACGTTCCAACACTGTCCACAGATAACTCCACTCCACACAGTCAAAGGCTTTGTGGGCGTCCAAAGATGCCACAACCCGTTTGCCAGCATTATCTGAAGGGATTTGTAAATTTAAGAACAACCTTCTCAGGTTGATTGCCGTTGACTTGTTAGGCATGAAGCCTGACTGGTCAGGGTGCACCAATTTGTCTATCACCCTACTCAACCTATTTGCCAAGGCTTTTGCCAAAATCTTAATATCGGCAGTCAATAGTGAAATTGGTCTATAGGATTCTGGCATCAGTGGATCTTTATCAGCCTTAGGGATAACCACCACTATAGCCTCTCTCATCGACAAAGGCAACTCCCCTCTTTCCAGCGAGCTATTGTACACCCCCACCAGCCTGGCCAACAGAGTTTCTTTCAAGGTCTTATAAACCTCAGCTGGAATGCCGTCCGCTCCCGGGGCCTTACCCCCCGCAACACCTGCCAAAGCCACCCCCAATTCCTCCTCCCCAATCGGTTCCTCCAATAATTCACACTCCTCTCTACTCAACCGGGGCATATCAATTTCTTCCAAGTACCTCTCCATATCCTCGGATCCCTTCTCCACACTGGACGTATATAATTTTCCATAAAATTTCCTGAACACTTCCAGGATCTGCTCCCCCTGAGTAACCAACGTTCCCTCCTCCGTCTTAATAGAGTAAACATGTGAAGAGTCTCTTTGCGCGGATGCCACTACCGAGAGCAAGTGCCCCACTTTCTCCCCCTCCGAGTAGAAAGTTTCTCTCTGGAAGGCCCTCAACCTCTCCGCCTTTTTCAAAAATAACTGATCGACCTCCCGCTGAGCTGCCCTCATACGACTCTGAGATTCCCCGGTACGATGTTCCCCCAATGCCGCCTCTGCTGCTTTCAACTCCTCTAAAACGCCCTGATCCCGCTCTTTGGTCCTTGTCTTATGTCTTGAGATATCCCTAAACAAAATTCCCCTTAAATAAGCTTTCATGGTGTCCCACACTACATGGCATTCCGCGCTCCCTTCATTAATTTTGAAAAATTCCTCTATCTCTACTCCCACCTTTGCCATGTCCAAAATTTGTAGCCAGACTGGGTGAATTTTCCAACCCGCCCTCCTCAAACCAACCTGACCTGACAACTTTAGAGAGACCCGAACTGGGCTATGGTCTGATAAAATCCTGGGATTATATTCCACCCCGTTTAACAGTTCGTTCATCCTATCGTTACCCAAGGCAACATCAATTCTTGACATCGAGCCGTATGTAGTCGAGTAACAGGAATAGGAATATGTATTGGCATTGCGGACCCTCCATAAATCAATCCAACCAATTTCCCTGAGATAGTTACCAAAGGGAGTGTCATTACCGTCCTTGCGCTGTGATGCGTGGTTACTCTTGTCCCAGTGGTCATTTGCTATATTGTTTACATCACCCACCACCAGAAGGGGGATCCCATCCCAACCTCTTATAGCCTCCAATATGTCCTGGATCTTCCTTCCAGAGTATGGCGGAGGTATATACAATGATACTATGCACATTAAACAGTCAAAGATTTTACACACTAGCAAAACGTATTGACCATCCGTATCAATTTTAACCTCAACTTCCTCAAATGGGGTATTAGTGTGAATTAAGACTGACACTCCCCTCGCGTAACTAGAGAACGTCGAATGATACGCCTTGCGCACCCACTGTTTCTGTAATATATCAACTTTTTCCTCCACTAGGTGGGTTTCTTGCAGGCAGATCACCGAGGGCCTCTGTTTCAGAAGATACTGAAATATTGCCGCGCGCTTAGTGGCGTCCGCTAACCCCCTAACATTCCAGCTTATAATATTAACGTCCCCTCCCATTTTCTAGAGAAAAAACAATGAGTTAGAGCAGTACAATTGCAGGTTTTTAACTTGATTTTTTATTCAACCTGAAATATACAATATATAATTTGCGTTCCCACAAACAGCAGTATATGTACGGCGCCGCTATCGCGTGCCTTCACGCTGAGCGCCGAGGCAATCAGGTGCGGGTGCCAGCTCTGTGTGAAAGCTGACAGCCCGCAGCAATGCCCACGATCAGTGCTAGCATTGATTGTGGGCATTTAACGCTAGTAGTGACAGCAACATAGAGAAGAAATTACCTACTCGCTTCCATCATGACAACGCGATGCAATCCATGGAGACCCCCGACCACAAGATGACCGTGGGGTCCTTCAGGAAAGGTAGCTCCACAGTGCGTGCAGAGAGCAGCACCTGAGACGCCTCCTTCCTTGCTTGTCAGTCGTTGCTACGATGCGCTGCAGTGTAGAAGCATTGCAGAGTATCAGATCAACGATCTAACAATATACAGTGATGTCCCAGAATGCGACAATTTAAAAAAGTTTAAAAAAAAATTAAAAAAAATAAGTAAAAATGTTAAAAATAAATAATAAAATCCCCAAATAAAGAACAAAAAAGAAATACATATTTTTTCCATCATACATGACGGCACCACGAGAGAGGGGATCCACCCTTCAAGGACAGGAAACCTTCAAGATAAAAGGGGCGGCTCCTCTCTCCAGATCAGTTGGTTTCCTGTCCTTAATGGGGAACCCTCAAGATGAAGACTTCTGAAGAACAGAAGAGGATGCCTGGGCCTGAGTCGGGTGGATTTGGGCAGACATTTGTTTGCTGCACCCGTCACCAGGTACCGGTAGTCGCCTTGGGGGCCATGTATTCCATGCCCCCCTTGAGCGAAGCATGGCCACAGCCCGTGAGGCATTGCCCGGGTGAAGTTGGAGCCTCGGAGGTCACAGCAGTGTATCCTCCCTGTTGCTGTGGAACCTGTCACTTTTAAGTCCTTGGAGGTCACAGTCTGTGTACCCTCCCTGTTGACCCATAGTGGCCATGCAGCCTGTGAGGCACATCGGTGCCCGGGCAAGATAGAGACTCCTTGAAGGTACTGATGCCCTCTCTGTTGAGCACGTGGTGCAGTCACCCCCTCTCTCCCCTCCCCTCCCCTCACAGCTTGAACGATATGTGGGTACCTGCAGCGTGGTGGTTCCTTCAGAGGAGTGAATGGAGGCGGCAGCATTGCGGGGGGGGGGGGGGTCATGGCACTGGTGAGTACTTGTGAGGCTTGCCGGGGGCAGCTGGAGTCCGGCACCGCTATCATATTCCCCGTTCTCCATGTGGGGGACCAAAAGCCTCCTTGGTCGGCGCCGTATACCACGCGGCCAGAAGAAGGAAGCGTGTGCACAGCACCTGTCGGCACGGAACCTTAACGTGTGCAAAGGGGGACAGAAAGCATCAGCATGCACCGGAAGTGGCAGCCGGATGCGCGCTTAGATGCGGTGACCATCGGAGGCAGGATCAACCAGGTGATCAGTGAATTAGAGCGCGCACCGGATGTGGTTGCCGGGTGCACGCTCAGGCATGATTATATTGCGCAAGCGTCACGCTGAGCTGTCGGCAGATGCAGGATCAACCAGGTTATTGATTGCATCTGCATGCATCAGAAGTGGTTGCCGGCTTTGTGCACAGATCGCGGGGTGCAGGTGGCATCAACCAGGTAATCAAATAACATTAGCATGCCAGATACATGCACACACCTGATTATAGCACACAGGTGGGGAAGGCAAGATCGACCAGGTGATCTATTTAGAAAAAAAAAAAAAGGGGGGGGGGGAGGAGTCTATTTAAAGCAATCAGATATGCTGCCCTGTGTCACTAAGCAGTCCAGGCTTATTGTGACTGTTCTTGTTACGTGGTAGTGTGTAAGATAGAGAGTTTTTTGGCGGATCATTTGTTACCACAGCAAAAGGTACAGGAGAGGCCGTCTCGCTCAAGTGAGAAGGGCCAGATATGCCATGGCAGCAGTAGAAGCCGCTTGGACAGCGTGCGGGTGGATCGCCATACCAAGGAGGGGTCCTTGGTCTCACTGGGAGATGATGGGAAAACCAGTTAACCTCCGGATATGGTACCCGTACACCGAGTGGTGAGTGAACATCGAGAAAGTCCAGCATGCTAATGTTTGTTCTTTTCTCTTGTCTCCATCTCTCCCCTCTTTTCTTACATACATTGGGGGCTGGAGTATAGGAGGTCCCCAAAAAATATAAGGCAAAAGCTAAGAATAAAGAATGTCCCTTGTGTAAAAAGCCTTTAAAAACAGCCTTGAGTAAAAAACTGTGTCAGGAGTGTATTGAAAAAACAGTAGCGGAGGAAACACCCTCCTTTACAGAGAACCTCAGATCTTTAATCCAGTCAGAGGTCTCTAGGTCTGTGAAAGCGTTACAGAGAGCCGACAGAGATACCAGGTCTAGGGACAGATCCAGCCCCTCTGTAGCATCCCAAAGGGATTCCTCGGAGTTATAGGAAGACTCGGATACAGCTCGATGCTCAGATAGTAGCTCAGAGGAGGAAGATGCATTTCCAGAGGAGTCTACGGATAAGCTTATAAAAGCTGTTCGATCTAGTAGACGAAAAAGCCAAAAAGACAGCCCAAGAACTTATGTTCAGTGGTCTGCAAAAGAAAAAATGGAGGTCATTCCCTATTAATGAACAACTACAAGAACTTATTAAAAGGGAATGGCAGAAGCCCGAGAAAATGTCCCAGATAATCAACTCCCTAAAGAGGAGATATCCTTATGAGGAAGAGGCATCCTCGTCTTGGGATAGAGCTCCAAAAATTGATGTGGCAGTTTCAAAAGTGGCCAGAAAATCCTCCCTACCATTCGAGGATTTAGGTTATCTGAAAGAACCTCTGGACAGAAAAACGGACCGTTGCCTGAAAACGGCATGGGAAGCCTCGGCAGGGGCACTAAGGCTAGCTATCGCGGCCACCTGTGTAGCCAGATCCTTAAAAATATGGATAGATAACCTGGAGGATCAGGTAGGAAAAAAGTTCCCAGAGAAGCTATCCTAGAAGCAATATCGGCCATGAGAGCAGCGGCAGTATTTCTAGCTGAGGCGTCAGCAGACTAAGCTAGACTAGCAGCAAAGTCAGCAGCTTTAGCCTACACAGGATGCCGTGCGGTATGGCTTAAATGCTGGCCAGGAGATACACAAACAAAGATGAAACTTTGCTCTTTGCCATGTGAGGGGAATTTCCTGTTTGGACCGGCATTAGATGAGGTGTTGGAAAAGGCCGGCGACAAAAAGAAGAATTTTCCAAAACAGTCATTTCAGCCCTTTCAGCGCTCCTTTCAGCGAGGCCGAAAATTCCAAAGACAACAATATAGAGACCAAGACAGGAGCAAGTTTGACAAGCGATCCAGGGGAGGAAAAGGCTTCTATTTTGGCAAGTCCTCCAGGGACACCAAGAAACCCTCCCAGTGACGGTCCTTCTCAGGTGGGAGAGAGGCTCTGTCACTTCCTTCCAGCCTGGCAGAGGATCTCAATCAGTTCATGGATCAGACAAATTATAGGATCGGGCCTAAAACTAAAATTCCACCACTGGCCTCCAAGAAAATACAGGCAGACTCCAGTACAGTCCTCCCAAGAGAAGCAAGACAGTCTGGAAGGGGAAGTAATATCACTCCTAGACAAACACGTCTTGGAAGAAGTCCCGATAGAGGAAACGATGGAAGGTTTTTATTTCCGCCCTTTTTCTCATAAAAAAACGGACAATTCTTGGAGGACAATAATAAATTTAAAAGGCCTCAACAAATATCTAATAAATCCTTCATTGAAAATGGAAACAATAAAATCAGCAGTGAAACTTCTATATCCTTAGTGTTACAGGTCAGTCCTAGATCTAAAGGACGCTTATTATCACGTCCCAATCAGACAACAAGATCGCAAGTTCCTCAGAGTGGCAGTTCAGATGGGGTCCCAGCGACGTCACCTTCAGTACAGGGCTCTGCCCTTTGGGATAGCAACAGCCCCACGTGTATTTACAAAACTGATTGCAGAGGTCACAGCACATCTCAGAGAGAAAGATACTCTGATAATACCTTACTTAGACGACTTCCTGATAGTGGGGAAAAACTTTTCTCACTGTCAGGAGCAGTTCTGAATAATGATGGCCAAAAAACGGACACTAGAATGGCAACTGAACCTAAAGAAATCCAAATTGGAGCCAGCAGTGGTCCAGAATTTCCTGGGGATAACGGTGCACAGGAGTGTCGCCTCCCAGAGGAAGAAGAGGAAAAAATTCAAACAAATGATTACAACAACATAAAAAACAAACAAATGACTTTAAGAAGAGCAATGTCGGTGTTAGGGTCTCTAACCTCCTGCATACCGGCAGTAAAATGGGCTCAGTTCCATGCAAGAGAACTACAGTGGTGTGTGTGCTGCAGAATGACCTGGAACTTAAGGGGCAGATAGAGCAGAAGCTCATTCTCCCGCTCTCTGTACTCCAATCACTCAGATGGTGGTTACAGATAGAGTCATCTCCAAGAAGACCTATTTGCCTCAAGGGCCAACAAAAAAGTGCAAAAGTTCTGCTACCTAAACCCAGTAGACAGACGCCTTAGAATAGAATGGACGTCAGGACTCTTGTATGCCTTCCCAACCATATGTCTAATTCCAGCAGTTCTGAAGAAGATCAGGGAGGACAAGGCCAGAGTGATTGTAATAGCTCCCTTTTGGGCAAAAAGACCTTGGTTTTACTGGCTGAGAGTGATGTCAGTGACGGACCCATGGGTACACCCGGAAGACCAGGACCTTCTAACACAGGGTCCCTTCAGCCACCCGCAGAATTTTGGGCTGCATTTGACAGCCTGGCATTTGTTGTTAGAGAAAGAAGGATTCTCAGCTGGTTTAATATCCACCTTACTTAGTAGCAGAAAACCAGTAACGACCAAGATCTATGGGAGAATATGGAAGAAATTCCTGTCCAGCTCAGGGCCAATACGGGAAGGGGAAGTCCCGATAGTGGCAATACTGGAGTTCCTGCAAAAGGGTTTAGATCTGGGATTAGCTGTTAGTACCCTCAAAGTGCACATTTCAGCTTTAGCAGCCTTATTCAACTGTGACCTAGCAAGCAATAGGTGGGTGGTGAGGTTTATCCGAGCCTGTAGTAGAGCTGACTCTGTTCCATCCCCTACTCCTCCACCACGGGATCTAAATTTAGTATTGACAGCTTTGACAGAAAGCCCCTTTGAGCCGTTAAATGCAACATCAGATAAAGTACTAACATTAAAAACAGCTTTGTTGGTGGCACTTACATTGGCCCGTAGGGTTGGGGATTTACACGCATTGTCAGCTGACCCCCCTTACACGCAAATTATGGACTATAGAGTTGTATTAAAATTAGATCCGGCATATCTCCCCAAAGTGGTATTGAGATTCCTTAGGGCTCAGGATATAACCCTACCCTCTTTCTGTCCCAATCCTAGCAACAAGAAAGAGGAGAGACTCCATTGCCTAGATGTCAGGAGATGTATCCTACAGTATCTAGAGATGACAAAATCCTGGAGGAAACAGAGGGCTTTATTTGATTCATTCCAGGGGTCAAGGAAGGGCCTTAAAGTCTTAAAACAAACTATCGCTAGATGGGTGAGAGAGGCCATTATTCTAGCTTATAGTAGTGCAGGCAGGGTTGTTCCACAGGGTCTGAAAGCCCACTCCACGAGGGCCATGGCGAAGTCGTGGGCGGAGAGAGCAGATGCTACCATCAACCAAATCTGTAAGGCGGCCACTTGGTCCTCTCCAGGGCCGGACTGGCCATTGGGAATTCTGGCAAATGCCAGAAGGGCCTGTCTGGTTGTGGGCTGCCTTGTCTGCTACATTGTTAACAGAATCAATGTTCTCAGGACACCCATACTGTTAACAGTTGTGACAAATCACAAGGTCATTGACTCCGTCACTTACCCCAGCAGGCCACGGGTATCATTTGAAATATGAGTCTTGTAGTAAATCTTTCTTTCCTCCATCCAGGGTAATATTAGTAATATATTCCATCTGGTTCTTGGGAAAGGGGACAACATGGGCCTGTTTGGTTTCAAATGCCAGGGCTGAATTTCAGCGCCAGTCCGTACCTGGTCCTCTCCGTCTACATTTTTTAAACATTATAGACTAGACCTATCTGCTACCTCTGATCTCACATTTGGGAGAAGAGTGTTACAAGCAGTGATCCCTCCCTAAAAGAGAATACAAATCTCTGTAACTCTCTCGTGGTGCCATCATGTATGATGGAAAAACACGGGTATTACATATCTGGTAATGTGTTTTTTTTTATGAGACATGACGACACCCTTATATTCCCACCCTCTTGATCACGTCATTAGTTTGGTGCATTATTAGCATTATTTGTATTATACACTCCCTCGGGTGTCGGTGATTACAACCATAGGCCGGCTTCACACTCAGCGTATGAAAATACGGTCCGTATATTACGGCCGTAATACGCTGAAATGTCCCGAAAATAGTGGTCCGTAGCTCCTCCGTAGGCAGGGTGTGTCAGCGTTTTTTGCGCATGGCATCCTCCGTATGTAATCCGTATGGCATCCGTACTGCGTGGTTTTCTCGCAGGCTTGCAAAACCAACATACCGCTATAGAAATGATCCATGTGTCCCAAAAAGAAAAATATATATATATATATGTTGTATATATATATATATATATATATATATATATGTCATTAGACACATATATGTATATATATTAATATTTTTTCCAGCACTATACAGCTTGAAAGCCGGTAATTAAATTACCGGCTTTTTCTTTCTCCTTCCTAAAACCCGACATGATTTGAGACATGGTTTACATACAGTAAACCATGTCTTCTCTCCATTTTTTTGCAGATTCCACACTACTAATGTCAGTAGTGTGTATCTGCAAAATTTGGCCGTTCTAGCTCTTAAAATAAAGGGTTAAATGGCGGAAAAAATTGGCGTGGGCTCCCGCACAATTTTCTCCGCCAGAGTAGTAAAGCCAGTGACTGAGGGCAGATATTAATAGCCTGGAGAGGGTCCACGGTTATTGGCCCCCCCTGGCTAAAAATATCTGCCCCCAGCCACCCCAGAACAGGCACATCTGGAAGATGCGCCTATTCTGGCACTTGGCCACTCTCTTCCCATTCCCGTGTAGCGGTGGGATATGGGGTAATGAAGGGTTCATGCCACCTTGCTATTGTAAGGTGACATTAAGCCTAATTAATAATGGAGAGGCGTCAATTATGTCACCTATCCATTATTAATCCAATTGAATGAAAGGGTTAAATAAAACACAAACACATTATTTAAAATTATTTTAATGAAATAAAAACAATGGTTGTTGGAGTATTTTATTCTACGCCCAATCCAGTCACTGAAGACCCTCGTTCTGTGAAAGAAAAAACATAATAAACCAACAATAAACTTACCCTCCGCAGATCTGTAACGTCCAACGATGTAAATCCTTCTGAAGGGGTTAAAACATTTTGCAGCAAGGAGCTTTGCTAATGCAGGCTGCTCCTCGCTGCAAAACCCCTGGGAATGAGTCTAAATATAGATCAATGAGCTATATTTAGCTTCATTTGCGGTGAGGCGCCCTCTGCTGGATGTTCATAGATCGTGGGAAATTTCCTAGAAAGCTCCCAGGCTTTCTAGGCAAGTTCCCACGATCTATAAACAGCACAAATAAACGCAAGTCATATCAAAGAAATTTACCACTATGATGAACTACAATATGTCATGAGGAAATATTCTCAGAATCCGTGGGATCCATTGAAGTATTCCAGAGTTATGACCTCGTAAAGTGACAGCTGTCACAATTATAAAAATTGGCCTGGTCAGGTGAAAATAGGCTTCGGTGTAAAGGGGTTAAACATGCTATAAAAATATCATCGATCTCGGCAGCACGTTGTCTTGTGTAAACAACAAGTATACGGACTATGCGGATTATGGTCTATGTGTCATCATCAAGGCGGGGTATATTTGTATGTCTGAACCCATGTGAAAGGTAGGATAAGTGAGGGGTGTATGATCTATAATCATAATAATCTTTATATAGCGCCAACATATTCCGCAGCCCTTTACAGTTAAACAGTTTCAAATACAACAGTCATAAGTAACAACATTAACAATAATATAATGATTAAAGCAAAATAAAGCAACCCTGCTGGTGAGAGCTCACAATCTACAATGAGGTGGGGAGATACAAAGCACAGGTGTGTATTTACAATCATGTATTTATAATGATGGTCCAGCCATCTTGGGGGGTGGGGGATAAATGGAAGTAGTGAATGGGCTACACACGCACACTTACACATAAAATGACTTTGACTAGGGAACTTGATAGGCCGCTCTGAACAAATGTGTTTTGAGGGATCGCCTAAAACTGTGCTAGTTGTGGCTGGTCCTAATTTCTTGGGGTAGAGCATTCGAGAGGATTGGCGCAACGTGGGAGAAGTCTTGGAGTTGGGAGTGGGCTGTACGGCTAGGCCCATAGACAGAAATGAGACAGGAGATGTAAGGGGGTGCTGCACGATCTATAGCGTAATCTGCACAAACCATTGATTCAAAAGAAACTCCTATCCAGTGAGGTAGGGGGGTTTTGTGGTACATCTTTTTCACTTCTGGGTATAGCCTACGCCAGCACTCTTCATTGTTTGTGTCCATTGTATTTGCACATATGCACCTGGAGTGTCTGAATTACACATTGTTTAACTTGATTTTAGAGTTATAGAATTAAAAGTTAATTTTGCTATATCTGACATTTATCTTATTGAGTCTTTGTAATATCCTAGCTTCTTATTGAGAACCAAAAAGGACAAGTCATAAGTGTTAGGAGTCGAGTTCCCACCGCTGCACAGGGGGAATCTCGAACCATGTCTGCTATGGTCTCCCATTCTGCATCGGCCGGAGTGGATCCTGCTCAGCGGAGACGTCGGTCCCAGCGTCTCACTGAATCTAATACTGTGCAGAGGGTTGCTGCTGCCTCTCCAGGCTCTGCTATTGTACCCTGCACTGATCTGCGGCGAGCAGGCTTTTCTGGGACTAAGTCGTGCTTTGCACACACTGAGCATGCCCAGGGTAAGATCTCTCAGTGGAGATCAAGGGTGTGACACAACAGTCTTGGATCGCCTTTGCTGGGGTCAAAGGCCACGTGGTTTGTGCATTGAATCTGAGGCGTACAGTAGGTTTCTGAGCAAGCTGACCTCAGGTCAGATTTATTAACGTGAAAGCAACATAGAAAAACAAAACATAAAAATAAATCCTAGCCTGTCCGGCGCTAACTAAACCAACACGTTGCTATCTCAACAGCTGGGGGTGCTTCTCCCACCCAGCTAACATTACACAATTCTTGAACACAGCTCTCACTCACGTTTGTCGCACACAGACAGGCAATCTGTGTGCCCCAGGCTGACGCTGGAAACCCCCAGCTGGTCATCTTTTATTCCTGCACTTATTAACCCATTAGCACCCTGAAGATACTGAGTGGCCTAATTCACATAGGACAAACACCTGGGCGAGATATACCTGCCTCCAACTACCACACCAGCATGAGTCTTACATATCTTCCCCCTTGCTCAGACCACTCCGGTCGAGCAAGAACACTCTAGAAACAGTACACTCGGGATATCTGCACCCCAGGTCGGTGCTCCACCGTAAAAGAGTAAGCCTGCAGGTCAAGGAACCACCGGGTTACCCGACTATTACGGTCTTTGTGGAGGTGCATCTGTTGTGATAGGCAATTCAGTATCACAATGGACATAGCGGTCAGAGCACATACAGTGATCTGACAATAACCCAAAATAATAGAACGAGCTCTGAGACGTGGGAACTCTGCAGACCGCAATCCCTAATCCTCTCCAAACAACACTAGAGGCAGCCGTGGATTGCGCCTAACTCTGCCTATGCAACTCGGCACAGCCTGAGAAACTAACTAGCCTGAAGATAGAAAATAAGCCTACCTTGCCTCAGAGAAATACCCCAAAGGAAAAGGCAGCCCCCCACATATAATGACTGTGAGTTAAGATGAAAAGACAAACGTAGGGATGAAATAGATTCAGCAAAGTGAGGCCCGACTTTCTTAACAGAGCGAGGATAGGAAAGATAACTTTGCGGTCTACACAAAACCCTAAGAAAACCACACAAAGGGGGCAAAAAGACCCTCCGTACCGAACTAACGGCACGGAGGTACACCCTTTGCGTCCCAGAGCTTCCAGCAAAACAATTAGACAAGCTGGACAGAAAAAATAGCAAACAAATAGCAAAGAAGAACTTAGCTATGCAGAGCAGCAGGCCACAGGAACGATCCAGGGAAAAACAAGTCCAACACTGGAACATTGACAGGAAGCATGGATCAAAGCATTAGGTGGAGTTAAGTAGAGAAGCACCTAACGACCTCACCAGATCACCTGAGGGAGGAAACTCAGAAGCCGCAGTACCACTTTCCTCCACAAACGGAAGCTCCCAGAGAGAATCAGCCGAAGTACCACTTGTGACCACAGGAGGGAGCTCTGCCACAGAATTCACAACATGCATCCACTTGAGAGGGGCATGGTCTGTGACCAGCCTAAACTTCCTACCGGCCAGGTAATACTTGAGGGAGTCGAGAGCCCATTTAATGGCTAGGCACTCTTTTTCGACCACCGCATACCTCTGCTCATGTACATTCAGTTTCCGACTGAGGTAGAGGACCGGGTGTTCGACTCCGTCCCTCACCTGGGAAAGTACAGCTCCGACACCAGTATCAGAGGCATCAGTTTGTACCACAAACTCGCTGCTGAAATCAGGAGTCACTAGTACGGGCTGAGAGCACAAAGCCCGTTTCAGGCTGTGGAAGGCCTCTTCAGCAGCTGAGGTTCATTTTACCATGACGGAACCCTTCCCCTTGGTAAGATCCGTCAAGGGAGTAGCCATGGCTGCAAAATTGGGTATGAACCGGCGATAATAGCCGGCAATCCCCAGGAAAGCCTGTACTTGTTTTTTGTTCACTGGTTGTGGCCAGCCCTGAATTGCCTGTATTTTGTCGATCTGGGGTTTAACCACTCCTCGGCCAATCACGTAGCCCAAGTATCGGGCTTCTTCAAGCCCGATGTGGCATTTCTTGGGGTTTGCCGTTAAACCTGCATCTCGCAGGTCATCAATCACCGCTTGTACCTTCTGGAGATGAGTTTCCCAGTCCATGCTGTAAATTACGATGTCATCCAGGTAGGCAGAAGCATACTGTCTGTGAGGCCTCAAGACTCGATCCATCAATCTCTGGAACGTTGCGGGAGCTCCGTGAAGTCCAAACGGCATATAGACATACTGGAACAGACCTTCCGGTGTAGCAAATGCCGTCTTCTCTCTGGCCGCCTCGGCCAGAGGAATCTGCCAGTACCCCTTTGTTAAATCCAGGGTCGTAATGTATCGGGCTTTACCAAGCCGGTTGATCAACTCATCGACCCGGGGCATAGGGTACGCATCAAATTTAGAAACTGCATTACAAAACCGGATGGAGCCATCCGGTTTAGGTATCAACACAATTGGACTGGACCAGGCGCTGTGCGACTCCTCAATGACTCCTAAGTCCAACATTGCCATCACTTCCCGGGAGACGGCTTCACGGCGGGCTTCCGGAATCCGGTAGGGCTTCACATGAACAGTGACGCCAGGCTCTGTGACAATCTCATGTTTCACCAACTTAGTCCGGCCAGGTTTTTCGGAGAAAAACTGTCGGTTCTGTAACAAAAATTGCTTAACCTCAGATTTTTGTCGTTCTGAGAGAGTCTCGGCAACCTGCACCTCCGGTACGGTAGGTGAACAAACCGGACGGGGCAGATCCGCCGTTAGGGCAGAGCGGTCTTTCCAGGATTTTATCAGATTCACATGATAAATCTGTTCTGGTTTTCTCTTACCCGGCTGGTACACTTTATAGTTCACTTCACCAACTCTTTCTCGGACCTCAAATGGGCCCTGCCATTTCGCCAGGAATTTACTATCCACCGTAGGGATTAGGACCAACACCCTATCGCCGGGTGCAAATGTACGGACCTTAGCGCCTCTATCATAACTTTGCCTCTGGGCTCCCTGGGCCTGTAACATATGGTCCCTAACAATGGGCATGACAGCGGCAATACGATCCTGCATTTGTGTTACATGGTCGATCACCGTTTTAAAGGGAGTGACTTGACCTTCCCAGGTTTCTTTTGCGACGTCCAGCAGTCCCCGGGGACGACGGGCGTACAACAGTTCGAAAGGCGAAAACCCTGTGGAAGACTGGGGAACTTCCCTAATGGCAAACAGCAAATAGGGTAACAAGTAATCCCAGTTCTTCCCATCTTTGTCTATCGCCTTCCGGAGCATCTGTTTTAAGGTTTTGTTGAAGCGCTCAACCAGGCCATCTGTTTGAGGGTGATAGACAGACGTACGCAACGGGTCTATTTGTAAGAGCCTGCAGAGCTCCTTCATTACCCTCGACATAAAGGGAGTCCCCTGGTCAGTGAGTATCTGTTTTGGAATTCCCACCCGACTAAACACTTGTACCAATTCCTTGGCGATCGTCTTGGTAGCTGTGTTACGCAAAGGGACGGCTTCCGGGTAACGAGTGGCATAGTCCACGATGACGAGGATATGTTGGTGCGGATCGGGGAAGGGGCCCAATCAAATCCATCCCAATTCTCTCAAAAGGGACCCCAATGATAGGAAGGGGTACCAAAGGGCTACGGAACCGAGATTTAGGGGCTGCGATTTGGCACTCTGGACAGGACTCACAATAGTTACGCACATCATAATGTATTCCAGGCCACACAAAACAATGCAATATCCTTTCTGTGGTTTTCTGTACCCCCAGATGTCCCCCCATTATATGTTCGTGGGCCAAATCCAGTACCTTCCGCCGATAAGGTTTGGGTACCACTAACCGTTGCACTGTGTCTTCCCCTTTTTTTTCTACCTGGTAGAGCAAATCATTTTCAAGAACCATATACGGGTACGCTGGCCTAGTGTCAGGTTCTACGGGTACCCCATCTATCATTTTTACATTTTTCCTAGCCGGAGTCAGGGTAGGATCTTTCATTTGCTCGCTGTGGAAGTCATCCACCTGGACCCCCAAATCTGGCAGGCAGGGTGCCGGATGGCTATCTGCCACCGCCTCTCGCTGGGGTTCCTCAGTTTCCTCCGTTTCCCCCGCCATGACGGAAAAGGGGTACGGAAGGTTAGATTCACTAACCTCCCCAGCAACATCTTCCTGTGGGGTCTCCTCTAGGGACTCGGGACCTCCAGATGGCATGGGAGAAGATTCACGGGTACAGCTACCGTGAAGGAGCAACTGATTCTCCCACAACTGCCAGAAGTAGGGAAAATCCCTGCCCAGGATTACATCCTGTAACAATGCGGGAACGAGCCCCACTTTTGTGCTGCACTGACCCATAGGGAGTAGAAATCCATATGACCGCTGTTAAGTACGAGCAGGTGTCACCATGCACACACGTCACAGAAAACTTGTCAGACGGACCAGATGGAAGTGCCACCAGACTAGCTTTCACCAGAGTCACCACACTTCCAGAGTCTAGTAATGCCACAACATTTTTCCCATCAACAGATAATACACACAGGTGTTTCGCTGTATCATTTTGACCCGCATTCACACTCACTAGCTGTGTAACCAAAGACATGCGTTTTTTAGAGTCTATAACGTCGCACTGCATGGGTTCAGCAGTAACAGGACAGTTCGCAGAAACATGGCCCTTCTTATGGCAGCGGAAACACCTAACAGGTCCCCTACTGAGACCACCGTCCAATACTCTTGGTCTCGGAGTGCGAGCAGTCCCGGGCTCCTCCCCCACAGTTTTAAGCGATTTTCCTTCACCCGTGGTCCCTGGAACAGTCTTACCGGTTCCACGAGGAGGAGGCACAGACGGGGGTTGGCGGTGTCGTCGGGAAGTCCTTCTGCCACGGAATAACGCTTGACCAACTCCACAAGTTGATCCGCTGTCGTGGGATTTCCTTGGCTTACCCACCTTTTCAGCGCTGGCGGTAGTACTCTCAGGTACTTGTCCAGGACAACCCGCTGGATTATTTCGGGTATTGTCAGTACCTCGGGTTGCAGCCATTTCTTTGTCAAGTAGATCAGGTCGAACATCTGAGACTGCGCCGGTTTATCTTGCAGGTATGTCCACTGATGTACCCTCTGTGCCCGGACAGCCGTCGTCACACCGAGCAGGGCCAGGATCTCAGCTTTCAGCTTCTCAAAGTCCTGAGCGACCTCCGGGTCCAAATCATGGTAAGCTTTTTGGGCCTCGCCGGAGAGAAACGGGGCAATCAAATCGGCCCACCGTGCCTTCGGCCACTTCTTTCTCAATGCCGTCCGCTCAAACGTTGTCAGGTATGCCTCGACGTCATCTTCTGCAGTCAGCTTTTGCCAGTATCGACTCACATGGATCCTTCTGGACTCTGCTTCCGGGTCCGCAACAGGCATGCTCGCCAGACGCTGTGCCACCTGTTGGAGAAGTTGGCGGTCTGCAACCGTCATGTCGACTATCTCTTTCAGCTGTGCGGCCATCAAGCGATTAGCTTCGTGCTGTGCGGCAGTGGCCTGCTGCTGTACGGCAGTGGACTGTACTAAGGCTTTCACCACGTCTTCCATGCTGTCGCCTGTGCCACGGTATGCCCGCGTTCTCCACCATAATGTGACACAACAGTCTGGGATCGCCTTTGCTGGGGTCAAAGGCCACGTGGTTTGTGCATTGAATCACAGCAGCAGGTTTCTGAGCAAGCTGACCTCAGGTCAGATTTATTAACGTGAAAGCAACATAGAAAAACAAAACCTAAATATAAATCCTAGCCTGTTCGGCACTAACTAAACCAACACGTTGCTATCTCAACAGCTGGGGGTGCTTCTCCCACCCAGCTAACATTACACAATTCTTGAACACAGCTCTCACTCACGTTTGTCTCACACAGACAGGCAATCTGTGTGCCCCAGGCTGAGGCTGGAAACCCCCAGCTGGTCATCTTTTATTCCTGCACTTATTAACCCATTAGCACCCTGAAGATACTGAGTGGCCTAATTCACATAGGACAAACACCTGGGCGAGATATACCTGCCTCCAACTACCACACCAGCATGAGTCTTACAAGGGCCACATGCTCAGGTACTGCAGCAACTACCATTGGTCCTCCAGGAAGGTCCTGTACCTGATCAAGTTCTGTGGCAGTCTTCCATTGGTCCTTCTTGGAAGGTCCTGAAGGTGCTACAGCTATAAAAGGTTCTCATGACCGCACGGCCATGCGCTAGTGTCAAATATGTACGAGCTCAGCGCCAGTGTGGTCGTGTGTGTGTGGTCAGGGACCCGGCTGAAATAAGCCCCTAGAATGTTGGCACCTCTGGCGAGGAGTTGTGTGTATGCAGTCAGGGACCCGGCTGAAATAAGCCCCTAGAATGCTGGCACCTCCGGCGAGGAGTTTATGTGTGAATTCAGGGCTGGCTAATAGCCGATAGAATTCCGAGGAGCTGCGTGTTGGTTGGACTGCATGACCACTGTCGGCTCCACACAGTAGCTGTGTCCCCTGTGAGCTAAACAGGGCACAGCGTTCTCTTTACTACGGGCTCTGTGAAGTAACAGAGTTCGTCTGTTCTAATTTGCTTCGCCGCCTTACTTAGCAGGTTCTTTCCTGCACGGTGGATCCCGGGTTGCGAACGCACCTATCCCATCTAATAAATATATTCGGTGCGTTCCGCCAACCCTAGCAATAAGTGTCATGAGCACACTTCTTATCTCCTCTCACTCAATCTAGCTCTCAGCCTCTGTTTTTGGCTATAAAGTGAGCATAAATCACACCCCGACACAGTCTGCACACCAAAGTTACTTAACGCACACTGCCATTGTTGCACCCCAGTAGTTCGGGTACCACAGTGGTATTGCCTTCCTTTCGGGGAGGGTAATGCCATGCCTGGAGACAGGAGGGATCCCTTTGGCAGGTAAGCTGTACATTCAACACATTCCGACTCCAGGCCAGAAGGGGGAACTATGAACCCAGTTTAAGGGGAACTTCCCTATATACATCCTGGTCTGGAGGTGGAGTTGTTCAGTTGCTAGCAGACAGTAAAGGAGCACGGAAGAATTTAGGAGCTAGAGGAGGGCTGTGACTGGGCCCCTTTAAGCAGAGCACAGAAACTGGGCACCGGGAGCCCGAGGTTGTGGGCAAGTGCAAGTCCCACAGCAGAACTGGAGGGCAGGAAGCTAAAAGCGACTTGCCCACATTAAACCTGAGGTACAGCAGCATTCCAGAGCCCGGAGTCACCGTGTAAAGAGACCCTAGAGAAACAGCTCAAGTTGCCTACCATGCAGGTACTGTCCCAGGACAGAAGAGCAAGAGAACCTTGTTAGGACACCACAGGCAGCAAGGGACTAGAAACCAGCGCATAGAAGAAGGCTCCCAAACTGACCTGGCAAAGGGATTTCCTCTTGTCTTTAGGCTTCCTGGACTCCATCGACACCTGTTGCCGGTACATCAGTAAACCAGGTAAAGACTGCAACCTGTGTCCTCCATTTATTTGCCACCATTCACCAACCCTGCCAAACACACCGGAAGCCCTGGGACCCCGCTTCACCTGTGGGAAGCGTCACCATCTTTGCTGCAGTAACATCACCCTAGAGGACCCCTTAGAGCAGTGTCGGTCCCCTCTGACCGAGAACCAAAGGTGGCATCACGAACACAATTATTAAAACCCTTTAAAGACCTTTCCCCTTTTACTTGAGTGCCCAGGGCCACGGACTGGGTCGCTGCCACCTTGACCACCCCTTGAATTGCGACCGGACCCTGTACCGTGTATCCCCACTGCCCTGGCGGGCGACTCAACCTCACTCATCAAACACACGGGTTGATGAGTCCCCAAAATATATTACTATCAGACAAACAAAAGTCACATACTCTCTCAAAGGTTATGGATTTCTTGGAGCATACATGGATCAAACTTACCGTATTAAAGATTTTAATCTTTAATATAAAAATATAGTACTCACAATAAAAGATATAAAAAAGTAAAAATAAAACTAAACACAAATATGTAAAACAGTTATAAAATAAAAATGGAGGAATAACAGAAATACCTAAACATTTCTGTCTACAGTTATCTTGTCTTTCCTTGAAGAAGAAATGAGTTATGGATTACATCAGTCTCCTAGGCACCCATCACATGTGAACAACTTCTTTTGTGCCACACAGCTTTTTAAAGTCCTGACGATAGGCTCATATTTCCAGCACCACTTGATTGGACTATTTAAAAATTGCTGTTTGATGACTGGACCTTGAGCTTGCATTTCAAATATCATGTTCCCTCCCACTCTTATCTACACAGTCAGTAGGAAATATTCTACCTAGTTCTGACCATTTGCTAACCCCTTTAAAGCTAGGATTCAGGAGACAAGTTTGACATCTCTTAGTATTCTCTGAGTAGACCCCTCTACCCCTGGGATCTGAGTTCCTGCAATAAGAGTAGGCAGAATTTATGCCCTTTTTTAGATACAATTATTTGGATGCAGCCTTAACTCGTTTATTTTACCGATATTATAGTTTCCCTTACAATTACATTTATATTTTAAAATCATGCTCCATCTGAGCAATTTCTCATTATCCCCTAATAGTCTGATGAGCCAACCTAGTGGGTTATGATCAGTGATCACGGTGAAGTTGAGCTCATAGAGTTATGACTGTAGTTTTTGTCCACACAACTGCTAAACACTCCTTTTCAACTGTCGTATAAGCAGCCTCTCTGGGCAGGAATTTCCTCTTCAGGTAGAGAATTGGGTGCTCTTCACCTTGACAGTTCACCTGGCTGATAACCACACCTAGCACATAAGTCCGGCATGAGTCTGCACCTCAAAACTGTGAGTGAAGTCCGGGGCCTGAAAAATGAGTGAACTAGCCAATGCTGATTTTAGGGCACCAAAGAATTTCTCACATTGAGAAGTCCAGGAAAAAAAATCGATGGAAGCTTCTTCTTTGTCAGGTCACTTAATGGTTTAGCCAGAGCACTGTAGTTTCGCACAAACTTTCTATAATTGCCGGATGTACCTAGAAAGGACATTATCTGCTTCCTGATTCGTGGGATAGGCCAGGCTGTGATGGCTTCTACCTTCCCATGTTCAGGTTTTAGCACCTCTAACATCATAATCTATTAGTCACTGCTTTAAAATCTTTTGTCTGAGTCAGTTGATAATTGAATCATATTACAATTACTAAGAAGTTGTTCTAAAATTATAGAATATCAATTTTCATATAGTTTAAACACAGTTTTGTTGATAAATAATAAAATCAGTTTTATTCTTGGCAGATCACTGTACCAGGAGCTCGGAGGAACATCTGATATGTTCTGATTTTGCTGCAGATGATCATGGTGTCACACCAGATATATGTGGCGAACATTTCATTATTCCAGGTATACCTCCAGCCTATCTCAGAAAAAATCTGTCATCTGACCGTTTTCAACAGTTCCTTTCATTTGCTTCAAGGATCAGTATGCAGAACAAAAGTCACCGAAGGGCTGTTGAACATGACATAGCTTATATAGGGGAGAAGCCAATTTCATGTTCAGAATGTGGGAAATATTACAATATTAAATCAAGACTTGTTGCACATCAGAGAATTCACACAGGGGAGAAACCATTTTTATGTTCAGAATGTGGAAAATGTTTTAATGTGAAATCAAATCTTGTTAGACATCAGAGAATTCACACAGGAGAGAAGCCATTTTCATGTTCAGAATGTCGGAAATGTTTTAATGTGAAATCAGATCTTATTAAACATCGGAGAACTCACACAGGGGAGAAACCATTTTTATGTTCAGAATGTGGGAAATGTTTTAATGAGAAATCAAACTTTGCTCGACATCAGAGAACTCACACTGGGGAAAAGCCGTTTCCATGTTCAGAATGTGGGAAATGTTTTACTGATAAAACAGATCTTTCTAGACATCAAAGAACTCACAAAGGGGAGAAGCCATTTTCATGTTCAGAATGTGGGAAATGTTTTACTCGGAAAAGAAATCTTGTTACACATCAAAAGACTCACATTGGATACTAGTGCTTTTTCATTTTTAACAATCTTATTGACAACATATACAAGAAAAACAGTTTTAATAAAGTCACTTGCCTACAAAAAAATGAAACTATTTATAGCATTATTTTATGATGAGAATACTTTTCTGCCCAATGATGACAGAAGTATTCTACAAGTGATACCTTTATTGGCTAACCAGAAAATTAGTTCGCTAGAAAACTGGTTAGCCAATAAAGGTATCACTCCTATAATACTTCTGTCAACATTGGGCAGAAAAGTATTCACATCGATTTTTCTGGCTAACATGGTACCACAATACAATTTGTTATTGTACATAATTTTATGATGAGAAAATGTATGCAATTACCAACTACCATTTGTTGCTGAAACGTAATTGATATCCAAGTAATCACTCTGAACATTGAAATTGTACAACCAATAAAGACAAGCCATAAGATTTTGCAAATGATCAAACTTTCAAGCACGTAACTTCAATACAGCCAGAATACCACTGTTTTTTTAACCACATGAAGCCTAAAAAAATTGTATAAAGTTGAATGATTGTTTGCTGCCTCTTTATCATCATCATGCCACTTGTGGCCAACTGAGAGAAACAGAATCCTTGATTGAGAGACCGAGGGTCTACCAGTGATCTTGTAGACCGTCTGCCTACAAGATCACTTTTAGGCCGAAATGTTAGCACTGTTCAATACTACAAACCTCAATGGTTGGGACAACAAATTAGAATGACAGTAAGAGATGCACATAGGATAACCTCTGTATGAATGGATCATCAGTTTAGAAAAATTGCGCGTCGTGAACCAACATATCAAGCTTAAGTAGTCAAACAGTGTATACATAAACCATCATAAGACTTTTACATGATATTATGTTATGTGCTAGTTATCCAGCTACTGGTGTTCCATATATCTCACACCACCGCTTTCAAAAGCTGTCATGTTGCAGTGCATGATGGGAGTGAAAGTCTATTTAATTCAATAACAAGTCCTGCTTTTGTCTTGGACCTAATGATACACAGAGATTCAGCTGGAGACCATGCGGGCAGCGCTATGGAGAGGCCTTCATAAGGGAATGTCACAGCAGTGCTACTCCCGGCATTATGGCATGGTGTGCGATGATGTATGGTAACCGGACCCCTATAGCCTTCATTCCCTAAGCTCTGTTACATTGATTTAATGGTGGAACCAAGTAACCAGTGGCACTGTCACTTCTCTAAGTTTCCCGTAAGCTGTTTTTGCAACATGACAACACCAGACAACATGTTATTTTTGCTAGTTTCAGCAGCCTAAACATGCTACCATGGCTGGCAACATCTCTGGGCTTGTCTTCCATCGAGCACAGATGGGACATCATTGGTAGGCAATTGCAAAGGGTGCTGCCAGCAATGGATTTTGATGACTTGCATGCTGAAATGTATTCAGCGTGGCATAACATTAGAAACCTCATTGAAAGAATGTGAAAAGAATCTAAATGTGTGTATTTCTGCACGTTGTGCTCATATTAAATGCTGAATAAATCAAGATGTTTTGAAAATGTAGTTTCCCTTTATCATTCATATCATTGACATGTCTGTCGATCCTGTCCTTTCCATAATACTATGGCATCTTCTTGGGGTTAAGTAGTATGAATATAAACACCATGGAAAAAAAGAAACCTTCACACAGCTTTATTTATGGAAAATGAATAGCATGTCTAGGAAAACTAAAACCAAATTTCTTTTCACCACTTAAAAAAAAAAGTCTGTGTTTGGTATCGCTGTAATCATGCTGTCTGTCATGATTCGACTGACGAGTGACCTGGGGCGCCTTTCGTGTTCCTAACACTAGGGGGCACCCTAGCTCTCCTTGCTCCCCGGGATACTTCAGATGGCGAAGACGCCAGGGCCTCTGCCCTTGCCTTATCTCCTAGATTAGCCCTTAGTCTCCGTTGCGGTAACCCAAGGACCCTGTCCTAAAGGATCATATTTCTAGGTAAATATTAGTATACAATTAACATTTTAAAACATTATATATTTTTTTTAGTAAATTTTATAGTAAAATTAATAGGATCACTAAAGACTACAACTCGTCCAGCAAAAAAAAACAAGCCCTCATATGGTTATGTTGTTTGGAAAAAAAAAGTTATGTCTCTTACTAGGGAAGAAAAATATAGTAAAAACAATAATTACTAATTTCTTAAAGGGTTGAAAAAGTTCCTACAATTATCCTTTCATGGGGTAGTTGCTTGCCATGTGTTTATATAAATATCATGGCTTTTTGACAAGCAGAAGATGAAAAATTATTACTTTTCGGGAAGAATGAAGAAGTATCAACAGGTTTGTTTGCAAACTGAAAAAACTATGGCTTGACTTTTTTTAGCCATCAAAAAAAAATCATCCCTTTTTGTGGACTAACAACAAGTTTGGTATTAGCTCATAAAGTTAAATTTATTTTGGCAGCCATAACATGTTTATTATAAAAATTGTAACATTTCTTGACCACTGTAAAATGAAAGAGCAAACCATGAAGAAACAATGGCTTCTAATATACAGCCTCCAAAATTTCCCTTTCTTGCATATGTGACTGGTTTTGTTCCTTGGATAGTGAAGAAGCAAATTCTTTTTAACAAGCTGTTCAAAAGATGATAATTATTTACCGGTAATTGGATTTTCGCGAACCATGACAGCACCGTACAGGGAGAGAATATCTGCCACCCCCCACCCCTCCAGGAATAGAACAGAATTAAAAGGTGGAACTTCTCCATATGTCTTTGAGGTAGCTGCTCCTTTAAAGACACAAACATACATACAGTGCTATATACACACATATATTTTTTTAAATTTTCCTTTCAGTGAATAAAGGGAAGGCATTTACCGCCCCAAAACAATCAGTGGAGGGAATAAGCATGGTGCCTTCATTGTCTGGGAAAATAAAATTGCCCGTAAGTAATTATCTTTTCCCTACACCCTGACAGCACAGTACAGAAAGACTAAAATAGAACAAATTCCTAGGGAGGGACCAGCGTAAAAAGAACCTTGATTCCAAACGAAAGATCAGAGGATCTCAGATCTAACCTGGGGTGTCAAAGAACCCAGAAGGCACAGATCTGGCTGAAGATTTCCTGATTCAAAGTCCATTCCCATTGGCAGACTGCATGGCAGCTTAGGTATCTGCTATGATATTTCCTGTTCTTTTTAAGCAAAAATGGAGGAAAGATTCTGTTTAATTAACTGGAAGGTCTTCGTCCATCAGAGAACCTGACCTGGTCCCACCTTGATGATTTATGTAGGCTACCATTGTCGTGTTGTCGGACATGACCCCTATGTATCTCCCTGAAATCCACTTCAGTGAAACCTGTAACCCTTTCCTTACTGCTGTTAATTCTTTTAGGTTTGATTAATTTTTCTTAATTGTGATGTACCATAGATCCTGAAAAATGTTACCACCTATGTGGTCTCCCCACCCTTCTGGACTTGTGTCCGTGGAATTTACCACGATTCCTGAATTGTCCATGCAACTCTTCTCAGGACGTTCCTTTTGTCCCCAAGATTATTAAATCTTGAACTTCTACAGATAACTGGATTTTTTTGGTCTAGGCTAGAGCTAGGTAAAGTGCTGCCCATGGGCCACATTCTGCCCTCTGGCTGTTACAGTCCAGCCCAGAGACCGAGGGCTGAAACAGTGGTTCATTGGCAGCACCCTAACATCTCCCACTGTCCATCTGCTGACGCCCACTGTCACCGTTATCCTCATTCTTGGGCCCTTTTTTTTCACCAGTCAGCTGGCGTGATGATGTAATTTCTTCACGTGAGGGGTGCACTGCGGCGAGTCAGTGCATCAGAGACAGCAGTAGAGTGCCAGGGGAAGGGGAGCAAGGTATGTGATTTTTTTTTTTTCATTGTAAGGGATGTTTGTATGTACATAGGAGGCTAAGTGGGTCTCGCTTTGTATATGGGAGGTTAGGTGGGGTTCGCTCTGTATATGGGAGGCTTTGTGTGGGGCTTGTGTTGTGCATGAGAGTCTGTTTGGAGGCTCGCGCTGTGCATGGAAGGCAGTGTGGGGCCTCGTGCTGCACATGGGAGGCTGTGTGGAGGCTCACGCTGTACATAGGAGGCTGTGTGGGTGCTCGCCAATGCCCATAGAAAGACGGAAACGTCAAGTGCAATCGCGCTATTGCACGGCGCATTGTCAGGATTCCAGGACCACCACTACACATCACAGGGCACTGTTACTCTGATGGAAGTAGACTGGTAAGCTAATGAAGACTGGAGATAAGTCCCTATCCCAATACATAGTAGGTGTAATAATATTAGCAAATACCTCCAATTAAAAATGTAGTATACTTCTTCTGATTCACTGTCTTTTTCCTCATGTGCAGGCATTGCAGGACCTTGGGTATCCATGGTTACGACAACTAGCAAGTAGCTGTCACTATATCAGTGGTCATAAACATGGATACCTAAGATTCTGTAATACTTGCACATGAGGAAAGACAAAGCGAATCAAAAAAACTATACTACATTTCTAACTGAAGGTATTTGCTATTATTGTTATTACACCTACTACATGTTGTCATTCGATCTTGGAAATGGGAAAAACGCTTTAACCATTCTATGACCTGTATGCCCATATTAACAGGTTACATACGTCCAAGGGGGGTGACCAATTCCCTTTAAGCAATTTTCCCGTATCTTCAACTAGGAAGCATTGACACCCATATTTATCATCAGAGGAGGATAACTCTGAAGAATAATCATGAATTAATTCCCTGGAATCTTATAAATCTTCCTCAGAACTGGTTTCAACAGGGACGTGATGTTTACCTAAATCTCTTTCCTAATGGTATTTTTAGCTTCTTCCCTGAGCAATGATTTAATATCCTGGAACAAGCATGGAGACCCTACAACTACTTTTTTTCTCAATACAGGAGTGACAGAGCCTCTTAGTATACAACTTGGGCAACCTTCTTTACATAAAGCACATGTTTTTACTCTTTGCTGTAGACTTATCCTAGATAACATATCAATAACAACCAATCAGTATGTAAGAGTACAATATTAGTACTCACCCCATCCTATGCCTTAGAAGCTACTATGCAAGTAGGAGGTTTGGGGTAATTTACGGCATCCCCGCTGGGCCTACGCTGGATCGTCCATACTGCCACTTCTGTATCTGAATTCACTGCCCGCTGGAGGGAGTAACTGCTGTCCTTTTACATCTGAGGATAGAGGAGGGGGAAAAGAAGGGAGGGGGTGAGATATTCCAATTAGAGATGGTCTCACCCCCTGACTGCCAGCCAGATGTAAACTGGTCCCGCCTTCCAAACTTGGAAACAGCCTTTTTTTTGCAGATTGCACAGTCCTCAACCTACGCCCACCATGACCCATGACTGTGCGTCCCGGATCAACTTCTCTGCCCCGGAAGCGCTGTCATTCCTCGGAATGCGCACACACTCGCATTATACGTCACTTCTGGCCCTGACTCCCAAACTCTGAGGTGACCTGCCGGTAGCACAACGGCGTCACATTCCTATTCCAGCAATTGCCCAGAACGACAGGGTAGTCCAGCAGGCACCATCAATGGAATCAGAGGATCTTGAAGAAATTTCTCCAGGTATCTCTAACTTCACCCTGCAGGGCTGAAGGTCTCCTCTGAAAGGAAAAGGAAACCACACTGAGGCGTATGGAGAGGTTCCACCTTTTTATTCTGTAGATTTCCTGTTCCTGGTCGTGGATTGTTGTGAATTCTGTTATCGAACTCCCTCCTGTGGTCAGGAATGGTACTTCGGCGAGTTCTGTCCATGGACTCCCTCTGGTGGCTGTGAGTGGAGCTGCTGCTTCTGAGGTTCCTTCCACAGGTGATTTAGTTTATTCTTTGGCTGGCTACTCTATTTAACTCCACTCAGATCATTACTCTATGCCAGCTGTCAATGTTCTTGTACTGGTTCAGTTCGGTCTTGGATCTTTCTGGTGACCTGTCTACTCCAGCAGAAGCTAAGTCCCTGCTAGTTTATTATTTGTTCATTGTTTTCTTGTCCAGCTTGCTATCATGATTTTGCCTTGCTAGCTGGAAGCTCTGGGATGCAGAGTGGCACCTCCGCACCGTGAGGTCACAGTCAATATATGTGGGGGGCTTCCTTTACCTTTGGGGAATTTCTCTGAGGCAAGGTAGGCTTTATTTTCTATCTCTAGGGCTAGTTAGCTCTTAGGCTGTGAAGAGGCGTCTAGGGAGAGTCAGGAACGCTCCACGGCTATTTCTAGTGTGTGTGATAGGATTAGGGGTTGCGGTCAGCAGAGCTCCCACTTCACAGAGCTTGTCCTTTGTTAGTTTAACCATCAGGTCTTTTCGGGTGCTCCTAACCACTAGGTCCATAACAGTACAGCTGGCCCAAAGTATTAATGCATCTCAATAGAGGGATAAGAGAAGTTCTGAGACCATTTTTTTTTCTCTGCAGCGTGTTTTGTCTTTCTTTTCACCTTAACCTCTGGGTGGTTCAGGACACAGGTGTAGATATGGACATTCAAGGTCTGTCCTCTTGTGTGGATCATCTCACTGCAAGGGTACAAAACATTCAAGATTTTGTGGTTCAGAATCCGATGTTAGAGCCTAGAATTCCAGTTCCTGATTTGTTTTCTGGGGATAGATCTAGGTTCCTGAATTTCAAAAATAATTGTAAACTGTTTCTTGCTTTGAAACCCCGCTCCTCTGGTAAAAATCATTATTTCTTTGTTGCGTGGTGACCCTCAAGACTGGGCATTTTCCCTTGCGCCAGGAGATCCTGCATTGCGAGATGTAGATGCGTTTTTTCTGGCGCTTGGATTGCTTTATGATGAACCAAATTCAGTGGATCAGGCAGAGAAAATCTTGCTGGCTTTGCGTCAGGGTCAGGATGAGGCGGAGGTATATTGTCATAAGTTTAGAAAGTGGTCTGTGCTTACTCAGTGGAATGAGTGTGCCCTGGCAGCAATTTTCAGAAAGGGTCTTTCTGAAACCCTTAAGGATGTCATGGTGGGATTTCCCACGCCTGCTGGTCTGAATGAGTTTATGTCCTTGGCCATTCAGATCGATCGGCGCTTGTGGGAGCGCAAAGCTGTGCACCATTTGGCGGTATTCTCTGAGCATAGGCCTGAGCCTATGCAATGTGATAGGACTTTGACCAGAGCTGAATGGCAAGAACACAGACGTCGGAATGGGCTGTGTTTTTACTGTGGCGATTCCACTCATGCTATCTCCGATTGTCCTAAGCGCACTAAGCGGTTCGCTAGGTCTGCCACCATTGGTACGGTACAGTCTAAATTTCTTTTGTCCGTTACTCTGATTTGCTCTTTGTCGTCCTATTCTGTTATGGCATTTGTGGATTCAGGCGCTGCCCTGAATTTGATGGACTTGGAGTTTGCCAGGCGCTGTGGTTTTTTCTTGGAGCCCTTGCAGTATCCTGTTCCATTGAGAGGAATTGATGCTATGCCTTTGGCCAAGAATAAGCCTCAGTACTGGACTCAATTGACCATGTGCATGGCTCCTGCACATCAGGAGGATATTCGCTTTTTGGTGTTGCATAATCTGCATGATGTGGTCATTTTGGGGTTGCCATGGCTACAGGTCCATAATCCAGTTTTGGATTGGAAATCTATGTCTGTGTCCAGCTGGGGTTGTCAAGGGGTACATGGTGATGTTCGATTGTTGTCAATTTCGCCTTCCACTCCTTCTGAAGTCCCTGAATTTTTGTCAGATTACCGGGATGTATTTGATGATCCCAAGTCCAGTACCCTACCTCCCCATAGGGATTGCGATTGTGCTATTAATTTGATTCCTGGTAGTAAGTTTCGTAAGGGCCGACTGTTCAATTTATCTGTGCCAGAGCACGCCGCTATGCGGAGTTATATAAAGGAATCCTTGGAGAAAGGTCATATTCGCCCGTCGTCATCACCGTTGGGAGCAGGGTTCTTTTTTGTGACCAAGAAGGATGGTTCTTTGAGACCTTGTATTGATTACCGCCTTCTTAATAAGATCACAGTCAAATTTCAGTACCCTTTGCCGCTGCTGTCTGATTTGTTTGCTGGGATTAAGGGGGCTAGTTGGTTCACCAAGATAGATCTTCGAGGGGCGTATATGTTATGAACTGGTGGTTTAGAACCACAATGGACCTGGTGGTTAAGAGCACACAAAATGACCTGATAGTTACTAATAAGATAGGACGAGCTCTGAGACGTGGGAACTCTGCTGACTGCAATCCCTAATCCTATCATACCATACTAGAAGTAGCCGTGGAGCGCTCCTGACCAGACCTAGGCGCCTCGGCACAGCCTAAGAAACTAGCTAGCCCTGAAGAGAGAAAAATAAGCCTACCTTGCCTCAGAGAAATTCCCCAAAGGAAAAGGCAGCCCCCCACATATAATGACTGTGAGTAAAGATGAAAATACAAACACAGAGATGAAATAGATTTTAGCAAAGTGAGGCCCGACTTACTGAATAGACCGAGGATAGGAAAGATAGCTTTGCGGTCAGCACAAAAACCTACAAACAACCACGCAGAGGGAGCAAAAAGACCCTCCGCACCGACTAACGGCACGGAGGTGCTCCCTCTGCGTCCCAGAGCTTCCAGCAAGCAAGACAAACCAAAATAGCAAGCTGGACAGAAAAAATAGCAAACAAAGAAACACAAGCAGAACTTAGCTTAGGCAGGGAAGACAGGCCACAAGAACGATCCAGGAGAGAGCAAGACCAATACTGGAACATTGACTGGAGGCAAGGAACAAAGAACTAGGCGGAGTTAAATAGAGCAGCACCTAACGACTTAACCTCGTCACCTGAGGAAGGCAACTCAGAAGCCGCAGCCCCACTCACATCCACCAGAGGAAGCTCATGGACAGAACCAGCCGAAGTACCACTCATGACCACAGGAGGGAGCTTGACCACAGAATTCACAACAGTACCCCCCCTTGAGGAGGGGTCACCGAACCCTCACCAGAGCCCCCAGGCCGACCAGGATGAGCCAAATGAAAGGCACGAACCAGATCGGCAGCATGAACATCAGAGGCAAAGACCCAGGAATTATCTTCCTGACCACAACCCTTCCACTTAACCAGGTACTGGAGTTTCCGTCTCGAAATACGAGAATCCAAAATCTTCTCCACCACATACTCCAACTCCCCCTCAACCAAAACCGGGACAGGAGGATCAACGGATGGAACCACAGGTGCCACGTATCTCCGCAACAATGACCTATGGAATACATTATGGATGGAAAAAGAAGCTGGAAGGGTCAAACGAAACGACACAGGATTAAGAACCTCAGAAATCCTATACGGACCAATGAAACGAGGCTTAAACTTAGGAGAGGAAACTTTCATAGGAATATGACGAGACGACAACCAAACCAAATCCCCAACACGATTTCGGGGACCCACACAGCGCCTGCGGTTAGCGAAACGTTGAGCCTTCTCCTGGGACAATGTCAAATTGTCCACTACATGAGTCCAAATCTGCTGCAACCTATCCACCACAGTATCCACACCAGGACAGTCCGAAGACTCAACCTGCCCTGAAGAGGAACGAGGATGGAAGCCAGAATTGCAGAAAAACGGCGAAACCAAAGTAGCCGAGCTGGCACGATTATTAAGGGCGAACTCAGCCAAAGGCAAAAAGGACACCCAATCATCCTGATCAGCAGAAACAAAACATGTCAGATATGTTTCCAAGGTCTGATTGGTTCGTTCAGTTTGGCCATTTGAGGATGGAAAGCCGAGGAAAAAGACAAATCAATGCCCATCCTAGCATAAAAGGCTCGCCAAAACCTCGAAACAAAGTGGGAACCTCTGTCAGAAACGATGTTCTCCGGAATGCCATGTAAACGAACCACATGCTGGAAAAACAATGGCACCAAATCAGAGGAGGAAGGCAATTTAGACAAGGGTACAAAATGGACCATCTTAGAGAAGCGATCACAAACCACCCAAATGACCGACATCTTTTGAGAGACAGGGAGATCTGAAATAAAATCCATAGAGATATGTGTCCAGGGCCTCTTCGGGACCGGCAAGGGCAAAAGCAACCCACTGGCACGAGAACAGCAGGGCTTAGCCCGAGCACAAGTCCCACAGGACTGCACAAACGAACGCACATCCCGCGACAGAGACGGCCACCAAAAGGATCTAGCCACCAAATCTCTGGTACCAAAGATTCCAGGATGACCAGCTAACACCGAACAATGAACCTCAGAGATAACTCTACTCGTCCATTTATCAGGGACAAACAGTTTCTCCGCTGGGCAACGGTCAGGTCTATTAGCCTGAAATTTTTGCAGCACCCGCCGCAAATCAGGGGAGATGGCAGACAAAATTACCCCCTCTTTGAGAATACCCGCCGGCTCAGGCAAACCCGGAGAGTCGGGCACAAAACTGCTAGACAGGGCATCCGCCTTCACATTCTTAGAGCCGGAAGGTACGAAACCACAAAGTCAAAACGGGAGAAAAACAGCGACCAACGAGCCTGTCTAGGATTCAACCGTTTGGCAGACTCGAGATAAGTCAAATTCTTGTGATCAGTCAAGACCACCACGCGATGCTTAGCTCCTTCAAGCCAATGACGCCACTCCTCGAATGCCCACTTCATGGCCAGCAAATCTCAATTGCCAACATCATAATTACGCTCAGCAGGCGAAAACTTCCAGGAAAAGAAGGCACATGGTTTCATCACCGAGCCATCAGAACTTCTTTGCGACAAAACAGCCCCTGCTCCAATCTCAGAAGCATCAACCTCGACCTGGAACGGGAGCGAAACATCTGGCTGGCACAACACAGGGGCAGAAGAAAAACGACGCTTCAACTCCTGAAAAGCTTCCACAGCAGCAGAAGACCAATTGACCACATCATGCAGATTATGCAACACCAAAAAGCGAATATCCTCCTGATGCGCAGGAGCCATGCACATGGTCAGTTGGGTCCAGTACTGAGGCTTATTCTTGGCCAAAGGCGTAGCATCAATTCCTCTCAATGGAATAGGATACTGCAAGGGCTCCAAGAAAAACCCACAGCGCCTAGCAAACTCCAAGTCCATCAAATTCAGGGCAGCGCCTGAATCCACAAATGCCATGACAGAATAGGATGACAAAGAGCAGATCAAAGTAACGGACAAAAGAAATTTCGACTGTACCGTACCAATGGTGGCAGACCTAGCGAAACGCCTGGTGTGCTTAGGACAATCGGAGATAGCATGAGTGGAATCACCACAGTAAAAACACAGCCCATTCCGACGTCTGTGTTCTTGCCGTTCAGCTCTGGTCAAAGTCCTATCACATTGCATAGGCTCAGGTTTATGCTCAGATAATACCGCCAAATGGTGCACAGTTTTACGCTCACGCAAGCGTCGATCGATCTGAATGGCCAAAGACATAGACTCATTCAGACCAGCAGGCATAGGAAATCCCACCATGACATCCTTAAGGGCTTCAGAGAGACCCTTTCTGAAAATTGCTGCCAGAGCACATTCATTCCATTGAGTGAGCACAGACCACTTCCTAAACTTCTGACAATATATCTCTACCTCATCCTGACCCTGACACAGAGCCAGCAAGATTTTCTCTGCCTGATCCACTGAATTAGGTTCATCATAAAGCAATCCGAGCGCCAGAAAAAACGCATCAATATCACATAATGCAGGATCTCCTGACGCAAGGGAAAATGCCCAGTCTTGAGGGTCGCCACGTAATAAAAAAATAATGATCTTTACTTGTTGAACTGGGTCACCAGAGGAGCGGGGTTTCAAAGCCAGAAACTGCTTACAATTATTTTTGAAATTCAGAAACTTAGCTCTATCTCCAAAAAACAAATCAGGAATAGGAATTCTAGATTCTAACATAGAATTCTGAACCACAAAGTCTTGAATATTTTGTACTCTTGCAGTGAGATGATCCACACAAGAAGACAGACCTTTAATGTCCATCACTACACCTGTGTCCTGAACCACCCAAATGTCTAGGGGAAAAGAAAGACAAAACACAGTGCAGAGAAAAAAAAATGGTCTCAGAACTTCTCTTTTCCCTCTATTGAGAAGCATTAGTACTTTGGGCCTCCAGTACTGTTATGAACTGGTGGTTTAGAACCACAATGGACCTGGTGGTTAAGAGCACACAAAATGACCTGATCGTTACTAATAAGATAGGACGAGCTCTGAGACGTGGGAACTCTGCTGACCGCAATCCCTAATCCTATCATACCACACTAGAAGTAGCCGTGGAGCGCTCCTGACCAGACCTAGGCGCCTCGGCACAGCCTAAGAAACTAGCTAGCCCTGAAGATAGAAAAATAAGCCTACCTTGCCCCAGAGAAATTCCCCAAAGGAAAAGGCAGCCCCCCACATATAATGACTGTGAGTAAAGATGAAAATACAAACACAGAGATGAAATAGATTTTAGCAAAGTGAGGCCCGACTTACTGAATAGACCGAGGATAGGAAAGATAGCTTTGCGGTCAGCACAAAAACCTACAAACAACCACGCAGAGGGAGCAAAAAGACCCTCCACACCGACTAACGGCACGGAAGTGCTCCCTCTGCGTCCCAGAGCTTCCAGCAAGCAAGACAAACCAAAATAGCAAGCTGGACAGAAAAAATAGCAAACAAAGAAACACAAGCAGAACTTAGCTTAGGCAGGGAAGACAGGCCACAAGAACGATCCAGGAGAGAGCAAGACCAATACTGGAACATTGACTGGAGGCAAGGAACAAAGAACTAGGTGGAGTTAAATAGAGCAGCACCTAACGACTTAACCTCGTCACCTGAGGAAGGCAACTCAGAAGCCGCAGCCCCACTCACATCCACCAGAGGAAGCTCATGGACAGAACCAGCCGAAGTACCACTCATGACCACAGGAGGGAGCTTGACCACAGAATTCACAACACGTATAATCTTGTGCGTATTAAACAGGGCGATGAATGGAAAACAGCATTTAATACGCCTGAGGGCCATTTTGAGTACCTGGTTATGCCATTCGGGCTTTCTAATGCTCCATCTGTATTTCAGTCCTTTATGCATGACATCTTCCGAGAGTACCTGGATAGATTCATGATTGTATATTTGGATGATATTTTGGTCTTTTCGGATGATTGGGAGTCTCATGTAAAGCAGGTCAGAATGGTGTTCCAGGTCCTTCGTGCGAATTCATTGTTTGTGAAGGGATCAAAGTGTCTCTTTGGAGTTCAGAAGGTTTCATTTTTGGGTTTCATTTTTTCCCCTTCTACTATCGAGATGGACCCTGTTAAAGTTCAGGCCATTTATGATTGGACTCAGCCGACATCTGTGAAGAGCCTGCAGAAGTTCCTGGGCTTTGCTAATTTTTACCGTCGCTTCATCGCTAATTTTTCTAGTGTTGCTAAACCGTTGACTGATTTGACCAAGAAAGGTGCTGATGTGGTCAATTGGTCCTCTGCGGCTGTAGAGGCTTTTCAGGAATTGAAGCGTCGTTTTTCTTCTGCCCCTGTGTTGTGTCAGCCAGATGTTTCGCTCCCATTTCAGGTCGAGGTTGATGCTTCTGAGATTGAAGCAGGGGCTGTTTTGTCGCAAAGAAGTTCTAAAGGCTCGGTGATCAAACCATGTGCCTTCTTTTCTAGAAAGTTCTCGCCTGCTGAGCGCAATTATGATGTTGGCAATCGAGAGTTGTTGGCCATGAAGTGGGCATTCGAGGAGTGGCGACATTGGCTTGAAGGAGCCAAGCATCGCGTGGTGGTTTTGACGGATCACAAGAATTTGACTTATCTCGAGTCTGCCAAACGGTTGAATCCTAGACAGGCTCGATGGTCGCTGTTTTTCTCCCGTTTTGACTTTGTGGTTTCTTACCTTCCGGGCTCTAGGAATGTGAAGGCTGATGCCCTGTCAAGGAGTTTTGTGCCTGACTCTCCGGGTGTTCCTGAGCCGGCGGGTATTCTCAAAGAGGGGGTAATTTTGTCTGCCATCTCCCCTGATTTGCGGCGGGTGCTGCAGAAGTTTCAGGCTGATAGAGCTGACCGTTGTCCAGCGGAGAAACTGTTTGTCCCTGATAGATGGACTAGTAGAGTTATCTCTTAGGTTCATTGTTCGGTGTTGGCTGGTCATCCTGGAATCTTTGGTACCAGAGATTTGGTGGCTAGATCCTTTTGGTGGCCTTCTTTGTCACGGGATCTGCGTTCTTTTGTGCAGTCCTGTGGGACTTGTGCTCGGGCTACGCCCTGCTGTTCTCGTGCCAGTGGGTTGCTTTTGCCCTTGCCAGTCCCGAAGAGGCCCTGGACGCATATTTCCATGGATTTTATTTCAGATCTCCCTGTCTCTCAGAGGATGTCGGTCATTTGGGTGGTTTGTGATCGCTTCTCTAAGATGGTCCATTTGGTACCCTTGTCTAAATTGCCTTCTTCCTCTGATTTGGTGCTATTGTTTTTCCAGCATGTGGTTCGTTTGCATGGCATTCCGGAGAACATCGTCTCGGACAGAGGTTCCCAGTTTGTTTCGAGATTTTGTCGATTTTTTTGTGCTAAGATGGGCATTGATTTGTCTTTTTCTTCGGCTTTCCATCCTCAGACAAATGGCCAAACCGAACTAACTAATCAGACTTTGGAAACATATCTGAGATGCTTTGTTTCTGCTGATCAGGATGATTGGGTGTCCTTCTTGCCTTTGGCCGAGTTCGCCCTTAATAATAGGGCCAGCTCGGCTACTTTGGTTTCGCCGTTTTTCTGTAATTCTGGTTTTCATCCTCGTTTCTCTTCAGGGCAGGTTGAGCCTTCGGACTGTCCTGGTGTGGATACTGTGGTGGACAGGTTGCAGCAGATTTGGACTCATGTAGTGGACAATTTGACATTGTCCCAGGAGAAGGCTCAACGTTTCACTAACCGCCGGCGCTGTGTTGGTCCCCGACTTCGTGTTGGGGATTTGGTTTGGTTGTCGTCTCGTTATGTTCCTATGAAGGTTTACTCTCCTAAGTTTAAGCCTCATTTCATTGGTCCGTATAAGATTTCTGAAGTTCTCAATCCTGTGTCATTTCGTTTGGCCCTTCCAGCTTCTTTTGCCATCCATAATGTGTTCCATAGGTCGTTGTTGCGGAGATACGTGGCGCCTATGGTTCCCTCCGTTGATCCTCCTGCCCCCGTGTTGGTCGAGGGGGAGTTGGAGTATGTGGTGGAGAAGATTTTGGATTCTCGTATTTCGAGACGGAAACTCCAGTACCTGGCCAAGTGGAAGGGTTATGGTCAGGAAGATAATTCCTGGGTTCTTGCCTCTGATGTTCATGCTGCCGATCTAGTTTGTGCCTTTCATTTGGCTTGTCCTAATCGACCTGGGGGCTCTGGTGAGGGTTTGGTGACCCCTCCTCAAGGAAGGGGTACTGTTGTGAATTCTGTTATCGAACTCCCTCCTGTGGTCAGGAATGGTACTTCGGCGAGTTCTGTCCATGGACTCCCTCTGGTGGCTGTGAGTGGAGCTGCTGCTTCTAAGGTTCCTTGCACAGGTGATTTAGTTTATTCTTTGGCTGGCTGCTCTATTTAACTTCACTCAGATCGTTACTCTATGCCAGCTGTCAATCTTCTTGTACTGGTTCAGTTCGGTCTTGGATCTTTCTGGTGACCTGTCTACTCCAGCAAAAGCTAAGTCCCTGCTAGTTTATTATTTGTTCATTGTTTTCTTGTCCAGCTTGCTATCATGATTTTGCCTTGCTAGCTGGAAGCTCTGGGATGCAGAGTGGCACCTCCGCACCGTGAGTCGGTGCGGAGGTCTTTTTGCACACTCTGCGTGGTCTTTTTGTAGTTTTTTTGTGCTGACCGCAAAGATACCTTTCCTATCCTCAGTCTGTTTAGTAAGTCTGGCCTCCCTTTGCTGAAACCTGTTTCATTTCTGTGTTTGTGACTTTCATCTTAACTCACAGTCAATATATGTGGGGGGCTTCCTTTACCTTTGGGGAATTTCTCTGAGGCAAAGTAGGCTTTATTTTCTATCTCTAGGGCTAGTTAGCTCTTAGGCTGTGAAGAGGCGTCTAGGGAGAGTCAGGAACGCTCCACGGCTATTTCTAGTGTGTGTGATAGGATTAGGGGTTGCGGTCAGCAGAGCTCCCACTTCCCAGAGCTTGTCCTTTGTTAGTTTAACCATCAGGTCTTTTCGGGTGCTCCTAACCACTAGGTCCATAACAGTGGATACTCTCTCTCCGTACGGTTCTGTCAGGGTGTAGGGAAAAATTTGTTGGTTCTTTTTGCAATCTCTAACAGATTTATTGCTTTTAAAATGAAGAAGCCATAGTTTTTTAACACCATCCAAAAATGTTTCCTTATTTTGAGAACAGCAGTATGTCTTCTATTTCTAAATTGTAAAAGCTATTATACATAATAATAATAATTTTATTTATATAGCGCCAACATATTCCACAGCGCTTTACAATTATAGAGGGGATTTGTACAGACAATAGACATTACAGCATAACTATAATCACAGTTCAAAACAGATACCGAGAGGAATAAGGGCCCTGCTCGCAAGCTTACAGACTATGAGGAAAAAGGGGAGACACGAGAGGTGGATGGTAACAATTGCTTTTGTTGTTCTGACCAGCCATAGTGTAAGGATCGGGTGTTCATGTAAAGCTGCATGAGCCAGTTAAGGCTACGTTCACATTAGCGCTGCGTCGGGCTCAGCCGCGGCTACGCTTGCGTCATGCGCCCCTATATTTAACATGGGGGGCGCATGGACATGCGTTGCTCTTGCGTTTTGTGACGCATGCGTCACTTGGGCGCAACTGTCAGGGCGCAGAGGACGCTGCATGATGCAGTTTTTTCTGCACCAAAAAGCATGCAAAAATGAACGCATGCGTCACAAAATGCTGCGTTGTGCATGCGTTCACATTTGCGTTGTGCGTTGCGTCGCCAACGCTGCACCGCACAACGCAAATGTGAACTTAGACTTAACAGTCTAAGTATATAACAGCAGCTTAACATACTTTTTTTGCAAAAAAACGTATTAACTAAATACCCTGTATTTTTGTATTTTTTCATTTTTTGATTAGCACTTGCTTATTTACTGTGACTTTTTTACAACAGAGTATTTTTTTACCTCTTTGTGCGCTTTTGTGTCTTTAAGTATATAACAGTACAGACACAGAGGGCTAATTAACTGCATAAAGTGTATGAGAACATGATGCGAGGAACCTGATTATGGGTTAATTTTTTTGAATGGGCCACCCAGGGATAGTTAGGTTAATGTGTTGAGGAGGTAGGCCAGTCTGAACAAATGCATTTTTAGGGCATGCTTAAAACTGGGGATTGGGGATTAATTGTATTAACCTGGGTAGTGCATTCCAAAGAATTGGCGCAGCATGTGAAAAGTCTTGGAGACAGGAGTGGGGGGTCTGATTATTGAGGATGCTAACCTCAAGTCAATAGCAGAACGGAGAGCACGGGTAGGGTGGTAGACTAAGACCAGGGAGATGTAGGGTGGTGCTAAGCCATTGAGTGATTTGTGGATGAGGGTAATAGTTTGTAGCTGTTTGCTTCTGACCCAATGTCAGTACGCCAGATCACCAGTGAGGCCAAATCAAGAGGTTACGCCCGTCATTTTACAAGCGCGCTTGGAGACAAAGGACACCGCACACATATTTCTGTGAGCAAGTCACTTTTATCTGATATATCAAAAACCAAGGCAATGTTTTATACCATTTACAACGAATGCATTTCAATGTAACTCATGTAGCCCCCACCATCACCCAGGGTCATACTTTATTTACCACGCACCCAGAACATGTTGTGGCTGACTATTGAAAGCATACATGATAAGAAGTGTAGTGTCCTTGAGAGGAGACCATCAGACTACTGCGTCAACAGATTCTAGTAATTCTAGCATTTAAAGGCAAAAGGCACTTAAAGGCAAACTATTAACCCTTCTATATCAATTTCCCCCTTTTGTAAATGGTATAACCTTTGCTACAGGGTCAGCTGATGTCCACGAAGGAGCTACTGTCTCATGGGTCTCGTGCCCACAAGGGAGCTTTCTACCTGCTTCGCCCATCCACCCTCAGTGTGGACACTCACCTCCCCCGTCAGCAGTGGCTATACGGGGCCTATGATACTCTACAGAAGGTTCAGCCTTAGGTAATACATATATTAGCGCTTTTACGGCTACATAAAACAATAAGCAAAGCAACAAAATTTGCATACAAGTCTGTAAAATACCAAAAATAATCCATCCCGCTAGGCCGCTAAGCCAATTGGCTGGATTTAAAAAGGAGTCTCTATATTGTATTAGTCTCATTAAAAGCCTTAAGGAACCTAGAAAATCTGAGTCCAAATCTCATTGTGTCTGCGGTGTGGTGTTAATACCTTCCTTGGCTCCAGGGGTAAGGCTAAGTACAGCATAGTCCTTGCAGATACTGGGCTGTGTGTACAGATCCAACAGTCCAACAGTTTTTGTCCTTCCGCGTCTTTTATAAGAAAAGCAAGACGTTCAATAAGTTTGTTGTCCTTGTCAACATTTAAAAGTTTATCCAGTGTCTCTGTAAGGTGCAAACATCCTACCACTGCCAGCACGGTGATTAGAACAACAGTCTTTCTGCTAGTGAAAAGATCTTTTTGCAGTGACTGGCATGGATCCAGGTGGGCTTTCCCTCAAGTTTCCCTGAGGTGAATGTGGTCAGCTGAACTTTAAAATGGGCTGTCAAACCATGGGTCTAGGCTCCTTCTCACGTGTCTGTGTATGACCACCAATCACCTGGATTCAGCTGATGCACGTCTGCACTGGCATTAGGATCTGGAATGGATGAAAACACATGTTTATGCATCACATTAAGTCTATTCTGCAAGGCCTCAACATGGGCTGTCATAGCACCGTGTGGCATTTGTAGCACCTGTGGGAAGTACAGACCAGTCTTTGGCAAACTACCAATCAGGACTTCAAAAGGAGACAAGCCTGTCTTTCTATTTAGAGTGTGTCTGACTGACAAGAGTGCAAGAGACAAGCACTCTACTCAGTTCTTTCCTGTGTCTGCCATGGCCTTTGAATTTTCAGTTTAAGTGTCCCGTTTAGTCTTTCCACTTTCCCACTACTTTGTGGTCTATATGGTGCATGATAAGCTTGCTGTACTCCCAGTGCCTGCATGACTTCCCTCATTATTTCTCCCGTGGAGTGTGTACCCCTATCGCTCTCTATGGTTTCTGGGACACCATACCTGCAGATCAGTTTTTTCATCAGTTTGTCTGCCGTCGCTTTAGCATTTGCACATTTTACCAGATAGGCTTCCAGCCAACCAGAGAAGAGATCTACACATACTAGGACATTTTTCACACACTCCTACCTTGGGTAGCTGTATGTAGCCAGTCTGCAGTCTCTGAAACGGGTAGAGAGGCCTGAGTTTCGTTTTTAGGGATTTTTACTGTTTTATCTGGGTTGTGCTGTGCACAGATGAGGCATGACTGTACGAGCTTTGCGGCTGTGTAACTGAAACCAGGAGCGATCCAGAAGGCATCTACCATAGACACATGTGACATTTTGAGGTGTAAGTGGGGCCATGTGTTGCTTGCGCCATAATTAGGAACAGGGACCTTGGTATATACAATTTATCCTTATTCTCCCATACTCCTTCTGAGTTCAGCTCAGCTCCCATTCTTCCACAGTGTTGTGTTCCTTCTCTGTTTGGGCAGCTGGAGGGATTTCAGGACATCTAGGCTCAGTGTGGCTGGAATACGCTGACTCCCCGCCACCGTCCACTGCTCCCTGGCCGCCTTGCTGCTACTTTAGCAGCCTCGTCTGCCCTTCTGTTGCCCTCTACCTCCACATTGTCACCGTTCGTGTGTGCTTTTTCCTTGACGATGCCAACCTGGACTGGTAACATCAATGCCTCCAGATAGGGCAATAATCCTGGGATATTCCCCATGCACCATTCGAATCCGTGTAAATATTAGCGACTTTACCTGCAGCAGCTCTACACGCCTCAGTGAGTGCCTTCAACTCTGCCTCCTGCACCGACATGTGAGGAGGGAGTGGTTCAGCTCGGATTACCTCATGTGAGGATGCTACTGCATATCCAGTGTAGAACCGCCCATCCTGGTGGTATCTGGAGCCATCTACAAAAAATAAAAACCTCAAAATCTGCATTAGGAACAGGTTTTTTCCATGAACATATGTAAAACCCACTGTCTCCTGACTCATCAGTCCCTATGCAGTCATGTTCGTGCGTCATGTCAACGTACCAGAGTACTCTTTTTTTTTTTTTTCTCTTTCCCACCTGCCAACGCTGTCACCAATTCCCCCTTTCCTGAATCCACAGGCAGATGAGTGGCTGGATTCAGAACATTATATCTTTTGAGGGTGATGTATTCAGGAATCAGTATTAGAGCACATTCAGGTCTGAGCTGTCTAGCCATAGACAGGTGTTTTGGGTGAACTTGTACGAATATGGCATTAATGTCATGTGGGGAACAAATTGTCAAAAGAAAAAGTCAGTGTGAGCTCACATGCCTAGCTGTAATATAGCAGCTCTTACAGCACAGACACACGTAGGAGACCCTCTAATCACTGGGTCTAATTGTGCTGAGTAGTAAGCTATCGGTCTCTGTTTTCCTCCATGCTGTTGTCAGCACTGCCTGTTTTCTTCTTTAATCAGGAGTCTTGTACCTTTAGCAATATTGTGGCCTAAAAATGTCACCTTTTGTTTGCAATACTGTAGTTTGTCACGTGAGACATTGCAACCCTTTCCTTGCCAAGTACCACAGCAAGGACATCTTGTCCGGGCAGCAGAGCAGGAGGTCATCCACGTACTGTAATAGTACAATCTGTGGATGAGGTGAAGAATGCATTTGCCAAATCAGTGATTGTGAAACATTTTGACGTGGCTGGGATCTGTGACCGTACGGTGTGTGAATTAGGGACAGTTGAGATCACACTCACTGTAACATCATTAATAGCCTGTAAGTCATGAACTATTCTGTAAGTGTCAGGGGAATCCTTGGGTCCTTTTTCTTAATGGAATACAAAAGGGTTACGGGCAGCACGGTGGCGCAGTGGTTAGCACTGCAGCCTTGCAGCGCTTGAGTCCTGGGTTCTAATCCCACCCAGGACAACATCTGCAAAGAGTTTGTATGTTCTCTCCGTGTTTGCGTGGGTTTCCTCCGGGCACTCCGGTTTCCTCCCACATTCCAAAAAGACATACTGATAGGGAATTTAGATTGTGAGCCCTATCGGGGACAGTGATGATAATGTGTGCAAAACTGTAAAGCGCTGCGGAATATGTTAGCGCTATATAAAAATAAAGATTATTATTATTAAAGGGGTGTTGCAGGGGGAAGATCTCTGCACTAGAACCCCTGCCTTAACATACTCTTTAATATCCCTGCTCAGGGCCATTGATTTGACTAACTAGGGTCAAAGGGGTATTGCCTTAACCAAAAGGGAGTGGTTCCTTTTAATTTATCATGACAGGGGGAATGGGCAGCCGACCCACATCAGATTTTCCCCTTGCCCAAACGATGTCTGGTACCTGACTCTTTTCCCTGTCCTCAGACATTCTGGTGTCAGGTGTTACTTTCACTACTCTTGCTATATACACCATTTCTGCAATATTACACAAGTGTTTATATAAGTCACACATTAATGTCCAAATATTATTTACACCCGTATTTGATTGGGTAGAGTACCCCTTAATAACCAAATTTGATTCGCAAAATATGTTACCAAAAGAAGATTATATATATATTAAAATATATATACCGTATATAATTACGAAATGTCCTGAATCATAAAATGGGGGAGCACAATGCCATAGGCCACAGCAAAGCACAGGCTTATTCTAAGAAAGTAGCAGCCCTATATTAAATTCATAACTAACAGTTCCAAATACAAAAAGAAGGGATTTGAAAAATACCAAATATCAATGCCAGTTGCTTGCGATAAGGTATAAGAAGTGGAAAAGACAAATAAACAGTGACTATGGTTTGAGCCAATATAATGAATGGCTAAAAAACTATATATCATATGAAGACAACCTAGAAATACACGGTAACTATACCATCTTGTGTAAGGAAACTACTAAACTGGCAAATGAATGGAATTAAGTGTAACTATAATAGGGCATGATTTACCTGTGGTATAATGTGCACGTAGAAGACCCTGGCGTCCCTCTGCCCCAATTGTTTATATGAAAAGGGGACTTGTGACTGTAATACCCTCAGGAGAGTACTGTATAGTGGTCTAGACAGCACTCAACTCTGCTCCCAGCAAATTCATAGGGGTATTGTCACTCATAATAAGTTTGTAAGCACCTCTTGGCTGTCTCAATATTCTAGTGTTATTTGTTTAGTCATAGAGGCTTCAGTCGCTTGTCCCTCTACCCTCATGCATTCCACAGTCTCGTCAGTAATCAAGTCTGGCAATATCAAGTCTTTGTGTATCACAGTTCTGGCTGCCCCAGTGTCAATCAAGAATTCTGTCTCTTTCCCTCCCGGCATTGGTATGGTGGTCATCAAGGCAGGACCAGGTCCGGAGGGGACAAGAACAGAGCACACATTTGTCACTGGGTTGTCAGTTTCCTAGTCTGAAGGTGAAGGAGGTGGAAGATTGGTCCGAGAGTCCATTTTCTCCACAATTCCAGCACTTCACTGTTTCTAAGTCCTTAGGTCCCTTACTATGTCTCTACTGTTTTCCTTGTACTCCAGCATACATGACACATCGTCTTATTGTCCTAATTTGTTCAACTCCTTTAGCAACCTTCAGGAGGTCTTTTGAATCTACATTTCTCCATTCAGGTCTGGCTGTCTGTACTGCGTCTCGTAAGCCTTTGGTCATACCGTCAATGAATGTATTTACCAATATTTTAGCATCGAGTGGGTTTATGGGACTGTACCCCATGTCTGCCCATTTCAGGTGTAACCGTCCAAAGTACATCTCTACACTCTCTCCTTTTGTCACATCTGTAAAAGTCTTAATTTTTCGTCCTAGTACGTCACTTGCTTTTGTGCTCACCAACTCTCTAGGTCTGCCCAGGTGTACTTATACGCCCATCATATTGTCTTTATTTGTCTGTAAAATAGGAAAGGTTGGTTCTCAGGGTCGGCCAATTGTTTTAGCGTAGCTAGCTAGTCAGAGGGCCTCCAGGGATAATACTCCTGTATCTGCCTTACCCTACCTGATGTGGTTGGTTCTCGTGGTGGGGGTGATGTGACCGGTTGGGGGTGACATGACATGCTGGTCTACAGCTCCTTCCCAAAAGGATTACTGTCAGCTTACTCCCAAAAAGTCAATGTCCCCACTACCCACTATCCTGTGTCAGCTTCTTATGTCACTACATGTGATCTTGTCTGGACAGGATTCAGTGCAATTCACTGAGGTCGGGTTGCAGCACAGATCATACAAGTATTTCTCCAGTCTGGGTTTGTCTGACCACAGTGTTTACAAGTCCATCTGTCTTGTCTGGATCTCTGGTTATACAAAGGTATGACGGTAGCAGTAATGTGTCGGTCATAGTCGGACTTTTAAGCATCAGAACATTCATAATACACCTTACTTCCGTCCTGCTGCACTCTCTCAGACACCATTTATTCACTTGCTATTTTCCTCCTTTGTCTGTGCCTTTTTGTACATCCAAACATCCACACACTGGCATTTTTGCCTTTTTCAATATTGATCCCACATCTTTCACTGCTTCCTTTTTCAATCTGTATAGCAGTTCTGGGTCCCATTGGGGCCCTGACTGCACACACAGAACAAGTTGCCCATGGCTTCAACTTATTCACTCAGACAACTCACCTTTATTCTGCAAATGCCCTTTTTAGTGTGCCTTACCATCTACGGGTGGCCACACGTGACAAGTCAGAGCGAGTGTCAAGGTTTAGCGGGCAGGTTACTCCACCTACCACCCGGTAGACCTAAAGGATTTAGCGGGAAAGGTTACACCACCTATCACCCGGTAGATCAGCTGGCTAGCTCAGCTCCATGGAACGGCAAGGTTAAACCACCTGTGAGCCGTAACAAAAACAAGCTGACTGTTGCAGGAAGGCCCTGTTGTGTTAGGCCTCTTACCTACTACATCAGCCGTGCAGTTGGCTACCTCCTCTGATGATCCTCAATTTGCTATATCAATCACTCATACTGATAACCAAACAATCACTTACAGTGCCTACAAGTAGTATTCAACCCCCTGCAGATTTAGCAGGTTTACACATTTGGAATTAACTTGGCATTGTGACATTTGGACTGTAGATCAGCCTGGAAGTGTGAAATGCACTGCAGCAAAAAAGAATGTTATTTATTTGTTTGTTTTTTTTTAACCACTTAATGACCGCCAATACGTCTTTTAACTGACCTGAGATATAAGAGAATAGCCTCCCCATACAGATGACAATCCAGCATCTGTCGGTTGTACACTATAGCTGACAACTTGCTGTACCAGCCACGATCAGTGTTTGCACCATCTAAATCTGTTTAACCCCTTAGATGCTGCTGTCAATAGTGACTACATCATTATAAATTGTTAACAGTGTGTGGGGGCTTCTTCTTTGTCACAATTGGTGCCCTCAGATCATGATTTTGTTGTCCTGATGTTTGCCATGGCAATTCATGACCAAATAGCGGCCTTAGAGTCTGATGGCTGTAGTAATCTGTTTAGAAGTTAGCAACATTTAGGTGGTAAAAATACACATTTTCATTTCTGTCATACCACTTTGCATTAATTCCTGTAAAGCACCTGAAGGGTTAATAAACTACCTGACAGCAGTTTTCAATATGTTTAGGGGTGCTGTTTTTAAAATGGTATCACGTTTGTGGGTTTCCCAATATATGGGACCCCTAAAGTCACTTCAAACATGGATAAGTCCCTAAAAAAATAAATTTTGTAAATTTCTTTGAAAAAATGAAAAATTGTTGCTACATTTTTAAACCTCCTAAAATGCTAACAAAATAAAATAACATTTTACAAATGGTGCTGATGTAAAGCAGACATGTGTGAAATGTTATTTATTAAAGGTTTGCTGTTGTATGACTATCTGGATTAAAGGGATAATCATTCAAATTTAGAAAATTGCTAATTTTTTAACATTTTTCTAAAATTTTTGATATTTTTTATAAATAAACACAAAAAATGTTGAACAAAATTTACCATTATCATAAAGTATAATGTGTCACGAAAAAACAATCTCAAAATCACTGGGATTTGTTGAAGCGTTGCAGAGTTATTACCACATAAAGTGACACTGGTCAGATTTCAAAAATTTGGCTCGGTCACTAAGGGGTTAAATTGTGAAAAGTCTTTTCAGAGGGTTATTTATTATTCAACCCCTCAACCCACCAGAATTCTGTTTGGTTCCCCTAAAGTATTAAGAAGTAGTTCAGGCACAAAGAACAATGAGCTTCACATGTTTGGATTAATTATCTCTTTTTCCAGCCTTTTCTGACTATTTAAGACCCTCCCCAAACTTGTGAACAGCACTCATAAATGGTCAACATGGGAAAGACAAAGGAGCATTCCAAGACCATCAGAGACAAGATCGTGGAGTGTCACAAGGCTGGCAAGGGGTACAAAACCCTTTCCAAGGAGTTGGGCCTACCTGTCTCCACTGTTGGGAGCATCATCCGGAAGTGGAAGGCTTATGGAACTACTGTTAGCCTTCCATGGCCTGGACAGCCTTTGAAAGTTTCCTCCCGTGCTGAGGTCAGGCTTGTCCGAATAGTCAAGGCTAACCCAAGGACAACAAGGAAGGAGCTCCGGGAAGATCTCATGGCAGTGGGGACATTGGTTTCAGTCAATACCATAAGTAACGTACTCCACCGCAATGGTCTCCATTCCAGACGAGGCCGTAAGGTACCTTTACTTTCAAAGCGTCATGTCAAGGCTCATCTACAGTTTGCTCATGATCACTTGGAGGACTCTGAGACTGACTGGTTCAAGGTTCTCTGGTCTGATGAGACCAAGATTGAGATGTTTGGTGCCAACCACACACGTGACGTTTGGAGACTGGATGGCACTGCATACGACCCCAAGAATACCATCCCTACAGTGGGGCTGTTTCTCAGCCAAGGGGCCTGGCCATCTGGTCCGCATCCATGGGAAGATGGATAGCATGGCCTACCTGGAGATTTTGGCCAAGAACTTCCGCTCCTCCATCAAGGATCTTAAGATGGGTCGTCATTTCATCTTCCAACAAGACAACGACCCAAAGCACACAGCCAAGAAAACCAAGGCCTGGTTCAAGAGGCAAAAAATCAAGGTGTTGCAGTGGCCTAGTCAGTCTCCTGACCTTAACCCAATTGAAAACTTGTGGAAGGAGCTCAAGATTAAAGTCCACATGAGACACCCAAAGAACCTAGATAACTTTGAGAAGATCTGCATGGAGGAGTGGGCCAAGATAACTCCAGAGACCTGTGCCGGCCTGATCAGGTCTTATAAAAGACGATTATTAGCTGTAATTACAAACAAAGGTTATTCCACAAAATATTAAACCTAGGGGTTGAATATAATTGACCCACACTTTTATGTTTAAAATTTATAAAAATTGAACTGAGCAACAAAACTTTTTGGTTTGTAAGATTTATGCATCTGTTAATAAATCCTGCTCTTGTTTGAAGTTTGAAGGCTCTAACTTATTTGCATCTTATTAAACCTGCTAAATCTGCAGGGGGTTGAATACTACTTGTAGGCACTGTACAAGTTTCCTTCTAAAACTAGGCACAGTTCTTTTACTTTCAACGTCCAACTTCAACTTACAATATTTATTTCTACTTCAATACATACAGTACTATTGCTTTAAACACAAATCTCGCAGCGCGTACTACACCAAGGACAGAATATTTGAGCGCAGCTCCGTGCCCCCCCTTCCTCTGGCACACAGCGAAGATAAGGACAGAGGAGAAATCACAAGCAATTCGCGCAGGGGTTTGCTTCACCCCTCCCATCAGGTATTCAGCACAGATAAGAGCTTAGTGTCTTCCACACAGAAACAGAATGCAGCAGTTTTCAGACTTAATCTCTACAAAACATTCATCCTCTCGGAATTAAAAACAGTTTCTCCATATGGGCAGATCACTGCATAACTTGAATAAGCTGATTCTGACCGCGTACGGCCAAAACACATATAGAAACCTATCCAATGTCAAACCATATATAACACAGATTTCACTGCATCTCAGATGTAAAGTAAATGTACATTAAAAATATCCACAACTCATTCATCCTGGACCCTCAACAACAGTTAGATAAGTAATGATACTTATGTGATCATTCATTCATACGTGCTCATTCAGGGATTGTTTTGTTTTCTTTTTCCTTTCACTTTTCAGTTGATTTTTTACAAGAAGAAAATCCCTTATCTCAATCACTCCACCTAATTCAGCTCAAATTGAGTTGAATAATGTCTTCTGTCACATATAGAGGACCACACCCAACGGAACCCCTCATCAATCAGGGAGGTATTTATTCATCCCTTATACTCATTTACTCATTTACTCTCCTCTCATCTTATTCAGAGGTTCTCATAGACATACAACATACATACAAGGTTCACACAGCCTGCCTATTTTGCACTTTGGAATTAACACAACTCTCTATAAAAAAAACTGCAGCAGTGTCTACTGACACTCTGAAAGCATTTTATTATTATTATTATTATTTATTATTATAGCGCCATTTATTCCATGGCGCTTTACATGTGAGGAGGGGTATACATAATAAAACAAGTACAATAATCTTGAAAAATACAAGTCACAACTGGTACAGGAGGAGAGAGGACCCTGCCCGCGAGGGCTCACAATCTACAAGGGATGGGTGAGGATACAGTAGGTGAGGGTAGAGCTGGCCGTGCAGCGGTTTGGTCAATCGGTGGTTACTGCAGGTTGTAGGCTCGTCGGAAGAGGTGGGTCTTCAGGTTCTTTTTGAAGGTTTCGATGGTAGGCGAGAGTCTGATATGTTGTGGTAGAGCATTCCAGAGTAGGGGGGATGCACGAGAGAAATCTTGTATGCGATTGTGGGAAGAGGAGATAATAGGGGAGTAGAGAAGGAGATCTTGTGAGGATCGGAGGTTGCGTGCAGGAAAGTACCGGGAGACGAGGTCACAGATGTATGGAGGAGACAGGTTGTGGATGGCTTTATATGTCATGGTTAGGCTTTTGTACTGGAGTCTCTGGGTGATGGGGAGCCAGTGCAGGGATTGACAGAGGGGAGAGGCCGGGGAATAGCGGGGGGACAGGTGGATTAGTCGGGCAGCAGAGTTTAGAATAGATTGGAGGGGTGCAAGAGTGTTAGAGGGGAGGCCACAGAGCAGGAGGTTACAGTAGTCAAGGCGGGAGATGATGAGGGCATGGACTAGGGTTTTTGCAGATTCTTGGTTTAGGAATGTGCGGATCCGTGAAATATTTTTGAGTTGGAGGCGGCAGGAAGTGGAAAGGGTTTGGATATGTGGTTTAAAGGAGAGATCAGTGTCAAGGATTACCCCAAGACAGCGGGCTTGTGGGACTGGGGAGAGTGGGCAGCCATTTACTGTAATGGATAGGTTCGTTGGGGGGGTTGCGTGAGATGGGGGAAAGATGATGAATTCTGTTTTGTCCATGTTAAGTTTTAGAAATCTAGTGGAGAAGAAGGATGAAATAGCAGACAGACATTGAGGGATTCTGGTTAGTAGGGAGGTGATATCTGGTCCAGAGATGTAGATCTGTGTGTCGTCAGCATAGAGATGATACTGAAAGCCGTGAGATTCTATGAGCTGTCCCAGGCCAAAGGTGTAGATGGAGAAGAGCAGGGGTCCTAGAACTGAACCTTGCGGGACTCCGACAGATAGGGGGCGAGGTGAGGAGGTGGTGTGTGAGTGGGAGACGCTGAATGTCCGGTCAGTTAGGTATGATGAGATCCAGGATAGGGCCAATTCTGTGATGCCAAGGGATGAGAGGGTCTGCAGCAGCAGGGAATGGTCCACTGTGTCAAAGGCAGAGGACAGGTCCAGGAGGAGGAGGACAGAGTAGTGTCGCTTGCTCTTGGCGGTTAATAGGTCATTGGTGACCTTAGTTAGGGCAGTTTCAGTGGAGTGGTGTGACCGGAAGCCTGATTGAAAGCGGTCGAAGAAGGAGCAGGAAGATAGATGGGAGGACAGTTCAATATGGACATGTTGTTCCAGTAGTTTTGAGGCAAAGGGGAGAAGTGATATAGGGCGATAGCTAGATACAGAGGATGGGTCAAGAGAGGGCTTTTTGAGGATAGGTGTGATTGTGGCATGTTTAAAGCTTGAGGGGAAAATGCCAGTTGTTAGTGATAGGTTAAAGAGATGGGTTAGGGTTGGGATGAAGACTGTGGTGAGGTTTGGGATGAAGTGGGATGGGAGTGGGTCAAGTGCACAGGTGGTGAGATGCGATCTTGAGAGTAGAGTGGAGAGTCCGTCTTCTGTAATGGTGGAGAAGTTGGTTTTGGAGGTGGAGGGCTGGGTAGTTGGGAGGAAGGGTTCTGGGGGTTGTTTACTAAAATTGTCTCTGATGTTCTCAATTTTCTGCTTGAAAAATGAGGCGAAGTCTTCAGCTGAGATGAGTGGGGAGGGAGGAGGTGCCGGGGGACGGAGGAGAGAGTTGAAGGTGTTGAATAACTGTTTGGGGTTGTGAGACAGGGAGGATATGAGAGATGAGAAGTAGGTTTGTTTTGCTGTGGCGAGCATGGTTTTGAAAGCAGTGAGGGACTGTATGAATGCGATGAAGTGCTCGATGGAGTGGGATCTTTTCCATCTGCGCTCAGCAGCTCTGGAAGCTCGCCTCAGTTCTTTTGTCATGCTGGTGTGCCAGGGTTGTCTGTTGATTTTGCGAGCTTTGGTATGTGTGAGAGGGGCAAGAGATTCCAAAGCTGCAGCTATTGTGGTGTTATATAGAGTGGCAGCATCATCCGCATTGTGTAGGGAGCTTATGTCTGTGAGAGGGAGGAGGGATTCAGAGAGTGAGTGAAGATCAAGGTGTTTAAGATTTCTGCGAGGGTGTGAGAGTTTGTGGGGTGGGGGTTGTAGACAAGGAGTGGAAAGGGAAGAGAATGTAAGTAGGTTGTGGTCAGAAAGAGGAAGAGGTGAGTTTGAGAGGTTAGATAGGGAGCAGAGGCGGGTGAGAATGAGGTCCAGTGTGTGACCATCTTTGTGGGTGGCTGTAGAAGACCATTGAGTGAGGCCAAAGGAGGAAGTGAGAGATAGAAGTTTAGTGGCAGCTGAGAGGGAAGTGTCAATGGGGATGTTGAAGTCGCCCATGATGATAGTGGGGATGTCAGCGGCGAGGAAGTGGAGTAGCCAGGTGGTGAAGTGGTCGAAGAAGGTGGTGGCTGGCCCTGGGGGACGGTAGATGACAGCCAGTTGGAGGTTGGAGGGGGAGTAGATGCACACAGAGTGCACCTCAAAGGAAGGGAGGATAACAGAGGGTGGCAGTGGGATTGGGGTGAAGGAGCAGTTATCTGACAGGAGAAAACCAACTCCTCCGCCATGCTTGCTGCTGGGGCGGGGTGTGTGAGAAAGGTGGAAGCCACCGTAAGAGAGTGCCGCAGGGGAGGCTGTGTCAGAAGGGGTGAGCCAGGTTTCAGTGATGCCGAGGAAGGAGAGTTTGTTATTGATAAAGAGGTCATGGATAAATGGAAGTTTAATGCAGACGGAGCGTGCGTTCCATAGTGCTCCAGATAGGGAAATTGGGGGAGTGGGGGCAGGATGAATGGGTATGAGGTTACTGTGGTTGCGAGGACGTGTAGAGGATCGTGGCAGGGGATTAGAAATGAGTGTGGGGATGTGATGAGGAGGGCCAGGATTTGGGGATATGTCGCCAGCAATGAGGAGCAGCAGACAGAGCGTTAGAAGGTGTGAGCTGGATAGGTCATGATGTGGCCGTGTGTGCCTGGCGAGAAAGGATTGTATGTGGAGGAATAGTTCTGTGGAGGAGGTGAGATGACTGGGGAGGATGGAGGGAGAAATGACTAGTTCTTTACTGGGTGGAGGGACTACAGGAGATAGGAAGAAATAGAGTAGTATGGGGGTGAATGTGAAAAGAAACCGAAACATTATAGTGGTTTTCTATTCCTTTACCTTCCAGTCAATTCCAGTCCAATTCTAGTCTAATTCATAGCAATTAAAAAACTGCAATTTAAAAATGCAATTTCTAAGATGGTCAGACACGTCTGGTCAGACTCATGGCTATGAATTTATGGGCACCTAAGGGCTCACAGCTGAGAGGGAGGATGTGGGCGTGTGTGTCTAGAGCACATGTTCACAGTTAAGCCAGGTCATAAAGAGGGGGTGGGGTAGATGGCCACTCAGGTATGCAAGCAAGAAGCAAGGGAAGTGAAATACGAATGGATAGAAAACAATGGGTAAGCAAAGCATACCAGGTGGGAATTATATGCAGTTCACATAAACACACATTGCAGGAAAGGCAGAGTAGATGGACAGCAGCATACCAGGTGGGAATTATATGCAGTTCACATAAACACACATTGCAGGAAAGGCAGAGTAGATGGACAGCAGCATACCAGGTGGGAATTATATGCAGTTCACATAAACACACATTGCAGGAAAGGCAGAGTAGATGGACAGCAGCATACCAGGTGGGAATTATATGCAGTTCACATAAACACACATTGCAGGAAAGGCAGAGTAGATGGACAGCAGCATACCAGGTGGGAATTATATGCAGTTCACATAAACACACATTGCAGGAAAGGCAGAGTAGATGGACAGCAGCATACCAGGTGGGAATTATATGCAGTTCACATAAACACACATTGCAGGAAAGGCAGAGTAGATGGACAGCAGCATACCTGTGGGTAGACAAAACAGCTTGATTAGAGGATACAGGTGGTGATGAGGATGATGAAAGTACAGCAGTGATGAATGCTCAAATGCCCCATGGAATTCTAGTCTAATTCATAGCAATTAAAAAACTGCAATTTAAAAATGCAATTTCTAAGATGGTCAGACACGTCTGGTCAGACTCATGGCTATGAATTTATTTTAAGGCCAAACAACAAAAACCACGGCCCTATATGAAATACAGCTTCATATAATGTACTGCCAACCCAAAATGACCAAAATAACACTGAACAGAGTCTATCCCAGCTCTGTACTTCACTCTTAGGGTACCGTCACACAGTGCCATTTTGATCGCTACGACGGTACGATTCGTGACGTTCCAACTAGGGTTGAGCGAAACGGGTCGAACGTTTTCAAAAGTCGCCGACTTTTAACAAAGTCGGGTTTCATGAAACCCGATCCGACCCCTGTGCGGTGTCGGCCATGCGGTACGCGACTTTCGCGCCAAAGTCGCGTTTCAATTACGTGAAAAGCGCCATTTCTCAGCCAATGAAGGTAAACGCAGAGTGTGGGCAGCGTGATGACATAGGTCCTGGTCCCCACCATCTTAGAGAAGGGCATTGCAGTGATTGGCTTGCTGTCCGCGGCGTCACAGGGGCTATAAAGGGGCGTTCCCGCCGACCGCCATGTTACTGCTGCTGATCTGAGCTTAGGGAGAGGTTGCTGCCGCTTCGTCAGAAGCAGGGATAGCGTTAGGCAGGGTCCATTAACCACCAAACCGCTTGTGCTGTAGCGATTTGCACTGTCCAACACCACCTTCGGTGTGCAGGGACAGTGGAAGCTACATTTTTTTTTTTTCCCCTCAGCGCTGTAGCTCATTGGGCTGCCCTAGAAGGCTCCCTGATAGCTGCATTGCTGTGTGTACGCCGCTGTGCAAACCAACTGCTTTTTTCAAAGCACAAATCCTCTTGTTCCTTCCTTTCTGCACAGCTATCTTGTTTGTTTGTCCACACTTTTTATTTAATTTGTGCATCAGTCCACTCCTTATTGCTGCCTGCCATACCTGGCTGAGATTACTGCAGGGAGATAGCAATTGAAGGACAGTTCCTTTTTTTTTTTTTTTTTTGTGGGAGATTAAGATTGGCATTTCTGCTAGAGTGCCATCCCTGTCTGTGTCATCTCTCACTCAGTGGGCCATAGAAAGCCTATTTATTTTTTTGCTTGATTTGGGTTCCAAAATCTACCTGAAAAAATCAATAAATCAATCAGTGGGAGAAAAATATTGGCCTCTGGGCTTGTGTGCCACTCCTGACTCCTGTGTGCGTCCTCTCTCACTCAGTGGGCCCTAGAAAGCCTATTTTTTGTTTTCTTTGTTTTCTAAATTCTCCCTGAAAAAATCATTTTATTTTATTTGGTTTCTAAATTATTCCTGAAAAAAATCATTTTTTTTGTATTTTTTTTTTCTGAAGTCTCCCTGAAAAAAAAAAAAAACAAATCAGTGGGAGATTAATATTGCCCTTTCTGCTTGTGTGCCAGTCTTGACTCCTGGGTGTGCCATCTCTCTCTCTCCAATTGTGGGCCATAGAAAGCCTATTAATTTTTTTGCTTGATTTGGGTTCCAAAATCTACCTGAAAAAATCACTTAATCAATCAGTGGGAGATAAATATTGGCCTCTGGGCTTGTGTGCCACTCCTGACTCCTGTGTGCGTCCTCTCTCACTCAGTGTGCCCTAGAAAGCCTATTTTTTGTTTTCTTTGTTTTCTAAATTCTCCCTGAAAAAATCATTTTATTTTATTTGGTTTCTAAATTATTCCTGAAAAAAATCATTTTTTTTTTTTTTCTAAAGTCTCCTTTTTAAAAAAAAAAAAAAATCAGTGGGAGATTAATATTAACATTTGCGCTTCAGTGACAGTCCTGCGTGTGTGGCATCTCTCTCATTTGTTGCCACCAACAACAGAGTGTGTAACATTGTGCCTGATTTTCGTTGTGGTCTCACCCACCTGTAAAGGGGTAGCTAAAGCATACTGAAGTTATAGCTCACCGTGTAAGTTGTGTGACAGCAACAAATACCGTTAGTTTGGTAACGTTTTTAAAACAATGAGGAAGTCTGGTGGAAGAGGTCGTGGCCGGGGGCGTTCATTGTCAGCTGGTAATGAGGGTAGTGGTAGTGGTGGAGCATCAGGTGGTCGTGGGAAAAAAAATATTGCACCTAAGTCTGGAGCTGTGGAGCCAGGTTCGTCGTCTGGCTACACAAGGCCTCGAACGCTCCCTTTTCTGGGAGTAGGAAAACCGCTTTTAAAGCCGGAGCAGCAAGAGCAAGTTTTGGCTTATCTTGCTGACTCAGCCTCTAGCTCTTTTGCCTCCTCTCGTGAAACTGGTAAAAGTAAAAGCAGCGCGTCGTTACTGGATGTTCACGGTCAGGGACAAGTCGCTTCCTTGTCCTCTTCAGCAAAAACGACAACAGAGAAGAATGCAGCAGGCGACACAACGGGTTACTCCATGGAGCTCTTTACACATACCGTCCCTGGCTTAGAAAGTGAAGCAGTTAACAGTCCATGCCCATTACAAGTTGAATCTGACATGGAGTGCACTGATGCACAGCCACAGCCAGACTACTATGCTGGTCCTTTGACTCAGACCACAACATTGCCCTCGCAGGGTGCTGATCAAGAATCAGACCCTGATGAGACTATGTTGCCCCATCACGAACGCTATACCACCGACCGACAAGGTGACACAGACGAAGTTGCACATGAGCTACAAGAAGAGGTAATAGATGACCCAGTTCTTGACCCCGATTGGCAGCCATTGGGGGAACAGGGTGCAGGCGGCAGCAGTTCTGAAGTGGAGGAGGAGGGGTCGCAGCAGGCATCAACATCGCAACAGGTTCCATCTGCCGGGCCCGTATCTTGCCCAAAACGCGTAGCAAAGTCAAAACCTGTTGGAGGACAGCGTGGCCATCCGGTTAAAGCTCAGTCTGCAATGCCTGAAAAGGTATCCGATGCTAGAAAGAGTGCAGTCTGGCATTTTTTTAAACAACATCCATTTGATCAGCGCAAAGTCATCTGTCAAAAATGTTCAACTACCTTAAGCAGAGGGCAGAATCTGAAAAGTCTCAATACAAGTTGCATGCATAGACATTTAACCACCATGCATTTGCAAGCTTGGACTAACTACCAAACGTCCCTTAAGGTTGTAGCACCCTCGGCCAATGAAGCTAGTCATCAACGCAACATCCCTTCCGGCAGTGTAGGGCCAACATTTCCTGCACCACCTGCAGTATCTGTGCAGGTTTCTTTGCCAGGCCAAAGCAGTCAGGGTCAGGGAATCACCAGTTTCGTAGTAGGAAACACTGCATCTAGGGCACCGGCGGCAACAATACCATCTCCCACCGTCTCTCAGTCTGCCATGTCCACCGGCACCCCCGCTAGTTCCACGATCTCCAGCTCTCCAGTCCAGCTCACCCTACATGAGACTATGGTTAGAAAAAGGAAGTACTTAGCCTCGCATCCGCGTACACAGGGTTTGAACGCCCACATAGCTAGACTAATCTCGTTAGAGATGATGCCCTACCGGTTAGTTGAAAGCGAAGCTTTCAAAGCCCTGATGGACTACGCTGTACCACGCTACGAGCTACCCAGTCGACACTTTTTTTCCAGAAAAGCCATCCCAGCCCTCCACCAGCATGTTAAAGAGCGCATCGTCCATGCACTCAGGCAATCTGTGAGCACAAAGGTGCACCTGACAACAGATGCATGGACCAGTAGGCATGGCCAGGGACGTTACGTGTCCATCACGGCACACTGGGTAAATGTGGTGGATGCAGGGTCCACAGGGGACAGCAAGTTTGGGACAGTTCTGCCTAGCCCACGGTCTAGGAAACAGTTGGCTGTAGCCGTTCGCACCCCCTCCTCCTCCTCCTCGTCCTCCTGCAGAAGCGAGACCTCGTCCACAGACCGCAGTCGCACAACCACTCCATCCGCAGCTGCCACTGTTGCACACCAGGTCTCCCATTATGGGGCAGCTACTGGCAAACGTCAGCAGGCTGTATTGGCTATGAAGTGTTTGGGCGACAACAGACACACCGCTGAAGTTCTGTCCGAGTTCTTGCAGAAAGAAACGCAGTCGTGGCTGGGCACTGTAGATCTTGAGGCAGGCAAGGTAGTGAGTGATAACGGAAGGAATTTCATGGCTGCCATCTCCATTTCCCAACTGAAACACATTCCTTGCCTCGCTCACACCTTAAACCTGGTGGTGCAGTGCTTCCTGAAAAGTTATCCGGGGTTATCCGACCTGCTCCTCAAAGTGCGTGAACTTTGCTCACATATCCGCCGTTCGCCCGTACACTCCAGCCGTATGCAGACCTATCAGCGTTCTTTGAACCTTCCCCAGCATCGCCTAATCATAGACGTTGCAACAAGGTGGAACTCAACACTGCACATGCTTCAGAGACTGTGTGAATAGAGGCGGGCTGTTATGTTTTTGTGGGAGGATACACATACACGGGCAGGCAGTAGGATGGCAGACATGGAGTTGTCAGGTGTGCAGTGGTCGAAGATTCAAGACATGTGTCAAGTCCTTCAGTGTTTTGAGGAATGCACATGGCTGGTTAGTGCAGACAACGCTATAATAAGCATGAGCATCCCCCTAATGCGTCTGCTGATGCAAAGTTTGACGCACATAAAGGATCAGGCGTCTGCAGCTGAGGAAGAGGAAAGCCTTGATGACAGTCAGCCATTGTCTGGCCAGGGCAGTGTACAGGACGAGGTAGCGGGCGAAGAGGAGGAGGAGGACGAGGAGGATGATGGGGATGATTATATTTTTAATGAGGAAGCTTTTCCGGGGCCACTGGAAATTGGTGGCGCGGCAAGGCCGGGTTCTGGTTTTTTGAGGGACACAAGTGACGTGGATTTGCCTGAAACTGCCCCTCAACCAAGCACAACCGCAGATTTGAGAACTGGAACTTTGGCCCACATGGCGGATTATGCCTTATGTATCCTCAAAAGGGACACACGCATAACTAAAATGATGAATGATGACGATTACTGGTTGGCCTGCCTCCTTGATCCTCGCTATAAAGGCAAATTGCAAAATATAATGCCACATGAGAACTTGGAACTAATATTAGCAACCAAACAATCAACTCTTGTTGACCGTTTGCTTCTGGCATTCCCTGCACACAGCGCCCGTGATCGTTCTCACACGAGCTGCAGGGGCCAGCAGACCAGAGGAGTTAGAGGGGCAGAAATCAGAAGTGGCGTTGGCCAGAGGGGTTTTCTGACCAGGTTGTGGAGTGATTTTGCTATGATCGCAGACAGGACAGGTACTGCAGCATCAATTCAAAGTGACAGGAGACAACATTTGTCCAGTATAGTTACAAACTATTTTTCATCCCTTATCGATGTTCTCCCTCAACCGTCATTCCCATTTGATTACTGGGCATCAAAATTAGACACCTGGCCAGAATTGGCAGAATATGCATTGCAGGAGCTTGCTTGCCCGGCAGCTAGTGTCCTATCAGAAAGAGTATTCAGTGCTGCAGGTTCAATACTAACAGAAAAAAGGACTCGTCTGGCTACCCAAAATGTAGATGATCTAACCTTCATTAAAATGAACCACAACTGGATTTCAAAATCTTTTGCCCCACCTTGCCCGGCTGACACCTAGCTTTCCTATGAAAAGGTCTTGCCTGTGGACTATTCTGAATGCCTTTTCCAATCTCGTAATTTTCTGCACCTGATTGTCCAGCATACGACATGTTTACACCTCACTAAATGGCCAAACTCCCCACACGGGGCCGTGGTATCGACACTTGGCGGCAGCACCCGTGAGAGTGCACTTTGTCTGAAGAGGTGGGTGAGCCCGCTTTTGGTCGACGGCACTGCCACTGGGTCCCTCCTAGTACAATAAAGTGTCTCTGGCGGTGGTGGTGCGCACCCAACGTCAGACACACCGTTGTAATATGAGGGGCCCTGGGCCTGTACCGCCGGCCACAAGACAGTTCCCCCCCCCTCAGCTCAAACAGTGCTCTACCACTTGCAAAATTATCTCACAGCTCCACCAATGTTTAGTCTATGCGCTGACATCCTTCAATGCCTGCCACTGACAATACCATTGTATTGACATTTTTGTTATGTTAGGCCTTCGATGCCTGTCTGTGGTCACTCCTTCCACTAGGCCTCCACTGACCACACCACTGCTGCCCGTGTACCCCTGGAACCAATTTAAAATTGCCTACAGCCATGTGTTATTATTTTAGGCCTTCGATGCCTGTCTGCGGTCACTCCTTCCACTAGGCCTCCACTGACCACACCACTGCTGCCCGTGTACCCCTGGAACCAATTTAAAATTGCCTACAGCCATGTGTTATTATTTTAGGCCTTCGATGCCTGTCTGCGGTCACTCCTTCCACTAGGCCTCCACTGACCACACCACTGCTGCCCGTGTACCCCTGGAACCAACATCAGAAAAAATAAAAATAAGTATTTTGCTTATAAAAAAGAAAATACTGGAGAGATATCAAATGCAGACATTTTAACATTAAAAACAAACACATACAACAAAAATCTGGTACAGTACTAAAAATGGCCACCAGCTACAATAACTTTCTCCTGCAAGTAGTTAACTGAAAGGTTTTTTCAATTTTAAACACAGATATGGCATCCACCGAGTGTTGTCCTGTCGCGTCTTCTTTATATTATTGCCAAGAAGATGCAAAACAATGAAAATAATAAAATCATTATTTACCAAAAAAATAGAGTAAGTCAAAACCACATTGCAAATAAACATTCATTACAAATAAAGAAGCAGGGCGCGTCCGAGGGTGAGTATATACCTAATAAGAATATAATCACCCTCGGACGCGCCCTGCTTCTTTCCGACAGCCTTCCTTCCTAAGAATCAGCCCTTCCGTGGTGTAGAGAGAGGGTTTGTTACACTCCAAGGTGTTCCCCAGGTTGCCTTTCCTGAGCTTCGATCTTCCGGCTTTCGTTTAGTAGTTGTTGGAAACTACGCTGCATTAGGCCTACAAATTGGGTATGGGGTGTAGAGAGATGGTGTGTTCCACTCCAAGGTGTTCTCCAGGTTGCCTTTCCTGAGCTTCGATCTTCCGGCTCTCGTTTAGTAGTTGTTGGAAACTACGCTGCATTAGGCCTACAAATTGGGTATGGGGTGTAGAGAGATGGTGTGTTCCACTCCATGGTGTTCCCCAGGTTTCCTCGCCAATGCTTCGATCATCATGCTCTCGTTTAGTAGTTGTTGGAAACTACGCTGCATTAGGCCTACAAATTGGGTATGGGGTGTAGAGAGATGGTGTGTTCCACTCCAAGGTGTTCCCCAGGTTTCCTCGCCAATGCTTCGATCATCATGCTCTCGTTTAGTAGTTGTTGGAAACTACGCTGCATTGGGCCTACAAATTGGGTATGGGGTGTAGAGAGATGGTGTGTTCCACTCCAAGGTGTTCTCCAGGTTGCCTTTCCTGAGCTTCGATCTTCCGGCTCTCGTTTAGTAGTTGTTGGAAACTACGCTGCATTAGGCCTACAAATTGGGTATGGGGTGTAGAGAGATGGTGTGTTCCACTCCAAGGTGTTCTCCAGGTTGCCTTTCCTGAGCTTCGATCTTCCGGCTCTCATTTAGTAGTTGTTGAAAACTACGCTGCATTAGGCCTACAAATTGGGTATGGGATGTAGAGAGATGGTGTGTTCCACTGTAGAGAGATGGTGTGTTCCACTCCAAGGTGTTCCCCAGGTTTCCTCGCCAATGCTTCGATCATCATGCTCTCGTTTAGTAGTTGTTGGAAACTCCGCTGCATTGGGCCTACAAATTGGGTATGGGGTGTAGAGAGATGGTGTGTTCCACTCCAAGGTGTTCTCCAGGTTGCCTTTCCTGAGCTTTGATCTCCCGGCTCTCGTTTAGTAGTTGTTGGAAACTACGCTGCATTAGGCCTACAAATTGGGTATGGGATGTAGAGAGATGGTGTGTTCCACTGTAGAGAGATGGTGTGTTCCACTCCAAGGTGTTCCCCAGGTTTCCTCGCCAATGCTTCGATCATCATGCTCTCGTTTAGTAGTTGTTGGAAACTACGCTGCATTAGGCCTACAAATTGGGTATGGGGTGTAGAGAGATGGTGTGTTCCACTCCAAGGTGTTCCCCAGGTTTCCTCGCCAATGCTTCGATCATCAATCATGCTCTCGTTTAGTAGTTGTTGGAAACTACGCTGCATTAGACCTACAAATTGGGTATGGGGTGTAGAGAGATGGTGTGTTCCACTCCAAGGTGTTCTCCAGGTTGCCTTTCCTGAACTTCTATCTTCAGGCTCTCATTAAATTGTGGTTAAACGGAACAACTGCATTTGGCCTACTAGTTGGGTTGGGGCCTACTATCGGTGTCTGCCACTCCTTGCTGTTCTCCTCCACTGAACAAAGCTGTGCCGCCTGTTTACTACTGTTGCCAATTTTGAACTGCATTTCGACTACTTACTGATTTGGGCCTACTCTCTGTGTCAGCCTCTCATTCCAGTTGTCCTCCACTGCAATGCCCCCTGGTTATTCCTGTGTTACCAATTTTGAACTGCATTTAGCCCACTTTATTCTTTGGGCCTATATCTGTGTTTCCTCCTCATCCTGCCCATTGCCCAGCCAGTGATCGATGAGTCTGCTGGTACATTGACCCATAACGCAACATTCCCCGTGCACGCTACACAACAACATTGTGACCCTGCTGAAAGTCAGGTTGCTCTTCCCGCATACCATACCACCTTACACGGGGACAAAGAGGAAGGTGCAGATGAAAGTGCAGGTTCCTTCATCAGGTGGGGGGAGGAATACTAGTTGGCGACGTCACTGGCACAGGGCCTCTCATAGTACGCAAAAGTGTTGCTGCTGGTGGGAGGCGCCCCTGCCGTGCAAACACACCGCTGTACTTTGAGGGGCCCTGTGCCAGTGCCAATGCCAACGAGTGGGCCCCCCCTGCTTGCTCAGGATCACAGCACTTGCAAAGTTGAAATACTTACCTCTCCCTGCTCCACTGCCGTGACGTGGTCCAGATTTCCTAGGCCCACTAATTACTTGAACCAGCCCTACCCACCACAACTTTAGCCAAATGACCCCCAATTTCAAATGCCTTCCAATTATTATAAGGTAAATTACGCTTGACAAGCTTCATTAAGAAGAATGGATGGTTTTGACATTAAAATGGGCACTCTAGGTGTTTTCCTGGCCCCCACTCACTGCCGACTATGCTGCCCCATTGACTTGCATTAGGTTTCGTGTTTCGGTCGATCCCGACTTTACGTCATAATCGGCCGATTTCACTCGACCCGACTTTTGAGATAGTCGGGTTTCGCGAAACCCGGCTCGACTCTAAAAAGGTCAAGGTCGCTCAACTCTAGTTCCAACGATATCCATACGATATCGCTGTGTCTGACACGCAGCAGCGATCAGGGATCCTGCTGAGAATCGTATGTCGTAGCAGATCGTTTGGAACATTCTTTCGTCGCTGGATCTCCCGCTGTCATCGCTAGATCGGTGTGTGTGACACCGATCTAGCGATGCGTTCGCTTGTAACCAGGGTAAACATCGGGTTACTAAGCGCAGGGCCGCGCTTAGTAACCCGATGTTTACCCTGGTTACCAGCGTAAATGTAAAAAAAACCAAACAGTACATACTTACATTCCGGTGTCCGTCAGGTCCCTTGCCGTCTGCTTCCCGCACTCACTGACTGCCGGCCGTAAAGTGAAAGCACAGCACAGCGGTGACGTCACCGCTGTGCTGTGCTTTCACTTTACGGTCGGCAGTCAGTGAGTGCGGGAAGCAGACGGCAAAGGACAGACACCGGAATGTAAGTATGAACTGTTTGGTTTTTTTTACGCTGGTAACCAGGGTAAACATCGGGTTACTAAGCGCGGTCCTGCGCTTAGTAACCCGATGTTTACCCTGGTTACCCGGGGACCTCGGCATCGTCGGTCGCTGGAGAGCTGTCTATGTGACAGCTCTCCAGCGACCACACTACGACTTACCAACGATCACGGCCAGGTCGTATCGCTGGTCGTGATCGTTGGTAAATCGTATAGTGTGACGGTACCCTTACACAAATACACAACCAATTAGTATATTGACATAAAATATTACAGATGACAATTATTATCTTATTACTCTATTATTCAACTCTCATACGGACATAAACAGGCAAACCACAAAACTCATTGGTGATGTAGGTTCTTTGAACCATGTTGGCAGTCTTTACCCAGAGATATGGAGAGATCCAGAAGAGAGATTGCAAGTGCAAAACTGAGTGTAGGAATAAAATTTCTCACCTTGCTGCAGCTGGTGTTTTGCATGTCCAATCTCCCAGGAAGCTCCCACATATGGATTCCGAATAGGCTGGTTTACACGGCCCCCGTTCGGGTGCCAAAACTGTTGTAGCTGTTTGCTTCTGACCCAATGTCAGTACGCCAGATCACCAGTGAGGTCAAATCAAGAGGTTATGCCCGTCATTTTACAAGCGCGCTTGGAAACAAAGGACACCGCACACATATTTCTGTGAGCAAGTCACTTTAATCTGATATATCAAAAACCAAGGCAATGTTTTATACCATTTACAACAAATGCATTTCAATGTAACTCATGTAGCCCCCACCATCACCCAGGGTCATACTTTATTTACCACGCACCCAGAACATGTTGTGGCTGACTATTGAAAGCATACATGATAAGAAGTGTAGTCTCCTTGAGAGGAGACCATCAGACTACTGCGTCAACAGATTCTAGTAAGTCTAGCAATTAAAGGCAAAAGGCACTTAAAGGCAAACTATTAACCCTTCTATATCGCACAGAGGCCTAATTAACTGCATAAAGTGTATGAGAACATGATGCGAGGAACCTGATTATGGGTTAATTTTTTTTGAATGGACCACCCAGGGATAGTTAGGTTAATGTGTTGAGGAGGTAGGCCAGTCTGAACAAATGCATTTTTAGGGCATGCTTAAAACTGGGGATTGGGGATTAATTGTATTAACCTGGGTAGTGCATTCCAAAGAATTGGCTCAGCATGTGAAAAGTCTTGGAGACAGAAGTGGGGGGTCTGATTATTGAGGATGCTAACCTCAGGTCAATAGCAGAACAGAGAGCACGGGTAGAGTGGTAGACTAAGACCAGGGAGGAGATGTAGGGTGGTGCTGAGCCATTGAGTGATTTGTGGATGAGGGTAATAGTTTTGTTTTCTGGAGTGGATGGGTAACCAGTGTAATGACTGGCACAAGGTAGAGGCATCAGTATAAGGATTGGTGAGGAATATGATCCTGCCTGCAGCATTCAGGACAGATTGGAGAGGGGAGAGTTTGGTAAGCGGGAGGCCGATTAGTAGAGAGTTACAATGTCCACATGAGAATGAATGCGTAAAACAGTAAGAGTTTTTGCAGAGTCGAAATTAAGAAAAGGGTGAATTCTAGAAATGTTTTTGAGATGCAGATAAGAAGAGCGAGCCAGTGATCGGATGTGGGGGGTGAATGAAAGCTTGGAATCAAGTATGACCCCGAGGCAGCGGGCATGTTTCTTGGGAGTAATGGTGGAACCACACACGGAGATGGCAATGTCAAGCAAAGGTAGGTTAGTAGATGGAGAGAACAAAAGGAGTCCAGTTTTTGACAGGTTCAGTTTCAGTTAGAGGGAGGACATTATATTAGAGATAGCGGTAAGAAAATTACTGGTGTTTTCTAAAAAGGCAGCGTGATATCAGGAGAAGTGTCATCAGCATAGAGATGGTACTGGAAACCGAATCTACTGATTGTTTGTTCAATAGGGGCAGTATACAAAGAGAATTAACCTCTCCACACATATATTGACAAAAGATCAGGAGAGTGTTTTGCAAAAGGGTCTGAGCTTTTCCCCATCTTCTACCATAGATCCGTTCACAACAATAAAGGACTTACATTTATTCTCCAGAAAACTTATCCTCAAAAAATTACATCATAAGGATTCAGAGGGAACAACGACCGACACTGAGGAACAAGAGGCCCTGGAGGCATTGGTGTCACTCCTTGATGAAAATGTTACCAATCCAAGTAAGTTCCCTATGGCTCTCATAAATAAATCAACCAAATTTCCCCCGCTCACCATGGTTCCAGCCATAGATACCTTTACTAAAATGGTCACAACCGACATAGAAGGCATGAGATCGAAACCGAGAGGAGGTGCCAAAGATAATCTTACTAACAAGGAGAGGGTAGCTTTGAGGGAGTTGTGCCTTTGGGATGATGTTGTCTTCAAAAATGCGGATAAAGGCGGCAATGTAGTAATCTGGCCTAATCAGATGTATGAGATGCAAGCAGACAAATTGCTGCAAAATACTCAAGAATATAAACAACTTACATACAATCCTATGAGTAGGTTCAAGGAGGAATTGATTGATATACTTACCGTGGCATATGAAGGCAACATCATCCCGAAAAAACTATTAGAGGTATACACCAAGCTGCATCCCAGATTGGCAACTCTATATTTAGTACCTAAGGTCCACAAAAATGCTGCTGACCCGCCTGGGAGACCAATAGTGGCCGCAAATGAAGGGCTGTGCGAGATTATATGTGATATAGTGGAGTATTATCTCAAGCCTCTAGTGACACAACTCCCCTCGTATATCAAAGATACCAATGCCGCCCTGGGACATTTAGAGAACATCCAACTCACAGATGATATGATCTTAGTCACGGCCGATGTAGAGGCACTGTATTCATGTATTAAACACTCTGATGGGCTACAGGCGGTGGAAAAATATCTCATGCAAAGTAACATGGAACAGGATATGTCAGAGTTTATTCTTATACTACTCAAATTTATTCTGACACACAATGTCTTCATGTTTGCAGGGAAGATCTTTTTGCAATTACAGGGCACAGCGATGGGGGCCTCTTGTGCCCCCTCGTACGCCAATTTATTCATGGGAGCATGGGAATGGTCAATATTCCAGGAAAATGAGATCCAGGGTATGGAGCGAATCCATAACTGGATTCGCTTCATTGATGATATTCTGTTCATCTGGGAAGGTCCAATAGAAGAGCTTAATATCCTCATGAACAGGTTGAATCAAAATGATAAAAACATTAAGTTAACATATAAATACGGACGAGAAATTGACTTCTTGGATCTACTTATCACCACTCTACCGGATGGGCATTTATCCACTACTGTATATCGCAAACCGACAGCGACGAACTCATTATTACATGCATCTTCCTTGCACCCCAGGTCTACCACCAACAGTATACCCATTGGGCAATTCTTACGCATCAAAAGGATCTGCTCAGAGGAGGCACAATTTGAAGCTCAATCTAGAGCTCTTAGGGAAAGATTTCAAGACAGAGGGTACAATCGTCGGGCCATACAAAAGGGGTATTGGAGAGCAAAGAATATCCCCAGGCAACAACTATTACACAAGAATCAACCTGCTTCAAGGAAAACAGAACAGGATAACCAGGTAAGGTTCATTACCAATTTCAGTAATGAATGGTATGAACTACGTAACATAATTCAAAAACACTGGAGGATCCTGTTTACGGACCCGACCCTTAGAAAAATCTTGCCGGAGCGTCCTTCTCTTGTGGCAAAAAGAGCCCCTAGCCTTAGGGATTTGCTGGTGCATAGTGCATATGATCCCAAAAGTGCTGCCAAGGAAAAGAGGGGTGCTATGAGGAGGGGATTTTTTCCATGTGGCATTTGCAAGGGGTGTGCGAATATGAAAAAAAGCACCACTTTTAAAAATCATGATGGCACAAGAGTCTATGACATCAGAGCATATATTACCTGTTCATCAAAGGGAATCATTTATTATGCTGAGTGCCCGTGTGGCAAAATCTATATTGGAATGACCAGCCGGGAACTTAAAGTCAGGGTGCGAGAACACTGCCTAGACATAGACAAAGCCAAAACTGTCCTTGAAGATGCCACATTGAAAACCCTCCCCAGGCACTTCAAGCGATATCACCAGTGCAACTCTAGATTATTATCTGTTAAGGGTATCGATATGCTTGATTTGGGATGCCGAGGGGGCGATATGGGCAAGCGATTAGCGAAAAAAGAGTGTCAGTGGATTTATAGGTTGGGTACAGTAGTCCCACAGGGCCTTAATGAAAACTCGGGCTTTGGTGCATTTTTGTAGTTATACATGTTATTGATTTAGAGGTAGTTAGTTAGGCAGGGGGTTATGCGCTATATTTATTTTAGCTCATTCTCTGTAGGAGTTAATGTTGTTTTGTTGGCTTTTATTCATTCCTGTTTTTATTGTTCTATCGTAGTACATTTTCTACTTCTGAGATGACCATCATGGTACCAGTAATTTTGTTTTGGACAATAGGAAGTGAGAGGACCACCGGTATATACGTCAGAAGATTACCATGAAGACTACCATGAAGAACAATGTTCGGCGACTATTTAGACCTTTCTCATATTATGTGTATGTGGGAATAGGGAGGGTTTATTTTATTTTATTTTGTTTAGTATTTATGTGGATATTATATGTCCATTGTCTTATTGTTGTTCTCAAAGGGGGAGGGGGAGGGGACGAGGTAACTGCATTTGTACCACAGATATACACTGTGTTTTGCAGATAGTGTATACATAGGGTATTGTTTGTCTTTTTATTTTATGTCTGCACACCTGCACATTAGGTCCGTAATTAGTGGGCCCTTGTGTGGAGGTCACATTGTGGGCAGTCTATCAAAATAGGGATTCCACTATAGACAATTCACTATTATACTGGGCACATGTGGTATGTATAGTACCTCACCTTTTTTTATGAAGTAGTGGGATGCTGGTCATTCCCCCCTCTTTTATAGAGGTATGCTACACTTTTATTATTATATTATATTATCTGTTAATAGAACACCTATTTAGGCACTATATATAATAATTATTATACTTTGTCACTAATTACTTTTTTATATCCGTTTTTTTAGTTATATTGACATTTTATGTCTATGCGGGCTTCCCCGTCTCTTTCCCCCTCATGTTTTTGGTTTGTCTCCCTTTTGGACCTTTACCTTTTATTCCCTCTAGTCCCCCTTATCATTTGGTGGCTGAGCGCTTATGTGGATCACAGACCTGTGGAGAGCGGTGAACGGTCGCTAGGGAAACGAGGACGCAGTGTCGCACTTACCAACGACCTGCATCTTCCGATCCCATGACCGTGATCCAGCCCTCCATTGGATACGGGATTCTGTAGATCTGCGCAAGCGCCACAAGAGTTGCCTCCAACATAACATCCGGAGCGCACATGAAGGGACTTCCGGTCTCCGTACAGGGAGCTCATATGATAGGATTTCCGGGGTTCCGTACACTGATGCGCCGTGACACCGTTTTTAGGTGCCGGCGCTCTATATGCTAATCACCATATTTTATTTGTGTACGACCACACCCGCACAAGTGGAACTTCCGGTTTCCGCACACTGATGCGCGGCGATACCTCATAGAGGCGCCGGCACACCATTAGTGAGTCATCACATGTCAGCTGTTAGTAGTTGTTCATTAATACCGGGCCCAATCACTTTATCGCCTATTGTATTTAAGCCGGCTAATCCCCTGCCCTGACACGCCTCCTGAAGAAGCAGTGTGAAACGCGCGTCGGGGCAGAGGGACGCCGCGGCTTATCCCCATTGGACTGACTATCAGGTATATTTTAGATATTTACATCTTAATGCCTTTGTAGGGTCATCTTTGTCTTGTTTGGTCATATAACTAGGAGACATAGCGTTCAAGCCTCTCCTATATGTATATATGATAAACTAAAAACCATACAGATATCTTACCGTTTACATGTTTATAAAGCTATGTATGATGTTTCAGTATTATTAGAAGTCGACCAGTTCATATGTTAGAGATAAGCCTATGGCAGATCCATCCCTCGTTCTTTGGTTCCAGCACCTTCCTTACTAGTAGAAACTTGTTGTTTTTAACATCATATAATAAATATTGTTTTTATTTTGTACCATGGTCGGGGTCATTTCATTTACTGATCACGCCGGTGTGTAAAGAGAAGAGGGGGCCTAGAACTCATCCTTGACAAACCCCAACAGTAAGGGGAAGGTGAGAGGAGGAGGAACCAGCAAAAGGTACAGAGAAAGAGCAGTCAGAGAGATAGGAAGGGAACCAGAAGAGAACGGTGTCCTTGAGGCCGAAGGAGTGTAGCATAGTGAGGAGGAGCTGATGATCCACAGTATCAAGTGCTGCAGAGAGATCCAAGAGAATTAGCATGGAGTAGTGACCATTAGATTTAACTGTTAGTAGATCATTAGAGACTTTAGTGAGGGCAGTTTCAGTAGAGTGTAAAGAGTGGAAACCAGATTGAAGAGGGTCGAAAAGAGAGTTATCTGAGAGATAGCGGATAAGACGTGAGTGGACCAGACGTTCGAGGAGTTTAGAGATGAAGGGAAGATTAGAGACAGGTCTATAATTAGCGGCACAGTTTTGGTCAAGGGATGGTTTTTTAAGTAATGGATGTATGATGGCATGCTTAAATGAGGAGGGAATGATACCGGAAGAGAGAGAAAGGTTAAATATTTTTGTTAGGTGAGAGGTGACAGCAGGGGAAAGGGACTGGAGGAGATGTGACGGAATGAGGTCACTGGTGCAAGTGGTCGGGCGAGAAGATGCAAGGAGCCTGACTACTTCTTCTATAACTGATTCAAAGTTAGAGAGTGAACTAGATGCAGTGGGGGAGGGAGGACAGTGCATGGTATGAAGGGATTGGGAGATAATTTCCTGTCGAACGTGGTCAATTTTTTCTTTGAAGTAATTCGCCAGATAGTCAGCGTGGAGATCCGTGGTTGAGGCCTGCACTCTTGGGTTGGGGGTGACCTGAGCAGGATGGCAGTTCTTGATAGAGAATGAAAGAAGGTTGTGGTCAGAGAGCAGGAGAGGGGAGTTTGTGAAATCATCCACTGAGCAAAGCTGGAAAAAGGCCAAGTCGAGGGAGTTTCCGTCTTCATGCGTTGGAGAGTTAGTATGCTGTGAGAGGCCGAAAGAGGAGGTTAGAGATAAAAGGAGAGAAGCAGATGGGGAGAGGGGAAAAGCAATGGGGATGTTGAAATCACCCATGATGAGGGTGGTGATGTCACAGGAGAGAAAATGTGGAAGCCAGGTGTCAAAGTGATCCAGGAGCTGATGAGAGAGGCCCCTCGCATGGAGAAGGGGATTTAGAGTCTGACAGCATGGGCTTCAAAAGAAAGGGAGACAAGTGAGGGTACTGGGGGGATAACTTGGAAGGTACATTTGGTTGATAGGAGCAGACCAACGCCTCCACTTGCTCTGTTGTCTGATCTTAGGGTATGAGAAAAGTGTAGTCCACTATATGAAAGAGCAGCAGTGGTGGTGTCTGACTGCTGGATCCAGGTTTCAGCAAGAGCCAGGAGGTTAAGAGAATTAGAAAGGAAGAAGTCATGGATGAAAGGGAGTTTATTACACACAGAGCGAGAATTCCAAAGGGCACAATTGAAAGAGGCAGAAGGCATGCAGGGAATATTAATAAGGTTAGAGGGGTTTCTGAGTGTAGCAGTTGAGAGGTTAAACTTGCTATAACATGGGGGGCCGGGGTTGGGGGACATGTCTCCTGCAACTAGGAGGAGGATAGAGTGAGCAGATGGTGATTTGTGAGAGCGTCTCTTGTGTTGGATGGTGGGACTGAATGGGTCTAGTAAGTTCAATAGCTATATACCAAAACAAATGCTAAGATGGCTAACAAATCTAGATACATGCAGGACTCAATGCCGGAGAAAGAATGAGTTAGGTACCATTCAGGTTGCTTGCTGACATTGAATGGAGTGAAAAGACATGCAAGGTAGTTCAGTTCATAGGGTGAATGATATGATTACCATTCAGGTTGCTTGCTGACACTGAATGGAGTGAAAAGACATGCAAGGTAGTTCAGTTCAGAGGTTGAATGATATGATTACCATTCAGGTTGCTTGCTGACATTGAATGGAGTGAAAAGACATGCATGGTAGTTCAGTTCAGAGGTTGAATGATATGATTAGCTGTATGAAGAGAATAGAGATGTGCGTTAGATTCATCCGTGTTGTACCTGCCAGTACTTTGATAAATGTACTTCGGTTAATTGTGCATGAATAAACGTGCACAAATTATAACACATAATTCCTTCTTTGGGTGCAGTTTCACGTTTCTGAAATGTATCCTATGTAGGGTAGGGTTCCCAGTTGAGTATAGATGTAGAACCTAATGGACAGGAAAGAGATGTGTAGCTGTTTAGACATGAATGGGTCTGCCAAAATTTTTCATCACCAAGTCATGTGTATTTTCCCAGGAAATTTGATTTGCAGCAAAGTTAATATATTCAAATTGAGCACCTCTTATTATGAAAAAAAACAAACATTTTTTTCACAAAAATGATTTTCCCAAGGGTAACAGGAGAAATTGGACCCCAAAAGTTGTTGTGCAATTTGTCCTGAGTACGCTGATACCCCATATGTGGGAGAAAACTACTGTTTGGGCACATGTTGGGGTTCGGAAGTGAAGTAGTGGTGTTTTGGTTTGCAAACTTTGATGGAATGGTCTGCGAGCATCATGTTGCGTTTGCAGAACCACTGATGATCCTAAGCAGTAAAAACCCCCCACAAGTGACCCCAATTTGGAAACTAGACCCCCCAAGGAACTTATCTAGACATGTTGTGAGAACTATGAAGCCCCAAGTGTTACACTACAGCTTATAACGAAGAGCCGTGAAAATAAAAAATCATTTTTTTCCCACAAAAATTAAATTTTATCCCCCAAATTTTTATTTTCCCAAGGGTAACAGGAGAAATTGGATTGCAAAAGTTGTTGTTCAATTTGTCCTGAGTATGCTGATAACCCATATGTGGGGTAAACCAGTTTGGGTGCACAGCAGAGCTCGGAAGGGAAGGAGCACCATTTTACTTTTTCAACACAGAATTGGCTGGAATTGAGATCGGACGCCATGTCACGTTTGGAGAGTCCCTGATGTGCCTAAACAGTGGAAATTCCCAATTCTATCTTCAACCCAAACACACCTCTAACCCTAATCCCAACCGTAACCATAACCCAAACACACCCTTAACCCGAACACGCCCCTAACCCTAATCCCGACCTTAACCACACCACTAAGCCCTAATCCCGACCTTAACCACACCACTAAGCCCAATATTTATTTATTTTTTCTTTCTTCATGAATTAAAAATATTTTTACAAATGTTGTTTTGTTTTTTTACTTTTTTACATTGTCCCAGGGTGGGAAATCACTGTATAAAGTCAGATCGCAGATCTGACACTTTGCAGAGCACTGTGTCAGATCAACGATCTAACAGGCAGTGTAAGAGGCTTCTCAGCGCCTGCTCTTAGCAGGCACTGACGAGATACCTCCCTGCAGGACCCGGAAGGAACCCGCGGCCATCTTGGATCCGGGGGCCTGCAAGGAGGAGACCCTCGGAACAAAGAGATCGCATCGCGTTGTTCTGAGGGTCTCAGGGAAGCACGCAGGGAGCCCCCTCCCTGCGTGATACTTCCCTATGCCACTGGAATGCTGCGATCTTGCTTGATTGCAGTATTACAGGGGTTAAAGTGCCAGGAGCGGTCCATGACTGCTCCTGGCACATAGTGTTGGGTGTCACCTGTGAAAATCAGCTGATACCCAGCCGCGATCGGCCGCGCTCCCCCCGTGAGCACGGTTGATCGCGTATGACGTACTATCCCATCCATGGGAATTAAGTCCCAGGTCACATGGATGGGATAGTACGTCCGATGGCAGAAAGGTGTTAATACATGGATAAAAGCCAGCGTTCCCCAAAAATGAATTGTAATTTTTTTTATATTTGTATAGGGCTCTTGCAAAAGTGGGGACTACTATATTACCAATATTTATAGCTTTTTTGTAACCAACCCTGGGATGAAGAGGTAGAGATTATCCTATTGTTTTATCCGCATGTAATATGTGCCAATGTTTGGAAACTATTTGTGAGGATTTTGGAATTAGCATTGTATTGTGTGATAATGGGTATATAATGTATACTATATTAATTTCTGTGTGTTTTGTGGGTGATCTCTCAGAAGGTCCTCACGATGTACAGTGGGGAAAAAAAGTATTTAGTCAGTCAGCAATAGTGCAAGTTCCACCACTTAAAAAGATGAGAGGCGTCTGTAATTTACATCATAGGTAGACCTCAACTATGGGAGACAAACTGAGAAAAAAAAATCCAGAAAATCACATTGTCTGTTTTTTTAACAATTTATTTGCATATTATGGTGGAAAATAAGTATTTGGTCAGAAACAAACAATCAAGATTTCTGGCTCTCACAGACATGTAACGTCTTCTTTAAGAGTCTCCTCTTTCCTCCACTCATTACCTGTAGTAATGGCACCTGTTTAAACTTGTTATCAGTATAAAAAGACACCTGTGCACACCCTCAAACAGTCTGACTCCAAACTCCACTATGGTGAAGACCAAAGAGCTGTCAAAGGACACCAGAAACAAAACTGTAGCCCTGCACCAGGCTGGGAAGACTGAATCTGCAATAGCCAACCAGCTTGGAGTGAAGAAATCAACAGTGGGAGCAATAATTAGAAAATGGAAGACATACAAGACCACTGATAATCTCCCTCGATCTGGGGCTCCACGCAAAATCCCACCCCGTGGGGTCAGAATCATCACAAGAACGGTGAGCAAAAATCCCAGAACCACGCGGGGGGACCTAGTGAATGAACTGCAGAGAGCTGGGACCAATGTAACAAGGCCTACCATAAGTAACACACTACGCCACCATGGACTCAGATCCTGCAGTGCCAGACGTGTCCCACTGCTTAAGCCAGTACATGTCCGGGCCCGTCTGAAGTTTGCTAGAGAGCATTTGGATGATCCAGAGGAGTTTTGGGAGAATGTCCTATGGTCTGATGAAACCAAACTGGAACTATTTGGTAGAAACACAACTTGTCGTGTTTGGAGGAAAAAGAATACTGAGTTGCATCCATCAAACACCATACCTACTGTAAAGCATGGTGGTGGAAACATCATGCTTTGGGGCTGTTTCTCTGCAAAGGGGCCAGGACGACTGATCCGGGTACATGAAAGAATGAATGGGGCATTGTATCGTGAGATTTTGAGTGCAAACCTCCTTCCATCAGCAAGGGCATTGAAGATGAAACGTGGCTGGGTCTTTCAACATGACAATGATCCAAAGCACACCGCCAGGGCAACGAAGGAGTGGCTTCGTAAGAAGCATTTCAAGGTCCTGGAGTGGCCTAGCCAGTCTCCAGATCTCAACCCTATAGAAAACCTTTGGAGGGAGTTGAAAGTCCGTGTTGCCAAGCGAAAAGCCAAAAACATCACTGCTCTAGAGGAGATCTGCATGTAGGAATGGGCCAACATACCAACAACAGTGTGTGGCAACCTTGTGAAGACTTACAGAAAACGTTTGACCTCTGTCATTGCCAACAAAGGATATATTACAAAGTATTGAGATGAAATTTTGTTTCTGACCAAATACTTATTTTCCACCATAATATGCAAATAAATTGTTAAAAAAACAGACAATGTGATTTTCTGGATTTTTTTTTCTCAGTTTGTCTCCCATAGTTGAGGTCTACCTATGATGTAAATTACAGACGCCTCTCATCTTTTTAAGTGGTGGAACTTGCACTATTGCTGACTGACTAAATACTTTTTTGCCCCACTGTATATCTAAAATATTGGATTGAACTTCATGCAAAAAATAGTTTTTAGTCACTTCAGGGTTTTCAAATGCTAAAGCGGTTAAAAGAAGTGACATAAGGCAGAACATGAGCTATTTCAGCGGGATTCCAGGTAGAATCTGCATTAAAAACACGCCATGTGCCTTACTACAGATCACTGTGCCCTGAAAACAAAAATTTCACATATATGCCCCCTGAATAAAAAATGACAGTCAGCTTAGCACAGTTTCACCCTCACACCCCCTGTTCACACTGGACCAGTGAGGCACTGAGAGTGAGGGAGGGTGCCCCACGTAGCTGCTGACGTGGCACCACACTTGCTCACAACTTTGACAGGCTGAGAGGTCTCTTTCACTAGCACCACTGAAACAGAGCGCTGCCAGTCTGGTAGGACTGCCACCAGTTTCTTGTTAGGTATAAGCCCAATTTGTTAACGGCATTACTTCGGACCAGATCCAGCTCCAGTAGCATGAAAAGTTCAGCCGAGAATACAGACGTGTGGATTCGTGGATCGAGTTAAAAGAGCAGTCCAAGGTTAAATTATATATTTAATTGCCTTAAGGGCACACTAGACAAAACACTTGTGGTATGGCGGGTGGCCATGTGGTTAATGGGCGGTATGTATCACAGAGGTGGGTGGCACTGTGATGGAATCCTGGGCTTGTTTTGCTCAGCAGATCTGCTAAGGGTTACCATACATTGGGAAGGCTTCCAAGTGACATGGAAAGATAGGTGGGTCCAGTCACCTACATACCCCACCCAAAGGGGTGTGTCTGAACACCCAAGATGGAGTCATTGTGTTTTGTGCACGGGCAGTGCTGGTTAGGCTGAGCCAAAGAGAGGAGGCCTGTGGTATACCTCTGGAGAGGATGCCTGAGAATAGGAGGTATCCGGGAATCTGTGCATTTGTCACAGAGAGTTAACAGACATTAATCCATGTTAGGCACACCTAGGCTCAGCGAGGACCGTGGGTACTGTAAAGCCTGATGGTGCACGAGGTGCTGCATGTTCCAAGTACCTGAGATTCGGTTTATGCTTTGCATCAATAAACCAAATGGACTTTTTGTTCTAACCCTGAGTGTCTTAGCGTATTCCTCAACGACCGGCCAAGCGAGTACTCCCGTCCACAGATAGTGGAGAAATACCACACACTATATATACACTGGTTACACATATACAGTGGTCAGATATTCAAATAAATACATATAGTGGTAGTACAAAAGTATTGTGGTAGATCGCCTCACTCGGCTGCACATAGAGGTAGACACAGGAACACTGTCTCTTTAAATCTTCCGCTGGTTTATTTCAATCCTCATAAACCACCTCACCAAAAAATGTATATACAGCCTTTTTTCGGAAGAAGCTAAAACATAAAGTAACAAGTCCATACAATAGTGCTGGCTAGCCCACCCAGCTTATATTTCTGCAAAGGACATTCAATCCAGGAGACCTGCAATCTCCATACGTCCAGCTTTCCTTAACACAAAAGCACATCTTCAGACCCAACCACACTCCAATGTTCTAGAAAGCTGGGCATTTTTCCTCTGAACTTCTCCCACTCTACAGCTGTTCAGTAGTCCTAGCACTAAACATGGCTGATTAACCTTTCTCATTACTTAGTGTGCTGGATGATTTTTCCTAGGTTTATTTTACTGAAGCTAACAACCTCAGTACTACATATCTCCCCAGTGACTTTGTCACATAGCCCACCAATCTGCCCAAAGTCAGGGGTTTTGGCATGTTCAGTCACCAAACAGGAAAGTCTAGGTAGGGCATCTATGCACTGCCGTGCAGCTTGTAGCCCTGATCGTCCTGATCAACTCTTGGATCGCCATCTGTGCTTCAAGAGACCATTTGGTCATTGATGCGTTTGTGCCCTTAAGAATGTCGGTCAGAGGTGCAGCTGTCATGGTAAAATTCTGTATACCCCGCTGATAGTATCCAACCATTCTTAGAAATGCCAAAACCTGGTTCTTGGGAGACCAGTTTCGTCCACTTTTGGGTTGCCTCCACTTTATTTACTTACGGCTTTACGCCTCTTCCGACGATGTAACCAAAGTATTTTCCCTTCTTGTTCTCCATGACACACTTCTTTGGATTTATGGTAATCCCCCCCCCCTTCCTCAGTGCATACAGCATGGCCTGTACCTTGTAAAGATGACATTACCAATCTGAGCTGAATATCACAATGTCGTCAAGGTAAGCTGCAACGTATTTTTTGTGAGGTGCTAAGATCCAGTCCATGGCTCTCAAGGAGATAGCTAGGGCTCCTTGCAGCCCGAACAGAATTCTGGTATATTGGAAGCAATTGTCAGGTGTAGCAAAGGCCATATTCTCCTTTGCACTTTGAGAAAAGGATTGGCCAGTAACCTTTTGTTACAGGTCCAAGGTGGTGATTTATCTGGCTGACCTTAGCTTCTCTATGAGATCATCGACTTGGGGATTCGGATACGCATGACATTTCAACACCACATTTAGTTTCCTGTGGTTGTTGAAGAAACACGACTCTTCCCCAGGATTCTGCACAAGGACAGTGGGACTGGATTTTCCACTCTTTGATTCCTCTGACGCTCAGATTCAACTTTTTCCTCACCACCTCGTGGCAGGCATCGTGGATTCTATAGAGCTGTTGGCTCACTCGCACATGTAGATCAGTCAGGATTTCATGTTCAATCCCCTGTGTACGTCCTGGCAACTCCAGAAAACAGGTCCCAGTTGCGTTGAAGCAGTTCTCAGCACTGTTGTCTCTGGGCTGGTGACAGTGTCTCTGCCCCTGTGACATCCTCAGTGTCCCCATTTGGCTTGTCCAGTCCACATGGAGTTTCAATGGGGTCCCTCTGTTATCATGACTTGATGATATAGGCACAAGAGGATTTTGGAAGTGACAGATGGTAGCAGTTAACTGACAGTTGGGACAAGACTTGCTATACCTTAGGATTTTCCGGTGACATTTGGGTCAATAGAACCTCCTCATGACCTGTTCTTGAGTTTTGTCCACCCCAAGATGGCCACCTAAGACATGTGAATGGGCTTTGTCCAACACCCTTTGTGTATAGGATCCTATAGGACCATCAATTGCTCCACTATCTCCTCCCTCACCTTAGATACCCGGTACAATCAGTCCCCACTCAATATGAAATAGGTGATTCCTGTGCTATACTGTTTAGTATGGTTACCACATTGAATGCTTCTTTTAGAGATAGGTCCCTATTGTGGGTGAACAAAAAATTTTCTCCGGTCATCCCTATCTCAGGAATGTCTGCCTCAGGGGATAATACTTTCTCCTCTTCTCCCATTACTCAAAAGGGAAACCTGTCAGGCTTTGGGGTTGTTGAAACTTTTTTAGGGCCATCCTGTTCCTTACCCCAGCAATTGAGGTCTCTGCCCCTCCCCCGCAAGTCCCAAAACAACACAAAGTCCTGGCCTATGATAATTGGGTGCAATAAATCCTGGACCACGCCGACCTCATAGAACTCAGTACCTCTGGCTATTTCAATGACCACTCTGGCCACCAAATCATCTTTAGCGGACTCTCACTTTCGTCCCAGGGGTCAATTGGAGAGCGTGTTGCCCTCACGAGGGTCACTTAACTCCATGAGTCTAGTAATCCAGACATTTGCAGACCATTCACTTTTACAGGACAAGCTTGGGGCCCCTCACCGGGTGGACAGTCCACACTGCAAGCTGGATATGATTAGAATGAAAATTGGCATCTCATGCTACAGTCCATGTGCTCGGTGGTCAGGGGACAATGGGCAACTGTATGCCTATGGGCCATGACATCTCCAGCAAATTACATTTTCCTATGAGGCCCTTGGCATTACATCCACCAGTCCCTTGGACGCCCCACTCCCTTTTTAACCTCAGCCCCCCAGTATGGACTGGATTGCCTCCCCAAGGACCCGTCGAACCTCTGATACTTTTCAACCAATCCAACCAAGTCATCGGCATTCTGGGGGTCAACCTGCATCGGGCTGGCAAAAGATGTGAAATTCTGTCACGCAGAGCCTTTTCAGTCTTGACCACCAGCTGAGGTAGGTGCCAGCTTTCTTTTTGAGGCTTTGAGATTGATCGACAACCTGCAGAGCCAGGTTTCCTGTCCCTGCTGCACAACAAAAAGGGGGGTTTATAATCCCATTCCAAATAGGATACAAACGACTGACATAAAATGATATCTCCAATATTCTTCACACCCAATACCATCATTGCCAATGTCCAGGAAAGGATGATAAACCAGACGATATCAGTGCAGAAATAATGTCAACGGATGCACAACAGTACAACACATATATTGACATCATTGCGCCTGAAGCTGACAGTCAGCAATCCGCTCCATACACGTCATACATGCATGGCTACACTCCATACACATTGTACACTCCGCTTTGCACACATGCTCCGCTCCGTACACAAATGTCTCCGATCCGTACAGACATGCCTCCACTACCATACACATTCTACACACACGGCTCTGCTCCGTACACCTCGTACACACACTACTCCGCTCCGTACACCTCGTACCCATGGCTCCGCTCACCTCCTACACACGCTGCTCCACTCCGTCCACCTCGTACACACACGGCTCTGCTCCGTACACCTCATACACACACGGCTCTGTTCCGTACACCTCGTACATAAGCGGATCCGCTCCGTACACCTCGCACATAAGCGGATCCGCTCCGTACACCTCGCACACACACGGCTCCGCTCCGTACACCGTGAACAGACGCAACTCCACTCCATACACCTCGTGCACACACGGCTCTGCTACATCCACCCTGTAAACCCCTCCTGACTCCACACACAAACTTCCCCTCATCCAGCACCATGACAACCAGCACAGCAGGGTCCTGCATATACTGAGGCCCCTGATCATGTGACCCCTGACTCCTCCCCTCCTGTGACCTCATCACAGGTCCTGTGCGCACAGAACAGCCATATATGTGGTGTGCGGCTCTGCAGGTGGAGGTAGGTGCTGGAGATTCCCCATTACTGGGCGCAGGGGACATTAACCCCCTCAGTGCTGCCATCACATTCCAGGAGACAGAACAGTACTTATTACTTTCCCCTGATGTGGATGTATGAGGGGTCGGTGTTTGTCCTATGAGCTTTGCAATCTGTAGACTACATTATCCATGTTTTGTAGACTACATTACCCATGGGGGACAGACATAAAGCACAGAGCATTCAGGATGTGCTCCATCTTTATGACACATATCACGCTTTCACCGATATCACAGATACATAAGGCGGAATCCTGCCCCCAAATCTGACCCTTTCTCAATGACACGGTGCCAAGTGACACGACCTCCAGGTAATGGAGACACCATGTAGAAAAGCAATGGGGTCTTACACTTTTGTCGGATTGCTCGGCGCTGACGCCCCTGTGGTTTCCTTCAGTCTCTGTTTACACCCATGCAATGTTGATATTGGTTGCCGTGGTGATATCTGTGATGTGACTGTACTCTCTGATGGTTACAGAGATCATATGTCCTTTGTGCTGCCATCACCGCTGCCGCCAGTGATCAGCTGTAATATTCAGCTGTGACGTCTCTTAAACTGCAGAAATGAGAACAACCAGGAATAAAAAGTTCCAAATGCAGCAAAATAAAGATTTTTTCAGCTGCTGGAACATCAACCAGAAAATATCTTCTGATCGTTTCCCATAAGACAGGTGATATTTTTTAGATCCAGTTTCATCTTGACCGCCTGTGAAGCTGTCATCTAGTGATCTGCTTACGTGGGAGACAATCTAGGCCTCACAATTCAGGCTTTACAACCATATAAATAGACACATATCGAACATCAAAAACCAGAGTCTATCCCGACCCGGAATTGTATGTTGGTACGTGAAAATAATTTGTCCACCACATTAACCCCTACAGATTGGATTTCAGATACGTTTACAGCTAATATCAGACTAACAAATAGGAATTTGTACTGGATCTCTAAGATGAAACCCTGCGGATCTCGAGGAAGCATCAGAATCAATTGTATCTTGATGTTGCTTGACGTTGATTTGTGAATACTGAACATGGCTACGAGCCTTAGGCTACGTTCATACAACCTTATTTTTCGTCTAAGATGTGTCGATGAACAAAAACTGCCCTCACGATAACCGCACCCGAACCACTGTTGTTGAATTGATCTGATCAGATGACCGTCTTTTTTTTTCTCACATAGACTGAACTTCCTTGTGAAAAAACTCGCAGCCTACACTTGTTTCTGATGTATCTCAGAAGTAACTCGCTTCTTCAAGTCGATGGTTAAAGGGAACCTGTCATCAGTTTTGGCCGATATGAGATACAGCCATCACCTTTCAGTGCTGAGATACAGCATTTTATAATGCTGTATATCTGCCCCCAACGCGACCTGTGTCGCTCTTCTTGGTCCGGTGGCTCCCATCTTCTTGCAATGCCGTCTTCCTGCTTGCTTCGTGTGAATGATGTGACCCTTCGTCATCCACACAATCTTTTCGGCATCGCGCTCCTGCAAAGGCGTATTTCTCTGTCCTGTTGAGGGCAGAGCAAAGTACTGCAGTGTGCAGGTGCCGGGAAAGGTCAAAGAGCCCCGGTGACTGCAGGACTTTTCTCTGTCCTCAACAGGGCATATTGAAACCACACGTGTGTCACAGATTTACCATTGGGCGGTAAAGAAAAATTAAATACATTTTAACCACAAAAAATTTGTTTTAGCTCCAGAATTAACATTTTTACAAAGCGAAATGGGTAAAAGTGGCACCAAAATGTGTCATGCAATTTCTGCTGAACGTGGCAATACCCAATATGTGTATGTTCAGTACTGCTTAGCCACACGGCAAGACTCGGGAGAGTAGGACCACTATTTGACTTCTGGAGAACAAATTATTGTAGAATAGTTTGCAGACTCCATATAAAGAGCTCCTAAGTGCCACAAGAGCACCCCCCCTCAAGTGAGCCCATTTTGGAAATTGCACCCCACTGGGAATTTATCTAGAAGTGTAATGATGATTTTTGACTCTTTCGGTGTTTTCCAGAAAAAAGCAGCAATAGATGTTGCCAAGTGAGAATTACAAATCTTTCATTGTAGTACCTCTACATTGTAGTGCCCTGTACATTGTAGTGCCCTGTACGCTGTAGTGCCCATACATTATGCCCAGCTCGTGCTTCTGGAGACACGCACCCCTTAAATTAACCCCTTAACCCCTTTCCGACTTCGGGCATAATTGTACCTGATGTCGGACTCCCTCCGGCGGTGAGCCCACATCTTTCCCGGCACATGTCAGCTGTGCCGGCACATGTCAGCTGTGCCGGCACATGTCAGCTGTGTCTTTAAAAAAATTTAAAACTTTTTTTTTTTTACTTTTTTTACTTAGTCCCTATATGGGACTTCAATTTTTATTTTTATGATCACTGGTCTGATGCATTGCAATGCATTTGTTTTGCAATGCATGAGACCTGTCAGACTAACTGGCAGATCGCCTGTTAGACCCTGCTACAGCTGAGTCTAATAATAATAATAATCTTTATTTTTATATAGCGCTAACATATTCCGCAGCACTTTTCAGTTTGCACACATTATCATCGCTGTCCCCAATGGGACTCACAATCTAAATTCCCTATCAGTATGTCTAACAGGCTTGTCATAGATGGCAGACCCGGAGGTCATCTTATGACCATGAAAACCCTCAGGTCACCCGTGATCACATCACGGGGGTGGCAGAGAGGAAAGAGAAAGAGTCCTCTCTCACAATATTTTAAATGTCGCGTTCGGTATTGATGGCGGTATCTTGAAGATAACAAAGGCTTAACATCATTGGGACCTGAGCCAATCAGGTCAGGATGATAACCTTTCAGACCTATCGCTCTGCATCGGAATTGCACCTTTTGAAGGACCCTGGGTGTCCTGAGTACTGTGAGACCGCCAACCGTACACATATGTCGGCGATGGCTTCTTCAGTAATAAGTCTTTCTATATGTCCATAATTCCTCGGGATTTCCTTAATCAGTGTACAGGATGTAAATTGGTTGTGCAGACCATTCCAAAAAACTTCAAGTATGTTGGTCAAATCGAGTCTCTGGATGTGATTTTAGAAGAAGGTATGTGTGATGAACAGTTCATTTGCCTGGCAGAAGTCAATAAATCTTCCTCCAGCCTCGTTTTGATCACCAAGTCCAAAGTTTCCATGTTCGCTGTGGCCCACTTTGGCATTCAAGTCTCCCATGCTAATGAGTAAGTCTTGTTTTGGAGTCTTGTTGATCTCCTCTTGAGCTTGATCATAGAATATTATAAATTTACAGGGCAAAAAACGGCAGAGCACTATGTTTACAGGCATACGCACCTAAACAAAACCAAGAAAAGAGGGATAGATGCCAGATAAGAAATACAGATCAAGCCATATACTATGGAAATACCAATACAATGCTTAAGAAGATAATTGTATTTATCAGGCAGAAATTACATAAACCAAATATGGATAAATGCGTACAATAAGGATGACCGTAATGTTGTTGGTACAAAGTACAGAGTATGAGGATTCTGAGTTAGGATGGACTCCATAGGAGAGATAAAGGTGCAAAGTTGCAGACAATATGTCAATCCTTGTGGATGACAAAAGGGTGCTAATAATTCTGTTTAAATATATGTTAAGTAGTAGAGCAAGCAGTAAGAAATGCAAAGCCACAAGAAAAAAAAATAGAATATACTCTATGGAATGATAGCTAACTCATCAACAGAAAGGCGGTCTTGCTAAATAATTAATAGACACAAAAATGTAGCCATTCAAAAAGCAATATAGATACCCATCCTAAAGGGAAACCCACCCGACCTTATTATGCAGCATCCTGCCGCCGACACTGGGTAGTACGCTTAGGTTTCAACTGAGGTGCAAGACTATCTGCCTGAGGTGTCGCTACTGGCAAAATACACTTCAATGAAGAAAGTATAGCTTTTTTAGAACTGCAATCTAAGTGACCTTTTCGGTTCTAAAAAAGCTATAGTTTTCTTTCATTGCACATTTGGAGTTCTGGATTTCTTTTTGGGCTCCCATTTTGTTATAGCATGAGCAGCATCAGAAACCAACATAAAACACATAAGCTGTTCCTTCCCTTCCTGCATCCGCCAGAACAGAAAACTCACGTCGTTAGGTTGGGATTTTTGTACAAACATTTTGGACACGTATGTGAGGTGCAAATCATGAAAATAAACGCATCTTATGAGTGAGCAAAATGGACGTGCACAATACCTTCTATAGAAATAGATCGGACGCTATATTTAAAGAGATAAAGTAAGAACGTATTAATCGGGGAGTGCCTGACTGCTTGAACCCCGACTAATAAACAGAACCAGGCACTTTTATCCAAAATTTTGTGGCAGGTCAGATGCCCGAATCCTGCTCCATACATTCTTTATTGGGCTGCCATAAAAAGCTGAGCGCAAATCTCGGCATCCTTATAGGGAATGAATAGAGCGGCAGTTGAGCATGTGCGCTGCTGCTCTATCATAACAAGTATAAAATGGTGACAACTTCCCCATTTTGATGTTTGTTGTTGGAACCAGCGGTCGGAAACTCATTGATCAGTGGGTAGTCATCTATATTATGGATATGATGTTATCTTGTTTCAACTGTAAAACCCCTGTAAATATGTTTATTCATACTACTATGGCTTTTTTTTACACAATGAGAACAGATTTTTTTTCTTATCATTATTAATACCTATTGGAGAAGCTTTTCTTACAAATCCATGTTAGGCTTATGTTGCTTTTATATCTACATTTAGATTTATACCAGATGGTGGCCCGATTATAACGCATCGGGTATTCTAGAATATGTATGTAGTTTATTTATGAAGTTTTCAGAATAATGCAATTTATATACAGGATTCGGCCGGCCGGGCTTGACCAATTAGCGAAGCGTGGTTCAAATTCCGGACTGCGCCTGTCCCTGATTGGTCATGCCCGGCCGGCCGCGAACAATCAGTGAAGCCAGGGCCGGCTCCAGATTTTTGAGGGCCCCGGGCAAAAGAGTCTCAGTTGGCCCCCCTCTTTAACACATAACACGATTCATGATGCACAGATACAGCAGAGAAATATACCACAGCCAAGTAGCATATACCACAGCCAAGTAGCATATAACACGGCCCACGTAGCATATAGCACAGCCACGTAGCATATAGCACAGGCCACGTAGTATATAACACAGCCCACATAGTATATAGCACAGCCCACGTAGCATATCACAGCCACGTAGCATATAGCACAGCCCACGTAGTATATAGCACAGCCCACGTAGTATATAGCACAGACCACACATTATATAGCACAGCCCACACTGTATAACACAGCCCATGTAGTATATAGCACAGCCAACGTAGTATATAACACAGCCCACGCAGTGTATAACAGCCCACATAGTATATAGCACAGCCCACGCAGTGTATAATACAGCCCATGCAGTATATAGCACAGGCCACGTAGTATATAACACAACCCACGTAGTATATAACACAGCCCACACAGTATATAGCACAGCCCACACAGTGTATAACACAGCCCACGTAGTATATTGCACAGCCCACGCAGTGTATAACACAGCCCATGTAGTATATAGCACAGCCTACATAGTATATAACACAGCCAACGCAGTGTATAACAGCCCACGCAGTGTATAGCACAGCCCACGCAATATATAGCACAGCCCATGTAGTATATAACACAGGCCACGTAGTATATAACATAGCCCACATAGTATATAACACAGCCCACATAGTATATAACACAGCCACGTAGTATATTGCCCAGCCATGTATATTGCAAAGCTACGTAGTATATAGCACAGCCCATGTAGTATATAACACAGCCCACACAGTGTATAACACAGCCCACTCAGTATATAGCACAGGCCACATGGCATATAACACAGGCCACGTAGTATATAAGACAGCCTCCTAGTATATTGCCCAGCCGCGTAATATATTGCAGAGCTACGTAGTATATAGCACAGCTCACGTAGTATATAGCACAGCTCACGTAGTATATAGCACAGCTCACGCAGTGTATAACACAGCCCACGCAGTATATAGCACAGCCCATGTAGTATATAACACAGCCCACGTAGTATATAACACAGGCCACGTAGTATATAACACAGCCACGTAGTATATAGCACAGCCACGTAGTATATTGCCCAGCCATGTATATTGCACAGCTGCGTAGTATATAGCACAGCTCACGTAGTATATATCACAGCTCACGTAGTATATAGCACAGCTCAAGCAGTGTATAACACAGCCCATGCAGTATATAGCACAGCCCATGTAGTATATAACACAGCCCACGTAGTATATAACACAGCCCACATAGTATATAAAACAGCCATGTAGTATATTGCCCAGCCACATAATATATTGCACAGCTACATAGTATATAGCACAGATCACGTTGTATATAGCACAGCTCACGCAGTATATCACACAGCCACGTAGTATATTGCCCAGCCACGTAATATATTGCACAGCCCACGTAGTATATAGCACAGAGACGCAGTATATAACACAGCTCACGCAGTGTATAACACAGCCCACGTAGTATATAACACAGCCCACGTAGTATATAACACAGGCCTCGTAATATATAACACAGCTCACGTAGTATATAGCACAGCTCACGCAGTATATAAAACAGCCACGTAATATATTGCACAGCTACATAGTATATAGGACAGCTCACGTAGGATATAGCACAGCTCATGAAGTGTATAACACAGCCCACGCAGTATATAGCACAGCCCACACAGTATATAGCACAGCCCACGTATATAACACAGGCCACGTAGTATATAACACAGGCCACGTAGTATATAACAGCCACGTAGTATATAGCACAGCGACGTAGTATATTGCCCAGCCATGTATATAGCACAGCCCACGTACTATATAACACAGGCCACGCAGTGTATAACAGCCCACTTAGCATATAGCACAGCCCATGCAGTGTATAACACGGCCCACGCAGTATATAGCACAGCCCACGTAGTATATAACACAGGCCACGTAGTATATAACACAGCCCATGTAGTATATAACACAGCCCACATAGTATATAAAACAGCCACGTAGTAATATTGCCCAGCCACGTAATATATTGCACAGCTGCATAGTATATAGCACAGCTCACGCAGTATATAGCACAGCTCACATAGTATATAGCACAGCTCACACAGTATATCACACAGCCACGTAGTTTATTGCCCAGCCACGTAATATATTGCACAGCCCACGTAGTATATAACACAGCTCACGCAGTGTATAACACAGCCCACGTAGTATATAACACAGCCCACGTAGTATATAACACAGCCCACGTAGTATATAGCACAGCCACGTAGTATATTGCGCAGCTATGTATATTGCACAGCTGCATAGTATATAGCACAGCCCACGTAGTATATAACACAGCCCACGCAGTGTATAACAGCCCACTTAGTATATAGCACAGCCCACGCAGTGTATAACACGGCCCACGCAGTATATAACACGGCCCACGCAGTATATAACACAGCCCACGCAGTATATAACACAGCCCACGTAATATATAACACAGCCCACACAGTATATAACACAGCCCCCGTAGTATAACACAGCCCACGTAGTATATAACACAGGCCACGTAGTATATAGCACAGCCCACATAGCATATAGCACAGCCACGTAGTATATTGGCCAGCTATGTATATTGCACAGCTACGTAGTATATAGCACAGCCCACGTAGTATATAACACAGCCACGTAGGATATAGCACAGCTCACGCAGTGTATAACACACCCACGCAGTATATAGCACAGCCCACGCAGTGTATAACACACCCACGCAGTATATAGCACAGCTCACGCAGTGTATAACACACCCACGCAGTATATAGCACAGCCCACGTAGTATATAACACAGGCCACGTAGTATATAACAGCCCACGTAGTATATAACAGCCACGTAGTATATAGCACAGCCACGTAGTATATTGCCCAGCCATGTATATTGCACAGCTGCGTAGAAAATAGCAAAGCCCACATAGTATATAACACAGCCCACGCAGTGTATAACAGCCCACTTAGTATATAGCACAGCCCACGCAGTGTATAACACGGCCCACGCAGTATATAGCACAGCCCACGTAGTATATAACACAGGCCACGTAGTATATAACACAGCCCATGTAGTATATAACACAGCCCACATAGTATATAAAATAGCCATGTAGTATATTGCCCAGCCATGTAATATATTGCACAGCTGCATAGTATATAGCACAGCCCACGCAGTGTATAACATGGCCCACGTAGTATATAACAGCCCACGATATAACACAACCCACGTAGTATATAGCACAGCCACGTAGTATATTGCGCAGCTATGTATATTGCACAGCTGCGTCGTATATAGCACAGCCCACGTAGTATATAACACAGCCCATGCAGTGTATAACACGGCCCACGCAGTATATAACACAGCCCACGCAGTATATAACACAGCCCACGTAATATATAACACAGCCCACGCAGTATATAACACAGCCCACGTAGTATATAACACAGGCGACATAGTATATAGCACAGCCCACGTAGTATATAACACAGCCACGTAGTATATAGCACAGCTCACATAGTATATAGCACAGCTCACGCAGTATATAAAACAGCCACGTAATATATTGCACAGCTACGTAGTATATAGCACAGCTCACGTAGGATATAGCACAGCTCACGCAGTGTATAACACAGCCCACGCAGTATATAGCACAGCCCACGCAGTATATAGCACAGGCCATGTAGTATATAACACAGGCCACGTAGTATATAACACAGCCCGCGTAGTATATAACACAGCCACGTAGTATATAGCACAGCCACGTAGTATATTGCCCAGCCATGTATATTGCACTGCTGCGTAGAAAATAGCACAGCCCACGTAGTATATAACACAGCCCACGCAGTGTATAACAGCCCACTTAGTAAATAGCACAGCTCACGCAGTGTATAACACGGCCCACGCAGTATATAGCACAGCCCACGTAGTATATAACACAGGCCACGTAGTATATAACACAGCCCATGTAGTATATAACACAGCCCACATTGTTATGAATAGGTAATTCAGAACCACAATGGACCTTGAAGCTCAGAGCACACAAGTGACCTGACAAAAACCACAAAACATAGGACGAGCTCTGAGACGTGGGAACTCTGCTGACCGCAATCCCTAAACCTAACAAACCACACTAGAGGCAGCCGTGGATTGCGCCTAACGCTCCCTATGCAACTCGGCACAGCCTGAGAAACTAGCTAGCCTGAAGATAGAAAAATAAGCCTACCTTGCCTCAGAGAAATTCCCCAAAGGAAAAGGCAGCCCCCCACATATAATGACTGTGAGTAAGATGAAAATACAAACACAGAGATGAAATAGATTTAGCAAAGTGAGGCCCGACTTACTGAATAGACCGAGGATAGGAAAGATAGCTTTGCGGTCAACACAAAAACCTACAAACAACCACGCAGAGGGGCAAAAAGACCCCCCGCACCGACTAACGGTACGGAGGTGCTCCCTCTGCGTCTCAGAGCTTCCAGCAAGCAAGCAAAACCAAAAAAGCCAGCTGGACAGAAAATATAGCAACAAAGTAACACAAGCAGAACTTAGCTTATGCTGAGCAGACAGGCCACAGGAACGATCCAGGAGGAAGCAAGACCAATACTAGAACATTGACTGGAGGCCAGGATCAAAGCACTAGGTGGAGTTAAATAGAGCAGCACCTAACGACTTAACCCCCTCACCTGAGGAAGGAAACTCAGAAGCCGCAGTACCACTCGTGACCACAGGAGGGAGCTTGATCACAGAATTCACAACACCACATAGTATATAAAACAGCCACGTAGTATATTGCCCAGCCACGTAATATATTGCACAGCTGCATAGTATATAGCACAGCTCAAGTAGTATATAGCACAGCTCACATAGTATATAGCCCAGCTCACACAGTATATTGCACAGCCCACGTAGTATATAACACAGCTCACGCAGTGTATAACAGAGCCCACGTAGTATATAACACAGCCCACGTAGTATATAACACAGCCCACGTAGTATATAACACAGCCACGTAGTATATAGCACAGCTCACATAGTATATAGCACAGCTCACGCAGTATATAACACAGCCACATAGTATATTGCCCAGCCACGTAATATATTGCACAGCTATGTAGTATATAGCACAGCTCACATAGTGTATAGCACAGATCACACAATATATAACACAGCCACGTAGTATATTGTATATTGCCCAGCCACGTAATATATTGCACAGCCCACATAGTATATGGCACAGAGACGCAGTATGTAACACAGCTCACGCAGTATATAATACAGCCCACGTAGTATATAGCAATGTGGGCACCATATCCCTGTTAAAAAAATAATTAAAATAAAAATAGTTATATACTCACCTTCCGGCGGCCCCCGGATCCAGGCGAGGCGTTTAGCGATGCTCCTCACGACGCTCCGGTCCCAAGAATGCATTGCGGTCTCGCGAGATGATGACGTAGCGGTCTCGCGAGAGGCGAGACCGCTACGTCGTCATCTCGCGAGACCGTAATGCATGGACCGGAGCGTCGCAAGGAGCGGGAAAGGCGCCATAAGGTGAGTATATAATGAGGTTTTATTTTTTTAATTATTTTTAGCATTGAATCTTTTTACCATTGATGCTGCATATGCAGCATCAACAGTAAAAAGTTGGTCACACAGGGTTAATAACAGCGTTAACGGACTGCGTTACACCGCGGCATAACGCGGTGTAACGCAACCATTAACCCTGTGTGAGCGCTGACTGGAGGGGGCACTGACAGAGAGTAGGAAGGGGCGAATTCGCGGCCAGACTGTGCCCGTCACTGATTGGTCAGCAACGCGGGATTTCCGTGACAGACAGACAAACAGACAGACAAACAGACGGAAGTGCCCCTTAGACGATTATACATAGATTTTAATGTCCCGACCAAAGGATCAGTGAGACCCTGAAATGCATTAACTAGATATTAATAAGGTGCCACCGTATTAGACAAGAGATCTTTTGACTATACTCAAATCTTCACTTTTTGCCACTTTGTCTCCCACATGGTTTCTTGAGGTGACACAATTTCAGCATTTCATAAATCCTGTAACCCTTATGGCAGCCCTCCAAGTTTCAAAACTTTGCCGCTGTCCTCCATTTTTCTGGAATCCCTTTGACCTGAACAGTACCTGTAGTGTTAATCTATAACCTGCTAACAATTCAAATCCAACCCATTCACAATGAAACACAAAGTATTGTAAACCTTTAGATAATGCATTTCCCTCGTTGAAAAATAAATGAAGTCTTACACTGTGACCTGACTGTCCTCCACTCCAACACGGATTCCCCAGTGGTTTCTCTCGTTATCTGTTTTTATCGCTGTAATGATGATATTAGTTGCCATGATGATGCCAGTATGTCTGTGATGTGACTGTTCTCCTCCATGATGGTTTACAGAGATAATGTGCCCTACATGCTGCCACCAGTGATTAGCTGTAGTGTTCTTGTAAAGATGTGACATGCTTTGACCTCAAACATTCAGGAGGTACCTTCATAAAATATTAAATGTTCTAGTTCATACAAAGAGAGAATAAGACCTCTATGCATTCTATTTCCCCATATGTTTCCACTTATTATATCCAGAAATTGTATTATAAGATGGGATCTTTATGTCACATCGTCGCATCTTCTCCCCATTAAGGTCCCTACAATATCGGATCATGTCAGTGGAGATCAAGGATGGATAGGGACAGGGACGAGATGGCGGAGAAGATATTGCACCTCACCCTAGAGATCCTCTTCCGGCTTACTGGAGAGGTGAGAGATTCTGATGAGGTCACATTACATCATTCTTATCTATGGGAATAACAGATGGACAGAACTGGAGAGGTGAGGACTCTGGAAATGTCTGTAGTGAGATTTATTAATGTGTCTCTCCATAACCAGGATTACACAGTAGTGAAGAAGACCTCTAGTGAGCGCTGTCAGGCCCCTGTGTCTGAGGGATGGGGAAGACCCCTGAGCCCAATCACGGGGCCTCCACCTCACCCCCTGATACATGAGGACATCAATGACCAGAAGATCCTAGAACTCGCCTACAAGATGATTGAGCTGCTGACTGGAGAGGTGACACTGCTGGGGATGCTGGGACATTATACAGTAACGCTATGGAGGGATCGGGGGATGACGGTATCATTGTATGTGTCAGGTTCCTATAAGGTGTCAGGATGTCACCATCTATTTTTCCATGGAGGAGTGGGAGTATTTAGAAGGACACAAAGATCTGTATGAAGACGTCATGATGGAGGTTCCCCAGCCCCTCACTTCACCAGGTATAAATACACACGGCCTATAATTATCTGATGTAAAGAATTAATTCAGTCCCTGTATGTGTTTCCTCCAGTTCTGTCCAGTAAGAGGACAACACCAGAGAGATGTCCCCGTCCTCTTCTTCCACAGGACTGTAAACAAGAAGATCCCAATGTTCCTCAGAATCGTCAGGTAGATGTTAAGTTGTCATGAAATCTCCCTTATGATGTGTAGAAGACTGTGAAGGTCTTGTGTTGAATCCTATTTTATCCCCCAGTAATTATACACTGAATGGCCAATTTATTAGATACATTGACCCTCTACCAAATGAAACTTCCCTGAATGGAAATTAAACACTGGAGTGCAGCAGAAAATAGTGGTCAGTTTTCAGTGGGAATCCACATTCGTATTGGAACATTGAACAATCTAAGTGACTTCTATGGGGAACAGCCATCAGAGCTGTATTAGCCAGGATCATTACTTCAATGATGGCTAACCTCATGGGGTTTGTATGTGGAATGGTGTCAATAGTATGGTGAGAATGTTGTGATAAAGGAAAAACAACCAATAAAAGAGGATCCAGTGGGCTTAAATAAATCGTGAAGTTAGAATCATTTTGAGAAACAGGTGGTGCACAGACATGCAAAATGCAGCTGAATAGCGTGCTGGTGTCTAATGTGTCCAAATACACTGGTCGTTGCATATTATTGATGGGCTATAGTAGCAGATATTCAGTGCCATTGCTGTCTAATAGAAATAGAAAAAAAAAACCTTCACGTTGCAAAACAGATCAAAAACTGATATAGCTGAGCAGTGGAAAACATTGTCCAGTCAGAACCCAGATTTCTGTTTCATCAAGGGGAAAGTCAGATTTGGGCACAGACAGCATGAATCCATTTTCCCATTACTGTCATGTGTCATAATTTCAGGCTGGTGGAAGTGGAGTAATCCTGGGGGTTGTTTTCTTGGCTCATCCTGGGTTCTCTGATACCTGTGCATGGATGTTTGAACGCTAGGACTTAAGGTACCGTTACACTAAACGATTTACCAACGATCCCGACCAGCGATACGACCTGGCCGTGATCGTTGGTAAGTCGTTGTGTGGTCGCTGGGGAGCTGTCACACAGACAGCTCTCTCCAGCGACCAACGACTTCGGCATCGTTGAAACTGTCTTCAACGATGCTGAAGTCCCCGGGTAACCAGGGTAAATATCGGGTTACTAAGCGCAGGGCCGAGGCTTAGTAACCCGATATTTACCCTGGTTACCATTGTAAAAGTAAAAAAAAAAAAACAGTACATACTCACATTCCGTTGTCTGTCACATCCCCCGGCGTCAGCTTCCCGCACTAACTGTGTCAGCGCCGGCCGTAAAGCAGAGCACAGCGGTGACGTCACCACTGTGCTCTGCTTTACGGCCGGCCGGCGCTGACACAGTCAGTGCGGGAAGCTGACGCCAGGGGACGTGACAGACAACGGAATGTGAGTATGTACTGTTTTTTTTTTTTTAAACTTTTACAATGGTAACCAGAGTAAATATCGGGTTACTAAGTGTGGCCATGCGCTTGGTAACCCGATATTTACCCTGGTTACCAGTGAACACATCGCTGGATCGGCGTCACACACACCGATTCAGCGATGACAGCGGGTGATCAGCGACCAAAGCATTACCTAAGCATTGTGACTCAACAATTTCATCACTTCATAACAGTTGTTTACCCTATTGTAGAAGGACAATGACCCATTTCACAAGGGTTGAGTAGTCATGGCTCGCTCTCAGTCATTATAATGAGTTTTTCTTCCTTCACCATTACAAGATCATAATCCTATAAAGCATGTCTTGAACAAGGTAGAACACTGTGTTCAAGCTATATAAGACCCTCCGTCCAGTTGGCATCAAGCGGAAGAAACTATCCTTTCAACATGGTCTAATATTCCTGCAGAACTATTTCAACGCATAGGGTTATCTATAACGAAATGAATAGCTGAGGTTCTGAAGGTGAAAAGAGGTCAAGCGTGCTACTGGAAGGGTTCACTAATAATGTGGCCATTCAGTGCATACTTGCTGGAGATGACTGGAAAAAGATGATCATAGATATTAGATGTTGTCTGGATCTTATCACAATTTTCTGGTAATGGAAACTGCTGGTTAGAGTTAGGAACCGACAGATTGGATTTGTACAGGAGACTTGCAGCTATGTGATAACTACTGCTGTCATGTAATTTTTTTTCATTATGTTAATTGAGGATCTTTTGTATACTTTGAAATCATCTCACACAACTTATTCATTTGTCTGTGACTTTTATAATATTTGTATCAGGGTAAAGATCTGACCCATATTAATGCTACAGAGATATATGTGAGGGATGATGAGTGGTGTAAAGAAGAAATTTTTACAGATGACAACTCAGGTGAGTAGTAACTAGAGATGAGCTAATTTGATCGGGTAGCTTGCCGAATAAGCTGCAGAGGGAACCCGGCTTCCTGGATCGCGCCTTCTGATCAGCTGTTCGGCTCCGCCTTACTCATGGTTATAGGATGCATGTGGGAACATGTCTTTTATATAAAATGAGGAAACCGTCAAATGTTGGTTCGGCTAGGTTCACATTGCGTTAATGGGTGTCCGCTAGCGGACTCCGTTACATGTCGCAATTAGCGCTATGTAACGGATCCATTAGCGCACCCATTGACTGCAATGTGCTAACGGATTTCTAGCACATGCCATTTTTGGCATGCGCTAGCGATGTCCCGTAAGTTTCGGACGGACTGCGGACGCTGCTTGCAGCATCCGAGGTCCGTTCCTTGCTAGCGCAGATTGGGTATCTGCGCTAGCGGGATTGCCAAACGCGATCCCTTTTGGGGCATTGCGTTAGCGCAATCCGCTAGCATATGCGCTAAACGGATTGCCCTAACGCAATGTGAACCTAGCCTTTCAGATTAGCATGTGCTACTCATCGTGTTCTACTCAGTCAAATTATTTGTTGAATTTCTTAGGGTTTGTTCACACAGTTACTTATGTGTATTTTATACTTATAAATGTTGCACTTAAACAAAACAAACATATTATTGCACACTTCTTTATGGAGTTTTCTCATCTGCAGCCATAGCACACTTCTGAGCTGCTGTAGAAGAAATACTTCTGTATTCACAGTACTGACTCAGTACCGGACATTGTGCTCAGTGGATGTCTCTAATTATACTTTTGAAGCATATTAGTGTTGCGGATCCTAATTCAGGACCATTGATTTGGAAAGCAAGACATTACCTGTAGTGATGAGCAAACGTACTTGGATAAAGTGTTATCCAAGCATGCTCGTGTACTAACCTAGTGTCTTCTGCATGCTCGAAAAATATGTCCGAGTCCCCACGGCTGCATGTCTCGCTGCTAATTGGCAGATGCAGGGATTACTTGTTTGTTGCAGCCGCGGAGACTCAAATATATTATTCGAGCACGCCAAAGTCACTCGGTTAGCAGCCGAGCGTGGTCGGATAATACGTTATCCGAACACATTTGCTCATCACTAATTACCAGTCAACCACTGTTGTGTGCAAGAATTTTCTCAGCCTAAAAACCTCAATAGCATTCACCTTTACAAGTATTAGATACTGATACAGATATCTCTATAAACCAGTACATAAGTGCTGAAAACGAATTTCAAAGACTTTTTATCTGTAGCATTACTATTAAAAATATCTCCAACCGATACAACACATTTGACATATTATTATTAATCATTGATGCGATTAAACATGTGGCAATTTGTTTCCTTCCTGTCATTTTTAAGAGTGATAAAAAAGCTCATAATTCAGAACGTTGTTTTCCCCTTCTAAAGAATTACACATAGGTAATTGAATCCAAATGGACCCCATAATAATCAGTAACAGGAAGAATAGGAAAATTCAGTGAAGCAGCAGGTAAGTATAGATTCAAAATCCATGATTTATTGAAGTACTAGTTAAAAACAATTCAATGGCGGTTCCTCCAGTGGCCTGACAACTTGCGTGTTTCAGCTACAACGAGCCTTACTCATGGTTATAGGATGCATGTGGGAACACGTCTTTTATATAAAATGAGGAAACTGTCAATTGTTGGTTCGGCTAGGTTCACATTGCGTTAATGGGTGTCCGCTAGCGGACTCCGTTACATGTCGCAATTAGCGCTATGTAACGGATCCATTAGCGCACCCATTGACTGCAATGTGCTAACGGATCTCTAGCGCATGCCATTTTTGGCATGCGCTAGCGATGTCCCGTAAGTTTCGGACGGACTGCAGACGCTGCTTGCAGCATCCGAGGTCCGTTCCTTGCTAGCGCAGATCGGGTATCTGCGCTAGCGGGATTGCCAAACGCGATCCCTTTTAATGCATTGCGTTAGCGCAATCCGCTAGCATATGCGCTAAACGGATTGCCCTAACGCAATGTGAACCTAGCCTTACAGATTAGCATGTGCTAATTATTCCACCTGTGCACGCGTAGGCAAAAATACAACGCATAGAAGAAAACTTAAGACAATCCTAAAGAAGGAGAATGACACACAGAAAAATTAGGGTAATTTTCATGTATTGTAGGATTAAATCTTGTCTAACGTTCAAACCTGACGGAGATCTAGTATTCAATATGAAAATCCGGTAGGATTCTATGTTTAGGGCTTTCCTTCTAAAGTTACCGCCTATCACTGATCTGTGAACCTTTTTCAATGCCTTTGAAAACTAAAGATGATAAATCCCCATTGTGTACCTGGGAGAAATGGCGAGATACCGTGGAAATGTTGAGAGCAGTGTTTCTGACTGCATCTGATAAGTGTCTTCTGATGTATTTTGTCAACGGTCCGACGTACTGTCGTATATAAAAAATCCTTTAAGCAAAAGCCATGTTTCTGGGATTTTATCATGATTGTATTGAAATTAACTGGGAGATAGAATGGATCGTAATGTTAGTTATCTTATTGCTACATATCTGATATCCGCATTTCTCAAATATCTTGTAATTTTGGTTCTTGATTCAGCACCGGTATGTATTTTTTGATAATGCATATTACATTATAATACTGGGAACTGTATTGTGTTGAAAAGGTAATTACGTTATTATGATTGGTCATGGCTTGGGTTTTATAGATTTATTATTGATTTACAATGAGAAGAACTCATTTGTGTATTAAGTAAATAATTTCTATTTAATGCAGATACTTGGTCAATGGCCTTAATCAGAATGGAAACGCTACATTCTCTGCGTTTTAATCTTTGGAAAATGTTTGCAGTTTCTTTATTAAAGTCTTCGGTACTGGTACAATTTCTTTTTGCTTGAATAAGTTCCCCTTTGGGAATATTTCTGATGATATGCAGTGGATAACAGGATACAGGATGGAGTTACAATCTGTTGGTAATAATTGACGTGACCACTAGTTACAACATTGATGTGACCACTAGTTACATTTGCCCATAAAATCACATCTAGGAAATTAAATTTGAGATGGATGATGTGCATAAGTAAAATTCTGATTGATGTAACAAAAAAATTAGTGACCCGCTCCTGTGTGCCCAACCATACAAAGAGGAGGTCGTCGATATAGCGTCCGAACCATTTCATGTTGTCCCTAAATGGATTGTCATCAAGAAAAATCTTTCTTCCCAGATAGCCATGCCAATGCTTGCTAGTGAAGGAGAAAATGTACTACCCATTCTTACCCCCTGTTGCTGTAAAAAAATTAAAAATGGTTATCAAATTTAAAAAAAAATTCTGCGAAAAAGATACAGACATAAGAAAATCTTGAATAGGTATTGTGTAAGTGCAATATTTTCTTAAAAAGATAGTTAGGCAGTCAATAGCAACATGATAGGGTATAGAGGCATAAAGGCGGGATAAAGGCTCGTAAGTTACTACTGATCCGTGGGTAATCAGAGTGCCACTTAAAATTCGCAAAAATGTAGACTACCGCTTTTTGTATCTCTAATATATCCCAGTATGTTAATGACCAGTGGTTGCAAGTAAAGGTCAACCCAGGCACCCAATTTTTAATTCATGGACCCAACGCCTGATATTATAGTTCTAAGTGGAGGAGGAAAGATATTTTTGTGAACTTTGTTTTTAACTAGTATTTCAATAAATCGTGGATTTTTAATCTATGCTTACCTGCTGCTTCGCTGGATTTTCCTCTCTTTCTGTTGATGATTCAGCCTGATCTTGGGTCACTCCTTGGGAGAATTGCAGCGGGCTCCTGCTACATTGTTGGTGAGCTGACTCTCCTTTCCCCTTTCCCCTCCTTGCGTTTGTGATAATAATCAGTGGGACCACTCTGATTCCATCTGCTTCAGTTGAACATTAGATCAATTTTGGACATGATTTCTGATTTTCTGTTTCTAAACATGAACAGAAAATCAAAACTCCAGAATGTGAGTGTGAATACCGCCAATGACTTGTCGGCCACAAAAAAAGGAGATGTCTGTTTTCAATGATATCAATTAAAAGGGTTTGTGAAAAAACAATACATAGTACTCGGATGCAATCCATATGTTATTGGAGTGTTATTGATTTTCACTGAGCAGTTACTAATAAAACCTTACTATATTTTTTTCATTTATGAGAAAAAAAATGATAACACAGAGATTGTAAAAAATGACACATGGACAAAAAATGGATCTATCACACTGAAAGGTCACTTTTCACCTTTAACCAAAAAAAGTTGGTCTGACTGAGGCCTGAGGCATCCTTTATAAGCCTTTTATGAACATGTAAATGGCAATGATTGGCTACACGCACACTGAAGAAGACCGCTTCAGAAGTGCAGTGAACAACTGAAAGACCACAACTTGGTAGCCTAATGTCATAATCTAGTAGTCCATGTTTTTTGGTCTACTGTCTTACTACGTTTATAATTGAATTGCATTACAATTTGTAAGGAAATTTTATAAAATGTATAATTTATTTTAATACAATTTGAAGGTAGTGTTGAAAAATAATACAATTTTTTTTTGTTTTTTGGCAGATGACTGTACCAGGAAATCAGAGCGACATCTGATATTTTCAGATTTCACACCAGATAATCATGGTATCACAATAGATACATGTGAAGAACATGCTATTATCCCAGATAAACCTCCAGTCCTTCAAAGAAAAAATCTTTCATCTGATCATTTTCAACAGGTCCTTTCTTCTGCTTCATCAAAGACTGATATGCAAAACAAAAATCACAGAAGGGCTGTTGAGCATGAATTAGCTCACATTGGGGAGAAACCATTTTCATGTTCAGAATCTGGGAAATGTCTTACTGAGCAATCACATATTTTTAAACATCAGAGTAATATCACAGGGGAGAATCCATTTTCATGTTTAGAATGTGGGAAAAGTTTTAATCAGAAAAAAAATCTTGTTACTCATCAGAGAATTCACACAGGGGATCAGCCATTTTTATGTTCAGAATGTGGGAAATGTTTTAACTGGAAAGCAAATCTTGTTATACATCAGAGAACACACACAGGGGAAAAGCCATATTCTTGCTCAGAATGTGGGAAACAGTATAGCGAGAAATACCGACTTGTAACACATCAGAGAAATCACACAGGGGATAAGCCATTTTCATGTTCAGAATGTGGGAAGAGTTTTAATCAGAAAAAAAATCTTGTTTCACATCAGAAAATTCACAGAGGGGATAAGCCATTTATGTGTTCGGAATGTGGGAAATGTTTTAACTGGAAAACCAATCTTGTTATACATCAGAGAACTCACACAGGGGAGAAGCCATATTCATGTTCAGAATGTGGGAAATGCTATAGCGAGAAATCCAAACTTAATGCACATCTGAGAATTCACACTGGAGAAAAGCCATTTTTGTGTTCAGAATGTGGGAAATGTTTTAACTGGAAAACCGATCTTATTAGACATAAGAGAAATCACACAGGGGAGAAACCATTTTCATGTTCAGAATGTGGGAAATGTTTTAGGTGGCAATCCGATTGTATTAGACATCAGAGAACTCACACTGGGGATAAGCCTTTTTCATGTTCAGAATGTGAGAAATGTTTTAACTGCAAAACAGATCTTATTAGACATCAAAGAATTCATACAGGGGATAAGCTATTTCCATGTTCAGAATGTGGGAAACATTATAGCACGGAAATCAGACTTGTTAAACATCAGAGCATTCACGTAGTTGATAAGCTATTTTTATGTTCAGAATGTGGGAAAAGTTATAGCACGAAATCCAAACTTATTGCACATCTGAGAACTCACACAGGGGAGAAGCCATTTTCATGTTTGGAATGTGGGAAAGGTTTTACAGAGAAAACAAATCTTGTTGCACATCAGAGAATTCACACAGGAGAGAAGCCGTTTTCATGTTCACAATGTGGGAAATGTTTTAATCAAAAATCAAATCTTGTTACACATCAGAGAAATCACAAAGGGGAGGATCCATTTTCATGCTTGTAATGTGAAAAATGTTTTACTGTTGGTGGAGTGTTTGGACCAGGACATCTAGTCCTGCAGTGATAATCTTCAGCTGATTAAACACTGATTAAGGTGAAACAGCAAAAACAGCCCAATAAGGGACACCGCACTGTAATCAGGCTGTCTTCCACTACATCGTGGTGCTTTCAGGTTGCATAGCAAAAACGTGGTGACAGATTCCCTTTAATACCCCACCTATTAGAATACCCCTTAGATTGTTTTCATACAGCGTGATGCCCTCACGATTGCCTTCCACACAGTATAATGACCCTAGACTGAATTCCTCCACACACCTTTACCCTACAGTACTCGCCACATGCATATTATGATGCCCACCATTGCCCCACACACAACATGATGCACCCACAGCATATGCTGATCTATATACATAATTGTCTTAGGGTCACTTCCGTCTGTATGTCTGTCCTTCTGTCACGGTTATTCATTCGCTGATTAGTCTCGGAAGCTGCCTGTCATGGCTGCCGCGACCAATCAGCGACGGCCACAGTCCGATTAGTCCCTCCCCTACTCCCCTGCACTCAATGCCCGGCGCCCGCTCCATAATCCCCTCCACTCACCACTCACACAGGGTTAATGGCAGCGGTAACAGCCCGCGGTGTAACACACTCCGTTACCGCTGCTATTAACCCTGTGTGTCCCCAACTATTTACTATTGATGTTGCCTATGCAGCATCAATAGTAAAAATATGTCATGTTAAAAATAATTAAAAAAAACAAAAAACCTGCTATACTTACCATCCGCCGCCTTTCCCGCTCCTCGGGACGCTCCCGGGACCGCTACATTGTAAGCGGCAGCTTCCGATCCCAGGGCTGGTGTGCGATAAGGACCTGCCGTGACGTCACGGTCATGTGACCACGACGTCATCATAGGTCCTGCTCACACCAGCCCTGGGACCGGAAGCTGCCGCTTGCAATGGAGCTGTCCCGGGAGCGTCGCGAGGAGCGTGAAAGGCGGCGGATGGTGAGTATAGCAGGACTTCAACGGGCCTTCGGAAGGTGAGTATATGTTTTGTTTTTTTTTTAAGTCTCTATACTACGTGGCTCTGTGCTGGGCAATATACTACGTGGCTGGGCAATATACTATGTGGCTGGACAATATACTACATGGCTGGGCAATATACTACGTGGCTGGGCAATATACCAAGTGGCTCTGCTATATACTATGTGGCTGGGCAATATACCGTACTACGTGTCTCTGCTATATACTATGTGGCTGGGCAATATACTACGTGACTGGGCAACATACTAAGTGACTGGGCAACATACTACGTGACTGGGCAATATACTACGTGGCTGGGCAATATACTACGTGACTGGGCAATATACTGCGTCGCTGGGCAATATACTATGTTGCTGGGCAATATACTACGTGGCTGGGCAATATACTATGTGACTGGGCAATATACGTGGCTGGGCAATATACTACGTGGCTGGGCAATATACTACATCGCTGGGCAATATACTACGTGACTGGGCAATATACTACGTCACTGGGCAATATACTACGTGGCTGGGCAATATACTACGTGGACATGCATATTCTAGAATACCCGATGCGTTAGAATCGGGCCACCATCTAGTAAAGAAAATAATCACTCTGTAGCTATTACACAGGTTGCAAATTTTGCTTAAGTTAATCAATTACTTTATTTTACTTTATTTTTAGTGTGTATATACATACAGTATATATAATATATATGTGTGTGTGTGTGTGTAACTGAGAAATTGTCTTAATAAGAATGACTTAGGAGAATTCTTGTCTGTAACTGAAGGACAATGTTGATTTGATTATCAGTATAAAACGACTCGTGAAAGCTGAAACCTGTTTATGCATCAATTGATTGTTTTGAATGTTTCTAATGTGCAAAATTTATTTGGTTTGGAAGTGTGCAGAAACCTTATGGCTGTGAGCTAGAATTTAGATTTGAAAAGGAACCTGTCATCTGACTCTTGATGCCCAAACCAGGGACAGCATGAATCAGAGTCTGGCTACTCAATTGCAGACTGGTATATTTTTCTCTGAAATGCTCTGTCATTTCAGGGAAAATATACTTTAAAGTGAACCTGTCAGCAGGATTGTTCTGAGTAACCTTCAGACAGTATCAGGTTGGCCCTGTTATACTGATTAAAATGATACCTTGGCTGATGAAATTTGTCTTGTGGTTGTGGTTTAACCCTACTCGTACAGCGCATGTCGTGTCCCTCCTTTTGATGTGGGCTCTAGCACTGAGCCCACATTTTTCCCAACACATGTCAGCTATTTTGAACAGCTGATATGTGACCCTAACAGCCGTGGGTATAATCGCGATCCACCCCCTGCTGTTAACCCATTAAATGCTGCTGTCAGTCTCTGACAGCGGCTTTTAAAGGGAACCTGTCATCCCCAAAATCGAAGATGAGCTAAGCCCACCAGTATCAGGAGCTTATCTACAGCATTCTGCAATGCTGTAGATAAGCCCCCGATGTATCCTGCAAAAGATGAGAAAAAGAGGTTAACCGGAACCGCAGCGTGAAGACAAGAAGAGGACGTCATCCTATGAAGATAGGAGGCCCCGGACCGCATCGCGACGCCCATCGGACCGGACCGCCCCCCCCAGGTGAGTATAATCTAACCTCTTCTTCTCATCTACTTTTATTCTTTATTCTTCTTCTTACCCTTTTTTTATTACATCATATTTTAATTTTCCATTGCTACTAGTCCAGTTATTTTTTACCTGAATTGAATAAATAAAATGTTTATCATTTTGGACTATAGGGTCGGTTCCCCCTCTCCTTTTTTTCTGTATTATGTAATTCTCCGACTGTCAACATAATATCAGTTTGGTCCAGCTTCTTGGTTGCAGGGTTGTTAATTTATATGATTTTACATTGTGCATTTACCAAATACCACGTATACCCTCACCACTATTTAGCAATTTCATTTGTTGCCTTTTCCTGACCCTTAATTTAGGCAGACTCTCACCACTACAGAAATGCCAAACATGTGGATGCTATATGTGGTTTAGACTCACTGGGGCTCAGAATAGAGGGGGTATTTTGATTGGGGAGCACATAATTTGCTGAATTTCTTTTGAGGTGGGAGGAGCCATTTTGCTTTTGGAGAGCCTTTGTGCTATCAGTAACATGGAAGCCCCGTATACAGGTCCTTCTCAAAAAATTAGCATATAGTGTTAAATTTCATTATTTACCATAATGTAATGATTACAATTAAACTTTCATATATTATAGATTCATTATCCACCAACTGAAATTTGTCAGGTCTTTTATTGTTTTAATACTGATGATTTTGGCATACAACTCCTGATAACCCAAAAAACCTGTCTCAATAAATTAGCATATTTCACCCATCCAATCAAATAAAAGTGTTTTTTAATAACAAACAAAAAAACCATCAAATAATAATGTTCAGTTATGCACTCAATACTTGGTCGGGAATCCTTTGGCAGAAATGACTGCTTCAATGCGGCGTGGCATGGAGGCAATCAGCCTGTGACACTGCTGAGATGTTATGGAGGCCCAGGATGCTTCAATAGCGGCCTTAAGCTCATCCAGAGTGTTGGGTCTTGCGTCTCTCAACTTTCTCTTCACAATATCCCACAGATTCTCTATGGGGTTCAGGTCAGGAGAGTTGGCAGGCCAATTGAGCACAGTAATACCATGGTCAGTATACCATTTACCAGTGGTTTTGGCACTGTGAGCAGGTGCCAGGTCGTGCTGAAAAATGAAATCTTCATCTCCATAAAGCATTTCAGCCGATGGAAGCATGAAGTGCTCCAAAATCTCCTGATAGCTAGCTGCATTGACCCTGCCCTTGATGAAACACAGTGGACCAACACCAGCAGCTGACATGGCACCCCACACCATCACTGACTGTGGGTACTTGACACTGGACTTCAGGCATTTTGGCATTTCCTTCTCCCCAGTCTTCCTCCAGACTCTGGCACCTTGATTTCCGAATGACATGCAAAATTTGCTTTCATCAGAAAAAAGTACTTGGGACCACTTAGCAACAGTCCAGTGCTGCTTCTCTGTAGCCCAGGTCAGGCGCCTCTGCCGCTGTTTATGGTTCAAAAGTGGCTTTACCTGGGGAATGCGGCACCTGTAGCCCATTTACTGCTTCCTCAGGTTCCCCAAGGTCTGGAATCGGTCCTTCTCCACAATCTTCCTCAGGGTCCGGTCTCCTCTTCTCGTTGTACAGCGTTTTCTGCCACATTGTTTCCTTCCAACAGACTTACCATTGAGGTGCCTTGATACAGCACTCTGGGAACAGCCTATTTGTTGAGAAATTTCTTTCTGGGTCTTACCCTCTTGCTTGAGGGTGTCATTGATGGCCTTCTTGACATCTGTCAGGTCGCTAGTCTTACCCATGATGGGGGTTTTAAGTAATGAACCAGGCAGGGAGTTTATAAAAGCCTCAGGTATCTTTTGCATGTGTTTAGAGTTAATTAGTTGATTCAGAAGAATAGGGTAATAGGTCGTTTAGAGAACCTTTTCTTGATATGCTAATTTTTTGAGACAGGTTTTTTGGGTTATCAGGAGTTGTATGCCAAAATCATCAGTATTAAAACAATAAAAGACCTGACAAATTTCAGTTGGTGGATAATGAATCTATAATATATGAAAGTTTAATTGTAATCATTACATTATGGTAAATAATGAAATTTAACACTATATGCTAATTTTTTGAGAAGGACCTGTATTTCCATTAAAAGATGACGGACCTGAGTTGGGACTTGTTTTTTGTGATAGTTGAAGTTTTTATTGGAAACATTTTACATAACATTTAGGATCACATTTAGCTGTCGCTCTATGCTGAACATTTACTTTGGGGCTTCCATCTAAATCTCCAAGTGATGTGATTAAGATGAAACCCTGAGAGATTTATTCACTAGAATGAGGCAGCAGAGTTACTCTGGACTCTGTTTGGCCTATTTTCAGTGTTGTGCTTCTTTTCAGAAGTACACAAAACTGTGGTCGATCACACTTTTATGCTCACCTAAAAAGACGGATCACAGGTCAGACAGCGTCCACAGTGCCTCCATCTGCCTCATAGAGAATCTTCCACCGGGGGTTCTGACTGAATCACGCATTTCAGAGAGTTACACGGAAACGCTGGTGTAACCACTCAGCGTACAGTGCAGGATAAATGTGCACCAAGCCTTACTGCGATCTTTGGAAGGCAGAATGAAAAAATCAACAGCAGGTGAAGAATTGGTTTTATTAATTTTTTACGCCATTCCTCATGCGGTATAAGTGATTAGGCAACTTTATTCTTCGTGTCTGTGCAATTATAGCAATATCAGATTTATATTGTGTTTTTCTGTTTGGTTGCTGTCACACACTAAAAGACGCTTTTTATTGCAAAAACTCGTTTTGGCATCCCCATATTTTGAGAGCTATAATTTTTCCATATTTCAGCTGACCGAGTCATGTGACTCCTTTTTTGTGGGACGAGTTGATGTTTTTAATAGTACCATTTTCGGACACATGACATTTTTTGATTGCTTTCTATTCTGATTTTTGGGAAGTAGAATGAACAAAAACCAGCAATTCAGGAATGTTTTGGGGGGGTCTTTTTTATATCGTTCCGCATCTGGTAAACTTGATAAGGCAGTTTTATTCTTCGGGTCAGTCCAATTACAGAGATACCTCGTTTATATTTGTTTTTTTTTTATGTTTTGGTACTTTTACACAAAAACTATTTTACAGATTTTTTATTTTTCTGCTGATGGAGCTGTATAGTGGCTTGTTTTTTGCAGGACAAGATGACATTTTTAGCTGTACCATTTTTATGTACATTGTTTTTTATCGTGTTTTATTGCACTTTTTGTTCAGCGGTATGATGATTGATTTTTACCTCGTTTTTTTTTTTTACGGTGTTCACTGAAGGGGTTAACTAGTTGGACAGCTTTATAGAGTGTGTAGTTCCGAAAGCAGCGATACCAAATATATGTTTTAGGTTTTTTCACATAAATGTTTTTATTAGAAAAATATTTTTTTCTTTTTTTTGTTCTTTATGTGGGGATTTTTTTTAACATTTCATTTTTACACTTTTTAATATACCGTATATACTCGAGTATAAGCCGACCCCCTAATTTTGCCACAAAAACCTGGTAAAACTTATTGACTCGAGTATAAGCCTAGGGTAGGAAATGCATCAGCTACCGGTGAATTTAAAAAAAAAAAATAGATGCTCCATACCGTTCATTATTGCCCCATAAGATGCTCCATATAAAGCTGTGCCATATATAATGCTCCATACTGTTCATTATTGCTCCATAGATGCTCCATATAAAGCTGTGCCACATATAATGCTCTGCACCGTTCATTATGGCCCCATAGATGCTCCATATAAAGCTGTGCCCCATATATAATGCTCTGCACCGTTCATTATGGCCCCATAGATGCTCCATATAAAGCTGTGCCCCACATATAATGCTCTGCACCGTTCATTATGGCCCCATAGATGCTCCATATAAAGCTGTGCCCCATATATAATGCTCTGCACCATTCATTCTGGCCCCATAGATGCTCCATATAAAGCTGTGCCCCATACATAATGCTCTGCACCGTTCATTATGGCCCCATAGATGCTCCATATAAAGCTGTGCCATTTATAATGCTGCTACTGCAATAAAAAAAAAATCACATACTCGCCTCTCTTAGCTCAAGACGCCGGCGCTTTCAATATTTACCTGCTCCTCGTGCGGCTCCGTCTCCAGCACTGACGCTCAGCAGAGAGCGCGCACTGACTACGTCACCGCGCCCTCTAACCTGAGCGTCACAGCCAGAGGACGCTGGAGACTGAGCCGCATCGGAACGAGGAGCAGGTAAATATCGCGCAGCGCTCCCCTCCCCGTATACTTACCTTCTCCTGGCGCGGTCCCTGCGCGTCCCTGCTTCTTCCACCGCTGCATCTTCTTCCTGTATTGAGCGGTCACAGTTACCGATCATTACAGTAATGAATATGCGGCTCCACCTCTATGGGAAGTGGAGCCACATATTCATGACTGTAATGAGCGGTACCATGTGACCGCTCAGCACAGGAAGAATCTGCTGCGCTGGAAGAAGCAGGGACTGCAGGGACCACGCTGGGAGTAGGTAAGTATAACTAGACAGCCCCCCGCTCCCCCTCCCCTGCCGACCCCCGGGTATGACTCGAATATAAGCCGAGAGGGGGACTTTCAGCCCCAAAAAATGGGCTGAAAATCTCGGCTTATACTCGAGTATATACGGTATATATATTTTTTTACAACGGCGCAGGATGGGACATCACTGTGTAGTAACAGATCACTGATCTGATTCTCTGCAATGATTCTGCACTACAGAGTATCACTTCAGCGTCTGACAGGCAGGGAAGGAGGCTTGTCAGCTCCTGCTTTGAGCAGGCACTGACAAATCACCTTCCCTGAAGGACTCATCATCCTTCTTGCGGCCATTGGTCACCATGGAGACCATCAGCACAACTCGATCGCATCATGTTGTGCTTTTGGAAGCACACAGGGAGCCCACTCCCTGCGCGATGCGCCTTGATGTCACTGTCACTACTGAGAGTGGCCTCAGAGGGATTAAACGCCTGCGATCAGTGATAGCATCAATCGTAGGCGTTGCTGCAGGGTGTCAGCTCTCACATAGAGCTGACACCAGCATCTGATCGTGGCGGTGCTCAGTGTGAGCCAGCACGATCGCGGCGCAGTACATATACTTCTCTTTGCGAGAACGCAGTTCCCACAGAGCAGAATATATACGGCATAAGTTGGGAAGGGGTTAAACATCAGCTTACAAAGCTTATTTTTGCATTTGGATCCATATCTCTTATTTCTTTACATGTTAAAGAGGACCAATTACCTTCACATATACTATGGTACATTACAGTAAAGAGTGTATGTGGGTGTATATAAATTTATATGTATATGGAATTAATGAACTGAAAGAATAATTCCTGTTAATTCATGAATCATTTGTTACGTCGGTGACTAGCATATCTTCTAAGCACCGCCCTACTTGCCACATGTTCTGCTTTGCTTCACCCAGTACCTGACCATTGGTCTGAGCTGCCTTGGGCGATGCTTCCAGCTGTGCTGTTTCTGTTTATTGTTGTGAATCTTTACTTGGCTATAGGGTGGTGCTGTCTCGGGTTTACCGCGACAGAGAGAAGGCAGAAGACCGCAGCATCTTTTCTCCTTCATTGATTAGAAGCCCTTCACCTTCTTATTAAAAAGTGTAAATTTCTTTTGGCAGTGCAGGTGTTAATCTGCTAAGTTGAAAGCTCCTGGAGGTTTAGTATCTCTGCTGTGCACTGTTAGCCACTCCCATCGCCTATATAAACTAGGCCCTGGCTAGCAGTCATTCTCAGAGATAGTTTATGCTGCATGACTGGAGGTTGTTGTTGGTTAATATAGGAGAAGAAGGTGGGTTTATTTGTGAATGTTGCTAGATTTTGTGTGTGTAATAATTCTCTTTCTTCTTCCTTCTTTAACCCCATCCTCCACTCCCCAGTGTATTCCTCTGTTACATGTGTGAGTATATTTGTATGTTTGGTATTTTTCGTTACCCCTTTTTGTATTATTTTGTTATTCTGGTTGGTGTATTATGGTACACTACTACTCCCCTCTTCCCTGGGTGGGGGAAGAGTATAAACTCAGTGCTGGTTCCTTCCGTCTCCTGGCAACATATTGCTATAGATTTCATCACGGACATGCCCCTCTCCGATAGTTGCAACACCATCTGGGTGGTGGTGGACCTGTTCTCTAAGATGACGCACTTCATTTACTCAATTGCCTTCCGCTTCCATGCTCGCCATTTAGCACTTCCAGATGTGTTTCTGTTCCACGGTCTAACTCCACATTATATCTGACCCCGTTTCTGTCCAGTTTACATCTAAATTTTGGAGGGCTCTTTGCAAGCTGCTGAATGCCCAGCTGGATTTCTACTCCCGAGTATCATCCATAGACCAACAGGCAAGTGGAACGGGTTAACCAGACTTTCAAAACCTGTCTTCAAGACTTTAAATTTCTATCCGCCAGAATTACTGGGTGCTATTACTCCCCTGTGCGGAATTCTCGTACAACAACCTTGTTGAGGAGTCTTCCGGAGCATCTACATTCTTCATTGTTTAATCCCAACCTACTCAAGTGCTCTCTTCTATATCCGCTTCCTCTGCTGCTGATATCTTGTACGGTGACTTCCTCCAGATCTGGTAGCAGACCCAGGCTTTCATTCTTAAGGTCGTGTCTTGGATATAGGCTCATGCAGACAAGGAGAAGTGCGCAATGTCACTATCATCCTGGGGATAAAGTCTTGCTGTCATTCTGGAGTATTCGCCTGCTGGTGCCTTCGTACAAGTTCAACCACCTTTACCTCAGTTCGTATATAATTCTCTGGCAGTGACCTACTGTCTTCAACACCCTGGGGATCTACAGATCCCAAACGATTTTCATGTCTTGCTCCTGAAGCCGGCGGTCTTGAATCGCTTCTTCAAGGTCCATATTTCTGCCTCAAATGCCTTCAGATGTGTTCAAGGTCAAAGACATTCTGGATTCCAAGTGGGTCCGAGGGAAGACATTCTTTTTACTCGATTGGAAGCATCTTGATCCAGAGGAGAGATCTTGGGAGAATATCTGCGCCCCTATCATCCTTGAAAGATTTCTCCATCTGTCCAGCAAAAGAAGGAGGGGAGTAAAGGGGGTATAGTTATTCCGGCCACTCGCAAGCCTTCTAAGCACTGCTCCACTCAGCGTGATTCGCTCTTCTCCACCAAGTACCCGACCATAGCTATGAGTTGCCTTGTGCTGTTTTCCTGCTACCGAAGTGATATGTCAGTTGACTTCACCCTCCTTTCTTCGCCAGAGCTTAGGTTTTTAGTAATTCTGTCTCTAGTCCCTGTATTGTCTTATTCCTGTTTTGTTTCACTTGTTATCAACCCAGTTTGCCTTCTTGTTTATCCTGATCTCTCTCTGCTCCTGAGCTCTGCTATGTATTCTGATCTTGTGCTTCCTTTCTATGATTAAAAATCATGGTTATTCCACAAAATATTGAATTCTGAACATGTCTATAATTTTAAGGGTAGGTGAATTTTAACATTGAGAGAATTATATCTTCCGGCAAGCCTACAACCTGCAGTAATCACTGGTCGAACAAACCACTGCACGACCAGCTCTATCCTTACCTACTGTATCCTCACCCATCCCCTGTAGATTGTGAGCCCTCGCGGGCACGGTCCTCTCTCCTCCTGTACCAGTTGTGACTGGTATTGTTCAAGATTATTGTACCTGTTTTTATTATGTATACCCCTCCTCACATGTAAAGCGCAATGGAATAAATGGCACTATAATAATAAATAATAATATCAAAAATAACATCCAGAAAATCAATTTCTATAAATTATATAAATTCATTTGCATTTTGCAGTGAGAAATAAGTATTTGATCCCTCTGGCAAACAAGACTTAATACTTGGTGGCAAAACCCTTGTTGGCAAGCACAGCAGTCAGACGTTTTCATTAAGATTTTGAGGCTGTCGACTGGCAACTCGAAGCTTCAACTCTCCATAAGTTTTCTATTCGACTAAGGTCTGGAGACTTGCTAGGCCACTCCATGACCTTAATGGGCTTCTATTTGAGCCACCCGTTTGTTGCCTTGGCTGTATGTTTTGGGCCATTGTCTTGCTGAAAGATGCAGCCATGACCCATTTTTAATGTCCTGATGGAGGGAAGGAGGTTGTCACTCAGGATTTTACGGTACATGGTTCCACCCATTCTCCCATTGATGCGATGAAGTAGTCCTGTGACCTTAGCAGAGAAACACCCCCAAAACATAACGTTTCCACCTTCATGCTTCATGCTTGGGTCATAGGCAGCATTTCTCTTCCTCAAAACACGGCGAGTTGAGTTAATGTCAAAGAGCTCAATTTATGTCTCATCTGACCACAGCACCTTCTCCCAATCACTCAAAGAATCATCCAGGTGTTCATTTCCAAACTTCAGATGGGCCTTGAGCAGGGGGACCTTGTGGGCACTGCAGGATTTTAAACCTTTATGGCGTAATGTGTTACCAATGGTTTTCTTGGTGGCTGTGGTCCCAGCTGCCTTCAGATCATTAACAAGTTCCCCCATGTAGTTTTAGTCTGATCTCTCACCTTTCTCACGATCAAGGATACCCCACGAGGTGAGATTTTGCATGGAGCCCCAGATCGATGTTGATTGACTGTCAATTTGTATTTCTTCAATTTTCTTACTATTGCACCAACAGTTGTCTCCTCACCCAGCGTCTTATTTATGGTTTTGTAGCCCATTCCAGCTTTGTGCAGATCTATGATCTTGTCCCTGACATCCATATAAAGCTCTATGGTCTTGTCCATGTTGTAGAGGTTAGAATCTGACTGAATAATTGAGTCTGTGGACAGGAGTCTTTTTTTTTAAAGGTGACTATGTAAGACAGCTGTTTTTATTGCAGGTAATGAGTTGATTAGGAGCGTCTACGTGGTCTGTAGGAACCAGAACTCTTAGGCTGCCGTCACAGTAGCAGTATTTGGTCAGTATTTTACATCAGTATTTCTAAGCCAAAACCAGGAGTGGGTGATAAATACAGAAGTGGTGCATATGTTTCTATTATACTTTTCCTCTAATTGTTCCACTCCTGGTTTTGGCTTACAAATACTGATGTAAAATACTGACCAAATACTGCGAGTGTGACGGCAGCCTTTAATGGTTGGTAGGGGATCAAATTCTTATTTTTCACTGCAAAATGAAAATCTAATATATAAAGCTGAATGTGTGTGTGTATGTATGTATGTCCGGGATTGGCATCTGTACCGTCGCAGCTACAGCCACAACATTTTGCACAGTCACACGTCTGGACCCCGAGAGCATCATAGGCTATGTTGTGAGGTGAAATTTTAACCCCGCGCTTTCTAATTCAATCAATTTTGCCCCTATCTACATAATGGGGAAAAAGTGAAAGGAAAAGTGTTGGAGGCAAATTGACAGCTGCCAGATGTGAACAAGGGGGAATTAAAGAGTGGGAGCGATGGCGCCAAAGAGTATATACCGTACAGTTGCTAAGGTGGGGCCCCGACATGGGATACTCACCACACACGGGGATATGAACACACACACAAAATGCGCCACACACTACCACGTGCTTGAATACATATACCACCCTCAGCACACATTTCACCACACATACACCAACCTCGCCACATAAAAGTCGAAACACAAAAGTCGCCGCTCAAAACTCGCCACGTGCAAAACTTGCCACATGCAAAACTAGGCTCACGCAAAACTCGCCACACGTGCAAAACTCACCTCATGGAAAACTCGCCACAGGTGGAAAAATTGCACACGTGGAAAAATTGCCACATGCACAAAAGTTGCAACACATGCAAAAGTTGCCTCACACAAAACTTGCACATACTCAAAACGCACCACACATAAAACTCGCCATGCGCAAAACTCGCCATGCGCAAATCTTGCTGCACACAACTTGCTACACTAACCTGTCACATGCAGCTCGACACACAAAAAGTTGCTACACGCATGTCGCCACACAAAACTCATCTCACAAAAGTCGCTACATGCATGTCGCCACATGCAACTCAACACACACAACTTGAAACATGAAACTCGCCCTAAAACACACACAAGTCTGGTATTATCCTTCAAAAATAAAAATCTGATTAATAAGCAGACAAACTACAAGAGCAACAAATGGTCCATATAGGAAATACGGCAGCTGTCAGTCACATGACCTGTCTATTATGTGTATGTGTGAGCTAATATATACTGCCAGGGGGGAGGGCTTCCTGTTGGCTGGGGATTTATCAGGCTGCCAATTTAGCTTACAAATACTGAGGTAAAAATACTGACCAAATAACGTGTGAATGCGGTCTAATACAGGAGGAGATGACACACAGATATATACTATATACAGGAGGAGATGACACACAGGTATATACTATATACAGGAGAGATGACACACAGGTATATACTATATACAGGAGGAGATGACACACAGGTATATACTATATACAGGAGCAGATGACACACATATACTATATACAGGGGAGATGACACAGGTATATACTATATACAGGAGGAGATGACATATAGGTATATACTATATACAGGAGGAGATGACACACAGGTATATACTATATACAGGAGCAGATGACACACATATACTATATACAGGAGGAGATGACACACGTATATACTATATACAGGAGGAGATGACATATAGGTATATACTATATACAGGAGGAGATGACACACAGGTATATACTATATACAGGAGCAGATGACACACATATACTATATACAGGAGGAGATGACACACGTATATACTATATACAGGAGGAGATGACATATAGGTATATACTATATACAGGAGGAGATGACACACAGGTATATACTATATACAGGAGGAGATGAGACACAGGTATATACTATATACAGGAGGAGATGACACACATACTATATACAGGGGAGATGACACAGGTATATACTATATACAGGAGGAGATGACATACAGGTATATACTATATACAGGAGGACATGACACACAGGTATATACTATATACAGGAGGACATGACACACAGGTATATACTATATACAGGAGGAGATGACATACAGGTATATACTATATACAGGAGGAGATGACCACCTGGTATATACTATATACAGGGTAGATGACATACAGGTACATACTATATAGAGGGGCGATGACACACAGGTATATACTATATACAGTGGAGATGACACACAGGTATATACTATATACAGGAGGAGATGACCACCTGGTATATACTATATACAGGGTAGATAACATACAGGTACATACTATATACAGGGGCGATGACACACAGGTATATACTATATACAGTGGAGATGACACACAGGTATATACGATATACAGGAGGAGATGGCATACAGGTATATACTATATACAGGAGGAGATGACACAGGTATATACTATATACAGGAGCAGATGATACACAGGTATATATATACAGAAGGAGATGACCTACAGGTACATACTATACACAGGAGGAGGTGACACACGTATATACTATGTATATACAGGAGGAGATGACATACAAGTATATACTATATAAAAGAGGAGATGACACATAGGTATATAGAGGAGGAGATGACATACAGCAGATATATACAGGGGAGATGACATACAGGTATATACTATATACAGGAGATCACATACAGGTATATACTATATATAGAAGGAAAAGACATACAGGTATATAGTATATACAGAAGAGATGACATACAGGTATATACTATATACAGGAGGAGATGACACATGGGTATATACAATATACAGGAGGAGATGACATACAGCAGGTATATACTATTTACAGGGGAGATAACATACAGGTATATACTATATGCAAGAGAAGACATACAGGTGTATACTTTATATAAGGGAGATGACAAACATGTATATACACTGAGGTGAAAATGAGGGGTGTGAGGTGAAAATGAAAAGGTGTGAATGCAAAATGAGAGGAGTGAGTGAAAATAGTGGAGTGATCGGAAAATGACAGATGTGAGGTCGAAATGACAAGTGTTAGGGGGGAATGACATGAGTGAGGGGGAAAATAAGAGGAGTGAGGGGGACAATGAGAGGTATAAGGGAGAAAATGAGAGGTGTTAGGGAGAAAATGAGAGGCATGATGGGAAAATAAGAGACGTGAGGTGCTATAACTAACCACAGATATTTACTATGCCCAGGCAACGCCGGGCTCTTCAGCTAGTAAATTTATATAATTCATCCAATGTGATTTTCTGGATTTTATATTTGATATTCTATCTCTCAACGTTAAAATTAACCTACCCCTAAAATTATACACTGTTCATGTCTTTGTCAGTGGGCAAACTTACAAAATCAGCAAGGGATCAAATACTTATTTCCGTCACTGTGTGTGTGTATATATATACAGTGGGGCAAAAAAGTATTTAGTCAGTCAGCAATAGTGCAAGTTCCACCACTTAAAAAGATGAGAGGTGTCTGTAATTTACATCATAGGTAGACCTCAACTATGGGAGACAAACTGAGGAAAAAAATCCAGAAAATCACATTGTCTGTTTTTTTAACAATTTATTTGCATATTATGGTGGAAAATAAGTATTTGGTCAGAAACAAAATTTCATCTCAATACTTTGTAATATATCCTTTGTTGGCAATGACCGAGGTCAAACGTTTTCTGTAAGTCTTCACAAGGTTGCCACACACTGTTGTTGGTATGTTGGCCCATTCCTCCATGCAGCTCTCCTCTAGAGCAGTGATGTTTTTGGCTTTTCGCTTGGCAACATGGACTTTCAACTCCCTCCAAAGGTTTTCTATAGGGTTGAGATCTGGAGACTGGCTAGGCCACTCCAGGACCTTGAAATGCTTCTTATGAAGCCACTCCTTCGTTGCCCTGGCGGTGTGCTTTGGATCATTGTCATGTTGAAAGACCCAGCCACGTTTCATCTTCAATGCCCTTGCTGATGGAAGGAGGTTTGCACTCAAAATCTCACGATACATGGCCCCATTCATTCTTTCATGTACCCGGATCAGTCGTCCTGGCCCCTTTGCAGAGAAACAGCCCCAAAGCATGATGTTTCCACCACCATGCTTTACAGTAGGTATGGTGTTTGATGGATGCAACTCAGTATTCTTTTTCCTCCAAACATGACAAGTTGTGTTTCTACCAAACAGTTCCAGTTTGGTTTCATCAGACCATAGGACATTCTCCCAAAACTCCTCTGGATCATCCAAATGCTCTCTAGCACACTTCAGACAGGCCCGGACATGTACTGGCTTAAGCAGTGGGACACGTCTGGCACTGCAGGATCTGAGTCCATGGTGGCGTAGTGTGTTACTTATGGTAGGCCTTGCTACATTGGTCCCAGCTCTCTGCAGTTCATTCACTAGGTCCACCCACGTGGTTCTGGAATTTTTGCTCACCGTTCTTGTGATCATTCTGACCCCACGGGGTGGGATTTTGCATGGAGCCCCAGATCGAGGGAGATTATCAGTGGTCTTGTATGTCTTCCATTTTCTAATTATTGCTCCCACTGTTGATTTCTTCACTCCAAGCTGGTTGGCTATTGCAGATTCAGTCTTCCCAGCCTGGTGCAGGGCTACAATTTTGTTTCTGGTGTCTTTTGACAGCTCTTTGGTCTTCACCATAGTGGAGTTTGGAGTCAGACTGTTTGAGGGTGTGCGCAGGTGTCTTTTTATACTGATAACAAGTTTAAACAGGTGCCATTACTACAGGTAATGAGTGGAGGAAAGTGGAGACTCTTAAAGAAGAAGTTACAGGTCTGTGAGAGCCAGAAGTCTTGATTGTTTGTTTCTGACCAAATACTTATTTTCCACCATAATATGCAAATAAATTGTTAAAAAAACAGACATTGTGAGTTTCTGGATTTTTTTTCTCAGTTTGTCTCCCATAGTTGAGGTCTACCTATGATGTAAATTACAGACGCCTCTCATCTTTTTAAGTGGTGGAACTTGCACTATTGCTGACTGACTAAATACTTTTTTGCCCCACTGTATATATATATAAATATATATATATATATATATATCTCACTTTTTTTTATGGTTCACTGTGCAGTAAAAGTGATAAGACAGATTTATTCTCCAGATCAGTACGATTAAGATACCAGATTTATATATTTTTTTAATGTTTTGATACTTTTACACACTAAAAACAATATTTTACAAAAATGCATTTACTTTTGCAGCGCCATATTCTGATTGCCTTAAATACATTTTTACTGAATTGGGTGTATTAGGGCTTGTTTTTTTCTGAAAGATTTGGCGTTTTCACTTGGCGTTTGTTTTTTTCTGAACAATTTGGCGTTTTCACTTACCGTATTCCTTTTTTTTTCTACATGTAACTTTTTGATCACTTTTTATGTATAAATCATTTTTATTGGTCATTGCAATAAAGAGTAAAGGTAAACAATACAAACTAGTAAATCAGTGCAATGATAAACAATGGTTACAAGTAAGTCAAGTAAGGCATTGTGACAACGTTTAGGTCTTGTAATTCAACTTTCTGGTAAATAATGTTGTTGGTTATCCCAAAATTATGAGGAGTTGATAATAAAAAACAGCTGGGATAGTAGATATCCATTATTACATTTCTTTGTAATCATTTGACAGTATAATATACGTTCAAACTGGGTATGAGGAATACACACAAAGTAAGATAAGGGAAAGAAAGAGGGGTAGAAAGAAGGAGAAGAGTGGATGGGGGAGTAGGGAATGTGGGAAAAAAGTGTGACTGCCAACCCGCTCCAGCGGCCAGAGCGCGGGTCGAGAAACGGCTCGAGAGTGTACGCGAATGTGTTACATAGTGCGTCAAGTTCTGGAAATCCAGCGATCTAATTCAGAGGTTTCCCTAAAAGCAATCCAGGGAGCCCATATGTTGTAGGTTTTTTCCGCATTACCTGTAGACTGATTTATCAGCTGCTCCATTCTATAAATGTCATTAAGTTCTGCCACAAATTCCGCACGAGAAGGGAATTTTTCTTGTTTCCAAAAACGTGGGATTAGATTCCTGACTGCAGTAAGAAAGTGTCTGAGGATGCCCCTCTTGAACCTAGATATCGACAGGTTACACAAAGACAACAATGCTAGACTTGCTGAGGGTTGGATCTGTGTGATAGACATCCTATTATGAAGTTCAAAGACGGCCAACCACAAATCCTTTATGGGGGGGCAGTCCCACCAAATATGCATGTAAGAGCCTGTTTCCCTTAAGCATCTCCAACAGGTGTCAGGAGTCGCGGGGAACACCGCATGCACCATGGAAGGGCATCTATACCATCTTGACGATCTGAACGAGAAGAGAAGAATTTTTCCCCTATCTTCAGATGACAAGGGTCTTCCCAGATCACCCTCCCATTTCGAGAAAAACATTGGCCAACCCTGCAGCGGAGCCCTCCCCTCTTGGAAGATTTTATATAGCAGCGAGACAGTATGGTCCGGGGGGCTTGCTGATATGCAAAGAATCTCAAAGGGAGTTAGCGGCCTGCTGATATTGGTTTGTTTAGAGATTGAGTGGATATAACTTCTTAGTTGTTCATAGAAGAACCAATCAACAGAGTGTGATTCCTCCTCTGGGAATAGTTCCCGAAGGGATTTCATCCCAGTTTCTTTTAAGTAGTCGTGGATGATGGGTTTGGAATCTTTTCTCTTATTTAGGTATGTCTCTCTATTCAGCCCCGCCGGAAAAGCAGAATTGTCATAGATTGGAATTAAGGGGCCTGGGAGAGTTGTGATCTGAAGGTCTTTGTTTCGGTTTTTAATAAGAAGCAATATGTTTCGTGTGAGGAAGGGTATATAGATGCCTGGCCCTACCCCCTTGCCTCCTGTCCAAAGAACAACTTGGGAGTTGCATCCGTTAAGATCGTTTTCTAGGTTTACCCACTTTTTGCTACTTTTACTGTGATAAAGGTCCAGGATACAAGTTCCCATTGATGCAAAACTATAAATCGCGAGATCTGGGAGACCCAATCCACCTGTCAGTTTAGATCTACTTAATGTTGTATATGAAATACGTGCCCGATTATGAGACCAAATAAAACGAGTAATTATTTGTTTGAGGCGGGAAAAGAAGGAAGCTGGTAGGTATAGGGGAATTGTTTGAAAAAAATATAAGAGACGAGGTAGGAGGTCCATCTTAACTGCATTGATCCTACCCAGCCAGGACAATTGGAGCTTGTGCCATTTCTCCAGATCTGAGTTTGTTTTCTGTAGAATTGGTGCAAAGTTGGTTTCAAACAGTTTAGACGTTTTGCTTGTAATTTTGATACCTAAATATGTAAGGGAATCAAAGCGCCATTTGAATGGGAAAGTCTTCCTTAATTGATCCACCAAGGGGAGTTGGAGTGAAATGTTTAGGATTTCGGATTTATGGGAATTCATTTTGAAGTTACTTAGGAGGCCAAATTTATGTAGTTCCGAAATAATGTTTGGTAGGCTCGTAGAGGGGGACGTAATATATATAGGAGAATTGCATCTGCAAAAAGTGCTAGCTTATGTTCTTCAGAACGTAGTTTTATACCCTTAATTGATTAGTTGTTTCTCAAGGCCACAGCTAAATGCTCCATTGTTAGGATATATAAGAGGGGAGAGAGTGGGCACCCCTGCCTTGTACCATTTCTGATCGGGAACATTTCTGATAGTGTGCCGTTTACCTTGACCTGAGCACTAGGAGAAGAATACAAGGCGGAGATCCTACGCAGCATATTTTCTTTTAGGCCAATTTCCTCTAGGGTCTGAGAAATAAATTCCCAATGGACCCGGTCAAAGGCCTTTTCAGCATCAATTGACATGATACACAGGGGGTCCCCCGCTCTGTCAATTAGAGAGATAGTTCGGATTGTGTTGTCTCTCGCCCTGGAACGAAGCCCACCTGGTCCTGGTTTATTAGTTTTGGTAAAAGGGGGCATAATCTATTGGCTAACATTTTTGCATATATTTTAATATCCAGGTTTTTTAAAGAGATCGGGCGGTAATTATCGCACGTAGAAGAGTCCTTGCCAGGCTTAGGGAGAACTTTTATGTGAGCGATGAGTGCCTGTGTAGGGAAAGAGCCCCCAAGAGAGACAAAATTACAAGCCTTCAGAAATATTGGACTAAGCAGAGTGTTGAACGACTTGTAGAAGCCTGCTGAGAACCCATCGGGGCCCGGGCTCTTGCCCTGTTTCAAGGCGCTAATGATTTCCGATACCTCCTCCACTGAGAATTCCTTTTCAAGATCAAGTAGATCACCTTCAGGCAGAGTGGGTAGTTTATGTTCCTGTAAATATGATTTGATTTTATTACGGAGAGAATGTAGTGGAGCCTCTTTATAGTGTCCCGCTATATTATATAGAGATTTGTAGTATTCGCTGAAGTTGGACAGAATATCTCTGGTGTTAAACACTTTCTTCTCCTCTTTGTTTTTAATAAAAGGAATGTAGGTATTGGGATTACGTTGATTAAGGGCTCTGGCCAAGAGTCTACCACTTTTATTGCCGAGCTGGTAGAAGCGGCTCTTGAGTCTTTCTCTGAGCCATTTGGATTTTTGGTCTATTATAGATAGCAGTTTTTGTCTGGCCGAGGAGAGCCTAGCAAATGTGCTGGCTTCAAGGTCTCGTTTATGTTTGTTTTCTAATTGGTGGATTTGTTCTGTTAAGCTAAGTATTTCCGCTGCTCTTTCTTTTTTCAACCTAGCGCCATGAGAGATGAGGACGCCTCTTATTACACTTTTCAAAGCTTCCCATTTTACAGTGGGGGACGTGGTGTCTTCCTCGTGGTCAGTCAGGAAATCTGTGATTGTTTGATCAATCTTGGATTTACATATGGGATCTTGTAGCAAGTTTTCATTCAGACGCCAGGAGAAACCTGGTCTCGAGGCAGAATGAAGTGAGATTGTTAGGTAAATAGGAGCGTGATCTGACCACAATATCGACCCCACATCCGCCTTTACCTGCATATCAAGCAACTTATGTGAAACGAAAAAATAATCTATTCTACTCTAAGTGTTATGTATTTTTGAGAAAAAGCTATAGTCCTTAGTTGGGTTAAGAACCCTCCAGACATCTTCCAGTCTCATGCTGCGCAGCTGGGATCTTATTTTGTTAATAGAAGATGTAGAATATGAAGACTTACCCGAAGAGACATCCACCACAGGGTTCATAGGAATATTAAAGTCGCCCCCAAGTATCACAGGAGAGGAACCAGCAAACTCCTCAAGACGTTTTTTGCAATCGGCTCCAAACTTCTGTTGCCCTTGATTTGGGAAATATACGTTAGCTATTACAAGTTTATGAGCTGCCCATGTGATAAGTAGGAAGATATATCTACCATTTTTATCATTTGGGAGTCCAAGATCTCAGGCATAAAGGATTTGTGGAAGGCTATTAAGACACCCTTTGACTTTGAAAATGGATTTGTGCTGTGATACCATTTGGGGTAATTTTTCTTGATAGAGTGTGGCACCACACCAGTTTTGAAATGTGTCTCTTGAAGCAGTAGCACAGAGACCCGTTGTTTGTGACTATCAAATAGGACCCGCCTTCTCTTTTCTGGGATATTTAGCCCCTTCACGTTAAAGGAGCAAAATTTAATTTCATCCATTATCAAATACTTTTACGCCATCTCGCGACACCACGCGCTCCATCCGCCGAAACAAACGACAGCCAAGTGTAGTAGGGAAAAAACACTGGGAGGGAGGGGAGAAAGACAGGGTGAAGAAGAAATACTAGAACATAGAAAACATAGAAGAAGGTGCGTTAGGGTTGACGCACCCAATCTGACTTTGCATCTGTATAGTTAGGGCAAAAGAAAGGAGAAGAATAATTCTCCCCCCCCTTCCCTCGCCCGTGCACCTTTAGTGGAGTAGGGAAGCCAAGGGGAACACTGGCTCCCCCATCCCCCCGCGAACTTGTTAGGTCCCATGAACAAAAACTTGTAAACGTGTAAAATCTATTTAAGCATAACAATAACCCTTGCATAGGCAAGATGTCCCGCGTGCCATCAGAGAATAAGAGAGAAAAAAAAAGGGGGGGGGGAAGCGAAAACACTGATGACAAGCAAGACACCACGCGCTCAAATGTCCAGGGATTAAGACTAAACCTCCAAGGCGAACCCACAGTGAAACCATCCGCCCCATCAGGAGATTCAATCAATTAACAATAAGTATCCATGGGACCACTCAACTGCAGCAGAGTGTCTAAATACATTGCAGCAATGAGTAGAAGCTAATTATAACTAGAGAGAGAAAAAAAAAATGGGAACAAAAGAAAAGAACTTCATGGAGGATCAGAAGAGCCTTCATTGGTGTGTCGATTCTTGGAACGGGGGACCTTGAGCCACCTTGGAGGAGCATCTGGGAGTGTTGGAGTTAGAGGCCAGTCTGGAAGATCTATTAGTGGAAGTTCGAATGTGCCTAGGAAGTTAGCCAGGTCCCCGATCCGGCAAAAGTATGCGCTTTTGCCTCCTTTGGATGCTGTTAGTTGGAATGGGAACCCCCACCTGTAGGGGATATCTCTTTCCTTGAGAGCCGCCAGCAAGGGTTTCAAGGCTTTGTGCAGGAATAGGGTGCGTCTGGATAGATCTGACAGGAGTAGTATTGGTTGGCCTTCAAACTGGAGAGATCCCTTTTTCCTAGAAGCTATAATAATGGCCTCCTTAATTCTAAAGTAGTGCACCCTGCAGATGACATCTCTAGGGTGTGACTCAGACGTGGGTTTAGGACCAAGAGATCTATGAATCCTGTCGAACTCAATGGTGTTGTCTTCGTGATCGCCGAGAATGTCCAGGAATATTCTCTGGACTGTGCGGTCTAAATCCTGAGGACTGACGGATTCTGGGAGGCCACGTATACGGATATTGTTACGCCTGTTGCGGTTTTCCAGGTCTTCAAGGCCAGATGACATTTCCTCCAGTTTCATGGTATGATCCATTAAGATTTCTCTGTGAGCCTGGAGTTCTTGTGAGATATCTTCTTGTGTCTTTTCCACGTCCTCTATACGCGATGTGAATTCCATCTGCGGATTATGTATCTCCTTTTTATACGAGTTCTCAAGTCTGCACGCAAAGCTTTCTAGATCTGTTTTGGTTGGGAGAGCTTTAATATATTTACTCAGCTCAGCTATATTCATGTCCTCAGGCAGGTCTTTGTCTCCATTACTATTGTCTGTTGATTTTTTAGAAGAGATATGTGAAGACTGAGGCTCTTTGGAGGAGGAACCATTTTTATGCGGGGTTTGCGACATTGTTGATCTGGTATTCCTTGTTTGGAGTGGCTGGTTTAAAAACCGTTCCATGTCCTCTAGAGAAGACTCCTTGTGTAAGCTTGTGGGTTGTCCAGAAATCCTTTTAGTTTTACCCATGTATGTCTGCTGCTATTAATTGCCCGTGATAGTGTTCAGGGGAACATGGGGGTGCAGTGATCACCACATTAGGCCCAGCCCCCCATCAGCAAGCCCCCTCCGAGGTGCATTTGATTACGATCTTAGGGTTAGTGGGGCATGTATAATGTTCTGAGCCAGGAAGGGGGAACCTCTGGATGCTATAATCGATCCCAACACTAGGTGTCACCAGAGGTCTAGATTTGTAGAATGCAGGCTTACTGAGTAATATGCTGGCAGTCTGTGTTTCCAATATTAATGTAGGAAAGGCACAATGACAGCCCCGTATAAAGCAATGGCAGGGTGACTGCACCGCTTCTGCAGTAAGGCTGGTGAGCAGGACAGTATGCTGGTGTGCCGAGAGTCTTAGGTATGCCCGCACTATGATGGTGTTTCTCTGTAAGGGGATCTGTCCCCAAGATGGCATCCACCCTCCCACTGGCGGGAAAACGACCAGCACAGGGAACACAATGGTGGGCGTCCCGGGGGGTCTCCCGTCCCACCTGTACCAGTCCCACCTTGGTCGCCCCTCTCCTAGGTGAGGAGTGGTCTGCGCACTCTTCAGGGTCTTCCCTGCAGGAGCTCTAGCTGAGCGCGCCTGCGATGCTCTCCTCTCGGGTGCCGCGGGAGGTCCAAGGGTGGGAGGGCCTCTCTCTCACCACCCCCTAGCTCGGCGGGGGGTCCGCAGTCCTCTCACTGCCGCCTCGCACCTCACCATGCGCCGTCTGCCGGACTTCCCTTTGCCGTCAGCGGTACCTGAGGAGTCCTTGCTGTGCCAGCCTGTTTCTGGTGCGGCTGTGCTGCAGGGCCGCTCTGTGCCTGAGGGTCCGGTGGGAGATCGCCTGAGATGTGCCTGAGGGTCCGCGGGAGATCGCCGGCCAGGGGTCCCCCTTGATCCAGGTGTATTGCCAGGTAATAACTGGTGGTCCGTTCTTGGTTGAGGTCTGGGGAAAGACCTATATCTCCTCTTTGCTGGAGGAGATCTCCACCATGCGTCCTTCTTCTCCAGCAGCTGGACACGCCCCCCTTTTTGATCACTTTTTATTCAATTTTTCTGTCAGTTTGATGAAAAAGCATCATTTTTGTGCGATTATTAATTGTTATGGTGTTTAATAATTAATAAATAAAGTGACCGTTTTATAGTTCCGGTTATTCCGGATGCATCGATACCAATTTTATGTTCTTTTTTTTTTTTTTTATCTTAACTAGTGATGAGCGAATATACTCGATACTCGAGATCTCTCGAGCATGCTCGGGGGTCTTCCGAGTATTTTTTAGTGTTCGGAGATTTAGTTTTCTTCACCGCAGCTGAATGATTTACATCTGTTAGCCAGCATAAGTACACGTGGGGGTTGCCTGGTTGCTAGGGAATCCCCACATGTACTTATGCTGGCTAACAGATGTAAATCATTCAGTTGCGGTGAAGAAAACTAAATCTCCAAACATTAAAAAATACTCAGAGGACCCCCGAGCATGCTCGAGAAATCTCGAGTAACGAGTATATTCGCTCATCACTAATCTAAACACAAAAGCTGCGTTTTTAATGGTAAAATGGGTTTTCGTGATCTTTGTGTGCTTTTTATGTGGGGAGGTGGTGTTTCAGATTTTATTTTTTTAATCTTGTCCTCTTAGTCCCACTAGGGGCATGAGTTCTTTTCATTTTGATTGGTGGTTTTATGTACTGTAGTGCTTCTGTACATGAGACCATTTGGACACGTTGAGTATTTGAGTTTTTTACCTCAGTATGTGTAAGCCAAAACCAGGAGTGGGTGATAAATACAGCAGTGGTGCATATGTTTCTATTATACTTTTCCTCTCATTGTTCCTCTCCTAGTTTTGGCTTACAAATACTGAGGTAAAATACTGACCCAACACTGAACATGTGAACGTGGCCTTACTCAATCTGTAAGACTCTTCATATATGAGTGCAAAACAGGCCATCGTACGCTGGGGTTATTAGATGATCTCGGGATGAAATGGCATCCATGGGCACTCTCAATGACAATCTTTGGGGGGTCTGATAGTGTTAAAGGGGGAGTTTTAACTAACTTTTAACAACTTAGATGCCACTGTCGGGAGAAATCGGTTCAAGAACTTGTCAAGGCCAAAGCCTCTGGGTGTCAGCTGTCGTAGGATTTGTGCTCGCTGGGGAAGTACTATATACTTAAGTCTCAGTGCTGCGAAAAAGCGTATTAGCGCTCGTTAAAGTGTTAAAAAAAAAATATCTCTAATTAATTATCCAGCACCATTAATTTGTAGGACACCAGTCAGTGATAACTCCGTCTGTGCTAGTATAATTATATGGGATTTGTTATTTCTGATGAGGATAATCTCATAACATTGTAGTCCTATTAATGAGGGTCAGGAACAATCTCAGACAAATCCATAAAAGGCGGCTCAAAAATTATCCTTCCCCTCATCCAGCACCATGACAACCAGCACAGCAGAGTCCTGCAGACACTGAGGTCCCTGATCATGTGACCCCTGACTCCTCCCCTCCTGTGACCTCATCACAGGTCCTGTGCACACAGAACAGCCATATATGTGGAGTGCGGCTCTGCAGGTGGAGGTAGGTGCTGGAGATTCCCCATTACTGGGCGCAGGGGATATTAACCCCTTAGGTACTGAGAACATTTCGGGTTATTACGTAGTCGTATCCCTGTTAGGCTTTGTTCACACTGCATTCTGGGGCTTCCTTCTGAATTAGGGGATAGATTGCAATGATGTGATTGTAGTGAAGTGGTCATTTGTTCAAATGGGGACGTAGATGTAGCAGATCACATTTCGATCACTGTAAAATCGAAAAAAAACTATTAAATTGACAATATATGCTCATTGGTAAAGAAAAACTCATATACTTCAATAAAGGGGTGGTTCCGAGTAAAAACCAAATTTAATTCTAACTCCTTATGTAATTAGTCCCATAATCTAAGCTGTTTTGTAATATACTTTGTATTAAAACATCCCCACCGTTCCCTAACTGCACTGTCTAACTGCTATGCTATTTTTTTTGCCTATTTCCTGTGTGACGCTTCGTTTGAGAATTCCTATGTATGATATATATATAGTTAGGTCCATCTATACTTGGACAGAGACAACATTTTTCTAATTTTGGCTATAGACATTACCACAATGAATTTTAAACAAAACAATTCAGCTGCAGTTGAAGTTCAGACTTTCAGCTTTCATTTGAGGGTATCCACATTAAAATTGGATGAAGGGTTTAGGAGTTTCAGCTCCTTAACATGTGCCACCCTGTTTTTAAAGGAACCAAAAGTAATTGGACAGATTCAATAATTAAAAAAAAATGTTCATTTTTAGTAGTTGGTTGAAAACCCTTTGTTGGCAATGACTGCCTGAAGTCTTGAACTCATGGACATCACCAGACGCTGTGTTTCCTCATTTTTGACGCTCTGCCAGGCCTTCACTGGTGGTTTTCAGTTGCTGTTTGTTTGTGGGCCTTTCTGTCTGAAGTTTAGTCTTTAACAAGTGAAATGCATGCTCAATTGGGTGGAGATCAGGTGAATGACATGGCCATTCAAGAATATTCCACTTATTTGCTTTAATAAACTCCTGGGTTGCTTTGGCTTTATGTTTTGGGTCATTGTCCATCTGTAGTATGAAACGACGACCAATCAGTTTGGCTGCATTTGGCTGGATCTGAGCGCACAGTACGGCTCTGAATACCTCAGAATTCATTCGGCTGCTTCTGTCCTGTGTCACATCATCAATAAACACTAGTGACCCAGTGCCACTGGCAGCCATGCATGCCCAAGCCATCACACTGCCTCCACCGTGTTTTACAGATGATGTGGTATGCTTTGGTTCATGAGCTGTACCACGCCTTCGCCATACTTTTCTCTTTCCATCATTCTACAGGCTGATCTTGGTTTCATCTGTCCAAAGAATGTTCTTCCAGAACTGTGCTGGCTTTTTTAGATGTTTTTTAGCAAAGTCCAGTCTAGCCTTTTTATTCTTGATGCTTATGAGTGGCTTGCACCGTGCAGTGAACCCTCTGTATTTACTTTCATCCAGCCTTCTCTTTATGGTAGATTTGGATATTGATACGCCGACCTCCTGGAGAGTGTTGTTCACTTGGTTGGCTGTTGTGAAGGGGTTTCTCTTCACCACGGAGATTATTCTGCGATCATCCACCACTGTTGTCTTCCGTGGACCCCCAGGTCTTTTTGCATTGATGAGTTCACCAGTGCTTTCTTTCTTTCTCAGAATGTACCAAACTAGATTTTGCCACTCCTGATATTGTAGCAATTTCTCGGATGGGTTTTTTCTGTTTTCGCAGCTTAAGGATGGCTTGTTTCACCTGCATGGAGAGCTCCTTTGACCGCATGTTTACTTCACAGCAAAACCTTCCAAATGCAAGCACCACACCTCAAATCAACTCGAGGCCTTTTATCTGCTTAATTGAGAATGACATAATGAAGGGATTGCCCACACCTGTCCATGAAATAGCCTTGGAGTCAATTGTCCAATTACTTTTGGTCCCTTTAAAAACAGGGTGGCACATGTTAAGGAGCTGAAATTCCTAAACCCTTCATCCAATTTTAATGTGGATACCCTCAAATGAAAGCTGAAAGTCTGAACTTCAACTGCATCTGAATTGTTTTGTTTAAAATTAATTGTGGTAATGTCTATAACCAAAAGTAGAAAAATGTTGTGTCTGTCCAAATTTATATGGACCTAACTGTGTGTGTGTATGTATGTATGTATATATATATATATATATCAAAAAACACACTCTCCTATGAACACCGGCTATGAGCTGGCGTTCACAGGTGATTCACAAAGACAGGCATGGGGTTCTTCTGCAGACCCCCGACTGTCATGGCAACCCATCTGTGCCCGAAATCAAATGACCGGGGCGCTGATGGGCTGGATTTGTCATACGCTTCTGACTGGCGGGTGTTGAATCTCTGTCAGTGATTGACAGCAAAATTTAACTGTTAAAGGCACTTGATGGCTGATTGAATTAGCTAGTATAGCAAGTCAATTTTTATTATTATACTTTAATAATTTACTGTCTTTGTGAAAACCTAGACAAAGAAAAAGTGGGGTAGTAGCTTCTTTTGAATACACTCACCCCAATATAGGTTGATAGCCTTAATGATAGGTAAGCATTACTATATACTATGTGCACACGTTCAGGATTTCTTGCAGAAAATTCCTGAGAAAAACCTGAAATTTTCTGCAAGAAATCTGCATGCGTTTTTTGCGCGTTTTTGATGCTTTTTTTGGTGCATTTTTTATGCGTTTTTTTTCTGGAGATTTGCCAATGCATTTTGTAGTGGGAAATCCACAAAAACAACACGCAAAATTAACCCCTTTACCCCCAAGGGTGGTTTGCATGTTAATGACCGGGCCAATTTTTACAATTCTGACCACTGTCCCTTTATGAGGTTATAACTCTGGAACGCTTCAACGGATCTTGGCGATTCTGACACTGTTTTCTCGTGACATATTGTACTTCATGATAGTGGTAAAATTTCTTCAATATAACTTGCGTTTATTTGTGAAAAAAATGGAAATTTGGTGAAAATTTTGCAATTTTCCAACTTTGAATTTTTATGACAGAGATATGTCATGTGAAATAATTAATAAGTAACATTTCCCACATGTCTACTTTACATCAGCACAATTTTGGAACTAAAATTTTTTTTTGTTAGGGAGATATACGGGTTAAAAGTTGACCAGCAATTTCTATTCTATTTTTACAACACCAATATTTTTTAGGGACCACATCTCATTTGAAGTCATTTTGAGTGGTCTATGTGATAGAAAATAACCAACTGTGACACCATTCTAAAAACTGCACATCTCAAGGTGCTCAAAACCACATTCAAGAAGTTTATTAACCCTTCAGGTGTTTTACAGGAATTTTTGGAATGTTTTAAAAAAAATTAACATTTAACTTTTTCACAAAAAATGTACTTCAGCTCCAATTTGTTTTATTTTACCAAGGGTAACAGGAGAAAATGGACCCCAAAAGTTGTTTTACAATTTGTCCTGAGAACGCCGATACCCCATATGTGGGGGTAAACTGCTGTTTGGGCGCATGACAGAGCACGGAAGCGAAGGAGCGCCATTTGACTTTTTAATGCAAAATTGACTGGAATTGAGATGGGACGCCATGTCACGTTTGGAGAGACCCTGATGGGTCTAAACATTGAAACCCCCCACAAGTGACACCATTTTGGATAGTAGACCCCCTAAGAAACTTATCTAGCTGTGTTTTGACAGCTTTGAACCCCCAAGTGTTTCACTACAGTTTGTAATGCAGAGCCGTGAAAATAAAAATTTCACAAAAATTATTTTTTAGCCCCCAGTTTTGTATTTTCCCAAGGGTAACAGGAGAAATTCGACCCCAAAAGTTGTTATCCAATTTGTCCTGAGTACGCTGATACCCCATATGTGGGGGGAAACCACCGTTTGTGCACATGGCAGAGCTCAGAAGTGATGGAGCGCCATTTGGAATGCAGACTTAGATGGATTGGTCTGCAGGCGTCACGTTGCATTTGCAAAGCCCCTGATGCACCTAAACAGTAGAAACCCCCCACAAGTGACACCATTTTGGGAACTAGACCCCCAAAGGAACTTTTCTAGATGTGTTGTGAGAGCTTTGAACCCCCAAGTGTTTCACTACAGTTTTTAACGCAGAGTCGTGAAAATAAAAATTAATTTTTTTTCCACAATGTTTTTTAGACCCCCAAATTTTTATTTTCCCAAGGGTAACAAGAGAAATTGGACCCCAATAGTTGTTTTCCATTTTGTCCTAAGTATGCTGATACCCCATATGTTGGGGTAAATCCCTGTTTGGGCGCACGGGAGAGCTCAGAAGGGAAGGAGCACTGTTTTTTACTTTTTCAACGCAGAATTGGCTAGAATTGAGATCGGACGCCATGTCGCGTTTGGAGAGCCCTGATGTGCCTAAACAGTGGAAACCCCCAATTCTAACTGAAAAGCTAACCCCAACACACCCCTAACCCTAATCCCAACCATAACCCTAACCACACCCCTAACCCTGACTCACCCCTAACCCTAATCCCAACCGTAAATGTAACCCTAACTTTAGCCCCAACCCTAACTTTAGCCCCAACCCTAACTTTAGCCCCAACCCTAGCCCTAACCGTAATGGGAGAATTTTTTTATGTTTCCCTAACTAAGGGGGTGATGAAGGGGGGTTTGATTTATTTTTATAGCTGGTTTTCTAGCGGATTTTTATGATTGGCAGCTGTCACACACTAAAAGACGCTTTTTATTGCAAAAAATATTTTTTGTGTTACGACATTTTGAGACCTATAATTTTTCCATATTTTGGTCCACAGAGTCATGTGAGGTCTTGTTTTTTGCGGGACGAGTTGATGTTTTTATTGGTAACATTTTCGGGCACGTGACATTTTTTGATCGCTTTTTATTCTGATTTTTGTGAGGCAAAATGACCAAAAACCAGCTATTCATGAATTTCTTTTTTTTTTTTTTGGGGGGGGGGGGGGGCGGCGTTTATACCGTTCCGCGATTGGGAAAATGGATAAAGCAGTTTTATTCTTCGGGTCAGTACGTTTATACCGATACCTCATTTATATCATTTTTTTATGTTTTGGCGCTTTTTATACGATAAAATCTATTTGATAGAAAAAATAATTATTTTTGCATCGCTTTATTCTGAGGACTGTAACTTTTTTATTTTTTCGCTGATGATGCTGTATGGCGGCTCGTTTTTTGCGGGACAAGATGTCGTTTTCAGCGGCACCATGATTATTTATATCCGTCTTTTTGATCGCGTGTTATTCCACTTTTTGTTCGGCGGTATGATAATAAAGCATTGTTTTTTGCCTCGTTTTTTTTTTTTTACGGTGTTCACTGAAGGGGTTAACTAGTGGGACAGTTTTATAGGTCGGGTCATTACGGACGCGGCGATACTAAATATGTGTACTTTTATTGTTTGTTTTTTTTATTTAAAGAAATGTATTTATGGGAACAATATATATTTTTTTCTTTATTTAGGAATTATTTATTTATTTTTTTACACATCTAAAAAAATTTTTTCTTTTACTTTGTCCCAGGGGGGACATCACTGTATAGTGACAGATCACTGATCTGACACTTTGCAGAGCACTGTGTCAGATCAGCAATCTGGCATGCCCTGCTGCTGGGTTACCAGAGCCTGCTCTGGACCCGGAAGTACTCCCTGCAGGACCCGGAAGTAGCCTCACGGCCATTTTGGATCCAGGGCTTGCAGGCAGGAGACGCTCGGTACAAGGTGAGCACTTCGCCTTGTACCTATCGTCTCAGGGAAGCCCCCTCCCTGCGCGATGCTTCCCTATACCGCCGGCACACCACGATCATGTTTGATTGCGGTGTGCCGGGGGTTAATGTGCCGGATGTCAGCTGCGATAGTCAGCTGACACTCGGCCGCGCTCCCCCCATGAGCGCGGCCGATCGCGCTGGACATACTATTCCGTCCTTGGGACTTAGGGCCCACCCCACATGGACGGAATAGTACTTCCAATGTCAGAAAGGGGTTAATGAACATGCTGCGTTTTTTACCGCAATGCATTTTTTTCGCGGAAAAAATGTATCATGTGCACAAAACATGCGGAATTCATTCTAAATGATGGGATGCATATTGTATGCTGGTTTTTGTGCGGTTTTATAAAGTTTTTATCGCGAAATAAACGCGAAAAATCAGGAACGTGTGCACACAGCCTTACAGTTGGTGTTGGTTATGCATCAAAATCAAGATATTTGCTCAAGGCAGTTTTAAGAAAACCAGGCTCAGTCTTGGTTTGCAAGCTGCAGAGCAGATGGCTCTGCAACACGTGGCTTGTGTGAAGTAACACGGAGCTAAGGGCAGCAATAGTGCCTGACATCCCTTAGCGTGACACGGCGGTGCAGTCACCCTCGGCAACAGGTCTCAGATACAGACTGTCTTGATACCCCGGTTGCGATCCAGAGGATACAATTTGCTTTCCATTTGTGAGTTTCTTTGGACATTAAACACATTTGCTTTGAACTTTTCTGTGGTCCCTACCTATCTGTTGCACTGCACCCACTCCGCTGCACTACATTAGGTAGGAGAATGTGGACAGTGTGAACTGAGACATACCCAAAGACCGGTGCATGTCAGTTATTAGGCCTGCAACACTGCAGCCCAAGCCTACCAACAAAATTGAGGAGCTTTTGAAGCAGTTGATCCTCACTCAGTGACAACAACAGAAGCAGCAGCAGCACAATCACCAGCAGCAGCTGCTGTATCGTCAGCAGCAGAAAACTAATGAGCTGATCCTACACACCTGCCACCACGGTTCGTTCAGAGGCACAGTATAAAATGTGGTCAGCCTTGAGGAAGATGAGTTCTGAGGATGATTTGCTGGCCTTCCTCTCCGTGTTTGAGTGCACAGCAGAGCGGGAGAGCTTGCCGGCGTCGCAGTGGGCTGAAGTGCTGGTCCCCTTCCTGTCGGGAGATGCCCAGAAGGCCTACTTGGACCTCAGTTTGGATGATGCCCTGGACTATGAGAAACTCAGAGGTGAGATGCTTGCCAGACTGGGGGTTAATACATATGTACAGGCTCAGCAGGTGTTCTAGTGGTTCTTTGCAGAGTCTCCCCCTGCCAGGTCTCAGGCATATGACTTGTTACAGCTGGTAAAAAAATGGCGTCAGCCTGAGTCCTTAACCCCTTACCGGATGGTGGAGAGGGTGATGGTCGATCAGCTAGCAAGAACTCTGCCAACCGCTATTTAGCGTTGGGTGGGCCAAGGGGATCCCGGCACTCTAGACCAGGTGGTCAGCCTCATTGAGCGGAATACAGCCACTCAGGACTTTGTACGGGACTCTGCTCCACTACGATTAGCACATTGGACCCCACTAGCCCAGGAACCTGGGAAAGGTCCATGACCCTTTGCTGGGGCCAATCAGGACCAAGCCCGTACTGAGGGGGTACCCTGAAGTGAGAGTGACAAGAGACCAGTTTCCCCTAAACTAGTCCCGGAGTCCAGTTGTGCCACAGCTATTAGTTGGCAGTGCCATGGGCCAACTGCCCCTTGACAGCTGAACCCTTAGACTGTGGGTTTACTTGGCATGTGTCAATGTGTGCCCGGGCACTTTTCGCCGTGGATCCGTTTGTTCTAGTGGGTGAACGACATCTGTGCCAGGTGTGTGTAAACGGACACCAGGCCGAGGCCCTCATGGACTCAGGAAGCCTATTGACACTGGTACATGGGTTGATGATCTCGGGCTTGGAACCCACTGGAAAGAAAGTGGGCATGGTTTGTATACATGGTGAACTTCGAGGGTTCCTCACAGCAGAGGTTACTTTTCCCACCCTGTGTGGAGAGATACAATATGTGGTGGGAGTGTTGGAAGACCCTTCCCTATGGGACTGTTTTGGGAAGAGACTTGCCCCTGTTCTGGTCCCTGTGGGAGAACAGGGTTAACCCTCCCACGATAAGTGCTATTCCGAGTGCGGAATCTGAAGATCCCAAGTCAGGGATACCTACCGTAGGGGTTGCCAACTTAGGGACAGAATGTAACCTCAATAGGTCTCCCCTAGAGATATTGGCAGGAGAGGTTGAGGAAACTCCGCCATTCCCCGAGCCAGAAGTGTCTTCTGGTACGTTCAGGACAGCTCAGCTCCAGGATCCCACTCTGGCCTTGGCACGAGAAAGGGTAATAGAAATATATTGGGTGGCAAAGCAACTGGATGCAGAGGCAGTTTTCCCCTGCATGGTTATCCACCAGGATTTGTTATACAAGGTGGATAAAATCTGGGATAAAGTGGTGGAACAGCTGGTAGTGCCCCAGATGTACCGTCGAGCAGTGCTAGAGATGGCACACGCATACATGCTGAGGGGGCACTTAGGGGTAAAGAAAACACAAGAACGTATTCTGCAGGGGTTCTTTTGGCCTGGGATTTATGCTGAGATACAGAGGTATGGTGAATCATGTCCCGAGTGTCAACTGACCACACCCACTACACATTTCAGGAGTTCTTTGGTACCTAGTGTCTATTATAGAGGTACCATTTGAGCAGATAGCAATGGATCTGGTGGGACCTATAGCAAAATACATCCGTGGCCATCAGCTATTCTGGTCGTAGTGGACTATGCCACACGGTACCCAGAGGCGATACCACTTGGTCACACCTCGGCAAAAGTAATCACCCGCGAGCTGTTTGCAATGTTCTGCCGCCTTGGACTCCCAAAGGAGATCCTTACAGATCAGGGGAATCCTTTTATGTCCAATGTGACAAGGGAGCTATGTAAGCTGCTCCACATTAAACAGCTGCGCACCTCGGTGTACTACCCACAGACCAATGTGTTGGTGGAAAGATTTAATAAAACCCTTAAATCTATGCTGAAAAAGGTGGTTTCCAAGGATGGAAAGGATTGGGACATGTTGTTGCCCTACTTGATGTTCGCCGTTGGCGAGGTACCGCAGACTTCCACGGGATTTTCACCCTTTGAGCTACTGTATGGCAGGCATTCTAGGGGTCTGCTGGATGTAGCCATAGAGACGTGGGAGCAGGAACCTACGCCATATAAAAGTGTAATGGAGCATGTGGCCAATATGCAGGATCGGATCTCAGCAGTCATGCCTATCTTAAAGGAGCATTTGGTGGATGCTCAGGTGGCGCAGAGCCACGCATATAACAGAAAGGCCATGGTACGCTCCTTTAAAACAGGAGATCGAGTTTTGTTCTTAGTACCCACCACCAAAAGCAAGCTTATGGTCAAGTGGCAAGGGCATATGAAGTTCGGGAATAGGTTGGGGAGGTGAACTACCAAATATACCAGCCCGGGAAGAGAAAACCCAAACAGTTGTACCACATTATTCTCTTAAAGGCGTGTATGCTTACGCATGTGACTCCCAAAGTGTCATCTGGGGATACTCCGACAGCGTCCCGGACGGAGGCCGAGAGAGAGGTAAAGATAGGAGGCACTCTCTCGAAGCTGCAGTGTCGAGAGGTGCGGAAATTAGTACAAGAGAATACTGATGTATACTCTGAACTACCCAGTCGCTCAATCTGGCTCGATCGTCACGTTCCCAAGGCTGATGGACATATTGCTACCCCATCCAAAGTATGCGTCAGCGTACTTGGATGACATCATCATCTTTGGTACTGAATTGCATACCCACATGTCTCGAGTTCAAGAGCCTTTAAGAGAATAATGTGGTACAACTGTTTGGGTTTTCTCTTCCCGGCGAATCCCAAGATATGTGCAATATGGCTCGGGGAAGCCTGACACTTGGGATAAGTGATCGGCCATGGGGTTATCAAACTCCAAATAAATAAAATCAACGAACGATCTTTCACGTAAAACAGTCTTATGTGGTTTATTTTCTCCATAAACCATAGAAACATGAACAAAAGGCAAACAGTCTTACATCAGACAGACGAATCCTCAATGTCCATAGTAGATCTCCGCTCTCTCAGGTCTGTGGGCACACAGGCGGTGCCATGTCCAGCAGACAGGCTCTATGGCCTAAACACGGTCTCTCTGTGTACTGTTCAGGATGTCCATCCCCACTTGGAACCGTCCAACACACAGGCCCTTCTGTAGTGTCCAGCCGGGACACATGGAAATCTATCCACACTGACAGACTCCCAAAAACTCTCCACCCATGTGCCAAACACACCTCCATTACATAGTTGTAACCACACCCAGGTACCTATCACATGGCTAGTCAGGTGATCGTGACATCACCGCAGGTCCTCAAACATACAACCACACACAGGCTTCATCTTGGGTGTTCAGACACCCCCTTTGGTGGGTATGTAGGTGACTGGACCCACCCAACTCTTCAAGTCACCTGGAAGCCTCCCAATGTAAAGTAAATCTCTCAGCAGTAGATCTGCTGAGAAAAACACACCCAGGCTTCCATCACAGGGCCACCCTCCTCTGTGATACATAATAGCCATTCATCACGACACCGGTCAGTGTCTCACCATCACAGTTACGCCTCCAAGCGTATCCTGAGGAGCCCATACAACGCCCCCTAGCTGTAACAGGGGTCACTGTCTCACAATATAGACATTAAACTTATATTGTGAGACAAGTAAGTATACATTGAATTAAACTTTTCATACTGAAGATGACTCAAACAAATGGAAAGATCTCATCTCATAAGTTGGAACCCTCACAGATACATGGTAGTAGCTTGCATCTGGCATCAGACAGGAAATAATTGCAGGCTGTCTGATCCTGTGCCCCAAAACTCCCACCCTTGCAAGACAGTCCACAGCTGACCATGGAAAACTACTTCATATCTTGAAGTTCCCTATGCGCCTCCCGACGCGTTTCCTCCATTATGACTTGCTCAGGGGAATAGCATATATGACTTGATTAGTCCATGGGGGATGATGAAATGGAATCTCTCATACAGCAGTCCAGTATATGTGTCAATACCTCTGTCACCTGTCTTTAACTGGGGCTATTTAAATACAAGTTCATCATCTACAGGTACATTCAATGTGTATTGATCAAAATGTAATTACCTTATATGCACCAGTCATACCCTTCATACCTTTCACCTCCTGTTATCTGATTGCATCAGCCATCAAGTGCATGGAAAGATGCGGGCTCAGTATCGGAGCCCACATCATAGACAAGGACACAGCCTTTGACTTAAATTTATGTTAAAGGTCGTGAAGGGGTTAAGCAAAGTATCACGTCAGCTAAAGTATCTTGAAGTGCAGTTATTTCAACTGCCTGGAATTAACATCCATCTCCTCTCTTTACACAGGTACAATATCTGCTTGCTGTCATCTACTGCTTATTATCCTGCAACATTCCCTTTAATGGTACAGTGTCTTCTTGCTGTCATTTACTGCTTATTATTCTGCAACATTCCCTTTAATGGTACAATATCTGCTTGCTGTCATCTACTGCTTATCATCCTGCAACATTCCCTTTAATGGTATATAACTGCCTACTGAATGTGTGCTAAATCCATTTGTTGCATTCTACTCACTGCTGTGTATCCATGCTGCAGCTACAGGAGATGTTATCCGGTGCAAGGTGTTACAGCATATGGATGTGGCCAGGCCCAGTGCCTTTGATCATGTCACCTCCCCTGGTGTGTTGGCCAATTGCTAATTTATCCCAAATTAGGTCCCACAATCCCTTTCACCTGATCCTCTACTTGGTCCTATTAATTTAGTAGCTTTCTAGGGGGGCATGCATGGGGGTCAGGCACACGTCTCTTTGCAGCAAAAGTATCACGGCAGCTAAAGTATTGTGAAGTGCAGTTATTTCACGGCAGTTAGTCACGGCAGTAGTCAGGACCCCACTCTATGTATCTGTCTCTTTTGAGTATGTCAGCTGAGTAAGCACTTATTACTTGATTTTAGCTTTTCTATTAACCCATCTTACTCCTTCAACATGTTTACATATGCCCTTACAGTGTTTGCTCCACTAATCCTCTCCTTCGCTATCCACAAACCCCAGCACCCTCTAACGAAATAATCATCTCCCCTTCCCTCTTACCTACCCACCTGTCCTCCTCTGCTGACCTGTTCCTCAACCTCAAATCTGTCCTAATAAAACATAACTTGAAGCTGACGCCCACCCCCCTGCTCCCTCTCTCTTGAGCACTCTGGAATGCCCACTCAATCTGCAATAAGCTTCATGTGATTCATGACCTTTTTCTCTCTCACAAGCTTGCCTTCCACGGCCTCACAGAAACATGGCTAACACCCTCTGACACCGTCTTCCCTGCGCTGTGTTACGGCGGCCTCCACTTCACCCACACCCCTCTCCCCGGCAACAGACATGGTGGAGGAGTGGGTCTTCTCCTTTCTTGTAACTTCACCTTTAACCCAATCCCACCTCTACTCTTCTTATGCTCCCCTCTTTTGAAGTCTACTCTGTCCGCATCTACTCTCCCTCCAACCTCCAAGTGGCCGTCATATACCAACCTCCAGGCCCAGCCACTGCCTTTATTGACCAATTCTCCACCTGGCTTCTTCACTTTCTCTCTGCTGACATTCCCACCATCATCATGGGTGACTTCAACATCACCACTGATACCCTTCAGTCAACAGCCTCCAAACTTCTGTCCCTTACTTAATCTTTTGGACTTACTCAGTGGTCCTCCGCAGCACCCACGCAGATGGACATACACTAGACCTGGTCTGCACCTGTCTCTACTCTCTGTCTAACTTCACCACCTCCCCTCTATCCGACCACCATCTGCTCACTTTCTCATCCCTTTCCTCCTCATCAGTCACCCATGTCCATCAACATGCGCACCCCCCGCAGAAACCTCGCACATCTAAACACCCACACACTCTCTGACTCTATCCTACCACTGGCATCCATATCCTCACTCGACGACACAGACAGTGCCACTGCTTTCTACAATGCCACTCTCGCATCGGCTATTGACACGGTTGCCCCTCTCGCTCATGGCAGAGTGCGACGCATCAATAGACAACCCTGGCACAATAACATCACTAAAAAGCTCCGGCAAGTGTCCACGGTTGCAGAGCGGCGTTGGAAGAAAACACATTCACAAAACGACTTCACTGCATTCAAACAGGCAACACTCGTTTTTAAATCTGCTCTCACCTCTGCTAAACAGGCCTACTTCACAACCCTCCTATCTTCCCTATCCTCCAAACCCAAACAGTTATTCAAAACCTTTAACCCCTCAGTGACCGAGCCAAATTTTTGAAATCTGACCAGGGTCACTTTATGTGGTAATAACTCTGCAACGCTTCTACAAATCCCAGTGATTTTGAGATTGTTTTTTCGTGACACATTATACTTTATGATAATGGTAAATTTTGTTCAACATTTTTTGTGTTTATTTATAAAAAATATCAAAAATTTGAGAAAAATGTTAAAAAATTAGCAATTTTCTAAATTTGAATGATTATCCCTTTAATCCAGATAGTCATACAACAGCAAACCATTAATAAATAACATTTCCCACATGTCTGCTTTACATGAGCACCATTTGTAAAATGTTATTTTATTTTGTTAGCATTTTAGGAGGTTTAAAAATGTAGCAGCAATTTTTCATTTTTTCAAAGAAATTTACAAAATTTATTTTTTTAGGGACTTATCCATGTTTGAAGTGACTTTAGGGGTCCCATATATTGGGAAACCCACAAACGTGATACCATTTTAAAAACAGCACCCCTAAACATATTGAAAACTGCTGTCAGGTAGTTTATTAACCCTTCAGGTGCTTTACAGGAATTAATGCAAAGTGGTATGACAGAAATGAAAATGTGTATTTTTACCACCTAAATGTTGCTAACTTCTAAACAGATTACTACAGCCGTCAGACTCTAAGGCCACTATTTGGTCATGAATTGCCATGGCAAACATCAGGACCACACAATCATGATCTGAGGGCACCAATTGTGACAAAGAAGAAGCCCCCACACTCTGTTAACCATTTATAATGATGTCACTATTGACAGCAGCATCTAAGGGGTTAAACAGATTTAGTTGGTGCAAATACTGATCGTGGCTGGTACAGCAAGTTGTCAGCTATAGTGTACAACCGACAGATGCTGGATTGTCATCTGTATGGGGAGGCTATTCTCTTATATCTCAGGTCAGTTAAAAGACGTATTGGCGGTCATTAAGGGGTTAAGTCCCTCCATCAACCCCCCCCCCCCCACTGCCACCTTCAATCTCCCTCATCTCTGCTGAGGACTTTGCAACACACTTTAAAAATAAGATCGACCAAACAAGACAAGTCTTCATTGTTCAACCACCACAACCCCTTTGTATACCAGACCAATGCCTAAACCCCATAATCTCCCACATCACTGAAGGGGGGCTTAATTGTCTCCTCTCCAAATCGCACCTTACCACCTGTGCACTTGACCCCATCCTATCTCCTCCCCAACCTCACCGCCACTCTTAAACCATCCCTATCCCACCTCTTCAACCTATCACTAACTTCTGGCACCATCCCTTCTGCTTTCAAAAATGCCACAATCGCCCGTATCCTTTAAAAAGCCAACCCTCGATCCAACTGCTATGTCCAGCTATCGCCCAATATTGCTGCTCCCATTTGCTTCCAAACTCCTGGAGCAGCACATCCACGCTGAACTTTCCTCCCACCTCTCATCTAACTTGCTCTTTGACAATCTGCAATTGAGTTTCCGCCCCATCACTCAACTGAGACAGCCCTGACCAAAATTACTAATGACCTACTTACCGCGAAAGCTAATGGACAATACTCTGTACTCCTCCTTCTAGACATGTCCTCTGCTTTCGACACAGTTGACCACTGCCTCTTACTACAGATCCTCCCCTCCTTTGGCATCAAAGACCTCGCCCTATCCTGGATCTCCTCATACCTTTCCAACTGCACATTCAGCGTCTCCCACTAATACATTACCTCCTCATCCCACCCCCTCTCTGTTGGAGTCTCCCAAGGCTCTGTTCTAGGACCCCTACTCTTCTGAATCTATACACTTGGCCTGGGACAACTCATAAAGTCCCATGGATTATAGTACCACCTTTACGCTGATGACACTCAGCTCTGCCTTTCTGGCCCAGACGTCACCTCTCTGCTGTCCAGAATCCTGGAGTGTCTATCAGCCATATCCTCCTTCTTCTCCTCTCGCTTCCTCAAACTCAATGTGGAAAAATCTGAACTCATCATCTTTCCTCCATCTCATAGATTAACGACATGCTTTCCCCCGTACCGTAAGTCTGTGCCTCAGAGTAGCCCTTGACTCTGCCCTGTCCTTCAAACCGCACATTCAAGCTCTTTCCACCTCCTGTCACCTCCAGCTCAAAAATATCTCCAGAATCCGTCCTTTCCTCAACCGTCAATCTACTAAAATACTTGTTAATGCCCTCATCATCTCCCGCCTTGACTACTGCAACATCCTTTTCTGTGGCCTCCCTGCTAACACCCTTGCACTTCTCCAGTCCATCCTTAACTCTGCTGCCCGACTTATTCATCTCTCTCCTTGCTACTCCTCCACTTCCCCCCTCTGCAAATCTCTTCACTGGCTCCCATTCCCTCAGCGTATCCAATTCACAAATTACTAATACTGACCTACAAAGCCATCCATAACCTGTCTCCTCCATATATCTCTGAACTAATCTCCTGATATCTTCCTTCACGTAATCTCCGGTCCTCCCAAGACCTTCTTCTCTCCTCCACACTTATTTTCTCCTCATCCAACCGCCTCCGAGGTTTCTCCCGAATATCCACCATCCTCTGGAATTCTTTGCCTCAACACGTCCGACTTTCAACCACATTCGGATCCTTCAGACGGAACCTGAAAACCCACCTCATAAGGAAAGCCTACAGCCTGCACTGACCCCGCTGCCTCCTCACCACTACCGGAGCTACTGCCTCAGCAACACCGGAGCTGCTGCAACCCTCGACCAGCTGTCTCCTTCCCCACCATCCTGTAGAATGTAAGCCCGTAAGGGCAGGGTCCTCGCCCCTATGTATCAGTCTGTAACTGTTAATCTGCTTACTATAAGTGATATCTGTAATTTGTATGTAACCCCTTCTAATGTACAGCACCATGGAATCAATGGTGCTATATAAATAATAATAATGATATTATATTGGCTCATCTTCACCTCATTCAGGTACCTACAATATTGGATCAGTAGAGATCTTCTATATAAGAGAATTTTCCTGTTTGACCCGTCAAGGACGGATAAGGAAAAGGACAAGATGGTGGAGAGGATATTACACCTCACCCTAGAGATCCTCTTCCGGCTTACTGGAGAGGTGAGAGATTCTGATGACGTCACATTACATCATTTTTATCTATGGGAATAACAGATGGACAGAACTGGAGAGGTGAGGACTCTGGAAATGTCTGTAGTGAGATATATTAATGTGTCTCTCCCTAACAGGATTACACAGTAGTGAAGAAGACCTCTAGTGAGCGCTGTAAGGGCCCTGTGTCTGAGGGATGGGGAAGACCCCTGAGCTCAATCACTGGGTCTCCACCTCACCCCCTGATACATGAGGACATCAATTACCAGAAGATCCTAGAACTCATCTACAAGATGATTGAGCTGCTGACTGGAGAGGTGACACTGCTGGGAATGCTGGGACATTATACAGTAACACTATGGAGGGATCGGGGGGATGACGGTATCATTGTATGTGTCAGGTTCCTATAAGATGTCAGGATGTTACCATCTTTCTCTCCATGGAAGAGTGGGAGTATTTAGAAAGACACAAAGATCTGTACAAGGACGTCATGATGGAGGATCCCCAGCCCCTCACATCACCAGGTAATAGATAGTACTAAATACACATGGCCTATAATTATCTGTATGTAAAGAATGAATTCAGTCCCTGTATGTGTTTCCTCCAGTTTTATCCAGTAAGAAGACAACACCAGAGAGATGTCCCCGTCCTCTTCTTCCACAGGATTGTAAGCAAGAAATTCCCAATGTTCCTCAGGATCATCAGGTAGATGGAGAGAAGGTGTTATGAGATTACATCCATGATTTATAGAAGACTTTGAAGGTCTTGTGTTCAGTCTTGTTTTATCCACCAGTATTATACACTGAATTGCCAATTTATTAGAAACATCTGTATGGAAATTAGAACTGTAACCCCAGAGTGCAGCAGGTTTTGTAGATTAGTTGCAGTGTGAATCCACAAAAAATGGGAAAAACAAGCTATCTGGGCAGGTTTGTACTTTATTTACGTGTATTGGTATAGAGATTCTGCCAGCTATAGTGGATCCTGTGGATATTAGCAACTCCTCAATGGAAGGAGTCATAGGATTTTAAGAATTTTTCTAAGAACAGGTGGTGCACAGTTACGTACTGCAGATGAATACTATAGAGCTACAACTAACATATCCAAATTAACAACTCTTCATCATAGATGGAGACAGAAAGTTCCAGTGTTATTGATATCTAAGGTATCAAAAAAGTCTTCAGTGGACAAAAGAGAGTAAAAATTATATGTGGACTAACATTGTGTGGTCAGATGAATCGAGATTTCTGTTGCACCGTTCTGACGGGAGGGTAGCATAGATCTATGTGCGCTTCCTGTGTGGTGTCAAGATTTCAGGCTGGTTGAGGTGAGGTAATGGTGTGGAGAAGATTTTTGTGTCACATCTTAGGTGCCCTGATATCTGTTCATTTACACAGTAATGCTTACCTAAGCATTGTGCGCAAACATTGTGGTTCATGCCTTTATGGCAGAAGGACAAGGCACCATGCCATAAAGGTCATTTAGTCATGGATTGCTTCTGAGAACATGATAGCTAGGTTTTTATTTCTTCCCTGACTTTCACTGTTCCTTTAATTTAGTCTGGGATAAAGACCTGTCCATATAATTTGAGGCAACTGTAAAAAGCTACGCTGGGGTTTCTCATAGTTTTCTGGTTATGGAGACTGCTGGTTAGAATTAGGAGGACAGGTTGGATTTATACAGGAGACATGCAGCTATGTGATAACTACTGCTGTCATTTTTGTTCGACATGTTAATTTATTATCTTTGTTTATTCATCTAAATCATCTCACACAACTTCTCCATTTGTCTATGACTTATAATATTTCAGGGTAAAGATCTGACCCATATTACTACTACAGAGACATATGTGAAGGGTGATGAGCAGTGCAAGGAGGAGATTCCCACAGATAACCTCACAGGTGAGTAGTGCCCACTAAATGCAGAGAAGTCACAGATTCTACAAAATAAAAATAATAATAAAAAATATATCTATATCTATATATATAATTGTCTAAGGGGCACTTCCATCTGTCTGTCACAGAAATCGCCGCATCAGCGACGGCCACAGCCCGGCCGAGAATTAGTCCCTTGCAAAATTGTCAGTGTATCAAATATTTATTTTCCCTACTGTATGTAAACCAAACTCGCCAATTCAAGTATATGGGTCTGTAAACAAACAATGGAGAGCACTAAGATACAATCCATATGTCATTTGAGTTTTGTAAATTTTTCACTGAGCAGTTAATAAGAAAAACTTACTATATATATATATATATATATATATGTATATATATATATATATATATATATATATATATATATATATATATATATATAGGAAAAAAGCATTTGACACAGATTGAAAAACCTGACTCATGGACCAGAATGGATCCATCACACTGAAAAATCAGTTTTCACATTTAACCAAAAAAGTATGATTGAGGCCTAAGGCCTCCTTTATAAGCCTTTACTCATGTAAATGGCAATGAGTGGTGACACACATACATAGACGATGGCTTCAGAAGAGTAGTGAACAAATGATAGAGCACAACTTGGTGGCCTAAAATCATAATCTAGTAGTCCATGCTTTGTGGTCTACTGTCTTAGTCAATAATTGAATTACAATTTGTAAGTAAATGTTATAAAATTTGTAATATATGTAAATTAATAACATTTCAAGGCACGGTTATTGAAAAATAATAAAATCTGTTTTATTCTTGGCAGATGTCTGTGCCAGCAGCTCAGAAGGACATCTGATATTTTCAGATTTTACAGCAGATGCCATTATACCAGATAGACCTCCAGTCCTTCAAAGAAGAAATCTTTCAACTGATCCTTTTCAACAGATCCATCCTTCTGCTTCATCAAAGACCGATATGCAAAACAAGAGTCAAGGAAGTGCTGCTGAACATGAAATAGCTCACATTGGGGAGAAAACCTTTTCATGTTCAGAATCTAGGAAATGTTTTGCAGAGAAATCACATCAGAGAAGCTACTCATCAGAGAATCCATTTTCATGTTCAGAATGTGGGAAACAGTATAGCGAGAAATATCGACTTGTAACACATCAGAGAATTCACACAGGGGAGAAGCCATTTTCATGTTCAGAATGTGGAAAATGTTTTAATCAGAAAAAAAATCTTGCTACACATCAGAGAATTCACACAGGGAATAAGCCTTTTTTATGTGCGGAATGTGGGAAATGTTTTAACTGGAAAACAAATCTTGTTATACATCAGAGAACTCACACAGGGGAGAAACCATATTCTTGTTCTGAGTGTGGGAAATGTTATACTGAGAAATCCAAACTTAATGCACATATGAGAATTCACACAGGAGAGAAGCCATTTTCATGTTTGGAATGTGGGAAATGTTTTAACTGGAAAACAGATCTTATTAGACATCAAAGAAATCACACAGGGGATAAGCCATTTTCATGTTTAGAATGTGGGAAATGTTTTACCTGCAAAACAGATCTTATTAGACATCAAAGAACTCATACAGGGGATAAGCTATTTTCATGTTCGGACTGTGGGAAACATTATAGCACGGAATCCAGACTTGTTAAACATCAGAGCATTCACATAGGGGAGAAGCCATTTTTATGTCCAGAATGTGGGAAAAGTTGTATCACGAAGTCCAAACTTGTTACACATCTGAGAACTCACACAGGGGAGAAGCCATTTTCATGTTTGGAATGCGGAAAATGTTTTACAGAAAAAACAAATCTTGTTACACATCAAAGAATTCACACAGGGGAGAAGCCATTTTCATGTTTAGAATGTGGGAAATCTTTTAATCAGAAATCAAATCTTGTTACACATCAGAAAATTCACACAGGGGAGAAGCCATTTTCATGTTCAGAATGTGGGAAATGTTTTATAAATAAACCATATCTTGTTTCACATCTGAAAATTCACACAGGAGAGAAACCATTTGCATGTTTAGAATGTGGAAAATGTTTTAATCAGAAATCAAATTTTAATATACATCAGAAAATTCACACAGGGAAGTAGACATTTTCTTTTTTTAATAATTTAATTGACAATATGAACAAGAAAAGTATACACGTTATAGTCAAGTAAAAAACGCAACTACAAGAGCAGAATATTATGTAGATAGTGGCAGAGACCCTGTTTCCAGTGATGTATCACGTAGTTTACTAGTTGCAGCAGTTGTAATAGAATCACAGCTTTCCGTGTTGCAGATTTAGCAGAGCTGAGATGCTGAGCTGTGTATCACTCCAGCCACAACACTAATTAACAGCTTTTGTGTACGCTGTATCATTGCTGGGTGGCATGTTTGGACCAGGAGGCACCAGACACCTTGTCCTGCAGTGATACTCTCTTGCTGATATAACACTGATTGAAGTGAGATAGTAAAAAACAGCCCAGAAAGGGACACATCACTGTAATCTGTAGCTCTCTCCCTACATCACGGTGTCCTCAGATTAAAAGCAAAAACTTGATGACAAATTGTCTTTAATGTCTCGCCCACTACATTACTACCCTTTGATTCTTTCCATACAGTATGATGCCCCCACGATTTCTTTAAACAAAGTTGTCCCCACAGTGAACCCACTACACATCTTCCCCCTACAATGAGAAACACAAAGGAAGCTCGTATGGGAGTAAGGAAAGGATCCGTGCAGAGTGAATATACAGTGACGTATTAGTGCTTACTACCAAGAGACAGGACCGGTGTAAAATACACTGGACAGTAGGACAAAATATTGAACACAACCTAAGAAGACCATATAGTCCAATATAATGCAGTTTTATTGTATAAATACCGTATATATAATTACAGTAAAAAGCTCTATAACGGGAAAATTTACAGGAGAAAATATAGATCACAATGCCAAGGTCGGTTGTGGTGCTCTTTTTAGGTTGTGTTCAATCTATCCCCTACAGTACTTACCGCATGCACATTATGATGCCCCCCCAATGTGCATTCCCCCACATATAATATGATGCTCGAACAGTGTTTGTATGTCAGTTGCCGATTTTGAGTTTTAAGTTAATCAATTACTAGATTCTTATTAGCGTATGTGTATATGTATATATATGACAACTACATTGTACATTTCTCTGTTCAACTGCAAAAAAAATGTATTGATAAGAATCTTAGGATGCAGATTTCTTGTCTTTAACTGAAAAACAATGTTGATTTGGTTATCAGTATCAAATGATTCTTGAAAAGTGAAATTTTAGTTAAATGTTTTGATTGTTTCTGATGAGCAAAATTATTTTGGTATCTGTGAGCCAGAATTTTAATGTGAATGGTAACCTTTCACCTGAGTCATGCAACCCAAACCACGGGCAGCATGAATCAGAGCCTGGCTGCACATTTGCTGCCCGGTATATGTTTCTCTGAAATATTTTAGAGAAAATATACTTTACAGGGATTATTTACTAGTAGGACAACCTCTTCTTGATCTGATTGCTCGCCCCCGATAAAATAAAACCACCTTCCTTTCTGGCGCTGTTCTAGCCTGGTGCTCTCAGGGCTATCGTGTGATTTAATCAGTGCTGGCATCGCTGTTTCCGTCTTCAGGCATTAAAGTAATTAAGAGGAAGTGAGCGACCAGTCGCAGATTTCACTTCTTTTTGATTGCTTATATGTGTAAAGGCGGGGACAGTGACGCCAGCGCTGATCGAGTGTAGGGCACATGTGATGTAACAAACACGTGAGCCAACACCGCTCGAGCGGCACCAGCACAAGGACTGTGGAGTACGTAAGCTAAACCTCCGACTTCTCATGTTCCCTGCCTCCGACTCCACAGCACTGCCTCACTACTGAACATGTACAATAATGTGCAGCACAGATTCATCTGAACTAAAAGCCAAGATCCTTAGATCAGGTGCAGAACAGACATTTACAGGACATTTCAGAACTATCCCAAATTATTATGAAAAAATTTACCGCACATCCTGCATTGTGCTACTGTACACAATTTATTATATATTTTAGTAGTCGAAGTTGGTCCATTTTATACCAACTCCACCAAAATGAACCACGACTCCCGATGACTCCATAGCCCTGGCCAGCACGGCCAATGAGTATAGGTGTTTTTATTTTAACGGGAGCAAACATTCAGATTGTGACGGGGTTGTCCAAGTAGTGGACAAGCCCTTTAAAGATGTGGCCACGGACCATCGCAAGAGATGAGACTAGTCAAGCTTTTCCCACCACTGCTCGAGGTGATTCACAAGTCTCTTCCATAGCAAAGACCTTTCAATCATCTCTAGCAGCTCTGAGAAAAGGTAGCCGAGGGCGACTTCAGACGAGTCTTTACTTTGGCTGTGGTCCCAGGCCGTATCTTTAAAGTATATACGTGGCTGTGCGAGGAGGTTGCGAGATGCAGTAACGGAAAGGCGGCAGAACAAGGGTTAAAGTTAATTTTTTTTACTTGAATAGGGAATGATCCATGCAGGGAGGGGGAAGGAGAGGCAGGGGCATGGCCTCTTGTCTAAAGTCCAAAGTCTTGTCTAAAGTCCACTTTAAGGGAGGATATTAGCGAAGGGAATGAGGATGTCGAGTCCATATGGGTCGAAATTCATGGAGGGAAAAATGGTAACAAAATTCTCATTGGGGTCTGTTACAAACCCCCAAATATAACAGAAACCATGGAAAGTCTACTTCTAAAGCAGATAGATTAAGCTGCAACCCATTATGAGGTCCTGGTTATGGGGGACTTTAACTACCCGGATATTAACTGGGAAACAGAAACCTGTGAAACCCATAAAGGCAACAGGTTTCTGCTAATAACCAAGAAAAATTATCTTTCACAATTGGTGCAGAATCCAACCAGAGGAGCAGCACTTTTAGACCTAATACTATCTAATAGACCTGACAGAATAACAAATCTGCAGGTGGTTGGGCATCTAGGAAATAGCGACCACAATATTGTGCAGTTTCACCTATCTTTCACTAGGGGGACTTGTCAGGGAGTCACAAAAACACTGAACTTTAGGAAAGCAAAGTTTGACCAGCTTAGAGATGCCCTTAATCTGGTAGACTGGGCAATATTCTCAGAAATAAGAATACAGATAATAAATGGGAAATGTTTAAGAACATCCTAAATAGGCACTGTAAGCGGTTTATACCTTGTGGGAATAAAAGGACTAGAAATAGGAAAAACCCAATGTGGCTAAACAAAGAAGTAAGACAGGCAATTAACAGTAAAAAGAAAGCATTTGCACTACTAAAGCAGGATGGCACCATTGAAGCTCTAAAAAACTATAGGGAGAAAAATACTTTATCTAAAAAACTAATTAAAGCTGCCAAAAAGGAAACAGAGAAGCACATTGCTAAGGAGAGTAAAACTAATCCCAAACTGTTCTTCAACTATATCAATAGTAAAAGAATAAAAACTGAAAATGTAGGCCCCTTAAAAAATAGTGAGGAAAGAATGGTTGTAGATGACGAGGAAAAAGCTAACATATTAAACACCTTCTTCTCCACGGTATTCACGGTGGAAAATGAAATGCTAGGTGAAATCCCAAGAAACAATGAAAACCCTATATTAAGGGTCACAAATCTAACCCAAGAAGAGGTGTGAAACCGGCTAAATAAGATTAAAATAGATAAATCTCCGGGTCCGGATGGCATACACCCACGAGTACTAAGAGAACTAAGTAATGTAATAGATAAACCATTATTTCTTATTTTTAGGGACTCTATAGCGACAGGGTCTGTTCCGCAGGACTGGCGCATAGCAAATGTGGTGCCAATATTCAAAAAGGGCTCTAAAAGTGACCCTGGAAATTATAGGCCAGTAAGTCTAACCTCTATTGTTGGTAAAATATTTGAAGGGTTTCTGAGGGATGTTATTCTGGATTATCTCAATGAGAATAACTGTTTAACTCCATATCAGCATGGGTTTATGAGAAATCGCTCCTGTCAAACCAATCTAATCAGTTTTTATGAAGAGGTAAGCTATAGGCTGGACCATGGTGAGTCATTGGACGTGGTATATCTCGATTTTTCCAAAGCGTTTGATACCGTGCCGCACAAGAGGTTGGTACACAAAATGAGAATGCTTGGTCTGGGGGAAAATGTGTGTAAATGGGTTAGTAACTGGCTTAGTGATAGAAAGCAGAGGGTGGTTATAAATGGTATAGTCTCTAACTGGGTCGCTGTGACCAGTGGGGTACCGCAGTGGTCAGTATTGGGACCTGTTCTCTTCAACATATTCATTAATGATCTGGTAGAAGGTTTACACAGTAAAATATCGATATTTGCAGATGATACAAAACTATGTAAAGCAGTTAATACAAGAGAAGATAGTATTCTGCTACAGATGGATCTGGATAAGTTGGAAACTTGGGCTGAAAGGTGGCAGATGAGGTTTAACAGTGATAAATGTAAGGTTATACACATGGGAAGAAGGAATCAATATCACCATTACACACTGAATGGGAAACCACTGGGTAAATCTGACAGGGAGAAGGACTTGGGGATCCTAGTTAATGATAAACTTACCTGGAGCAGCCAGTGCCAGGCAGCAGCTGCCAAGGCAAACAGGATCATGGGGTGCATTACAAGAGGTCTGGATACACATGATGAGAGCATTATACTGCCTCTGTACAAATCCCTAGTTAGACCGCACATGGAGTACTGTGTCCAGTTTTGGGCACCGGTGCTCAGGAAGGATATAATGGAACTAGAGAGAGTACAAAGGAGGGCAACAAAATTAATAAAGGGGATGGGAGAACTACAATACCCAGATAGATTAGCGAAATTAGGATTATTTAGTCTAGAAAAAAGACGACTGAGGGGCGATCTAATAACCATGTATAAGTATATAAGGGGACAATACAAATATCTCGCTGAGGATCTGTTTATACCAAGGAAGGTGACGGGCACAAGGGGGCATTCTTTGCGTCTGGAGGAGAGAAGGTTTTTCCACCAACATAGAAGAGGATTCTTTACTGTTAGGGCAGTGAGAATCTGGAATTGCTTGCCTGAGGAGGTGGTGATGGCGAACTCAGTCGAGGGGTTCAAGAGAGGCCTGGATGTCTTCCTGGAGCAGAACAATATTGTATCATACAATTATTAGGTTCTAGGAACACATGGGCTACTTGCACAGTGAACAAGTCTGTATGATCATGTTCACACACCACCAAGAAACCTGAAGACACAAAAGAGAATAGTAAAACCAAAAACACTCAGTTTGAAAAAATGTTGCAGTAATCCGCAAGTGCTAGTAAAAGATGTAAAAAACAGGGTATTTGGTTGATACGTTTTTTGCAAAAAATGTATACTAAGCTGCTCTACCAATCTTCACGGTATACCCTTATCAGAGCAGTCCTAACTAATGTATGCAATCCCTATCTGATGTATTTAAAAACCTGATCATCTGTATATAACCTGTGTGAACAGGGTTCAGAGAGGAAAAATCCATGTGTGCATACAGGGTAGAACAGCTTTTGTGCAGATAGCCCAAGAGGAGTGGTGGAACTCCCCAGTCTTGTAGACACAAGAGAACAATTATGGAAACAGGAACACATGGGCTACTTGCACAGTGAACAAGTCTGTATGATCATGTTCACACACCACCAAGAAACCTGAAGACACAAAAGAGAATAGTAAAACCAAAAACACTCAGTTTGAAAAAATGTTGCAGTAATCCGCAAGTGCTAGTAAAAGATGTAAAAAACAGGGTATTTGGTTGATACGTTTTTTGCAAAAAATGTATACTAAGCTGCTCTACCAATCTTCACGGTATACCCTTATCAGAGCAGTCCTAACTAATGTATGCAATCCCTATCTGATGTATTTAAAAACCTGATCATCTGTATATAACCTGTGTGAACAGGGTTCAGAGAGGAAAAATCCATGTGTGCATACAGGGTAGAACAGCTTTTGTGCAGATAGCCCAAGAGGAGTGGTGGAACTCCCCAGTCTTGTAGACACAAGAGAACAATTATGGAAACAGGAACACATGGGCTACTTGCACAGTGAACAAGTCTGTATGATCATGTTCACACACCACCAAGAAACCTGAAGACACAAAAGAGAATAGTAAAACCAAAAACACTCAGTTTGAAAAAATGTTGCAGTAATCCGCAAGTGCTAGTAAAAGATGTAAAAAACAGGGTATTTGGTTGATACGTTTTTTGCAAAAAATGTATACTAAGCTGCTCTACCAATCTTCACGGTATACCCTTATCAGAGCAGTCCTAACTAATGTATGCAATCCCTATCTGATGTATTTAAAAACCTGATCATCTGTATATAACCTGTGTGAACAGGGTTCAGAGAGGAAAAATCCATGTGTGCATACAGGGTAGAACAGCTTTTGTGCAGATAGCCCAAGAGGAGTGGTGGAACTCCCCAGTCTTGTAGACACAAGAGAACAATTATGGAAACAGGAACACATGGGCTACTTGCACAGTGAACAAGTCTGTATGATCATGTTCACACTCCACCAAGAAACCTGAAGACACAAAAGAGAATAGTAAAACCAAAAACACTCAGTTTGAAAAAATGTTGCAGTAATCCGCAAGTGCTAGTAAAAGATGTAAAAAACAGGGTATTTGGTTGATACGTTTTTTGCAAAAAATGTATACTAAGCTGCTCTACCAATCTTCACGGTATACCCTTATCAGAGCAGTCCTAACTAATGTATGCAATCCCTATCTGATGTATTTAAAAACCTGATCATCTGTATATAACCTGTGTGAACAGGGTTCAGAGAGGAAAAATCCATGTGTGCATACAGGGTAGAACAGCTTTTGTGCAGATAGCCCAAGAGGAGTGGTGGAACTCCCCAGTCTTGTAGACACAAGAGAACAATTATGGAAACAGGAACACATGGGCTACTTGCACAGTGAACAAGTCTGTATGATCATGTTCACACACCACCAAGAAACCTGAAGACACAAAAGAGAATAGTAAAACCAAAAACACTCAGTTTGAAAAAATGTTGCAGTAATCCGCAAGTGCTAGTAAAAGATGTAAAAAACAGGGTATTTGGTTGATACGTTTTTTGCAAAAAATGTATACTAAGCTGCTCTACCAATCTTCACGGTATACCCTTATCAGAGCAGTCCTAACTAATGTATGCAATCCCTATCTGATGTATTTAAAAACCTGATCATCTGTATATAACCTGTGTGAACAGGGTTCAGAGAGAAAAAATCCATGTGTGCATACAGGGTAGAACAGCTTTTGTGCAGATAGCCCAAGAGGAGTGGTGGAACTCCCCAGTCTTGTAGACACAAGAGAACAATTATGGAAACAGGAACACATGGGCTACTTGCACAGTGAACAAGTCTGTATGATCATGTTCACACACCACCAAGAAACCTGAAGACACAAAAGAGAATAGTAAAACCAAAAACACTCAGTTTGAAAAAATGTTGCAGTAATCCGCAAGTGCTAGTAAAAGATGTAAAAAACAGGGTATTTGGTTGATACGTTTTTTGCAAAAAATGTATACTAAGCTGCTCTACCAATCTTCACGGTATACCCTTATCAGAGCAGTCCTAACTAATGTATGCAATCCCTATCTGATGTATTTAAAAACCTGATCATCTGTATATAACCTGTGTGAACAGGGTTCAGAGAGGAAAAATCCATGTGTGCATACAGGGTAGAACAGCTTTTGTGCAGATAGCCCAAGAGGAGTGGTGGAACTCCCCAGTCTTGTAGACACAAGAGAACAATTATGGAAACAGGAACACATGGGCTACTTGCACAGTGAACAAGTCTGTATGATCATGTTCACACACCACCAAGAAACCTGAAGACACAAAAGAGAATAGTAAAACCAAAAACACTCAGTTTGAAAAAATGTTGCAGTAATCCGCAAGTGCTAGTAAAAGATGTAAAAAACAGGGTATTTGGTTGATACGTTTTTTGCAAAAAATGTATACTAAGCTGCTCTACCAATCTTCACGGTATACCCTTATCAGAGCAGTCCTAACTAATGTATGCAATCCCTATCTGATGTATTTAAAAACCTGATCATCTGTATATAACCTGTGTGAACAGGGTTCAGAGAGAAAAAATCCATGTGTGCATACAGGGTAGAACAGCTTTTGTGCAGATAGCCCAAGAGGAGTGGTGGAACTCCCCAGTCTTGTAGACACAAGAGAACAATTATGGAAACAGGAACACATGGGCTACTTGCACAGTGAACAAGTCTGTATGATCATGTTCACACACCACCAAGAAACCTGAAGACACAAAAGAGAATAGTAAAACCAAAAACACTCAGTTTGAAAAAATGTTGCAGTAATCCGCAAGTGCTAGTAAAAGATGTAAAAAACAGGGTATTTGGTTGATACGTTTTTTGCAAAAAATGTATACTAAGCTGCTCTACCAATCTTCACGGTATACCCTTATCAGAGCAGTCCTAACTAATGTATGCAATCCCTATCTGATGTATTTAAAAACCTGATCATCTGTATATAACCTGTGTGAACAGGGTTCAGAGAGGAAAAATCCATGTGTGCATACAGGGTAGAACAGCTTTTGTGCAGATAGCCCAAGAGGAGTGGTGGAACTCCCCAGTCTTGTAGACACAAGAGAACAATTATGGAAACAGGAACACATGGGCTACTTGCACAGTGAACAAGTCTGTATGATCATGTTCACACACCACCAAGAAACCTGAAGACACAAAAGAGAATAGTAAAACCAAAAACACTCAGTTTGAAAAAATGTTGCAGTAATCCGCAAGTGCTAGTAAAAGATGTAAAAAACAGGGTATTTGGTTGATACGTTTTTTGCAAAAAATGTATACTAAGCTGCTCTACCAATCTTCACGGTATACCCTTATCAGAGCAGTCCTAACTAATGTATGCAATCCCTATCTGATGTATTTAACCCCTTCCCGACCTTTGACGCCACGTAGGCGTCATGAAAGTCGGTGCCAATCCGACCCATGACGCCTATGCGGCGTCATGGAAAGATCGCGTCCCTGCAGATCGGGTGAAAGGGTTAACTCCCATTTCACCCGATCTGCAGGGACAGGGGGAGTGGTAGTTTAGCCCAGGGGGGGTGGCTTCACCCCCTCGTGGCTACGATCGCTCTGATTGGCTGTTGAAAGTGAAACTGCCAATCAGAGCGATTTGTAATATTTCACCCATTATAACGGGTGAAATATTACAATCCAGCCATGGCCGATGCTGAAATATCATCGGCCATGGCTGGAAATACTAGTGTTCCCCCACCCCACCCCTCCGATCGCCCCCCCACCCCCCCGATCTGGCCGGTACACTGCTCCGGCTCCCCTCCGCCCTGTGCTCCGCTCCCCCCCGTGCTCGTGTCCGCTCCCCCCGTGCTCCAATCACCCCCCCGTGCTCCAATCACCCCCCCTGCACTCCGATCCACCCCCCCCCGTGCTCCGTTCCACCCCCCCGTGCTCCATTCCAGCCCCCCCGTGCTCCGTTCCACGCCCCCCGCGCTCCGTTCCACCCCTCCCGCGCTCCGATTCCCCCCCCCGTGCTCCGATCCCCCCCCCCGTGCTCCGATCCCCCCCCCCCGTGGTCCCCCCCCACCCTATCATACTTACCGATCCAGCCGTGGTCCCGTCCGTCTTCTCCCGGGCGCCGCCATCTTCCAAAATGGCGGGCGCATGTGCAGTGCGCCCGCCGAATCTGCCGGCCGGCAGATTCGTTCCAAAGTGCATTTTGATCACTGAGATATAATCTATCTCAGTGATCAAAATAAAAAAAATAATAAATGACCCCCCCCCTTTGTCACCCCCATAGGTAGGGACAATAAAAAAATAAAGAAATTTTTTTTTTTCCACTAATGTTAGAATAGGGTTAGGGTTAGGGGTAGGGTTAGGGTTAGGGGTAGGGTTAGGGGTAGGGTTAGGGGTAGGGGTAGGGGTAGGGGTAGGGGTAGGGTTAGGGGTAGGGTTAGGGTTAGGGCTAGGGTTAGGGGTAGGGTTAGGGGTAGGGTTAGGGTTAGGAATGTGCACACGTATTCTGGTCCTCTGCGGATTTTTCCGCTGCGGATTTGATAAATCCGCAGTGCTAAACCGCTGCGGATTTATGGTGGATTTACCGCGTTTTTTTCTGCGCATTTCACTGCGGTTTTACAATTGCGATTTTCTATTGGAGCAGTTGTAAAACCGCTGCGGAATCCGCACAAAGAAGTGACATGCTGCGGAATGTAAACCGCTGCGTTTCCGTGCAGTTTTTCCGCAGCATGTGTACAGCGATTTTTGTTTCCCATAGGTTTACATTGAACTGTACACTCATGGGAAACTGCTGCGGATCCGCAGCGTTTTCCGCAGCGTGTGCACATACCTTTAGAATTAGGCTATGTGCACACGGTGCGGATTTGGCTGCGGATTCGCAGCAGTGTTCCATCAGGTTTACAGTACCATGTAAACATATGAAAAACCAAATCCGCTGTGCCCGTGATGCGGAAAATACCGCGCGGGAACGCTGCGTTGTATTTTCCGCAGCATGTGAATTCTTTGTGCGGATTCCGCAGCGTTTTACACCTGTTCCTCAATAGGAATCCGCAGGTGAAATCCGCACAAAAAACACTGGAAATCCGCGGAAAATCCGCAGGTAAAACACAGTGCCTTTTACCCGCAGATTTTTCAAAAATGGTGCGGAAATATCTCACACGAATCCGCAACGTGGGCACATAGCCTTAGGGTTAGGGTTGGAATTAGTGTTGTGGTTAGGGGTGTGTTGGGGTTAGGGTTGTGATTAGGGTTATGGCTACAGTTGGGATTAGGGTTAGGGGTGTGTTGGGGTTAGTGTTGGAGGTAGAATTGAGGGGTTACCACTGTTTAGGCACATCAGGGGTCTCCAAACGCAACATGGCGCCACCATTGATTCCAGCCAATCTCGTATTCAAAAAGTCAAATGGTGCTCCCTCACTTCCGAGCCCTGACGTGTGCCCAAACAGTGGTTTACCCCCACATATGGGGTACCAGCATACTCAGGACAAACTGCGCAACAATTACTGGGGTCCAATTTCTCCTGTTACCCTTGTGAATCTAAAAAAATGCTTGCTAAAACATAATTTTTGAGGAAAGAAAAATGATTTTTTATTTTCACGGATCTGTGTTGTAAACGTCTGTGAAGCACTTGGGGGTTCAAAGTGCTCACCACATATCTAGATAAGTTCCTTGGGGGGTCTAGTTTCTAAAATGGGGTCACTTGTGGGGGGTTTCTACTGTTTAGGCACACCAGGGGCTCTGCAAACGCAACGTGACACCCGCAGACCATTCCATCAAAGTCTGCATTTCAAAAGTCACTACTTCCCTTCTGAGCCCCGACGTGTGCCCAAACAGTGGTTTACCCCCACATATGGGGTATCAGCGTACTCAGGAGAAACTGGACAACAACTTTTGGGGTCCAATTTCTCCTGTAACCCTTGGGAAAATAAAAAATTCTGGGCTAAATAATTATTTTTGAGGAAAGAAAACGTATTTATTATTTTCACGGCTCTGCATTATAAACTTCTATGAAGCACTTGGGGGTTCAAAGTGCTCACCACACATCTAGATAAGTTCCTTTCAGGGTCTAGTTTCCAAAATGGGGTCACTTGTGGGGGGTTTCTACTGTTTAGGCACATCAGGGGCTCTGCAAACGCAACGTGACGCCCGCAGAGCATTCCATCAAAGTCTGCATTTCAAAACGTCACTACTTCAATTCCAAGCCCCGGCATGTGCCCAAACAGTAGTTTACCCCCACATATGGGGTATCACCGTACTCAGGAGAAACTGGACAACAAATATTGGGGTCAAATTTCTCCTGTTACCCTTGGGAAAAATAAAAAACTCTGGGCTAAATAATTATTTTTGAGGAAAGAAAACGTATTTATTATTTTCACGGCTCTGCATTATAAACTTCTATGAAGCACTTGGGGGTTCAAAGTGCTCACCACACATCTAGATAAGTTCCTTTGGGGGTCTAGTTTCCAAAATGGGGTCACTTGTGGGGGGTTTCTACTGTTAAGCCACATCAGGGGCTCTGCAAACGCAACGTGACGCCCACAGAGCATTCCATCAAAGTCTGCATTTCAAAACGTCACTACTTCACTTCCGAGCCCCGGCATGTGCCCAAACAGTGATTTACCCCCACATATGGGGTATCAGCGTACTCAGGAGAAACTGGACAACAACTTTTGGGGTCAAATTTCTCCTGTTACCCTTGGGAAAATAAAAAATTGCAGGCTAAAAGATCATTTTTGAGAAAATAATTTTTTTTTTTTTTTTCATGGCTCTGCGTTATAAACTTCTGTGAAGCACTTGGGGGTTCAAAGTCCTCACCACACATCTAGATTAGTTCCTTTGGGGGTCTAGTTTCTAAAATGGTGTCATTTCTGGGGGATCTCCAATGTTTAGGCACACAGGGGCTCTCCAAACGTGACATGGTGTCCGCTAATGATTGGAGCTAATTTTCCATTTAAAAAGCCAAATGGCGTGCCATCCCTTCCGAGCCCTGCCGTGCGCCCAAACAGTGGTTTACCCCCACATATGGGGTATCAGCGTACTCAGGACAAACTGGACAACAATATTTGGGGTCCAATTTCTCCTATTATCCTTGGCAAAATAGGAAATTCCAGGCTAAAAAATCATTTTTGAGGAAAGAAAAATTATTTTTTATTTTCATGGCTCTGCGTTATAAACTTCTGTGAAGCACCTGGGGGTTTAAAGTGCTCAATATGCATCTAGATAAGTTCCTTGGGGGGTCTAGTTTCCAAAATGGGGTCACTTGTGCGGGAGCTCCAATGTTTAGGCACACAGGGGCTCTCCAAACGCGACATGGTGTCCGCTAACAATTGGAGCTAATTTTCCATTCAAAAAGTCAAATGGCGCGCCTTCTCTTCCGAGCCCTGCCGAGTGCCCAAACAGTGGTTTACCCCCACATATGAGGTATCGGCGTACTCGGGAGAAATTGCCCAACAAATTTTATGATCCATTTTATCCTACTGCCCATGTGAAAATGAAAAAATTGAGGCGAAAAGAATTTTTTTGTGAAAAAAAAGTACTTTTTCATTTTTACAGATCAATTTGTGAAGCACCTGAGGGTTTAAAGTGCTCACTAGGCATCTAAATTAGTTCCTTGGGGGGTCTAGTTTCCAAAATGGGGTCACTTGTGGGGGAGCGCCAATGTTTAGGCACACAGGAGCTATCCAAACGCGACATGGTGTCCGCTAACGATGGAAATAATTTTTCATTCAAAAAGTCAAATGGCGCTCCTTCCCTTCCGAGCCTTACCATGTGCCCAAACAGTGGTTTACCTCCACATGTGAGGTATTGGTGTACTCAGGAGAAATTGCCCAACACATTTTAGGATCCATTTTATCCTGTTGCCCATGTGAAAATGAAAAAATTGAGGCTAAAAGAATTTTTTTGTGAAAAAAAAGTACTTTTTCATTTTTACGGATCAATTTGTGAAGCACCTGGGGGTTCAAAGTGCTCACTATGCATCTAGATAAGTTCCTTGGGGCGTCTAGTTTCCAAAATGGGGTCACTTGTGGGGGAGCTCCAATTTTTAGGCACACGGGGGCTCTCCAAACGTGACATGGTGTCCGCTAAAGAGTGGAGCCAATTTTTGATTCAAAAAGTCAAATGGCGCTCCTTCCCTTCCAAGCCCTGCCGTGCGCCAAAACAGTGGTTTACCCCCACATATGAGGTATCAGCGTACTCAGGACAAATTGGACAACAACTTTCGTGGTTCAGTTTCTCCTTTTACCATTGGGAAAATAAAAAAATTGTTGCTAAAAGATAATTTTTGTGACTAAAAAGTTAAATGTTCATTTTTTCCTTCCATGTTGCTTCTGCTGCTGTGAAGCACCTGAAGGGTTAATAAACTTCTTGAATGTGGTTTTGAGTACCTTGAGGGGTGCAGTTTTTAGAATGGTGTCACTTTTGGGTATTTTCAGCCATATAGACCCCTCAAACTGACTTCAAATGTGAGGTGGTCCCTAAAAAAAATGGTTTTGTAAATTTCGTTGTAAAAATGACAAATCGCTGGTCGAATTTTAACCCTTATAACTTCCTAACAAAAAAAAATTTTGTTTCCAAAATTGTGCTGATGTAAAGTAAACATGTGGGAAATGTTATTTATTAACTATTTTGTGTCACATATCTCTCTGGTTTAACAGAATAAAAATTCAAAATGTGAAAATTGCGAAATTTTCAAAATTTTCGCCAAATTTCCGTGTTTATCACAAATAAATGCAGAATTTATTGACCTAAATTTACCACTAACATGAAGCCCAATATGTCACGAAAAAACAATCTCAGAACCGCTAGGATCCGTTGAAGCGTTCCTGAGTTATTACCTCATAAAGGGACACTGGTCAGAATTGCAAAAAACGGCAAGGTCTTTAAGGTCAAAATAGGCTGGGTCTTGAAGGGGTTAAAAACCTGATCATCTGTATATAACCTGTGTGAACAGGGTTCAGAGAGGAAAAATCCATGTGTGCATACAGGGTAGAACAGCTTTTGTGCAGATAGCCCAAGAGGAGTGGTGGAACTCCCCAGTCTTGTAGACACGAGAACAATTATGGAAACAGGAACACATGGGCTACTTGCACAGTGAACAAGTCTGTATGATCATGTTCACACACCACCAAGAAACCTGAAGACACAAAAGAGAATAGTAAAACCAAAAACACTCAGTTTGAAAAAATGTTGCAGTAATCCGCAAGTGCTAGTAAAAGATGTAAAAAACAGGGTATTTGGTTGATACGTTTTTTGCAAAAAATGTATACTAAGCTGCTCTACCAATCTTCACGGTATACCCTTATCAGAGCAGTCCTAACTAATGTATGCAATCCCTATCTGATGTATTTAAAAACCTGATCATCTGTATATAACCTGTGTGAACAGGGTTCGGAGAGGAAAAATCCATGTGTGCATACAGGGTAGAACAGCTTTTGTGCAGATAGCCCAAGAGGAGTGGTGGAACTCCCCAGTCTTGTAGACACAAGAGAACAATTATGGAAACAGGAACACATGGGCTACTTGCACAGTGAACAAGTCTGTATGATCATGTTCACACACCACCAAGAAACCTGAAGACACAAAAGAGAATAGTAAAACCAAAAACACTCAGTTTGAAAAAATGTTGCAGTAATCCGCAAGTGCTAGTAAAAGATGTAAAAAACAGGGTATTTGGTTGATACGTTTTTTGCAAAAAATGTATACTAAGCTGCTCTACCAATCTTCACGGTATACCCTTATCAGAGCAGTCCTAACTAATGTATGCAATCCCTATCTGATGTATTTAAAAACCTGATCATCTGTATATAACCTGTGTGAACAGGGTTCAGAGAGGAAAAATCCATGTGTGCATACAGGGTAGAACAGCTTTTGTGCAGATAGCCCAAGAGGAGTGGTGGAACTCCCCAGTCTTGTAGACACAAGAGAACAATTATGGAAACAGGAACACATGGGCTACTTGCACAGTGAACAAGTCTGTATGATCATGTTCACACACCACCAAGAAACCTGAAGACACAAAAGAGAATAGTAAAACCAAAAACACTCAGTTTGAAAAAATGTTGCAGTAATCCGCAAGTGCTAGTAAAAGATGTAAAAAACAGGGTATTTGGTTGATACGTTTTTTGCAAAAAATGTATACTAAGCTGCTCTACCAATCTTCACGGTATACCCTTATCAGAGCAGTCCTAACTAATGTATGCAATCCCTATCTGATGTATTTAAAAACCTGATCATCTGTATATAACCTGTGTGAACAGGGTTCAGAGAGGAAAAATCCATGTGTGCATACAGGGTAGAACAGCTTTTGTGCAGATAGCCCAAGAGGAGTGGTGGAACTCCCCAGTCTTGTAGACACAAGAGAACAATTATGGAAACAGGAACACATGGGCTACTTGCACAGTGAACAAGTCTGTATGATCATGTTCACACACCACCAAGAAACCTGAAGACACAAAAGAGAATAGTAAAACCAAAAACACTCAGTTTGAAAAAATGTTGCAGTAATCCGCAAGTGCTAGTAAAAGATGTAAAAAACAGGGTATTTGGTTGATACGTTTTTTGCAAAAAATGTATACTAAGCTGCTCTACCAATCTTCACGGTATACCCTTATCAGAGCAGTCCTAACTAATGTATGCAATCCCTATCTGATGTATTTAAAAACCTGATCATCTGTATATAACCTGTGTGAACAGGGTTCAGAGAGGAAAAATCCATGTGTGCATACAGGGTAGAACAGCTTTTGTGCAGATAGCCCAAGAGGAGTGGTGGAACTCCCCAGTCTTGTAGACACAAGAGAACAATTATGGAAACAGGAACACATGGGCTACTTGCACAGTGAACAAGTCTGTATGATCATGTTCACACACCACCAAGAAACCTGAAGACACAAAAGAGAATAGTAAAACCAAAAACACTCAGTTTGAAAAAATGTTGCAGTAATCCGCAAGTGCTAGTAAAAGATGTAAAAAACAGGGTATTTGGTTGATACGTTTTTTGCAAAAAATGTATACTAAGCTGCTCTACCAATCTTCACGGTATACCCTTATCAGAGCAGTCCTAACTAATGTATGCAATCCCTATCTGATGTATTTAAAAACCTGATCATCTGTATATAACCTGTGTGAACAGGGTTCAGAGAGGAAAAATCCATGTGTGCATACAGGGTAGAACAGCTTTTGTGCAGATAGCCCAAGAGGAGTGGTGGAACTCCCCAGTCTTGTAGACACAAGAGAACAATTATGGAAACAGGAACACATGGGCTACTTGCACAGTGAACAAGTCTGTATGATCATGTTCACACACCACCAAGAAACCTGAAGACACAAAAGAGAATAGTAAAACCAAAAACACTCAGTTTGAAAAAATGTTGCAGTAATCCGCAAGTGCTAGTAAAAGATGTAAAAAACAGGGTATTTGGTTGATACGTTTTTTGCAAAAAATGTATACTAAGCTGCTCTACCAATCTTCACGGTATACCCTTATCAGAGCAGTCCTAACTAATGTATGCAATCCCTATCTGATGTATTTAAAAACCTGATCATCTGTATATAACCTGTGTGAACAGGGTTCAGAGAGGAAAAATCCATGTGTGCATACAGGGTAGAACAGCTTTTGTGCAGATAGCCCAAGAGGAGTGGTGGAACTCCCCAGTCTTGTAGACACAAGAGAACAATTATGGAAACAGGAACACATGGGCTACTTGCACAGTGAACAAGTCTGTATGATCATGTTCACACACCACCAAGAAACCTGAAGACACAAAAGAGAATAGTAAAACCAAAAACACTCAGTTTGAAAAAATGTTGCAGTAATCCGCAAGTGCTAGTAAAAGATGTAAAAAACAGGGTATTTGGTTGATACGTTTTTTGCAAAAAATGTATACTAAGCTGCTCTACCAATCTTCACGGTATACCCTTATCAGAGCAGTCCTAACTAATGTATGCAATCCCTATCTGATGTATTTAAAAACCTGATCATCTGTATATAACCTGTGTGAACAGGGTTCAGAGAGGAAAAATCCATGTGTGCATACAGGGTAGAACAGCTTTTGTGCAGATAGCCCAAGAGGAGTGGTGGAACTCCCCAGTCTTGTAGACACAAGAGAACAATTATGGAAACAGGAACACATGGGCTACTTGCACAGTGAACAAGTCTGTATGATCATGTTCACACACCACCAAGAAACCTGAAGACACAAAAGAGAATAGTAAAACCAAAAACACTCAGTTTGAAAAAATGTTGCAGTAATCCGCAAGTGCTAGTAAAAGATGTAAAAAACAGGGTATTTGGTTGATACGTTTTTTGCAAAAAATGTATACTAAGCTGCTCTACCAATCTTCACGGTATACCCTTATCAGAGCAGTCCTAACTAATGTATGCAATCCCTATCTGATGTATTTAAAAACCTGATCATCTGTATATAACCTGTGTGAACAGGGTTCAGAGAGGAAAAATCCATGTGTGCATACAGGGTAGAACAGCTTTTGTGCAGATAGCCCAAGAGGAGTGGTGGAACTCCCCAGTCTTGTAGACACAAGAGAACAATTATGGAAACAGGAACACATGGGCTACTTGCACAGTGAACAAGTCTGTATGATCATGTTCACACACCACCAAGAAACCTGAAGACACAAAAGAGAATAGTATAACCCTGTTCACACAGGTTATATACAGATGATCAGGTTTTTAAATACATCAGATAGGAATTGCATACATTAGTTAGGACTGCTCTGATAAGGGTATACCGTGAAGATTGGTAGAGCAGCTTAGTATACATTTTTTGCAAAAAACGTATCAACCAAATACCCTGTTTTTTACATCTTTTACTAGCACTTGCGGATTACTGCAACATTTTTTCAAACTGAGTGTTTTTGGTTTTACTATTCTCTTTTGTGTCTTCAGGTTTCTTGGTGGTGTGTGAACATGATCATACAGACTTGTTCACTGTGCAAGTAGCCCATGTGTTCCTGTTTCCATAATTGTTCTCTTGTGTCTACAAGACTGGGGAGTTCCACCACTCCTCTTGGGCTATCTGCACAAAAGCTGTTCTACCCTGTATGCACACATGGATTTTTCCTCTCTGAACCCTGTTCACACAGGTTATATACAGATTATCAGGTTTTTAAATACATCAGATAGGGATTGCATACATTAGTTAGGACTGCTCTGATAAGGATATACCGTGAAGATTGGTAGAGCAGCTTAGTATACATTTTTTGCAAAAAACGTATCAACCAAATACCCTGTTTTTTACATCTTTTACTAGCACTTGCGGATTACTGCAACATTTTTTCAAACTGAGTGTTTTTGGTTTTACTATTCTCTTTTGTGTCTTCAGGTTTCTTGGTGGTGTGTGAACATGATCATACAGACTTGTTCACTGTGCAAGTAGCCCATGTGTTCCTGTTTCCATAATTGTTCTCTTGTGTCTACAAGACTGGGGAGTTCCACCACTCCTCTTGGGCTATCTGCACAAAAGCTGTTCTACCCTGTATGCACACATGGATTTTTCCTCTCTGAACCCTGTTCACACAGGTTATATACAGATGATCAGGTTTTTAAATACATCAGATAGGGATTGCATACATTAGTTAGGACTGCTCTGATAAGGGTATACCGTGAAGATTGGTAGAGCAGCTTAGTATACATTTTTTGCAAAAAACGTATCAACCAAATACCCTGTTTTTTACATCTTTTACTAGCACTTGCGGATTACTGCAACATTTTTTCAAACTGAGTGTTTTTGGTTTTACTATTCTCTTTTGTGTCTTCAGGTTTCTTGGTGGTGTGTGAACATGATCATACAGACTTGTTCACTGTGCAAGTAGCCCATGTGTTCCTGTTTCCATAATTGTTCTCTTGTGTCTACAAGACTGGGGAGTTCCACCACTCCTCTTGGGCTATCTGCACAAAAGCTGTTCTACCCTGTATGCACACATGGATTTTTCCTCTCTGAACCCTGTTCACACAGGTTATATACAGATGATCAGGTTTTTAAATACATCAGATAGGGATTGCATACATTAGTTAGGACTGCTCTGATAAGGGTATACCGTGAAGATTGGTAGAGCAGCTTAGTATACATTTTTTGCAAAAAACGTATCAACCAAATACCCTGTTTTTTACATCTTTTACTAGCACTTGCGGATTACTGCAACATTTTTTCAAACTGAGTGTTTTTGGTTTTACTATTCTCTTTTGTGTCTTCAGGTTTCTTGGTGGTGTGTGAACATGATCATACAGACTTGTTCACTGTGCAAGTAGCCCATGTGTTCCTGTTTCCATAATTGTTCTCTTGTGTCTACAAGACTGGGGAGTTCCACCACTCCTCTTGGGCTATCTGCACAAAAGCTGTTCTACCCTGTATGCACACATGGATTTTTCCTCTCTGAACCCTGTTCACACAGGTTATATACAGATGATCAGGTTTTTAAATACATCAGATAGGGATTGCAGACATTAGTTAGGACTGCTCTGATAAGGGTATACCGTGAAGATTGGTAGAGCAGCTTAGTATACATTTTTTGCAAAAAACGTATCAACCAAATACCCTGTTTTTTACATCTTTTACTAGCACTTGCGGATTACTGCAACATTTTTTCAAACTGAGTGTTTTTGGTTTTACTATTCTCTTTTGTGTCTTCAGGTTTCTTGGTGGTGTGTGAACATGATCATACAGACTTGTTCACTGTGCAAGTAGCCCATGTGTTCCTGTTTCCATAATTGTTCTCTTGTGTCTACAAGACTGGGGAGTTCCACCACTCCTCTTGGGCTATCTGCACAAAAGCTGTTCTACCCTGTATGCACACATGGATTTTTCCTCTCTGAACCCTGTTCACACAGGTTATATACAGATGATCAGGTTTTTAAATACATCAGATAGGGATTGCATACATTAGTTAGGACTGCTCTGATAAGGGTATACCGTGAAGATTGGTAGAGCAGCTTAGTATACATTTTTTGCAAAAAACGTATCAACCAAATACCCTGTTTTTTACATCTTTTACTAGCACTTGCGGATTACTGCAACATTTTTTCAAACTGAGTGTTTTTGGTTTTACTATTCTCTTTTGTGTCTTCAGGTTTCTTGGTGGTGTGTGAACATGATCATACAGACTTGTTCACTGTGCAAGTAGCCCATGTGTTCCTGTTTCCATAATTGTTCTCTTGTGTCTACAAGACTGGGGAGTTCCACCACTCCTCTTGGGCTATCTGCACAAAAGCTGTTCTACCCTGTATGCACACATGGATTTTTCCTCTCTGAACCCTGTTCACACAGGTTATATACAGATGATCAGGTTTTTAAATACATCAGATAGGGATTGCATACATTAGTTAGGACTGCTCTGATAAGGGTATACCGTGAAGATTGGTAGAGCAGCTTAGTATACATTTTTTGCAAAAAACGTATCAACCAAATACCCTGTTTTTTACATCTTTTACTAGCACTTGCGGATTACTGCAACATTTTTTCAAACTGAGTGTTTTTGGTTTTACTATTCTCTTTTGTGTCTTCAGGTTTCTTGGTGGTGTGTGAACATGATCATACAGACTTGTTCACTGTGCAAGTAGCCCATGTGTTCCTGTTTCCATAATTGTTCTCTTGTGTCTACAAGACTGGGGAGTTCCACCACTCCTCTTGGGCTATCTGCACAAAAGCTGTTCTACCCTGTATGCACACATGGATTTTTCCTCTCTGAACCCTGTTCACACAGGTTATATACAGATGATCAGGTTTTTAAATACATCAGATAGGGATTGCATACATTAGTTAGGACTGCTCTGATAAGGGTATACCGTGAAGATTGGTAGAGCAGCTTAGTATACATTTTTTGCAAAAAACGTATCAACCAAATACCCTGTTTTTTACATCTTTTACTAGCACTTGCGGATTACTACAACATTTTTTCAAACTGAGTGTTTTTGGTTTTACTATTCTCTTTTGTGTCTTCAGGTTTCTTGGTGGTGTGTGAACATGATCATACAGACTTGTTCACTGTGCAAGTAGCCCATGTGTTCCTGTTTCCATAATTGTTCTCTTGTGTCTACAAGACTGGGGAGTTCCACCACTCCTCTTGGGCTATCTGCACAAAAGCTGTTCTACCCTGTATGCACACATGGATTTTTCCTCTCTGAACCCTGTTCACACAGGTTATATACAGATGATCAGGTTTTTAAATACATCAGATAGGGATTGCATACATTAGTTAGGACTGCTCTGATAAGGGTATACCGTGAAGATTGGTAGAGCAGCTTAGTATACATTTTTTGCAAAAAACGTATCAACCAAATACCCTGTTTTTTACATCTTTTACTAGCACTTGCGGATTACTGCAACATTTTTTCAAACTGAGTGTTTTTGGTTTTACTATTCTCTTTTGTGTCTTCAAATTATTAGGTTCTGTAGAAGGACGTAGATCTGGGGATTTATTATGATGGAATATAGGCTGAACTGGATGGACAAATGTCTTTTTCCGGCCTTACTAACTATGTTATTATGTTACTATGTATGAGCACAAAAGGTATGCTGAGGGAAGTAATAAGGGTAAATAGTATAACAGCTGTTCATTCAGATCAACTTATCAGTCTGACGGCTTCCTGACTGCAGAGTCTAAGGTTCCAACAGTGGTGCCAACACTGTTAGCACGTGTTGAATCCGGTGTCATCCTGCAGACGATGATCCAGTTCCTGGCAGTGACATAGAGTCCTCAAAGTCTTGTGCAGGGTCCTAGGACGGGGATTCGGGTTGTAGACTGGAGAGCAGCCTCCAATACTGCCGGCGCTTAATGAAGCTTGGCACAAGTATGCATGTGAGGGAGGGAACTGTTCTCGGTGAATCACTCTGTATTTCTTAGGCTGCACGTACACGATATTTACTGACCCACAACGTTGGGTGTCCTGAGCAGCGGGAGCCAACGGGTCATAGGCAGTTCTCCGGTAACAGTCTTTGTAAGTGGCCACAGGGATTCGATAGCGTGGACCTGCGCTGTCACGGTGCTCAGAGTACTGAGCACCAAACTTTCCCTGCTGCACGCTACATGCTCCCACCAAGTCTGACCCTCTCTTTGCTCGCTCTGCCCTTTTAGCCTAGCTACGCCCCTGCTTTTGAGTGCAATGGCCGGTCTGGGTTTCTAAGCTTTCCCCCAGACAACAAAAGGTGGCAGTCCCGACAGTTCTGGACCCAGCGCAAGAAAGGTACCCCCAGTCTGGTCTCTCTTCTTACAGCTGCATTAGTGCAGTCAGAATTAGATTCATGTTGCCTGGGATTTTGGGCAGCATGAATCCGGTGACAGGTTCCCTTTAAATTCTGCAGGCTTTATTTGACAAACCAGACTAGTCTTCAGAGACAGTTACCGTATATACTCGAGTATAAGCCGAACCGAGTATAAACCGACCCCCCTAATTTTGCCACAAAAAAAACTGGGAAAACTTAATGACTCAAGTATAAGCCTAGGGTGGAAAATGCAGCAGCTACTGGTAAATTTCAAAAATAAAAATAGATACCAATAAAAGTAAAATGAATTGAGACATCAGTAGTTTAAGTGTTTTTGAATATCCATATTGAATCAGGAGCCCCATATAATGCTCCATACAGTTTATGATGGGTTCCATAAGATGCTCCATATTAAAATATGCCCCATATAATGCTGCACAAATGTTGATTATGACCCCATAAGATGCTCCATACAGACATTTGCCCCATATAATGCTGCACAAATGTTGATTATGACCCCATAAGATGCTCCATACAGACATTTGCCCCGTATAATGCTCCACAAATGTGGATTATGGCCCCATAAGATGCTCCATACAGACATTTGCCCCATATAATGCTACACAAATGTTGATTATGGCCCCATAAGATGCTCCATACAGATAATTGCCCCATATAATGCTGCACATGGGCCCATAAGATGCTCTATACAGATATTTGCCCCATATAATGCTGCACATGGCCCCATAAGATGCTCCATACAGATAACTGCCCCATATAATTCAGCACATGGCCCCATAAGATGCTCCATACAGACATTTGCCCCCATATAATGCTGCACATGGCCACATAAGAGGCTCCATACAGATATTTGCCCCCATATCATGCTGCACATGGCCACATAAGATGCTCCATACAGACATTTGCCCCCATATAATGCTGCACATGGCCACATAAGATGCTCCATACAGATATTTGCCCCGTATAATGCTCCACAAATGTTGATTATGACCCCATAAGATGCTCCATACAGATATTTGCCCCCATATAATGCTGCACATGGCCCCATACAGATGCCCCATACAGATATTTGCCCCATATGCTGTTGCTGCGATTAAAAAAATCACATACCTCTCAGGCTCCCGGCACTTGCTATACTCACCTTTCCCGTTCCACCGCTGACCGCCACTGTGTCTTCCCATCCTCTGCGCCAACGTTCAGCAAGAGGGTGGCGTGCACTAATCATGTCACCGCGCCTTCTGAAATGAGCATCACTGCGGAAGACACAGCGGTGCGGACGATGGAACGAGGAGCAGGGGAATATCGCGCACTGCCCCCGTCATACTTACCTGCTCCTGGCGCCATCGCTGCACGTCTGTTTCCCGGCGCCGCATTTTCTTCCTGTAGTGAGCGGTCACCGTTACCGCTCATTACAGTAATGATTATGTGGCTCCACCTCTATGGGAGGTGGAGCCGCATATTCATTACTGTAATGAGCGGTACCATGTGACCACTCACTACAGGAAGAAGCTGCAGCGCTGTACGAAGCAGGGACGTGCAGGGACCGCGCCAGGAGTAGGTAAGTATAACTAGAGAGCCCCCGCTCCCCCTCCCCTGCTGACCCCTGGGTATGACTCGAGTATAAGCCGAGAGGGGGACTTTCAGCCCAAAAAAGTGGGCTGAAAATCTCGGCTTATACTCGAGTATATACGGTACTTCTTTTTATCTCATGTCATTATCTACCCTCTTTAATTGTAACTCTAATTCAAAATAAATTTATTTTTATTCCAATCATCTGTGAAGACTTCTTCTTTGCTACCAGCGCAAATATTTTCATCAATGCTCCCATATAGCATCTCATACAGAGCCATCCCCATCCCATACACTGTGCTTTCTGACCATATATACTGTGAGTAGAACCTTGGCTAAGGCATATAACGTAAACGCAGCACCCATATCAGCTTGTAAAAATTCACATGTATCTCCTAGCCATGTGTGTTGTGTGTACAGTATGTATGTACATATTTATATATATATATATATATATATATATGCGCTTCTCACAAAATTAGAATATCATCAAAAAGTAAATTTCAGTTCTTCAATGCAAAAAGTGAAACTCATATATTATATAACGTCATTATAGAGTGATCTATTTTAAGTGTTTATTTCTGTTAATGTTGATGATTATGGTTTATAGCCAATGAAATCCCAAAAGTCATTATCTCAGTAAATTAGAATAATTAACAAAAAACACCTGCAAAGGTTTCCTAAGCGTTTAAAAAGGTCCATTAGTCTGTTTCTGTAGGCTCCACAATCATGGGGAAGGCTGCTGACTTGACAGATGTCCAGAAGGCAGTCATTGACACACTCCACAAGGAGGGTAAGCCACAAAAGGTAATTTAAAGAAGCTGCATATTCGCAGAGTGCTGTATCCAAGCATATCAAAGGAAAATGGAGTGGAAGAAAAAAGTGTGGCAGAAAAAGTTGAACAAGCCATCGGGATAACCACAGCTTTGAAAGAATTGGTAGGAAAAGGACATTCAACATTTGGGGAGAGATTCACAAAGAGTGGACTGCTGCTGGAGTCATTGCTTCAAGAGCCACCACACACACACATATGCAGGACATGGGCTATAAGTGTCACATTCCTTGTGTCAAGCCACTTATGACCAATAGAAAATGCCAGAAGTGTCTTACCTGGGCTAAGGAGAAAAAGAACTGGACTGTTGCTCAGTGGTCCGAGGTGTTGTTTTCAGATGAAAGTAAATTTTGCATTTCAGTTGGAAATCAAGGTCCCAGAGTCTGGCGGAAGAGTGGAGAGGCACATAATCCAAGCTGATTGAGGTCTAGTGTGAAGTTTCCACAGTCAGTGATGGTTTGGAGAGCCATGTCATCTGCTGGTGTAGGTCCACTGTGTTGTATCAAGACCAAAGTCAGTGCAACCGTCTACCTGTACATTTTAGAGCACTTCATGCTTCCCTCTGCCGAAAAGCTTTTTGGAGATGGAAATGTAATTCTCCAGCAGGACTTGGCAGCTGTCCACACTGCAAAAAGTACTAATACCTGGTTTAAAAACAACAGTATCACTGTGCTTGATTGGCCAGCAAACTTGCCTGACCTCTATGGGGTATTGTCAGGAGGAAGATGAGACACCAGACCCAACAATGCAGACGAGCTGAAGGCTGCTATCAAATCAACCTGGGCTTCCATAACACCTCAGCAGTGCCACAGGCTGATCGCCTCCATGCCACGCCACATTGATGCAGTAATTGATGCAAAAGGAGCCCTGACCAAGTATTGAGTGCATTTACTGAACATACATTTCAACTCTTGAAATAGATCATTCTGTTTGTAATAACTATAATATAGAGTTTCACTTTTTGCATGGAAGAACTGAAATAAGTTAACTATTTGATGATATTCTAATTTTGTGAGAAGCACATGTGTGTGTGTGTATATATATATGAGATAGCATATAGATACAGAGCTATACATATAATTACCATATTTTTTGGACTATAAGATGCACCAGACCATAAGACGCAGCTAGGTTGTAGAGGCGGAAATTAGAAAAAAAAATAAACAAAAAAATATCAATTCTGTACTAATAACCCCTATACTGGTATATATGGTCTCCCCCCCCCCCCAGTATGCATGGCTCCCTTATCTCTATCCTAGTATGCATGGCCCCCTCATCCCTATCCCGGTATGCACTGCCCCCTCATCCCTATTCTGGTATGCATGGCCCCCTCATCTCAATCCTGGTATGCATGGCCCCCCATCCCTATCCTTGTAGGCATGGTCCCCCTCATCCCTATCCTGGTATGCATGGCACTCTCATCCCTATCCTGACATGCACGGCTCCCTCATCTCCATCTTGGTATGTATGGTCCCCCTATCCTGGTATGCATGGCCCTCTCGTCCCTATCCTGTTATGCAGGGCCCGCATCCTCATCCTGATATGGATAGCCTCCATCAGAAAAACATTGAAAAAAACATAAACCATTACACTTGCCTTCCTGCGCTCCCTGCAGCATTTCGTTCCAATGCCAGCTGCTTATGTATGCTTGTAAGCAGCGCATGGCAGGGACGTAATGTGCTTCTTAAGAGCAGAGGACAGCTGCCAGAATACTCGCTGCTCTCCACACCATAACAATTTGAGGTGACAACAGTGAATATTAATTGCTCTGTAATAGCGGGCACAGCCTAGCCACCGCCTAAGGGAGTGGAGAGCAGTGAATATTCATTGCCTTAAAGTGCCCATTGATGGCAATCCCCTGATGAGCCCCTTTGGACAGCCATATGGGGCGAAACGCGTAGGGATGAGACATTTGTCTCCACGAGATAAGTGCTTTTTCATTAATACTTTTGTGCTGCGAGGCTGATGGAGTGTATACTTTTTTTACTCTAATACATGGACAGGATATGGGCTACTAGGCACAACGTTAAATAATACCCCAATAACGCCTGACCACTGTTCATTATACTGTGGGGTCCATGGCGATCCTGGCTGTGAGGTTATGTGTAAAGCTCTATCTGCTAAGGGCGCCTCTTGACAGGAAATATAATTTTTTGTGCGTATATATTTCTGGCGTTGATGCCTGGTTTTTATGCCCTATCCTGCACTCTGGCAAGGACGCTTCCCTCCATAGTGACGCTCTTATGTGGTTACTAATAAACCTGTATTTTGGAACTCAGGGATTTGCCTTGATTCAAGAAGAGTCACTATATGTTGAGGGACGTTCTAAATGAGCTTTGAAAGTATGGTAATTATACCAACTTCTCTATACCTATGTCCTGTCTGGCGGTGATGCCATTAGGTCACTAAGTTTGTACTTGTGAACTTACTTTTATATCTATCTAAGTACTTGACACCACTGAGTTGAGTCTGATGAGAGTGACCGTACTATAAGATGTGCTTAACTGAGTTTTAGAGGTACGGGAATAATATCATCCTGTTTCTTCTGGCAGTGATGCCACTAGGCTAATAAAACTGTATCTGTAACTCTCTAATGTTGATATATATCTGAACTCACAGCACAAATGATCCGTGGCTGACAAGAGTTACTTCATTATTAGGTGCGTTCTTTAATGAGCTATGAGAGCATATCTACCTCTCGATGCTCATAGCTGTGCCTGATGGTGATGTCATTGAGTATCTATAACTCATTGGAAGTATGATAATAACATCTCCTTATGTATCTTTATGTTTTTTTCTGGCGGTGATGCCATTAGGTTATCAAATATTTATTTATAATTTACTTACTTCCACATTCACCTCAGCACGTATTGTGATTAAACTGAGTCAAGAGCTACTGCATTATTAAGTATGCCCTAAAGGAACGCTGAGGGTACGGTAATAATATCAATACTTTCAGAGGCTATTTTTGTGACCCTCTATGTTTGGTGTCCTGTACTCGAGTGATACTGTCCTATTGTATAGCAGGGATTTCCTGTCTGTATACCCTGAATTTGTAGAGGGACCTATTATGGATATCCTTATATTACTGCTATCTTTTTAGTATCACCACTACATATTTTGAGAGGCTCTACAGTGTTTAATATCTCTAATAACACTGTTTTTCCCTTCTTTTTTTTTTGTTTTTCCTCTCAGAGTACATCTTCAGCTCACAATATACGCCAGATTTTATATATATCAGCCGAATCGAGCTATTATTGCTCTTATAGTCAGCATATAGCAGCACAGGTATTCTATTTTCACTTGTTGTGTTTTTCTTTTTTGTGGTGTTATTGTTGGTGGTGGCTTTTTTTGAGGGATTCCTTTTTAGGGACTTCAGGGTCAGTCTACGTTGAGCGGGGGCGCCACAACGTATCCCAGGGTGCCAACCTCCGCTGTCAGGAAGGGATTTTTTTAGGGATAGGCACGTCTATCTTCCCTAGCCTTTTCCTGTACATTTGTATTTTTCTGGCATTTTTTATTGATACCAGAGACCCTGTTTTTCCGTAGGATCCCTCTTACTGGTCTTTATGATAATTTTTTACTTTTTAATTACTAAATTAAAATTCATTGTTTTAGGTCTTGTGTCAGTTTTTTGGTTTTTTCTCATTGCCTTAAAGGGAACCTGTCACCCCAAAAATTGAAGTTTAGCTAAGCCCACCGGCATCAGGGGCTTATCTACAGCATTCTGTAATGTTGTAGATAAGCCCCCGATGTATCCTAAAAGATGACAAAAAGGGGTTAGATTATACTCACCCAGGGGCGGTCCGATCTGATGGGCGTCGCGGTCCGGTCCGGAGCCTCCTATCTTCATAGGATGACGTCCTCTTCTGGTCTGCACGCTGCGGCTCTGGCGCAGGCGTACTTTGTCTGCCCTGTTGAGGGCAGAGCAAAGTACTGCAGTGCGCAGGCGCCGGGAAAGGTCAGAGAGGCCCTGCGCACTGCAGTACTTTGCTCTGCCCTCAACAGGGCAGACAAAGTGCGCCATAGCCGCAGCGTGAAGACTAGAAGAGGACGTAATTTGATTAACATAGGAGGCGCCGGACCGGACCACGACGCCCATCGGACCGGACTGGGACCGCCCCTGGGTGAGTATAATATAACCTCTTTTTCTCATCTTTTAGGATACATCGGGGGCTTATCTACAGCATTCCAGAATGCTTTAGATAAGCCCCTGATGCTGGTGGGCTTACCTCACCCTCGATTTTGGGGGTGACAAGTTCCCTTTAAGTAGCGGGCACATGTGAAAGCCCAGTAGCTGCAGGAAGTCGGCTGCTGTGGCTAACAGCATGTCCGCTATTAAAGAGAAATGAATATTCACTGCCCTCCATGCCCATGGGTGTAGAATGCAGTGAATATGCATTTCTCTTTAGCAGTGGGCACAAGAGTTATCCGTAGTTGCCGGCTCCTGCTTCCTGTGACCCGCTGCTCCACCGCTGCTGCTTTCCCCATATCCCCCCACAATCAGAGCAGGTACATACGGACTATAAGACGCACCCCCCCATTTTCCTCCACATTTTTGGTGGAAAAAAGTGCATCTTAAAGTCTGAAAAATATGGTATATCTTTTATAGAGGTATGTTTGTATTGTTTCTTTCTGTCTCAATGGGAGACAAGTTCGAAGATGCTGAAGGCCATAGTGGAACATTTAGGCTATACAGGCTGCTCACAGTAGTATGAGCAACATGCAGCCTGGCATTGAAACACAGCTCCTGGAACACTTTCACATTCCCCTGTGAAGGTGTCTCAATGGTATTGCTCTCATGGTTTCCAGACCAATCTCTGGCCATTAGGCTTGAGCGAAACAGATCGAACAAATTCAAAAGTTGCCGACTTTTGGCAAAGTCGGGTTTCATGAAACCCGACCCGATCCTAGTGTGGAATTGGCCATGCAGTCGGCGATCTTCGTGCCAAAGTCGCGTTTCGTATGACGAGTTTGGCGCCATTTTTTCAGCCAATGAAGGAGCGTGGGCAGAGTGATGACATAGATATGAAGAGAAAGAAAATTGCAGCACTCACCGATCTTCTTATGCAGGTGTCTTTATTGTTTAAAAATCTTCACGGCACGGGGGGTGTAACATAGGAATGCGGGAGCAGAACGACGGCCGTTTCGTGCCGGTCTGGCGCTTTGACGGGTTCAATCGTTGAACCGTTCATATCCACGTTATCTGGTTTTCCGGATTCAGCACCCGAGATCGGGGGACCAGCTGAGGCTAATTAGCCTAGAGCGGAGTTAGTCAGCTGCAGCGGTGGTGCGGTCAGCTGTGCTCTTGTAGATGATTCAAGAGTGATGACATAGGTCTTAGGGGCGTGCACGCCTATCACCATCTTCTCGCTTGTGCGCTGTAGCGATTTGCAATGTGTAACACAAGCTTTTCTGTTCAGGGACGGAGGAGAGAGAGAGAGAGATTTCCCATTGACTTTGCATTGGGTTTCGTGTTTCGGTCGATCCCCGACTTTTCGCAATAATCGGCCGATTTCACGCGACTTTTGAGATAGTCGGGTTTCGCGAAACCCGACTCGACCCTAAAAAAGTAAAAGTCGCTCAACCCTACTGGCCATCATTGTGTCAAAGACAAAAGAGAGACTCATTGCTGAAGACCTCCATTCCAATCTTTATTGCCTTCTTGTTCTGCTTCATGAGAAAGTAATGGTGTGAGTTCAACGCAACTTAAATATTATTGTCTGTGGATTTGTATCTAGAACGCTAGTATAGTGTTGGCTTGATCTTGGCAGCAAATATATTTGCACCTTTGATTTTCCGAGCTACAGCACCACCTATGGCCAACTGTGATATTAATGGCATTAATGGATAAATATTTTTTATAAATAATCTATTTGCACTAAGCACTTTATTTAATAATTTGATATTTGGTATATAGTTCTATTGATGAATATAATTTGCCATTTATTTATTGGTTGCCATTTGTGGTTATACTGTTATATTTAAAATTGTCTGCCATATATGTCAGCAGTGATCCTTTATGTAACATCCATCTTTCCAGTATTTTTATGTTCTTGAACATTTTTGAATCATGTTTTGTATAATTTGACAAACTATTTTAGTTTTAAAACTCTGTGTCAACTTCCAGGAAATTTTTTCCTGCGCCTCTTTTGTGATTATGGTGCATGAGAAATAAGGTCGTATTGTTGAACTAGTAGGAAGTGTTGGCCCTTATGTATGGGCGTTCTTGCTGATTGAAGAACTTGTTGGTTTGAGCCAGTGTCACTTTATGCGGTAATAACTCTGGAAGTCTTCAACGGATCCCACTGATTCTGAGACGTTTTTTTTTTTTCAAGATATATGGTACTTGATAATAGTGGTAAAATTTGTTCCATATGACTTGCGTTTACTTGTAAAATTATCATAAATTTGGTTAAAATGTTAAAACTTACTACATTTTTACATGTTTCATTCTTATGCCTTTAAAACAGAGTAATGTCACACAAAATAGTTAATAAATAACATGTATTACAGGTTTACTTTGCATCTGCATAATTTTTTAAGCATTTTTTTTGCTAGGAAGTTAGAAGGGTTAAACGTTTATCAGCGATTTCTCATCTTTCGAACAAAATTTACAAAACCATTTTTTAGGGACCACATCACATTTGAAGTGACTTTGGGGTGCCTATATGAAAAAAAATACCCCAAATTGACACCATTCTAAAACTGCACTTCTAGCTGGATCTCACAGGCCACCATACTCTGGGGTCATCACATGACATCAGGGTACCATGCTAACCATCATCACCTGCGATTCTCATCAGCGGCTATCCCTCTCTCTACCCCAGTTAAACCCTATTATAACTAGATGAACAGGTGAGAATTTAGCTGAGGTAAGAGATGAAGATGATATGACAATACAGCATAAATATAAAATTCAAATCCCATCATGATAAAGTTGTTGGTCCACACGGAGGCAGCTAGTATTGGGAAAGATGACCAAGTTTGGCTCTTCCTCTCTTCTCGTTATATCCTATTATAACTAGATGAACAGGTGTTATACTCCTTCCCATCCTGCAGGCCAAGGTCAATGTACACTTTCTGCACTTCCCCAGTAAGGTATGGACCTACGAGCTCTGCCCATTGCTCTGAGGGCAGTTTCTCTCTGCCACCCTCTCAAATATAGTCAGGAAAGCCTCAATGTAGTCCTTCAGAGTCATCTTCAGTAATTCTTCCTATAACATTCATCTCAGCCGGTTATCTTTGCTTTTTAAAGGGTGGTGCCATCTCTCGGGCTCAGACAATTTCTGCCAGGAGAGCCATCTGCTGTTGTTGCTGAACCTGCTGTAACTGATGCTGATTGCTTAAACTGAACATGTCGCCTTCTTTGACTGAAATGAGACAAGACCACCACCTTTCAACCTTGATATACAGCATTCTATAATGATGTACATATGCCCCCAACCCAACCTGCAAAACAATAAAAAGACTTATTATACTCACCTTTGGGGTGTTCCGGTCCGATGGGTGTTGCTGGTCTTGGTCCGGTGCCTCCCTTCTTCTTGTAATGCCATCCTCCTTCTTGTGTCGTATGGATGACGCTTCCCTACATCAGCCACACAGTCTCTTCGGCATCGCGTTCCTGCGGAGGCATACGTCTCCGCCCTGATGAGGGCAGAGCAAAGGATGCAGTGCACAGGTGCCTGGAAAGGTCAAATACTCCTGGCGTGAATGCCATTATAGTACTTTATTCTGTTCTTGTCAAGGCAGAGAAGTACACCTGCGCAGGAGCGTGATGCCAGGGAGACTCTGTGTATATGGATGCATCATCCACATGAAGCAAGAAGGAGGATGGAATCACAAGAAGAGGGGAAGAACCAGACCAAGACCAGAAACACACATCGGACCTGGACCACCCAGCATGTGAGTATAATAAAAGGTCTTTTTCGTGTCTTGCAGGTCCGATTTGGGGCATATATACAGCATTATAGAATACGGTATATCAGGCCTGAAAAGTGGTGGTCTTATCTCATTTTGGTCTAACCTGGTTACAGGTCCCCTTTAAAAAGCTCCTCCACGCTATTAGACTGTGTTTGCAATGCTGTAGCTGCCTTTATCAAGGACATTCAATCTTTACAATGCAATTGTCTGTGCTCTCTGGGACTTCACACCCGCATTTTATCTACAAATTTTAGGGATTCACTCTCAGATGTAGGTAGGCATTAGGTCGCATTCACGTGCAATTTTGGTCCAAACATGTGCAGTTTTATTGCTTTCCATAGGTTACACACTCCCCTGCAAGAGACTGTGAATGGACTGGACTGTGCAGAGGATGGGGGTGGAGCCTGAACAGCATGTGTGAGCTGAAGCTTCTGCAGAGAGAACTTTGTGCTGTTTGCTGCAAGAGAGGACACAGAGTGGACTTGTGAAATTTGACAGACGTTTCCGGGTGCAGCAAGAGTGGTTGTCCTGTGTGAGTTTGAGAAGCCACGAAGATACCGAGAAAGGGATTTACAGTTTCCAGGAGAACCTCCAGGACCCAGAAGCAAGGAGAAGACCACATTTCACAGAGCTGGCAGAAAGCCATGTGCACCACCGTACTAGACTGTTGGGGGCCCCCGGGACTGGATCTGAGTCCCCAACATCACCATGAGTTTGTTCCTGTTTTGTGCACATTGTAGGGCCTAGTGTAGGCTTCAGTAGTGAGTACACGGGAGCCGTATGGCCTTCTTAGTAAAGGCCAGGGAGGTTATACGAAGAGTAGAATTATTATATGTTTATTGTTTGCATTTCCTTATGTGACATATATTGAGTCTGTAACAGTTGGAGCACCGTGCTATTTTATGGACAAGCTAAAGAATATAACTCTTGTAAATTATCTTTTGCCATTGCATACCCCTGTTTGCATCTTCCTCATCCACTTCATTCCTTGCCTTCCAATAAATCTACCCTTTGTTGTTTGCACCTCATCTTGTGTACGGTAGTCTTCCTGCACCGTGGTGGTCCCCCGGCCATCACTTATTATTATTATTTATTGTTATAGCGCCATTTATTCCATGGCGCTTTACATGTAAGGAGGGGTATACATAATAAAAACATGTACAATAATCTGAAACAACACCAGTCATAACTGGTACAGGAGGAGAGAGGACCCTGCCCGCGAAGGCTCACAATCTACAAGGGATGGGTGAGAATACAGTAGGCGAGGGTAGAGTTGGTCATGCAGCGGTTTGATCGATCGGTAGTTACTGCAGGTTATAGGCTTGTCGGAAGAGGTAGGTCTTCAGGCTCTTTTTGAAGGTTTCGATGGTAGGCGAGAGTCTGATGTGTTGTGGTAGAGGGTTCCAGAGTAGGGGTAATACGCAAGAGAAATCTTGTATACAATTGTGGGAAGAGGAGATAAGAGGGGAGTAGAGAAGGACGTCTTATGAGGATCGGAGGTTGCGTGTAGGTAAGTACCGGGAGACGAGGTCACAGATGTATGGAGGAGACAGGTTGTGGATGGCTTTGTACGTCATGGTTAGGGTTTTGTAATGGAGTCTCTGGGCAATGGGGAGCCAGTGAAGGGATTGACAAAGGGGAGAAGCTGGGGAATAGCAGGGGGGACAGGTGGATTAGTCGGGCAGCAGAGTTTAGAATAGATTGGAGGGGTGTGAGAGTGTTCGATGGGAGGCCACAGAGCAGGAGGTTGCAGTAGTCAATACGAGAGATGATGAGGGCATGGACTAGGGTTTTTGCAGATTCTTGGTTGAGGAATGAACGGATTCGTGAAATATTTTTGAATTGAAGTCGGCAGGAAGTGGAAAGGGCTTGGATATGTGGTTTAAAGGAGAGATCAGTGTCAAGGATTACCCCGAGGCAGCGAGCTTGTGGGACTGGGGAGAGTGGGCAGCCATTTACTGTAATGGATAGGTTCGTTGGGGGGGGGGGTTCACGTGAGATGGGGGAAAGATGATGAATTCTGTTTTGTCCATGTTAAGTTTCAGAAATCTAGCGGAGAAGAAGGATGAAATAGTGGACAGACATTGAGGGATTCTGGTTAATAGGGAGGTGATATCTGGTCCAGAGATGTAGATCTGTGTGTTATCAGCATAGAGGTGATACTGAAAACCGTGAGATTCTGTGAGCTGTCCCAGGCCAAAGGTGTAAATGGAGAGGAGCAGGGGCCCTAGGACTGAACCTTGTGGGACTCCGACAGCAGGGGCGGGCTGGGCCATGGGGCAGAGGGGCAATTGCCCCCTGGGCTGGTCTCCAAGTTGCAGTTTTGGGCCGTTCAGCCAAATATTACTTTAGAAGCCGCACTGTACCTTTATTTGCTCTTCCCAACAAGCAGCATCATGCTGATTGGTGGAGCAGAGGTCACTCAAGGGTGCAATGTCCTTCCAGCTCTCTGATTGGTGGAGAAGCCGTCCCTAGAGGCTGTACTGTGTTTTTCCTTCTCAGTGTGTGCTCCCTTACCAATCGGAGAGCAGGAAGCAGACCGTGCAGCTCTGCTGAGGAGGCACCGGCTGCCCCACACACCATGTGTAAAAACCTTCATGCAGAAGTGTGAGTAGCTGCAGGCAATCATGGAGGCTTCTGGGAAGGTGTCTCTTTGATTCTTAGTTGTTTGGGGGATGCATGATTGAAACTCAGCTCGAGGGGAGCTATTGGGGTACATATCTGTGGGGCAGGCAGAAATAGCAGTGGAATTTTCTGTATGTCTCATTCTGTGTGATTAAATGCAGTCTCAAGTCCACAATTCAGTGTATTCCTTTGTTTGTGTGCGTGGTGACATGTGTATGTGTACATGCGTGTTATTGGTGAAGTGTGTATCCGTATATGTGGTAAAATGTGTGAGTATATGTGGTGATATGTGTACATGTGCGTCTGTGTGTGCAAACTGTGTATATTCGCAACCATGTACGTGGTGATATGTGTGTGTGGTGTCCTGTGTGTATGAGTGTGTACATAGTGACATGAGTGTGTATGTGGTGATGTGGGTGTGAATGTGTACATGGTGATGTGTGTATGAGTGTGTGCATGGTGACCTGTGTGTGTATGAGTGTGTACATAGTGACATGAGTGTGTACATGGTGACCTGTGTGTGTATGTGGTGACGTATGTATCAGTGTGTATATATGGTGACATGAGTGGGTACGTGGTGACCTGTGTGTATGAGTGTGTACATGGTGACTTGTGTGTGTATGAGTGGGTACGTGGTGACCTGTGTGTGTATGCGGTGACCTGAGTGTGTACGTGGTGACCTATGTGTGTATGAGTGTATACGTGGTGACATGAGTGTGTACGTGGTGACCTGTGTGTGTATGAGTGTATACGTTGTGACCTGAGTGTGTACGTGGTGACCTGTGTGTGTATGAGTCTACGTGGTGACCTGAGTGTGTATGAGTGTATACGTTGTGACCTAAGTGTGTACGTGGTGACCTGTGTGTGTATGAGTGTACGTGGTGACCTGAGTGTGTATGAGTGTATACATTGTGACATGAGTGTGTACGTGGTGACCTGTGTGTGTATGAGTGTATGTGGTGACCTGAGTGTGTATGAGTGTATACGTTGTGACATGAGTGTGTACGTGGAGACCTGTGTGTGTATGAGTGTACGTGGTGACCTGAGTGTGTATGAGTGTATACGTTGTTATATGAGTGTGTACGTGGTGACCTGTGTGTGTACGTGGTGACCTGTGTGTGTATGAGTGTGTACTTTGGGACATGAGTGTGTACGTAATGACCTGTGTGTGTATGAGTGTACGTGGTGACCTGTGTGTGTATGAGTCTGTACGCTGTGACATGAGTGTGTACGTGGTGACCTGTGTGTGTATGAGTTTGTATGTTGTGACATGAGTGTGTACATGAAGACCTGTGTGTGTATAAGTGTACGTGGTGACCTAAGTGTGTATGAGTGTATACGTTGTGACATGAGTGTGTACGTGGTGACCTGTGTGTGTATGAGTGTGTACGTGGTGATCTGTGTGTGTACGTTGTGACATGAGTGTGTAGGTGGTGTCCTGTGTGTATGAGTGTGTATGTTGTGACATGAGTGTGTACGTGGAGACCTGTGTGTGTATGAGTGTACGTGGTGACCTGAGTGTGTATGAGTGTATACGTTGTGACATGAGTGTGTACATGGTGAACTGTGTGTGTATGAGTGTGTACGTGGTGACCTGTGTGTGTATGAGTGTGTACTTTGGGACATGAATGTGTATGTAATGACCTGTGTGTGTATGAGTCTGTACGTTGTGACGTGAGTGTGTACGTGGTGACCTGTGTGTATGAGTGTGTACGTGGTGATCTGTGTGTGTACGTTGTGACATGAGGGTGTACGTGGTGACCTGTGTGTGTATGAGTTTGTATGTTGTGACATGAGTGTTTACGAGGGGACCTGTGTGTGTATGAGTGTACGTGGTGATCTGTGTGTGTACGTTGTGACATGAGTGTGTACGTGGTGACCTGTGTGTGTATGAGTGTATACGTTGTGACATGAGTGTGTACGTGGTGACCTGTGTGTGTATGAGTGTACGTGGTGACCTGAGTGTGTATGAGTGTATACGTTGTGACATGAGTGTGTACGTGGTGACCTGTGTGTGTATGAGTGTGTACGTGGTGACCTGTGTGTGTATGAGTGTGTACTTTGGGACATGAGTGTGTACGTAATGACCTGTGTGTGTATGAGTGTACGTGGTGACCTGTGTGTGTATGAGTCTGCACGTTGTGACATGAGTGTGTACGTGGTGACCTGTGTGTGTATGAGTTTGTATGTTGTGACATGAGTGTGTACGTGGAGACCTGTGTGTGTATGACTGTATACGTTGTGACATGAGTGTGTACGTGGTGACCTGTGTATGTATGAGTGTGTATGTTGTGACATGAGTGTGTACGTGGAGACCTGTGTGTGTATGAGTGTACGTGGTGACCTGTGTGTGTATGAGTGTATACGTTGTGACATGAGTGTGTACGTGGTGACCTGTGTGTGTATGAGTGTACGTGGTGACCTGTGTGTGTATGAGTGTGTACTTTTGGACATGAGTGTGTACGTAATGACCTGTGTGTGTATGAGTCTGTACGTTGTGACATAAGTGTGTACGTGGTGACCTGTGTGTGTATGAGTGTGTACGTGGTTATCTGTGTGTGTACGTTGTGACATGAGTGTGTACGTGGTGACCTGTGTGTGTATGAGTTTGTATGTTGTGACATGAGTGTGTACGTGGTGACATGAGTGTGTATGAGTGTATACGTTGTTACATGAGTGTGTACGTGGTGACCTGTGTGTGCATGAGTGTACGTGGTGACCTGTGTGTATACGTTGTGACATGAGTGTGTACGTGGTGACCTGTGTGTGTATGAGTGTACGTGGCGACCAGTGTGTGTATGAGTGTATACGTTGTGACATGAGTGTGTACGTGGTGACCTGTGTGTGTATGAGTGTACGTGGTGACCTGAGCCATCACTCTGTATACTCAGAGCGGTGACTGAATCCGCGCCGGCGCTTCTCCCACCCCGTGACTGAAACCCGAACGCTGGAGGGGCAAAAAAAAATTTTCTCCCACACAGTGTTCGGCTAAGGCTACTTTCACACATTAGGTTTTTGCTTTCTGGCACAATCCGTCAACTGTTGAAAAAAAACGGATCTGTCGCAAATTGTGAAAAACTGATGCGACAGATCTGGGGGTTTTTTCCGGATCCTTCTAGGTGATCCGGGATCCTAAGCAATCCGTCACAATCCATCGCTAATACAAGTATATGAGAAAAAAACTGATTCGGTGGCAATTGTTGCCAGATCCGTTTTTTTTTCAAAATTCGCCGGATTGTGCCTGACGGCAAAAAACCTATGTGTGAAAGTAGCCTAAGTGTGGGCACTGGGCAGATTAGTAACACTATTAATATGCAGATAATTCCCATAGCTGTAGGTTACGAGTGTTTTTCTGCAGTCAGGCTATGTTTGCGCAGTCAGGAATCCCTGCCCTTTGTACGCAGCGGGGACCCCACTCCACCCAAAGCGCCGCCCACTGTTGTACGCACGGTAATTCCGGATGTGTTCATTGAACAAATGCGGAATCACCTCATCGTATTCATAGACTGTGTTATTTATCTTGCGGAGACTGAGCGTCTCTGCAAGATAAATAGACATGCTGCGGTCTATAAAGACGCGCTGCATGTCCGGTTATGCAGGCCCGCTGGATGCAGCCCTGCACGCATAGTGGAGATGGGATTTCATAAAATCCCCTCCACTATGCTGTAACATCTGGACACTCCGAATTGGACGCTGCTGCTGTACGCAGCGGCCAATCCGCAGCAAAAACTGAAGAAATCCGGACAGTGGAAACATACCCCTAGAGATTAGATAGGTAGAGAGTAGTGATGAGCGAACATGCTTGGGTGGTCTCTGAGTATCTTGGGCATGCTCGTAGATTATGTTTGTGTCCACGTAGCTGCATTTTTTGCGGCTGCTAGACAGCCTGAATACATGTGGGGATTCCCTAACAAACAGGCAACCCCTGCATGTGTTTAGGTTGTCTAACAGCCGCAAATCATGCAGCTACAGGGACACAAACATAATCTATGAGCACGCCCAAGATACCATGCTCGCTCATCACTAGTGGGGAGAAGCGTAGGGTGTTGTGTAATAAAGCTCATTACAAAGCAGTTAGGGTGTAAGGATAGAAATGTACAAAGGACATTATAGGTACCGGACCATCCCTCTAATGTTGGCAGTGCAGGTGTAAGATTCATTAACCCCTTTACCCCCAAGGGTGGTTTGCACGTTAATGACCGGGCCAATTTTTACAATTCTGACCACTGTCCCTTTGTGAGGTTATAACTCTGGAACACTTCAACGGATCCCAGTGAATCTGACATTGTTTTCTCGTGACATATTGTACTTCATGACAATGGTAAAAATTATTTGATAGTACCTGCGTTTATTTGTGAAAAAAACGGAAATTTGGCGAAAATTATGAAAATTTCGCAATTTTCCAACTTTGAATTTTTATGCAATTAAATCACAGAGATATGTCACACAAAATACTTAATAAGTAACATTTCCCACATGTCTACTTTACATCAGCACAATTTTGAAACCAAAATTTTTTTTTGTTAGGGAGTTATAAGGGTTAAAAGTTGACCAGCAATTTCTCATTTCTACAACACCATTTTTTTTTAGGGACCACATCTCATTTGAAGTCATTTTGAGGGGTCTATATGATAGAAAATACCCAAGTGTGACACCATTCTAAAAACTACACCCCTCAAGGTGCTCAAAACCATATTCAAGAAGTTTATTAACCCTTCTGGTGCTTCACAGGAATTTTTTGAATGTTTAAATAAAAATGAATATTTAACTTTTTTTCACAAAAAATTTAATTCAGCTCCAATTTGTTTTATTTTACCAAGGGTAACAGGAGAAAATGGACCCCAAACATTGTTGTACAATTTGTCCTGAGTACGACAATACCCCATATGTGGGGGTAAACCACTGTTTGGGCGCATGGCAGAGCTCGGAAGCGAAGGAGCGCCATTTGACTTTTCAATGCAAAATTGACTGGAATTGAGATGGGACGCCATGTTTCGTTTGGAGAGCCCCTGATGTGCCTAAACATTGAAACCCCCCACAAGTGACACCATTTTGGAAAGTAGACCCCCTAAGGAACTTATCCCAAGAAATCCCAAGAAACAATGAAATCCCAAGAAACAATGAAAACCCTATATTTAGGGTCACCAATCTAACCCAAGAAGAGGTGCGAAACCGGCTAAATAAGATTAAAATAGATAAATCTCCGGGTCCGGATGGCATACACCCACGAGTACTAAGAGAACTATGTAATGTAATACATAAACCATTATTTCTTATTTTTAGGGACTCTATAGCGACAGGGTCTGTTCCGCAGGATTGGCGCATAGCAAATGTGGTGCCAATATTCAAAAAGGGCTCTAAAAGTGAACCTGGAAATTATAGGCCAGTAAGTCTAACCTCTATTGTTGGTAAAATATTTGAAGGGTTTCTGAGGGATGTTATTCTGGATTATCTCAATGAGAATAACTGTTTAACTCCATATCAGCATGGGTTTATGAGAAATCGCTCCTGTCAAACCAATCTAATCAGTTTTTATGAAGAGGTAAGCTATAGGCTGGACCACGGTGAGTCATTGGACGTGGTATATCTCGATTTTTCCAAAGCGTTTGATACCGTGCCGCACAAGAGGTTGGTACACAAAATGAGAATGCTTGGTCTGGGGGAAATTGTGTGTAAATGGGTTAGTAACTGGCTTAGTGATAGAAAGCAGAGGGTGGTAATAAATGGTATAGTCTCTAACTGGGTCGCTGTGACTAGTGGGGTACCGCAGGGGTCAGTATTGGGACCTGTACTCTTCAACATATTCATTAATGATCTGGTAGAAGGTTTACACAGTAAAATATCGATATTTGCAGATGATACAAAACTATGTAAAGCAGTTAATACAAGAGAAGATAGTATTCTGCTACAGATGGATCTGGATAAGTTGGAAACTTGGGCTGAAAGGTGGCAGATGAGGTTTAACAATGATAAATGTAAGGTTATACACATGGGAAGAAGGAATCAATGTCACCATTACACACTGAATGGGAAACCACTGGGTAAATCTGACAGGGAGAAGGACTTGGGGATCCTAGTTAATGATAAACTTACCTGGAGCAGCCAGTGCCAGGCAGCAGCTGCCAAGGCAAACAGGATCATGGGGTGCATTAAAAGAGGTCTGGATACACATGATGAGAGCATTATACTGCCTCTGTACAAATCCCTAGTTAGACCGCACATGGAGTACTGTGTCCAGTTTTGGGCACCGGTGCTCAGGAAGGATATAATGGAACTAGAGAGAGTACAAAGGAGGGTAACAAAATTAATAAAGGGGATGGGAGAACTACAATACCCAGATAGATTAGCGAAATTAGGATTATTTAGTCTAGAAAAAAGACGACTGAGGGGCGATCTAATAACCATGTATAAGTATATAAGGGGACAATACAAATATCTCGCTGAGGATCTGTTTATACCAAGGAAGGTGACGGGCACAAGGGGGCATTCTTTGCGTCTGGAGGAGAGAAGGTTTTTCCACCAACATAGAAGAGGATTCTTTACTGTTAGGGCAGTGAGAATCTGGAATTGCTTGCCTGAGGAGGTGGTGATGGCGAACTCAGTCGAGGGGTTCAAGAGAGGCCTGGATGTCTTCCTGGAGCAGAACAATATTGTATCATACAATTAGGTTCTGTAGAAGGACGTAGATCTGGGGATTTATTATGATGGAATATAGGCTGAACTGGATGGACAAATGTCTTTTTTCGGCCTTACTAACTATGTTACTATGTTACTATGTTACTATGTTATCTAAAGGTGTGGTGAGCACTTTGACCCACCAAGTGCTTCACAGAAGTTTATAATGTAGAACCGTAAAAATAAAAAATCATATTTTTTCACAAAAATTAACTTTCCGCCCCCAATTTTTTATTTTCCCAAGGGTAAGAGAAGAAATTGGACCCCAAAAGTTGTTGTACAATTTGTCCTGAGTACGCTGATACCCCATATGTGGGGGTAAACCACTGTTTGGGCGGATGGGAGAGCTCGGAAGGGAAGGAGCGCCGTTTGACTTTTCAATGCAAAATTGACAGGAATTGAGATGGGACGCCATGTTGCGTTTGGAGAGCCCCTGATGTGCCTAAACATTGAAACTCCCACAAGTGACACCATTTTGGAAATTAGACCCCCTGAGGAACTTATCTAGAGGTGTGGTGAGCACTTTGACCCACCAAGTGCTTCACAGAAGTTTATAATGCAGAGCCGTAAAAATAAAACAAAAAATTGTTCCCACAAAAATTATTTTTTTAGCCCCCAGTTTTGTATTTTCCCGAGGGTAACAGGAGAAAGTGGACCCCAAAATTTGTTGCCCAATTTGTCCTGAGTGCGATGATACACCATATGTGGGGGGAACCACTGTTTGGGCGCATGGGAGGGTTCGGAAGGGAAGGAGTGCCATTTGAATGCAGACTTAGATGGAATGGTCTGCAGGTGTCACATTGCGTTTGCAGAACCCCTAATGTACCTAAACAGTAGAAATCCCCCACAAGTGACCCCATATTGGAAACTATACCCCCCATGGAACTTATCTAGATGTGTTGTGAGAACTTTGAACCCCCAAGTGTTTCACTACAGTTTATAACGCAGAGCCGTGAAAATAAAAAAATCTTTTTTTTTTCCCACAAAAATTATTTTTTAGCCCCCAGTTTTGTATTTTCCCAAGGGTAACAGGAGAAATTGGACCCCAAAAGTTGTTGTCCTATTTGTCCTGAGTACACTGATACCCCATATGTTGGGGTAAACCCCTGTTTGGGCACACGGGAGAGCTCGGAAGGGAAGAAGCACTGTTTTACTTTTTCAACGCAGAATTGGCTGGAATTGAGATCGGACGCCATGTCGGGTTTGGAGAGCCCCTGATGTACCTAAACAGTGGAAACCCCCCAATTATAACTGATGCCCTAATCCAAACACACCCCTAACCCTAATCCCAACAGTAACCCTAACCACACCTCTAACCCTGACACAACCCTAATCCCAACCCTATTCCCAACTGTAAATGTAATCTAAACCCTAACGTAACTTTAGCCCCAACCCTAACTGTAGCCTTAACCCTAGCCCTAACCCTAGCCCTAACCCTAACCCTAGAACTAACCCTAGCCCTAACCATAACCCTAGCCCTAACCCTAACCCTAGCCCTAACCCTAACCCTAGACCTAACCCTAGCCCTAACCCTAATCCTAACCCTAACCCTAACCCTAGCCCTGACCCTAGCCCTAATGGAAAAATGGAAATAAATACATTTTTTTAATTTTTCCCTAACTAAGGGGGTGATGAAGGGGGGTTTGATTTACTTTTATAGCGGGTTTTTTAGCGGATTTTTATGATTGGCAGCCGTCACACACTGAAAGACGCTTTTTATTGCAAAAAATATTTTTTGCGTTACCACATTTTGAGAGCTATAATTTTTCCATATTTTGGTTCACAGAGTCATGTGAGGTCTTGTTTTTTGCGGGACGAGTTGACGTTTTTATTGGTAACATTTTCAGGCACGTTACATTTTTTGATCGCTTTTTATTCCGATTTTTGTGAGGCAGAATGACCAAAAACCAGCTATTCATGAATTTCTTTTGGGGGAGGCGTTTATACCGTTCCGCGTTTGGTAAAATTGATAAATCAGTTTTATTCTTCGAGTCAGTACGATTACAGCGACACCTTATTTATATCATTTTTTTATGTTTTGGCGCTTTTATACGATAAAAACTATTTTATAGAAAAAATAATTATTTTTGCATCGCTTTATTCTCAGGACTATAACTTTTTTTTTTTGCTGATGATGCTGTATGGCAGCTCGATTTTTGCGGGACAAGAAGACGCTTTCAGCGGTATCATGGTTATTTATATCTGTCTTTTTGATCGCGTGTTATTCCACTTTTTGTTCGGCGGTATGATAATAAAGCGTTGTTTTTTGCCTCGTTTTTTTTATTTTTACGGTGTTTACTGAAGGGGTTAACTAGTGGGCCAGTTTTATAGGTCGGGCCGTTACGGACGCGGCGATACTAAATATGTGTACTTTTATTGTTGTTTTTTATTTAGATAAAGAAATGTATTTAGGGGAATAATATTTTTTTTAACTTTTTTACATTGTCCCAGGGGGGAACATCACAGATCAGTGATCTGACAGTGTGCAAAGCACTCTGTCAGATCACCGATCTGACATGCAGCAGTGCAGGCTTCACAGTGCCTGCTCTGAGCAGGCTCTGTGAAGCCACCTCCCTCCCTGCAGGACCCGGATCTGCGGTCATCTTGGATCCGGGCCTGGAACAAGCAGGGAGGGAGGTAAGACCCTCGCAGCAACGCGATCACATCGCGTTGCTGCGGGGGGCTCAGGGAAGCCCGCAGGGAGCCCCCTCCCTGTGCGATGCTTCCTTGCACCGCCGGCACATCGCGATCATGTTTGATCGCGGTGTGCCGGGGGTTAATGTGCCGGGAGCGGTTCGTGACCGCTCCTGGCACATAGTGCCGGATGTCAGCTGCGATAGGCAGCTGACACCCGGCCGCGATCGGCCGCGCTCCCCCCGTGAGCGCCGCCGATCGCGCTGGACGTACTATCCCGTCCGTGGTCATGGGGGCCCACCCCACCTCGACGGGATAGTACGTCCGATGTCAGAAAGGGGTTAAGAGGCGCACTTAGCACTTAATGAATTAGGCACATCTTATCACTGGTGTGCGCCTTGCCAAAAGTCGACATTTCTGGCTTAAGTTAGGCCACTAAAGTGTTGTAACTTTTGAAGAATTTGGCTGACGGGCTTCGACATACGACATGCCTCCCATGTTCTTCCTATTTTGGTGTATCTGGCTAAGGGCTCATACTCACCTGCGAGGAGCGGAGCGTGCGGCTGCATGTATTCCTATGCGGCTGCACGCTCCGATCTGAGTGCCGGCAGCAGCACCGGGTATTAACATGAAAGACTCATCCGAGTTTCTCGCAGGTGAGTATGAACCCTAACACTGGGTGAAAATGTCAAAAGCCACAACGTTTTTTTTTAATAAGTTCGAGATTTGCACAAATTTTCTGACTGTATTATGCCAGAATTCTACAAAAAATACCTTGATGAATTGTGAATTAGCGGATTCAGTGCACAAATAAAACTAAAGTGTCTTAGGCATTTGTCATGTCTGTATATCAATCTTACATTATGTGGCTGTGCACACTGGAGTGTTCCTGCAAGGAGGCATGTGATTATAGACATAACAGGTTTAGGCTGGCATCTCAGGTAGCATTTGTTGTGTGGAACACTTTACTTTATGGATGCTAATAAGTAGAGTTGAGTGAATATGTTCGGAATCGATCACCAAATCTGAATTTGCCATATTCGTGCCATACTGGCAGGGCCGACTCCATGTTTTCATGGGCCCTGGGCGAAAGAGTCCCAGTGGGCCCCTTTAACACATGCCACAATTCATAATGCACCGATACGCTAGAGAAATAAAGGTATAGTACAATGCCAAAGATTTCACTTACTTCTTACATTACATGAGTGATATCTATTGTACATTCTACATTAGCTCAGAAACCGGACAGTATAGTCCTCTATACAGAATAATGAGCCCCATATATTGCCCCATACAGTAAAATGGCCCCATATAGTGCTCCATACAGTATAATTGGCACCACATAGTCCTCTATACAGAATAATGAGCCCCATATAATGCTCCATACAATATAATGGGCACCACAGAGTGCTTCATACATAATGAGCTGCACATATTGCTCCATACGGAATTGACCCCGTATAATACTCCATACAGTATAGTGAGCCACATATAATTCTCCATACAGTATATCATGGGCCCCATCTTTTGCTCCTTATATAATGGGCCTCATATAATGCTCCATACAGTATATGATTGGCCCCATACAGTATACTGAGCCCCATACATTGCTCCATACAGAATGGGCCCATATAATACTCCATACAAAAGGGTCCCATATAATACTCCATACAGAATGGGTCCCATATAATGCTCTAAAAATAATTGGCCCCATATAATGCTCCATATATAATTGGCCATATAAAATGTTCCATATATAATTAGTCCTATAAGATGCTTAATATATTATTGGCCCCATATACTGCTCCATATGTAATTGGCCCCATATACTACTCCATATAGAATTAGCCCCATATAATGCTCCATATATGGGCCCCTTCTGATGGTCCCCATATATTGCTCCAAATATAAAAAAAATGAAATACTCACCTCTCGTTGCTTGTCGCTGCTCTGCTCTGGACTCCTCAGCGTCGGCGTCTTCCTGCTCTCTGTGCAGCGACTGCTCAGGCAGAGGGCGCGCACTGGTGATGTCATCGTGCCCTCTGACCTGAACGTCACAGACAGAAGATGGAAGACGCTGCAGCGCTGGAACTGGGAGAGGTAAGTATCGCAAGTGCCGGGGCCTGGAGCAGGCAGGGGGTCCTGTTGTGAATTCCGCTCTTGGGCTACCTCCGGTGATTGTAAGTGGCACTTTTGTGAGTTCTGCTCTTGGGCTCCCTCTTGTGGTTTCTAGTGGTATGGCTGCTCCTTGGAGTTAGCTGTCATCAGCTGCCTCCACTTATCGTCTCTTCTGCTCTGCTATTTAAGTCTGGTTCTTTCTTCAGCCTGTGCCACTTGTCAATGTTTCCTGGCTGGATTCACATCTCTGCTTGGATTCCCCTGGTTTCCTGACCAGTTCTGCAAAGATAAGTTCTGGCTTTGCTCTTTTCAGTCCACATGTTGTGGACTTATTGTTCTGTGCATTCTATATTTGTCCAGCTTGTCAGTATGGATTATTTCTGTTAGCTGGAAGCTCTGGGAAGCAGATTTACCCTCCACACCTTTAGTCAGGTGTGGAGATTTTTGTAAACTCTGTGTGGATTGTGTTGTAGTTTTTATACTGACCGCACAGTATCCTTTCCTGTCCTATCTATCAAGCTAGACTGGCCTCCTATGCTAAAATCTGATTTCATTTCTGCGTATGTTATTTTCCCCTCCTCTCACCATCAATATTTGTGGGGGGCTATCTTTCCTTTGGGGATTTTCTCTGAGGCAAGATAGGTTTCCTGTTTCCATCTTTAGGGGAAGTTAGATCTTAGGCTGTGCCGAGAAGTCTAGGGAGCATCAGGTACCCCCCACGGCTATTTTTAGTTGCGCTGCTAGGTTCAGGGTTTGCGGTCAGTACAGATACCACCTCCTTCAGAGCTTGTCTCATGTTGTTCCTAAACCACCAGATCATAACAGTACAAATGGCCAAAAATGAATTAAATACATCTCAAAAGAAGGAAAAGAAAGTTCTGAACCATTTTTTTTTCTGTGCTTTGGTTTGTCTTTTTTTTTCCTCTTGATATCTGGGTGGTTCAGGATATATGTTTTGGCATGGATGTTCAGGGTTTGTTTTCTCGTGTGGATCAACTTGCTGCAAGAGTACAGAATATCCAGGACTATGTTGTCCAGACTCCGGCTTTAGAGCCCAGAATTCCTACTCCTGATTTGTTTTTTGGGGACAGATCCAAGTTTTTGAACTTTAAAAATAACTGCAAATTGTTTTTTGCTTTGAAACCCCGTTCTTCTGGTGATCCCATTCAGCAAGTAAAAATCATCATATCCTTGCTGCGTGGTGACCCTCAAGACTGGGCTTTTTCTCTTGAAACAGGGGATCCGGCATTATTGAATGTAGATGCATTTTTTCAGGCGCTCGGATTATTGTATGACGAACCTAATTCTGTGGATCATGAAGAAAAAACCCTGTTGGCCTTGTGTCAAGGTCAGGAAGCGGCAGAATTATACTGCCAGAAATTTAGAAAATGGTCTGTGCTCACTAAATGGAATGAAGAGGCTCTGGCTGCTATTTTCAGAAAAGGTCTTTCTGAAACCCTTAAAGATGTTATGGTGGGCTTTCCTACGCCTGCTGGTTTGAGCGAATCTATGTCTCTAGCCATTCAGATTGATCGGCGTCTGTGCGAGCGCAAAGCTGTGCACCATATGGCAGTATCCTCTGAGCAAAGTCCTGAACCTATGCAATGTGATAGGATTTTGACTAGAATAGAACGGCAGGAATTCAGATGTCAGAATAGGCTGTGTTTTTACTGTGGTGATTCGGCTCATGTTATCTCTGATTGCCCTAAGCGTACTAAGAGAGTCGCTAGCTCTGTTACCATTAGTACTATACAGCCTAAATTTCTCTTATCTGTGACCCTGATTTGCTCATTGTCGTCCTTTTCTGTCATGGCATTTGTGGATTCAGGCGCTGCCCTGAACTTAATGGACTTAGAATTCGCCAGGCGCTGTGGATTTTCCTTGCAGCCTTTGCAGAGCCCTATTCCTTTGAGGGGCATTGATGCTACACCCTTGGCCAAGGATAAACCTCAGTACTGGACACAGATGACTATGTACATGGCTCCTGCACATCAGGAAGATTGCCGTTTTCTGGTGTTGCATAACCTGCATGATGTTGTTGTACTGGGATTTCCATGGTTACAGGAACATAATCCGGTGCTGGATTGGAAAACTATGTCTGTGACTAGTTGGGGTTGTCGAGGAGTACATAGTGACGTTCCTTTGATGTCAATTTCCTCTTCCCCCTCTTCTGAGGTCCCTGAGTTTTTGTCAGATTTCCAGGATGTATTTGATGAGCCCAAGTCCAGTTCCCTTCCTCCACATAGGGACTGTGATTGTGCTATTAACTTGATTCCTGGTTGTAAGTTCCCTAAGGGCCGACTTTTCAATCTGTCTGTGCCAGAGCATGCCGCCATGCGGAGCTATGTTAAGGAATCTTTGGAGAAAGGGCATATTCGGCCCTCTTCGTCACCATTGGGAGCGGGTTTCTTTTTTGTTGCTAAGAAGGATGGCTCCTTGAGACCCTGTATTGATTATCGTCTTCTTAATAAGATCACGGTCAAATTCCAATACCCCTTGCCTTTGCTTACTGATTTGTTTGCTCAGATTAAGGGGGCTAGTTGGTTTACTAAGATTGACCTCCGAGGGGCATATAATCTTGTTCGTATTAAACAGGGTGACGAATGGAAAACTGCATTTAATACGCCCGAAGGCCATTTTGAATACCTTGTGATGCCATTTGGGCTCTCTAATGCTCCATCTGTGTTCCAGTCTTTCATGCATTATATTTTTCGCAATTATCTTGATAAATTCATGGTCGTATATTTGGATGATATTTTGATTTTTTCCAATGATTGGGAGTCTCATGTGAAGCAGGTCAGGATGGTGTTCCAGATCCTTCGTGATAATGCTTTATTTGTGAAGGGGTCTAAGTGCCTATTCGGAGTTCAGAAGGTCTCTTTTTTGGGTTTTATTTTTTCTCCCTCATCTATAGAAATGGATCCTGTTAAGGTCCAAGCTATTCATGACTGGATCCAACCCACATCTGTGAAGGGTCTTCAAAAAATTTTGGGCTTTGCTAATTTCTATCGCCGTTTCATTGCCAACTTTTCCAGTGTGGTTAAGCCCCTTACTGATTTGACGAAGAAAGGCGCTGATGTGACGAATTGGTCCTCTGAGGCTGTTGAGGCCTTTCAGGAGCTTAAACGCCGATTTACTTCTGCCCCTGTGTTGCGTCAACCGGATGTTTCTCTTCCTTTTCAGGTTGAGGTTGACGCTTCTGAGATTGGGGCAGGGGCTGTTTTGTCTCAGAGGGAGTCTGATGGTTCTTTGATGAAACCGTGTGCTTTTTTTTCCAGAAAGTTTTCGCCTGCGGAACGCAATTATGATGTCGGCAATTGGGAGTTGTTGGCTATGAAGTGGGCGATTGAGGAGTGGCGACATTGGCTTTAGGGAGCCAAACACCGTGTTGTGGTCCTGACCGATCATAAGAATCTGATTTACCTCGAGTCGGCCAAGCGGCTGAATCCTAGACAGGCTCGATGGTCCCTGTTTTTCTCCCGTTTTGATTTTGTGGTCTCGTATCTTCCGGGATCTAAGAATGTTAAGGCTGATGCCCTCTCTAGGAGTTATTCGCCTGATTCTCCTGGAGTCCTGGAGCCGGTTGGCATTCTTAAGGAGGGGGTGATTCTTTCTGCTATCTCCCCTGATTTGCGGCGGGTGCTTCAGGAATTTCAGGCTGATAGGCCTGACCGCTGTCCAGTGGGGAAGCTGTTTGTTCCTGATAGATGGACAAGTAAGGTAATTTCTGAGGTTCATTGTTCAGTGTTGGCTGGTCATCCTGGGATTTTTGGTACCAGAGATTTGGTTGCTAGGTCCTTTTGGTGGCCTTCCTTGTCTCGCGATGTGCGTGCTTTTGTGCAGTCCTGTGGGACTTGCGCCCGAGCCAAGCCTTGCTGTTCCTGCGCTAGTGGGTTGCTTTTGCCTTTGCCGATCCCTGAGAGGCCCTGGACACATATTTCCATGGATTTTATTTCGGATTTTCCTGTTTCCCAGAAGATGTCTGTTATCTGGGTTGTTTGTGACCGGTTCTCTAAAATGGTCCATCTGGTACCTTTGCCTAAGTTGCCTTCCTCCTCAGATCTGGTTCCATTATTTTTTCAGCATGTGGTTTGTTTGCATGGCATTCCGGAGAATATTGTGTCTGACAGAGGTTCTCAGTTTGTCTCTAGATTTTGGCGGGCCTTTTGTGCTAGGATGGGCATTGATTTGTCTTTTTCTTCGGCGTTTCATCCTCAGACTAATGGCCAAACTGAGCGAACTAATCAGACCTTGGAGACCTATTTGAGATGCTTTGTGTCTGCTGATCAGGATGATTGGGTGTCTTTCTTGCCGTTGGCCGAGTTTGCCCTTAATAATCGGGCTAGTTCGGCTACTTTGGTTTCACCTTTCTTTTGTAATTTTGGTTTTCATCCTCGTTTTTCTTCTGGGCAGGTTGAGCCTTCTGATTGTCCTGGTGTTAATTCTGTGGTGGACAGGCTGCAGCAGATTTGGACTCATTGACAATTTGACGTTGTCTCAGGAAAGGGCTCAACGTTTTGCTAACCGCCGTCGGCGTGTTGGTCCCCGGCTTCGTGTGGGGGATTTGGTTTGGTTGTCTTCTCGTCATGTTCCTATGAAGGTTTCTTCTCCTAAGTTTAAGCCTCGGTTTATTGGTCCTTATAAAATTTCTGAAATTATTAATCCGGTGTCTTTTCGTTTGGCTCTTCCTGCCTCTTTTGCCATTCATGATGTTTTCCATGGATCTTTGTTGCGGAGATATGTGGTGCCCGTTGTTCCCTCGGTTGACCCTCCTGCCCCGGTGTTGGTTGAGGGAGAGTTGGAATATGAGGTTGAGAAGATTTTGGATTCTCGTTTTTCGAGGCGGAGGCTTCAGTATCTTGTCAAGTGGAAGGGTTATTGCCAGGAGGATAATTCTTGGGTTGTTGCCTCCGATGTCCATGCCACCGATTTGGTTCGTGCTTTTCACTTGGCTCGTCCTGATCGGCCTGGGGGCTCTGGGGAGGGTTCGGTGACCCCTCCTCAAGGGGGGGGTACTGTTGTAAATTCCGCTCTTGGGCTACCTCCAGTGGTTGTAAGTGGCACTTTTGTGAGTTCTGCTCTTGGGTTACCTCTTGTGGTTTCTAGTGGTATGGCTGCTCCTTGGAGTTAGCTGTCATCAGCTGCCTCCACTTATCGTCTCTTCTGCTCTGCTATTTAAGTCTGGCTCTTTCTTCAGCCTGTGCCACTTGTCAATGTTTCCTGGCTGGATTCACATCTCTGCTTGGATTCTCCTGGTTTCCTGACCAGTTCTGCAAAGATAAGTTCTGGCTTTGCTCTTTTCAGTCCACATGTTGTGGACTTATTGTTCTGTGCATTCTATATTTGTCCAGCTTGTCAGTATGGATTATTTCTGTTAGCTGGAAGCTCTGGGAAGCAGATTTACCCTCCACACCTTTAGTCAGGTGTGGAGATTTTTGTAAACTCTGTGTGGATTGTGTTGTAGTTTTTATACTGACCGCACAGTATCCTTTCCTGTCCTATCTATCAAGCTAGACTGGCCTCCTATGCTAAAATCTGATTTCATTTCTGCGTATGTTATTTTCCCTGTTGTGAATTCTGTGGTCAAGCTCCTTCCTGTGGTCATGAGTGGTACTTCGGCTGGTTCTGTCTATGAGCTTCCTCTGGTGGATGTGAGTGGGGCTGCGGCTTCTGAGTTTCCTTCCTCAGGTGACGAGGTTAAGTCGTTAGGTGCTGCTCTATTTAACTCCACCTAGTTCTTTGTTCCTGGCCTCCAGTCAATGTTCCAGTATTGGTCTTGCTTTCTCCTGGATCGTTCTTGTGGCCTGTCTGCCCTGCATAAGCTAAGTTTTGCTTGTGTTACTTTTGGTTGCTATATTTTCTGTCCAGCTTGCTATATTGTTTTTTTTTGCTTGCTGGAAGCTCTGAGACGCAGAGGGAGCACCTCTGTACCGTTAGTTGGTGCGGAGGGTCTTTTTGCCCCTCTGCGTGGTTGTTTGTAGGTTTTTGTGCTGACCGCAAAGCTATCTTTCCTATCCTCGGTCTGTTCAGTAAGTCGGGCCTCACTTTGCTAAATCTATTTCATCTCTGTGTTTGTATTTTCATCTTAACTCACAGTCATTATATGTGGGGGGCTGCCTTTTCCTTTGGGGAATTTCTCTGAGGCAAGGTATGCTTATTTTTCTATCTTCAGGGATAGCTAGTTTCTCAGGCTGTGCCGAGTTGCATAGGGAGCATTAGGCGCAATCCACGGCTACCTCTAGTGTGGTATGATAGGATTAGGGATTGCGGTCAGCAGAGTTCCCATGTCTCAGAGCTCGTCCTATGTTAGTAACTACCAGGTCACTTGTGTGCTCTTAACCACTAGGTCCATTGTGGTTCTGAATCACCTGTTCATAACAGTACTGGAGGCCCAAAGTACTAATGCTTCTCAATAGAGGGAAAAGAGAAGTTCTGAGACCATTTTTTTTCCCCTCTGTACTGTGTTTTGTTTTTCTTTTTCCCTAGACATTTGGGTGGTTTAGGACACAGGTGTAGTGATGGACATTAAAGATCTGTCTTCTTGTGTGGATCATCTCACTGCAAGAATACAAAATATTCAAGACTTTGTGGTTCAGAATTCTATGTTAGAGCCAAGAATTCCTATTCCTGATTTGTTTTCTGGAGATAGAGCTAAGTTTCTGAGTTTTAAGAATAATTGTAAACTGTTTCTGGCTTTGAAACCCCGCTCCTCTGGTGACCCAGTTCAACAAGTTAAGATCATTATTTCTTTATTACGTGGCGACCCTCAAGACTGGGCATTTTCCCTTGCGCCAGGAGATCCTGCATTATGTAATATTGATGCGTTTTTTTCTGGCGCTCGGATTGCTGTATGATGAACCTAATTCAGTGGATCAGGCAGAGAAAAATTTGCTGGCTCTGTCTCAGGGTCAGGATGAGGTAGAGATATATTGTCAGAAGTTTAGGAAGTGGTCTGTGCTCACTCAATGGAATGAATGTGCGCTGGCAGCAATTTTCAGAAAAGGTCTCTCTGAAGCCCTTAAGGATGTCATGGTGGGATTTCCTATGCTTGCTGGTCTGAATGAGTCTATGTCTTTGGTCAGATCGGTGGACGCTTGCGTGAGCGTAAAACTGTGCACCATTTGGTGGTATTATCTGAGCATGCTGAGCATGGACCTGAGCCTATGCAGTGCGATAGGACTTTGACCAGAGCTGAACGGCAAGAACACAGACGTCAGAATGGGCTGTGTTTTTACTGTGGTGATTCCACTCATGCTATCTCCGATTGTCCTAAGCGCACTAAGCGGTTCGCTAGGTCTGCCACCATTGGTACGGTACAGTCGAAATTTCTTTTGTCCGTTACTTTGATCTGCTCTTTGTCATCCTATTCTGTCATGGCATTTGTGGATTCAGGCGCTGCCCTGAATTTGATGGACTTGGAGTATGCTAGGCGCTGTGGGTTTTTCTTGGAGCCCTTGCAGTATCCTATTCCATTGAGAGGAATTGATGCTACGCCTTTGGCCAAGAATAAGCCTCAGTACTGGACCCAGCTGACCATGTGCATGGCTCCTGCGCATCAGGAGGATATTCGCTTTTTGGTGTTGCATAATCTGCATGATGTGGTCGTGTTGGGGTTGCCATGGCTACAAGTCCATAACCCAGTATTGGATTGGAAATCAATGTCTGTGTCCAGCTGGGGTTGTCAGGGGGTACATGGTGATGTTCCTTTTCTGTCTATTTCATCATCCACCCCTTCTGAGGTCCCAGAGTTCTTGTCGGATTACCGGGATGTATTTGATGAGCCCAAGTCCAGTGCCCTACCTCCGCATAGGGATTGTGATTGTGCTATCGATTTGATTCCTGGTAGTAAGTTTCCTAAAGGTCGACTGTTTAATTTGTCTGTGCCTGAACACGCCGCTAACTGAAGCCCTAATCCAAACACACCCCTAACCCTAATCCCAACAGTAACCCTAACCACACCTCTAACCCTGACACACCCCTAACCCTAATCCCAACCCTATTCCCAACTGTAAATGTAATCTAAACCCTAACGTAACTTTAGCCCCAACCCTAACTGTAGCCTTAACCCTAGCCCTAACCCTAGCCCTAACCCTAACCCTAGCCCTAACCCTAACCATAACCCTAGCCCTAACCCTAACCCTAACCCTAGCCCTAACCCTAACCCTAGACCTAACCCTAGGCCTAACCCTAATCCTAACCCTAACCCTAGCCCTGACCCTAGCCCTAATGGAAAAATGGAAATAAATACATTTTTTTTAATTTTTCCCTAACTAAGGGGGTGATGAAGGGGGGTTTGATTTACTTTTATAGCGGGTTTTTTAGCGGATTTTTATGATTGGCAGCCGTCACACACTGAAAGACGCTTTTTATTGCAAAAAATATTTTTTGCGTTACCACATTTTGAGAGCTATAATTTTTCCATATTTTGGTTCACAGAGTCATGTGAGGTCTTGTTTTTTGCGGGACGAGTTGACGTTTTTATTGGTAACATTTTCAGGCACGTTACATTTTTTGATCGCTTTTTATTCCGATTTTTGTGAGGCAGAATGACCAAAAACCAGCTATTCATGAATTTCTTTTGGGGGAGGCGTTTATACCGTTCCGCGTTTGGTAAAATTGATAAATCAGTTTTATTCTTCGAGTCAGTACGATTACAGCGACACCTTATTTATATCATTTTTTTATGTTTTGGCGCTTTTATACGATAAAAACTATTTTATAGAAAAAATAATTATTTTTGCATCGCTTTATTCTCAGGACTATAACTTTTTTTTTTGCTGATGATGCTGTATGGCGGCTCGTTTTTTGCGGGACAAGATGACGCTTTCAGCGGTATCATGGTTATTTATATCTGTCTTTTTGATCGCGTGTTATTCCACTTTTTGTTCGGCGGTATGATAATAAAGCGTTGTTTTTTGCCTCGTTTTTTTTTATTTTTACGGTGTTTACTGAAGGGGTTAACTAGTGGGCCAGTTTTATAGGTCGGGCCGTTACGGACGCGGCGATACTAAATATGTGTACTTTTATTGTTTTTTTTTATTTAGATAAAGAAATGTATTTAGGGGAATAATATTTTTTTTAACTTTTTTACATTGTCCCAGGGGGGAACATCACAGATCAGTGATCTGACAGTGTGCAAAGCACTCTGTCAGATCACCGATCTGACATGCAGCAGTGCAGGCTTCACAGTGCCTGCTCTGAGCAGGCTCTGTGAAGCCACCTCCCTCCCTGCAGGACCCGGATCCGCGGCCATCTTGGATCCGGGCCTGGAACAAGCAGGGAGGGAGGTAAGACCCTCGCAGCAACGCGATCACATCGCGTTGCTGCGGGGGACTCAGGGAAGCCCGCAGGGAGCCCCCTCCCTGTGCGAAGCTTCCTTGCACCGCCGGCACATCGCGATTATGTTTGATCGCGGTGTGCCGGGGGTTAATGTGCCGGGAGCGGTTCGTGACCGCTCCTGGCACATAGTGCCGGATGTCAGCTGCGATAGGCAGCTGACACCCGGCCGCGATCGGCCGCGCTCCCCCCGTGAGCGCCGCCGATCGCGCTGGACGTACTATCCCGTCCGTGGTCATGGGGGCCCACCCCACCTCGACGGGATAGTACGTCAGAAAGGGGTTAAGAGGCGCACTTAGCACTTAATGAATTAGGCACATCTTATCACTGGTGTGCGCCTTGCCAAAAGTCGACATTTCTGGCTTAAGTTAGGCCACTAAAGTGTTGTAACTTTTGAAGAATTTGGCTGACGGGCTTCGACATACGACATGCCTCCCATGTTCTTCCTATTTTGGTGTATCTGGCTAAGGGCTCATACTCACCTGCGAGGAGCGGAGCGTGCGGCTGCATGTATTCCTATGCGGCTGCACGCTCCGATCTGAGTGCCGGCAGCAGCGCCGGGTATTAACATGAAAGACTCATCCGAGTTTCTTGCAGGTGAGTATGAGCCCTAACACTGGGTGAAAATGTCAAAAGCCACAACGTTTTTTTTTAATAAGTTCGAGATTTGCACAAATTTTCTGACTGTATTATGCCAGAATTCTACAAAAAATACCTTGATGAATTGTGAATTAGCGGATTCAGTGCACAAATAAAACTAAAGTGTCTTAGGCATTTGTCATGTCTGTATATCATTCTTACATTATGTGGCTGTGCACACTGGAGTGTTCCTGCAAGGAGGCATGTGATTATAGACATAACAGGTTTAGGCTGGCATCTCAGGTAGCATTTGTTGTGTGGAACACTTTACTTTATGGATGCTAATAAGTAGAGTTGAGTGAATATGTTCGGAATCGATCACCAAATCTGAATTTGCCATATTCGTGCCATACTGGCAGGGCCGACTCCATGTTTTCATGGGCCCTGGGCGAAAGAGTCCCAGTGGGCCCCTTTAACACATGCCACAATTCATAATGCACCGATACGCTAGAGAAATAAAGGTATAGTACAATGCCAAAGATTTCACTTACTTCTTACATTACATGAGTGATATCTATTGTACATTCTACATTAGCTCAGAAACCGGACAGTATAGTCCTCTATACAGAATAATGAGCCCCATATATTGTCCCATACAGTAAAATGGCCCCAAATAGTGCTCCATACAGTATAATTGGCACCACATAGTCCTCTATACAGAATAATGAGCCCCATATAATGCTCCATACAATATAATGGGCACCACAGAGTGCTTCATACATAATGAGCTGCACATATTGCTCCATACGGAATTGACCCCGTATAATACTCCATACAGTATAGTGAGCCACATATAATTCTCCATACAGTATATCATGGGCCCCATCTTTTGCTCCTTATATAATGGGCCTCATATAATGCTCCATACAGTATATGATTGGCCCCATACAGTATACTGAGCCCCATACATTGCTCCATACAGAATGGGCCCATATAATACTCCATACAAAAGGGTCCCATATAATACTCCATACAGAATGGGTCCCATATAATGCTCTAAAAATAATTGGCCCCATATAATGCTCCATATATAATTGGCCATATAAAATGCTCCATATATAATTAGTCCTATAAGATGCTTAATATATTATTGGCCCCATATACTGCTCCATATGTAATTGGCCCCATATACTACTCCATATAGAATTAGCCCTATATAATGCTCCATATATGGGCCCCTTCTGATGGTCCCCATATATTGCTCCAAATATAAAAAAAATGAAATACTCACCTCTCGTTGCTTGTCGCTGCTCTGCTCTGGACTCCTCAGCGTCGGCGTCTTCCTGCTCTCTGTGCAGCGACTGCTCAGGCAGAGGGCGCGCACTGGTGATGTCATCGTGCCCTCTGACCTGAACGTCACAGACAGAAGATGGAAGACGCTGCAGCGCTGGAACCGGGAGAGGTAAGTATCGCAAGTGCCGGGGCCTGGAGCAGGCAGGGGGTCCTGTTGTGAATTCCGCTCTTGGGCTACCTCCAGTGGTTGTAAGTGGCACTTTTGTGAGTTCTGCTCTTGGGTTACCTCTTGTGGTTTCTAGTGGTATGGCTGCTCCTTGGAGTTAGCTGTCATCAGCTGCCTCCACTTATCGTCTCTTCTGCTCTGCTATTTAAGTCTGGCTCTTTCTTCAGCCTGTGCCACTTGTCAATGTTTCCTGGCTGGATTCACATCTCTGCTTGGATTCTCCTGGTTTCCTGACCAGTTCTGCAAAGATAAGTTCTGGCTTTGCTCTTTTCAGTCCACATGTTGTGGACTTATTGTTCTGTGCATTGTATATTTGTCCAGCTTGTCAGTATGGATTATTTCTGTTAGCTGGAAGCTCTGGGAAGCAGATTTACCCTCCACACCTTTAGTCAGGTGTGGAGATTTTTGTAAACTCTGTGTGGATTGTGTTGTAGTTTTTATACTGACCGCACAGTATCCTTTCCTGTCCTATCTATCAAGCTAGACTGGCCTCCTATGCTAAAATCTGATTTCATTTCTGCGTATGTTATTTTCCCTGTTGTGAATTCTGTGGTCAAGCTCCCTCCTGTGGTCATGAGTGGTACTTCGGCTGGTTCTGTCTATGAGCTTCCTCTGGTGGATGTGAGTGGGGCTGCGGCTTCTGAGTTTCCTTCCTCAGGTGACGAGGTTAAGTCGTTAGGTGCTGCTCTATTTAACTCCACCTAGTTCTTTGTTCCTGGCCTCCAGTCAATGTTCCAGTATTGGTCTTGCTTTCTCCTGGATCGTTCTTGTGGCCTGTCTGCCCTGCATAAGCTAAGTTTTGCTTGTGTTACTTTTGGTTGCTATATTTTCTGTCCAGCTTGCTATATTGTTTTTTTTTGCTTGCTGGAAGCTCTGAGACGCAGAGGGAGCACCTCCGTACCGTTAGTCGGTGCGGAGGGTCTTTTTGCCCCTCTGCGTGGTTGTTTGTAGGTTTTTGTGCTGACCGCAAAGCTATCTTTCCTATCCTCGGTCTGTTCAGTAAGTCGGGCCTCACTTTGCTAAATCTATTTCATCTCTGTGTTTGTATTTTCATCTTAACTCACAGTCATTATATGTGGGGGGCTGCCTTTTCCTTTGGGGAATTTCTCTGAGGCAAGGTATGCTTATTTTTCTATCTTCAGGGATAGCTAGTTTCTCAGGCTGTGCCGAGTTGCATAGGGAGCATTAGGCGCAATCCACGGCTACCTCTAGTGTGGTATGATAGAATTAGGGATTGCGGTCAGCAGAGTTCCCACGTCTCAGAGCTCGTCCTATGTTAGTAACTACCAGGTCACTTGTGTGCTCTTAACCACTAGGTCCATTGTGGTTCTGAATCACCTGTTCATAACAGTACTGGAGGCCCAAAGAACTAATGCTTCTCAATAGAGGGAAAAGAGAAGTTCTGAGACCATTTTTTTTTTCTCTGTACTGTGTTTTGTTTTTCTTTTCCCCTAGACATTTGGGTGGTTCAGGACACAGGTGTAGTGATGGACATTAAAGATCTGTCTTCTTGTGTGGATCATCTCACTGCAAGAGTACAAAATATTCAAGACTTTGTGGTTCAGAATTCTATGTTAGAGCCAAGAATTCCTATTCCTGATTTGTTTTCTGGAGATAGAGCTAAGTTTCTGAGTTTTAAGAATAATTGTAAACTGTTTCTGGCTTTGAAACCCCGCTCCTCTGGTGACCCAGTTCAACAAGTTAAGATCATTATTTCTTTATTACGTGGCGACCCTCAAGACTGGGCATTTTCCCTTGCGCCAGGAGATCCTGCATTATGTAATATTGATGCGTTTTTTCTGGCGCTCGGATTGCTGTATGATGAACCTAATTCAGTGGATCAGGCAGAGAAAAATTTGCTGGCTCTGTCTCAGGGTCAGGATGAGGTAGAGATATATTGTCAGAAGTTTAGGAAGTGGTCTGTGCTCACTCAATGGAATGAATGTGCGCTGGCAGCAATTTTCAGAAAAGGTCTCTCTGAAGCCCTTAAGGATGTCATGGTGGGATTTCCTATGCCTGCTGGTCTGAATGAGTCTATGTCTTTGGTCAGATCGGTGGACGCTTGCGTGAGCGTAAAACTGTGCACCATTTGGCGGTATTATCTGAGCATGCTGAGCATGGACCTGAGCCTATGCAGTGCGATAGGACTTTGACCAGAGCTGAACGGCAAGAACACAGACGTCAGAATGGGCTGTGTTTTTACTGTGGTGATTCCACTCATGCTATCTCCGATTGTCCTAAGCGCACTAAGCGGTTCGCTAGGTCTGCCACCATTGGTACGGTACAGTCGAAATTTCTTTTGTCCGTTACTTTGATCTGCTCTTTGTCATCCTATTCTGTCATGGCATTTGTGGATTCAGGCGCTGCCCTGAATTTGATGGACTTGGAGTATGCTAGGCGCTGTGGGTTTTTCTTGGAGCCCTTGCAGTATCCTATTCCATTGAGAGGAATTGATGCTACGCCTTTGGCCAAGAATAAGCCTCAGTACTGGACCCAGCTGACCATGTGCATGGCTCCTGCGCATCAGGAGGATATTCGCTTTTTGGTGTTGCATAATCTGCATGATGTGGTCGTGTTGGGGTTGCCATGGCTACAAGTCCATAACCCAGTATTGGATTGGAAATCAATGTCTGTGTCCAGCTGGGGTTGTCAGGGGGTACATGGTGATGTTCCTTTTCTGTCTATTTCATCATCCACCCCTTCTGAGGTCCCAGAGTTCTTGTCGGATTACCGGGATGTATTTGATGAGCCCAAGTCCAGTGCCCTACCTCCGCATAGGGATTGTGATTGTGCTATCGATTTGATTCCTGGTAGTAAGTTTCCTAAAGGTCGACTGTTTAATTTGTCTGTGCCTGAACACGCCGCTAACTGAAGCCCTAATCCAAACACACCCCTAACCCTAATCCCAACAGTAACCCTAACCACACCTCTAACCCTGACACACCCCTAACCCTAATCCCAACCCTATTCCCAACTGTAAATGTAATCTAAACCCTAACGTAACTTTAGCCCCAACCCTAACTGTAGCCTTAACCCTAGCCCTAACCCTAGCCCTAACCCTAACCCTAGCCCTAACCCTAACCATAACCCTAGCCCTAACCCTAACCCTAACCCTAACCCTAGCCCTAACCCTAACCCTAGACCTAACCCTAGGCCTAACCCTAATCCTAACCCTAACCCTAGCCCTGACCCTAGCCCTAATGGAAAAATGGAAATAAATACATTTTTTTTAATTTTTCCCTAACTAAGGGGGTGATGAAGGGGGGTTTGATTTACTTTTATAGCGGGTTTTTTAGCAGATTTTTATGATTGGCAGCCGTCACACACTGAAAGACGCTTTTTATTGCAAAAAATATTTTTTGCGTTACCACATTTTGAGAGCTATAATTTTTCCATATTTTGGTTCACAGAGTCATGTGAGGTCTTGTTTTTTGCGGGACGAGTTGACGTTTTTATTGGTAACATTTTCAGGCACGTTACATTTTTTGATCGCTTTTTATTCCGATTTTTGTGAGGCAGAATGACCAAAAACCAGCTATTCATGAATTTCTTTTGGGGGAGGCGTTTATACCGTTCCGCGTTTGGTAAAATTGATAAATCAGTTTTATTCTTCGAGTCAGTACGATTACAGCGACACCTTATTTATATCATTTTTTTATGTTTTGGCGCTTTTATACGATAAAAACTATTTTATAGAAAAAATAATTATTTTTGCATCGCTTTATTCTCAGGACTATAACTTTTTTTTTTGCTGATGATGCTGTATGGCGGCTCGTTTTTTGCGGGACAAGATGACGCTTTCAGCGGTATCATGGTTATTTATATCTGTCTTTTTGATCGCGTGTTATTCCACTTTTTGTTCGGCGGTATGATAATAAAGCGTTGTTTTTTGCCTCGTTTTTTTTTATTTTTACGGTGTTTACTGAAGGGGTTAACTAGTGGGCCAGTTTTATAGGTCGGGCCGTTACGGACGCGGCGATACTAAATATGTGTACTTTTATTGTTTTTTTTTATTTAGATAAAGAAATGTATTTAGGGGAATAATATTTTTATTAACTTTTTTACATTGTCCCAGGGGGGAACATCACAGATCAGTGATCTGACAGTGTGCAAAGCACTCTGTCAGATCACCGATCTGACATGCAGCAGTGCAGGCTTCACAGTGCCTGCTCTGAGCAGGCTCTGTGAAGCCACCTCCCTCCCTGCAGGACCCGGATCCGTGGCCATCTTGGATCCGGGCCTGGAACAAGCAGGGAGGGAGGTAAGACCCTCGCAGCAACGCGATCACATCGCGTTGCTGCGGGGGACTCAGGGAAGCCCGCAGGGAGCCCCCTCCCTGTGCGAAGCTTCCTTGCACCGCCGGCACATCGCGATTATGTTTGATCGCGGTGTGCCGGGGGTTAATGTGCCGGGAGCGGTTCGTGACCGCTCCTGGCACATAGTGCCGGATGTCAGCTGCGATAGGCAGCTGACACCCGGCCGCGATCGGCCGCGCTCCCCCCGTGAGCGCCGCCGATCGCGCTGGACGTACTATCCCGTCCGTGGTCATGGGGGCCCACCCCACCTCGACGGGATAGTACGTCAGAAAGGGGTTAAGAGGCGCACTTAGCACTTAATGAATTAGGCACATCTTATCACTGGTGTGCGCCTTGCCAAAAGTCGACATTTCTGGCTTAAGTTAGGCCACTAAAGTGTTGTAACTTTTGAAGAATTTGGCTGACGGGCTTCGACATACGACATGCCTCCCATGTTCTTCCTATTTTGGTGTATCTGGCTAAGGGCTCATACTCACCTGCGAGGAGCGGAGCGTGCGGCTGCATGTATTCCTATGCGGCTGCACGCTCCGATCTGAGTGCCGGCAGCAGCGCCGGGTATTAACATGAAAGACTCATCCGAGTTTCTCGCAGGTGAGTATGAGCCCTAACACTGGGTGAAAATGTCAAAAGCCACAACGTTTTTTTTTAATAAGTTCGAGATTTGCACAAATTTTCTGACTGTATTATGCCAGAATTCTACAAAAAATACCTTGATGAATTGTGAATTAGCGGATTCAGTGCACAAATAAAACTAAAGTGTCTTAGGCATTTGTCATGTCTGTATATCATTCTTACATTATGTGGCTGTGCACACTGGAGTGTTCCTGCAAGGAGGCATGTGATTATAGACATAACAGGTTTAGGCTGGCATCTCAGGTAGCATTTGTTGTGTGGAACACTTTACTTTATGGATGCTAATAAGTAGAGTTGAGTGAATATGTTCGGAATCGATCACCAAATCTGAATTTGCCATATTCGTGCCATACTGGCAGGGCCGACTCCATGTTTTCATGGGCCCTGGGCGAAAGAGTCCCAGTGGGCCCCTTTAACACATGCCACAATTCATAATGCACCGATACGCTAGAGAAATAAAGGTATAGTACAATGCCAAAGATTTCACTTACTTCTTACATTACATGAGTGATATCTATTGTACATTCTACATTAGCTCAGAAACCGGACAGTATAGTCCTCTATACAGAATAATGAGCCCCATATATTGTACCATACAGTAAAATGGCCCCAAATAGTGCTCCATACAGTATAATTGGCACCACATAGTCCTCTATACAGAATAATGAGCCCCATATAATGCTCCATACAATATAATGGGCACCACAGAGTGCTTCATACATAATGAGCTGCACATATTGCTCCATACGGAATTGACCCCGTATAATACTCCATACAGTATAGTGAGCCACATATAATTCTCCATACAGTATATCATGGGCCCCATCTTTTGCTCCTTATATAATGGGCCTCATATAATGCTCCATACAGTATATGATTGGCCCCATACAGTATACTGAGCCCCATACATTGCTCCATACAGAATGGGCCCATATAATACTCCATACAAAAGGGTCCCATATAATACTCCATACAGAATGGGTCCCATATAATGCTCTAAAAATAATTGGCCCCATATAATGCTCCATATATAATTGGCCATATAAAATGCTCCATATATAATTAGTCCTATAAGATGCTTAATATATTATTGGCCCCATATACTGCTCCATATGTAATTGGCCCCATATACTACTCCATATAGAATTAGCCCCATATAATGCTCCATATATGGGCCCCTTCTGATGGTCCCCATATATTGCTCCAAATATAAAAAAAATGAAATACTCACCTCTCGTTGCTTGTCGCTGCTCTGCTCTGGACTCCTCAGCGTCGGCGTCTTCCTGCTCTCTGTGCAGCGACTGCTCAGGCAGAGGGCGCGCACTGGTGATGTCATCGTGCCCTCTGACCTGAATGTCACAGACAGAAGATGGAAGACGCTGCAGCGCTGGAACCGGGAGAGGTAAGTATCGCAAGTGCCGGGGCCTGGAGCAGGCAGGGGGTCCTGTTGTGAATTCCGCTCTTGGGCTACCTCCAGTGGTTGTAAGTGGCACTTTTGTGAGTTCTGCTCTTGGGTTACCTCTTGTGGTTTCTAGTGGTATGGCTGCTCCTTGGAGTTAGCTGTCATCAGCTGCCTCCACTTATCGTCTCTTCTGCTCTGCTATTTAAGTCTGGCTCTTTCTTCAGCCTGTGCCACTTGTCAATGTTTCCTGGCTGGATTCACATCTCTGCTTGGATTCTCCTGGTTTCCTGACCAGTTCTGCAAAGATAAGTTCTGGCTTTGCTCTTTTCAGTCCACATGTTGTGGACTTATTGTTCTGTGCATTGTATATTTGTCCAGCTTGTCAGTATGGATTATTTCTGTTAGCTGGAAGCTCTGGGAAGCAGATTTACCCTCCACACCTTTAGTCAGGTGTGGAGATTTTTGTAAACTCTGTGTGGATTGTGTTGTAGTTTTTATACTGACCGCACAGTATCCTTTCCTGTCCTATCTATCAAGCTAGACTGGCCTCCTATGCTAAAATCTGATTTCATTTCTGCGTATGTTATTTTCCCTGTTGTGAATTCTGTGGTCAAGCTCCCTCCTGTGGTCATGAGTGGTACTTCGGCTGGTTCTGTCTATGAGCTTCCTCTGGTGGATGTGAGTGGGGCTGCGGCTTCTGAGTTTCCTTCCTCAGGTGACGAGGTTAAGTCGTTAGGTGCTGCTCTATTTAACTCCACCTAGTTCTTTGTTCCTGGCCTCCAGTCAATGTTCCAGTATTGGTCTTGCTTTCTCCTGGATCGTTCTTGTGGCCTGTCTGCCCTGCATAAGCTAAGTTTTGCTTGTGTTACTTTTGGTTGCTATATTTTCTGTCCAGCTTGCTATATTGTTTTTTTTTGCTTGCTGGAAGCTCTGAGACGCAGAGGGAGCACCTCCGTACCGTTAGTCGGTGCGGAGGGTCTTTTTGCCCCTCTGCGTGGTTGTTTGTAGGTTTTTGTGCTGACCGCAAAGCTATCTTTCCTATCCTCGGTCTGTTCAGTAAGTCGGGCCTCACTTTGCTAAATCTATTTCATCTCTGTGTTTGTATTTTCATCTTAACTCACAGTCATTATATGTGGGGGGCTGCCTTTTCCTTTGGGGAATTTCTCTGAGGCAAGGTATGCTTATTTTTCTATCTTCAGGGATAGCTAGTTTCTCAGGCTGTGCCGAGTTGCATAGGGAGCATTAGGCGCAATCCACGGCTACCTCTAGTGTGGTATGATAGAATTAGGGATTGCGGTCAGCAGAGTTCCCACGTCTCAGAGCTCGTCCTATGTTAGTAACTACCAGGTCACTTGTGTGCTCTTAACCACTAGGTCCATTGTGGTTCTGAATCACCTGTTCATAACAGTACTGGAGGCCCAAAGAACTAATGCTTCTCAATAGAGGGAAAAGAGAAGTTCTGAGACCATTTTTTTTTTCTCTGTACTGTGTTTTGTTTTTCTTTTCCCCTAGACATTTGGGTGGTTCAGGACACAGGTGTAGTGATGGACATTAAAGATCTGTCTTCTTGTGTGGATCATCTCACTGCAAGAGTACAAAATATTCAAGACTTTGTGGTTCAGAATTCTATGTTAGAGCCAAGAATTCCTATTCCTGATTTGTTTTCTGGAGATAGAGCTAAGTTTCTGAGTTTTAAGAATAATTGTAAACTGTTTCTGGCTTTGAAACCCCGCTCCTCTGGTGACCCAGTTCAACAAGTTAAGATCATTATTTCTTTATTACGTGGCGACCCTCAAGACTGGGCATTTTCCCTTGCGCCAGGAGATCCTGCATTATGTAATATTGATGCGTTTTTTCTGGCGCTCGGATTGCTGTATGATGAACCTAATTCAGTGGATCAGGCAGAGAAAAATTTGCTGGCTCTGTCTCAGGGTCAGGATGAGGTAGAGATATATTGTCAGAAGTTTAGGAAGTGGTCTGTGCTCACTCAATGGAATGAATGTGCGCTGGCAGCAATTTTCAGAAAAGGTCTCTCTGAAGCCCTTAAGGATGTCATGGTGGGATTTCCTATGCCTGCTGGTCTGAATGAGTCTATGTCTTTGGTCAGATCGGTGGACGCTTGCGTGAGCGTAAAACTGTGCACCATTTGGCGGTATTATCTGAGCATGCTGAGCATGGACCTGAGCCTATGCAGTGCGATAGGACTTTGACCAGAGCTGAACGGCAAGAACACAGACGTCAGAATGGGCTGTGTTTTTACTGTGGTGATTCCACTCATGCTATCTCCGATTGTCCTAAGCGCACTAAGCGGTTCGCTAGGTCTGCCACCATTGGTACGGTACAGTCGAAATTTCTTTTGTCCGTTACTTTGATCTGCTCTTTGTCATCCTATTCTGTCATGGCATTTGTGGATTCAGGCGCTGCCCTGAATTTGATGGACTTGGAGTATGCTAGGCGCTGTGGGTTTTTCTTGGAGCCCTTGCAGTATTTTATTCCATTGAGAGGAATTGATGCTACGCCTTTGGCCAAGAATAAGCCTCAGTACTGGACCCAGCTGACCATGTGCATGGCTCGTGCGCATCAGGAGGATATTCGCTTTTTGGTGTTGCATAATCTGCATGATGTGGTCGTGTTGGGGTTGCCATGGCTACAAGTCCATAACCCAGTATTGGATTGGAAATCAATGTCTGTGTCCAGCTGGGGTTGTCAGGGGGTACATGGTGATGTTCCTTTTCTGTCTATTTCATCATCCACCCCTTCTGAGGTCCCAGAGTTCTTGTCGGATTACCGGGATGTATTTGATGAGCCCAAGTCCAGTGCCCTACCTCCGCATAGGGATTGTGATTGTGCTATCGATTTGATTCCTGGTAGTAAGTTTCCTAAAGGTCGACTGTTTAATTTGTCTGTGCCTGAACACGCCGCTATGCGGAGTTACGTAAAGGAATCCTTGGAGAAGGGTCATATTCGCCCGTCGTCGTCACCATTGGGAGCAGGGTTCTTTTTTGTGGCCAAGAAGGATGGTTCGCTGAGACCTTGTATTGATTACCGCCTTCTAAATAAAATCACGGTCAAATTTCAGTACCCCTTGCCGCTGCTGTCTGATTTGTTTGCTCGGATTAAGGGGGCTAGTTGGTTCACCAAGATAGATCTTCGTGGTGCGTATAATCTTGTGCATATTAAACAGGGCGATGAATGGAAAACAGCATTTAATACGCCCGAGGGCCATTTTGAGTACCTGGTTATGCCATTCGGTCTTTCTAATGCTCCATCAGTGTTTCAGTCCTTTATGCATGACATCTTCCGAGAGTACCTGGATAAATTCCGGATTGTATACTTGGATGATATTTTGGTCTTCTCGGATGATTGGGAGTCTCACGTGAAGCAGGTCAGAATGGTGTTCCAGGTTCTGTGTGCGAATTCTTTGTTTGTGAAGGGGTCAAAGTGTCTCTTTGGTGTTCAGAAGGTTTCATTTTTGGGGTTCATTTTTTCCCCTTCTACTATCGAGATGGACCCTGTTAAAGTTCAGGCCATTTATGATTGGACTCAGCCGACATCTCTGAAGAGTCTGCAAAAGTTACTGGGCTTTGCTAATTTTTATCGTCGCTTCATCAATAATTTTTCTAGTATTGCTAAACCGTTGACTGAGTTAACCAAGAAGGGTGCTGATGTGGTCAATTGGTCTTCTGCTGCTGTGGAAGCTTTTCAAGAGTTGAAGCGTCGTTTTTCTTCTGCTCCTGTGTTGTGCCAACCAGATGTTTCGCTCCCGTTCCAGGTTGAGGTTGATGCTTCTGAGATTGGAGCAGGGGCTGTTTTGTCGCAAAGAAGTTCTGATGGCTCGGTGATGAAACCATGCGCCTTCTTTTCCAGGAAGTTTTCGCCTGCTGAGCGTAGTTATGATGTTAGCAATCGAGAGTTGTTGGCCATGAAGTGGGCATTCGAGGAGTGGCGTCATTGGCTTGAAGGAGCTAAGCATCGCGTGGTGGTCTTGACTGATCACAAGAACTTGACTTATCTCGAGTCTGCCAAACGGTTGAATCCTAGACAGGCTCGTTGGTCGCTGTTTTTCTCCCGTTTTGACTTTGTGGTTTCGTACCTTCCGGGCTCTAAAAATGTGAAGGCAGATGCCCTGTCTAGGAGTTTTGTGCCCGACTCTCCGGGTTTGTCTGAGCCAGCGGGTATTCTCAAAGAGGGGGTAATTTTGTCTGCCATCTCCCCTGATTTCCGGTGGGTGCTGCAAAAATTTTAGGCTAATAGACCTGACCGTTGCCCAGCGGAGAAACTGTTTGTCCCTGATAAATGGACGAGTAGAGTTATCTCTGAGGTTCATTGTTCGGTGTTGGCTGGTCATCCTGGAATCTTTGGTACCAGAGATTTGGTGGCTAGATCCTTTTGGTGGCCGTGTCTGTCGCGGGATGTGCGTTCGTTTGTGCAGTCCTGTGGGATTTGTGCTCGGGCTAAGCCCTGCTGTTCTCGTGCCAGTGGGTTGCTTTTGCCCTTGCCAGTCCCGAAGAGGCCCTGGACACATATCTCTATGGATTTTATTTCGGATCTCCCCGTCTCTCAAAAAATGACGGTCATTTGGGTTGTTTGTGATCGCTTCTCTAAGATGGTCCATTTGGTACCCTTGTCTAAATTGCCTTCCTCCTCTGATTTGGTGCCATTGTTCTTCCAGCATGTGGTTCGTTTACATGGCATTCCGGAGAACATCGTTTCTGACAGAGGTTCCCAGTTTGTTTCGAGGTTTTGGCAAGCCTTTTGTGCTAGGATGGGCATTGATTTGTCTTTTTCCTCGGCTTTCCATCCTAAGACAAATGGCCAGACTGAACGAACCAATCAGACCTTGGAAACATATCTGAGATGTATTGTTTCTGCCGATCAGGATGATTGGGTGTCCTTTTTGCCTTTGGCTGAGTTCGCCCTTAATAATCGGGCCAACTCGGCTACTTCGGTTTCGCCGTTTTTCTGCAATTCTGGTTTCCATCCTCGTTTCTCTTCAGGGCAGGTTGAGTCTTCTGACTGTCCTGGTGTGGATACTGTGGTGGATAGGTTGCAGCAGATTTGGACTCATGTGGTGGACAATTTGACATTGTCTCAGGAGAAGGCTCAACGTTTTGCTAACCGCAGGCGCTGTGTGGGTCCCCGACTTCGTGTTGGGGATTTGGTTTGGTTGTCATCTCGTTATATTCCTATGAAAGTTTCCTCTCCTAAGTTTAAGCCTCGTTTCATTGGTCCGTATAGGATTTCTGAGGTTCTTAATCCTGTGTCTTTTCGTTTGACCCTTCCAGCTTCTTTTTCCATCCATAACGTATTCCATAGGTCATTGTTGCGGAGATACGTGGCACCTGTGGTTCCATCCGTTGATCCTCCTGCCCCAGTTTTGGTTGAAGGGGAGTTGGAGTATATAGTGGAGAAGATTTTGGATTCTCGTATTTCGAGACGGAAACTCCAGTACCTGGTTAAGTGGAAGGGTTATGGTCAGGAAGATAATTCCTGGGTCTTTGCCTCTGATGTTCATGCTGCCGATCTGGTTCGTGCCTTTCATTTGGCTCATCCTGGTCGGCCTGGGGGCTCTGGTGAGGGGTCGGTGACCCCTCCTCAAGGGGGGGGTACTGTTGTGAATTCTGTGGTCAAGCTCCCTCCTGTGGTCATGAGTGGTACTTCGGCTGGTTCTGTCTATGAGCTTCCTCTGGTGGATGTGAGTGGGGCTGCGGCTTCTGAGTTTCCTTCCTCAGGTGACGAGGTTAAGTCGTTAGGTGCTGCTCTATTTAACTCCACCTAGTTCTTTGTTCCTGGCCTCCAGTCAATGTTCCAGTATTGGTCTTGCTTTCTCCTGGATCGTTCTTGTGGCCTGTCTGCCCTGCATAAGCTAAGTTTTGCTTGTGTTACTTTTGGTTGCTATATTTTCTGTCCAGCTTGCTATATTGTTTTTTTTTGCTTGCTGGAAGCTCTGAGACGCAGAGGGAGCACCTCCGTACCGTTAGTCGGTGCGGAGGGTCTTTTTGCCCCTCTGCGTGGTTGTTTGTAGGTTTTTGTGCTGACCGCAAAGCTATCTTTCCTATCCTCGGTCTGTTCAGTAAGTCGGGCCTCACTTTGCTAAATCTATTTCATCTCTGTGTTTGTATTTTCATCTTAACTCACAGTCATTATATGTGGGGGGCTGCCTTTTCCTTTGGGGAATTTCTCTGAGGCAAGGTAGGCTTATTTTTCTATCTTCAGGGATAGCTAGTTTCTCAGGCTGTGCCGAGTTGCATAGGGAGCGTTAGGCGCAATCCACGGCTACCTCTAGTGTGGTATGATAGGATTAGGGATTGCGGTCAGCAGAGTTCCCACGTCTCAGATCTCGTCTTATGTTAGTAACTACCAGGTCACTTGTGTGCTCTTAACCCCTAGGTCCATTGTGGTTCTGAATCACCTGTTCATAACATTTCCCCTCCTCTCACCGTCAATATTTGTGGGGGGCTATCTTTCCTTTGGGGATTTTCTCTGAGGCAAGATAGGTTTCCTGTTTCCATCTTTAGGGGAAGTTAGATCTTAGGCTGTGCCGAGGGGTCTAGGGAGCGTCAGGTACCCCCCACGGCTATTTTTAGTTGCGCTGCTAGGTTCAGGGTTTGCGGTCAGTACAGATGCCACCTCCTTCAGAGCTTGTCTCATGTTGTTCCTAAACCACCAGATAGGGTCCACTCGCGGGGGTCGGCACTATAGCGTGCCAGTGTCCCCGACGGCGAGTGGGCCCTCTGCCTGCTCAGGGCCGGCCCTGCATACTGGTACAACATATTCGGCTATTTCTACGCCCATTGGCTCCAATGACGGTCGGAGAATATTGCAAATACAATATTTGCCACTGATCATAATCGGAACTGAATTTTGAAAAATTTGCTCAACTCTACTAAAAAGGCCATTTAAGTTTAGTATATATGAAATGGTTTCTTATCAGTTGCACCTCGGATGCGCAATACTCACGCTGAATGGTATGTGAGACCTTAGACTCCTTAACATAAATTTTATCCAAAACAATAGCCTAAAAATAAGGCACTTCCAAATTTCAACAAATATCAAACAATAGAACCACAGCGGAAGCTTAGATGCCAATAAAAAACTAAATTTTATTAATAGTACAATTAAAAATTCTATTAGAGTCCAATTACAGTCAGTGGAGATACATGAGACAGAATTATACTGTCTGCTGAGGAAAATACATATAATACCTAATATAAATCATATGATCCCAAATAAATACATATAAAACCCACAAGAATCAATAAGGCATGAGTGTTACACAGTACATCTACTATATAAAGCTGAATGTGTGTGTGTGTGTATGTGTGTGTGTATGTCCGGGATTGGCATCTGCACCGTCGCAGCTACAGCCACAAAATTTTGCACAGTCACACGTCTGGACCCCGAGAGCGTCATAGGCTATGTTGTGAGGCGAAATTTTAACCCCGCGCGTTCCAATTCACCAAACAATTTTGCCCCTATCTACATAATGGGGAAAAAAGTGAAAGGAAAAGTGTTGGAGGCGTCGCAGCTACAGCCACAAAATTTTGCACAGTCACACGTCTGGACCCTGAGAGCGTAATAGGCTACGTTGTGAGGTGAAATTTTAACCCCGCGCTTTCCAATTCACCAAACAATTTTGCTCCTATCTACATAATGCGAAAAAATGAAAGGAAAGTGTTGGAGGCAAATTGACAGCTGCCAGATGTGAACAAGGGGGACTTAAAGAGTGAGAGCGATGGCACCAAAGAGTATATACCGTACAGTTGCTAAGGTGGGGCCCCGACATGGGATACTCACCACACGGGGATATGAACACACACACAAAATGCGCCACACACTACCACATGCTTGAACACATATCACCCTTAGCACACATTTCACCACAAATACACCAACCTCGCCACATAAAAGTCGAAACACAAAAGTCGCCACTCAAAACTCGCCACGCGCAGAACTCGCCACATGCAAAAACTAGGCTCTTGCAAAACTCGCCACAAGTGCAAAACTCACCTCATGGAAAACTCGCCACACGCAAAACTTGCACACGCGGAAAAATTGCCACATGCACAAAAGTTGCAACACATGCAAAAGTTGCCTCACACAAAACTTTCACATACTCAAAAGGCACCACACATAAAACTCGCCACGCGCAAAACTCGCCATGCGCAAAACTTGCTGCACACAACTTGCTACACTAACCTGTCACATGCAACTCGACACACAAAATGTTGCTACACGCATGTTGCCACACAAAACTCATCTCACAAAAGTCGCTACAAGCATGTCGTCACACGCAACTCAACACACACAACTTGACAAACGAAACTCGCCCTAAAACACACACAAGTCTGGTATTATCCTTCAAAAATAAAAATCTGATTAATAAGCAGACAAACTACAACAAATGTACCATATAGGAAATACGGCAGCTGTCAGTCACATGACCTGTCTATTATGTGTATGTGTGAGCTAATATATACTGCCAGGGGGAGGGCTTCCTGTTGGCTGGGGATTTATCAGGCTGCCAATTTAGCTTACAAATACTGAGGTAAAAATACTGACCAAATAACGTGTGAACGAGGTCTAATACAGGAGGAGATGACACACAGGTATATACTATATACAGGGGAGATGACACACATATATATACTATATACAGGAGAGATGACACACAGGTATATACTATATAGAGGAGGAGATGACATACAGGTACATATATATACAGGAGGAGATGACATACAGGTATATACTATATACAGGAGGAGATGACACACAGGTATATACTATATACAGGAGCAGATGACCTACAGGTATATACTATATACAGGAGGAGATGACATACAGGTATATGCTATATATAGAAGATGACATGCAGGTATATACTATATACAGGAGGAGATGACACACAGATATATACTATATACAGGGGAGATGACACACAGGTATATACTATATACAGGAGGAGATGACATACAGGTATATACTATATATAGAAGGAGATGACATTCAGGTATATACTGTATATAGGGGAGATGACACACAGCAGGTATATACTATATACAGGGGAGATGACATACAGGTATATACTATATACAGGAGATGACATACAGATGTATACTATATATAAGGGAGATGACAAACATGTATATACTGAGGTGATGAGGTGAAAATGAGAGGTGTGAGGTGAAAATGAAAAGGTGTGAGTGCAAAATGAGAGGAGTGAGGAAAAATAGTGGAGTGATCAGAAAATGACAGATGTGAGGTTGAAATGACAAGTGTTAGGGGGGAATGAGAGGAGTGAGGGAGAAAATGAGAGGTGTGAGGGGGAAAATGAAAGATGGGATTGGGAAAATGAGAGGCGTGATGGGAAAATAAGACAAGTGAGGTGCTATAACTAACCACAGATATTTACTATGCCCAGGCAACGCCGGGCTCTTCAGCTAGTCTATATATAAAGGCCATAAGTGTGCCATAAAAGGAGAAATGCCTAAGGGATATGAGCTGGATTAATATGCCTACGAGAGCAATGGCTGCTAACAAATGTCACGGATACCAAGGGTTAAATCAAATGTATGTTGGCAGACAAAGCTAGCCTAACACATAAGGTATATGAACCTAAAAGATCCCTGAATGATACGGCTGTATCTATTCACATAGTAGCCAAAAAGTGCATGCTGTGCTAAAGTGCAAATATATATCCACAGGGGTCAATAAGGCATGAGTGTTACACAGTACATCTATATTATAAGGACCATAAGTGTGCCATAGAAAAAGAAAAAGAAATGCCTAAGGGGATATGGGCTGAATTAATATGCCTAAGAGAGCAATGGCTACTGAAGAGTGTCACAGATACCAAGGGTTAAATCAAGTGTATGTTGGCAGACAAAGCTAGCCTAACACATAAGGTATATAAACCTAAAGGATCCCTGAATGATAAAGCTATATACAGGCATAAATGGAGGTAGGAATGTATTTACCTATAGCCAGTGGCGTAGGAAGGGGGTGCGGGGGGGGCGGTCCGCCCCGGGCGGCACAATGCAGGGGGCGGCCGGCGCTGCAGAAGAAGAAAAAAAAAAAAAAAAGACGCCCCTTTAAATCTTCGGGCGGCGCCGTCCGCCGCCACGACCAGGGCCAGCTCCCCCCACCACCGGACCCCGCCCCCCGCTCTATACTCACCTCTCCTGGTTCCTGCGGCGCCGGCAGCTGCAGCGTCCTCTGACTCTGCGACGTCTCAGAGCAGAGGGCGCGATGACGTCACTACTGTGCGCGCCGCTCTGCCTCTCTGTCCTGAGCGTCGCAGAGCCGGAGAGACGCTGACTGCACCGGACCTGCGCTAGGAACGGGAGAGGTGAGGATTTTACTTTTTTTTTTTTTTCTTTATGTCTGACTGTCTGGGGCTGGGGCAATGCTGGACACACTGGGGCAATACTGGAGACCATGGGGCAGATTGCTGGACACACTGGGGCAGTACTGGAGACCATGGGGCAGATTGCTGGACACACTGGGGCAATACAGGAGACTATGGGGCAGAATGCTGGACACACTGGGGCAATACAGGAGACCATGTGGCAGAATGCTGGACACACTGGGGCAATACAGGAGACCATGGGGCAGATTGCTGGACACTGGGGCAATACTGGAGACCATGGGGCAGAATGCTGGACACACTGGGGCAATACAGGAGACCATGTGGCAGAATGCTGGACACACTGGGGCAATACAGGAGACCATGGGGCAGATTGCTGGACACACTGGGGCAATACAGGAGACAATGTGGCAGAATGCTGGACACACTGGGGCAATACAGGAGACCATGGGGCAGATTGCTGGACACACTGGGGCAATACTGGAGACCATGGGGCAGAATGCTGGACACACTGGGGAAATACTGGAGACCATGGGGCAGAATGCTGGACACACTGGGGAAATACTGGAGACCATGGGGCAGATTGCTGGACACACTGGGGCAATACAGGAGACAATGTGGCAGAATGCTGGACACACTGGGGCAATACAGGAGACCATGGGGCAGATTGCTGGACACACTGGGGCAATACTGGAGACCATGGGGCAGAATGCTGGACACACTGGGGAAATACTGGAGACCATGGGGCAGAATGCTGGACACACTGGGACAATACAGGAGACTATGGGGCAGATTGCTGGACACACTGAATACTGGAGACCATGGGGCAGATTTCAGGACACATTGAGGCAATGCTGGAGACCCTGGGCAGACTTCTGGACATACTGGGGCAATACTTGAGACCATGGGGCAGATTGCTGGACACACCGGGGCAATACTGGAGACCATGGGGCAGAATGCTGGACACACTGGGGCAATACAGGAGACCATGGGGCAGATTGCTGGATACACCGGGGCAATACTGGAGACCATGGGGCAGAATGCTGGACACACTGGGGCAATACAGGAGACCATGGGGCAGATTGCTGGACACACTGGGGCAATACTGGAGACCCTGGGGCAGATTTCTGGACACATTGAGGCAATGCTGGAGACCCTGGGGCAGACTTCTGGACACACTGGGGCAATGCTGGACACTGGGGCAGATTGCTGGACACACTGGGGGTAATATGCTGGACACACTGGGGCAATGCTGGACACTGGGGGTAATATGCTGGACACACTGGGGCAGACTGCTGGACACACTGGGGAAAGGCTGGACACTGGGGCAGATTGCTGGACACACTGGGGGCAGTGCTGGACATACTGGGGCAGATTGCTGGACACACTGGGGGTAATATGCTGGACACACTGGGGCAGATTGCTGGACAACATGGGGGTAATATGCTGGACACACTGGGGGCAGGACTTGAGGCATGGGCAGAATGTAGATACGGGGCATGATTGGAGACACGGGGCAGGATTGGATCATGGGGCAGGACGGATACGATGGAGGCTGGTGGGGCAGGATGTGGAGATCATATGGGGTAGAATGGATACTCATGAGGGCAGGATGCGAGAACATATGGCTGGAGCCAGGAATGAGAAACGGGGCCAGGGTGGGGAATATTATTACCATAGGGGCTAATTAAGGGATATTATTACTGCAGTGATGTATTTATTTTATTTTTTGAGTATACTGTTTTAAATGGGGGGGGCGGTCCTGTTACTGTGCAGAGTGACACTATATCACCTTTTTTTCTTCATGTGATGTAATGTAGAAGTTGTGAAAAATTAAGTAATGTGTTCTGCAAGCGGAGCTCGAGATAACTGTGTTATTTCCTGCAGAAACGAGTCCTGGCTGGAAGGAATGATGGCGGTCTGTGCTGGCTGAAAGATGAAGGACTTCACCTAGAGACGTCACTGGTGAGTCAGTGTTACCTATACACTGACACTATACACTGTATACTATATAGAGGTCCTGTGTATAATGTCACCAGTGATCTCTGTATTACCTCTACACAGACACTGCATACTAAGTACAGATCTCCTGTGAATACTGGCACTTATGGTGATAGTATTGTGGGTTTTTTTTTATTACTGATCAGTATTGTAGTATTCAGTCACTATGTGGTGGTAATATGTGGTCTGGAAATGGTGTTGTGGTATTTGTCCCTTGTATGTAGTATTATTCGGTCACTATGTGGCCTGGTCATGGTGTGGTGGTATTAAGTCACAGGTGTGGCATGTGGGGGTGACACCATTAGGCCCAGTTTAAGTTCTACAAAACAGGAAAACCGTTTTTGGTAACCTTTGTGTGTATTGAGCCGGGGGGGGGGGGGGGCGCCAAACTCGGGAACAGCCCCGGGCGGCAAAAGCTCTAGCTACGCCTCTGCCTATAGCAGCAGACCAGTAGATGGGGTCCATCTACTGGTCTGCTGCTATAGGTAAATACATTCCTACCTCCATTTATGCCTTTGCACTTTAGCACAGCATGCATTTTTTGGCTACTATGTGAATAGATATAGCTGTATCATTCAGGGATCCTTTAGGTTTATATACCTTATGTGTTAGGCTAGCTTTGTCTGCCAACATACATTTGATTTAACCCTTGGTATCCGTGACATTTGTTAGTAGCCATTGCTCTCGTAGGCATATTAATCCAGCTCATATCCCTTAGGCATTTCTCCTTTTATGGCACACTTATGGCCTTTATATATAGATATACTGTGTAACACTCATGCCTTATTGATTCTTGTGGGTTTTATATGTATTTATTTGGGATCATATGATTTATATTAGGTATTATATGTATTTTCCTCAGCAGACAGTATAATTCTGTCTCATGTATCTCCACTGACTGTAATTGGACTCTAATAGAATTTTTAATTGTACTATTAATAAAATTTAGTTTTTTATTGGCATCTAAGCTTCCGCTGTGGTTCTATTGTTTGATATTCCTTAACATAAAGATGGACCACCACTCCTGGGCCAGTGCTTTGTGTTTGCCACCCAGACTAATATTTGCCAGTCAGCCCCTGTCCGACAGATAGGGGGCGAGGTGAGGAGGTGGTATGTGAGTGGGACACGCTGAATGTCCGGTCTGTTAGGTATGATGAGATCCAAGATAGGGCCAAGTCTGTGATGCCAAGGGATGAGAGGGTCTGTAATAATAGGGAATTGTCCACTGTGTCAAAGGCAGCCGACAGGTCCAGGAGGAGGAGGACAGAGTAGTGTCACTTGCTCTTGGCGGTTAAGAGGTCATTGGTGACCTTAGTTAGGGCAGTTTCAGTGAACTGAAGCCAGATTGTAAGCGGTCAAAGAGGGAGCAAGAAGAGAGATGGAAGGACAGTTCAAGATGGACGTGTTGTTCCAGTAGCTTGGAGGCATAGGGGAGAAGTGATATAGGGCGATCACTAGATACAGAGGATGGGTCAAGAGAGGGCTTTTTGAGGATAGGTGTGATGGAGGCATGTTTAAAGCTTAAGGGGAAAACTGTTGTGAATTCCGCTCTTGGGCTCCCTCCGGTGGTTGTAAGTAGCATTTTTGTGAGTTCTGCTCTTGGGCTCCCTCCTGTGATTTTGAGTGGTATGGCTGCTTCTTGGATTTAGCTTCAGCAGCTGTTTTCACTGATCGTCTTTCTGGCTCGGCTATATTAGTCTGGCCTTATCCCTCATTCAATGCCAGTTGTCAATTGTTCCTGCCTGGAATCATTGCTCTTAGGATTTTCCTGACACTCTGACCAGTTCAGCAAAAGCTAAGTCCTTGCTTGTCCTTTTGCAGTTCACTTGTTGTGGACTTTGTTGTTCAGCACTTTCTATGTTTTGTTCATTTGTCCAGCTTATCAGTATGGATCTATTCAGCTAGGCTGGAAGCTCTGGGCAGCAGAGTTTGCCCTCCACACCTTTAGTCAGGTGTGGAGATTTTTGCATTCCTCTGCGGTGGACTTTTTCTAGTTTTTATTACTGACCGCACAGCGTTCTGTCCTGTACTATTTCTATCTAGCTAGAAGTGGCCTCCTGTGCTTAATCTTGTTTCATACTACGTATGTCATTTCCTTCTCCTCTCACAGTCATTACTTGTGGGGGGCTAATCTATCCTTTGGGGATTTTCTCTGAGGCAAGATAGTTTTCCTGCTTCTATCTTTAGGGGTAGTTAGCTCTTAGGCTGTGACAAGATGCCTAGGCCGAGTTAGGAGCATTCCACGGCTACTTCTAGTGTTGTGTCGAGCTTAGGGACTGCGGTCAGTATAGTTACCACCTGCTCAGAGCTAGTCGCATGTCGCTCCTTAATCACCAGACCATAACAGTACAACTGGCCAAAAATGAGCTGAATGCATCTCAAAAGAAGGAAAAGAAAAAGAGTTCTGAGCCATTTTTTTTTCCTTTAGTTTGTTTTGTCTTTTTCATTCCTCTTATCTCTGGGTGATTCAGGATTTGGATGCAAGCATGGATGTTCAGGGGTTGTTTTCTCGTGTGGATCAGCTTGCTGCAAGAGTACAGAGTATTCAAGATTATGTTGTTCAGACTCCGGCCTTAGAGCCTAGAATTCCTACTCCGGATTTGTTTTACGGGGATAGATCTAAGTTTTTGAACGTTAAAAATAACTGCAAATTGTTTTTTGCTCTGAAACCCCGTTCCTCTGGTGACCCCATTCAGCAAGTAAAGATAGTTATTTCTCTGCTGCGTGGTGACCCTCAGGACTGGGCATTCTCTCTTGAGTCAGGGGATCCGGCATTGCTCAATATAGATGCATTCTTTCAATCGCTCGGATTATTGTATGACGAACCTAACTCTGTAGAGCATGCTGACAAAACACTATTGGCCCTGTGTCAGGGTCAGGAAGCGGCAGAATTATACTGCCAGAAATTTAGAAAATGGTCTGTGCTCACTAAATGGAATGAGGACGCTCTGGCAGCAATTTTTTCAGTAAGGGTCTTTCTGAAGCCCTTAAAGATGTTATGGTGGGTTTTCCCACGCCTGTTGGTTTGAGCGAATCTATGTCTCTGGCCATTCAGATTGATCGGCGCCTGTTGTGAGTTCTGTTTTTGGGCTCCCTCTGGTGGTTACTGATGGTACTGGGTGACTTGTCTTTCCTGGGTCTCTGGGTTCCACCTGTTCCATCAGGATATGGGAGTTTCCTATTTAACCTGGCTTTGCTGGCATTTCCTCGCCGGTTATCAATGTATCCAGTGTGTCTTGTTACCTTTGCTCCCTGCTCCTAGAACCTTCTGGTCAAGCTAAGTTTGGATTTTCCTGTTTTGGTGTTTTGCTTAATTTGGTTTTTAGTCCAGCCTGCAGATATTTGATTCTTTGCTGCTGGTTGCTCTAGTGGGCTGAAATTGCTCCTCATGTACCATGAGTTGGCACATGAGTTCAAGTAATTTCAGGATGGTTTTTTGAAGGGTTTTTCGCTGACCGCGCAGATCACTTTTGTATCCTCTGCTATCTAGCTTTAGTGGGCCTCATTTTGCTGAAACTGTTTTCATACTGCGTATGTGCTTTCCTCTCATTTCACCGTCATTATATGTGGGGGGCTGCTATTTCTGTGGGGTGTTTCTCTGGAGGCAAGAGAGGTCTGTGTTTCTTCTAATAGGGGAAGTTAGATCTTCGGCTGGAGCGAGACGTCTAGGATCATCGTAGGCACGTTCCCCGGCTACTTTTATTTGTGTGTTAGGTTCAGGGTCGCGGTCAGCTCAGGTTCCATCGCCCTAGAGCTTGTTTGTATCTGTGCTTGTCCTTTAGTGATCCCCTGCCATTGGGATCATGACAGTATAACCGGCCCACAAAGTGTTAATTGTATTGGCTGAAGTAGGAGGATAAGTAGTCTGAGGAAGTTTTTTTTTTTTTTTTTTTCCTCTTTCCCTCAGAGTTTGCTGCCTAGCCTTATTGCAGCGTGGCTACTTCCTCCTCCTCTTAATCTTTGAATGGCTCTGATCCCAGCTGTTTATCATGGACGTCCAGAGTTTGGCTTCCAGCCTGAATAATCTTGCCTCTAAGGTTCAAAATATACAGGATTTTGTTGTACATGCTCCTATGTCTGAACCTAGAATTCCTGTCCCAGAGTTTTTTTCTGGAGATAGATCTCATTTTCTGAATTTTAGGAACAATTGCAAGTTGTTTCTTTCTTTGAAATCTTGCTCCTCTGGAGACCCTGCTCAGCAAGTCAAGATTATTATATCTTTCCTGCGGGGTGACCCTCAGGATTGGGCATTTGCATTGGCACCAGGGGACCCTGCGTTGCTTAATGCGGATGCGTTTTTTCTGGCATTGGGTTTGCTCTATGAGAAACCTAACCAAGAGATTCAGGCTGAAAAAGCTTTGTTGGCCCTCTCTCAGGGGCAAGATGAAGCAGAAATTTATTGTCAAAAATTTCGGAAGTGGTCGGTGCTTACTCAGTGGAATGAGTGCGCCCTGGCTGCAAAGTTCAGAGATGGCCTTTCTGAGGCCATTAAAGATGTTATGGTGGGGTTCCCTGCGCCTACTGGTCTAAATGAGTCTATGACTATGGCTATTCAGATTGATCGGCGTTTACGGGAGCGCAAACCTGTGCATCATTTGGCGGTGTCGTCTGAACCGTCACCTGAGATAATGCAATGTGATAGAATTCAGTCCAGAAGTGAACGGCAAAATTATAGGCGGAAAAAAAGGTTGTGCTTTTATTGTGGTGATTCAGCTCATGTTATATCAGCATGCTCTAAACGCACAAAAAAGGTTGATAAGTCTGTTGCCATTAGTACTTTACAGTCTAAGTTCATTCTGTCTGTGACTCTGATTTGTTCATTATCATCCATTTCCGTCGATGCCTATGTGGATTCAGGCGCTGCCCTGAGTCTTATGGATTGGTCATTTGCCAATCGCTGTGGGTTTAGTCTGGAGCCTCTGGAAGTCCCTATTCCTTTGAAGGGAATTGACTCTACACCTTTGGCTATGAATAAACCTCAGTACTGGACACAAGTGACCATGCGTATGACTCCTGTTCATCAGGAGGTGATTCGCTTCCTGGTACTGTATAATTTGCATGATGTCCTAGTGCTTGGTCTGCCATGGTTACAAACTCATAATCCAGTCCTTGACTGGAAATCAATGTCTGTGTTAAGCTGGGGTTGTCAGGGGGTTCATGATGATGCACCTCCGATTTCTATCGCTTCATCTACTCCTTCTGAGATTCCTGTGTTTTTGTCTGACTATCGGGATGTTTTTGAGGAGCCTAAGCTCAGTTCGCTTCCTCCTCATAGGGATTGCGATTGTGCTATAAATTTAATTCCAGGCAGTAAATTTCCTAAAGGTCGTTTGTTCAATCTGTCAGTGCCAGAGCATACTGCTATGCGGGATTATGTTAAGGAGTCCTTGGAAAAGGGACATATCCGTCCATCTTTGTCCCCTTTGGGAGCAGGTTTTTTTTTCGTGGCCAAAAAAGATGGTTCCTTGAGGCCTTGTATAGATTATCGTCTTTTGAATAAGATTACCGTAAAATATCAGTATCCTTTGCCATTGTTGACTGATTTGTTTGCTCGCATTAAGGGGGCTAAATGGTTCACTAAGATTGATCTTCGGGGTGCGTATAATCTTATACGAATAAAGCAAGGTGATGAGTGGAAAACCGCATTTAATACGCCTGAGGGCCATTTTGAGTATTTGGTAATGCCTTTTGGACTTTCTAATGCTCCTTCAGTCTTCCAGTCCTTTATGCACGATATTTTCCGGGAATATCTGGATAAATTTATGATTGTGTATTTGGATGATATTTTGTTTTTTTCTGATGACTGGGAGTCTCATGTTCAGCAGGTCAGGAAGGTGTTTCAGGTCCTGCGGGCCAATTCCTTGTTTGTAAAAGGCTCAAAGTGTCTCTTTGGAGTCCAGAAGATTTCTTTCTTGGGGTATATTTTTTCCCCTTCTACTATTGAGATGGATCCCGTCAAGGTTCAGGCTATTTGTGACTGGACGCAGCCTACATCTCTTAAGAGTCTACAGAAGTTCTTGGGCTTTGCTAATTTCTATCGTCGTTTTATAACTAATTTTTCTAGTGTTGTTAAGCCTTTGACGGATTTGACTAAGAAGGGTGCTGATGTTGCTAATTGGTCTCCTGCGGCTGTGGAGGCCTTTCAGGAACTTAAGCGCCGGTTTTCTTCTGCTCCTGTGTTGCGTCAGCCAGATGTTTCGCTCCCTTTTCAGGTTGAGGTTGATGCTTCCGAGATTGGAGCGGGGGCGGTTTTGTCACAGAGAAGCTCCGATGGCTCAGTGATGAAGCCATGCGCGTTTTTTTCTAGAAAGTTTTCGCCGGCTGAGCGGAATTATGATGTTGGTAATCGGGAACTTTTGGCCATGAAGTGGGCATTTGAGGAGTGGCGTCATTGGCTAGAGGGTGCTAGACATCGTGTGGTGGTTTTGACTGATCACAAAAATTTGATTTACCTTGAGTCTGCCAGGCGTCTGAATCCTAGACAGGCTCGTTGGTCACTGTTTTTCTCTCGTTTCAATTTTGTGGTTTCATACCTGCCAGGTTCAAAGAATGTGAAGGCGGATGCTCTTTCTAGGAGTTTTGTGCCTGACTCCCTTGGAAATTCTGAGCCCTCTGGTATCCTTAGGGATGGGGTGATTTTGTCTGCTGTCTCTCCAGACTTGCGACGTGCTTTGCAGGAGTTTCAGGCGGGTAAACCTGATCGTTGTCCGCCTGAGAGACTGTTTGTTCCGGATAATTGGACCAGTAGAGTCATCTCCGAGGTCCATTCTTCTGCGTTGGCAGGTCATCCTGGAATATTTGGTACTAGAGACTTGGTGGCCAGGTCTTTTTGGTGGCCTTCCTTGTCGAGGGATGTGCGTTCTTTTGTGCAGTCTTGTGAGGTTTGTGCTCGGGCTAAGCCTTGCTGTTCTCGGGCCAGTGGATTGTTGTCACCTTTGCCTATCCCGAAGAGGCCTTGGGCGCACATTTCCATGGACTTTATTTCGGATCTCCCTGTCTCTCAAAAAATGTCCGTCATCTGGGTTGTGTGTGATCGCTTTTCTAAAATGGTTCATCTGGTACCCTTGCCTAAGTTGCCTTCCTCCTCCGAGTTGGTCCCTCTGTTTTTTCAGAATGTGGTTCGTTTGCATGGGATTCCTGAGAACATCGTTTCTGACAGGGGATCCCAGTTTGTGTCTAGATTTTGGCGGACGTTCTGTGCTAAGATGGGCATTGATTTGTCCTTTTCGTCTGCATTCCATCCTCAGACGAATGGCCAGACTGAACGAACTAATCAGACCTTGGAAACTTATTTAAGGTGTTTTGTTTCTGCTGATCAGGATGACTGGGTTACCTTTTTGCCGCTGGCCGAGTTTGCCCTTAATAATCGGGCTAGTTCTGCTACCTTGGTTTCTCCTTTCTTTTGTAATTCGGGGTTTCATCCTCGTTTTTCCTCTGGTCAGGTGGAACCTTCTGATTGTCCTGGAGTGGACATGGTGGTGGATAGGTTGCATCGGATTTGGAGTCATGTGGTGGACAATTTGAAGTTGTCCCAGGAGAAGGCTCAGCAGTTTGCTAATCGCCGTCGCCGCGTGGGTCCTCGACTTCTTGTTGGGGACTTGGTGTGGTTGTCTTCTCGTTTTGTTCCTATGAAGGTCTCTTCTCCTAAGTTCAAGCCTCGGTTCATCGGTCCCTATAGGATCTTGGAAATTCTTAACCCTGTGTCGTTTCGTTTGGATCTCCCGGCATCGTTTGCTATTCATAATGTGTTCCATCGGTCGTTGTTGCGGAAGTATGAGGTACCTGTTGTTCCTTCGCTTGAGCCTCCTGCTCCAGTGCTGGTGGAGGGAGAATTGGAGTATGTTGTGGAGAAGATCTTGGATTCTCGTGTTTCCAGACGGAAACTCCAGTATTTGGTCAAGTGGAAGGGTTATGGTCAGGAGGATAATTCTTGGGTGGTTGCCTCGGATGTTCATGCTGATGATTTGGTTCGCGCTTTTCATAGGGCTCATCCTGGTCGCCCTGGTGGTTCTCGTGAGGGTTCGGTGACCCCTCCTCAAGGGGGGGTACTGTTGTGAGTTCTGTTTTTGGGCTCCCTCTGGTGGTTACTGATGGTACTGGGTGACTTGTCTTTCCTGGGTCTCTGGGTTCCACCTGTTCCATCAGGATATGGGAGTTTCCTATTTAACCTGGCTTTGCTGGCATTTCCTCGCCGGTTATCAATGTATCCAGTGTGTCTTGTTACCTTTGCTCCCTGCTCCTAGAACCTTCTGGTCAAGCTAAGTTTGGATTTTCCTGTTTTGGTGTTTTGCTTAATTTGGTTTTTAGTCCAGCCTGCAGATATTTGATTCTTTGCTGCTGGTTGCTCTAGTGGGCTGAAATTGCTCCTCATGTACCATGAGTTGGCACATGAGTTCAAGTAATTTCAGGATGGTTTTTTGAAGGGTTTTTCGCTGACCGCGCAGATCACTTTTGTATCCTCTGCTATCTAGCTTTAGTGGGCCTCATTTTGCTGAAACTGTTTTCATACTGCGTATGTGCTTTCCTCTCATTTCACCGTCATTATATGTGGGGGGCTGCTATTTCTGTGGGGTGTTTCTCTGGAGGCAAGAGAGGTCTGTGTTTCTTCTAATAGGGGAAGTTAGATCTTCGGCTGGAGCGAGACGTCTAGGATCATCGTAGGCACGTTCCCCGGCTACTTTTATTTGTGTGTTAGGTTCAGGGTCGCGGTCAGCTCAGGTTCCATCGCCCTAGAGCTTGTTTGTATCTGTGCTTGTCCTTTAGTGATCCCCTGCCATTGGGATCATGACAGGCGCCTGCGCGATCGCAAAGTGGTGCACCATATGGCAGTGTCCTCTGAGCAGAGTCCTGAGGCCATGCAATGTGATAGGATTTTGACTAGAGCGGAACAGAGGGGATACAGACGTCAGAATGGGCTGTGTTTTTACTGTGGTGATTCTGCTCATGCTATTTCTGATTGCCCTAAGCGTATTAAGAGGGTCGCTAGATCTGTTACCATTAGTACTGTGCAGCCTAAGTTTCTCCTGTCTGTGACCCTGATTTGCTCATTGTCATCTTTTTCTGTCATGGCATTTGTGGATTCGGGCGCTGCTCTGAACTTAATGGACTTAGAATTCGCTAGGCGCTGTGGTTTTTCTTTGCAGCCTTTGCAGAGTCCCATACCCTTGAGGGGTATTGATGCTACACCATTGGCCAAGAATAAACCTCAGTATTGGACTCAGCTGACTATGTGCATAGCTCCTGCACATCAGGAAGATTGCCGTTTTCTGGTGTTGCATAATTTACATGATGTTGTTGTACTGGGTTTTCCATGGTTACAAGTACACAATCCAGTGCTGGATTGGAAATCAATGTCTGTGACTAGTTGGGGTTGTCAAGGGGTACATAGTGACGTTCCTTTGATGTCAATTTCCTCTTCCCCCTCTTCTGATGTTCCTGAATTTTTGTCAGATTTCCAGGATGTATTCGATGAGCCCAAGTCCAGTTCCCTTCCTCCACATAGGGACTGTGATTGTGCTATTGACTTGATTCCTGCCTGTAAGTTCCCTAAGGGCCGACTTTTCAATCTGTCTGTGCCAGAGCATGCCGCCATGCGGAGCTGTGTTAAGGAGTCTTTAGAGAAGGGGCATATTCGGCCGTCTTCGTCACCATTGGGAGCGGGATTCTTTTTTGTTGCCAAGAAGGATGGCTCCTTAAGACCCTGTATTGATTATCGCCTTCTTAATAAGATCACGGTCAAATTCCAGTACCCTTTACCTTTGCTCTCTGATTTGTTTGCTCAGATTAAGGGGGCTAGTTGGTTTACCAAGATTGACCTTCGAGGGGCATATAATCTTGTTCATATTAAACAGGGTGACGAATGGAAAACTGCATTTAATACGCCCAAAGGCCATTTTGAATACCTGGTGATGCCTTTCGGGCTTTCTAATGCTCCTTCTGTATTTCAGTCCTTTATGCATGATATTTTCCGCAATTATCTTGACAAATTCTTGATTGTGTATTTGGATGACATTTTGATTTTTTCCAATTATTGGGAGTCTCATGTGAAGCAGGTCAGGATGGTATTCCAGATCCTTCGTGATAATGCTCTATTTGTGAAGGGGTCTAAGTGCCTATTTGGAGTTCAGAAGGTCTCTTTTTTGGGTTTAATTTTTCCCCTTCGTCTATAGAAATGGATCCTGTTAAGGTCGAAGCCATTCATGACTGGATTCAACCCACATCTGTGAAGAGCCTTCAGAAATTTTTGGGCTTTGCTAATTTTTATCGCCGTTTCATTGCCAACTTCTCTAGTGTGGTTAAACCCCTGACCGATTTGGCGAAGAAAGGCGCTGATGTGACTAATTGGTCCTCTGAGGCTGTTGAGGCCTTTCAGGAGCTTAAACGCCGATTTACTTCTGTCCCTGTCTTGCGTCAGCCGGATGTTTCTCTTCCCTTTCAGGTTGAGGTTGACGCTTCTGAGATTGGGGCAGGGGCCGTTTTGTCACAGAGGAATTCTGATGGTTCCTTGATGAAGCCATGTGCCTTCTTTTCCCGAAAGTTTTCGCCTGCGGAACGCAATTATGATGTTGGCAATCGGGAGTTGTTGGCTATGAAGTGGGCATTTAAGGAGTGGCGACATTGGCTTGAGGGAGCCAAGCATCGCATTGTGGTCTTGACCGATCATAAGAATCTGATTTACCTTGAGTCGGCCAAGCGGCTGAACCCTAGACAGGCTCGGTGGTCCCTGTTTTTCTCCCGTTTTGATATTGTGGTCTCGTATCTTCCAGGATCTAAGAATGTTAAAGCGGATGCCCTCTCTAGGAGTTTTTTGCCGGATTCTCCTGGAGTCCTTGAGCCGGTTGGCATTCTTAGGGAAGGGGTGATTCTGTCTGCCATCTCCCCTGATTTGCGGTGGGCGCTTCAGGAGTTTCAGGCTGATAAACCTGACCGCTGTCCTGTGGGGAAGCTGTTTGTTCCTGATAGATGGACAAGTAAGGTAATTTCTGAGATCCATTGTACTGTGTTGGCCGGTCATCCTGGGATTTTTGGTACCAGAGATTTGGTTGCTAGGTCCTTTTGGTGGCCTTCCTTGTCGCGGGATGTGCGTTCTTTTGTGCAGTCCTGTGGGACTTGTGCCCGGGCTAAGCCTTGCTGTTCCTTAACTAGTGGGTTGCTTTTGCCTTTGCCCGTCCCGGAGAGGCCTTGGACGCATATTTCCATGGATTTTATTTCGGATCTTCCTGTGTCCCAGAGGATGTCTGTTATCTGGGTGGTTTGTGACCGGTTATCTAAAATGGTCAATTTGGTACCTTTGCCTAAATTGCCTTCCTCCTCTGATTTGGTTCCATTGTTTTTTCAACATGTGGTTCGTTTGCATGGCATTCCGGAGAATATTGTGTCTGACAGAGGTTCCCAGTTTGTTTCCAGGTTTTGGCGGGCCTTTCGTGCTAGGATGAGTATTGATTTGTCTTTTTCTTCGGCGTTCCATCCTCAGACAAATGGTCAAACTGAGCGAACTAATCAAACCTTGGAGACCTATTTGAGATGCTTTGTGTCTGCTGATCAGGATGATTGGGTGACTTTCTTGCCGTTGGCCGAGTTTGCCCTTAATAATCGGGCCAGTTCGGCTACTTTGGTTTCGCCTTTCTTTTGTAATTTTGGTTTCCATCCTCGTTTTTCTTCAGGGCAGGCTGAGCCTTCTGATTGTTCTGGTGTAGATTCTGTGATGGACAGGTTGCAGCAGATTTTGACTCATGTGGTGGACAATTTGACGTTGTCCCAGGAAAAGGCTCAGCGTTTTGCTAACCGCCGTCGGTGTGTTGGTCCTCGGCTTCGTGTGGGGGATTTGGTCTGGTTGTCCTCTCGTCATGTTCCTATGAAGGTTTCTTCCCCTAAGTTCAAGCCTCAGTTTATTGGTCCTTATAAGATTTCTGAGATTATCAATCCTGTGTCTTTTCGTTTGGCCCTTCCAGCCTCTTTTGCCATCCACAATGTTTTCCATAGATCTTTGTTGCGGAGATATGTGGTGCCCGTTGTTCCATCTGTTGATCCTCCTGCCCTGGTGTTGGTTGAGGGGGAGTTGGAATATGTGGTTGAGAAAATTTTGGATTCTCATTTTTCGAGGCGGAAGCTTCAGTATCTTGTCAAGTGGAAGGGTTATGGCCAGGAGGATAATTCTTGGGTTGTTGCCTCTGATGTTCATGCCGCCGATTTGGTTTGTGCTTTTCATTTGGCTCGTCCTGATCGGCCTGGGGGCTCTGGTGAGGGTTCGGTGACCCCTCCTCAAGGGGGGGGGTACTGTTGTGAATTCCGCTCTTGGGCTCCCTCCGGTGGTTGTAAGTAGCATTTTTGTGAGTTCTGCTCTTGGGCTCCCTCCTGTGGTTTTGAGTGGTATGGCTGCTTCTTGGATTTAGCTTCAGCAGCTGTTTTCACTGATCGTCTTTCTGGCTCGTCTATATTAGTTTGGCCTTATCCCTCATTCAATGCCAGTTGTCAATTGTTCCTGCCTGGAGTCATTGCTCTTAGGATTTTCCTGACACTCTGACCAGTTCAGCAAAAGCTAAGTCCTTGCTTGTCCTTTTGCAGTTCACTTGTTGTGGACTTTGTTGTTCAGCACTTTCTATGTTTTGTTCATTTGTCCAGCTTATCAGTATGGATCTATTCAGCTAGGCTGGAAGCTCTGGGCAGCAGAGTTTACCCTCCACACCTTTAGTCAGGTGTGGAGATTTTTGCATTCCTCTGCGGTGGACTTTTTCTAGTTTTTATTACTGACCGCACAGCGTTCTGTCCTGTACTATTTCTATCTAGCTAGAAGTGGCCTCCTGTGCTTAATCTTGTTTCATACTACGTATGTCATTTCCTTCTCCTCTCACAGTCATTACTTGTGGGGGGCTAATCTATCCTTTGGGGATTTTCTCTGAGGCAAGATAGTTTTCCTGCTTCTATCTTTAGGGGTAGTTAGCTCTAAGGCTGTGTCGAGATGCCTAGGCCGAGTTAGGAGCATTCCACGGCTACTTCTAGTGTTGTGTCGAGCTTAGGGACTGCGGTCAGTATAGTTACCACCTGCTCAGAGCTAGTCGCATGTCGATCCTTAATCACCAGACCATAACAGAAAACACCAGTTGTTAGTGATAGGTTGAAGAGATGGGTTAGGGTTGGGATGAAGACTGTGGTGAGGTTTGGGATGAAGTGGGATGGGATCGGGACAAATGCACAGGTGGTGAGATGTGATCTTGAGAGTAGAGTGGAGAGTCGATCTTCTGTAATGGTGGAGAAGTTGGTTTTGGAGGTGGAGGGCTGGGAAGTCGGGAGGAAGGAAGGGCTCTGGGGTTGTTGACCAAAACTGTCTCTGATGTTATCAATCTTCTGCTTGAAAAATGAGGCAAAGTCTTCAGCTGAGATGAGTGGGGAGGGAGGAGGTGCTGGGGGACGGAGGAGAGAATTGAAGGTGTTGAATAACTGTTTAGGGTTGTGAGACAGGGAGGATATGAGAGATGAGAAGTAGGTTTGTTTAGCTGTGGCGAGTGTGGTCTTGAAAGTAGTGAGGGACTGTTTGAATGCGATGAAGTGTTCGTTGGAGTGGGATCTTTTCCATCTGCGCTCAGCAGCCCTGGAAGCTCGCCTCAGTTCTTTGGACAGGCTGGTTTGCCAGGGCTGTCTGTTGATTTTGCGAGCTTTGGTATGTGTAAGTGGGGCAGCAGATTCCAAAGCTACAGCTATTGTGGTGTTATATAGAGCGGCAGCGTCATCCGCATTGTGTAAGGAACTTATATCTGTGAGAGGGAGGAGGGATTCAGAGAATGAGTGTAGGTCAAGGTGTTTAAGATTTCTGCGAGGGTGTGAAAGTTTTTGGGGTGGGGATTGTAGACATGGAGTGGAGAGGGAAGAGAATGTGAGAAGGTTGTGGTCAGAGAGAGGAAAAGGTGAGTTAGAAAGGTTAGATAGGGAGCAGAGGTGGGTGAAGATGAGGTCCAGTGTGTGGCCATCTTTGTGGGTGGCTGTAGAAGACCATTGAGTGAGGCCAAAGGAGGAAGTGAGAGATAGAAGTTTAGTGGCAGCTGAGAGGGAAGTGTCAATGGGGATGTTGAAGTCGCCCATGATGATAGTAGGGATGTCCGCGTAAAGGAAATGAAGTAGCCAGGTGGTGAAGTGGTCAAAGAAGGTGGTGGCTGGCCCTGGGGGGCGGTAGATGACGACCAGTTGGAGGTTGGAGGGGGAGTAGATGCGCACAGAGTACACCTCAAAGGAAGGGAGGGTAATAGAGGGTCGCAGTGGGATTGGGGTGAAGGAGCAGGTATCTGACAGGAGAAAACCAACTCCTCCGCCATGTTTGCTGCTGGGGCGGGGGGTGTGAGAAAGGTGGAAGCCACCATACGAAAGTGCAGCAGGAGAGGCTGTGTCAGAAGGGGTGAGCCAGGTTTCGCTGATGGCGAGGAAGGAAAGTTTGGTAGTAACAAAAAGATCATGGATGTAGGAAAGCTTGTTGCAGACAGAGTGAGCGTTCCACAGAGCTCCTGTTAGTGGGACTGGGGAAGCGGGGGCTGGGTGAATGGGTATAAGGTTAGAGAGGTTACGGAAGGTTGTGATAGAGCATGGATGGGAGGTAGAAATGACTGTGGGAATGTGGTGAGGAGGACCAGGATTTGGAGAGATATCACCAGCAGTGAGAAGGAGCAGAGAAAGTGTTAGCAGGTGGGAGCAGGAGAGGGCATGAGGGGGCTGTCTGTGCTTGGAGACAGAGGATTGCCTGTTTAGGAACAGTTCTGAGGAGGAGGTGAGATGGATGGGGAGGATTGAAGAAGAGATGAACAGTTCTTTACTAGGAGTAGGGATTAGGGGAGGTAGCATAAAGTGAAGGATTATAGGGGTGAAAGTGATAACAAACAGAAACATTGTTTACAGTGATTGGCCAGTTATCTTCAGTTCCCTTCTGGTTCAATTCTGGTTTTAATTCTAAAATTAATCTTCACACTTCTAATCACTTCACATAACCTAACCCTAAGTCGATGTCTGGGCACCGTCTGCTAACCCCGCAGTGACTACAGGAGGTCCACTTTACGAAACAGATTTTGTGAGGGGGCGTGGCCAGTTTTGTATTGCCTTGTCTGACAATACCTCTCTGTGGGCCTCATGAATTCTACAGGGCTTTAACCTTCGTCCGACTGAGTAGGTACAATTGTAACTATTCCGTTTTAAAATTGCAATAACTTTTTTTTTTCGAAAAGCCGTAGAGGGCTGAAATTTCGTGACATCTCTGCAGTTTTGGTCCAGAATATATTGGCCAAATTTCAATAAAATATATATGAAGGTACAATTGTACCTCTGCAGCCTGTTAACGTTGTAAAATTATGCAGCCTGACGAAGGTTAAATTGACCGGAGTGGGAGTCTCGTGTTTGATGACACGAGAGTGCTCTGGTAATTCCAAGACCCTGCCCCTATTTTTGGGTACCAATTTGCAGCCACGTTGTCTTTGGGAAGGTGATAAATTTATTGCTACTTTGACATGTGTAGCAGGGGTCATCAAGCAAGGGGTTTCTAGTGGGTTCATACCCATGGTTTGAGTAGGTTACCATAATATATGGGAAAGGGCTTCCTTTTCTTTGGTCAGTATACTTTATAGTTGACCTCTTCCATTTTTTTCTACCACCTTATAAGGCTCCTACCACTAGTTAAGGAACTTGTTTTCCCTTGTGGGCACTAACACAAGTACCCAATCCGCGGACTGAAATTGTCTCACTCGAGCCAACCGATTATACCCCTGGATTGTGCCCCTTGTGCCTTCAGGAGATGCCCTTTTACCTGGCTCTAACTTTAGTACCTTGACAAAAAAGATCATTATGCCTAGCAAATTATAAGCTACTAGGGAACACCATTTAATACTCTTACATTTTCCCGATTACCTTTTACCTTTGAGTCTCTGAACTGGGTAGTCCCTGAGTTGTCTTAGGACTTCTCCAGATTAGGGACATTGGCTTCAGGGGATGCTTCCTTATACTTCTCTCTAGCCAGAATAGTGAAAGGGATTTCATTGTTTACCTCATATGATCTGGTTACCATAGCTGACTCCTGGCGGAATACTGGACTACTGGGTGCTACAGCTTTAGCCCATAAGTCCCAGGACACTGGAAAGTCACGTACGATAACAATAACATGACCTTTCCTTTGACACGGAACTAGCATCTGTGCGTATGTCGACCTGGGCCCTGGGATACTTCTTGGTGTTTCCATGGATACGCCTTACCCCCACCTTCTTCCCAGGGGCCATCAGATGCAAGAGTGTGGCCCTTACCAGGGTAATCAAACTCCCTGAGTCCAAAAGTCCTATCACTTGGACATCTTTCACGGGTACCTGTTGGGTCTCCTGCTGTATTTGTTGCTGCTTACACCTGAACTAATTGTACATAGCAACCACTGATACTTGCAGTCCTCTGCACACAGCCTGTGCAGATTCTTCTCAGAGAGAGATTCTGGTCTGCCTTCAGTTTCAAGACACCTCCAGTCTGCTCAGCTTCTGTTCTTTTCCTGGCTTCCTGATAAACCTTGACAGGGAGGGAAAACATGTCGAGGCCATGACCCTCGACACTTCTTGAAGGAAAGTATGCCATCTATTTAGCCCACTAGCAATATGGGGCATTTTTTTTTTATCCTTTGGTAATGTGGTGCGCTATTTGGCTTTTTTTGGACACATTTTTGTCTTCACTATGTGAGACAGTGATGGGAGCTATATACGAGGGTCATTATGTGTACTCCAGGATGTGTCTGGAAACATACTGAACCCACTGGAGAGTGTTGTAATCACAGCCACAGCTGTGGTTACAGTGCAAAATAAAAGTAAGTGTGGACTGGGTATAGTTATTTGACCATGTCAGATTTAGGAAAACGTGATATGGCATTTTATTTTTTGGAAAGATCTGTAGGAAGGTAGTGGGATGGATCTTTCACATTTAAATCTGCAAATATGGGTTCGGTGCCTCAGTACTGGTTTACTGTTTCAGAGTTTCATGCTTTCAGAGCTGGAGGTTATGTTTGTGCCCGACTGTGTGAGGATGAACACAGGCCAGAAACCAAAGCCATTACCGCACCAAGAATCCTACGGTGGTGCAAGTGCCCATGGCACCCAGGGCCAGCTCCAGGTTTCTGAGGGCCCCCGGCGAAAGAGTCTCAGTGGGCCCCCCTTTAACACATACCACGATTCATGATCGCATATAAATACAGCCATGTAGTATATAACACAGCCCACGTAGTATATAACACAGCCATGTAGTATATAAGAGCCCACATAGCATATAACACAGCCACGTAGTATATAGCACAGCCCACGTATCATATAACAGCCCATATAGTATATAGCACAGCCACATAGTAAATAACACGGCCCACGTAGTTTATAGAACAGCCATGTAGTATACAGCACAGCCCACATAGTAGTATACAGCACTGCCCACACAGTAGTATACAGCACAGCCCACACAGTAGTATACAGCACAGCCCACACAGTAGTATATAGCACAGCCCACACAGTAGTATATAGCACAGCCCACACAGTAGTATATAGCACAGCCCACACAATAGTATATAGCACAGCCCACACAGTAGTGTATAGCACAGCCCACACAGTAGTATACAGCACTGCCCACATAGTAGTATACAGCACTGCCCACATAGTAGTATATAGCACAGCCACACAGTAGTATACAGCACTGCCCACGTAGTATATAGCAGCCCACGTAGTATATAACACTGCCAACGTAGTATATAACACTGCCCACGTAGTATATAGCAGCCCACGTAGTATATAGCAGCCCAGCCCACGTAGTATATAGCAGCCCAGCCCACATAGTATATAGCAGCCCAGCCCACTTAGTATATAGCAGCCCAGCCCACGTAGTATATAGCAGCCCAGCCCACGTAGTATATAGCAGCCCAGCTGCCCATGTAGTATACAGCAGTGCCACTCACTCAGTGTTATGATGTGGTGGCCTAGGAGCAGCATGAGACGGACTCTGGAGAAGGTGGTCCCTGTACTGACCGCAAACCCTGAACCTAGCAGCGCAACTAAAAGTAGCCGTGGGGGGTACCTGACACTCCCTAGACCCCTCGGCACAGCCTAAGATCTAAATTCCCCTAAAGACAGAAACAGGAACCTTATCTTGCCTCAGAGAAAATCCCCAAAGGATAGATAGCCCCGCACAAATATTGACGGTGAGAGGAGAGGGAAATAACATACGCAGATATGAAATCAGATTTTAGCATAGGAGGCCATACTAGCTAAAAAGAAAGAATAGAACAGAGTACTATGCGGTCAGTATAAAAACACTAGAAAATATCCACCACAGAAAATACGAATCACCACATCTGACTAAAGACATGGGGGGTATATCTGCATCTCCAGAGACACAGCTTAGCTGCAAAAAATCCTTCACAGACAAAGCTGAACAAGACAAAAACATGAATATGCACAGAACTGTATAAGGTCCACAGCAGGTGGACAGCAAAAACAAAGCCAGGACTTATCTTTGAAGAAAAGCACAGCAAACTGGTGAGACCAGCAGGGAAGAGAATCCTTCAAAAACAATGGACAACTGGCAGGGACAAAAGAGTCCAGCAAGGCTATATACCCCAGTCAGCCCTGCAATTAGTAGATACACCTGTCCAATTCTGCAGTCCAGTCACAACTGCATTACCCTCTACAACCACCAGAGGGAGCCCAAAAGCTGAATTCACAACACTCAGGCACTGATAGGAGCTCCTCCGAAATCTGCCTGATAAGTTCAGCAGCACTGCAACCAGCCAGGGGCGGAGATCAGAGCAGGAGAATGTGCTCTCTCCACCCACAAACAATGTCACACTGGCTGCCTTCTCTTAACCCCTATGTGTGCCTGCCTGGCTGCACTGACTGAGGGAGAAGATGCTTGTGTCAGAGCTGGCACATAGGGGTTAAGAGAACGCAGCCAGCAGTGACTTTGTGGGTGGAGAGAGCATGTTCTCCTGCTCTGCTCTCCCAGCTGTATCTATGACAGCGTGAGTGGGCCCCCCTCTCTCTCTAGGGCCCCGGCATTTGCCCAGGTGCGCCGGGTGCTGACGCCGGCCCTGATGGCACCAAACTGGATATGGAAGTTCTGGCTGAAAACTAGATGACAAAGCTTTGCATTTATTTTGCAAGTTTGCAAATAAAGACTTTTAAGCTTAACTTACTGCAGTCACTGACTCATTATCATGCTGGTGTGAAAGCCACTGCCTTACATATGGTGGAGAATGCGGGTAGTGTGAATTAAGACATATCCCGAAGAAAGCCACATGTCTGCGATTAACCCTGCAATGCTACAACTCAGACCCACAGACAATATGCAGGAACTCCTGAAGTAGTTGGTCCTCTCTAATGCGCATGTCATGCCAAGACAGGCGGAGTGAGGTTAGTGAATCCACAGAGGACACAGTGGAAACTAAACACTAGGAACCAGCCGGACAAGGACTTAGATGAATTGCAAGGCTTTATTTGAACTCTTAGACAGGAGAGCCTACAAGGGAGAACCCTCTGGACTGAATTCCCCCGAGGGAGCTCCGGCGAACGAACCCCTATAACAGGGATTGACCCAGAACAACCAGGGAGGCTCAAGTGCAACAGCTCCAAGACCAGAGGACCAGACCCAAGGGGAACAGTGGAACTGAGGGGAGGTGAGTGAGAGGTCCAGGGAGCCAGAGAAGGTGAACCAGAAGATCCAGAGGCTACCGTCAGAGTCCACAGGTAGATGGAAGATAGGCAGAACCCTGGCACTAGAGGAAAACACTGGATGTTAGAACAATGCGAAAATGAACAGTGGAGTGTGAGAGTATGCCGATCACTCAGTGGGTTGAAATGGTGGCTCCGTTCCTGGTAGGAGATGCCGCGATAGCATATTTCAACCTCAGCTAGGAGGACGTCTAGGACTCTGGGAAACTCAAAGGTGAGATCCTTGACTGAATGGGGGTAGACATGTATGTATGGGCACAAGTCGAGTTCAACTATGATATAGGCGATCTGGAATTAGTGGCGGTTAAGAGTTTTTTCGAGGAATGGAAACATTGCTAGTAGGCGACTAGGCTTGGAGTAATGGTCTTTACTGATCACAAAAATTTACTGTTGATGCAGCCAAGTGCCTGTACCTGAATACTAGACAAGCCCAGTGGGTTCTCTTTTTCTCTCGGTTTAATTTCTCTGTGACATATCTCCCTAGTGATAAGAATGTTAAAGCAGATGCCTTACAATGTAGGCAGAGTTGAGGGATGAAAATCCAGTCTAAATTCTTAGTAAAGAGGTGGTGATGGGTGCTTTGGGAATCGATCTCAGACAGCGCATTATGGAGGCTCAGGATGGTGCACCAGATGGCTTGCCACCCGGCAAGTTTTTTGTGCCTTCATCGTTTCACACTGATCTACTTAACAAGACTCAGTGTTGGCTTGGACTTCCTGCTTCCTCTGCCACCTGTAGATCTGTTTCGCACTGACGAGGGCCAACAGCCCGAAACACCGTGTCTGCGAATTGAGATATTGATTTGGCTTTTATCCTAAGTCATATTGCACGACTCGTTAAAGGGTTGATTGTGACTTGTAGGATCGCTACTTCCAACAGGTGACGCTATAGAGTTTAAGTCCTCTTTTTCTCAGAAGAGGCAATTTGCATATTATATTTCCCAGAGGAGCATTGCACGGCGAATAAGCCTCCTTACCTTGACAAGCCAGAGACGGTATGTCACTCTCCATAAGGAGAAACGATACCCCTTAGACCCCAGTCCAGAGCCTCTCACCTAGCCAAATCAGTTCTCATGCTTCGCACTGACGAGGGCCAACAGCCCGAAACACCGTGTCTGCGAATTGAGATATTGATTTGGCTTTTATCCTAAGTCATATTGCACGACTCGTTAAAGGGTTGATTTTGACTTGTAGGATCGCTACTTCCAACAGGTGGCGCTATAGAGTTTAAGTCCTCTTTTTCTCAAAAGAGGCAATTTGCATACTATATTTCCCAGAGGAGCATTGCACGGCGAATTAGCCTCCTTTCCTTGACAAGCCAGAGATGGTATGTCACTCTCCATAAGGAGAAACGATACCCCTTAGACCCCAGTCCAGAGCCTCTCACCTAGCCAAATCAGTTCTCATGCTTCGCACTGACGAGGGCCAACAACCCAAAACACCGTGTCTGCGAATTGAGATATTGATTTGGCTTTTATCCTAAGTCATATTGCATGACTCGTTAAAGGGTTGATTGTGACTTGTAGGATCGCTACTTCCAACAGGTGGCGCTATAGAGTTTAAGTCCTCTTTTTCTCAGAAGAGGCAATTTGCATATTATATTTCCCAGTGGAGCATTGCACGGCGAATAAGCCTCCTTACCTTGACAAGCCAGAGATGGTATGTCACTCTCCATAAAGAGAAACGATACCCCTTAGACCCCAGTCCAGAGCCTCTCACCTAGCCAAATCAGTTCTCATGCTTCGCACTGACGAGGGCCAACAGCCCGAAACACCGTGTCTGCGAATTGAGATATTGATTTGGCTTTTATCCTAAGTCATATTGCACGACTCGTTAAAGGGTTGATTGTGACTTGTAGGATCGTTACTTCCAACAGGTGGCGCTATAGAGTTTAAGTCCTCTTTTTCTCAGAAGAGGCAATTTGCATATCCAGGTGCTTTTGTATGCAAAGTGCTCGAAAAGATGTGGATGAGTACATCCGTAAGTGCAGGATTTGAACCAGGTCTAAAGTTTCTCACAAGGCCCTGGCAGGGTTTCTTTTGCCTAACAAGCTTCCGACTCGACCTTGGACCCACTTGTCTATGGATTTTTGTCTCAGATTTGCCTAATTCATAGGTAATACTGTGGTGTTGGTTGACCGTTTTAGCAAAATGGTTCACTTGGTTCCTTTACCAAAATTGCCAACGGCTAAAAGTTTAGCTACTTTGTTTTTCTCCCACGTTGTTAAACTACATGGTGTTCCTAAAAACATTATTTCTGATAGAAGGGTTTAGTTTGTGGTTAGCTTTTGCTCTAGATCGGGAATTAAGTTATCATTATTCTCAGGTTATTATCCTGAGACTGATGGCCAGACGGAGAGAATGAACCAGGAATTGGAACAATATTTAAAATGTTTTGTCTCATTTAATCACTTCCCTGGCTGAGTTCGCATTAAATAAACACACCTCTACTGCTACCTTTTTTTGTTTTGGGAGTTTTAATACAGTTTTTGGAGATTTTCCTGAATTCCAGTCTGCGGTTCCAAAGGAGGAAAGATATTCTTCTTGTTTGGTTAAAGGGAACCTGTCAGCAGGATTGTGCAGAGTATCCTACAGACAGTGTCAGGTTGGCGCCCTTATACTGATTAAAATGATACCTTGTTTGATGAAATCAGTTTTGTGGTTGTTGTTTAATCTTTATTTGTAGAATAAGACAAGAAAAGGATATGCACACTAATGGGATCAACCTGAATATCAAACTTTATTATTGCAACTATACAAAAGGGCAAGGTAAATAGCACAATTAAAAACATTTAAAAGCCGAAAGGGCTAAATAGCCCACACATGGTCACCCCAAAATAGAAAGACACATACATGGTAGTGCATATATATACAAAATACGCGGTATTATCTTGGTCAGATACAGGCAAATAAATATACATCTCATCAAAAACACTATCCAATATGCTGCCAGCTGACCCAGTATATACCCTCAATCACCATAGATTATAATATCCCACAGGTTCTGATGTAGAGGCATGGGAAATACAGCAATAAATTTCCTATTCCGATATAATATAGCACCCATGCTTCCTACCAACCCTATATTGTTTTAAACTATAATACACTACCAAATAAACCACCTGGTACCTGATAGCTGCCATATATATAATGTCCCAGCTAAACAGAGTCTCGTGGATAATACCACTAACTCTCTGCAAACGACCGGCATGCACTGTCCATAATGGTGGTCAAGTTGCACATGCAATAGTGTATTACCAGGGGGTAACCAGGGCCCCACGCGTATCGACGCTGCTAGACCGTCTTCCTCAGGGGATAGGCGCCTCTTATCAGCATGTCTCTTCATGCGTTCTCCCGTCCTCTCAAGAGCCTTCTTATTCTCCAGCCAAATCTTGTAGAATTCCACTGTTACAGAGTCTGCTGCAGGAACCCGGGGGGGTGGTGGAGACAGGCAAAGGAACACTGGAATGCATGCCAATTACCACAATGGAGACTTGCCTGAAGAGTCGTTTGGATGGTTATTGTAGGTGAACTCAGCCCATGGGAGAAGAATAGACTAATTATCATGATGTGCATTAGAGAAAGGGCGAAGATAGGACGCCAACACCTGATTGACATGCTCCACTTGACCGTTGGTTTGAGGGTGATACGCGGAAGAGAAATCCAACTTAACCTCCAGAAGTCCACACAGAGCCCTCAAAAAAGAGAAGTAAACTGCACACCATGGTCTGACACAATGTGTAAAGGAAATCCATGAAGTCGGAAGACATGCTGGACAAAGACTTTCGCTAGTTCAGGGGCAGAAGGCAGCCGTTGTAGCGGAACAAAGTGTGCCATCTTGGAGAACCGATCTACTACCACCAGGATGGTAGTGAAACTGGACGAACAAGGCAGATCCGTCATGAAATCCAAGGCTATGTGTTGCCACGGAGTAGAAGGAACAGGTAATGGGAGCAGGAGTCCAGAAGGCAATCGTCTGGGAACTTTGACCTTGGCACAGGAGGAGCAAGAGGCAGAGAAGTCAACCACATCTTGGCGGAGAGAGAGCCACCAGTAAAACCGAGTCAGAGATTTTGGAAGAGTGACCCCACCGCAACACTTGAATCCTTTTGGTCTCAGGAACAAAGGTCTTACCAGGCGGCGGAATAATCAACCTCACGGGAGCCACAGAGATGACCTTGACCAGATCAATGATGTGAGAGAAGTCCTCCTCCAAGTCTTGAGACTGAAGAGACCGAGATAAGGCGTCTGCCTTGACATTCTTCTGACCTGGACGAAAATGCAACTCAAAATCGAAGCGAGCGAAGAATAAGGACCACCTGGCCTGTCGGGTATTCAGCCTCTGGGCTGACTGGATATAGGCCAGATTCTTATGGTCGGTAAAAATGGTAAACAGATGAACAGCCCTCTCCAGCAAATGGCGCCACTCCTCTAGGGCCATCTTGATGGCTAGCAACTCTCGATCCCCAATAGAATAGTTGCATTCCGCAGGAGAGAAGGCCTTAGAAAAGAATCCACAGGAAAACAATCGACCAGAAGAGGACCTCTGGGATAAGACCGCACCGGCCCCAGTGGAAGAGGCATCCACTTCAAGGATGAACGGCTTATTTGCCTCGGGCCGATGTAATACAGGTGCAGTTGAAGAAGCCTGTTTAAGACTTAGAAAAGCCTCTTCGGCCTCAGGAGACCAAGAAAGAGCTGATTCCCTTCTGAGTGAGACAGGAGATAGGCTTGATGATGGACGAGCAATGCGGGATAAACTGTCGGTAGTAATTGGCAAAACTGAGGAAGCGTTGAATAGCTTTTACCCCTACCGGACGAGGCCACTGGAGGATAGCAGATAACTTCTCCGGATCCATCTATAATCCATACTCAGAGACAATATACTCTAAGAAGGGCAAGGAAGACCGATCGAAGAGACACTTCTCCATTTTCGCATAAAGACGGTTCTCCCGGAGGTGCTGCAGGACTTCTGTGGGACAACAAATCTGTTGAGAAGACGAGAATGACGTCAAGGTAGACTACAACGCAGGAGTAAAGCAGGTCACGAAAGATGTCATAGACAAATTCTTGAAATACTGCGGGAGCATTACACAAACCAAAGGGCATGACAAGATACTCATAATGCACAACTCAAATAAGTATAATAAACATAATTTTAGTAGTCATAAAAACATAACACATATACAAGGGAAAACAAAAGCAGGTGGAAAAAAGTACGAGATGTCACATGGACTAACACAGTGGATATAATTGCCTATAAAATCTGAAGTAGATATCAAATGTTGAAAATTAATTCATATACCTTAAATGGACACTAAAACATAGAAAAATTTCCGTATATAAGTACTCACAAAATAAATTATTACAAATTTTATATCACTAATAAAGCAACATGGCTCAGAATAGATATCACCATAAGAGGCTAATGTGCAAAAATTGCCATATTTAATGAGTTTATATAAGTCAATAATGCCAAAATAATATAAAAAATTATATATAATAAGGGTATGACTTAAAAACCAAAAGTGTCATAGTGCAAAGAAGTGCAAAAGAAGTTGTATAGCAGCATAATATGATTATTTACATCTGGTATGCTAAGAGCCAGTGAAAAAAAGAGGGGAGAAAATACCATATATAATATCATAAGGATATAATAGGAATAAATGTACTATTGCTGAGATGCCCCAATATGCCTATAATATCCTGTATCTCACATTAATAAATAGATTTCCTAAAAAACAAAGTATCAAGCATCAAAAATTAGAGAGATACACAATACTGTGGGATACTTAACCATGTAAAGAGTCCTGTGGCAGCCCGCACCTGCCCGACGCGCGTTTTGCCTGAGCTTGACGTCATGTATATATGTTGTGTCATGTTTTTATGACTAATAAAATTATGTTTATTATACTTATTTGAGTCGTACATTATGTTGTAGGTTTATATATTATTGGTGAATGTACGCTATATATTTATTTTTGTATATATTTGTATTCAAGATACTCATAATGTCCATCCCGGGTGTTAAAGGCAGTCTTCTACTCGTCCCCTGTGCGAATACAAACGTGGTTGTAGGCTCCACGAAGATGAAACTTAGAGAAAATCCGAGCCCCTCTCAGGCGATCAAAGAGATCCGGAATTAACGGCAGAGGGTACTTAATCTTTACCGTGATGTCATTCAGACCTCTATAATCGATGCAAGGCCATAGAGAACCATCCTTCTTTTTCACAAAGAAAAAACCTGCACCTGCAGGCGAGGGGGATTTTCTTATAAAACCCTTGGCGGGGTTCTCTTGGATGTATTCGGACATGGCAGACGTCTCAGTAAGAGATAATGGATAGATTCGACCTCTGGGCGTCGTGGTCCCGGGATATAATTCAACTGGGCAGTCATAGGGCCGATGAGGCAGAAGGGTCTCAGCTTCCTTCTTATCGAAAACGTCCGCAAAAGACCAATAGGCAGGAGGCAAGCCCACCGGACCAGAGGGAGATTGAGAATCAGTAACCGGACGAACTGAAGCTAAGAACCTCTCTTGGCATGGATGTCCCCACCAAAGAACCTCACCAGAACGCCAATCCAAGACAGGTTCGTGAGTCCGAAGCCAAGGAAGACTGAGCAGAAGCGGGTGTGATAAGTTGAGCAGGAAATAGAGAGCAATCTTCTCTTGGTGCAGTGCCCTAACTTGCAGAATTACCTCTTCAGTAACCATGGAGATGAACTCCTGCAGAGGCTTGCCATCCACGGAAGCAATGATACAAGGGCATTTCAGGGCAAGCACCGAAATCCGATATTTCTTCACCTCCTTGAGCCGAATAAAGTTACCTGCCATGCCCGAATCCAAATAATCTAGTTCAGAACCACGCCTCTGACCCTGGACAATCAAAACACAAAGAGTAAGAGGTGGAGAGGGTTCACAGACACCTAGGGAAACCTCTCTTAACTGACCTAGGTGGAGGCATTTCCCGGCCTCTCAGGACACGAGCGCAGGAAATGAGATGCACCACTGCAGTATAAGCAGAGGCCTTGTGCCAACCTCTCTCTCCTGTGTTGATCCACCATCTTGACCTGATCTACCTGCATGGGTTCTAGTTCAGCACTGCCAGAAGGAGCCAAAGACTGAGGACTGAGAGGTCCATGTACTGAAGATGAGGAAGGATGAATAGGTCTCCTCTCTCTGGCAGCCTCTCGAGAGCGCTCTTGAAAGCGCAAATCAATGCATGTAGCAAGTGAAATGAGCTCCTCCAAGGTGGTTGGAGTATCACATCCTGCGAGCTCATCTTTAACCCCTTACTGACCTCGGACGGGATAGTACGTCTGAGGTCAGCTCCCCTGGTTTGATGCAGGGCTCTGCGGTGAGCCTGCATCAAAGCCGGGACATGTCAGCTGTTTTGAACAGCTTCTTTCACGCTTCTGTTTTTTAGTATACGTCGCAATTAGGGTTGAGCGACTTTTACTTTTCTAGGATCGGGTCGGGTTTCACGAAACCCGACTTTCTCAAAAGTCGGGTCGAGTGAAATCGGCCGATCCTATAGAAAAGTCGGGGTCGGCCAAAACACGAAACCCAATGCAGTGCATTGGGTTTCTAATGGTTCCCAGGGTCTGAAGGAGAGGAAACTCTCCTTCAGGCCCTGGGATCCATATTTAAGTGTAAAATAAAGAATTAAAATAAAAAATATTGCTATACTCACCCTCTGACGCGCCCTGGTATTAACCGGCAGCCTTCCTTCCTTAGAATCAGCGCGTGAAAGACCTTAGATGACGTCGCGGCTTGTGATTGGTCGCGCGACCGCCCATGTGACCGCTCACGCGACCAATCACAAGCCGCGACGTCACCGAAGGTCCTTCAAGCGCTGATTCTTAGGAAGGAAGGCTGCCGGAAAGAAGCAGGGCGCGTCCAAGGGTGAGTATATACCTAATAGGAATATACTCACCCTCGGACGCGCCCTGCTTCTTTCCGGCAGCCTTCCTTCCTAAGAATCAGCGCTTGAAGGACCTTCGGTGACGTCGCGGCTTGTGATTGGTCGCGTGAGCGGTCACATGGGCGGTCGCGCGACCAATCACAAGCCGCGACGTCATCTAAGGTCTTTCACGCGCTGATTCTAAGGAAGGAAGGCTGCCGGTTAATACCAGGGCGCGTCAGAGGGTGAGTATAGCAATATTTTTTATTTTAATTCTTTATTTTACACTTAAATATGGATTCCGATACCGATTTCCGATATTGCAAACATATCGGAACTTGGTATCGGAATTCTGATACCAGATTCAGAAGATCGCCGACCTCATGGCCGACCCCACACAGGGGTCGGGTTTCATGAAACCCGACTTTGCCAAAAGTCGGCGACTTCTGAAAATGGCCGACCCGTTTCGCTCAACCCTAGTCGCAATGCATCGTTCTGTGCAAAAAACGTATCCTGCAAAGTTGCCCGCAGTATGCTTTTTTTGCACATAGACTTGTATTACCAACGCATCCTGACGTATGGACACACGTTCCATACGTCGTGCACTGGATGCATCGGTATTTGGCGGACCGTTGTAGCGAAAAAATGTTCAAGGGAATGTTTTTTCGTACGTCGGATCCTGCAATTCCTACCGTGCATACGCGGCCGGAACTCGGCCCCCTCCTCCCTGGGATTTTAGAATGGGCAGCGGATGCATTCAAAAACTGCATCCGCTGCCCACGTTGTGCCAAATTTCCACAACGTCCAACGTCGCGCAGAATCCCGGCGGGGAGAGCTGACAGGAGAGCGGAGCAGGGAAGATGCGGCGTGGACGGCAGCAGACCCGGAGCCGGCGGCTTCAAGCGAAGGACCTGGAAGATGAGGAGAGGTAATACTCTGCTTACATATTCATCTGTATGGCTTAGGACTGATCACTGATCCCTCAATGACCTGCCCCCTATTTTACATACTTTATATGTGTTTTGAAAAAAAAATTCACATGCAGCAGGCAGGCAGGCGCAGGCACAGTAGCATGATCGCATGTTTAAGGTCCATTTAATGATTTTATTTCGTGATTTATTCAGAAAAAAAACCTCTCAAAATGGCGCTGGCTGCGCCTGTGCAGTAGCATCTAGCGGCGATTGCTGGAGGAAAAAAATTGTCTCCACCACGATGGTGACGGTTGAGAGAGGTTAAAAGAGGCCTTTTGATAACTTGCAATTGGGCCAATAGATCTGTCAAACACAGACGTATGAGAGCTCCTGTCCTCAGCGTGGAAGATTTTTATTTGATTATCCTCTAAAAATCTCTTGTCTTAAATTTCCATCCAGAAAATTTGCTCCTTAATTTGTAGGACCGTATAAGATAATCAAGATCATTATTCCGGTGACGGTTCAGCTCCAACTTCCAATTGCATGGAGGATTAATAATTCCTTTCATGTTTCACATCTTGAAAAGTTTGAAGGGACGCTGGGTCCTCAAGCCAGTATTGAGGTAGACTTGAAAGAGGACAAGGAGTATGAGGTGGAACGTGTCTTGAATTCCAGATGTGTCAGACAGCGACTTTAGTTTCTTGTTAAGTGGAAGGGTTTTGGTCCAGAGGATAACTCTTGGGTTCATGCTTAAGACCTACATACCGATTGTCTAGTGAGAGAGTTCTATCTGTGGCATCAGCAGTTGGGGATCTTGGTGGGTCCAGTGGCTACTGCTTGTAGGGGGTACTATTATGCTTCTGGATTCGAACCCTTGACTCTGGGTTCTGTGTCAGAGTCTCTTTCTGCTGAGCCACAACTGACAAGTTGACATTTGATATAACATATTGTGCTCTTATCCTTGATGACTAGTGATGTATACTGATATGCTAATTATGCATTGTCTAGGCCAGATAGTTTGGTGACTTTGAAAACAGAGGAGAAAAACTATGCAAATAGATTAAATAATCAAGTAATGCTACTTGATCTTATCTCCATTCTTACCCTTTATGTCAATACTGAATGAAGGACACTTGTTAATTATAAAAAGAGGTTACAAGCCTCTATACAGAGAGACAGTGAGACAGACACATATTCAGCCAAAACATCCAGGGACTCTACAAGACTGCAGCCAAAACATCATGGCTCCATCACGAGGGGCACGGATTTATTATTCTACAGAAACCCGTCTTAGGGGACTTCGGTCTCGGCTGGAAGAATACAGATCTGCTTCATTGACCATCGCTGAAACATGAATATGTTTGGAGAAAGCCAGGAGTAGGAACCGCTGGTTGCCTGGCTCCATGGAGATGTTCGGAGAAGCCAGGTTGGCCATGTACTTGAATGGACTGTCATCTTCCTAAGCTTGTTGTTCCCTCCTCTCTCTGTGCATGCCACAGGTGGGTGATGAATCCAGGTGGTGACCCTCTGGTCAACTGGCCCTGTACCTCCATGGACTGTCATCTTCCTACGCTTGTCATTACCTCCTCTCTGTGTGCGTGCCACAGGTCGGGTAGTCGACCCTGGAAGATCTGAAGTAACAGCTGCCATTATCCTGGTGAGTCAGCGGAAGGGTGAGACTCTGCTTATGTAAATGTAGCCAAAATATTTCTGTTTGGTGATGGAAAATGATAACATTTGGGACCCCACTTTTAACTTTTGCTCAGGTCTCATTTTGTCTAATACCAGCAATGTAAGTGATAGAGGTACACATGGCTCTGCTCTGTACACGTCTTACACAGAAACTTCCCCTCATCCAGCACCATGACAACCAGCACAGCAGAGTCCTGCATACACTGAGGCCCCTGATCATGTGACCCCTGACTCCTCCCCTCCTGTGACCTCATCACAGGTCCTGTGCCCACAGAACTGCCATATATGTGGTGTGCGGCTCTGCAGGTGGAGGTAGGTGCTGGAGATTCCCCATTACTGGGCGCAGAGGACATTAACCCCCTCAGTGCTGCGGTCCCATTCCAGGAGACAGAACATGTTCCCGTCTGTGTCGCTATATCAGGGTCTCTCTCTGTATTGGATTACATTGGGTCACTTCCCTCCTGGTGTCGCTCGCTGCTCAGTTACTGTACAGTCTCCATTATGGCCGTCGCCCGCTCCATGTTGTCACTATCAGGAGATATTAACAGCTTCACCCACGGAGCTTTTTTTGTTTTGCATTTTTTTATTTTTCCATGAATTTGGCCATGTGAGGGCTTATTTTTTGCGGGACGAGTTGTACTTTTGAACATCAGCATTGGTTTTACCATGTAATGTACTAGAAAATAGGAAAAAAAATTCCAAGTGCGGTGAAATTGCAAAAAAAAAAAGTGCAATCCCACAACTGTTTTTTGTTTGGCTTTTTTATTAGGTTCAGGAAATGCTAAACCTGACCTACCATTATGATTCTCCAGGTCATTACGAGTTCATGGACACCAAACATGACTAGGTTCTTTTTTATCTAAGTGGTGAAAAAAAAATTCCAAACCTTGCTAAAAAAAAAAAATGTGTCATTTTCTGATACCCGTAGCGTCTCCAATTTTCATGATCTGGGGTCGGGTGAGGGCTTATTTTTTGCGTGCAGAGCTGACGTTTTTAATGATACCATTTTGGTGCAGATACGTTCTTTTGATCGCCCATTATTGCATATTAATGCAATGTCGCGGCAACCAAAAACATAATTCTGGCATTTTGACTTTCTTCTTGCTACACCGTTTAGCAATCAGGATAATCCTTTTTTTTCTATTGATCGGGCGATTCTGAACTTGGGGATAACAAATATGTATATGTTTGATTTTATTTTTATTGTTTTATTTTGAATGGGGTGAAAGGGGAGTGATTTGAACTTTTATATATTTTTTTATATTTTTAAACACTTTTTTTTACTTTTGCAATGCTTCAATAGTCTCCATGAGAGACTAGAAGCTGGTACAACTCGATCGGCTCTGCTACATAGAGGCGATGGTCAGATCGCCTCTATGTAGTAGAATTGCTGACTTGCCATGAGTGCCGACCACAGGGTGGCCCTCATAACAATCCGAAAGTGACGACCATAGAGGTCTGCAGGAGACCTCGGATTGTCATGCCAACATACTGAGGTCACCGGTGCTCGTATTTCCAGCCCGATGGCCAGAAGCGCCATTTAAATGCCGCTGTCAACGTTTGGTAGCGGCATTTAACTAGTTAAAGGGAACCTGTCACCCCGAAAATCGCGGGTGAGGTAAGCCCACCGGCATCAGGGGCTTATCTACAGCATTCTGTAATGCTGTAGATAAGCCCCCGATGTTACCTGAAAGAGGAGAAAAAGACGTTATATTATACTCACCCAGGGGCGGTCCCGCTGCTGGTCAGGTCGGATGGGCGTCTCTGGTCCGCTCCGGCGCCTCCCATCTTCATTACAAGACGTCCTCTTCTGATCTTCAGCCACGGCTCCGGCGCAGGCGTACTTTGCTCTGCCCTGTTGAGGGCAGAGGATAGTACTGCAGTGCGCAGGCGCCGGAAAGGTCAGAGGCCCGGCGTCTGCGTACTGCAGTACTTTGCCCTCAACAGGGCAGAGCAAAGTACGCCTGCGCCGGAGCCGTGGCTGAAGATCAGAAGAGGACGTTTTGTAATGAAGATGGGAGGCGCTGCAGCGGACCGGAGACGCCCATCTGACCTGACCAGCAGCGGGGCCGCCCCTGGGTGAGTATAATATAACGTCTTTTTCTCCTCTTTCAGGTAACATCGGGGGCTTATCTACAGCATTACAGAATGCTGCAGATAAGCCCCTGATGCCGGTGGGATTACCTCACCCGCGAATTTCGGGGTGACAGGTTCCCTTTAAGAGCTGCTGGTGGATCGCGATTCCACCCGTGGCTATTGCGGGCACGTCAGCTGTTCAAAACAGCTGACATGTCCCCATAAAGATGTGGGCTCACCGCCAGAGCCCACATCAAAGGGAGGGATACCGACATCCGTGTACTATTATGCCCAATGTCGGTAAGGGGTTAATGTTCTATCATCTGTTACTGACGTCCTGATCTCTGAGGATATTCAACTGCTCTGGAGATTTTTGACATGGGATCTTTATGATGTTACAACATCATTTTCCTCCCATTCAGGTCCCTACAATATCGGATCCTCTCAGTGGAGATCTTCTATATAAGAGAATTCTCCTGACTGATCCTACAAGGAAGGATAGGGACAGGGACAAGATGGCGGAAAGGATGTTACACCTCACCCTAGAGATCCTCTTCCGGCTTACTGGAGAGGTGAGAGATTCTGATGACGTCACATTACATCATTCTTATCTATGGGAATAACAGATGGACGGAACTGGAGAGGTGAGGACTCTGGAAATGTCTGTAAAGAGATATATTAATGTGTCTCTCCATAACCAGGATTACACAGTAGTGAAGAAGACCTCTAGTGAGCGCTGTCAGGACCCTGTGTCTGAGGGATGGGGAAGACCCCTGAGCCCAATCACGGGGCCTCCACCTCACCCTCTGATATATGAGGCCATCAATGACCAGAAGATCCTAGAACTCACCTACAAGATGACTGAGCTGCTGACTGGAGAGGTGACACTGCTGGGACATTATACAGTAATGCTATGGATGGATCGGGGGATGACAGTATCATTGTATGTGTCAGGTTCCTATAAGGTGTCAGGATGTCGCCGTCTATTTCTCCATGGAGGAGTGGGAGTATTTAAAAGGACACAAAGATCAATACAAGGATGTCATGATGGAGGTTCCCCAGCCCCTCACATCTCCAGGTAATAGACAGGACTAAATACACACGGCCTATAATTATCTGTATTTAAAGAATGAATTCAGTTCCTGTATGCGTTTCCTCCAGTTCCTTCCAATGAGAGGACAACATCAGAGAGATGTCCCCATCCTCTTTTTCCAGAAGACTGTAACCAAGAAAATTCCAAAGTTCCTCAGGATCATCAGGTACATGGAGAGAAGATGTCATGAAATCTTAAAATATATATAAAGTTTCGGCTGAAAGCACTAGCCAGCTCACCGACTCTTGCAGGTGCACAGAACTCCTTTCGGACTGAACGTGGATCAGCAGAAGAGAGGAAAGGATGAATGTTCCAGCTCCTTAAAAAATTTCTTTTAATTTTCAATGATTAAAACATATAGTTTTATATATATCCCCAGTGGATATATATGCACTGTTCGAACACTGATAGTCCAGCGATGCGTTTCGATCCTTAGAGGGATCTTTGTCTCAGCTCTGGAACATCCATCCTTTCCTCTCTTCTGTCATGAAATCTTCCCAGTGATATGTAAAAGGCTGTGAAGGTCTTGTGTTCAGTCTTGTTTTATTATTATTATTATTATTATTACTATTTATATAGCACCATTGATTCCATGGTGCTGTACATGAGAAGGGGTTACATACAAATTACAGATATCACTTACAGTAAGCAAACTAACCTTGACAGACTGATACAGAGGGGAGAAGACCCTGCCCCTGCGGGCTTACATTCTACAGGATGGTGGGGAAGGAGACAATAGGTTGAGGGTTGCAGGAGCTCCAGTGTTGGTGAGGCGGTAGCTCCGGTGTTGGTGAGACGGTAGCTCTGGTAGTGATGAGGAGGTAGCGGGGTCAGTGCAGGCTGTAAGCTTTCCTGAAGAGGTGGGTTTTCAGGTTCCGTCTGAAGGATCCGAATGTGGTTGATAGTCGGAAGTGTTGGGGCACAGAATTCCAGAGGATGGGGGATATTCAGGAGAAGTCTTGGAGGCGGTGGGGTGAGGAGCGAATAAGTGTGGAGGAGAGAAGGAGGTATTGGGAGGACCGGAGATTACATGAGTGAAGATATCGGGAGATTAGTTCAGAGATATATGTGGGAGAGAAGTTATAGATGGCTTTGTAGGTCAGTATTAGTAATTTGAACTGGATACGCTGAGGGAATGGGAGCCAGTGAAGAGATTTGCAGAGGGGGAAGCGGAGGAGTAGAGAGGAGAGAGATGAATTAGTTGGGCAGCAGAGTTAAGGATGGACTGGAGAGGTGCAAGGGTGTTAGCAGGAAGGCCACAGAAAAGGATGTTGCAGTAGTCGAGGTGGGAGATGACGAGGGCATTCACGAACATTTTAGTAGATTGACGGTTGAGGAAAGGACGGATTCTGGAGATATTTTTGAGCTGGAGGCAACAGGAGGTGGAATGAGCTTGGATGTTCAGTTTGAAGCACAGGGCAGAGTCAAGGGTTACTCCGAGGCAGTGGACTTCCAGTACGGAGAGAGCGTGATGTTGTTAATTGCGATAGATAGGTCAGGTAAAGAAGATCTATGAGATGGAGGAAAGATGATGAGTTCAGATTTGTCCACATTGAGTTTGAGGAAGCGAGAGGAGAAGAAGGAGGATATGGCTGATAGACATTCTGGGATTCTGGACAGCAGAGAGGTGACGTCTGGGTCAGAGAGGTAGATCTGAGTGTTATCAGCATAAAGGTGGTACTGGAATCGATGGGACTTTATGAGTTGTCCCAGGCCAAGTGTATAGTTTATACTCGAGTATATACGGTATATCGTACGACAAAATGGAAGACAGTAAAAATAATTTTGTCAATGTATGTATTGTGATGTAAATTTACCTAGTAACATCATTCTCCAGGTCAGAACAATTACTGAATGTGCAGTTGGAAAGTTATGAGGAGATCCAGGATAGGGCGAGGTCTTTGATGCCAAAGGAGGAGAGGATCTGTAGTAGGAGGCAGTGGTCAACTGTGTCGAAAGCAGAAGACAGGTCTAGAAGGAGGAGTATAGAGTATTGACCGTTAGCTTTGGTTGTAAGTAGGTCGTTAGTAACTTTGGTCGAAGCTGTCTCAGTTGAGTGATGGGGCGGAAGCCAGATTGTAGGTTGTCAAAGAGCAAGTTAGATGAGAGGTGGGAGGAAAGTTCAGCGTGGACGTGCTGCCCCAGGAGTTAGGAAGCGAATGGGAGCAGCGATATTGGCCTATAGCTGGACATAGCAGTTGAATCGAGGGTTGGCTTATTAAGGATAGGCGTGATTGTGGCATGTTTGAAAGCAGAAGGGAAGGTGCCAGAAGTTGGCATTTTTTGAAACTGAGTGTTTTTGGTTTTACTATGCTCTTTTGTGTCTTCAAGTTTCTTGGTGGTGTGTGAACATGTTCCTACAGACTTGTTCACTGTGCAAGTAGCCCATGTGTTCCTGTTTCCATAATCTCAGCAAAGACCTATAGATAGGGGAAAGGAGGTCCCTAAAAGATCTAAGGACTGGGTATAAAAAACAGGTCACCTCCTAATAGAAAACACAGAGAAGGATGCAGAAACAAACTGAAAACAGAAACTAAGGATAGCAGAACCAGAGGTCCCAGAACTGCATAAATCCAACACAGAAAGCTATCAAATCACCTAGCCAGAACTCTAGCAGATTAACACAGTTGTCCAGCAAGGATTGGGAGGCAGGTGCTGGGTAATAAAGGGTGATACAATCACCTGACCTAAGACAACCCAGCACTAGGGGAAAAAGACCTGCAGCCAGAAAACCACAACAAGATGGCGGATGCTCAAAAACAAAACGGATTCTAACACAAAGGTGTTGTGGTGGTTGAACAATGAAGACTTGCCTTGTTTGGTCGATCTTATTTTTAAAGTGTGTGGCAAAGTACTCAGCAGAGATGAGGGAGGTTTGAGGGGGCACTGGGGGGTGGAGGAGGGAGTTAAATGTTTTGAATAACTGTTTGGGGTTGTAGGATAGAGAAGATACAAGGGTTGTGAAATAGGCCTGTTTAGCAGAGGTGAGAGCAGATTTGAAAGAGAGTGTTGCCTGTTTGAATGCAGTGAAGTCGTCTTGTGAATGTGTTTTCTTCCAACGCCGCTCTACAACCCTGGACACTTGCAGGAGCTTTTTAGTGGCCTTATTGTTCCAGGGTTGTCTATTGATACGTCGCACTAGGTGTGCGAGGTTTCTGCGGGGGTGCGCATGTGCTGGACATGGGTGATCGGTGAGGAGGTCAGGGATTAGAAGGTGAGCAGATGGTGGTTGGATAGAGGGAGAGGGGAGGTGCTGAAGTTAGATAGAGAGCAGAGACGGGTGAAGACACAGTGTATGTCCGTCTGTGTGGGTGGCTGCGAAGGACCAGTGAGTAAGTCCAAAAGATGAAGTAAGGAACACAAGTTTGGAGGCTGTTGACTGAAGGGTATCAGTTGGGATGTTGAAGTCACCCATGATGATGGTGGGAATGTCAGCAGAGAGAAAGTGAAGCCAGGTGGAGTTTTATCCACCAATATTGTACACTGAATGGATGATTTATTAGAGACACCGGAACTTTTCTAATATAAGCTTTTGTCAGTGGAAATGTGACCAGTGACTTTATTTTCTGGTTATGGAGACTGCTGGTTAGAATTAAGAGACAACAGGTTGGATTTGTACAGGAAACCTGCAGCTATTTCATCTTTTCTGTTCTTCTGAATCATTTAACAAGACTTTTTCATCTCTCTGTGACTTTTACATTATTGGTTTCAGGGTAAAGATCTGCCCCATATTGATAATACAGAGACATATGTGAGGGGTGAAGAGCGGTGTAAAGAGGAGATTCCTACAGATATCCACACAGGTGAGTAGTGACCACTTTATGTAGAGGTGTCACAGATTCTTCTCATTCATTGGATTGTAGAAATATTTGTTGATCTTTTTAGGGTTTGTAACACAGAATATTAACATCTGATCGGACTGGAAGAAAATTTTAATAGCAAACTTTTAAATTGACTAAATATAAAAAATAGTGTTTTTCCACACAAAAAATGCAGTGCTCCATAGGTGACATAATGTGCAGTATACAGAAGAGCTCAAGAGATTGCAGGTTTAGGTCCCCTGAAGTGCTAAGAAATAATTCTGTCACTACTGAAAAAAATGAAGTAAAATCAATAAAATTGCACCAATATAAAAATCGGCTCAGTAAGCAAAAAACAATCCCTCATACAACTCCAATGACGGGAAAAAAGTTCTGAGTCTCAATAATTAGCCACTGATACATATTTTTTTTTTTTTTACAAACTGACAAGTTTTGCATGTCTGTAATTGTTCTGACCTGGAGAATGATGTTACTGGGTAAATTTACATCACAATACATACATTGACAAAATTATTTTTACTGTCTTCCATTTTGTCGTACGATATACCGTATATACTCGAGTATAAACCAAGATTTTTAGCCCATTTTTTTAGGCTGAAATTGCCCCTCTCTGCTTACACTCAAGTCATTGTCCCAGGGGGTCGGCGGGGGAGGGGGGAGCAGCAGCTGTCAAATCATACTCACCTGCTCCCGGCGCGTCTCTGCATGTCCCTGCTTCTTCGGCGCCCGCAGTTCTTCCTGTGTTCAGCGGTTACGTGTTACCGCTCATTAAAGTGATGAATATGGAGGCGACTCCACTCCCATAGGGGTGGAGCACATATTCATTACTTTAATGAGCAGTACCAGTGACCACTGAACACCGGAACAAGCTGCCGGCATCAGAGACCATCAGAGAAGCAGGAACCGCCCCGGGAGGGTGAGTATAACCGGGGAGGGTGAGCATTGCGATATTCACCTGTCCCCGTTCCACCGCCGGGCGCCGCTCCATCTTCCGCGTCCTCTGGCTGTGACGTTCAGGTCAGAGGGCGTGATGACGTGTTTAGTGTGCGCGCCGCCCTCTGCCTAAACAATCACTGCAGAGAGACGAAAGACAGAGTGGCCTGCAGCGGTGGAACGGGGACAGGTGAATATCGTAAGTGTCGGTGTACCCGCCTGCTCAGGACAAGAGGTGAGTATGTCATTTTTTTTTTAATCGCAACAGCAGCATATGGGGCAAATATTTCTGTGGAGAATCTTATGGGGCCATAATCAACCTTTATGCAGCATTGTATAGGGCATAATATTCTATGGAGCATCTTATGAGGCCATAATCAACCTTTATGCAGCATTATATGGAGCACATTTTCTATGGAGCATCTTATGGGGCCATAATCAACCTTTATGTAGGATTGTATGGGGCAATTGTTTCTATGGATCATCTTATGGGGCCATAATCAATCTTTGTGCAGCATTATATGGGGCGTATTTTGTATGGAGCATCTTATGGGGCCCATCATAAACTTTATGGAGCATTATATGGGGCGTATTTTGTATGGAGCATCTTATGGGGCCATCATGAACTGTATGGAGCATTATATGAGGCTCCTGGTTCAATATGGATATTCAAAAACGCTTAACCTACTGATGTCTCAATTAATTTTACTTTTATTGGTATCTATTTTTATTTTTGAAATTTACCAGTAGCTGCATTTCCCACCCTAGGCTTATACTCGAATCACTAAGTTTTCCCTTTTTTTTTTTGTGGCAAAATTAAGGGTCTAGGCTTATACTCGGGTTAGCTTATACGCGAGCATATACGGTAATAAATATTCAAAATGAGAATTCATCCCACACAGAAAGAAATCAAACCATCACATGGAAAAATTAAAAAAAGTTATGCCTCTTGGAAGAAGGATGAGAAAGAAAATGCAAAAAACATAGATTGAAATTGAAAATGCAAAAAAGAAAATTGCCACACAAAGAAATTAAACATTTATTTATTAGCAACTCTTTTTGCTAACCTTACAATATAAAAACCCTCAACACATAGTGGATGAGAACAATAAAGATTGATGGGCATATATGTGGGCTTTCATGGTTTGAGGAGACAAAATTACTATTAAAGGGGTTTTCCCACCAACAAAGTACATTTTAATTAATCGATCTTGGAATAATAATAATTTTCACAATTGGATGTGTTAAACAAAAATGTTCCGGTGCTGATATAATCTTGTAAATGTGCACCTGCTGTGTACTGTGTAATGGCCATGCCAGATCTTGCAGGAACATGGTCTGATCATACTATAGCTCTTGGGCATGGGACGAGGCAAAAGAGAGGATCCCCTGTCCCGGGATACCTGAGAACAGAATCGTGACTAGTGATGAGCGAATATACTCGTTACTCGAGATTTCCCGAGCATGCTCTGGTGTCCTGCGAGTATTTTTTAGTGATCGGAGATTTAGTTTTCATCACCGTAGCTGAATGATTTACATCTGTTAGCCAACTTGATTACATGTGGGGATTCCCTAGCAACCAGGCAACCCGCACAAGTACCTTTGCTGGCTAACAGATGTAAATCATTCAGCTGCGGCAAGAAAAACTAAGTCTCTGAGCACTAAAAATACTCTGAGGACCCCCGAGCGTGCTCGGGAAATCTCGAGTAATGAGTATATTCGCTCATCACTAGTCGTGACCACTGCCCTCACAACGTCTACATTGTCAGGAAAATGAAAAAGTGGGCTTTTGGAGAAAGAGAAGGAAAAAAAATGAAAATGCAAAATCAAATATAGGCTGAGGTTCTGAAGAGGTTAATTTTTGAACAGATTTTATTGGGCTGTATTTTGACTACCGTATATACTCGAGTATAAGCCGACCCGAGTATAAGCTGACCCCCCTAATTTTGCCACAAAAAACTAGGAAAACTTATTGACTCAAGTATAAGCCTAGGGTGGAAAATGGAGCAGCTACCGGTTAAAGTCAAAAATAAAAATAGATACCAATAAAAGTAAAATTAATTGAGACATCAGTAGGTGTTTTTGAATATCCATATTGAATCAGGAGCCCCATATAATGCTCCATACAGTTCATTATTGCCCCATAGATGCTCCATATAAAGCTGTGCCCCATATACAATGCTCTGCAAGGTTCATTATTGCCCCATAGCTGTGCCATATAGTGCTCTGCACCGTTCATTGTTGCCCCATAGCTGTGCCATATAGTGCTCTGCATCGTTCATTATTGCCCCATAGCTGTGCCATATACTGCTCTGCACCGTTCATTGTTGCCCCATAGCTGTGCCATATAGTGCTCTGCATCGTTCATTATTGCCCCATAGCTGTGCCATATACTGCTCTGCACCGTTCATTGTTGCCCCATAGCTGTGCCATATAGTGCTCTGCATCGTTCATTATTGCCCCATAGCTCTGCCATACAGTGCTCTGCACCGTTCATTATTGCCCCATAGCTCTGCCATAAGGTGCTCTGCACCGTTCATTGTTGTCCCATAGATGTGCCATATAGTGCTCTGCACCGTTCATTGTTGCCCCATAGCTGTGCCATATAGTGCTCTGCACCGTTCATTGTTGCCCCATAGATGTGCCATATAGTGCTCTGCACCGTTCATTGTTGCCCCATAGCTGTGCCATATAGTGCTCTGCACCGTTCATTGTTGCCCCATTGATGTACCATAGAAAGCTGTGCCATTGCTGCTGCTGCAATAAAAAAAAAAAAAAAGCCATACTCCCCTCTCTTGCTTGCAGCTCCCGGGAAGATGGAGCGACGCCGGGAAGATGGAGCGACGCCCGGCGTGTGGATCGTGGACAGGTAAATATGAGATACTTACCTAGTCCCGGCGCTCCTGACGCTGTCCCTGCCTGTCACACTGTCTTCGGTGCCGCAGCCTCTTCCTCTATCAGCGGTCACAGTTACTGCTGATTAGAGAAATGAATATGCGGCTCCACCCCTATGGGAGTGGAGTCCATATTCATTTTTCTAATGAGCGGTCCCACGTTACCGCTGAAGAGGGGAAGAGCTGCAGCACCGAACACCGTGGGACGGCAGGGGGAGCGCCAGGATCGCCGGGACTAGGTAAGTATGCCTCAGCGCCCTCTCCCCCTCACCCGCCGACCCTGCCACCCACTGTGACTCGAGTATAAGCCGAGAGGGGCACTTTCAGCCCAAAAATTTGGGCTGAAAATCTCAGCTTATACTCGAGTATATACGGTATATTGTGCTGATAGAAAATCGGTTGCGACTGGTGAAACACATAAATATATATATACACCCCCTTTTTGGCTATGGGCTCAGACTAGCTTTCTGTACTTTTTAGTATTTAGCACGTGTCGCTTGTGTGTTTTATCCTGCACTTCGATGTTATCAGTTATATACAAAAAGGTATCCAAAAGCATATCTACGCTAATAATAGGGTTCTTTCACCGTGTGCATATACACTAAACCCAATAAACAGGTACAAACATACCTTAACACACCACTCAAAAGAGAAGGTAAAAAGATAACAAATTTTATTGAATTACATATAATACAAATACTACATCTAAATAAAATGAAAGTTTAAGAGGAAGGATTTTTACTCAAGCAAAGTGCACAAACAGGATGGAGGAAGTAAGTATACTCAGGCTCTGGGATAGTGTGTAAGGCATGATTATTTTAGTAAGCATAGAGAGCCATAACAAGGTTGGCCTTAAAGTGCATAGTGCAAACAAAATTCATGCAGGAGTGAATCAAAATAGTAACTAACACGTACCCATATCGTCCGCCTGTCCTCAATCACTGGTCCTCCATCCTGTTTGTGCACTTTTTGATTTGATACACTGACTATTTTGGAAGTAGGTACACTAACTGTGTCTGTTTTTTGGATTTTAATATTGATTCTAATAAAGTTTACTAATTTTATTTTTTGAGAACACTAGTCCTAACATTTCTTCTTCTATGGTGTTCTGTGAGAGACAGAATCTAAAAAAAAAATCCAGAAAATCACATTGTATGATTGTTACATAATTAATTTGCATTTTATTGCATAAAATAAGTATTTGATACAATAGAAAAACAGAACTTAATATTTGGTACAGAAACCTTTGTTTGCAATTACAGAGGTCAGACGTTTCCTGTGGTTCTTGACCAAGTTTGCACACACTGCAGCAGGGATTTTGGTTCATTTCTCTAAACAGCTCTTCTCCAGATCGTTCAGGTTTCAGGGCTGTATCTGGGCAACATTGAGTTTTAGCTCCCTCCAAAGATTTTAGATTGTGTTCAGGTCTGGAGACTGGCTAGCCCATTCCAGGACCTTGAAATGCTTCTTACGGAGCAACTCCTTAGTTGCCTTGGCTGGGTGCTTTGGGTCATTGTCATGCTGGAAGGCTCAGCCATGATGATCTTCAATGTTCTTACTGAGGAAAAGGAGGTTGTTGGCCAAAATCTCACAATACATGATATCATCCATCCTACCTTCAATACGGTGCAGTTGTCCTGTCCTCTTTTCAGAAAAGCACCCCCAAAGTACGATTCCCCAGACCGAGGATGATCGACAGTTATCTTGTTTTTTTTCATTTTCTAAAAATTGTGCCAACAGTTGTTGCCTTCTCACTAAGCTGCTTGCCTATTGTCCTGTAGCCCATACCAGCCTTGTGCAGGTCTACAATTTTTTTGTCTCCGGTATCCTTGGACAGCTCTTTAGTGCAGAGTAGGAAGGCTTCTTGAAGAAAGACTATGAGGTCTGTGAGAGCCAGAATTATTGCTGGTTGGTAGGTGATCAAATACTTATTTCATGCAATAAACTGCAATTTAATTATTTAAAAATCATACAATGTGATTATCTTGATTTTATCCTTAAATTCTGTTTCTCACCGCTGAAGTGTACCTGCGATAAAAATTACAGACCTATCCATTCCATTGGAAAAACTTGCTAAATTGGCAGTGTATCAAATACTTATTTTCCCCACTGTATTTCACTAAATGTAAACAAATATTTTTTATTTCACAAAAGTTTGGTGACAGGTATGCCAAAACATTGAACTATAAAGTGGCAAACTGAAAGATGAAAAGAACAGAAACCTCACAGTTTAACATAATATTCTATGAGTTCATGCTTTGATATCTACTGTTGTCACCAGTGCCTTCATCAGCTCCTAATTAAATTTTAGTACAATTGGTACTGAAATGTTATAGAAAGTATAAATTCTATAATTATTAATCTAAGTTCAATATTAAGCTATAATTTCCATTTTATTCTTGGCAGATGACTGTACCAGCAGATCGGAGGCACATTTTACGTTTTCAGATTTGACCGCACATGATCATACTTTCACACAGGATGCGTGTGAAGAACGTGACAATATCCCAGATTTATCCTCAGCCCTTCACAGTAAAGATCTACCATCTGTTCTTTTTGAAAAGCTCCTATCTTCTGATTCATCACAGACTATTATGCAAAAAAAACAAAACAGAATTAATGGTGAACATCAAAAAGATGAAACAAAAAAGAAGCCATATTCCTGTTCAGAGTGTGGGAAATGTTTTGCAAACAAATCATATTTTCTTGCACATCAGAAAAGGCACACAGGTGAAAAGCCATTTTCATGTTCAGAATGTGAAAAGTGTTTTACCGAGAAATCAAATCTTTTTAAGCATCAGAAAACACACACAGGTGAGAAGCCATTTTCATGTTCAGAGTGTGGGAAATGTTTTACACAAAAATACCAAGTTGTCATGCATCAGACAATACACACAGGTGAGAAGCTATATTCATGTTCAAAATGTGAGAAATGTTTTGCAAAAAAATCAAATCTTGTTGCACATCAGACAAGTCACACAGGTGAGAAGCCATATTCGTGTTCAGAATGTGGGAAATATTTTGCACAAAAATGGCAACTTATCACACATCAGGGAATACACACAGAGGAGAGACCATTTTCATGTTCCGAATGTGAGAAATGTTTTAAAAAAAAATCACATCTTCTTACGCATCAAAGATTTCACACAGGGGAGAAGCCATATTCATGTTCAAAATGTCGGAAATGTTTTACAAGGAGATCAAGTCTTGCTACACATGAGAGAAGTCACACAGGGGAGAAGCCATATTCATGTTCAAAATGTCTGAGAGATTTTACAAGAAAATCAAGTCTTGTTACACATGAGAGAAGTCACACAGGGGAGAAGCCTTTTTCATGTTCTGAATGTGAAAAATGTTTTGCAAAGAAATCAAGTCTTGTTAAACATCAGAAAATACACACAGGTGAAAAGTCATATTCGTGTTCAGAATGTGGGAAATGTTTTACACAAAAATACCATGTTGTAACACATCAGAGAATACACACAGGGGAGAAACCATTTTCATGTTCTGAATGTGAAAAATTTTTTGAAAAGAAATCCCATCTTCTAACACATCAAAGAATTCACACAGGGAAGAATCCATATCCCTGTTCTGAATGTGGGAAATGTTTTAACAAGAAATCACATCTTGTTGCTCATCATAAAACTCACACAGCTGGAAATCCATTTTCATGTCAAGAATGTGGGAAATGTTATACAGTGAAATCAAGTCTTGTGAAACATCAGAGATCTCACACAGGAAAGTAGTCATATTCATGTCCAGAATGTAAAACATTATTTGCAAGTTTTAGTATGTATCCAATACCAGGCGAGCTTTTAGTCCAGATTTAGTTAAATAAATACACTGGGCTACAAAAAAATATTTTTTGTAACCATCGGAGGTGACATTGTACTTTTCTGAATCATCTTTTTGTCCTGATTTAAAAAATATATAGTTTTTCTGTAGCACTTATAGTTTCCATGGAGCAGCAACATTATTATAAGGTATAGGAAATATACTGGCGACATTAAGAAAACAGTAATCTACATACCTGAAAAAAATGCTTCACCTTGCAAAACAGTTTTTATTGAACCAAAATTATTTCACATGCAATATAGAAACCAAAATATGAGCAGAAATTAAAAGTGCTTGACATTAGGCTGTTGTTGATACGATTTTTCAGGGTTGTCCCTATATAACATCCAATAGTAATTTGCCATCATTGAGTCATTCCAAAAACCCTGGTAGAACTGTGTCACATTACTTTAATGTCCTGGAGAAACCTCTCGCCATGTTCATCGCTTACATCCCCAAGATTTTGAGGGAAGAAATCTAAATGTGAATGCAAAAAGTGTATTTTCAGAGACATGCAACATCCAAGACACTGGTATGCATTTAGCAGTTCCTCAACTCCTTCAACACATTCTGGAGATTTTTTTTTCCTAAGAAGTTTTCACAGATCCACTTGAAACTTTTCCAAGATCTCAATTCCTTATCATTTAGAGTTCCTTCAAACACATTAGCTCTCATAAGCTCTCTGATCCGAGGACCAACAAATACCCCTTCCATCAGTTTTGCTGGTGAAATGCTGGAGAATTTCTGTGAAATATCATGGAACCTTTGTGAATTTGTCTTTGCCATGGCTTTCACAAAGTTTTTAATCCCAACTTTATATGTAGTGGAGGAAGAAAGATTTTTGTTGGAGCAACTAAAGGATTATGCTGAACATTGTCTCTACCTGGAGCATAGATGTTTTTCTGTCCCCGATCACACCGAACATAATGCTCTACTGTATTTCTACTGTCCCATAAAACCAAGAAGCAACAACATTTTGTGAGACCTCCTTGCATTCCTATTAGCAGACCAATCACTTTCAAATCTCGACAGATATTCCAATGATGATGCTTATATTGTATAGCATCCAAAGCAACTGACAGATTTTCATAACTTTCCTTTAGATGACATGAATAGGGATTGATGGTTTCATATTTCCATTGTGAAGCAACACTGCTTTCAAACTTCTCAGGAATGAATTAATAAACAATTGCCAATCTGCAACAAAATACTCTTCACATTGTTACAGTACACCATTGGTTCATCAACTGTGAAAAGTTGTGCTAAAGTGTTACTTCTGTTTTGGTAATAATACACTTTGACATCATCATGACGAAGATTCTTCTGTTTCAACTTAAGGTACCGTCACACATAGCGACGCTGCAGCGATACCGACAACGATCCGGATCGCTGCAGCGTCGCTGTTTGGTCGCTGGAGAGCTGTCACACAGACCGCTCTCCAGCGACCAACGATCCCGAGGTCCCCGGTAACCAGGGTAAACATCGGGTAACTAAGCGCAGGGCCGCGCTTAGTAACCCGATGTTTACCCTGGTTACCATCCTAAAAAGTAAAAAAAAACAAACGCTACATACTTACCTACCGCTGTCTGTCCTCGGCGCTCTGCTTCTCTGGTCTGGCTGTGAGCGCCGGGCAGCCAGAAAGCAGAGCGGTGACGTCACCGCTCTGCTTTCCGGCTGACCGACGCTCACAGCCAGAGCAGGAGGAGAGCAGAGCACAGCGCTGGAGGACAGACGGCTGTAGGTAAGTATGTAGTGTTTGTTTTTTTACTTTTAGGATGGTAACCAGGGTAAACATCGGGTTACTAAGCGCGGCCCTGCGCTTAGTTACCCGATGTTTACCCTGGTTACCAGCAAAGACATCGCTGAATCGGTGTCACACACGCCGATTCAGCGATGTCTACGGGGAGTCCAGCGACGAAATAAAGTTCTGGACTTTCTTCCCCGACCAGCGATCTCCCAGCAGGGGCCTGATCGCTGCTGCCTGTCACACTGGACGATATCGCTAGCGAGGACGCTGCAACGTCACGGATCGCTAGCGATATCGTCTAGTGTGACAGTACCTTTAGATGCAAGAAGTTCAGATTTATCTTTTGACTATGAAAGGTCTCTGATGAGATCATTTAATTCACTTTGAGTAAAGTGTTCTGGCTGCTCCATCAGGTACATACTCATCTTGACTTGAGGCCTGCATGTCTTCGCCAGTAGCTTCAGCTCCATAGTCTTCATATTCTACTTCATTTTCATCCAATCCACACAACGGTGGTACAGGATCTGGCAAGGTACCATCATGTGGAACTGGCCTAATTGCAGTTTCAAGTTCAGGGTAATTAATCTTATGTTTGTTCTTTGTAGAAAAGCCTTTCAGTTTGACATAACAAAAGTAGCAGTCATCACTATGATTTTTTGAGTTCTCTCCAAATCATGGGAACAGCAAATGGCATAGCCACTTTCCTCATATTCAACCAGTCACAAAGACCATTTGAACAAATTGATTATATGACATGAGGGGTCCAGTTTTTGTCTTGATTACCAACTGGACACTTAAAGAACATCTGGTACATCTTTTTAATATGAGTGATTGAACATACTTGGCCTTTTGGTGTAAAAGAACCACACACATAGCAGAATCTGTTTGGGTGATTGATACACTGTCAGGGCATTTTTCTCTTTAAATCAAATCAAACAGTAGAGTAAGTTCAGTTCAATGGTGGTGACAAACTAAAAAAAATGCGATGATCCTACCGACTATATGTAGATATTTCCCCAGAGATGACATTGGCAGCTTGTATTTAGAAAACCAAAACAAGAAAGTCATCCAAGAGAAATCATATAAAAATTTAATTTTTATTGAATCATATTAAAACATAATTAAAAAAGGGAATAATATTATACAAAAAAGGAATGAAAGGACACGCATACATTGGGCAGCAATATGTAACCGGTCCAAAGAGTAGTGATAAATATATAGAAAACTAGCTGAAGAGCCCGGCGTTGCCTGGGCATAGTAAATATCTGTGGTTAGTTATAGCACCTCACTTCTCTTATTTTCCCATCATGCCTCTCATTTTCCCAATCACATCTTTCATTTTCCCCCTCACATCTCTCATTTTCTCCCTCACTCCTCTCATTCCCCCCTAACACTTGTCATTTCAACCTCACATCTGTCATTTTCTGATCACTCCACTATTTTTCCTCACTCCTCTCATTTTGCACTCACACCTTTTCATTTTCACCTCACACCTCTCATTTTCACCTCATCAACTCAGTATATACATGTTTGTCATCTCCCTTATATATAGTATACATCTGTATGTCATCTCCTGTATATAGTATATACCTGTATGTCATCTCCCCTGTATATAGTATATACCAGCTGTGTGTCATCTCCCTTATATATAGTATATACCTGAATGTCATCTCCTATATATAGTATATACCTGTATGTCATCTCCTCCTGTATATAGTATATACCTGTGTGTCATCTCCCCTGTATATAGTATATATCTGTCATCTCCTCCTGTATATAGTATATACCTGCATGTCATCTTCTATATATAGCATATACCTGTATGTCATCTCGTCCTGTATAGTATATACCTGTGTGTCATCTCCCCTGTATATAGTATATATCTGTGTGTCATCTCCTCCTGTATATAGTATATACCTGCATGTCATCTTGTATATATAGCATATACCTGTATGTCATCTCCTGTATATAGTACAAGGGTCCCCAACTCCAGTCCTCAAGGCCCACCAACAGGTCATGTTTTCAGGATTTCCTTAGTATTGCCCAGGTGATAATTGCATTACCTGTGCAAAACAAAAGAAAACCTAAAAACATGATCTGTTGGTGGGCCTTGAGGACTGGAGTTGGGGAACACTGATATAGTATATACCTGTATGTCATCTCCTCCTGTATATATATGTACCTGTATGTCATCTCCTCCTCTATATAGTATATACCTGTGTGTCATCTCCCCTGTATATAGTATATACCTGTGTGTCATCTCCTCCTGTATTAGACCTCGTTCACACGTTATTTGCTCAGTATTTTTACCTCAGTATTTGTAAGCTAAATTGGCAGCCTGATAAATCCCCAGCCAACAGGAAGCCCTCCCCCTGGCAGTATATATTAGCTCACACATACACATAATAGACAGGTCATGTGACTGACAGCTGCCGTATTTCCTATATGGTACATTTGTTGTAGTTTGTCTGCTTATTAATCAGATTTTTATTTTTGAAGGATAAGACCAGACTTGTGTGTTTTAGGGCGAGTTTCGTTTGTCAAGTTGTGTGTGTTGAGTTGCGTGTGGCGACATGCATGTAGCGACTTTTGTGAGATGAGTTTTGTGTGGTAACATGCGTGTAGCAACTTTTTGTGTGTCGAGTTGCATGTGACAGGTTAGTGTAGCAACTTGTGTGCAGCAAGTTTTGCGCATGGCGAGTTTTGCGCGTGGCGAGTTTTGTGTAGTGCCTTTTGAGTATGTGCAAGTTTTGTGTGAGGCAAATTTTGCATGTGTTGCAACTTTTGTGCATGTGGCAATTTTTCCGCGTGTGCAAGTTTTGCGTGTGGCGAGTTTTCCATGAGGTGAGTTTTGCACTTGTGGCGAGTTCTGCGCGTGGCGAGTTTTGAGCGGCGACTTTTGTGTTTCGACTTTTATGTGGCGAGGTTGGAGAATGTGTGGTGAAATGTGTGCTGAGGGTGATATGTGTTCAAGCACGTGGTAGTGTGTGGCGCATTTTGTGTGTGTGTTCATATCCCCGTGTGTGGTGAGTATCCCATGTCGGGGCCCCACCTTAGCAACTGTACGGTATATACTCTTTGGCGCCATCGCTCTCACTCTTTACGTCCCCCTTGTTCACATCTGGCAGCTGTCAATTTGCCTCCTACACTTTTCCTTTCATTTTTTCCCATTATGTAGATAGGGGCAAAAGTGTTTGGTGAATTGGAACGCGCAGGGTTAAAATTTCGCCTCACAACATAGCCTATGACGCTCTCGGGGTCCAGACGTGTGACTGTGCAAAATTTTGTGGCTGTAGCTGCGACGCCTCCAACACTTTTCCTTTCACTTTTTTCCCCATTATGTAGATAGGGGCAAAATTGTTTGGTGAATTGGAACGCGCGGGGTTAAAATTTTGCCTCACAACATAGCCTATGACGCTCTCGGGGTCCAGACGTGTGACTGCAAAATTTTGTGGCTGTGGCTGCGACGGTGCAGATGCCAATCCCGGACATACATACACACATACACACATTCAGCTTTATATATTAGATATTGGTAATAAATCACAAAAGGTGAGTCAGATGAAGAGCACAATGTTTAGAATAAATAGAAAAAAAGAGTACATGTGCATGTGGACCCAAAATATTCTACAGGACTGCAATACAACTAATTCAGTAAGATGATGCAGTACATAGAAAAATAAAATTGCTCTAGAGCCTTATAGCTAAGTGTTTCTCTGCACATCACAGCCTTGCATAGGAAATAAAGTAAACAACAGTTCACAGTAGATATTAGGCTGGTGAATAGTTACCCGAAGTCTGGACTGCCACGACGTACCACCTAATATCTACTGTGAACACGGTCCTCCTTGTTTTTATTGTGGGGCACTCTTTGGAGCTTGTATTTAGAACTGATTTTATTGGAGGTAATCTGGTAGATAACTATATACAGTTTTGAGGTAAACAGGTCAGCCTATTCCTCACCGATGAACATTTGCAGACAGGCAGTTTATCAGTGTGATATTGACTGCTTTCAGGTTTTCTCTCAGTGGAGAACCTCACTCAGTTACACCTCAGTAGCTGAGCTGCTTTCTTCCCTGTGAGGCAACTTGCCCTCCCAGAAATGCAGTGAAAATCCTCTCACAATGACGGCTGTCCGCTGTCTTCCCTTCTATCTCCCTGTGGCAGGGCTCAGAGTCTCACATACCAGTCCTACTACTGACAGCACAGCCGTTCAATCTGGTTTAGGGATGTGCTGAAGCTGTCAGTACTTTGACAGCTTGGCCATCCAATCTGGTTCAGGGGTGTACTGAGCTGTCAGTGTGTTGATTGACAGCTCAACTATGCAATCTGAGGCTGTGAGGCATCGGCTTTCTCCATGTGTTCATTATTCCAGTTAATTGCTATGCTTCTTAACTGAGCTGTGTCTCCCAGAACTCTGCCAGACGTACATTCAGCTTGTGAGCTTTGTTCTGTGCTCTCCTGTGCCTTGAGTTCTCTATGCTTGATCTGTTGCCTGACCTTGGACTTCATTCTGACCATCCACCTGTTTAACCCCTTCAGCTCTGCTCCGTTATCCTCCCGGTACTCTGACTTTGGAACATTACCTGACAATGCTTTTGTCTCTTCCTTCTGTTTATGATGTATCCACGAGGCTTCTGACCTTGGACTCCTTAACCACTCTAACTCATGGTTTGGCCGTGAGAAGTGACTAGTGTCACAGGTAGGCAAAACCATAATGAATGAACCAATAATCCCTAAAAGGGCAAACTTTTGTTTCTGATCCCGAATGTTGATCAGACACCAGGAGAAATAACGGTGGCTGGGGACTGAGTACCGAGGGACAGCTGCCGCCACGAGTCAGTGGAAATCCTCCGTGTCTACTTTCCATGGTAAGCAGGCTGGAAATGTGCCCGTTTAGCATTTGGACCTGTGGGGGGATCGCTGCTCTCAATGTTCAAGGAAAGGACCAGGGCTAGAGGCATCTGCACCAGTGTCATGGACAGTGGATTGGCAAGCACCTAGCACAAGGAAAGTGGTGTCACTCGCTAGCACCAGTTGTTGACCCAGGCGTTCAGCTGACCCAGGCGTTCAGCTCACCAAGTCAGGTGCTTAGATGACATGTGCCTGATCACGCTTTTCATGGTTAGGCTCTTAGTGGTCAGGCCCCTGCTGACTTGGGCATGGGACAGGTTGCAAATTTCCATTTTTTTTCTCTCAGAACTCTCTTTAAAAAAGTCCCACACTGGGGAGCACCTAACTCTTTAACGGAGAAATTCACGAGTGTTAATGCTCTGCAGAACCATAGCCTGCCATCTTACTCTGGTCATTCCACTGCCTCTTACTGCCTGTTTTGGTGCTGCTGATCCCCCCCTCTTAGGGCTGCTGGCCTCACTCTGCATGCCAGCTTCTAGGTTATGTCATTGACTTCGTCATCCACCACCTGGTCTTCCACAGTCACATCCTGGTCCTCCTAACTTCATGACTTAACAACCTGATTTATTGTCAACTGGGTCTCATAGTCAACACAAAAGAATGCCCCACAATATGAACACGGAGGATCATGAAGATCAGAAAAACCAAAGAAAAAATGTCCTCATAAGCCTCATGATATTGTTGGGCTGTAGTATATTTTAAATATACATCCTGTGTCCTATTACCTTCCGTTCCATCCGGATGTTGATTGGAGACAGCTGGTAAGTCAGAGCGGTGGAGTCAGATTGCTGTCCTGGCCAGTGACAGATGCTCCTTGCTGCTCTTCCGGTGCTGCGCCAGCTAGTGAACACCACAGATCCAGTCTTCAGAACACCGGTATAGAAGCAGGAGCTTTGTGTAGTTGCTGGTCACATGATGCACACATGGCTTAAACCGGTACGGAGCGATAAGGGGACCAAAATTCCAGCGCATTTTGGAAAACATGCGTTTTCCTTCCTAAGGGATGGTCCTATCCTCAGCATGGCCTCTTTAAATCCATGTGTTAATAGTTCTCAGTCACTAGTTAATTAATGAAATGCAAATAGTTCTATTTCACTATTCAAGCCTTTTGGCTTAAAAGGAATGTCACCCCATTTTTTACCCTTCGCCACGACAGCACCCACATGAGAGAGGGGATCCGCCCATAGGAACAGGAAAGCTACAGAATAAAAGGAGGCGGTCCCCCTTTCCTCAGTTTAGGTTTCCTGTTCCTATAGGAATCCCACAATACCTGCAGTAAGAAAAGGATTCCTGGGCCGAAAGAATCCGCCTGTGTGGCTGAGGGAACAGCAGGGGCTGCGTTGCCAGATGCAGTGATGGGGGAGCCCCTGCTTGCAGCCTCCTCCCTCGTCTGTCGGTCATTCCATGGTCTGGGTCCGGTTGGGACACCTCGTTCCATGAGGACGCACACGCTACTGCGGCCGCTGGTCTTTTTAAAACTTGTAGCGGCCACTGCGCGGTATGGAGAGCGGCACGTCTGACCCGGAAGTAGCCGGAACACTTCCGGGTCAGTCCGGAGAGGCAGGAGACAGGGCGCCAAATTTAAAAATGTGGCGCCAGACATTGCCGGTGTGTGTACCATGGCTCCACTGGCTAATGAAGCGCACCTACAAGCGGCAGCACAGAACCCGCCCTTCCCCAGCAAAGGGAAGCACTAGAAGCGGCAGTGTAAAAAGTGGTCGCCCTAAAGATCAGCGCGTCCCAAGCAGACAGCAGGATGATCAACCTAAGACCCGGGTGTCTCCACCTCCAGAGCCGGTACCTTTCAGCTTCACTGGGTGAGTGTAAAGTCCTCTTCCTATATGCTGATCTACTCCTCCTATGCCCCCCTCTTATTTTAGACTAAGAAACGGATGCACAAGTCCAAACATAAAGAATGTGCTCTATGCACGCAGCTCCTCCTGGATTCATATACTAGAAGATTATGCCCTGACTGCATTAGTTTAACCTTACGGGAAGAAAGGGTAACGACACCTATGGATGTAAGAGCCATAATTCGGGAAGAAATGCAGGCCTTAGGGCAGACCAGTGGTTCAAGTACATGCATTCTGAATAGATCCCTTTTACCAGTGGCCAGCTCAGATTCAGATGATGCGCAGGAAAAATCCTCTGACACTCCAGGATCCCAATCAAGTTAATCTGAAAATGAGGGTTGTCTTTGCCTCCCTGATGGTAGCATAGATAATTTAATAAAATCTGTCAGGAAGACAATGGGATGCCCTGATACAAAAGGATCTAAAGGTACCTTCACACTCAGCAACTTTACAAAGAGAACGACAACGATCCATGACGTTGCAGCGTCCTGGATAGCGATCTCATTGTGTTTGACACGCAGCAGCGATCTGGATCCCGCTGTGCCATCGCTGGTCAGAGCTAGAAGTCCAGAACTTTATTTCGTCGTCAGGTCGGCGTGTATCGTCATGTTTGACAGCAAAAGCAACAATGCCAGCAATGTTTTTACATGGAGCTAACAACCAGCGAGAACGATAAGTGAGTCGCCGTTACGTCACTGGATCGCTCCTGCATCGTTCTGGCATTGCTATGTTTGACGTCTCTACAGCGACCTAAACAGTGATGCTGCAGCAATCGGCTCGTTGTCTATATCGCTGCAGCGTCGCTGAGTGTGACGGTACCTTAAGTCTGCACAGGACATAATGTTTGCCAGGTTGGCCCAGAAAAAACGTAGAACCTTTCTGGTAATTCCAACTATTAAAGAGTTGATTAAAAAGGAATGGGATAAGCAGAACCTACGAGGCTTTTTACCATCATCCTCTAAGAGACGCTATCCTTTTAGTGACGACGAAATAAGTTCATGGTCTAAAGTCCCTAAGGTGGATGCTGCAGTAGCATCTACATCAAAACAGTCTGTACTGCCAGTGGAAGATTCAGGGAATTTACCGGACCCCCTAGATAGTAAGGCAGAAAGCAAGTTAAAAAGATCATGGGAGGCCAACACGGGGGCATTCAAACCGGCCATTTCTAGCAAATGTACCGCCAGATCATTACTAGTTTTGGGTGGATCAGTTGGAGGACCAAATGAGAGGTAAAATCCCCAGAGAAAAGATTCTGCCGGCAATCCCTCTAATTAAGGAAGCTGTTGCATTTCTAGCAGATGCATCAGCAGATGCCCTACGTTTAGCAGCCAGATCAGCCGGCTTGGTGAACACAGCACGGCGAGCAGTCTTGTTACAAAGCTGGAAGGGCAATGCACAGGCAAAAGCAAAACTTTGTGCAATCCCATGCCAGGGTGAGTTCCTTTTTGGGAAGACGTTAGATGACCTCCTGACCAAAGCGGAGCAAAGAAAGAAAGGATTCTCTAATCAATCTCTTCCTTCCTACAGGAGAGCCTTCAGAAGACGATCCTTTTTCAGGAATAAAACATTCGAGACCCAAAAAGATTGTTGGGAGTCAAAGGACACAAAACAAAAAGGTGCATTGTTTAGTGGATCCTTTGCAGCAAGGCGTAACAATTACTGCTAGTCTTCAAGTTGGTGGTAGACTAAAAAAATTTTTCCAAAGATCGAAACTTATAACATCAAGCCTGTGGATTCTTGACATCATAGAGTCCGGATTAAAATTAGAATTTGAACAAATCCCTCCGGATTCATTTATAGTAACATCTCTTAGGAGTCTGGAACAACACGTCAGCCAGAAGGGTCAGTGACATCCAGGCCCTCACCATAGACCCACCCTTCCTGTTAGTATTCCAAGATCGGGTAATCCTTAAACCAGACCCCTCATACCTCGCTAAAATGGCATCTAGCTATCATAGGTCTCTGGAAATATTTCTCCCTTCCTTTTTTGATACTCCAATAACTACAGAGGAACAAAGATTCCATACCTGATGTTAAAAGAGCCATCTTGACCTATATAGAAAGATCTCAGGCCTGGAGGCAGAGTAGGGCTCTGTTTGTGTCCTTTCAGGGCCCCAGGAAGGGACATGGAGTCACAAAAGCTACCTTATCCCGGTAGATCAGAGAGGCTATCTGCTTGGCTTATTCGTCAAAAGGCGGAAATCCTCCTGAGGGCATAAAAGCACATACTGCGCGAGGCATGGCATCCTCCTAGGAGGAGAAAGCAGACGCGCCAATTGATTTAATATGTAAGGCTGCAACTTGGTCAACACCTTCCACCTTTTACAACCATTATAGACTCGATCTATCTACGTCATCTGACCTGGCTTTTGGTAGAGCTGTCCTTAGCACAGTAATCCCACCCAGATGATGTTCTCTGAAAGTCTCTCATGTGGGTGCTGTTGTAGCAAAGGGTAAAAAGCCGGATTACTTACCGGTAATGCTCTTTTAATGAGTCCATGACAGCACCCATTCACTACCCTCCCTAATTATACAGTTTCCTCCTTTTTAAGCTCACAAATAATGGTTGTATAGAGTGTTTTTAAGACATTTATATTTGCTGATATGAATTAGTACTAAAACCTTGCGGTTCCTCTCATACTCTGAAAACTAAACTGAGGAGGAGAGGGGGACCGTCTCCTTTTAGTCTGTAGGTTTCCTGTTCCTATGGGCAGATCCCCTCTCATGTGGGTGCTGTCGTGGTCTCATTAAAAGAGCATTACTGGTAAGTAAGGGTACTTTCACACTAGCGTGTTTTTAAATCCGTCACAATGCGTCGTTTTGCAGAAAAAACGCATCCTGCAAAAGTGCTTGCAGGATGCGTTTTTTCCCCATAGACTTCTATTGACGACGCATTTGCGACAGATTGCCACACTTTGCATCCGTCGCAAGACGGATGCGTCGTGCTTTGGCGGACCGTCGGGAGAAAAAAACGCTACATGTAACGTTTTTTTCTCCTGACGGACCGCTTTTTCTCCTGACGGAACTCCTCCCCCACCTCCCCGCAGCTTACAATGAGGCAGCGGATGCGCTGGAAAAATGCATCCGCTGCCTCCATTGTGCAATGCAGCAAACGCTAGCGTCGGAATCTCTCCCCGACGCATTGCGACGGGGAGATTCCGACGCTAGTGTGAAAGAAGCCTAATCCGGCTTTTCGAATATAAGCTAAGGCCACTGCCACTGCCATCAGGGGCTTATCTACAGCATTGTGTAATGCTGTAGATAAGCCCCCAATGTAACCTGAAAGATAAGAAAAACAAGTTAGATTATACTCACCCAGGTCCGGTCCGATGGGCGTAGCGGTCCGGGTCCGGCGCCTCCCATCTTCATACGATAAAGTCCTCTTCTTTGCTTCCTGTCGCGGCTCCTGCGCAGGCGTACTTTATCTGCCCTGTATAATCTATCTTGTTTTTCTTATCTTTCAGGTTACATTGGGGCTTATCTAGAATGTGGAAGATAAGCCCCTGATGGCGGTGGCCTTAGGGTACCGTCACACTATACGATTTACCTACGATCACGACCAGCGATATGACCTGGCCGTGATCGTAGGTAAATCGTAGTGTGGTCGCTGGGGAGCTGTCACACAGACAGCTCTCCAGCGACCAACTATGCCGAGGTCCCTGGGTAACCAGGGTAAACATCGGGTAACTAAGCGCAGGACCGCGCTTAGTTACCCGATGTTTACCCTGGTTACAAGCGTTAAACTAAAAAAAAAAAAACAGCACATACTTACATCTGGTGTCCGTCAGGTCCCTTGCAGTCTGCTTCCCGCACTCAGTGACTGCCGGCCGTAAAGTGAAAGTGAAAGCACAGCCGCTGTACTTTCACTTTACGGCCGGCAGTCACAGTGCGGGAAGCAGAGACGGCAAGGGACCTGACGGACACCAGAATGTAAGTATGTGCTGTTTGTTTTTTTTTAGTTTAACGCTTGTAACCAGGGTAAACATCGGGTAACTAAGCGCGGTCCTGCGCTTAGTTACCCGATGTTTACCCTGGTTACAAGCGAACGCATCGCTGGATCGCATCGCTAGATCGGTGTCACACACACCGATCTAGCGATGACAGCGGGAGATCCAGCGATGAAAGAAAGTTCCATACGATCTGCTACGACGTACGATTCTCAGCAGGATCCCTGATCGCTGCTGCGTGTCAGACACAGCGATATCGTAACGATATCGCTGGAACGTCACGAATCGTACCGTCGTAGCGATCAAAATGTTATAGTGTGACGGTACCCTTAGCTTATAGGCGAAAAATGGGGTGACAGATTCCCTTTAAGGGAATCCAGTTGGAAAATCCAGCTGCTTTCAGTTCATAACATCTGTTTGATGTAATCACCCTTACGTCAATGTTTATAATTTGAAAACCCGTTTCTACTGCACCCTGTGCAGAGCCGCCATGATATTCTAGAAAATGCTTTGATAAAGGGTGACCGTCATATTTTTTCTTTATGTTGCGGAGCTGTTCATTAATCTGTATATTCATGGGGCGTTTTGTGCCACCAACATATAGTTTACTATAGGGGCATTTGATGGCATATATAACTCCTGTGTAGTACAGGTATTGAAATCATGAATTTTATATTCTTTATCCCCTTTGGTAAGGGTCAATTGTCTTTTAAAGGGAACCTGTCACCCCCAAAATCGAAAGTGAGCTAAGCCCACCAGCATCAGTGGCTTCTCTACAGCATTCTGGAATGCTGTAGATAAGCCCACAATGTATCCTGAAAGATGAGAAAAAGAGGTTAGATTATACACCCAGGGGCAGTCCGGGGCCTCCCATCTTCTTACGATGACGTCCTCTTCTTGTATTAATGCTGCGGCTCTGGCGCAGGCGTACTTTGTCTGCCCTGTTAAGGGCAGAGCAAACTACTGCAGTGAGCAGGCATCGGGCCTCTTTGACCTTTCCCGGTTTCTGCGCACTGCAGTACTTTTCTCTGCCCTCAACAGGGCAGACAAAGTACGCCTGCGCCAGAGCCGCAGCGTGAATACAAGAAGAGGACGTCATCGTAAGAAGATGGGAGGCCCCGGACTGCCCCTGGGTGAGTATAATCTAACCTCTTTTTCTCATCTTTCAGGATACATCGGGGGCTTATCTACAACATTCCAGAATGCTGTCAATAAGCCCCTGATGCTGGTGGTCTTAGCTCCCCTTCGATTTTGGGGGTCACAGGTTCCCTTTAATCTGTAAGGTTCGGTGCATTTTACATTTTCTACACAGGGGAAAAGCCTTTAAATTGTTTTCAAAAGTTGACTAAGAAAATATATTTATACGATTTTCTTGAACTGATGGAGCAATAAGATTCCCCAAGTTACATGCTATTTATATATGAACTTGGGGTGTATAGGAATTTTTTCACCTATAATTTTATCATCATTCAGTGTATCCCAATGACGTCTTAAATTTTTTTTTAAGGATGTGATCATTGGAGTTATACTGAATAATAATAGGGGGCATGTCTATGGTTTCTTTACTAATCACACCTGTACTTTTATCTTCAAAGTTTCTTTTTGGCTTCCATAAGGAGGTCGTTGTCATAACCTTTATTTTAAAAATGTTTTGTTAATATTTTTGCTTCGTTGACGAAGTCTGGGTTTGGAGCAATTACAGAATGCCCTCATGTATTGACTTCGGGGGACATTGGTCAGCCAGCTAGGTAAGTGGCAACTTTCTATCGGGATATAGCTTTTAGAGTCCGTAGCTTTACTAAAGGTGGAAGTGTATATAGATCCTTCTTCAATAAAGATGTTTAAGTCGAGAAAATTAACTGTGTGTTTCGTGTTGGGGTAAATTGCAAGTAAAACTCATTTTTATTAATATCGCTTAAAAATTTAGATAGTGATATATGGTCTCCTGACCACATGAATAAAATATTGTCTAAGAAGCGTTGCCAGAGGACCAGGTTTGAGTGCAGCACCCCACCCGGGTAGATGGTCTCTTCTTTCTATCTTCCAACGTATAGGTTGGCGTAGCTGGGCGCGAACCTGGTACCCATGGCCGTACCCCACTGCTCTTGTATAGTAGTCTGAATCATATTTGAAAAAATTGTGAGTTAAAATAAAATAAATACTTTCTTTAATAAAGTTAATTTAATCATTCGGCAGTTGTTCAAATTTGTTTAAAAAATATATGGCTGCTTGACAGTCCTTGTCATGTTGGATTACAGTATAAAGCGATGTGATATCCAACGTATCAAGAATATAGTTATTATGCCATTGTATATGTGCCAGGAATTGTAAGACATGTATGCTGTCTTCGAGGTAGGCTGGAAGTAATGGTACTAAGTCCTGTAAGTGACAGTCGGCAAAACGTGAAAATTGGAAGTGAGACATTGAATCCCTGAAATTATTGAACATCCCGGTGCGTTGGTAAGGCTTTTGTGAATTTTCGGTAAATAATAAAAAATTGCAGTCCTAGGGTGTGTGATATTAATAAATTCAAATTCAGACTTATTTACGAAAACAGCATTCAACCTTCTAATAATTAAATCTTTCATTTTACTGACATAAGTCAGTATGGGGCCACTATCCATTTTGCTATATGTTTGCTTGTCGCTTAAAAAGCGCATGGATTCTTTGTGGTACTGCTCATGGTTTAATATCACTATCCCACCCACTTTGTCTGCTGGACGTACTGCGATGTCATCATTGACGTGTAATTGTTTAATGGCTCTACGCTCTCTAGATGTTAGGTTATATCTAAAATTGGAGCATCTTGTATTACTCACCCATCTCATGTCATCTATTACGTTCTTTTGGAAGGCTTAAAATGACTCAGAGTACTCATTAAAGGATGAAAGTTTGATTTATTCCATAAGAGGATATATTTGAATCTGGGATCTTGATTTTGTTCCGTGGTAGAAGTAGTTCTACTAGGTTCTTTTTTTTTATTACATTTTTTTATAGCTAATTTCCTCATGAACTGTTGGTTCCCAATAAAAGCTTGAAATTTATCAAACTTAGTCACCGGGGCATATTTTAAACCTTTAGTTAACAATGCTATTTCATTTGGTTGTAAAATATGGCTACTAAAATTGAAAATCGTTTGATCATTGGTGCTTACTTTTTGAGGTTTCTTTTTTATGGATCAGTTCCCCGCAGTCCCTCCTACGTGTTTTTTTTTTTGTACCTAATTAGAAAAAGATGAATTAACCACCTTTTTACCAGATGGTTGGTGATTCAAAGAATTATTTTCAGCTTGAGGTTCTTCTCCATGATGTCTTTTTCTTTACTCTGTATTTTGTTCCTTATACTATTTGATAGGTTTATAATTTTAGGATGGTGTTTATAAGGTTTAACTTCATCAAATAGTTTAGAAATCTTATTTATACTTTCCAATAGCTGTTTCTTTCTTTTGTCAATAATGAAAGATACTGCCTGTTTTGAATAATTTTTGAACATGGATTCCCATTCAGATAGAGTAGTTTGGTCTCCTGATAGGGGGTTGTATACAGTTGGACCTTTTGGGATACAGTCATAGGCTAGATAACGTTCCAGGGTAGCAACATCTCAAAGGTCTCGAATTTCTTTGAGTAAAAAAACAAACAGCAAAAAAGTGTTTGGCACCACTGCACCACCTCTACCTCAAAATGATGAAATGAGGTTAGCCACACTAAATCATAAACGTCATATAGCCACCAAAAACACCACTGTAGGTGCTCAATCCATGTGAAGAAAACATGCAGGGAATCCACAAAGACCGAAGAGAATAATGGATGGCACTCACCAATGTATTTTTTTCTTACTTTATTGAACGCTGTCCGGCTCAGGCACGGGAGACATGTGCAAGGTATGGACTACAGCTGTTTCGCACCTCAGCGCTTCAACGGGTCCTGCATATAGGGTATCGGCATGCTCAGGAGAAATTACACAACAAATGTCAGCGTCCATTTTTTCCTCTTACCCTTGTCAAAATAAAAAAAATTTGGACCTGAAATAATTTTTTTGTGAAAAAAGTTAAATGCTCATTTTTTTTTCACATTCCAAAAATTTCTGTGAAACACCTGAAGGGTTAATAAACTTCTTGAGTGTGATTTTGAGCCCAGTGAGGGGTGCAGTTTTTAGAATTTCGTCAATTTGGGGTATTTTCTATCACATAGAGCCCATAGAGTGACTTCAAATGTGAGGTGGTCCCTAAAAAATTAGTTTTGTAAATTTTGTTGTAAAAATGAGAAATCGCTGGTCAACTTTCAACGCTTATAACTTCCTAACAAAAACAAATTTTGCTTAAAAAATTGTGCTGATGTAAAGTAGACATGTGGGGAAATGTTATTTAATAACTATTTTGTGTGACATCTCTGTAATTTAAGGGCATAAAAATTCAATGTTGGAAAACTGCAACATTTTTGCCAAATTTCGATTATTTCACAAATAAACACAAGTCATATCAAATAAATTTTACTGCCATCATAAAGTACAATATGTCACGAATAAACAAACTCAGAATCATCCGACCCGTAGAGTTATAACCTGATAGGCTATGTGCCCACGTTGCGGATTAGTGTGCAGATTTTTACACACCTTTTTGAAAAATCCACAGGTAAAATGCACTGCGTTTTACCTGCGGATTTACTGCGGAATTCCTGCGTTTTTTGTGCGGAATTCACCTTCGGTTTTACACCGGCGGATTCCTATTATGGAGCAGGTGTAAAATGCTGCAGAATACGCACAAATAATTAACATGCTGCGGAAAATAAAATGCAGCGTTTCTGCGCGGTATTTTCCACATCATGTGCACTGCGAATTTTGTTTTCCATAGGTTTACACGGTACTGTAAACTCAGGGAAATCTGCTGCGGATCCACAGCAAAATCCACAACATGTGCACATGCCCATAACGTGACAGTGGTCAGAATTGTAAAAATTATGCAAAAAAAAGATTGCACAATATCATGCTAAAGCATGTCACCAGGGCTGCCACTGGGAATTTCGGGGCCCCATACTGGCAAAATTTTCGGGGCCCCCCTGAGACTCCACCCAGGCTCCACCCCAGCCCCGCCTCCACCCCTCAAACTGTCCACAGTCAAAAGATTTTTAAAGCCGCCACCACGACAAGGTCAGGCCCTACCCTACTCTAACCTACTAAACATTTGCTAAAATATCCAATGCAATTTAGGTATACTGTTATTTATTTTAAAAAAATTTAAAATGACAAATACCATGGCACCATGACCAGACACCATATTACCACCACTGTTGTGAATTCTGCTCTTGGGCTCCCTCCGGTGGTTATGAGTGGTAGTGCTGCTGTCTTTGAATCGCAGCATTTATGAGGTGTATCCATTTTTTGCAATTTGGGCTGGGCTATTTAGTCCTGCTTTATCCTGTAGTCAATGCCAGTTGTCCATTGTTTTTGGAGGATTCACATCCATTCCTGGTCTCTCCTGTTTGCTGTTCATTTCAACAAAGATAAGTTCTGGCTTTGTTTTGCTGTCCACCTGCTGTGGACCTTATAGTTCTGTGCATTTTCATGTTTTGTCTTGTCCAGCTTTGTCTGTGAAGCATTTTTTGCAGCCAAGCTGTGTCTCTGAAGATGCAGATATACCACCCATGTCTTTAGTCAGATGTGGTGATTTGTATTTTCTGTGGTGGATATTTTCCAGTGTTTTAATACTGACCGCTTAGTACTCTGTCCTATTCTTTCTTTTTAGCTAGAATGGCCTCCTATGCTATATCCTGATTTCATGTCTGCGTATGTTATTTCCCTCTCCTCTCACAGTCAATATTTGTGGGGGGCTGTCTATCCTTTGGGGATTTTCTCTGAGGCAAGATAGTTTTCCCGTTTCTGTCTTTAGGGGAAGTTAGTTCTTAGGCTGTGTCGAGGGGTCTAGGGAGTGTTAGGTACCCCCCACGGCTACTTCTAGTTGAGCTGCTAAGTTCAGGGTTTGCGGTCTGTACAGGTACCACCTTCTCCAGAGTACGTCTCATGCTGCTCCTAGGCCACCAGACCATAACAGTACAACTGGCCAACAATGAGTTAATTGTATCTCAAAAGAAGGGAGGAAAGGTTTTGAGCCATTTTTTTTCTCCTTAGCCTGTTTTGTCTTTTCCTCCCTCTTAATCTCTGGGTGGCTACGGAACCTAGTAATAACATGAATGTTCAGGAGTTAGTTTCTCGGGTGGATCAGCTTGCTGCTAAGGTACAGGGTATTTCAGATTATATTATTCAGACTCCTGCCTTAGAACCTAAGATTCCCACTCCTGATTTATTTTTTGGTGACAGATCCAAATTTTTGAGTTTCAAAAATAACTGTAAACTGTTTTTTGCATTGAGACCCCGGTCCTCTGGTAATCCCATTCAGCAGGTTAAAATCATCATATCCCTGCTGCGTGGTGACCCACAGGATTGGGCATTTTCCCTGGAATCTGGCAATCCTGCTTTGCTTAATGTTGATTCTTTCTTTCAAGCATTGGGGTTATTGTATGATGAGCCTAATTCTGTGGATCAAGCTGAGAAGATCTTGTTGGCCCTGTGTCAGGGTCAAGAAGCGGCAGAATTGTATTGCCAGAAATTTAGAAAATGGTCTGTACTGACTAAATGGAATGAGGATGCCTTGGCGGCAATTTTCAGAAAGGGTCTTTCTGAATCCGTTAAAGATGTTATGGTGGGGTTCCCCACGCCTGCTGGTCTGAGTGATTCTATGTCTCTGGCCATTCAGATTGATCGGCGCTTGCGCGAGGGCAGAGTTGTGCACACTGTGGCTTTGTCCTCCGAGCGGAGCCCTGAGCCTATGCAGTGTGATAGGATTTTGTCTAGAGCTGAACGACAAGGATTTAGGCGTCAGAATAGGTTGTGTTTTTACTGCGGCGATTCTGCTCATGTTATTTCTAATTGCCCTAAGCGTACAAAGAGAATCGATAGTTCTGTTACCATCAGTACTGTACAACCTAAATTTCTGTTATCTGTGACCTTGATCTGCTCATTATCGTCATTTTCTGTCATGGCATTTGTGGATTCAGGCGCCGCTCTGAACTTAATGGACTTAGAATTTGCCAGACGTTGTGGTTTCCCCTTGCAGCCTTTGCAGAACCCTATTCCTTTAAGGGGTATTGATGCTACACCGTTGGCTAAAAATAAACCTCAGTTTTGGACACAGCTGACCATGCGCATGGCGCCAGCCCATCAGGAAGATTGTCGTTTTCTGGTGTTGCATAATTTGCATGATGATATTGTGCTGGGTTTTCCATGGTTACAGCTACATAATCCGGTGTAGATTGGAAATCTATGTCTGTGACTAGTTGGGGTTGTCAGAGGGTTCATGGTCACGTTCCTTTGATGTCAATTTCCTCTTCCCCCTCTTCTGAAATTCCTGAGTTTTTGTCAGATATCCAGGATGTATTCGATGAGCCCAAATCCAGTTCCCTTCCACCGCATAGGGACTGTGATTGTGCTATTGACTTGATTCCAGGTTGTAAATTCCCTAAGGGCCGACTTTTCAACCTGTCTGTGCCAGAACATGCCGCCATGCGGAGCTATATTAAGGAGTCTTTGGAGAAGGGGCATATTCGGCCATCTTCTTCACCATTGGGAGCAGGTTTTTTTTTGTTGCCAAGAAGGATGGCTCCTTGAGACCGTTTATTGATTATCGCCTCTTGAATAAGATCACGGTCAAATTTCAATACCCTTTGCCTTTGCTTACTGATTTGTTTGCTAGGATTAAGGGGGCTAGCTGGTTTACTAAGATTGACCTTCGAGGGGCATATAATCTTATTCGTATTAAGCAGGGTGACGACTGGAAAGCTACATTTAATACGCCCGAAGGCCATTTTGAATACCTTGTGATGCCGTTCGGACTCTCTAATGCACCATCTGTGTTCCAATCCTTCATGCATGATATCTTTCAGAGTTATCTTGATAAATTCATGGTTGTATATTTGGATGATATTTTGATTTTTTCCGATGATTGGGAGTCTCATGTGAAACAGGTCAGGATGGTATTTCAGATCCTCCGTAATAATGCTTTATTTGTGAAGGGGTCGAAGTGCCTCTTTGGAGTGCAGAAGGTTTCTTTTTTGGGCTTCATTTTTTCTCCCTCATCTATAGAAATGGATCCGGTTAAGGTTCAGGCCATTCATGATTGGATTCAGCCCACATCTGTGAAGAGCCTTCAGAAATTCTTGGGCCTTGCTAATTTTTATGGTCGTTTCATTGCCAACTTCTCCAGTGTGGTTAAACCTCTGACCGATTTGACGAAGAAAGGCGCTGATGTGACGAATTGGTCCTCTGTGGCTGTTTCCGCCTTTCAGGAGCTTAAACGCCATTTTACTTCTGCCCCTGTGTTGCGTCAGCCGGATGTTTCTCTTCCATTTCAGGTTGAGGTTGACGCGTCTGAGATTGGGGCAGGGGCCGTTTTGTCTCAGAGGAATTCTGATGGTTCCTTGATGAAACCGTGTGCCTTCTTTTCTCGGAAGTTTTCGCCTGCGGAATGCAATTATGATGTCGGCAATCGGGAGTTGTTGGCTATAAAGTGGGCATTTGAGGAGTGGCGACATTGGCTTGAGGGGGCCAGGCACCGTATTGTGGTCCTGACCGATCATAAGAATCTGATTTACCTCGAGTCTGCCAAACGACTGAATCCTAGACAGGCTCGATGGTCCCTGTTTTTCTCCCGTTTTGATTTTGTGGTCTCGTACCTTCCTGGTACTAAGAATGTTAAGGCGGATGCCCTCTCTAGGAGTTTTTTTTCCTGATTCCCCTGGGGTTCTTGAGCTGGTCGGCATTCTGAAGGAAGGGGTGATTCTTTCTGCCATCTCCCCTGATTTACGACGGGTTCTTCAGGAATTTCAGGCTAATAAACCTGACCGCTGTCCAGTGGGGAAACTGTTTGTTCCTGATAGATGGACTAGTAAAGTGATTTCTGAGGTTCATTGTTCTGTGTTGGCTGGCCATCCTGGGATTTTTGGTACCAGAGATTTGGTTGGTAGGTCCTTTTGGTGGCCTTCTTTGTCACGTGATGTGCGTTCTTTTGTGCAGTCCTGTGGGATTTGTGCGTGGGCTAAGCCTTGCTATTCCCGCGCTAGTGGGTTGCTTCTGCCTTTGCCGGTCCCTGAGAGACCTTGGACGCATATTTCTATGGATTTTATTTCAGATCTTCCGGTTTCCCAGAGGATGTCGGTTATCTGGGTGGTTTGTGACCGGTTTTCTAAGATGGTTCATTTGGTACCTTTGCCTAAATTGCCTTCCTCTTCTGATTTGGTTCCATTGTTTTTTCAGCATGTGGTTTGTTTGCATGGAATTCCGGAGAATATTGTGTCCGATAGAGGTTCCCAGTTTGTTTCTAGGTTTTGGCGGGCCTTTTGTGCTAGGCTGGGCATTGATTTGTCTTTTTCTTCCGCATTTCATCCTCAGACAAATGGCCAAACCGAGCGAACTAATCAGACTTTGGAAACTTATTTGAGATGCTTTGTGTCTGCTGATCAGGATGATTGGTTGGCTTTCTTGCCATTGGCCGAGTTTGCCCTTAATAATCGGGCTAGTTCTGCTACCTTAGTTTCGCCTTTTTTTGTAATTTTGGTTTTCATCCTCATTTTTCTTCAGGTCAGGTTGAGCCTTCTGATTGTCCTGGTGTGGATTCTGTGGTTGACAGGCTGCAGCAGATTTGGGCTCATGTGGTGGACAATTTGGTGTTGTCTCAGGAGGAGGCTCAACATTTTGCTAACCGTCGTCGGTGTGTTGGTTCCTGGCTTCGGGTTGGGGATTTGGTCTGGTTGTCTTCCCGTCATGTTCCTATGAAGGTTTCTTCCCCTAAGTTCAAGCCTCGGTTTATTGGTCCTTATAGGATTTCTGAGATTATCAATCCAGTGTCTTTTCGTTTGGCCCTTCCAGCCTCTTTTTCCATCCATAATGTGTTCCATAGATCTTTGTTGCGGAAGTATGTGGTGCCCATTGTTCCCTCTGTTGATCCTCCGGCCCCGGTGTTGATTGATGGGGAGTTGGAGTATATGGTTGAGAAGATTTTGGATTCTCGTTTTTCGAGGCGGAAGCTTCAGTATCTGGTCAAATGGAAGGGTTATGGCCAGGAGGATAATTCTTGGGTTGTTGCCTCTGATGTTCATGCCGACGATTTGGTTCGTGCCTTTCATTTGGCTCGTCCTGATCGGCCTGGGGGCTCTGTTGAGGGTTCGGTGACCCCTCCTCAAGGGGGGGGGGTACTGTTGTGAATTCTGCTTTTGGGCTCCCTCCGGTGGTTATGAGTGGTAGTGCTTCTGTCTTTGAATCGCAGCATTTATCAGGTGTATCCATTTTTTGCAATTTGGGCTGGGCTATTTAATCCTGCTTTATCTTTTAGTCAGTGCCAGTTGTCCATTGTTTTTGGAGGATTCACATCCATTCCTGGTCTCTCCTGTTTGCTGTTCATTTCAACAAAGATAAGTTCTGGCTTTGTTTTTGCTGTCCACCTGCTGTGGACCTTATAGTTCTGTGCATTTTCATGTTTTGTCTTGTCCAGCTTTGTCTGTGAAGGACTTTTTGCAGCCAAGCTGTGTCTCTGGAGATGCAGATATGCCCTCCATGTCTTTAGTCAGATGTGGTGATTTGTATTTTCTGTGGTGGATATTTTCTAGTGTTTTAATACTGACCGCATAGTACTCTGTCCTATTCTTTCTTTTTAGCTAGAATGGCCTCCTATGCTAAATCCTGATTTCATGTCTGCGTATGTTATTTCCCTCTCCTCTCACAGTCAATATTTGTGGGGGGCTGTCTATCCTTTGGGGATTTTCTCTGAGGCAAGATAGTTTTCCCGTTTCTGTCTTTAGGGGAAGTTAGTTCTTAGGCTGTGTCAAGGGGTCTAGGGAGTGTTAGGTACCCCCCACGGCTACTTCTAGTTGCGCTGCTAAGTTCAGGGTTTGCGGTCTGTACAGGTACCACCTTCTCCAGAGTGCGTCTCATGCTGCTCCTAGGCCACCAGATCATAACACACCACATAATGACCAAATAATATCACATACAAGGAACAAATACCACCACACCATGTCCAGACCACATATTACCACAGTATGATCACCAATAATACCACATACAAGGAACAAATACCCCAACACCATGACCAGACCACATATTACCACCACATAGTGACCAAATAATAGCACACACAAGGAACAAATACCGTCACACCATGGCCGGACAACATATTACCACCACATAGTGACTGAGTACTACAATAGTGATCAGTAATAAAAAAACAATACTAATATCACCGTTATTGCCATTATACACAGGATATCTGTACTTAGTATGCAGTGTCTGTGTACAGGTAATACAGTGATCACCGGTGACATTATACACTGGAGCTCTGTATATAGTGTATAATGTAAAGGTAATACAGTGATCACTGGTGACATTGTACACAGGACTGCTGTATATAGTATACAGTGTATAGCATCAGTGTACAGGTAACACACTGACTCACCAGTGACATCTCTAGGTGAAGTCCTTCATCTTTGCTTTTAATCTTCATCCAGCACATTCCGCCATCACTTCATCCAGTCAGGGCTCATTTCTGCAGGAAATAACAGTTATTTAGAGGACCGCTTGCAGAACACATTACTTATTTTTTTCCCAAATTCTAAACTACAACAGATGAAGAAAAAAAGTGACAGTGTTACTCTGCACAGTAACAGGACCGTGCACCCCATTTAAAACCGCATCCTCAAAAAATAAATACATCACTGCAGTAATAATATCCCTTAATTAGCCCCTATGGTAACAATATCCCCCATCCTGGCCCCGTGTATCTCATTCCTGGCTCCAGCCATATGTTCTTCTATCCTGCCCCCATGTGATGTCCCATCCTGCCCCATATGATCTCCCCATCCTGTCCCATGATCCTGCCCCATCTGTCTCCATCGTATCCATCCTACCCCTTGATCCTGCACCATCTATCTCCATCCTACCCCATGATCCTGCACCATCTGCCTCCATGCTGGCCCATCTGTCTCCATCCTGCACCATGTCTCTATCCTACACCCCGTGTCTCCCATCTGCCCCCTTGTCTCATTCTGCCCCTTGTCTCCATTCTGCCCCTTTGTCTCCATTCTGCTCCCGTCTCATTCTGCCCCCTTGTCTCCATTCTGCCCCCTTATCTCCAAACTGGCCCCTTGTCTCCATTCTGCCCCTTGTCTCCATTCTGCACCCTTGTCTCCATTCTGCACCCTTGTCTCCATTCTGCTCCCCTGTCTCATTCTGCCCCTTTGTCTCCATTCTGCCCCTTGACTCATTCTGCCCAGTGTCTGCATTCTGCCCCCTTGTCTCCATTCTGCCCCCTTGTCTCCATTCTGCCCCCTTGTCTCCATTCTGCCTCCTTGTCTCCATTCTGCCTCCTTGTCTCCATTCTGCCTCCTTGTCTCATTCTGCCCCCTTGTCTCCATTCTGCCCTTTGTCTCCATTTTGCCCTTGTCTCCATTCTGCCCTCTTGTCTCCATTCTGCCCCCTTGTCTCCATTCTGCCCCCTTGTCTCCATTCTGCCCCCTTGTCTCCATTCTGCCCCCCCTTGTCTCCCTTCTGCTCCCTGTTTCCCTTCTGTGCCGGGCTGGATGGAGACAATGACGTCATAAGCCAGCGATGCGCGCCAGCCTCTGATTGGCTGGCGGCTTTAACCATTGCAGTGCGGGCCCACATGGGCCCGCAAGGCTGCAATAGTCAATAGAGTAACTGAACCTGCGTCTCGGACGCAGGTTCAGTTATTAATAGAATCCTGCTGCTGGGGCCCGGGCCCGATGCGGGCCCCATACACCAGTCAGGGCAGTAATGCCCTAATGGCAGCCCTACATGTCAATGTGAAATATATGAAATATGAATAGCAATACGGCTTTTGAATATTAGGAAAAAATGAGACGCTTTGCACACAATTTAGCCAAATTATATCTGCCCATCAACCATTGTCAAGGTGGTCTCAAAAACTGATGGGTCCCTACGTATCTGAATACCTCTCATAGGGCTCATTCTCACATGCGAAAAACCCGTATGAGTCTCGCACATCAATTCTCGGCACTCATGAGTGGAGGGTGCGGCTGCATGTATTGCTACGCAGCCGCACGCTCTGATCCGAGTGCCAGGTGACATGCGAGACTCATCTGAGTTTCTTGCTTGTGATAATGAGCCCTTAGGTCGGGGTCTATTATGATCCGGTGACCTTGGAGCCGCATGGAACTTTCTCTGGAGTTGGTGGAAACGAAACTGACCGCAAATCCTGAACTTAAGACCGCAACTAGAAGTAGCTGTGGGGTGTGCCTAACAAATCCTAGACACCTCGACACAGCCGGAGGACTAAATACCCCTATAGATTGAAATAGGAATTCTACCTTGCCTCAGAGCAGAACCCCAAAGGATAGGCAGCCCCCCACAAATATTGACTGTGAGTAGTAGAGGAAAAGACACACGCAGGCAGGAAACAGGATTTAGCAAAAGAGGCCACTCTAGCTAAAATAGGAAAGGATAGGACAGAATACTATGCGGTCAGTATTAAAACCCTTCCAAAAATATCCACAGCAGAAAATACAAAAAAAACTCCACCATCTAACTAAAGATGTGGAGCGTATATCTGCAACTCCAGAGAATCCAGCAAGACTGAGAAAACACTGACACAATCTAAGCTGGACAAGAGAAAAACAAATGAATAGCACAGAATTATTAAGCACACAGCATGTGTGCCACAGAAACAAAAACCAGACACTTATCTTTGCTGAAATGGCAGCAAGGCAGGAGGAACCAGACAAAGATCCAAAACCTCCCAGAACTATGGGCAACTGGCAAGGACTAATGAATCCTGCACACCTAAATACCCCAGTCAGAGCTGCAATCAGCAGATACACCTGACCAGGACGGCAACTGAGGGACAACTGCATTACCACCTACAACCACTGGAGGGAACCCAAAAGCAGAATTCACAACAGTACCCCCCTTGAGGAGGGGTCACCGAACCCTCACCAGGGCCCCCAGGACGATCAGGACGAGCCATATGAAAGGCACGGACCAAATCAGCAGCATTGACGTCAGAGGCAAAAACCCAAGAATTATCCTCCTGGCCATAACCCTGCCATTTGACAAGGTACTGAAGCCTCCGCCTCGAAAAACGAGAATCCAAAATCTTCTCAACCACATACTCCAACTCTCCATCAACCAACACAGGGGCCGGAGGATCAACAGAGGGAACAACGGGCACAACATATTTCCGCAATAAAGATCTATGGAAGACATTATGGATAGCAAAAGAGGCCGGAAGCGCCAATCGAAAAGACACCGGATTAATAATCTCAGAAATCCTATAAGGACCAATAAACCGAGGCTTAAACTTAGGGAAGAAACCTTCATAGGAACATGACGGGAAGACAACCAGACTAGATCCCCAACCCGAAGCCGGGAACCAACACACCGACGACGGTTAGCAAAATGTTGAGCCTCCTCCTGAGACAACACCAAATTGTCCACCACATGAGCCCAAATCTGCTGCAACCTGTCAACCACAGAATCCACACCAGGACAGTTAGAAGGCTCAACCTGCCCAGAAGAAAAACGAGGATGAAAACCAAAATTACAAAAGAAAGGCGAAACCAAAGTAGCCGAACTAGCCCGATTATTAAGGGCAAACTCGGCCAATGGCAAGAAGACCACCCAATCATCCTGATCAGCAGACACAAAGCATCTCAAATAAGTCTCCAAAGTCTGATTTAGTTCGCTCGGTCTGGCCATTTGTCTGAGGATGAAATGCAGAAGAAAAAGACAAATCAATGCCCAGCCTAGCACAAAAGGCCCGCCAAAACCTAGAAACAAACTGGGAACCTCTGTCGGACACAATATTCTCCAGAATACCATGCAGACGAACCACATGCTGAAAAAAACAACGGAACCAAATCTGAAGAGGAAGGCAATTTAGGCAAAGGCACCAAATGAACCATCTTAGAGAACCGGTCACAAACAACCCAGATAACAGACATCTTCTGGGAAACCGGAAGATCAGAAATAAAATCCATAGAAATATGCATCCAGGGCCTCTCAGGGACTGGCAATGGCAAAAGCAACCCACTAGCACGGGAACAACAAGGCTTGGCCCGCGCACAAGTCCCACAGGACTGCACAAAAGAACGCACATCACGTGACAAAGAAGGCCACCAAAAGGACCTACAAACCAAATCTCTGGTACCAAAAATACCAGGATGACCAGCCAACACAGAGCAGTGAACCTCAGAAATCACTCTACTAGTCCATCTGTCAGGAACAAACAGTTTCCCCACTGGACAGCGGTCAGGTCTGTCAGCCTGAAATTCCTGAAGAACCCATCGTAAATCAGGGGAAATGGCAGAAAGGACCACCCCTTCTTTCAGAATGCCGACCGGTTCAAGGACCTCAGGAGAATCAGGCAAAAAACTCCTAGAGAGGGCATCAGCCTTAATATTCTTAGAACCCGGAAGATACGAAACTACGAAATCAAAACTGGAAAAAAACAAGGACCATCGAGCCTGTCTAGGATTCAGATGTTTGGCAGACTCGAGGTAAATCAGATTCTTATTATCGGTCAAGACCGCAATACGGTGCTTAGCTCCCTCAAGCCAATGTCGCCACTCCTCAAACGCCCACTTCATAGCCAACATCTCCCGATTGCCGACATCATAATTGCATTCAGCAGGCGAAAACTTACGGGAAAAGAAGGCACACGGTTTTATCAAGGAACCAACAGAATCCCTCTGAGACAAAACGGCCCCTGCCCCAATCTCAGAAGCGTCAATCTCAACCTGAAACGGAAGAGAAACATCCGGTTGGCGCAACACCGGAGCAGAAGTAAATCGGCGTTTAAGCTCCTGAAAGGCAGAGACAGCCGCAGAGGATCAATTCGCCACATCAGCGCCTTTCTTCGTCAAATCGGTCAAGGGTTTAACCACTCTAGAGAAGTTAGCAATGAAACGGCGATAAAAATTTGCAAAACGCAAAAATTTCTGAAGGCTCTTCACGGATGTGGGTTGAATCCAATCATGAATGGCTTGAACCTTAACCGGATCCATCTCCATAGATGAGGGAGAAAAAATGAAGCCCAAAAAAGAAACCTTCTGCACCCCAAAGAGACACTTAGACCCCTTCACAAACAAAGCATTGTCACGAAGGATCTGAAATACCATCCTGACCTGTTGCACATGAGACCCCAATCATCGGAAAAAATCAAAATATCGTCCAAATATACAATCAAGAATTTATCAAGATAAGTCCGGAAGATATCATGCATGAAGGACTGAAAAACAGATGGAGCATTAGTGAGCCCGAATGGCATCACAAGGTATTCAAAATGACATTCGGGCGTATTAAACGCAGTTTTCCATTCATCACCCTGCTTAATACGAACAAGATTATATGCCCCCCGAAGGTCAATCTTAGTAAACCAACTAGCCCCCTTAATCCTAGCAAACAAATCAGAAAGCAAAGGTAAAGGGTATTGAAACTTGACCGTGATCTTATTCAAGAGGCAATAATCAATACAGGGTCTCAAGGAGCCATCCTTCTTAGCAACAAAAAAAAATCCCGTTCCCAACGGTGAGAAGATGGCCGAATATGCCCTTTCGCCAAAGACTCCTTAATATAATTCCGCATGGCGGTATGTCCAGGCACAGACAGGTTGAAAAGTCGGCCCTTAGGAAACTTACAGCCTGGAATCAAGTCAATAGCACAATCACAGTCCCTGTGCGGTGGAAGGGAACTGGACTTGGGCTCATCGAATACATCCTGAAAATCAGACAAAAACTTAGGAATTTCAGAAGAGGAAGAAGAGGAGATTGACATCAAAGGAACATCATTATGAATCCCCTGACAACCCCAACTAGTCACAGACATAGACTTCCAGTCCAACACATGATTATGTACCTGCAACCACGGAAAACCCAGCACGATAGCATCATGCAAATTATGCAACACCAGAAATCGACAATCTTCCTGATGGGCTGGCGCCATGCGCATGGTCACCTGTGTCCAAAACTGGGGCTTATTTTTAGCCAAAGGTGTAGCATCAATGCCCCTTAAAGGAATAGGGTTCTGCAAAGGCTGCAAGGGAAAACCACAACGCCTGGCAAACTCAAAGTCCATTAAGTTCAAGGCGGCGCCTGAATCCACAAACGCAATGACCGAAAATGATGACAATGAGCAGATCAAGGACACAGATAACAGAAATTTAGGTTGTACAGTACTGATGGTAAATGAACTGGCGATCCTCTTTGTCCGCTTAGGGCAGAAAGAAATGACATGAGAAGCGTCACCACAATAATAACACAACCTATTCTGACGTCTGAAACCTTGTCGTTCCGTTCTAGACAGAATCCTATCACACTGCATTGGCTCAGGAATTTGCTCTGAGGACAACGCCACAGCGCGCACAGTTCTGCGCTCCAGCAAGTGCCGGTCAATCTGAATGGCCAGAGACATAGAATCACTCAGACCGAAAGGCGTGGGAAACCCCACCATAACATCTTTAACGGATTCAGAAAGACCCTTTCTGAAAATTTCCGCCAAGGCATCCTCATTCCATTTAGTCAGTACAGACCATTTTCTAAATTTCTGGCAATACAATTCTGCCGCTTCTTGACCCTGACACAGGGCCAACAAGATCTTCTCCGCTTGATCCACAGAATTAGGTTCATCATATAATAATCCCAAAGCCTGAAAAAAGGAGTCTGCATTAAGCAAAGCTGGATTACCAGAATCCAGGGAAAATGCCCAATCCGGTGGATCGCCACGCAGCAGGGAGATGACTATTTTAACCTGCTGAATGGAATCACCGGAGGATCGAGGTCTCAGAGCAAAAAACAGTTTACAGTTGTTTTTAAAACTCAAAAATTTGGACCTGTCACCAGAAAACAAATCAGGAGTAGGAATCTTCGGCTCTAAAACAGGAGTCTGAACAATATAATCAGAAATACCCTGTACCCTAGCAGCAAGCTGGTACACAAGAAGCTAATTCCTGAATATCCATGTTAGCACAAGACTCCTCAGCCACCCAGAGAAAAAGAGGGAAGAGAAGACAACGCAGAGTGCAGAAAATAAATGGCTCAACACCTTTCTTCCCTTCCTCTGAGATGCATTTAACTCATTATTGGCCAGTTGTATTGTTATCATCCGGTGACCTTGGAGCCGCATGGAACTTTCTCTGGAGTTGGTGGAAACGAAACTGACCGCAAATCCTGAACTTAAGACCGCAACTAGAAGTAGCTGTGGGGTGTGCCTAACAAATCCTAGACACCTCGACACAGCCGGAGGACTAAATACCCCTATAGATGGAAATAGAAATTCTACCTTGCCTCAGAGCAGAACCCCAAAGGATAGGCAGCCCCCCACAAATATTGACTGTGAGTAGTAGAGGAAAAGACACACGCAGGCAGGAAACAGGATTTAGCAAAAGAGGCCACTCTAGCTAAAATAGGAAAGGATAGGACAGAATACTATGCGGTCAGTATTAAAACCCTTCCAAAAATATCCACAGCAGAAAATACAAAAAAAACTCCACCATCTAACTAAAGATGTGGAGCGTATATCTGCAACTCCAGAGAATCCAGCAAGACTGAGAAAACACTGACACAATCTAAGCTGGACAAGAGAAAAACAAATGAATAGCACAGAATTATTAAGCACACAGCATGTGTGCCACAGAAACAAAAACCAGACACTTATCTTTGCTGAAATGGCAGCAAGGCAGGAGGAACCAGACAAAGATCCAAAACCTCCCAGAACCATGGGCAACTGGCAAGGACTAATGAATCCTGCACACCTAAATACCCCAGTCAGAGCTGCAATCAGCAGATATACCTGACCAGGACTGCAACTCAGGGACAACTGCATTACCACCTACCCAAAAGCAGAATTCACAACAGGGGTCACACTTGTGAGTGTGATGTGAGAATCTCGATCTAGCCTCACGCATCAATACTCGGCACTGCCGCCGGCACTCAGGACCGGAGCATGCGGCTGCATGTATTTCTATGCAGTTGAACACTCCGGTCCCAAGTGCCGGCGGCAGTGCCGGGTATTGATGCGTGAGGCTAGCTTGAGATTCTCACATCACACTCACAAGTGTGACCATGGCCTAAGGGCTCATTTCCACTTGCGAGAGAAAAAACGGTCTGTAAAAAAGGGATGAAAAATATGCGATCGTCATACGAGTTCAATACGATTTTTTAATCGCACCATCCGTATGACATCCGTATGCAATCCGTTTTTTTTCTCTGCAACTATTTTTATACAGTCATTTACAGGACTATTTACAGTGTTCTATGCCACAGAATGGTAATGGTAAAAAACGGATGGAATACGAATGGTCCATATTCCATGTGGTTTTTTTCTCGCACCCATTGACTTGCATTGGCGAGTCTCGTCCAAGAATCACAGCAATACGCAGCATGCTGCGATTTTTTTCTCAGTCCGATTTCGGCTGAGGAAAAAATCGCAAATGAAAAGACACCTATTGAATAACATTGGTCCGACTGCAATCCGATTTTTTATCGGATTGCACTGGTCCATTTTCCTCGCAAGTGAAAATGAGCCCTTAGGCTGATGTCTGAATTCCTGGGTGAATGTGGACACCTCTGTCAGCAATGCCTGCATTTATGGGGGTAGATAGGAACCTGCAGCAATTAAAATCCCCACATGGTGAAGGGCGGAGTGCTCGGTCAGTAAGCATAGAAATGACAAAAGACTGACTGGCACATCCAAACTAGTGTGCATAAGGGCAGTCTCACACGTCCAGATAATTCCAGTACCGGAAAAATCGGTACCGGAATTATCCGTGTCCGTGTGCCGGTGCGTTTCTGTGGCACATCAGTGTGGCACACGTGTGCCCACTGGGTACCACACGCACCGTGCAGGAGACAGCGCTAAAGTTTAGCGCTGTCCCCTGCATCTGGTGCTGAAGCCGCGATTCATATCTTCCCTGCAGCAGCGTTTGCTGTAGAGAAGATATGAATAATCGTGATTAAAATAAAGATCCATGACCCCAAACCCCCACCCACCCCCTGTGCGCCCCCCCCCCCCCCCCTGCTGTTATTAAAATACTCACCCGGCTCCCTCGCTCGCTGGCGCTGCTTCCTGTCCTGGCCGCACCTTCTACTGTATGAGCGGTCACGTGGGGCCACTCATTTACAGTAATGAATATGCGGCTACACCCCTATGGGAGGTGAAGCCGCATATTCATGATTGTAATGGGCGGCCCCACGTGACCGCTAATACAGTAGAAGGTGCGGCCAGGACAGGAAGCAGCGCCAGCCAGCGAGGGAGCCGGTGAGTATTTTAATAACAGCGGGGGGGCGCACAGGGGTGTGTCAGTGGCTCTGGTACGTGAGGAAACTGTCACCTCACGTACCGGAGCCACTGACGTGTGAAACCGGCCTAATATGGTATGCACCTGCAGCGCCCCAGAGTCCTGGTTGTTGCAGTAATGTTATTCTTCCACCAGGGGGAGTGATGTTACGTCTGAAGGCAATGAAGATCTTCTGTCCAGGTATCACAACCACATAACACACTTCACACTCCAGTCCGCCAGGGGGAGCTAAGCTTCTATCTATTAGGGCAGTCCTCACATATAGGTAAAACTGGTAGTCTGGACAGCGAGTTAGTCAGAACCCGACAGAGTTTGGCAGAAGCTGGTTGGAGTGGGTTCCAGCCAGATCCAGATTACGGTCTATGGAGGACGAGGGTACACGGAGCTGCGCCTGCCCCACGTGCGGCAGCATCCAAAGCGAGAGACATTGAAAGGAATTGTGTTGCAGTGAGTGAGAAATGAAGTCATAGCAAAAGGAGAGGAAAACCAGAAGGAGTTCTGCCCTGTAAAAGGCTGACTCCTTCTGAGGCGCAAAGATTCCGGTAGCCAGAACACCGAGGGAGTAAGGATCTCTATGCTTTACTTCAGAGACTGGCAGGACAGTTAATTCCACGTTGGCTGCCGGACCATATACCCAGCAGGCACGGTGGCAACTTGTGGAGGCCAGGGCGTCTCTATAAAAAGCCTCAGGCCACCAGTCATACGGGTTTTGTCCTATCCCAACCATCAGGGGAACAGAGAGGAAGAGACATTACATTTACAATAGTTGTGAGGGCCTCACCGAGTTGCTCAGCAGGGAGGTACTACAACACCCAGGCGCTAGAGGAAGGCTATTGAATTCCACCTGGATAAGGGGACTCTGAATTTGCCTTCAGACCGGCCGGACTCTGCCTACCCTGTGGTCCGTACCCTGGACTGTGGATGTTGAAGCCTTCAGTAAAGGTTAAGAGACTGCAACCTTGTGTCCTCGTTTTTCACTGCACCTTACATCATCCACCATCTACACCTGTGGGAAGCCCTGGGGAAACACTTTACCTGTGGGAAGGTATACCATCTGGCTGCCATAACATCACCCCAGTGGACCCCTAAGCAGCGTCGGTCACCCTGACCGAATACCACAGGTGGCGTTACGAACATTATTCTTATAAACACTCTTGCCTTTTATTGGGCGCCCCTCAAAGGGACACGGGCCGGGTCGGGCCACCGTGACATTCCCCAAACAGAAGGAGCCGGTACCGAGTATCCCATTGCCCTGACGTGGGGGCGCTGCACACCTATTCTCACTATGGATGTGCAAGTCAGTCTTTTTTTATTAGAATTGTAAAAATTGGCCTGGTCATTAACGTGCAAACCACCCTTGGGGGTAAAGGGGTTAACTATTAACATCCAACCTGCAAACCCTTCCTGGCCCCACACACGGCTCCGCTCTGTACACATCGTACACATACAGCTCCACTCCGTACTCCTCGTACACATACAGCTCCACTCCGTACTCCTCGTACACATACAGCTCCACTCCGTACTCCTCGTACACATACAGCTCTGCTCCAAACACCTCGTACACACACGGCTCCACTCCGTACTCCTCGTAAACATACAGCTCTGCTCCAAACACCTCGTACACACACGGCTCCGCTCCGTACACCTCATACACATACAGCTCCACTCCAAACACGTCGCACACACACGGCTCTGCTCCATACACCTCATACACACACGGCTCCGCTCCGTACACCTCATACACATACAGCTCCGCTCCGTACACCTCGTACACACACGGCTCTGCTACATCCACTGTGTAAACCCCTCCTGACCCCACACAGAAACGTCCCCTCATCCAGCACCATGAAACCAGCACAGCAGAGTCCTACATACACTGAGGCCCCTGATCATGTGACCCCTGACTCCTCCCCTCCTGTGACCTCATCACAGGTCTTGTGCGCACAGAACAGCCATATATGTGGTGTGTGCGGCTCTGCAGGTGGAGGTAGGTGCTGGAGATTCCCCATTACTGGGAGGGGGCAGGGGACATTAACCTCCTCAGTGCTGGGCCTGTGATAAATCTCTGTATGTGACTATAATGGGACTGTGTGTTATACCGGGGGCAGGACGGGGCCATGACTGGATGTAGTGATCATGTGACGCCGGTAACAGCTCCGGAGATTTCTTACATGGGATCTTTATGATGTTACATCGTCATCTTCTCCCCATTCAGGTCCCTACAATATCGGATCCTCTCAGTGGAGATCTTCTATATAAGAGAATTCTCCTGAGTGACCCTACAAGGATGGATAGGGACAGGGACAAGATGGCGGAGAGGATATTACACCTCACCCTAGAGATCCTCTTCCGGCTTACTGGAGAGGTGAGAGATTCTGATGACGTCACATTACATCATTCTTATCTATGGGAATAACAGATGGACAGAACTGGAGAGGTGAGGACTCTGGAAATGTCTGTAGTGAGATTTATTAATGTGTCTCTCCATAACCAGGATTACACAGTAGTGAAGAAGACCTCTAGTGATCGCTGTCAGGCCCCTGTGTCTGAGGGATGGGGAAGTCCCCTGAGCCCAATCACGAGGCCTCCACCTCACCCCCCGATACATGAGGACATCAATGACCAGAAGATCCTAGAACTCACCTACAAGATGATTGAGCTGCTGACTGGAGAGGTGACACTGCTGGGAATGCTGGGACATTATACAGTAACGCTATGGAGGGATCGGGGGGATGATGGTATCATTGTATGTGTTAGGTTCCTATAAGGTGTCAGGATGTCACCATCTATTTCTCCATGGAGGAGTGGGAGTATTTAGAAGGACACAAAGATCTGTACAAGGACGTCATGATGAAGGTTCCCCAGCCCCTCACATCACCAGGTAATAGACAGGACTAAATACACACGGCCTATAATTATCTGTAAAGAATGAATTCAGTCCCTGTATGTGTTTCTTCCAGTTCTATCCAGTGAGAGGACAACACCAGAGAGATGTCCCCGTCCTCTTCTTCCACAAGACTGTAAACAAGAAGATCTCGATGTTCCTCAGGATCATCAGGTAGATGGAGAGAAGGTGTCATGAAATCTCCCCTATGATGTGTAGAAAGCTGTGAAGGTCTTGTGATCAGTCTTGTTTTATCTCCCAGTATTATACACTAATGGTCGATTTATTCGAGACACCGACACTTTTCTAATATAAACTTTCGTGAATGGAAATGTGACCAGTGACTTCAGAGTGTGGCAGGAAATCCAGTGACCACTCTTTTGTGGATATTTGCAATGTGAATTTACATTATAACGGGAACATAAAGTGAAGTGATCGACTTTGACCATTTATTACATACAGTGGTGGTGAGATTATACTGAGAATGTTGTGATTGAGGAAAACATCCAACAAAAACAGATCCTATGGATACAAGGAACTCAATAATTAAAGAAGTCAGAGGCGTTTATCAAAAGTTGATCTAAGAACAGGCGGAGCACAGTCATGTCCTGCAGCTGAATACAACGCATCTACAACTAGGGTGTACAAATAAACAGCTCTTCAGCACAGGAGCTTACCTACGGTTTGTGGCCATTTGGTCAACTAAGTTCATCTTTTTCTGGCAGAAGGACACTTGCGGCAGGACATTGCTTGATGAAACATTGGTCATATAGTCATGGATTGCTTCCAGGAACAGGACAATACATTTTTTCTTCATTACCCGGCCCTTACGGTGTTCAGATCTTAACCCTATAGAACATCTACTTTACAAGTAAGAAGGAGTTTTTCAGAGCAAGTCAGCACCTCCATCTACATTGTGGCAGCTGTAAAAAACCTATCCTGTCTTCATTGAATACTGTTAATGTAGAAGGAATAACACTCAGTGGAATTGACAATATAACAATTTGCTGAGGTTCTGAAGACAAAAGGAGGTCCAACGGGGTGTCTCTAATAATGTGACCATTCAGTATATGTTTTATACTTGGAAATGACAGAATAAAGCTGACCATAGACTATAGATGTTGTCTGGACCTTCTCACAATTTTCTGGTTATGGAGACTGCTGGATACAATTATTGGTTGACAGGTTGGATTTATACAGGAGACCTGCAGCTATTTCATCTTTTCTATTGTTCTAATCATTTCACACAACTTTTCTATTTGTCTGTGACTTTTACATTATTGGTTTCAGGGTAAAGATCTGCCCCATATTAATACTACAGAGACATATGTGAGGGGTGATGAGCGGTGTAATGAGGAGATTCCTACAGATAACCGCACAGGTGAGTAGTGACCACTATTTGTTGAGAAGTCACTGATTCATATAAGTCACTGGATTGTAGAAATAAGTGTTGATCTTTTTTAGGGTCTGTAACACAGAATATTGATGTGTGATTGGACTGGTAGAAAAATTTGATGACACTGTTAAAATGACTATATGGTTTTTTTTTTCTACACAAAAAAAGAGAAGAGGAGCTCAGGTGATTGCAGGTTTAGGTCCCCTTAAGTGTTAAAAATGAAAAAAGTAAAAACCAATAAAATTGTACCAATAAAAAAATATTGTCTCACCAAGCAAAAAACAATCCCTCATACAACTCCAATGACGAGAAAAAACATTGAGTCTAAATAAATGGCAACAGATACCAATTTTTTTACAAACTGACAAGTTTTGCATCTCGGTAATTGTTCTGACCTGGAAAATGATGTTACCGGATAATTTTTACAGCATAAATCTCTCAGGTACTTGGTAACATGCAGCAACCCGTGCACCGTCGGGCAACCGTTTGGCTCTACAGTACCCACAGTCCTCGCTGAGCCCTGGTGTGCCTAATTCAAATTGGTGTCTGTTAAGTGTCCGTGACGTCCGCACAGGTTCCCGGATACCTTTTATATCCTCAGAGGCGTCCTCTCCGGAGGTGTATCACAGGCCTCCTCACTCTGGCTCACACTCGCCAGCACTGCCGCCCGTGCACAAACACACACACAGGCACCATCTTGGGTGTTCAGACACCCCCCCTTGAGTGGAGTATGTATGTAGGTGACTGGACCCACCCATCTCTCCATCTCTTTGTGCACTAATATACCAAACAACCACCTCCTTCATGGATTGGTAGGTTGAATGATTGTTTCATCGGTATTGCTGCACCTGTGTTGCCGCCATCTTTAATCAGGTCCACTGCACACTGCATTTGTTTGGAGGCCTGCCTGGGCAGGTAAGCATCTCTGCCTTTTTTTCTGGTGTTTTTTGACCCACCCATCTCTCCAAGTAACCTAGAAACCTTCCCAATGTATAGTAATCCCTCAACAGTAGATCTCTTGAGAAACAAGCTCAGGCTTCCATCACAGGGCCATCTACCTCTACGATACATACCGCCCAACAACCACAAGACCAGTCGCCATACCACAACCCAAACAGCAATGTGAAATTTTTTTTTACTGCTTTCCATTTTGTTGTATGTTAAAATAAATATTCAAAACACATGCTATCACATGGAAAAATAAAAAAAATAGTTATGGCTCTTGGACAAAGGACAAGAAAGAAAATGTAAAAACAGATTGAAATTGAAAATTCAAAAAAGAAAATTGACACCAAGGAATTAAATAAACATTTATTAAGCAACTTTTTTTTCTAACCTCACAATATAAAAACCCTCAACACATAGTGGATGAGAACAATAAAGATTGATGGGCGTAAATGGGGGTTGTCATGGTTTGAGGAAACAAAATTACTATTAATGGGGTTTTCCCACGAACAAAGTAAATTTTAATTAATAGCTCTTGCAATAATAATAATTTTCACAATTGGATGTGCTAAATAAATGTTCCTGTGCTGAGATAATCTTATAAATGTGCACCTGCTGTGTACTGTATAATGGCTGTGTCTGAGTGTACAGGGACATGGTCTGATCATACCACAGCTCCTGGGCAGGGGAGGACGCAAAAGAGAGTATACAGACATTACAACATAGGATCGCAAATTATTCTCTTTGTGAGGCAAAGCAATTCACTGCCTGTTTTGTTATGTTTGCTAATGACAGGTGTTATGAAGGCAATCCAGAAACACAGTGTGCTTAGCGATCAGAGCGCACACAGTGATCTGACAAATACCCAAAAATACAAGAACGAGCTCTGAGACGTGGAAACTCTGTAGACTGCAAACCTGATCCTATCCTAAACACAACTAAAAGCGGCTGTGGATTGCGCCTAACAACTACCTAGGCAACTCAGCACAGCCTAAGAAACTAGCTAGCCTGAAGATAGAAAAATAGGCCTGACTTGCCCCAGAGAAATTCCCCAAAGGAAAAGGCAGCCCCCCACATATAATGACTGTGAGTAAGATGAAAAGACAAAACGTAGGGATGAAATAGATTCAGCAAAGTGGGGCCCGATATTCTAGGACAGAGCGAGGACAGTAAAGCGAACTTTGCAGTCTACAAAAAACCCTAAAGCAAAACCACGCAAAGGGGGCAAAAAAACCCCACCGTACCGAACTAACGGCACGGCGGTACACCCTTTGCGTCTCAGAGCTTCCAGCAAAACAAAAGACAAGCTGGACAGAAAAAAAGCAACAAAAAAGCAAAAAGCACTTAGCTATACAGAGCAGCAGGTCACAGGAACAATCAGGAGAAGCTCAGATCCAACACTGAAACATTGACAAGGAGCAAGGATAGCAGCATCAGGCGGAGTTAAGTAATGAAGCAGTTAACGAGCTCACCAGAACACCTGAGGGAGGAAGCTCAGAAGCTGCAGTACCACTTGTGACCACAGGAGTGAATTCAGCCACAGAATTCACAACAGTACCCCCCCCTTGAGGAGGGGTCACCGAACCCTCACCAGAGCCCCCAGGCCGACCAGGATGAGCCGCATGAAAGGCACGAACAAGATCGGAAGCATGAACATCAGAGGCAAAAACCCAGGAATTATCTTCCTGAGCATAACCCTTCCATTTAACCAGATACTGGAGTTTCCGTCTAGAAACACGAGAATCCAAAATCTTCTCCACAATATACTCCAATTCCCCCTCCACCAAAACCGGGGCAGGAGGCTCAACAGATGGAACCATAGGTGCCACGTATCTCCGCAACAACGACCTATGGAATACATTATGTATGGAAAAGGAGTCTGGGAGGGTCAAACGAAAAGACACAGGATTGAGAACCTCAGAAATCCTATACGGACCAATAAAACGAGGTTTAAATTTAGGAGAGGAAACCTTCATAGGAATATGACGAGAAGATAACCAAACCAGATCCCCAACACGAAGTCGGGGACCCACACGGCGTCTGCGATTAGCGAAAAGTTGAGCTTTCTCCTGGGACAAGATCAAATTGTCCACTACCTGAGTCCAGATCTGCTGCAACCTATCCACCACAGAATCCACACCAGGACAGTCCGAAGACTCAACCTGTCCTGAAGAGAAACGAGGATGGAACCCAGAATTGCAAAAAAATGGAGAAACCAAGGTAGCCGAGCTGGCCCGATTATTAAGGGCGAACTCAGCCAACGGCAAAAAGGACACCCAATCATCCTGGTCTGCAGAAACAAAACATCTCAGATATGTTTCCAAGGTCTGATTGGTTCGTTCGGTCTGGCCATTAGTCTGAGGATGGAAAGCCGAGGAAAAGGATAGGTCAATGCCCATCCTACCACAAAAGGCTCGCCAAAACCTTGAAACAAACTGGGAACCTCTGTCAGAAACAATATTCTCAGGAATGCCATGCAACCGAACCACATGCTGAAAGAACAAAGGTACCAAATCAGAGGAGGAAGGCAATTTAGCCAAGGGCACCAGATGGACCATTTTAGAAAAGCGATCACAGACCACCCAAATGACTGACATCTTTTGAGAAACGGGAAGGTCAGAAATGAAATCCATCGAAATATGTGTCCAAGGCCTCTTTGGGACCGGCAAGGGCAAAAGCAACCCACTGGCACGAGAACAGCAGGGCTTAGCCCTAGCACAAATCCCACAGGACTGCACAAAAGTACGTACATCCCGTGACAGAGATGGCCACCAGAAGGATCTAGCCACTAACTCTCTGGTACCAAAGATTCCAGGATGACCAGCCAACACCGAACAATGAAGTTCAGAGATAAGTTTATTAGTCCACCTATCAGGGACGAACAGTTTCTCTGCTGGACAACGATCAGGTTTATTCGCCTGAAATTTTTGCAGCACTCGCCGCAAATCAGGGGAGATGGCAGACACAATGACTCCTTCCTTGAGGATACCCGCTGGCTCAGATAAACCCGGAGAGTCGGGCACAAAACTTCTAGACAGAGCATCCGCCTTCACATTTTTAGAGCCCGGAAGGTACGAAATCACAAAGTCGAAGCGGGCAAAAAATAACGACCAACGGGCCTGTCTAGGATTCAAGCGCTTGGCAGACTCGAGATAAGTCAAGTTCTTATGATCAGTCAATACCACCACGCGATGCTTAGCTCCTTCAAGCCAATGACGCCACTCCTCGAATGCCCACTTCATGGCCAGCAACTCTCGATTGCCCACATCATAATTACGCTCAGCGGGCGAAAACTTCCTGGAAAAGAAAGCACATGGTTTCATCACTGAGCAATCAGAACCTCTCTGTGACAAAACCGCCCCTGCTCCAATCTCAGAAGCATCAACCTCGACCTGGAACGGAAGAGAAACATCTGGCTGACACAACACAGGGGCAGAACAAAAACGACGCTTCAACTCCTGAAAAGCTTCCACAGCAGCAGAAGACCAATTAACCAAATCAGCACCCTTCTTGGTCAAATCGGTCAATGGTTTGGCAATGCTAGAAAAATTACAGATGAAGCGACGATAAAAATTAGCAAAGCCCAGGAACTTTTGCAGACTTTTCAGAGATGTCGGCTGAATCCAATCCTGGATGGCTTGGACCTTAACTGGATCCATCTCGATAGTAGAAGGGGTAAAGATGAACCCCAAAAATTAAACTTTCTGCACACCGAAGAGACACTTTGATCCCTTCACAAACAAAGAGTTAGCACGCAGGACCTGAAAAACCATTCTGACCTGCTTCACATGAGACTCCCAATCATCTGAGAAGATCAAAATGTCATCCAAGTAAACAATCAGGAATTTATCCAGATACTCACGGAAAATGTCATGCATAAAAGACTGAAACACAGATGGAGCATTGGCAAGTCCGAACGGCATCACTAGATACTCAAAATGACCCTCGGGCGTATTGAATGCAGTTTTCCATTCATCTCCTTGCCTGATTCTCACCAGATTATACGCACCACGAAGATCTATCTTAGTGAACCAACTAGCCCCCTTAATCCGAGCAAACAAGTCAGATAACAATGGCAAGGGATACTGAAATTTAACAGTGATCTTATTAAGAAGGCGGTAATCAATACACGGTCTCAGCGAACCATCCTTCTTGGCTACAAAGAAGAACCCTGCTCCCAGTGGTGATGACGATGGGCGAATATGTCCCTTCTCCAGGGATTCCTTCACATAACTGCGCATAGCGGCGTGTTCGGGCACGGATAAATTAAATAATCGACCTTTAGGGAATTTACTACCAGGAATCAAATTGATAGCACAATCACAATCCCTATGCGGAGGTAGAGCATCGGACTTGGGCTCTTCAAATACATCCTGATAATCAGACAAGAACTCTGGGACCTCAGAAGGGGTGGATGACGAAATCGACAAAAATGGAACATCACCATGTACCCCCTGACAACCCCAGTTGGATACCGACATGGAATTCCAATCCAATACTGGATTATGGGTTTGTAGCCATGGCAACCCCAACACGACCACATCATGCAGATTATGCAACACCAGAAAGCGAATAACTTCCTGATGTGCAGGAGCCATGCACATGGTCAGCTGGGCCCAGTATTGAGGTTTATTCTTGGCCAAAGGTGTAGCATCAATTCCTCTCAATGGAATAGGACACCGCAAAGGCTCCAAGAAAAACCCACAACGTTTAGCATAATCCAAATCCATCAGATTCAGGGCAGCGCCCGAATCCACAAACGCCATGACAGAAAACGACGACAAAGAGCATATCAAGGTAATCGACAGAAGGAATTTGGACTGTACAGTACCAATGACGGCAGACCTAGCGGACCGCTTAGTGCGCTTAGGACAATCAGAAATAGCATGAGTGGAATCACCACAGTAGAAACACAGACCATTCAGACGTCTGTATTCCTGCCGTTCAACTCTAGTCATAGTCCTATCGCACTGCATAGGCTCAGGTTTAACCTCAGGCAGTACCGCCAAATGGTGCACAGATTTACGCTCGCGCAAGCGTCGACCGATCTGAATGGCCAAAGACAAAGACTCATTCAAACCAGCAGGCATAGGAAATCCCACCATGACATCCTTAAGAGCCTCAGAGAGACCCTTTCTGAACAAAGCTGCCAGCGCAGATTCATTCCACTGAGTGAGTACTGACCATTTCCTAAATTTCTGACAATATACTTCTATATCATCCTGACCCTGGCACAAAGCCAGCAAATTTTTCTCAGCCTGATCCACTGAATTAGGCTCATCGTACAGCAATCCGAGCGCCAGGAAAAACTCATCGACACTACTCAATGCAGGGTCTCCTGGCGCAAGAGAAAATGCCCAGTCTTGAGGGTCGCCGCGCAAAAAAGAAATAATAATCAAAACCTGTTGAATAGGATTACCAGAAGAATGAGGTTTCAAGGCCAGAAATAGCTTACAATTATTTTTGAAACTTAGAAACTTAGTTCTATCTCCAAAAAACAAATCAGGAATAGGAATTCTTGGTTCTAACATAGATTTCTGATCAATAGTATCTTGAATTTTTTGTACATTTATAACGAGATTATCCATTGAAGAGCACAGACCCTGAATATCCATGTCCACACCTGTGTCCAGAATCACCCAAATGTCTAGGGGAAAAAAAAAAGTGAACACAGAGCAGAAAAAAAAAAAAAAAATGATGTCAGAACTTTTTCTTTCCCTCTATTGAGAATCATTAGTTTGGCTCCTTGTACTGTTATGTTTGCTAATGACAGGTGTTATGAAGGCAATCCAGAAACACAGTGTGCTTAGCGATCAGAGCGCACACAGTGATCTGACAAATACCCAAAAATACAAGAACGAGCTCTGAGACGTGGAAACTCTGTAGACTGCAAACCTGATCCTATCCTAAACACAACTAAAAGCGGCTGTGGATTGCGCCTAACAACTACCTAGGCAACTCGGCACAGCCTAAGAAACTAGCTAGCCTGAAGATAGAAAAATAGGCCTGACTTGCCCCAGAGAAATTCCCCAAAGGAAAAGGCAGCCCCCCACATATAATGACTGTGAGTAAGATGAAAAGACAAAACGTAGGGATGAAATAGATTCAGCAAAGTGGGGCCCGATATTCTAGGACAGAGCGAGGACAGTAAAGCGAACTTTGCAGTCTACAAAAAACCCTAAAGCAAAACCACGCAAAGGGGGCAAAAAAAACCCACCGTGCCGAACTAACGGCACGGCGGTACACCCTTTGCGTCTCAGAGCTTCCAGCAAAACAAAAGACAAGCTGGACAGAAAAAAAGCAACAAAAAAGCAAAAAGCACTTAGCTATACAGAGCAGCAGGTCACAGGAACAATCAGGAGAAGCTCAGATCCAACACTGAAACATTGACAAGGAGCAAGGATAGCAGCATCAGGCGGAGTTAAGTAATGAAGCAGTTAACGAGCTCACCAGAACACCTGAGGGAGGAAGCTCAGAAGCTGCAGTACCACTTGTGACCACAGGAGTGAATTCAGCCACAGAATTCACAACACTGTTTTAAGCATGGAAATTGTCTCTTCAGAGAGGAAGAGGACTTGAACTCTATAGCCCCACCTATAGGAAGTAGCAATCCTACAAGTCACTGTTGACCCTTTAACGAGCCTTGAAATATTACTTAGGATAAAAGCTAAATCAGAATTTCAATTTGTAGACACAGTGTTTTGGGGTACTGCCCCTCATTAGTGCAAAGTATGAGATCTGATTTTTTTTAAACAATGTTTTACCTTTTTGTGTTTGTCCTCCGTGTGTCATCTCTTTTGTTTTCTCTCGTGGCCAGGTGATGTGGTATGTGCAGACCTTCTTCCTGCATGGTCAGACACAGCCATTACAAAATAACCTTTTTCTGAGTTAGACCGGGGTCACACTTGCAAGTGCAGTGCCACCAGCACGCGGGTGCATGTATTTCTATGCAGCTGAACGCTCCGGTCCGAACAGCTTGCGGAGGTGTCGGGTATTGATGCGAGAGACTCCCCGAGATTCTCACATGACACTCGCAAGTGTGACCCTGGCCTTATAGTTAGTATCCCCCCCCCAAAAAAAAGAGATACATAATAATGTTAAAAACTGCAAAATCATGTACTAACCCCTTCATGACCTTGGAATATTCCGTTTTCGTTTTTCACTCCCCTCCTTCCCAGAGCCATAACTTTTATTTTTCCATCAATTTGGCCATGTGAGGGCTTATTTTTTGCGAGACGAGTTGTACTTTTGAATGACACCTTTTGGTTTTACCATGTCGTGTACTAGAAAAAGGGAAAAAAAATTCCAAGTGCGGTGAAATTGCAAAAAAAGTGCAATCCCACACTTGTTTTTTGTTTGGCTTTTTTGCTAGGTTCACTAAATGCTGAAACTAATCTGCCATCATGATTCTCCATGTCATTACGAGTTCATAGACACCAAACATGTCTAGGTTCTTTTTTATCTAAGTGGTGAAACAAATTTCAAACTTTGCTAAAAAAAAAAAAAAAAAATTGCGCCATTTTCCAATACACGTAGCGTCTCCATTTTCCATGATCTGGGATCAGGTGAGGGCTTATTTTTTTGCGTGCTGAGCTGACGTTTTTAATGACACCATTTTGGTGCAGATACAATCTTTTTATCGCCCGTTATTGCATTTTAATGCAATGTCGCAGCGACCAAAGAAAGGTAATTTTGACGTTTCAATTTTTTTTCTCGCTACACCATTTAGTGATCAGGTTAATCCTTTTTGTTTTATTGACCGGGCGATTCTGAACACGGCGATACCAAATATGTGTATATTTGATTTTATTTTTATTGGTTTATTTTGAAGGGGGTGATCTAAACTTTTATATTTTTTTTAATTTATGTCATATTTTTTTAAACATTTTTTTTTAACTTTTGCTATGCTTCAATAGCCTCCATGGTAGGCTAGAAGCTGGCATAGCCTGTTCGGCTCTGCTACATAGCAGCGATCATCAGATCGCTCCTATGTACCTTAATTACAGGCTTGCTATGAGCGCCAACCACAGGGTGGCGCTCACAGCAAACTGGCATCAGTAACCATAGAGGTCTCAAGGACCTCTATGGTTACTATCCTGACCCATCACTGACCCCTGATCATGTGATGGGGGTCGGCAATGCACGCATTTCTGGCCGCGCGGCCGGAAGTGGTAGTTAAATGCCGCTGTCAGCGTTTGACGGCATTTAACTAGTTAATAGCGGCAGGTGGATTGCGATTCCACTCGCCGCTATTGCGCGCACATGTCAGCTGTTCAAACACAGCTGAGATGTCGCGGCTTTGATGTTGGCTCACCGCCGGAGCCCACATCAAAGCAGGGGATCTGACCTCGGACGTACTATCTCGTCCGAGGTCAGAAAGGGGTTAAAGGGAATCTGTCCCCCCCAAAAATGGCCTATAAGCTAAGGCCACCAGCATCAGGGGCTTATCTACAGCATTTTGTAATGCTGTAGATAAGCCCCCAATGTATCCTGAAAGATAAGAAAAACAAGTTAGATTATACTCACCCAGGGGCGGTCCCGTCCTGGGTCCAGCTCCTCCCATTTTCATACAGTGACGTCTTCTTCTTTGCTTCCTGTCTTGTACTTTATCTGCCCTGTTAAGGGCAGCGCAAAGTACTGCAGTGCGCAGGCGCCTGGAAAGGTCAGAGAGGAAAGAGGTTAATAACATCCCTATTGGATATCCTAAATGACAATTTAAAAATGGGCCTCAAATACTGATATACACACTCAAAACATAAGGGGGAGAGATAAATAAGATACAGTGCCTTGCAAAAGTATTCGGCTCCCTGGAACTTTTCAACCTTTTCCCACATATCATGCTTCAAACATAAAGATACCAAATGTAATTTTTTGGTGTAGAATCAACACCGAGTGGAGCACAATTGTGAAGTTGAACGAAAGTTATTGGTTATTTTAAATTTTTGTGGAAATTAAAAAACTGAAAAGTGGGGCGCGCAATATTATTCGGCCTCTTTACTTTCAGTGCAGCAAACTCACTCCAAAGTTCATTGTGCATCTCTGAATGATCCAATGTTGTCCTAAATGCCTAATGATGATAAATATAATCCACCTGTGTGTAATCATGTCTCCGTATAAATGCACCTGCTCTGTGATAGTCTCAGGGTTCTCTTTGAAGCACAGAGAGCATCATGAAGACCAAGGAACACAACAGGCAGGTCCATGATAGGGTTGTGGATAAATTTAAAGCCAGATTTGGATACAAAATGATTTCCAAAACTTTAAACATCCCAAGGAACACCGTGCAAGCGATCATATTGAAATGGAAGGAGTATCATACCACTGCAAATCTACCAAGATCCGGCCGTCCCTCTAAACTTTCATCTCAAACAAGGAGAAGACTGATCAGGTATGCAGCCAAGAGGCCCATGATCACTCTGGATGAACTGCAGAGATCTACAGCTGAGGTGGGACAGTCTGTCCATAGGAGAACAATCTGTCATACACTGCACAAATCTGGCCTTTATGGAAGAGTGGCAAGAAGAAAGCCATTTCTCAAAGATATCCATAAAAAGTGTTGTTTAAAGTTTGCAACAAGCCACCTGGGAGACACACCAAACATGCGGAAGAAGGTGCTCTGGTCAGATGAAACCAAAATCGAACTTTTTGGCAACAATGCCAAACGATATCTTTGCATAAAGGCAACACAGCTCATCACCCTGAACACACCATCCCCACTGTCAAACATGATGGTGGCAGCATCATGGTTTGGGCCTGCTTTTCTTCAGGAGGGACAGGGAAGATGGCTAAAATTGATGGGAAGATGGATGGAGCCAAATACAGGACCATTCTTGAAGAAAACCTTTTGGAGCCTGCAAAAGACCTGAGACTGGGACGGAGATTTGTCTTCCAACAAGACAATGATCCCAAACATAAAGCAAAATCTACAATGGAATGGTTCACAAATAGACGTATCCAGGTGTTAGAATGGCCAAGTCAAAGTCAAGACCTCAATCCAATCGAGAATCTGTGGAAATAGCTGAAAACTGCTGTTCACAAACGATCTCCATCAAACCTCACTGAGCTCCAGCTGTTTGCCAAGGAAGAATGGGCAAGAATTTAATTTGTCTCTCAATGTACAAAACTGATAGAGACATACCCCAAGCGACTTGCAGCTGTAATCTCAGCAACAAAGTGTTAAATATGCTTATTTTGCACATTTATTTAATTAAGACTTTACCAGGTGCGTTACTCTTAAAGAAAAAATGTAATGATATTTTCATAAAAGATGTAGTGGTTTATTAAATTGTCCACAGAAAAACCACATTGCAGCAAAACATAAAAATAGATGAAATCGTTACGAACAGATTGTCCATTAGTAAATATCAGCGCTTGTTACTCATCTTTCCCAAAGTTCTGAATGGTAAAAGCCGTCTGTCTGTGAGAAGTCTCAAGTTATGATGGCTACCAGCTGTTCCTTCCTTGTGTGACTTGTCTGACGTCCATGGAGAATGATGGTGACAGCCCCCACGTGACAAGCCCCCACCCTCCTAAGAGACGTTATTTATATATCCCACAGACCACGTGTTCCCTCTATATGGTGTTAACTTATACTCTGAGCTATATATACATAAATAGCTTTATGTAATGTTAGCAAGAAGCAATGTGCTCAGTACAGAATTGAGAATAAGAATAATTTAATTAATAATTAATATTCAACACAAAGTATTAAGTTAAAGGGGCCGAATAATATTGCACTCCTCACTTTTCAGTTTTTGTAAAACTGTTATGCACGGAGGTGGCGCATGTGTTTCGTGGACCCGCTGTGCCACGGGGCAAGGCTTACCTAGGAGGGTCGTAGCTAAGCAGCTACCTGGTCTTCACTGGAGTTCCTGGTAGTAGAATCAGACTTGAGCTCCATTTAGCCACCGGGTACCACTCCTAGATATAAGAAATCAGCTGCACTTTGCTGAAGGGAGGTGCAGGCTGCACTTGGGTGGACCCAAAGTACTGACTTACAGGAAAATAGTCACACTCAGACAATGTTATTGTTTGCAAAATAATTTCTGATACCACAACAGGCACTGGTTGTGCCATACTCCATATATGCAGACACTATCTATTCATTATCTCTTTACAAGCCATTATCAGACAGGTTTGTCAAAAACCCAGGAGGGTCGAAATGTATCCTTAACTTACCCCCATTGTTTCATCTTTCTGTGGTGTTGTTCTGCACATGTAATAGGTACCACACCTAGGCAGTCCTCTGTACTGCAGCTGCTGACACCAGGGGTCAGATACGCAGACACAGAAAGGACTCCGACTTCTTTCAGACTACTGAGTTCAGTATTCACGGGTAGAGCGGAGTACTGACGCGGAGTCTCAGACAGGGCTGATTCGGGGAGTGTTAGGTCGGTCTGGGTATACAGAGTACTCGGATAGGCACACGTTCAGATACACAGGTTTCAGATACTAATTCAGGTACTTCTGGAGCAGCTTCAGGGTTCAGGACTGGCTACACAAGAACCAGGGACTTTGGATTTAGGTCACTGGCCATACCAGGACCAGGGGACCTCACAACTCACTAGTAGAGCACAACACTACCTAATGATGCTATGTTGCTTGGCCCCTCCCTATAGGGGAGGGTGTCTTTTGTACAAAATTCCTCAAACCAATTGGCTGGGTGCTGTCTTGCAGGTGCTTTCTTAGGCTGCCGTCACACTAGCAGTATTTGGTCAGTATTTTACATCAGTATTTGTAAGCCAAAACCAGGAGTGGAACAAATAGAGGAAAAGTATAATAGAAACATATGCACCACTTCTGCATTTATCACTCACTCCTGGTTTTGGCTTTCAAATACTGATGTAAAATACTGACCAAATACTGCTAGTGTGACGGCAGCCTTATACTAATGCCTCCCAGCCATTGGCTGGGGGCATATTACTATGTGCGAGCACTTCTCCTTTAAGAGTAAGGGAGCGTGCGTGCACTGCTGTGCCGGTGGAACTCAGAACCAGGGTGTTGTGAATTCTGTGGCTGAATTCACTCCTGTGGTCACAAGTGGTACTGCAGCTTCTGAGCTTCCTCCCTCAGGTGTTCTGGTGAGCTCGTTAACTGCTTCATTACTTAACTCCGCCTGATGCTGCTATCCTTGCTCCTTGTCAATGTTTCAGTGTTGGATCTGAGCTTCTCCTGATTGTTCCTGTGACCTGCTGCTCTGAATAGCTAAGTGCCTTTTGCTTTTTTGTTGCTTTTTTTCTGTCCAGCTTGTCTTTTGTTTTGCTGGAAGCTCTGAGACGCAAAGGGTGTACCGCCGTGCCGTTAGTTCGGCACGGTGGTTTTTTTTTGCCCCCTTTGCGTGGTTTTGCTTTAGGGTTTTTTGTAGACTGCAAAGTTTGCTTTACTGTCCTCGCTCTGTCCTAGAATATCGGGCCCCACTTTGCTGAATCTATTTCATCCCTACGTTTTGTCTTTTCATCTTACTCACAGTCATTATATGTGGGGGGCTGCCTTTTCCTTTGTGGAATTTCTCTGGGGCAAGTCAGGCCTATTTTTCTATCTTCAGGCTAGCTAGTTTCTTAGGCTGTGCCGAGTTGCCTAGGTAGTTGTTAGGCGCAATCCACAGCCGCTTTTAGTTGTGTTTAGGATAGGATCAGGTGTGCAGTCTACAGAGTTTCCACGTCTCAGAGCTCGTTCTTGTATTTTGGGTATTTGTCAGATCATTGTGTGCGCTCTGATCGCTAAGCACACTGTGTTTCTGGATTGCCTTCATAACACCTGTCATTAGCAAACATAACAGTACAAGGAGCCAAACTAATGATTCTCAATAGAGGGAAAGAAAAAGTTCTGACATCATTTTTTTTTTTTTTTCTGCTCTGTGTTCACTTTTTTTTTTTCCCCTAGACATTTGGGTGATTCTGGACACAGGTGTGGACATGGATATTCAGGGTCTGTGCTCTTCAATGGATAATCTCGTTATAAATGTACAAAAAATTCAAGATACTATTGATCAGAAATCTATGTTAGAACCAAGAATTCCTATTCCTGATTTGTTTTTTGGAGATAGAACTAAGTTTCTAAGTTTCAAAAATAATTGTAAGCTATTTCTGGCCTTGAAACCTCATTCTTCTGGTAATCCTATTCAACAGGTTTTGATTATTATTTCTTTTTTGCGCGGCGACCCTCAAGACTGGGCATTTTCTCTTGCGCCAGGAGACCCTGCATTGAGTAGTGTCGATGCGTTTTTCCTGGCGCTCGGATTGCTGTACGATGAGCCTAATTCAGTGGATCAGGCTGAGAAAAATTTGCTGGCTTTGTGCCAGGGTCAGGATGATATAGAAGTATATTGTCAGAAATTTAGGAAATGGTCAGTACTCACTCAGTGGAATGAATCTGCGCTGGCAGCTTTGTTCAGAAAGGGTCTCTCTGAGGCTCTTAAGGATGTCATGGTGGGATTTCCTATGCCTGCTGGTTTGAATGAGTCTTTGTCTTTGGCCATTCAGATCGGTCGACGCTTGCGCGAGCGTAAATCTGTGCACCATTTGGCGGTACTGCCTGAGGTTAAACCTGAGCCTATGCAGTGCGATAGGACTATGACTAGAGTTGAACGGCAGGAATACAGACGTCTGAATGGTCTGTGTTTCTACTGTGGTGATTCCACTCATGCTATTTCTGATTGTCCTAAGCGCACTAAGCGGTCCGCTAGGTCTGCCGTCATTGGTACTGTACAGTCCAAATTTCTTCTGTCCATTACCTTGATATGCTCTTTGTCGTCGTTTTCTGTCATGGCGTTTGTGGATTCGGGCGCTGCCCTGAATCTGATGGATTTGGATTATGCTAAACGTTGTGGGTTTTTCTTGGAGCCTTTGCGGTGTCCTATTCCATTGAGAGGAATTGATGCTACACCTTTGGCCAAGAATAAACCTCAATACTGGGCCCAGCTGACCATGTGCATGGCTCCTGCACATCAGGAAGTTATTCGCTTTCTGGTGTTGCATAATCTGCATGATGTGGTCGTGTTGGGGTTGCCATGGCTACAAACCCATAATCCAGTATTGGATTGGAATTCCATGTCGGTATCCAGCTGGGGTTGTCAGGGGGTACATGGTGATGTTCCATTTTTGTCGATTTCGTCATCCACCCCTTCTGAGGTCCCAGAGTTCTTGTCTGATTATCAGGATGTATTTGAAGAGCCCAAGTCCGATGCTCTACCTCCGCATAGGGATTGTGATTGTGCTATCAATTTGATTCCTGGTAGTAAATTCCCTAAAGGTCGATTATTTAATTTATCCGTGCCCGAACACGCCGCTATGCGCAGTTATGTGAAGGAATCCCTGGAGAAGGGACATATTCGCCCATCGTCATCACCACTGGGAGCAGGGTTCTTCTTTGTAGCCAAGAAGGATGGTTCGCTGAGACCGTGTATTGATTACCGCCTTCTTAATAAGATCACTGTTAAATTTCAGTATCCCTTGCCATTGTTATCTGACTTGTTTGCTCGGATTAAGGGGGCTAGTTGGTTCACTAAGATAGATCTTCGTGGTGCGTATAATCTGGTGAGAATCAGGCAAGGAGATGAATGGAAAACTGCATTCAATACGCCCGAGGGTCATTTTGAGTATCTAGTGATGCCGTTCGGACTTGCCAATGCTCCATCTGTGTTTCAGTCTTTTATGCATGACATCTTCCGTGAGTATCTGGATAAATTCCTGATTGTTTACTTGGATGACATTTTGATCTTCTCAGATGATTGGGAGTCTCATGTGAAGCAGGTCAGAATGGTTTTTCAGGTCCTGCGTGCTAACTCTTTGTTTGTGAAGGGATCAAAGTGTCTCTTCGGTGTGCAGAAAGTTTCATTTTTAGGGTTCATCTTTACCCCTTCTACTATCGAGATGGATCCAGTTAAGGTCCAATCCATCCAGGATTGGATTCAGCCGACATCTCTGAAAAGTCTGCAAAAGTTCCTGGGCTTTGCTAATTTTTATCGTCGCTTCATCTGTAATTTTTCTAGCATTGCCAAACCATTGACCGATTTGACCAAGAAGGGTGCTGATTTGGTTAATTGGTCTTCTGCTGCTGTGGAAGCTTTTCAGGAGTTGAAGCGTCGTTTTTGTTCTGCCCCTGTGTTGTGTCAGCCAGATGTTTCTCTTCCGTTCCAGGTCGAGGTTGATGCTTCTGAGATTGGAGCAGGGGCGGTTTTGTCACAGAGAGGTTCTGATTGCTCAGTGATGAAACCATGTGCTTTCTTTTCCAGGAAGTTTTCGCCCGCTGAGCGTAATTATGATGTGGGCAATCGAGAGTTGCTGGCCATGAAGTGGGCATTCGAGAAGTGGCGTCATTGGCTTGAAGGAGCTAAGCATCGCGTGGTGGTATTGACTGATCATAAGAACTTGACTTATCTCGAGTCTGCCAAGCGCTTGAATCCTAGACAGGCCCGTTGGTCGTTATTTTTTGCCCGCTTCGACTTTGTGATTTCGTACCTTCCGGGCTCTAAAAATGTGAAGGCGGATGCTCTGTCTAGGAGTTTTGTGCCCGACTCTCCGGGTTTATCTGAGCCAGCGGGTATCCTCAAGGAAGGAGTCATTGTGTCTGCCATCTCCCCTGATTTGCGGCGGGTGCTGCAAAAATTTCAGGCGAATAAACCTGATCGTTGTCCAGCAGAGAAACTGTTCGTCCCTGATAGGTGGACTAATAAACTTATCTCTGAACTTCATTGTTCGGTGTTGGCTGGTCATCCTGGAATCTTTGGTACCAGAGAGTTAGTGGCTAGATCCTTCTGGTGGCCATCTCTGTCACGGGATGTACGTACTTTTGTGCAGTCCTGTGGGATTTGTGCTATGGCTAAGCCCTGCTGTTCTCGTGCCAGTGGGTTGCTTTTGCCCTTGCCGGTCCCAAAGAGGCCTTGGACACATATTTCGATGGATTTCATTTCTGACCTTCCCGTTTCTCAAAAGATGTCAGTCATTTGGGTGGTCTGTGATCGCTTTTCTAAAATGGTCCATCTGGTGCCCTTGGCTAAATTGCCTTCCTCCTCTGATTTGGTACCTTTGTTCTTTCAGCATGTGGTTCGGTTGCATGGCATTCCTGAGAATATTGTTTCTGACAGAGGTTCCCAGTTTGTTTCAAGGTTTTGGCGAGCCTTTTGTGGTAGGATGGGCATTGACCTATCCTTTTCCTCGGCTTTCCATCCTCAGACTAATGGCCAGACCGAACGAACCAATCAGACCTTGGAAACATATCTGAGATGTTTTGTTTCTGCAGACCAGGATGATTGGGTGTCCTTTTTGCCGTTGGCTGAGTTCGCCCTTAATAATCGGGCCAGCTCGGCTACCTTGGTTTCTCGATTTTTTTGCAATTCTGGGTTCCATCCTCGTTTCTTTTCAGGACAGGTTGAGTCTTCGGACTGTCCTGGTGTGGATTCTGTGGTGGATAGGTTGCAGCAGATCTGGACTCAGGTAGTGGACAATTTGATCTTGTCCCAGGAGAAAGCTCAACTTTTCGCTAATCGCAGACGCCGTGTGGGTCCCCGACTTCGTGTTGGGGATCTGGTTTGGTTATCTTCTCGTCATATTCCTATGAAGGTTTCCTCTCCTAAATTTAAACCTCGTTTTATTGGTCCGTATAGGATTTCTGAGGTTCTCAATCCTGTGTCTTTTCGTTTGACCCTCCCAGACTCCTTTTCCATACATAATGTATTCCATAGGTCGTTGTTGCGGAGATACGTGGCACCTATGGTTCCATCTGTTGAGCCTCCTGCCCCGGTTTTGGTGGAGGGGGAATTGGAGTATATTGTGGAGAAGAATTTGGATTCTCGTGTTTCTAGACGGAAACTCCAGTATCTGGTTAAGTGGAAGGGTTATGCTCAGGAAGATAATTCCTGGGTTTTTGCCTCTGATGTTCATGCTTCCGATCTTGTTCGTGCCTTTCATGCGGCTCATCCTGGTCGGCCTGGGGGCTCTGGTGAGGGTTCGGTGACCCCTCCTCAAGGGGGGGGTACTGTTGTGAATTCTGTGGCTGAATTCACTCCTGTGGTCACAAGTGGTACTGCAGCTTCTGAGCTTCCTCCCTCAGGTGTTCTGGTGAGCTCGTTAACTGCTTCATTACTTAACTCCGCCTGATGCTGCTATCCTTGCTCCTTGTCAATGTTTCAGTGTTGGATCTGAGCTTCTCCTGATTGTTCCTGTGACCTGCTGCTCTGAATAGCTAAGTGCCTTTTGCTTTTTTGTTGCTTTTTTTCTGTCCAGCTTGTCTTTTGTTTTGCTGGAAGCTCTGAGACGCAAAGGGTGTACCGCCGTGCCGTTAGTTCGGCACGGTGGTTTTTTTTTTGCCCCCTTTGCATGGTTTTGCTTTAGGGTTTTTTGTAGACTGCAAAGTTCGCTTTACTGTTCTCGCTCTGTCCTAGAATATCGGGCCCCACTTTGCTGAATCTATTTCATCCCTACGTTTTGTCTTTTCATCTTACTCACAGTCATTATATGTGGGGGGCTGCCTTTTCCTTTGGGGAATTTCTCTGGGGCAAGTCAGGCCTATTTTTCTATCTTCAGGCTAGCTAGTTTCTTAGGCTGTGCCGAGTTGCCTAGGTAGTTGTTAGGCGCAATCCACAGCCGCTTTTAGTTGTGTTTAGGATAGGATCAGGTGTGCAGTCTACAGAGTTTCCACGTCTCAGAGCTCGTTCTTGTATTTTGGGTATTTGTCAGATCACTGTGTGCGCTCTGATCGCTAAGCACACTGTGTTTCTGGATTGCCTTCATAACACCTGTCATTAGCAAACATAACACAGGGAGCACAACAGACTTGCTGCGCAGCTGGGGCACTGACTATGCCAGCGTCCTTGCAAGGATGGGCAAGAGGAACCACCTGTAATAGACTGTAAGTCCGCAAGAACAGGGTCCTCTCCCCTCTGTACCAGTCTGTCACTGTAAACTTGTTTACTGTAAATGTTATCTATAACTCTGTATGTAACCCCTTTCTCATGTACAGCACCATGGAATTAATGGGGCTATATAAATAAATAATAATAATAATGCAGGGGCACCGGCAATAGCAATAGCATTACAACTGCCATTACACAGTACATAGCAGGTGCATCATTATAAGATTATCTCAGCACAGGAGCATTTTTTAACACCTCCAATTATAGAAATTATTATTCAAAGATCTATTCATTAAAATGTTGATTTAAAGTTAATTTTGTTCCTGGGAAAACTCATTTAACCCCTTCACGACCTTTGATGTATCCATAAGTCGGACCTTGGATGTATAGATATGTCCAGGCGAATTTGCAGTCACAGAGGCTGTGCACGCGCTATTGCCGGAGGGTGTTCAGCGATTGTTACAGCCCGCACTGGTCCTGGCAGTGCAACCCTATAAATATTTTTATGAAAAAAAAGTGCACAATTTTGGTATTGCCGCGTCCAGAATGACCCGACCTATAAAACTTTCCTACTAGTTAACCCTTTCAGTGAACATCGTAAAAGAAAAGGAAAAACTATGCTTCTTTCATCATTCTGCTGAACAAAAAGTGGAATAAAACACGATCAAAAAGACAAATGTAAATAAAAATGGTATTGCTGAAAATATCATCTTGTCCCACGAAAAACAAGCCACAATACAGCTCCATCAGTGGGAAAATGAAATGTTATAGCTCTAAGAATATAGTGATGCAAAAATAATTATTTTTATATAAAATAGTTTTTATTGTGTAAAACTCCAAAACACAAAACAACAATATAAACATGGTATCGCTGTAATCTTACTTGAAGAATAATTATTGATTTTACCACACGCAGAATGACATAAAGCCATGCTCCCCAAATAGAAAAATTCCTGAATTGCTGGTTCTTGCTCATTCTGCTACCCAAAAATCAGAATAGAAATATCAAATATCAAAATATGTCATGTGCCCGAAAATGGTACAAATAAAAAAAGTCAACTGAAAAAAAAGCCCTCACATGACTATGTTGGCCGAAATATGGAAAAATTTATAGGTATCAAAATATGGCGATGCAAAAACTTGTTTTGGGGAGAAAAAAAAGCATCTTTTAGTGAGTGACAGCAGTCAAACGTAAAAAAAAATATAAATCTGGTAACGCTGTAATCACACAAACCCGAAGAATTGCTTTTTCTAATCACTTACACTGCACAAGGAATGACGTAAAAAATAAATAAAACCAATACTTTACCTGCTGTTGATTTGTTCATTCTGCCTACCAAAGATCTCAGTAAGGCTCGCCTGACATTTACCCTATGCTCTGCGTGGAGAGCTTACAGCGGAGTTTCTGGAGAAATCTCTGAAATAGGTGATTCAGACAGAAACCTTGATGCCTATAATGAAGCAGATGGAGGCATTGTGGATGCCGTCTGACCTATGATCTGGCTGTGTCAGTCTTTTTAGTTGTGCATAAAAGTACGGTCCCTGACAGTTTTGTGCACTTCTGAAAAGGACAACACTGAACAGAGGCCAGATGGGGTCCAGAGTAACTGCTGGCTCGTTATAGTCAATGGATCTCTTAGGGGTTTCATCTGAATTGTCATTTGGAGATTTAAATGGAAAACCAGATGTAAGTGCTCAGCGTAGAACGGCGGATAAATGTGATGCCAAACGTTATGTAAAATTTTCCCAATAAAAGCTTCAAATCAATCCAGAAAGCCCCCACACTGACGTGACGTCAGAGGGGGTGCGCTGGAGGCAAAATAGCGGCGCCCTGGGTGAAAAAGCTGGCCGAGATGCGTGGAGGCTTGGTGCATCCTAGCGGGGACAATGGGGGGAGGGGCATTATTGCGGGCATCGGAGGAGGCGGGAAGTGCAGTGGACCCCTCATAAAATGGAGGATGACCACAGAAGAAGCGCTTATGTCCAAAGCTCCCCATCATGGAGGATCTCAGGACAACAGCAGCAGTCTTTACAGCAGCAGCACCAACAGTCACCAATATCTGTGCCTGGTCACCAGCTCGTGCGCACTAAGAGGAGCAGCCGCTCAAGTGGCAGGAGTGGCAGCCGTGCCGGTTAGAGGTCGCAGGACTCCTTAGTATCCAGGAGGGATGTCATATGTACCCCCGATCAGCCTCCGAATCCGTTACCCTCGATATGACAGTGGGTGGTGAGTGATCTACAAGAATGTCACCTTTTTTGTTAATAAGTGCCATTTCTTGCTTAAATCACTAGGGGCCTAGGAAGGCTAGCACCAAAAATAAAATTAAAAAATGTGCCCTTTGTAGGACCCTGCTGGCAGTTCATTTGCAGAAAAATCTCTGCTCTGACTGCATTCAAAAAATTGTATGGGATGAGACCCCTGACTTCACAACGAGCCTTAGGTCCATGATCAGGGCTGATCTGCAAGGTTCCCTAAAGACCCTGTTAAACAAGGTGAACGAGAGCTCAGGAGGTTGTTACGGAATCAGAGGCCTCTCTACAGTCTGTTGGAGAATACCATAGAGAATCTCCGTTCTCCTCCTCCTCGGACAGTGATATAGGTGGCCAACTTGCTTTCCGGCTGAGGATACGGATAGGTTGGTTAGGGCAGTCAGGTCAACAATGGGCCTGAAGGAGGAGAAATCACCTAAGTCCCTAGAGGATATAATGTTTGGGGGCCTGAAGGAAGTGCACCTTTCCTGTTAATTCCAGGATACGGGCGCTCATAGATAGTCTGCCCTCATCTTCTAAGAGGAGAAAGACTAGGAGAGTTGGGATAAAATCCCTAAAATCGACTGTGCAGTAGTGAAATCCTTTAAAAACTTAGCCCTGCCCTTTGATGATTCTGGCGCACTTAGAGACCCCTTGTATAAAAAAGCTGATGGGTTCCTGAGGCACACATGGGAGGCAGTCACAGGGTATCTGAAGCAGGCAATAGCTGGAACTTCTGCTGCCTGCTCTCTTATGGTCTGGCTGCAACAGATGGAGGAGCAATTTAAGAGTAAGGTCACGAGAGATGAAATCTTGGCCAATATGACTCTGTTGTAGGGAGCTGCAACCTTTCTGGCAGACACCTCAGCAGACTCTGTGAGGTTAGTGGTTAGGTCGGCTAGCCTATCCAATGCGGCTAGATGGGCCTTATGGAAGAAGGGGTGTCCAGGAGACGTGGCTTAAAAAAATAGACTCTGCTGCATCCCATGTGATGACCAGTTTCTCTTCAGACAGAAGCTAGAAGACATTTTGGAGAAGGCAGGTGACAAAAAGAATGGATATCCTCGTTTTCCGGCTGAAGTGAGGAAACCTTTTCGGAGGAGGAAGTTTTATAGGAGATATCCTCCAGGAGAAAGTCAGAGCTGGGAGTTCAACATTAGAATGGGGTCTGGATACATGTTCAGAGAACCCTCTACATTTTCTATAAAGCCTTCTAAATGACATCAGGTCAGCGGTAGGGGAAAGGCTTTCCTTCTTTCTCCTTGCTTGAGTGAACATCTCCACAAGTAACTGAATTTTCATCAAAGACAGTCTGAAGATAGACTTTGTTCATCCGCTTCGCCAGACCTTTGTATTTAAACCCTGCAGGAAATCACCAGGAGAACTGCTGGCCCTGAAGGCAGAGATCATGGGACTCTTACAAAAGCGGGTTCTGTGCAAAGTCCCTGTGGAAGAAATAGGTAGGGAATTTTATTCCCCCCTCTTTTTGATAAAGAAGCTGGATGCTTTTCTAAGTGTTATCAACCTAAGAAAGCTCAACCAATGGATTGTGAATTATTCCTTCAAGATGAAGTCAGTGAACACAGCTAAAAAGCGGCTATTTCAGAATTTGTTTCATGGTGGTCATTGACTTAAAGGATGCCTATTATCATATCCCAATCCATCGGGTCCATCAAAAATTCCTGAGGGTGGCTCTGTATGTCCAGGGACGGGTAAGGCATATTACCAGTATACAGCCCTTCCATTCGTACTGTCAATAGTTCCGAGAGTATTTACCATGGTAATATCGGAGGTGATGGACACCTTCATTCTCGAAACACCGTTATCATCCCTCAAATCAAGACTAAAGCCGGAAAGGATACAGTCCTTAATGTGGTTGGTTTTGGACTCCAAGCGCCAGATCTGTCTCTTACCAGAGGACAAATTAGCCAAGATAATTGCCCTAGCACTGTCAGTGATACATCAGCCAAAAATGAAATTATGAAAAAAATGTCCTTGCTAGGATCTCTAACATCTTGTATCCCAGCAGTAAGATGGACCCAATTTCACCTAAGGCAGCTACAGTAGGAGGTCCTGTCTGTACAGAGGTTGTTAAAAGGGCGTTTAGAGGGAAAGTTACATCTCCTGCAATAAGGGATTCCCTGTCTTGGTGGATAGTAAGTAAACATTTGTCGTCAGGGGTCCAGTGGATAAGACCAGTGGAGGACATTATCATGACAGATGCGAACAATACCGGATGGGGGGCACATCTGAGGTCTCATTCAGTTCAGAGGACCTGGTCTCCTCTAGAGAGGGGCCAGGGGTTGAACTTGAAATAGCTGGGGGCTGAGAAGAGAGCCTTGAGACACTTTCTCCCCTTCCTCCTGGCTCGCCAAGTCCGAGTCATGTCGGACAATCTCCCAGTCATGGCGAATATCAACCACCAGAGGGAACAAGGTCCCATACCCTAATGATGGCAGTAGACCTCTTACTCCAACTAGTGGATCAACACCTACTGTCCCTTGCAGCACTTCACATAAGGGGAATAGACAACACAAAGGCAGACTTCCTGAGTCACATGAAATTGAGACGGAGAATGGTCTCTAAATTCCCAAGTTTTCCAGCATAGAGCGGGTATGTGGGCGGCCGGAGATAGATCGTTTGCCACTTTACACAACAGGAAAGTGAGGAACTTCTGTTTGTTGTACCCAAACGAGAAACCATTCACAGTAGATGCTCTTCAGATTCCTTGGAGGTTCAATATGGCCTATGCATTTCCCCCAGTAGCGATGATTTCAGCAATCATGAGGAAGATCAGAGAGGATCAAGCGAGGGTAATTCTCATTGCCCCATTCTGGCCATAGAGAACATGGTTTTCTCTTCTAAGGCTAATATCTGTGTCCGATCCATGGATTCTATCAGAGATCCCAGACCTTCTTACCCAGGGACCGGTGTGCCACTCTCAGTTGAAGGGATTCCATCTCTGAGCATGGAATTTGAGAGAGCATTACTTAGTCGGCAAGGGTTCTCACCAGAGCTAGTCTCCACTCTGTTAAAAGTAGGAAACTGATTTACATCAAGGATCTATGGTAGAACATGGAAAAGATTCCTGGAGTCTTTAGGGCAGCACTTAGGGGATGAGGCCCCATTTGGGTCGATTCTAGAGTTTCTGCAGTTGGAGTTGGAACTAGGTTTAGCAACTAATACTTCCCAAGGTGCAGGTGTCTTGTATAATTGCAACCTAGCAGCAAATAAATGGGTGTGTCGGTTTATAAGATCCTGTAGTACATCAACATCGGTTATAGTCCCAAAAATTCCTCCATGGGACCTGAACCTAGTTTTAGAGGCGCTAACTAGGAACCCATTTGAGCCCTTATGGGATTTATGTGCAAAGTTTCTCACGCTTAAGAAGGTTGTTGCTAGTGGCCCTAACATCAACCCGCAGGGTGAGTGATATACAAGCCCTGTCCATATGTCCCCCCTGCACACAGGTGTATGACGACAAAGTTGTTCTAAGGCCGGACCCGGCATATTTCCCAAAGGGGATTCTTAAATTCTGTAGGAGCCAAGAGATTACTTTGCCCTCCTTTTGTTATGACACTAAAAATCCAGGAGTCAAAAAATTCCATACCTTAGATATGAGGAGGTCCATGTTAGAATATATGTCCATGACCAGTCTCTGTTCGTAGCCTTTCAGGGTAGTCGAAAGGAGTATGGGGTGTCTAAGATTACCATTGCCAGATGGATCAGGGAGGCCATTACTTTGTCTTACTCTACAAGTGGTTCTCTGGTTCCTGAAGGCATTAAGACTCACTCGACCAGTGCCATGGCTACCTCCTGGGCAAGGTAACCTTGAGAAAGAGGGACGGTTCCCTCAAAACACGTCGGGATTGGCCCCTGCTAGTGTCCGTCTCACAGACAGGTGACGTCACTATATAGCCAGGCCCCCCGCTCGCTATGCGACTGCACCGCGGCGCCATCGGCCGAGGCTGCCTGCCCTCTCAACCAGCTGCAAGCACGCAGGGAATTTTTTCACCACGGGAGTACACTCCCTTTGATTGGTGCAGGGCTAACGCCGCTTTCTTTGTAGTTGCACGGACGGCACAACTACAGTAGCCAACTTTTCAACTCGGTGGATACACCAGCTATGAATCTGTGAGGTAGGTGACTTGGGTTTCACTCACTTCACATTTTATAATATTTCACGAAAGTTTGGGGACAGGTACACTAAAGCGTGGACCTATAAAGTGTTGAAGTGATAGCTGAAAAGAGAAGAAACCTAAACATCTAACATAATAATATTCTGAGTCCCAGCTTTGACATTACTGCTGCCACCAGTGCCTTCATCAGTTCCTAATTTACCATAATTTTAGCACAATTTGTACTGAAATGTTATAGAAAGTATAAATACTAGAATTATTAATATAATTTCAAGGTTATGTTATTTCCATTTTATTCTTGGCAGATGACTGCACCAGTAGATCGGAGGTATATCTTACAATTTCAGAATTGACCGCACATGATCATACAATCACTCTGGATACATTTGAAGAACTTGGCAATATCCCAAATTTATCCCCTTCTGTTCACAGTAAAGATCTACCATCTGATCCTTTTCAAACGTTTCTATCTTCTGTTTCATCACAGACTATTCTGCAAAAAAAAAACAGGATTGATAGTGAACCTCAAAGAGCTCACACAAGGAAGAAGCCATATTCATGTTCAGAGTGTGGGAAATGTTTTATACAAAAATTAAAACTTGTTGCACATCAGAGAAGTCACACAGGGGAAAAGCCATTTTCATGTGCAGAATGTGGAAAGTGTTTTACCGAGAAATCAAATCTTGTTAAGCATCAGAAAAGACACACAGGTGAGAAGCCATATTCATGTTCAGAATGTGGGAAATGTTTTTCAAGGAAACCAAGTCTTCTTGCACATCAGAGAACTCATACAGGGGAGAAGCCTTTTTCATGTTCAGAATGTGGAAAGTGTTTTACAGAGAAATCAAGTCTTGTTAAACATAAGAGAACGCACACAGGTGCAAAGCCATATTCATGTTCAGAATGTGGGAAATGTTTTACACAAAGATACTATCTTGTCATACATCAGAGAATACACACAGGGGAGAAACCATTTTCATGTTCCGTATGTGAGAAATGTTTTAAAAAGAAATCACATCTCCTTAGACATGAAAAATTTCACACAGGGGAGAAGCCATATTCATGTCCAAAGTGTGGGAAAGGTTTTACAAGGAAATCACATCTTGTTACCCATGAGAGAAGTCACACAGGGGAGAAGCCTTTTTCATGTTCAGAATGTAGAAAGTGTTTTATAGAGAAATCAAATCTTGTTAATCATCAGAAACAACACACAGGTGAGAAGCCACATTCATGTTCAGAATGTGGGAAATGTTTTACAAAAAAATACCATTTTGTCGCACATCAAAGAATGCACACAGGGGAGAGACCATTTTCATGTTCCGAATGTGAAAAATGTTTTATAAAGAAATCACATCTTCTTACACATCAAAGAATTCACACAGGTGAGAAGCCATATTCATGTTCAAAATGTGAGAAATGTTTTAGAGAAAAATCATATCTTGTTACACATCAAAAAACTCACACAGGCGAGAAGCCATATTACTGTTCTGAATGTGGGAAATGTTTTAACAGGAAATCACATCTTGTTACACATCATAGAACTCACACAGGTGAAAAGCCATTTTCATGTCAAGAATGTGGGAAATGTTATACAGTGAAATCAAGTCTTGTTCAACATCAGAGATCTCACATAGGGGATTAGCCATATTTGTGTTCAGAATGTAAATATTATTTGCAAGTTTTAGTATATAGCCAATACCAGTTATGTTAGATGTAGCTAAATATTATTGGGCCGTTTACCTTTGCAGAATCTGTTCTTGGGCTTCTCATTCAATAAATGGACTAAATACAAAAATAGGATGAATAGGTGCGATCCTGTTGTGAATTCTGTTGTCGGGCTCCCTCCTGTTGTCATGAATGGTACTTCGGCTGGTTCTGTCCATGGACTTCCTCTGGTGGGTGTTTCTGAGTTTCACAGGTGACGAGGTTAATTCGTTAGCTGCTGCTCTATTTAACTCCACTTAGATCTTTGCTCCATGCCACCTGTCAATGTTCCAGTATTGGTCTGTTCACTCCTGGATCGTTCTTGTGATCTGTCTTCCCATCAGAAGCTAAGTTCCAGCTTGTATTTCTTTGGTTTGCTATTTTTCTGTCCAGCTTGCTATTTAATTTGTTGTCTTGCTCGCTGGAAGCTCTGGGACGCAGAGGGAGCGCCTCCGCACCGTGAGTCGGTGCGGAGGGTCTTTTTGCGCCCTCTGCGTGGTCTTTTTGTAGGTTTTTGTGCTGACCGCAAGGTAACCTTTCCTATCCTCGGTCTGTTCAGTAAGTCGGGCCTCACTTTGCTAAATCTATTTCATCTCTGTGTTTGTATTTTCATCTTTACTCACAGTCATTATACAGTGGGGCAAAAAAGTATTTAGTCAGTCAGCAATAGTGCAAGTTCCACCACTTAAAAAGATGAGAGGCGTCTGTAATTTACATCATAGGTAGACCTCAACTATGGGAGACAAACTGAGAAAAAAAAATCTAGAAAATCACATTGTCTGTTTTTTTAACATTTTATTTGCATATTATGGTGGAAAATAAGTATTTGGTCAGAAACAAAATTTCATCTCAATACTTTGTAATATATCCTTTGTTGGCAATGACAGAGGTCAAACGTTTTCTGTAAGTCTTCACAAGGTTGCCACACACTGTTGGTGGTATGTTGGCCCATTCCTCCATGCAGATCTCCTCTAGAGCAGTGATGTTTTTGGCTTTTCGCTTGGCAACACGGACTTTCAACTCCCTCCAAAGGTTTTCTATAGGGTTGAGATCTGGAGACTGGCTAGGCCACTCCAGGACCTTGAAATGCTTCTTATGAAGCCACTCCTTCGTTGCCCTGGCGGTGTGCTTTGGATCATTGTCATGTTGAAAGACCCAGCCACGTTTCATCTTCAATGCCCTTGCTGATGGAAGGAGGTTTGCACTCAAAATCTCACGATACATGGCCCCATTCATTCTTTCATGTACCCGGATCAGTCGTCCTGGCCCCTTTGCAGAGAAACAGCCCCAAAGCATGATGTTTCCACCACCATGCTTTACAGTAGGTATGGTGTTTGATGGATGCAACTCAGTATTCTTTTTCCTCCAAACACGACAAGTTGTGTTTCTACCAAACAGTTCCAGTTTGGTTTCATCAGACCATAGGACATTCTCCCAAAACTCCTCTGGATCATCCAAATGCTCTTTAGCAAACTTCAGACGGGCCCGGACATGTACTGGCTTAAGCAGTGGGACACGTCTGGCACTGCAGGATCTGAGTCCATGGTGGCGTAGTGTGTTACTTATGGTAGGCCTTGTTACATTGGTCCCAGCTCTCTGCAGTTCATTCACTAGGTCCCCCCGTGTGGTTCTGGGATTTTTGCTCACCGTTCTTGTGATCATTCTGACCCCACGGGGTGGGATTTTGCGTGGAGCCCCAGATCGAGGGAGATTATCAGTGGTCTTGTATGTCTTCCATTTTCTAATTATTGCTCCCACTGTTGATTTCTTCACTCCAAGCTGGTTGGCTATTGCAGATTCAGTCTTCCCAGCCTGGTGCAGGGCTACAATTTTGTTTCTGGTGTCCTTTGACAGCTTTTTGGTCTTCACCATAGTGGAGTTTGGAGTCAGACTGTTTGAGGGTGTGCACTGGTGTCTTTTTATACTGATAACAAGTTTAAACAGGTGCCATTACTACAGGTAATGAGTGGAGGAAAGAGGAGACTCTTAAAGAAGAAGTTACAGGTCTGTGAGAGACAGAAATCTTGATTGTTTGTTTCTGACCAAATACTTATTTTCCACCATAATATGCAAAAAAAATGATAAAAAAACAGACAATGTGATTTTCTGGATTTTTTTTATCTCAGTTTGTCTCCCATCGTTGAGGTATACCTATGATGTAAATTACAGACGCCTCTCATCTTTTTAAGTGGTGGAACTTGCACTATTGCTGACTGACTAAATACTTTTTTGCCCCACTGTATGTGGGGGACTGCCTTTTCCTTTGGGGAATTTCTCTGAGGCAAGGTAGGCTTTATTTTTCTATCTTCAGGGCTAGCTAGTTTCTTAGGCTGTGCCGAGTTGCATAGGGAGCGTTAGGCGCAATCCACGGCTATTTCTAGTGTGTTTGATAGGTTTAGGGATTGCGGTCAGCAGAGTTCCCACGTCCCAGAGCTCGTCCTTATTATCAGTAACTATCAGGTCATTCCGTGTGCTCTTAACCACCAGGTCCATTATTGTCCTGACCACCAGGTCATAACACGATCCCCAATCTCCAATTCAATTTACAAAGTTGAAGCCAATATGAGAACTGTGTTCTTCTTTCAATTTTATAAAAACTGTATTTAAGCTCTCTGAGCAAGGGTGTTATCACTATTAAAAGTACTTTGCTTTTTCCCTTTTTGACTCTACTCACGTCTCTCGCCCCATCACTTTTGAGAAGATATGTACAGTGACATGTAAAAGTTTGGGCAGCCCTGGTCAAAATTACAGTTATTGTGAACAGTGAAGCAAGATGAAGATTAATGATATCTAAAAGGTCTAAAGTTAAAGATAACTCATTTCCTTTGTATTTCAGGCAAAAAAAATACATATTTTCATCTTTTACAGTTTAAAAATCATAAAAAGGAAAATGGGCAGATGTAAAAGTTTGGGCACCCATGGAGATTTGTGTGCTTACGTAACTTTGACCAAGGTTTCAGACCTTAATTAGCCTGACAGGGTTATGGCTTGTTCGCTATCATCATTAGGAAAGGTCAGGTGATGCAAATTTCCAGCCTCCTCTAACCTTGCGACAAAAAAACAGCAGCCATGGGTTCTTCTAAGCAGCTGCCTAGCATGGTGGAGGCCCACAAAGCAGGAGAAGGTTATAAAAAGATAGCAAAGCATATTCAAGTTTCCCTTTCCTGAGTTCGAAATGTAATTAAGAAATGGCAGTTAACAGGAACATTGGAGATTAAGCTAAGGTCTAGAAGACCAAGCAAAATTTCAATGAGAGCTGCTTGTAGGGTTTTTAGAGAGGCAAATCAGTACACCCGCTTGGGGGAAATTGACCTTCAAAAAGATTTAGCAGACTCTGGAGTTGTGGTACATTGTTCTACTGTTGAGAGACACCTGAACAAATATGGCCTTCTTGGAAGAGTTATCAGAAGAAAACCTCTCCTGCGTCCTCACCATAAGAATCAGCATCAGAAATATGCTAAAGAACATCTAAACAATACTGATGCATTTGGAAACACGTCCTATGGACTCATTAGGTTAAAATAGAACTCTTTGGCCACAATAATCAAATGTTTGTATGTAGAAAAAATTGGGCAGAATTTCAGGAAAAAAACATCTCGCCAACAATTATGTATGGGGGTGGATCAATTATGCTTTGGGGTTGGTGCAACCAATAACACGGAGAACATTTCACCGGTAGAGGGAATAATGGATTCAATGACTTTTCAACAAATTCTTGATATTTCAGTCTTCACAATAGCAGTAATTTTGACCAGGGGTGCCCAACCTTTTACATGCCACTGTAGGCAATCCCCTTCTACTTGGGGGCAAATTTCATAAATCTACTTGGTGATAAATGAATCCCTACCTTCCCTGGCAGTGTGGGAGGAGAGACAGTAGAGCAGAGCTGACAGTGCTATGAGAGGCAGTGAGCTGATTGAAGGGTTTATAATGTGAACAGATACAGCTAAAGTCAGCTGTGCTGCTGCTTGAAGTTCAAAATGGCAACTTTTGTTTTTGATCCCGAATGTTGATCAGACTGGATTCAGAACAATAATTTTACATATTTACATAAGAATTAATTTTATTTTGTTTTAAGTATTCATCTAAACCTTTTTTGAAGTTCCTGATGGTTACAGCTGTGCCGAGAGTTTTTGATAGGCTATGCAGCAGAGTTCTCTCATCGCCCCCTGAGAGTGTACCTTTTTTCTCTAGATGAAGAGAGTGCCCTTTATCTATTAAGGTGGTGTTTAAATATAACAACTTTTCACCTTTTTTTTAAATGGTCCATTTACAGTGAATACTTGCAATTATTTGGTCCACCTTTGATATCTCTTTCAAGACTAAATTTCATTCTGTTAATCTTTCCTTTTTCCTCGAAACTAAAGGCCCATTGACATTGGACAATTTCAGATTATTAAACGACTGGCAATGTAGAAATCAATATGCTGGTGTTTACTGGTCTGTGCACATAGGTCAATAAGCAATAATGGGAACAGAATGATCGTTCTGTACTAAGAGAATATCATGGATTTATATCACATCACCTGTTTCCACAGAATGATGTGCCGATGATTACAGTGATTTTCATGCCAAAATGATCTATCGCCCAACAAATGAACCATTTTCTTGTTCATTGTGTGATTATCTGCATGATTACACAGGCTGAAATCGGAATGAGCGTCCTGAGAAGCGCTCAGTTGCCCGTTGTCAGCTCATCTAAATGGGCCTTTAGATCCTTAATACATTTGATCAGTTTTGTGACTTTTTTTTGTAAAGAAATGGAATTACTGTACTTGGATGTGTGCATTTTTAATAGGATAGCATTTAAGTTAAAACCTTGGATGCTGGATTTTACACAGCTATGTATGTAACTTTGTTAATATTCACATATAACGATTATGCTCACCTCATACATTTCAGTGTCCTCTTAAATGTATTTCTAAATCTATTCACAGATATATTTCACTTCATCAGTCCCCATTGCATATTTGTCATTGTTTTATCAATTGCACAACACTTAGGTACAGTTATTCACAGGTACCATTATAAGCACAGACAGTTTCACATGTCTTTATTTTATTTCACCAGGTCAGGGCATTACTTACCTTATTGCTATATTGGGCCTGGTGAGCAGCAGTACAGAGGGGGGCCCATAGGTCTGTGCACTAAAGTGCTGTGCACTGTTGCGCACACATTAGTGTTGGTGCCCGGGAGCTTTCTCGGAGCTGTGTACGGCCGTCTAATCTTGATGGCTGTGCAGCTCCCGCTCCCTCCATCTTCTCTGTAATTTCGGTCAGGTGACGGTGTGTACGCAATGAAGTCATCCCGTACATGCTGACATGTACTGGAAGCAGTGCTGCACCTGCAAGGGATCGTCAGGGCGGTAAGTATGAAAAATGTTTTTGTTTTCTTTATAAAAATGAATTAAATGGGTGAGGGAAGAAGGGGATGGGGACTGCATGTGATGAAGTGTGCCTGAGTGGGGGACTTCACATGATGAAGTGGGGGGAGTGAGACTGCACATGATGAAGTGAGGGGTGAGGGGGACTGCTAATGATGAATTGAGTGTGAGTGACGGAGTGACAGAAATTGAATTGAAAGAGGGGGGTGGGGAGGGCAAATAACCTGGGGGAGAGGATATAATGATGAATGGGGGAGTAAATTATGTATTGAATATAGGGGAGAGCAGTTGATGATGAATAGAGTATAGGAGAGCAAGACATGACAATGAATTGGGGCAGAAAAGGCATGTAACTATAATGGATCGGGGTTAGAGTGGGAGTTACATAATGGGGGCGTTGAGGATGCAGTGACTGGTAATGAATTGGGGGAAAATACAGGTGCTAATTAATTTGGGAGTTGGAAGTTTCGCTCCCAGGTACACTTCGCCCCCGAACATTTCGCCCCCAGCATTTCGCCCCCAGGTTGTTTCGCCTACGCACATTTCGCCCCCGCACATTTCGCCCCTAGCAGTTTGCCCCCAAATGTTTCGCCCCCAGCAGTTGGTCCCCGCACATTTCGCCCCCGGATGTTTCGCCCCACAGCAGTTCTCCCCTGGAAGTTTTGCCCCCGGATGTTTCGGCCCCAGCAGTTCGCCCCCGCACATTTCGCCCCCGGATGTTTCACCCCCAGCAGTTCGCCCCCGGATGTTTCGCGCCCAGCAGTTCGCCCCTGGATGTTTCGCGCCCAGATGTTTGTACCCTTGTGGTTCATGAATTCCTGTCCGTCATCAATGTTTCGCCCCCAGCAGAACGCCCCTGGAAGTTCATCCCCGGATGTTTGTCCCCTTGTGGTTCTTGAATTTGTGTCCATCATCAATGTTTCACCCCCAGATATTTGTACCCTTGTGGTTCATGAATTCCTGTCCATCATCAATTGTTCACCCCCAGCAGTTTGCCCATGGTAGTTCGCCCCCGGATGTTTGTACCTGTCACGGATCGCACCATGACTGTCACCAATATGTCTTGATCGGGGTGACCTTTGGCCAGCCCATGGCTATGACACGTGCAGGGGGGCTTATCTTAGTTATCCCTCCACTGCTCAAATGTGACGAAAACACACACAAGGCTATTGACCTCTTAGTTGACCGCAGGGACTTATTTTAGTTATCCCACTGCTCCTACAATATAACACGAACTGCAGGGATTTACGTATATCCCGCTTTACAGTTCCGTGTGAAAACTTGCAGCTTTCTGGTGCCCCCTTGCCCTCAGGTCAGATTAGGTACTGCACCTGGGGTAATTAGTCGCCAGAAAGCCTGCCTGCTAGGTACTGGCTATTGGGCACGCTGCAGTGAGGCGATATAACTACTTCCACTCAGGCAGGAACAATAATTATCAATGCCGCCATCGCTACAACGACTTCCAAAAGTACAGGACATGGTGTGCCGCCACCAGCTTCGATTAATGGGTCCGAAGATAACCCAAAACAGTAGCGTAATTCCCTTCCAGAGACTGAGGGTACGTTTTAGAGCAGGAGAACGAAACTAGTAATTTAAATATTTTACTCCGAAAGATTAGGCAGTGTTTATAAAAAGACTACAAGGATGTTACATTAAGAGACAATTGAAAGTATGTACAAAGCAATTAAAAAAATAACATGGATTAAAGAAGAAAGATAAAACTCGCATGTTCTCAGATCATTTCAGGCAAAACCATGCTGGTAGGCAGAGCCCCAAATGTCCCAGTGCATCAGGAGGTCTGGACAGGAACAGCTCCTCGGGCATAACTGAAGGCTGGGTTAAGTGGAGTCCCTTATACCTGCAGCCTGGTGACATCACTAAAGGGGCTGGTTTCCTGGGACCCTCCCCTCTCCTCAGACATACAGATTTCAACAGCAATTCTTATAATTGTCATATTTTCGCTGGAGAATCTGGCAGAGTCATAACACATCTCATCCATCTTGTATTAAAATTGGCTTTTTATTGGTACCAAATTCGGGCTAGTTGGGACACACGGTTCCAGAGAAATCCGTACTTTGTACCCGTTGGGATTAGAGGCTCGTGCTTACAGTGTTTGGCAGATCTACCGATGGATGTTAGCAGTATGCACTTATTATTTTCCTAGCCTAAATCGGTGGCCCAATATCTTACTATATTAGAACAAAGAACCTCCTGTCTTAAGAGAGATATCAGACCAGTTTTAGCTGGTACAATTGTCTATTTACAGAGGTCGTAAATATTCTTTTGGTGTGAGGGAATGAGGGATTTGGGATCCATACACACACACACATTTCAGCAAGCAGAAACACAGACAGAAGGGGTTCAGAGCCCACGGTGTGCTAACAGGGAAAACTAATAATCATATTACATTTTATACATTATCGTGAATCTCCACACAGGTCGGGACCTCAGCAAAAGGGAAAATAAGTAATTTCTAGATCGGGTTTGCTTATCACTAGGTACAGTATGATATGTAATGGATGACAAAAAGAAGCCATTAAGTGTAACACCACTAGTACATGACAGTAAAATGATGGTCACTTGTCTTAGATCAGGGGTGTCAAACTCATATTCACCAAGGGCCACACCAATTTAATGGTTGTCCCCAAAGGGCCATTTGTTGCTGAAAGACCGAATGCGCACAAGTGAGTCCCATCCAGAACATGCATTTCTCTGCACAGAGCAGTACATGCCCCTGCATAAGGCATGGCACGGTGGATCAGCTCTTTGCCAGGCACATCTTCCCTGGATCTCACTGAAATCATGGAGAGCTATGGGTGCAGCTTACAGTCACTTGTAATTGTCGTTAGTGCTGAAAGTTGCTTATAAACCACTGGTTCAATGCAGAATATGTTAGGGGTCGAGTTCCCGCTTCTGCACAGGGGGAATCTCGGGCCGTTTCTGCTGCGGTCTCCCATTCTCCTGCCGCAGTGGAACCTGCTCAGCGGAGACGTCGGTCCTTGCGTCTGGCTCAGTCTCACTCTGTGCTTAGGCTTGCTGTTGCTTTTCCAGCTTTTGCCATTAAAGCCAGTGCTGGGCAGCAGCGAGCGGACGCTTTTGGGACTAAGTCCTGCTTTTCCCTTCTGAGCATGCCCAGGGTGTGATCTCCCGTTGGAGATCGAGGGTCACATGCTCAGATGCTGCAGCGGGTCCCATTGGTCCTCCTGGAAGGTCCTGAAGGTGCTAACTTCTGTGGCAGCTTCCCATTGGTCCTTTATTGGAAGGTCCTGAATGTGCTGCAGCTATATAAGCTTCGCATGACCGCACGGCCATGCGCTAGTGTGCAATTGTATACGTGTATTTGTTGATGAGTGCAAGTCGTTCTTTAAATACCCCTACCCTATTGTATGACTGTTTGCGTAAGGTGTATGGCTGCTATCTAGCGCCCGACTATCCTCTCAACGTGTTACACACGAATCAGCGTCTATTGCTGTGACCGCCAGTGCGTCGCCACGCGCCAGTAGTGCACTTCCTAACCCACGTCTGGGTGCTTAGTGGTGTCTGCCAGCACGGCACAGTTCGCACTTCGGTGCTCTATTTCTAATCAGTTACCTAATACACCCAGTTGCAGTGTTGTGCGCAAGTAGTCTGAACGGACTTCAACCCTGAGTCTTGGGATTGAGTTCGCTGACTCCTTGCTTGCACTCATTAGTGCGGTATTGCGGTCCTGTGGCTTTACTGAGGGATGTTATTCTGGATTATCTCAATGAGAATAACTGTTTAACTCCATATCAGCATGGGTTTATGAGAAATCGCTCCTGTCAAACCAATCTAATCAGTTTTTATGAAGAGGTAAGCTATAGACTGGACCACGGTGAGTCATTGGACGTGGTATATCTCGATTTTTCCAAAGCGTTTGATACCGTGCCGCACAAGAGGTTGGTACACAAAATGAGAATGCTTGGTCTGGGGGAAAATGTGTGTAAATGGGTTAGTAACTGGCTTAGTGATAGAAAGCAGAGGGTGGTTATAAATGGTATAGTCTCTAACTGGGTCGCTGTGACCAGTGGGGTACCGCAGGGGTCAGTATTGGGACCTGTTCTCTTCAACATATTCATTAATGATCTGGTAGAAGGTTTACACAGTAAAATATCGATATTTGCAGATGATACAAAACTATGTAAAGCAGTTAATACAAGAGAAGATAGTATTCTGCTACAGATGGATCTGGATAAGTTGGAAACTTGGGCTGAAAGGTGGCAGATGAAGTTTAACAATGATAAATGTAAGGTTATACACATGGGAAGAGGGAATCAATATCACCATTACACACTGAACGGGAAACCACTGGGTAAATCTGACAGGGAGAAGGACTTGGGGATCCTAGTTAATGATAAACTTACCTGGAGCAGCCAGTGCCAGGCAGCAGCTGCCAAGGCAAACAGGATCATGGGGTGCATTAAAAGAGGTCTGGATACACATGATGAGAGCATTATACTGCCTCTGTACAAATCCCTAGTTAGACCGCACATGGAGTACTGTGTCCAGTTTTGGGCACCGGTGCTCAGGAAGGATATAATGGAACTAGAGAGAGTACAAAGGAGGGCAACAAAATTAATAAAGGGGATGGGAGAACTACAATACCCAGATAGATTAGCGAAATTAGGATTATTTAGTCTAGAAAAAAGACGACTGAGGGGCGATCTAATAACCATGTATAAGTATATAAGGGGACAATACAAATATCTCGCTGAGGATCTGTTTATACCAAGGAAGGTGACGGGCACAAGGGGGCATTCTTTGCGTCTGGAGGAGAGAAGGTTTTTCCACCAACATAGAAGAGGATTCTTTACTGTTAGGGCAGTGAGAATCTGGAATTGCTTGCCTGAGGAGGTGGTGATGGCGAACTCAGTCGAGGGGTTCAAGAGAGGCCTGGATGTCTTCCTGGAGCAGAAAAATATTGTATCATACAATTATTAGGTTCTGTAGAAGGACGTAGATCTGGGTACTTATTATGATGGAATATAGGCTGAACTGGATGGACAAATGTCTTTTTTCGGCCTTACTAACTATGTTACTATGTTACTATGTTACTGGGTTCGCTTCCACCACCATATAGCACTGCCATTTACTAGCAGCAGGTTTTCACCTGCACGGTGGACCCCGGACTGCAAACGCACCAATATTATTTCACCTTATACTTGGTGCATTCCGCCAGTCCTAACAGAATACAACTGCAACCTATTCTTGGCCTAATCTGAGGAATGGGTATCTATAGAAAAACGGATCCTGAAGTGAGAATACCACTTTTATCTGCTGCTCCATTCTTTTGTATACTGGCAGAGTGTTCTGTGAGGGCTAATCCCAAAATCCCCCATCTGAAGACCTGATAAAGAGGTTCTGTAGAAGCTGGTTAACCACCACTTTAGTTCAGCAAAGCCAATATCTCTGTTCTGCAGAGATGGTTGGTGGGATTAACCCTGTAGTCAGTCAACAATCCCCCTGCTTCCATACATAGCCTGCATTAAAGGGGTATTCTCATGCCAGATTGCAAAATCAAAATAAGGCAGCATGATTCAGCAATCATGTTGCAGTAAGCATGCTGCCGATCTTCCCCTCCTGGTACTTACCTAGAGGTCTTCTGCTCATCTTTGCCTAATCTTATCCTGGTTGTGTGGGCTGGCGATGGCCATGCTGGATCCGGAGGCCACCATGAGTCTTGGTGACAGGAAATAGAAGAAAAAGCTGGTCCTAGGAGCGCAGAAAAAAGGACTCTGACACCAGGTTGAGTTGAGCCACAACACGTTTCAACGGCATACACCGTCTACTTCAGGTGGACCACTTGAAGAAGACGGTGTATGCCAATGAAACGCATTGTGGCTCAACTCAACCTGGTGTCAGAGTCCTTTTTTCTGCGCTCCTAGGACCGGCTTTTAATTCTATAACCTGTTATTATATCCTCTATTGGGGGTGCCCGGCTGGAGCTGCAGGGACTCGGCTGTCTACCTTCCCCTTCCTGGGACTACTGCCAGCGCTCTACTTACAAACCGCCAACTATTGATCTATATATGCAATTCCATGGTGACAGGAGAGGCATCATGCCCCCTGGATTAACTGATGAATGGGGCAGCAGTGACTTCATGTCAGTGAGCGGACTGGAGACATTCGGCCTCACTGCTGCGGCATTCATCATGCTTCATGGATCAGTGATCCAGGGAAGATGAAAAGACAGCCAGAAGCAGGAGAAGACATCACGGGGAACTGCTAGACTGCACTCCGTGACCCAAGGAGCTGCAGCTGCGACTGATAAGTATGTCCATTTTTTTTGTTCTAGGGAGATATTACTCCTTTAAGGCCAACCAAAAGAGGCACTGGGTGAGCTGCTGAAAAGGCAGCCACAGGAATCTTCAGCAATTGGGGTCCTGTATATTTTACCCCCAGGTATGTTCAGCCCTAGATGTTTTGATCTCTGCATGTTGACCTCAAAATTTGAGGGTGAAATATCTGGGGTCAAAATGTTAGGTACGAAACATAAGATGGCGACACATCCAGGGACAAAATGCTGTAGGAGAAACATTCGGGGGTGAAACATCCGGGTGCGAACTGCTGGGGGCAAAACATTGATGACGGACAGGAATTGATGAACCACAAAAGTACAAACATCTGGGGGCGAACTGCCGGGGGCGAACTGCTGGGGGTGAAACTAATGACGGACAGGAATTCATGAACCACAAGGGTACAAGCATCCGGGGGCGAACTGCTGGGGAAGAAACATTGATGACGGATGGGAATTCATGAACCACAAGGGTACAAACATCCAGGGGCGAACTGCCGGGGGCAAACTTTTTGGGGCTAAACATTGATGATGGAAAGGAATTCATGAACCACAAGGGTACAAACGTCTGGGGCGAACTGCCGGGGGCAAAACATCCAGGGGCCAAATGCTGGGGAGGAAATGTACGGGGGCGAAATGTACCCAGTGGCAAACTGCTGGGGGTGAAATGTGCGGGGGCGAAACATCCTGGGGGCCAAGTGCTGGGGATGAAATGTGCGGGGGCAAAATGTACCCAGGGGTGAACTGCTGGGTGCGAACTGCTGGGGGTGAAACATCCGGGGGCGAACTGCTGGGGGTGAAACATCCAGGGGGCGAAATGTGCGGGGGCGAACTGCTGGGGGCGAAACATCTGGGGGCGAACTGCTGGGGGCGAAACATCTGGGGGCAAAACATCCGGGGGCGAACTGCTGGGGGCGAAACATTCGGGGGCGAAATGCTGGGGGCGAAATGTGCGGGTGCGAAATGTGTGTTACCTGTACACTGGCACTGTACACGGTATACTATACACAGAGGTCCTGTGTATATTGTCACTGGTGATCTCTGTACACTGACACTATATACAGATCTCCTGTGTGTAATGTCGCTCGCGATCCCTGTATTACCTGTACACTGACACTGTATACTATGTACAGAGCTCCTGTGTATAATGTCACTCGCAATCCCTGAATTACCTGTACACTGACAGAAAATACAGTGCTCCTGTGTGTAAAGTCACTGGTGATCCCTGTATTACCTGTACACTGACACTACATACAGATCTCCTGTGTATAATGTCACTGGTGGTCACTGTACAAATTGCCTAAAACAAAAAATAATCCATAAACTAAATACCAAAATAACATTTTTACTTTTATTGCGTTGTTTGATAATAAGAATATAGTGCATTAAATTTGAAAGCACACTGTGCGAATGATCAGTTTTAAACATAAGAACATAAACTCTCCCCTCTTTTCACAGAATCTGCACATAGATACTTTTGTTAACATGATCCAGACTGACCTAATAAAATTTAGCAAATACTGCCAAAAGACAATCGGCAATGTAAATTCAGAGGAATGTAATGCTTTAAAAGATTTACAGGACAATTAATAAACTCATAATTAAGCCATCTGATAAAGAGGGCAATATTTAATCAATTGAGGATTATATAAGATTATATACACTACCACTCATAAGTTTAGGGTCACTTAGAAATGTCCTTATTTTTTAAAGAAAATCACATTTTTTTCCAATGAAGCTAACATTAAATGATTCAGAAATACACTCTATACATTGTTAATGTGGTAAATTACTTATATTATTGTATATTAGCTGCAAACATCTGGTTTGTAATGCAATATCTTCATAGTTGTATAGAGACCCATTTCCAACAACCATCACTCCAGTGTTCTTATGGTACTTTTTGTTTACTAACTTTGTAAGAAGGCTAATGGATGGTTAGAATACCCTTGAAAACCCTTGTGCAAGTATGTTAGCACAGCTGAAAACAGTTTGGCTGATTAGAGAAGCTATAAACCTGACCTATTGAGCTGACTGAGAATCGGGAGCATTACATTTGTTGGTTCCATTAAACTCTCAAAATGGCAAGAAAAAAAGAATTTACTTGTGAAGCTCAACAGTCTATTCTTGTTCTTAGAAATAAAGGCTATTCCATGTGAGAAATTGCCAAGAAACTGAAGATTTCCTACAACGGTGTGTACTATTCCCTTCAGAGAAGAGTACAAACAGGCTCTAGCCAAAGTAGAAAGAGAAGTGGTAGGCCCCGCTGAACAACTAAGCAACAAGACAAGTACATTAGAGTCTGTAGTTAGAGAAATCGACACCTCACAGGTCCTCAACTGGCAGCTTCATTAAGTAGTCCACGTAAAACGCCAGTGTCAACGTCTACAGTGAAGAGGCGACTCCGGGATGCTGACCTTCAGGGCAGAGTGGCAAAGAAAAAGCCATATATGAGACTGGCTATTAAAAGGAAAAGAATAATATGGGCAAAAGAACAAAGACATTGGACAGAGGAAGATTGAAAAAAGTGTTATGGACAGATGAACCAAGTTTGAGGTGTTTGGATCACACAGAAGAACATTTGTGAGACGCAGAACAACTGAAAAGATGCTGGAACAGTGTCTGACGCCATCTGTCAAGCATGGTGGAGGTAATGTGACGGTCTAGGGTTGCTTTGGTGCTGGTAAAGTGGGAGATTTGTACAAGGTAAAAGGGATTTTGAATAAGGAAGGCTTTCACTCCATTTTGCAACGCCATGCCATATCCTGTGGACAGCGCTTGATTGGAGCCAATTTCATCCTACAACAGGTCAATGACCCAAAGCACACCTCCAAATTATGCAAGAACTATTTAGGGAAGAAGCAGGCAGCTGGTATTCTATCTGTAATAGAGTGGCCAGCTCAATCACTAGATATCAAACCAATTGAGCTGTTGTGGAAGCAGCTTGACCATATGGTACACAAAAAGTGCCCATCAAGCCAAACCAACTTGTGGGAGAGGCTTCTGGAAGCATACCTATAGATATAGCCTTGTATTGTAGTGTCCGCTACAGTAAATTTTGCTTTTTTATCAAGTTATTTTAAAAAACATATTAATAAACATTGGTTTTAATTATGAATGGACCTCTTCTTCTCACATGTAACGATCTGGGATTAGTCGTGTACTGTTTAATATGAAGGGGAAATGCTTCTAAACAATGCAGGATTAGGACAAATAAGACTGCAGTTTTCTGGCTTCTCTCTGTCCTGGTGAATCTGTGACACTCTCTTTGAAAGCTGGTATCCCAATGGGTCAATATTTAAAGTGAACCTGTCATCAGGATTTTGCTAAGTAAACTACAAGCACTGTCAGTTTGGCACCGTTACACTGCTTAAAATGATATCTGGGTTTATGAAATCCGTCTTGTGGTTGTTTAATCTGTATTTGCAGTTTCAGTTAGTGAGATTCTCCTGCTTTGGGGCGGGCCTGCGGGAGGGACTTTTTTGGTGCTCTGTTCTTATATTCATCCTTATGGGCTTGAATGACAGGTCACTGAACCTTCAGTGATCTGCCTCCTATTTTAAACACTCGCTTGCTTGTGAGAGAGGAGGAGGGAGGGGGTGAGTGCACTCTCACTAGATCAGCTTTATGGATTTTATTGTTTTCTACAATGCCCCCCCCCCTTTAAAACTTAACTGTTTTTTAAATCAATAACCTCCTGATGAAGAAATACTCTCTAATATTCTCAAACCTGTAGATTTGCGCTTGGGCTAACTGGGAGATCACACAGATCCTACCTCTGCCACCAATTTGTCAATGACAACACTCTGCCTCCAATCTGGACAATTACGCAATTTCCTAACGAGTGATGAACGAGGCCGCAGTCATTTTTACTACTGGGTCAGTTATTGAGGAACTCCGTGAACGTATAATATATGCACATCCAATTCCAATGCATGGAATGTGTGTGTATATATATATATATATATACCCCGATATGGTCACTACCAAACTCCACAATAACAGGTCTCTTGAACATCCATTACAGATAGCATATGTTAGGGCTGGCAGAACGCACCGAGTATATTTAGATATTATTATTGGTGCGTTCGCAGCCCGGGGTCCACCGTGCAGGAGACCAACCTGCTGCTAGCAAATGGTGGCACAATATGGCGGTAGAAGCGAACTCTGTTACTTCACGGAGTCGAACAGAAGGGAAACCGCTGTGCCCTGTTAGCGTCACAGGGGAATCAGCAGCCTAACAGAGCAAAAGCAATCAGTGGTCAGGGAGTAGCAAGCACACAAACACCTGTCCGGGGGAGCTGGAATTCTAATGGCTTTACGCCAGCCCTGAATTCACCATACAAACTCCTCACCGGAGGTGCCGGTATTCTAGTGGCTTATTTCAGCCGGACCCTGACCACAAGCATACAAGACCACTGAGTAGCTAAAGCTCATAACAAGCTGATACTAGCGCATGGCCGTGTGGCCATGCAAACCTTTTATAGCTGCACGGCCAGCTCTACCCTACCTACTGTATCCTCACCCATCCCTTGTAGATTGTGAGCCCACGCGGGCAGGGTCCTCTCTCCTCCTGTACCAGTTGTGACTTGTATTGTTCAAGATTATTGTACTTGTTTTATTATGTATACCCCACCTCACATGTAAAGCGCCATGGAATAATAAATAATAATAATAATAAATAGCTGCAGCAACTTCAGGAACTTCCTAGAGGACCAATGGGAGCTGCTACAGTACATGAGCAACTTCAGGACCTTCCTAGAGGACCAATGGGAGATGCACAGTACCTGAGCATGTGACCCCGACCTCCAATGAGAGGTCTTACCCCGGGCATGCTCAGAAGGGGAAAAGCAGGACTTCGTCCCAGAGACGTCCGCTCACCGCTGACCAATACTGGCTACAATGGCTGAGCCTGGAAAGGCGGCAGTAACCATCTGCACAGTATCAGGCTGAGACTGACGTCTCCGCTGAGCAGGCTCCACTGTGGCTGGAGAAGAATGGGAGACCGCAGTGGAGATGGTTTGAGATTCCCCCTGTGCAGAGGTGGGAACTTGACCCCTAACAGCATATTTCTTCAGGTGGTGCAGTTTATAGAGCAAGAGAAATGGAGGTATTACATTATATATATTTAATCTGAAAAGTAGTGTTTCTAAAAATATACAAAGATGTTAGGACATGGACAAAACAATACAGTATATACAATTAAATAAACTAAAAAGAATGAACAAGAATTGTACTAAATCAGTGTCGTGAAAAGGGCTCAGAACTTAACGGAGGGAAGCACTCATTAAGGCAATGGACAGAATAGCAATGCACTGTCTTCCAGTACTGAGAAGGATTATAGTTTGTCATTTGCTTTTATTAACAGAAGTTACACCCATAAACCTCCCCTTTGGTGACCTATAACTGGACTGGTCATGTGATGTGGCTAAGTCTTTAGAAAATTATAAAATTCCCAAATTCCACGATATCTTCGCACCTGGAGGACATATTAATGCCATATTTCCTATTACAATTTTACCTTTCTATAGGTGGGAAACATGGCATGGACACAGGCATCCATCCGATATCAACTTGGAGGCGCTGCCGCTACTGCTTGGCAATTTAAGAGAAAGCGTTACTTTCGCCACTTTGTCACAACATCAAAAATATGTCTCTCATATCTGTCACAACTAGAGATGAGCAAACTTTTGCCAATCTCAAATTCAGCATGAACACTGCACATTGGGATTCGTGTTCAGATTCCCAAGCATTTGTCGTCAAAATCGTCAAAATTCAGCCAAAGCTCGGTGAATCATCGAGTTTCCACTAATGATTTTGTTAGGACTTTGGCTAGGATAGTAACATAGTAACATAGTAACATAGTTAGTAAGGCCGAAAAAAGACATTTGTCCATCAAGTTCAGCCTATATTCCATCATAATAAATCCCCAGATCTATGTCCTTCTACAGAACCTAATTGTATGATACAATATTGTTCTGCTCCAGGAAGACATCCAGGCCTCTCTTGAACCCCTCGACTGAGTTCGCCATCACCACCTCCTCAGGCAAGCAATTCCAGATTCTCACTGCCCTAACAGTAAAGAATCCTCTTCTATGTTGGTGGAAAAACCTTCTCTCCTCCAGACGCAAAGAATGCCCCCTTGTGCCCGTCACCTTCCTTTGTGTAAACAGATCCTCAGCAAGATATTTGTATTGTCCCCTTATATACTTATACATGGTTATTAGATCGCCCCTCAGTCGTCTTTTTTCTAGACTAAATAATCCTAATTTTGCTAATCTATCTGGGTATTGTAGTTCTCCCATCCCCTTTATTAATTTTGTTGCCCTCCTTTGTACTCTCTCTAGTTCCATTATATCCTTCCTGAGCACCGGTGCCCAAAACTGGACACAGTACTCCATGTGCGGTCTAACTAGGGATTTGTACAGAGGCAGTATAATGCTCTCATCATGTGTATCCAGACCTCTTTTAATGCACCCCATGATCCTGTTTGCCTTGGCAGCTGCTGCCTGGCACTGGCTGCTCCAGGTAAGTTTATCATTAACTAGGATCCCCAAGTCCTTCTCCCTGTCAGATTTACCCAGTGGTTTCCCGTTCAGTGTGTAATGGTGATATTGATTCCTTCTTCCCATGTGTATAACCTTACATTTATCATTGTTAAACCTCATCTGCCACCTTTCAGCCCAAGTTTCCAACTTATCCAGATCCATCTGTAGCAGAATACTATCTTCTCTTGTATTAACTGCTTTACATAGTTTTGTATCATCTGCAAATATCGATATTTTACTGTGTAAACCTTCTACCAGATCATTAATGAATATGTTGAAGAGAACAGGTCCCAATACTGACCCCTGCGGTACCCCACTGGTCACAGCGACCCAGTTAGAGACTATACCATTTATAACCACCCTCTGCTTTCTATCACTAAGCCAGTTACTAACCCATTTACACACATTTTCCCCCAGACCAAGCATTCTCATTTTGTGTACCAACCTCTTGTGCGGCACGGTATCAAACGCTTTGGAAAAATCTAGATATACCACATCCAATGACGTGCTGTATGATCAGCGGGAGGGACTTGTTTGATGAGGGGACGGTGTGCGGAGATGTCAGACTAGTGACAGACTATATTTTCTTTTTTTATTAACTTAATATGTTTTTTTTGCGCCAATTTGTCAGTGTAACAGTGCAGAAAGCCTGCTGCTGCCAGTAGTCACATAGTTAGCTAAGCGGTTTATTGTCAGCTAGTTCAGCCTTCCAGGATGTAAATCGTTTATAATCGTGTGGTGCAGCCAGGAGAGTCCACATTTTACAATCTAAATAATTTGTGCTAAAAGTGTAGTGCAGCTGTAACAAGGTGGCACAGGGAGGTAGTCGTGGGCAATTTCACTAGATGAGTCAGTGAGAACCCTGGCCCCTCTCACAGGAATAGACAGTTCCAGTCAGAGCCCAAAGTCACAGTGAGTTACTTCAAATAGATGGCTGCTCTTCATGCTGGAACAGATGCACCACACGTAACATTCTTTAGGGCTCAACAGTGGCAACTTGTTTAATAAAGGAAGAGTAGCAAGCTACGCGTTTCGAACAATGGTATGTTCTTTCTCAAAGCTACTGCATACATGTGGCAGCAAGGTTAAATACCAGCTGTCACCAATGAGAATTACTCTGTCGATCACATGATAAACAGAGCAAATCATCTGGTTAAAAATCTAATATTAACAAAAAAACAAAGAATAACTTGAACAACTTACAACAAAATAAATAAAGAAAGAAAAACGCAAGAAAAACATAATACATATTATAGTTGCAATTCAGTAGTGGAACATGATCTCTCTCTCCGCGCATTCAGACCTGCAGGGTAGCAGGTATTCAGGCAGAACATCCAGTATGCTTCACGGGTCATTAAACGTCTCTTGAAATCTCCCCCTCTCGCTGACAGTTTAAGTTTCTCAATGCCGATGACTCGCAGAGATGCCGTGCTCCTCTGATGACAGGTAATAAAGTGCTTAGATGCAAATGACATAGATCGATTATCATTAACAGAAGTAATAATATCTGTAATATGTTCAGAAATGCGAGTTTTGAGCATTCTTGTGGTGCATCCTATATAACTTAAATTACATTCTATACATTTAATCATGTAAATTACATTTTTACTACTACAATTAATGAACTGTTGTATTTTATATTGTTGTTTATCTTCACTGTCGTAGAAAAAATGTGCAGTGTTAGAATGGGCACACGTCCTGCATCTAGAAGCACCACAGCGATAAAAACCACTGGAATGTAACCAAGTGCACAATGGGTTAACTGAGCTGAAAAAACTAGGAGAAAGAGTATCTGAAAGAGTGGTGGCTTTTTTTGCTACTACCTGACACCCTGACGACAAAATGGTAGAAAGTGTCTCATCTTCATACAGAATGGGAATATTTTTAAGAATCAATGATTTAATATTGTTGTATTGAGGGCTATATTGAATAGAGCAAATCACTTTTTGATTCTCAGTATTGCTACTATTTTTTTCTTTTGGTCTTATCATATCACATCGTTTTTTCTTTTGAACAATTTTCCTAGCCCTATTTAGCGACCAATTAGGATATCCCCTCTTTTTTAACTTTTCACAACATGTATCTATCTCTTGTTTTAAAGCCACAGCATCACTACAATTTCTGGTGATTCTATTTAATTCACCTACTGGTATTGACTTAATAGTGTGACTTGGGTGGCTACTAGAAGCATGTAAAATGCTGTTACCAGATAGAGGTTTGTAATACGTAGAAGTGGTGATGGTCTCATCAACAGTGCCACATAGTGCAAGATCCAAAAATGCAATCATATGGGGATCAGTACTGCATGTAAAACGAAGCTTGAGCGCATTTGAGTTAAAGTAGCTCAGAAGCTCTGGTATGGCAGATACATCACCACTCCAGATAAGGAGCGTATCATCTATGTATCTACCATACCAGAACACATCAGACAGAAAAGGGTTGTCATCAGAATACAAAAACAGTTCCTCCCAGTAGGACATAACCAAATTGGCTATCGAAGGTGAGTGCTTACCGCCCATAGAAACTCCCTTACATTGAAGATAAAACTGTCGATCAAAAGAAAAATGGTTATGATTCATCAGAAAAAATACAGCTTGCATTATAAAATTACATAGATCATTAGTGTAATTACTGTATTTATCTAGATGGAATTCTAACGCCTGAATAATGACATTCTGTGGTATGGACGTGTAAAGCGAAATGACGTCACACCCAATCCAATGAAAATTCTCCTTCCATGTAATATTAGAGAGTTGATATAAAACATCTTTAGAATCTCACAAAAAACCTGGAACTCTCATAACTAAAGGCTGCAACAACTAATCCACCCATTGACTAAGGTGCTCAGTCAGAGATCCTACACTAGAAATAATAGGACGCATTGGAGGGGGTACAATTTCCTTGTGGACTTTGGGTAAACCGTATATAGTGGGGATGACAGGATGGTTGACTTTTAAATATTCCATCTGTGTTTTAGTCAGCACGCCCAGTGCTACACCATCATCCACCAAACAAAACAGCTCTTTTTTAAAAGAGACTGTGGGATCTGTGGATAGTTTTTTATATGTGGTTTTATCATTTAGTAAATCATTCATCTGATCTCCATATGTAGCAGTGTCCATCACCACAATTAAGCCACCCTTGTCTGCTTTTTTACAACTATTTCTTTCATATTTTTGATCTCTTGAATAGCTTTGCGCTGCTTATAATTAAGATTGCCAGTATGCACTTTTTGTTTCACACACATGTCTAGAGATCTTAGTTCCCGTTCAATAACAGTTTGAAATCTGTCCATGCACTCTACTCTTGATTGGACAGGGTAAAACCTGGGATTTTTTGTGCATAGTTGATCAGCTTGATGTACATCTTTATGATTGGATAAATTGATCATATTTAGCTCATTTAAATTTTTTAAAACACATTGTTCATTAAACATCAAACCATGATATTCATTCTGAATGTTGGATTCCATAGTTATAGCTCCAGATTCAGTATCAAAAAAATGTCTCTTAACAGTTAAATTGCGGATGAATCTATTAATATCCAACAGTGTGTGAAACAGATCAAATCGTCGATCCGGTGCAAATTTCAATCCTAGAGAGAGAACTTGTAACTGTTCCACTGTGAGATTGCAACTTGAAATATTTAAAACATTAGAAAAATCACCTTCAGAAGATGGTATTATTTCCTGTTGCGGGTAGCCATTCTTGTGTTTACTGCTATGCTTGCGGCCCCCGCGCCTCTTGCGTTTTTTGAATGCTGTCTTCTTGGTCTACGATAGTATGTATTGTTCTCAGTGTTGTAACTTGTATTCACATCTTCATTAGCGCTGTTATCTGCAGAATCCATATCTGAGGAACTAACAGAGACTCGACGCTCAGATGCATCGGAGGAGTAGTTAGTGCGTTTGAGAATTGGGCGAGGGCTTTTAGATGATTTTTGCCACCTGCCCCACTCATACACCTGATCCATTTGATAGTCTCCCAGATCTCGCTGGAATTTACTCCCTTTGCGATTCATAATTGCATCTTCTAATTTGGAAAGAGATTTTTTTATATTTAAAAGTTCATCGTTAAATTTCACATTATTTTTACTTTCCAAACTAGTTTTTAAGTCATTCATCTCTGATTGGATGTTTTTTAGTCTCAAGTCCTCATGTTTCATGATTAGTTGCATGAGTTGAATGGAACAATTACTTAAAATTGAATTCCACTCTTTCACAAATTCCTGAGATGCTTCTGTGGTGCTTCTAGATGCAGGACGTGTGCCCATTCTAACACTGCACATTTTTTCTACGACAGTGAAGATAAACAACAATATAAAATACAACAGTTCATTAATTGTAGTAGTAAAAATGTAATTTACATGATTAAATGTATAGAATGTAATTTAAGTTATATAGGATGCACCACAAGAATGCTCAAAACTCGCATTTCTGAACATATTACAGATATTATTACTTCTGTTAATGATAATCGATCTATGTCATTTGCATCTAAGCACTTTATTACCTGTCATCAGAGGAGCACGGCATCTCTGCGAGTCATCGGCATTGAGAAACTTAAACTGTCAGCGAGAGGGGGAGATTTCAAGAGACGTTTAATGACCCGTGAAGCATACTGGATGTTCTGCCTGAATACCTGCTACCCTGCAGGTCTGAATGTGCGGAGAGAGATCATGTTCCACTACTGAATTGCAACTATAATATGTATTATGTTTTTCTTGCGTTTTTCTTTATTTATTTATTTTGTTGTAAGTTGTTCAAGTTATTCTTTGTTTTTTTGTTAATATAAGATTTTTAACCAGATGATTTGCTCTGTTTATCATGTGATCGACAGAGTAATTCTCATTGGTGACAGCTGGTATTTAACCTTGCTGCCACATGTATGCAGTAGCTTTGAGAAAGAACATACCATTGTTCAAAACGCGTAGCTTGCTACTCTTCACTATGTGATTTATTGGATTGGACTGGACTTTGCCTTTTATCCTGAATAAATTTGTAAGTTTTTGGAAGCTGGATTTTTTTCTCTTTTTTTGGATAAAAGAATAATAACAGCATGGCAGTCTGGTGTGAATTCCGCTCTTGGGCTCCCTCCGGTGGTTGTAAGTGGCACTTTTGTGAGTTCTGCTCTTGGGCTCCCTCTTGTGGTTTCTAGTCGTATGGCTGCTCCTTGGAGTTAGCTGTCATCAGCTGCCTCCACTTATCGTCTCTTCTGCTCGGCTATTTAGGCCTGGCTCTTTCTTCAGCCAGTGCCACTTGTAAATGGTTCCTGGTTGGATTCACATCTCTTTGGAGTTCCCTGTTATCCTGACCAGTTCAGCAAAGCTAAGTTTTTGCTTGCTCTTTTCTGTCCATAGATTGTGGACTTATCCATTCTGTGCTTTCTATGTTTGTCCAGCTTATCAGTGTGAATTAATTCTGTCTTGCTGGAAGCTCTGGGAGGCAGATTTGCCCTCCACACCTTTAGTCGGGTGTGGAGATTTTTTGTAAACTCTGCGTGGATTTTTGTAGTGTTTTATACTGACCGCACAGTATTCCATCCTGTCCTATCTATTTAGCTAGACTGTGCTCATCCTGGTTTCATTCTGTGTATGTCTTTTCCCTCTCCACTCACAGTCATTATTTGTGGGGGGCTAATCTATCCTTTGGGGATTTTCTCTGAGGCAAGATAGCTTTCCTGCTTCTTTCTTTAGGGGTAGTTAGCTCTTAGGCTGTGACGAGATGCCTAGGGAGAGTTAGGAGCATTCCACGGCTACTTCTAGTGTTGTGTTGAGCTTAGGGACTGCGGTCAGTACAGTTACCACTTCCTTCAGAGCTCGTTCCATGTTGCTCCTAGACCACCGTATCATAACAGCAGTCTCTCTTAACACAGGTCCATTTGACCCTGGTCCCTTTGCTCCTGGGACCGGTAAAAAAAAACAAATACCCTTGCACAATGGTCATTTAATGCAGTTCTCACAGTCTTGACCTGGCTCAGTCCTCGGGTCCTCCTGACCAAGCTGTCCCCCTCCCTCCTTTGACAAGATCACAGACTTATCAGCAAATTGTTGCACTGTGCATAACGGGCTAGTCCAAGGTTAAAAGGGAATAAAGTTCCGGGTTAAAAGAAGTCAGTCCTTGCAACAGCTACACGCACAGTTCCAGGTAGCCAACCCTCAGTGTTTTCAGGCCCGGCAGAGGGTGCGCAAACAAACTGGGAGGAAGGGAAAAACAAAGTCTTATAACCGTGACTGGATTGGCCACCAAGAGATGCAGAACAATCTCTTTACATTTTTCTCCATTTCAATCGGCACAACACACATTTTTTTCTTAAAGGGGCTGCGTCAGTCAACGCATGGTCGTTGGTTGGTGTAATGGGCCACATGCAGGCCCTGAACGACAATATAGGTGTGGGACGAGGAATCGCAAGAAGAGGAGTCTCCACTGTTCCTTCAACTCTGTGTCCCCTCCAGCGGTGGTCCCATAGCCCCCAGAGCTTCCGGTTCTGATGCTGTATTTGCAGCCACCTCACACAGTTCAGGCATCGCTATTGCCTGTTTGGCGGCAGGCGCTGCGGCCATTGCAACGGGTCACAGATCAAAGCGGGCTGCATGCTCCCGTCGTTCCTCTGGGGGATGTTCCCAGGGTTGGAAATCTATAACTGCGATGCACACTGTGTGCCTCACTGTTATCTTGGGGAAAACCACTCTTAAGATTGTCTACAAGCTTGTTTCTATACTCCAACATGCGCACGTCCCTTTCCAAAGGGAGAAGCTTCTGGCAAAATTTACTCTTGCACCATGGATCTAGTAGATTGGCAGTTCAGTAGTCAGCACTATTTCTAATCCTTACAATACGGGCATCATGTTGAGGATGCAGCAAGAAGGCGCTCATGTGTCGGGTGCTTCCATGACGTCCAAGTCCATGTACGACGACAGACCACAACTTGAAGATATTGCTATCCCTTCTGCATCCTCCTCTGCTACCTCCTCTTCCACAGGGACCACCCCCTCCTCCTGCATACTATTCAAAGTGTGCTCCAGCATGTGGATGACAGGAAGTGATGCTTTTGATGGCAGATGTGGTTGATGGCGCAGCTAGTGGTTGGCGAGGACCACTAGGCTGCATTCTAGCTCAATCAGATTCTCAGACTAACGCATGTTGATTACACACAACTCTCACCGTGCTCCCTAGCAGCAGCCGGCAGCTTCCTCTCTCGCGGTGCTGAACGACGTCATCCAGCTATGCCGCTGACTGCTCACGTCATTGCAGCTCCGGTGCGCCACTGATAAAGACCTCTCCATGTCTCCTGTGCCAGTCAGTGCCAGAGCGAGAAGCAATATCTGCTCCGATCCAACACAGCTAGTGATCGCGCAAGCAGTTTAAAGGAAACCTGTCACCTGAATTTGGCGGGACCGATTGCCTTGCGCAGGCATGTACTACGGAGGGCAGAGAATGAACTTTAATCCAATATTGCGGCCAGCATGCAGCCAGCGGGTAAGGAAAGGGTGAATCAAACACCCAAAAACTCCACCCATATGACCGAAAATCGGTCCCGCCAAATTCAGGTGACAGGTTCCTTTTAAAGCGGCGATACATTTGGTCTGAGGCCAATATGGGAAAAGGAGGATCCCGGCCGGGACAGCAGGACAGTGTCTCAAAATTGGGACTGTCCCGCTGGATCCGGGACGGTTGGGAGTTATGCACACGCAACTCAGCTCCATACACACACACACAGCTCCGCTCCATACACCTCATACACACATGGCTCCGCTCCGTACACCTCGTACACACGTGACTCCGCTCTTTACACCTCATACACACGCGGCTCCACTCCGTACACCTCGTACATTCGTGGCTCTGCGCCGTACACCTCATACACACACGGCTCCAATCCGTACATTTAAAGCACTTTTTAATTATTGTTAACCAACACTATAAAACTAAAATTTTAATTTAAGTCTTTAGTTTAGGGGTTCTATTTTGCCTTCAGCAATTTGTATTAATTAATGTATTGACTCTATGCTGACTGAGGAACAGCAACTTGTACTTTGTTTATTGGTGTTTTACACTGAATAATTAGTAACGACATTTTATTTTGGACACAACTTAACCTATTGGAGATATTTAGACGTAGGTATCAGAGGCACAGATGAATGCTCTGAGAACATGCACGGTCTCACCAAGTACTTGGAGATTTGCCACTCTGGCATAAAGTCATGGGTACACTCAGCATTTGATACTATGGATAGTTTCCAGGGGGACAGGCCCCCCGAAGAAGGAAGGTCTGAAACGCGCGTCGGGGTAGACGCGCAGCTACCTGGACTGTGGACTGTGCCCCTGATTGCCAGTAACTACAGCTGTTATGGACCTGGTGGTTAGGAGCACCCGGAATGACCTGATGGTTAAACTCACACAGGACAAGCTCTGGGAAGTGGGAGCTCTGCTGACCGCAACCCCTAATCCTATCACACAACTAGAAATAGCCGTGGAGCGTACCTAACACGACCTAGACGCCTCTTCACAGCCTAAGAGCTAACTAGCCCTAAAGATAGAAAATAAAGCCTACCTTGCCTCAGAGAAATTCCCCAAAGGAAAAGGCAGCCCCCCACATATATTGACTGTGAGTTAAGATGAAAGTCACAAACACAGAAATGAAACAGGTTTCAGCAAAGGGAGGCCAGACTTACTAAACAGACTGAGGATAGGAAAGGTATCTTTGCAGTCAGCACAAAAAACTACAAAAGACCACGCAGAGTGTGCAAAAAGACCTCCGCACCGACTCACGGTGCGGAGGTGCCACTCTGCATCCCAGAGCTTCCAGCTAGCAAGACAAAATCATGATAGCCAACTGGACAAGGAAACAATGAACAAATAATTAACTAGCAGGGACTTAGCTTCTGCTGGAGTAGACAGGTCACCAGAAAGATCCAAGAGCGAACTGAACCAGTACAAGAACATTGACAGCTGGCATGGAGTAACGATCTGAGTGGAGTTAAATAGAACAGCCAGCCAAAGAATAAACTACGTCACCTGTGGAAGGAACCTCAGAAGCAGCAGCTCCACTCACAGCCACCAGAGGGAGTCCATGGACAGAACTCGCCGAAGTACCATTCATGACCATAGGAGGGAGTTCGAAAACAATTCACAACATACAGCTACCTTATAATACTAAAATGCATATCTACACTATGGAAGATACAGTGCCTTGTGAAAGTATTTGGCCCCCTGGAACTTTTCAACCTTTTCCCACATATCATGCTTCAAACATAAAGATACCAACTGTACATTTTTGGTGAAGAATCAACAACAAGAGGAACACAATTGTGAAGTTGTAACGAAATGTATTTGTTATTTTAAATTTTTGTGGAAATTCAAAAACTGAAAAGTGGGGCGTGCAATATTATTCGGCCCCTTTACTTTCAGTGCAGCAAACTCACTCCAGAAGTTCATTATGGATCTCTGAATGATCCAATGTTGTCCTAAATGCCTAATGGTCATAAATATAATCCACCTGTGTGTAATCACGTCTCCGTATAAATGCATCTGCTCTGTGATTGTCTCAGGGTTCTGTTTGAAGTAAAGAGAGCATCATGAAGACCAAGGAACACAACAGGCAGGTCCGAGATACTGTTGTGAAGAAGTTTAAAGCCAGATTTGGATACAAAATGATTTCCAAAACTTTAAACATCCCAAGGAGCACTGTGCAAGCGATCATATTGAAATGGAAGGAGAATCATACCACTGCAAATCTACCAAGACCCGGCCGTCCCTCTAAACTTTCATCTCAAACAAGGAGAAGACTGATCAGAGATGCAGTCAAGAGGCCCATGATCACTCTACTGCAGAGATCTACAGCTGAGGTGGGACATTCTGTCCATAGGAAAACAATCAGTCATACACTGCACAAACCTGGCCTTTATGGAAGAGTGGCAAGAAGAAAGCCATCTCTCAAAGATATCTATAAAAAGTGTTGTTTAAAGTTTGCAACAAGCCACCTGGAAGACACACCAAACATGTGGAAGAAGCTGCTTTGATCAGATGAAACCAAAATCGAACATTTTGGCAACAATGTCAAACGATATGTTTGCCGTAAAGGCAACACAGCTCATCACCCTGAACACACCATCCCCACTGTCGAACATGGTGGTGGCAGCATCATGGTTTGGGCCTGCTTTTCTTCAGCAGGGACAAGGAAGATGGTTAAAATTGATGGGAAGATGGATGAAGCCAAATACAGGACCATTCTTGAAGAAAACCTGTTGGAGTCTGCAAAAGACCTGAGACTGGGACGGAGATTTGTCTTCTAACAACACAATGATCCCAAACATAAAGCAAAATCTAAAATAGAATGGTTCACAAATAAACGTATGCAGGTGTTAGAATGGCCAAGTCAAAGTCTAGACCTCAATCCAATCGAGAACCTGTGGAAAGAGCTGAAAACTGCTGTTCACAAACGATCTCCATCAAACCTCACTGAGCTTTAGCTGTTTGCCAAGGAAGAATGGGCAAGAATTTCAGTCTCTCGATGTACAAAACTGATAGAGACATACCCCAAGCGACTTGCAGCTGTAATCTCAGCAAAAGGTGGCGCAACAAAGTATTAAGTTAAAGGGGCCGAACAATATTGTACACCCCACTTTTCAGTTTTTGAATTTCCACAAGAATTATAATAACCAATAAATTTTGTTCAACTTCACAATTGTGTTCCACTTGTTGTTGATTCTTTACCCCAAAAATTACTTTTGGTATCTTTACAGTATGTTTGAAGGTTGATATGTGTGAAAAAGTTGAAAAGTTCCAGGGAGCCGAATACTTTCGTAAGGCACTGTATATAAGACTAAATAGTGTGGTCTGGCATCAGTTGTGGGCATAGTGGAGGTACGATGCAATGTACGCTATATGATACAGTGATTATACTATGGAGCACGGGGTGCTCAAGTTAGGGTCTGTAATATATTATTCCACTGCCACTTATCCAGTTTTTGCGTGTCCCATTTTACTACACTATACTGTGAATGACAATTTCTGTATACTCCTTTCCCCCCTCACATGAGTTTATTGTATTTTAATAATAAAGTTTTGTATTTTTTCTATTTATATGGACCTTAGTATCATCTTTTGTGCATGGTATATTTATATGGTATATGATGATAGGTTAGTCAGAATATTTTTACACATGGTCCCAATAATGTTCTAGGGTGAATATTCTGTAACGTGTAATTGTTAAGTTATCATTATCCAGGGGGACAATGTAGAGCTTGTGCAGTGAGAAGTCCTGAAGTCTCCTTATAAAGACAGGATAAGATAGACCATACATCAGAACTTACAGGCTAACATCCATCAGAGGTTCTAGGCTGCTGGGAATTAGCTAACTACCTGTACCACTCTCTTTTGATCAGTCCTCATAATAGTCAGAAGACATACCTCTTCCCCTTGCACACACCATGATAAAGCAGAGCAAAACATGCATTGGGATGCAGGAAAATTGCTAGATCAGGTTCAGTTCCAATGCTTGTTCTGTATTGCGGCATTCATTCTACTATGTTGTCACTTAGTGTTTAGCAGTGGACTGCTCAGGGCTGCCAGCAGAAATGTAAGGGTCCTGTACTGGCAACATTTTCAGACCCTCTTGATACTCCGCCCAGGCTCCACCCCAGCTCTGCCTCCACACCGCAAACCTTACACAGGAGCTCTGTATATAGTGTCAGCATACATTTAATACAGTGATCACCAGTGACATTATACACAGGAGCTGTGTATATAGCGCTAGTGTACAGGTAATACAGAGATCACCAGTGACATTATACACTGGAGCTCTGTATATAGTGTACAGGCAATATAGGGATCACCAGTGACATTAAGGGTCCTGTACTGGCAACATTTTCAGACCCTCTTGATACTCTGCCCAGGCTCCACCCCAGCTCTGCCTCCACACCTCAAACCTTACACAGGAGCTCTGTATATAGTGTCAGCATACATTTAATACAGTGATCACCAGTGACATTATACACATGAGCTCTGTATATAGTGTCAGTATACAGGAAATACAGTGATCACCAGTGACATTATACAGAGGAGCTCTGAATATAGTGTCAGTGTACAGGTAATACAGGGATTACAGGTTACTTTATAGACAGGAGCCCTGAATATAGTGTCAGTGTACAGGTAATACATTGATCACCAGTGACATTATACACAGGAGCACCAACAGAGATTAAACTACCCATGACTAAATGTATTAAAAATGTGAATCTTGCGGAGAGTGACATGTTAAGCATGTCGAGATGACGAGACTTAAAGCCGCAGTATTCCATGAAAAGACAGTATCAAGCTCATATATTTTGAAAATTTATAGAATAATTTATAGAATATGTTAGCTGTGGATTAGACAGGGGTGGAAAGAGATGATTTGCATAGCTCCGCCTACTGCAAAGGATTCTGGGTAAACCTGTTATTCTTTGTATTATGCTGCTTGCAAGTACTTTCCGTTTCAGGAAAGCATCCACTATGTATTTCCTTTAAGTAGAGGGCTTTTCGGTCTCTTTCGTCCCGCTACATTTAGCCCAACTTGGGTCTCTCCCTAAGGTGGCTAGCATGTATGTATAGAATATGTTAGTTAGAATCTACACAAAATATATTACATAAGACACCAGCGCCACCTAATGGGCAAAACACGCAAGACATTAAAAAGCATTAGAACAAAATAGAAGAGAAAATCCAGCTTCCAAAAATATCCAATTTATTAAAGTTAAAATCCAAGGTCCAAAAACATGGTTCACAGGAGAAGAGATAGCAGCATGGTACGCGTTTCGAACACTAGGTTCTTTTTCAAAGCTTTGAAAAAGAACCTAGTGTTCGAAACGCGTACCATGCTGCTATCTCTTCTCCTGTGAACCATGTTTTTGGACCTTGGATTTTAACTTTAATAAATTGGATATTTTTGGAAGCTGGATTTTCTCTTCTATTTTGTTCTATTGTTTCACGTGAAGACTGCACGGCATCCGGGCTTCCCCCACAACAAATGCCTAGTAGGTGAGATGGTTTCTCTTCATTTTTTTTTTTTTTCTTTTGTATTAAAAAGCATTGTTTCATCGGTTTCTATTTGTGCCTTACAGCAGTGATCCCTATTAGACAGAGAAAAATCTCTATCACTAAATGTATATTCACAAGGTGCACGGTACTGCTGACACCATGGATCATCCAAGGATAATATGTAAAAAGAAATTATGGAACCATATACAGTCATTTCCGAACGTATTGGCACCCTTGAAATTGTCCCAGAAAATGAAGTATTTCTCCCAGAAATGTGAAATTATGTCCAATTTGCATTTTTTCCTGTTTTTTTTTGTGTTGTTCCAATACACACAATGGTAATACAAACACGGCTCTGCTAGGTACAAGTTGTACACACGGCTCAGCTCCGTACATCTCGTACACACACGGCTCAGCTCCGTACATCTCGTACACACACGGCTCAGCTCCGTACATCTCGTACACACACGGCTCTGCTCCGTACACCTCGTACACACACGGCTCTGCTCCGTACACCTCGTACACACACGGCTCTGCTCCGTACACCTCGTACACACACGGCTCTGTTCCGTACACCTCGTACACACACGGCTCCGCTCCGTACACCTCGTACACACGCGGCTCCATTCCCTACACGCCATACACACACGGCTCCGCTCCGAACACCTCGTACACACGCGGCTCTGCTCCATACACCTCGTACGTACGTGGTTCCGCTCCATACACCTCGTACACACGCAGCTCCGAACACCTCGTACACAGGCGGCTCCGCTCCATACACCTCGTACACACATGGCTCCGCTCCATACACCTTGTACACACATGGCTCCGCTCCATACACCTTTTACACACACGACTCTGCTCCGTACAACCCGTACACACACGGCTACGCTCCGTACACATCATAGACACACGGCTCTGCTCCGTACACGTTGTACACATGAGGTTCTGCTCCGTACATCCCGCACATACGGTTTTGCTCCGTACAAACACGTCTCCACTCTGTACACCCCGTACACACACGGCTCCATCCGCAGACGGCTCTGCTCCGTACACCTCATACACACACAAACTCTGCTCCGTACAACCCGTACTCACACGGCTCCGCTCTGTACACATCATACGAACACGGCTCCACTCCGTACACCTTGTACACACGGTTCCGTTCCGTACACACACAGCTCCGCTCCATACACATCATACACACACGGCTCCACTCCGTACACCTCGTACACACGTGGCTCCACTCCGAACACCTCGTACAAACACGGCTCCGCTCCGTACACCTCAGACACATGGCTCCGCTCTGTACACATCATACACACACGGCTCCCCTCCATACACACGGCTCCACTCCATACACCCCGTACACACGGCTCCGCTCCGTACACCTCGTACACACACGGCTCCACTCCGAACACCTCGTACACACACAGCTCCACTCTGTACACCCCGGCTACATCCACCCTGTAAACTCCTCCTGACCCCACACATAAACTTCCCCTCATCCAGCACCATGACAACCAGCACAGCAGAGTCCTGCATACACTGAGGCCCCTGATCATGTGACCCCTGACTCCTCCCCTGCTGTGACCTCATCACAGGTCCTGTGCACACAGGTTTCCATCCTGAGAGAAGCCGCTGATGAACCTGAGGCGACAAGTGAGGTATTAGAGGGGAATAATCTCAGTCACTGCTTGTTTACTGGAGATTTCCTGCAGTTTCTGATGTATGCAGTGTGTAAGCCAGTGCGCGGGATGCAGTGACAGGAGGCAGAGCAAGGGTTAACAAGTTTACTTAACAGAGGAATACTCCATGAAGGGAGGCAAACAGTTAAAGGGAGAACAAAAACAGTTCTGATGCAAAAAGATGTGCAGAGTCAATGAAAACAAGGGGAAAAGATAGTGGCAGTGTTCTTGTTAGATTAACTTAGCTTGTCAGTCATCTTCCAGGCCGTGGCAATTACGGAGCAGGCGATACAGGAAAGAAATATATCTTGGTACCGTGTTAGCCGGTAGATCGAAAAATATTTAGAATTGAGAGTCCTCAGTGGTTGATACTAGGCTTGAGCGAAACGGATCGGACAAATTCAAAAGTCGCCGACTTTTGGCAAAGTGATCCTATTGTGGGATCGGCCATGCGGTCGGCGATCTTCGCGCCAAAGTCGCGTTTCGTATGACGCATTTGGCGCCATTTTTTCAGCCAATGATGGAGCGTGGGCAGAGTGATGACATAGGTGTTAGGGGCGTGGACACCTATCGCCATCTTCTCGCTTGTGCGCTGTAGTGATTTTCTGTTCAGAGAGAGAGAGAGAAGAAAAAGAAAAAGGATAGATTTCCCATTGACTTTGCATTGGGTTTCGTGTTTCGGTCGATCCCCTACTTTTCGCCATAATCGGCCGATTTCACTCGACTCGACTTTTGAGATAGTCGGGTTTCGCGAAACCCGACTCGACCTTAAAAAAAGTAAAAGTCGCTCAACCCTAGTTGATACCTTTTAATGGCTAACTGAAAAGATGGTAACAATTTGCAAGCTTTCGACACTACTCAGGTCTCTTCATCAGGCATAGACTAATACAACATCTGAAGAATCACATATTTATGCACAACACAGCACAGAAATAATGCCATAGATAAGACAGGTGACATGACGCAGAACTACCATTATGTGACAGTGATAAACAGTTGTGTCCATAAATATTGGAACAGTTCATAGATAAGCAGTGAATGTTTTGTTGTCCTCCAATTGAGGTCTAGTTCTGTGTTATGATGACCCCACATGGTCTGAGGTGCAAATTAATTAACTGATGTAAAAAGACATAAATCCATGCGACACATTCATTCCTGCACTGAGAGTGTCAAAGGTCATCATCAGCTTATATTCCCAGATTCTCCTGTCTCTCTGAGAGTTGAAGTTACCTTTTAATACAAGTAATTTCATGTGTATGGTGTTGTGGTCTGGGATACAAAAATGTTTTGCCACAGATAAATCCATTCTTTTTTCTCTTATTGTGGCAATGAGAATTCATCCTTGTTCTAAGTTTTTGCCCTGTCTCCTCCACATACAGACCCCCAACTGGACATTTAGTACAAATAGTTAGGTAAACCACATTAGATGTGATGCAGCTGAAAGTACCTGGGATCTTGTAGTGCTGATGTGAATTGGGGATCTTTGTCTCGTCCTTGGTCATTATAAATGGACAGGTTTTACATTTTTTCTGGTTGGAAGGAAAGGAGGGTTGTAAGGAGCAGGCGATCATGCCAACAACGGTTGGCGAGGTGCTGTTCCAGTGGGGTCCTGCAAACAACGGTCTGTCTTCTGGCGGCAGGGGTCAGTCTCCGGTACCTTCCACTGAGCCCCTATCCATGAACAAATGCACCCGGTGCAAACCAGGCCGCAGCACGATCAGGGTCTCCCATGGGCAGGAAAGTATATGCTGGTAAGGTGGGTTACAAAAGTGTGTCCAGTACTCAGTTCTCTCTTTGTGGCATGAAGCACACGGCATCTCGATCTCTGTCAGCTACGGGGCGCACTGCACTCTTCTCTCTATGCTCCATGCTGCCTGATCCCGCCAAGAATGAAGCGCCGAAGACGACTGGCGTGCTGCTTCACCAGTGTGGTCCTGCAGACCACGATCCGACAATGAGGGCAGCAGTGAACAGTCCTGAACTCTGCCCTGGCTCTTAGGCTGGTGCGCGACACTTAGCTGAACAGGGCTCCCGGCTCTTTCGTTATTACTGCGGTGGGCTCCAGCACTGTCTGAGCCTGACGTGGTTTGGCAGATATTCCCCGGTGAATCGGGGTGCAGATGGCAGCCCTGCACCTGATCTCTCTCTGGGTCACCGAGTCTGACGGCGGGGGCCTCTCTGCAGCTTTGCACACTTTCTACCTCAGCTTCTGGCTGGGTTTTCTCTCTAAACACGCCCATTCTTCCTGGTTCATGGTGCCTGTCTGGTCCCCTATTCCTTCCCCCAAGAAACAGGGGATGCAGCCTCAGCAGTTCCAGATCCGGCTTAATGCAGGTACTTGCAGCCTGGTCTTCCACCTTACATAGTGCACTGCACATCACACAGGCACCTTTACGGTAGGTCTAATACCTATATTTTATAATGCCAACATATTCTGAAGCACTTTACAATTCAACATTTCATACACAAGTCATAAGTAACAACGTTAAAGATAATACAATAAGTAAAGCAAAAGTAATTATGACCCTGCTCGTGAGAGCTTACAATCTACAATGAGGTGGGGAAGACACAAAATACAGGTGCTTATTTACAATGATGGTCCAGGCATCTTGAGGGAATGGGGATAGATAAAGGCTGCATGAGCTGGTCACCAGCCAGAATTTGTGACGCTTTTGGGTGTGGTGGAGTTTGAAGGAGAGTTATGTTTAGAAAAAGTGTGTGAACTATATGTATAAAAGGACTTCGATTAAGGAATGTGATGGGTGGCACTAAACAGATGTGATTTTAAGGATCACCTAAAACTGTATAGGTGGTGGTTAGTCCTGATTTCTTGGGGTAGAGCATTCCAGCGGTGCAAGACCAGGTGACCGAAGGGTCACAACCTGTCTTCTTTGAACATGTCCATGAAGCCAGTTCACCGGTGGGTTCAAATCCGGACTTCCCCAAACGTATCCATGGGTTCAGTGATGGTCAATGGACCAGCTCTGTTTTTCAGCCGGGGCCGTGGTCCCTAAGCTGGCATCCTGTACAATGTCAAATCTGTCTTCCTCATGAGCCATGATGTTCTGGCAACTGTCTTGTAGGGTGTTCCTGGCTGTGGTTTTGTAAAGAGTCTGTGGTTCTCTGGATCTGTTATTACAGATATCACAACTCTTGTTATGTAGATCACAACTGTTGTCCTTCAAGTCATCATCCAGAGGTCAAGAGGAAGATGTGATGAGAATAACTTGCATCGTTTGAGTATTTAATCAATTTGCATAGTTTTTACTCCTTTGTTTTGCAAGTCATCAGGCCACAGGGTCCCACAAAATGGTCAATCAACATATTATCAAACATCAATTGTTCAATGACCCTGCATGCCTGTCTTGCAAAGATAGCAGACAATAAGCTGTAGGAGCTGATATAAGAGGCAAACAACAGCCATTCAAACATATCAAAAGTCAATGTTTAACCCCTTAGTGACAGAGCCAATTTGGTACTTAATGACCAGGCCAATTTTTGCAATTCTGACCACTGTCACTTTATGAGGTTATAACTCTGGAACGCTTCAACGGATCCCGCTGATTCTGAGATTGTTTTTTCGTGACATATTGTACTTCATGTTAGTGGTAAATTTCTTCGATATTACTTGCGATTATTTATGAAAAAAACGGAAATATGGCGAAAATTTTTAAAATTTTGCAGTTTTCAAACTTTGTATTTTTATGCCCTTAAATCAGAGAGATATGTCATAAAAAATAGTTAATAAATAACATTTCCCACATGTCTACTTTACATCAGCACAATTTTGGAACCAAAAATTTTTTTTGTTAGGGAGTTATAAGGGTTAAAAGTTGACCAGCAATTTCTCATTTTTACAACACCATTTTTTTTTAGGGACCACATCTCATTTGAAGTTATTTTGAGGGGTCTATATGATAGAAAATAATGAAGTGTGACACCATTCTAAAAACTACACCCATCAAGGTTCTCAAAACCACATTCAAGAAGTTTATTAACCCTTTACGTGCTTCACAGGAACTGAAACAATGTGGAAGGAAAAAATGAACATTTAACTTTTTTTTGCAAACATCTTAATTCAGAACCATTTTTTTTATTTTCACAAGTGTAAAAACAGAAATGTAACCATAAATTTTGTTATGCAATTTCTCCTGAATACGCCAATACCCCATATGTGGGGGTAAACCACTGTTAGGGCGCACCGCAGAACTTAGAAGTGAAGGAGCGCCGTTTGACTTTTTCAATGCAGAATTGGCTGGAATTGAGATCGGACGCCATGTCACGTTTAGAGAGCCCCTGATGTGCCTAAACAGTAGAAACTCCCCACAAGTGACACCATTTTGGAAACTAGACCCCTTAAGGAACTTATCTAGATGTGTGGTGAGCACTTTGAACCCCCAAGTGCTTCACAGAAGTTTATAACGTAGAACCGTGAAAATAAAAAATCGCTTTTGTTTACACAAAAATGATCTTTTTGCCCACAAATTCTTATTTTCACAAGGGTAACAGGAGAAATTAGACCACAAAAGTTGTTGTGCAATTTCTCCTGAGTACGTCGATACCCAATATGTGGGGGTAAACCACTGTTTGGGCGCACCGCAGAGCTTGGAAGAGAAAGAGTGCCGTTTTACTTTTTCAATGTAGAATTGGCTGGAATTGAGATCGGACGCCATGTCGCGTTTGGAGAGCCCCTGATGTGCCTAAACAGTAGAAATCCCCCACAAGTGACCCCATTTTGGAAACTAGACCCCCCATGGAACTTATCTAGATGTGTGGTGAGAACCTTGAATGCCCAAGTGCTTCACAGAAGTTTATAATGCAGAGCCGTGAAAATAAAAAATTTTTTTTTTTTCCACAAAAAAGATTTTTTAGCCACCAAATTTTTATTTTCACAAGGGTAACAAGAGAAACTGGACCCCAAAAGTTGTTGTCCAATTTGTCCTGAGTATGCTGGTACCCCATATGTGGGGGTAAACCACTGTTTGGGCGCACCGCAGAGCTTGGAAGAGAAAGAGTGCCGTTTTACTTTTTCAATGTAGAATTGGCTGGAATTGAGATCGGACGCCATGTCGCGTTTGGAGAGCCCCTGATGTGCCTAAACAGTAGAAATCCCCCACAAGTGACCCCATTTTGGAAACTAGACCCCCCATGGAACTTATCTAGATGTGTGGTGAGAACCTTGAATGCCCAAGTGCTTCACAGAAGTTTATAATGCAGAGCCGTGAAAATAAAAAAATTTTTTTTTTTCCACAAAAAAGATTTTTTAGCCACCAAATTTTTATTTTCACAAGGGTAACAAGAGAAACTGGACCCCAAAAGTTGTTGTCCAATTTGTCCTGAGTATGCTGGTACCCCATATGTGGGGGTAAACCACTGTTTGGGCGCACAGCAGAGCTCGGAAGGAAGGAGCGCCGTTTTGGAATGCAGACTTTGATAGAATGGTCTGCGGGTATTATGTTGCATTTGCAGAGCCCCTGATGTACCTAACCAGTAGAAACCCTCCACAAGTGACCCCATTTTGGAAACTAGACCCCCCCAAGGAACTTATCTAGATGTGTGGTGAGAACTTTGAATGCCCAAGTGCTTCACAGAAGTTTAGAATGCAGAGTCGTGAAAATAAAAAATATTTTTTTTTCCACAAAAAAGATATTGTAGCCCCCAAGTTTTTATTTTCACAAGGGTAACAGGAGAAATTGGACTGCAATAGTTGTTGTCCAATTTATCCCGAGTACGCTGATGCGCCATATGTGGCGGTAAACCACTGTTTGGGCGCACGGCAGAGCTCGGAAGGGAAGGAGCGCCTTTTTGGAATGCAGACTTTGATAGAATGGTCTGTGGGCATTATGTTGCGATTGCAGAGCCCCTGATGTACCTAAACTGTAGTAACCCCCCACAAGTGACCCCATTTTGGAAACTAGACCCCCCAAGGAACTTATCTAGATGTGTGGTGAGAACTTTGAATGCCCAAGTGCTTCACAGAAGTTTAGAATGCAGAGTCGTGAAAATAAAAAATATTTTTTTTTCACAAAAAAGATTTTGTAGCCCCCAAGTTTTTATTTTCACAAGGGTAACAAGAGAAATTGGACCCCAGAAGTTGTTGTCCAATTTATCCCGAGTACCCTGATGCCCCATATGTGGGGGTAACCCACTGTTTGGGCGCACGGCAGAGCTCAGAAGGGAGGGAGCACCATTTGACTTTTTGAGCGCAAAATTGGCTGTCGTGTTTGGAGACCCCCTGATGTACCTAAACAGTGGAAACCCCCCAATTCTAGCTCCAACCCTAACCCCAACACACCCCTAACCCTAATCCCAACCTCATCCATAATCCTAATCACTAACCCTAACCATAATCACAACCCTTACCCCAAGTCAACCCTAACCATAACCCTAATCAAAACCCTAAATCCAACACACCCCTAATCCTAATCTCAACCCTAACCTCAAACCTAACCCTAATCCCAATACACCCCTAATCACAACCCTAACCTTAACCCTAATCCCAAACCTAACCCTCATCCCAAGCGTAACCCTAATGCCAACCCTAACCCTAATACGAACCCTAATCCAAACCCTAACCCTAATCCCAGCTCTAACCCTAACTTTAGCCCCAACCCTAGCCCTAACTTTAGCCCCAACCCTAACCCTAGCCCTAGGGCTACTTTCACACTTGTGTCGTTTGGCATTCCGTCGCAATCCGTCGTTTTGGACAAGAAACGGATCCTGCAAATGTGCCCGCAGGATGCGTTTTTTGCCCATAGACTTGTATTGCCGACGGATCGTGACGGATCAATGAAACGTTTTTTTGTACGTCGCATCCGCCATTTCTGACCGCGCATGCGTGGCCGTAACTCCGCCCCCTCCTCCCCAGGACATAGATTGGGCAGCGGATGTGTTGAAAAACTACAGCTGCTGCCCACGTTGTGCACAATTTTCACAACGTGCATCGGTATGTCGGGCCGACGCATTGCGACGGCCCCGTACCGACGTAAGTGTGAAAGAAGCCTAACCCTAAGTTTAGCCCCAAGCCTAACCCTAAATTTAGCCCCAACCCTAACCCTAAATTTAGCCCCAACCCTAGCCCTACCCTAACCCTACCCCTAACCTAACCCTACCCCTAACCTAACCCTACCCCTAACCCTACCCCTAACCTAACCCTACCCCTAACCCTACCCCTAACCCTACCCCTAACCTAACCCTACCCCTAACCCTACCCCTAACCCTAACCTAACCCTACCCCTAACCCTACCCCTAACCCTACCCCTACCCCTAACCCTAACCCTACCCCTAATTTTAGCCCCAACTGCTGTTCTCCTGCCGGCCGGCAGATGGAGACAGATGGCGGGCGCACTGGGCATGCGTCCGCCATGTTCTGCTGCCGGCGGCCAGGAGGAGCAGCAAGAGGATCCAGGGACCTAGGTGAGTATGCTAGGGTCCCCGAATCCCCCTATTTCTCTGTCCTCTGATGTGCGATCACATCAGAGGACAGAGAATTACACTTAACTTTTTTTTTTTTTTTTGCGGTCGCCGGTAAACAGTTAATTACCGGCGATCGCAAAACAGGGGTCGGTAATACCGACCCCGATCGTGCTCTTTGGGGTCTCGGCTACCCCCGGCAGCCGAGACCCCAAAGATTCTCCCGGTGCCGGCCGGCGGGCGCACTGCGCATGCGCCCGCCATTTTGAAGATGGCGGCGCCCACCGGGAGACACGAGGAGCATCGGGGGAGCTAGGTGAGTATTGGGGGGCCACCTGGGTGCGATCACATCGGAGGACAGAGAAATTAAAAAGAGATCGCTTTTTTTTTTTTTTTTTTTTTTTTTTTTGCGATCGCCGGTAAACGGTTAATTACCGGCGATCGCAAATGCGGGGTGGGTTAAAAACCCCCCGAATCATGTTCTCTGGGGTCTCGGCTACCCTCGGCAGCCGAGACCCCGGAGAAAATCGGCCTCTGGGGGGCGCTATGGACTTTTTCCACAGCGCCGTTAATTAACGGCGCTGTGGTTTAAGTACCCTTAGCGGCCGCCGTTAAAAGGCGTATCGGCGGTCGCTAAGGGGTTAAGGCTCGTATGACAACAGCACATGGTTCTTAACCAGCTGAAAATAGACATCTGGATAATTAAGATTAAATGCTTTGTCGTCACTGCACCATTCTACAAAATCTGACACCAACTTCTATATTCTACCTCACTCCGGCCCCCTCTAATACATCAGACTACCACGGAGTCATCCAAGAAATTTTGAAGCTGGCAAAAATCAGATTTATACTGAAAATCATTTGTATACAACGTGAAAAGAAAGGGGGACAGCACTGTTCTGTGAGGGGCACGTACACTGCTCAATAATCTGTCAGACACAATCGCTTTTATCTGTTCAAACTGTGGCCTGTCTGACAGGTAGTCAGTTATCCAATTTATCATCCTCTCCTCCACCTTCATGTCAGTCATCTTTCTGTGTAATAAAAGTGGCAGTAAGGTATTGAGCGCACAGGAGAAGGCAAAGAACATTGCGAGTACAGTGGTTCCATCATTGTCCGTATGTGACAGCGACATAACAATATCGTCCCCCTCAATCTATGCTCCATGTGGTAATTTCCTGATGAAGAAGAACTTATGCTTAGAAACGCGTAGAATAAACCATCATCTTTTATTTCATTATATCTAGATTAATGCTTTATTCAGCAGCACATTCCACTATATTCTGGTACTGATACAGTCACTTGCTGACCCGTGGATCTGCTGCCTCTGATATCTACCTTGTTATATTTCTTGCTTTATTCAAAGGACCAAATCAGGTTAGTATAATTTGATGACATACTGATAATATATATCAGATAAGATCTTATTTGCGCTGATTTCTCCTACAGCTTCTTTAGTTTCCTAAACTTTCTCCTCCCATCATTTTGGGAGACTCTGAAATCAGTCCATGAGGACAGAGTCCTCTCCCCTCTGTACTAGTCTGTCAATGATATTTCACTGTATTGTAATTACATATGTAAGGCGTCTACATATACACCGCACCAGAGAGTCAGTAGTGCTGTAATATAATACTGTTACATCATTTTCTCCCCATTCAGGACCCTACAATATCGGATCCGATCAGTGGAGATCTTCTATATAATAACATTTTCCTGATTGATCCATAAAGAATGGATAGAGACAGGAGCAAGATGGCGGAGAGGATATTACACCTCACCCTAGAGATCCTCTTCCAGCTTACTGGAGAGGTGAGAGATTCTGATGACGTCACATTACATCATTCTTATCTATGGGAATAACAGATGGACAGAACTGGAGAGGTGAGGACTTTGGAAATGTCTGTAGTGAGATTTATTAATATGTCTCTCCATAACCAGGATTACACAGTAGTGAAGAAGACCTCTAGTGAGCGCTGTCAGGCCCCTGTGTCTGAGGGATGGGGAAGACCCCTGAGCCCAATCATGGGGCCTCCACCTCACTCCCTGATATATGAGGACATCAATGCCCAGAAGATCCTAGAACTTACCTACAAGATGATTGAGCTGCTGACTGGAGAGGTGACACTGCTGGGAATGCTGGGACATTATGCAGTAACACTATGAAGGGATCGGGGGGATGACGGTATCATTGTATGTCTCAGGTTCCTATAAGGTGTCAGGATGTCACCGTCTATTTCTCCATGGAGGAGTGGGAGTATTTAGAAGGACACAACGATCTGTACAAGGACGTCATGATGGAGGTTCCCCAGCCCCTCACATCACCAGGTAATAAACAGGACTAAATACACACGGTCTATAATTATCTGTATGTAAAGAATGAATTCAGTCCCTCTTTATGTTTCTGCCAGTTCTATCCGGTAAGAGGACAACACCAGAGAGATGTCCCTTCCCTTGTCCGCAGGACTGTAAACAAGAAGATCCCAATGTTCCTCAGGATCATCAGGTAGATGGAGAGAATGTATTATAAAATCTCCCTAATGTGTAGAAAGCCGTGAAGATCTTGTCTTCAGGCTTGTTTTAACCATCAGTATTTTGCACTGAACTGTCGATTTATTAGGCAAGTTTCACACTAGCGTTTACCTGATCTGCGGCGGGCTGCGGACTTCCTCCGTGAAGCCCCGCCCTCCGCCGCACCTCTGCTGCTAGCTCCGCCTACATCTGCATGCGGCCCGCATGCGGCCTGCGTACCTATATTTAACATTAGGTACGCAGGTCGTGCGGCTGTATGCGGATGGTGCCGCATGCGTCGTTTTGACAATGCGGAAAAAAAATGCTACAGGCTGCGTCCTACGCTGGTTGCCGCATCGTCAAAACGACGCATGCGGCACCATCCGCATACAGCCGCACGACCTGCGTACCTAATGTTAAATATAGATACGCAGGCCGCATGCGGGCCGCATGCAGATGTAGGCGGAGCTAGCAGCGGAGGTGCGGCGGAGGGCGGTGCTTCACGGAGGAAGTCCGCAACCCGCCGCAGATCAGGTAAACGCTAGTGTGAAACTAGCCTTAGAGACACCGGAACTTTTCTAATATAATTTTTCGTGAATGGAAATATGACCAGTGACTCCAGAGTGCAGGGGGGAATCCAGTGATTTAGTTTTCTGTGGATATTTGCAATGAGAATCTACAGTATAATAGGAACATAAAATAATCGACTTTGAACATTTATTACATACAATGCAAAAATAGATGAATACAATACTATGAATGCAAGCAACTCATGAATTAAAGAAGTCAGAGGCATTTGGTAAGAGTCGTTCTAAGAACAGGAGGTGCACAATCATGTCCTGCAGCTGAATGCAACGCTGGATCTACAACTATAGTGACTGAAAAAACAGCTCGTCAGCTCAGGAGCTTACCTAGTCTTTGTGGCCAGTGGTCAACTAAGTTCACCCTTTTCTGGCAGAAGGACAGTTACGGCAGGACAATGCTCGATGCCACAATGGTCATTTCGTCATGGATTGCTTCCAGGGACCTGACAGTGCATTTTTTTCTTGCTCACGCGGCTCTCATAGGGTTTAGTTCTTAATCCTATAGAACATCTGCTTTACAAGTAAGAATGACTTGATCAGAGCAAGTTAGCAAATCCATCTATATTGTGGCAGATGTAAAAACCTATCCTGTGGTCAAAGGACAATATTCATGTAGAAGGATTAATACTTTTTGGAACTGACAACATAACAATTTGCTGAGGTTCTGAAGACCAAAGGAGGTTCAAGTGGGTGTCTCTAATAATTTGACCATTCAGTGTATGTTCTATTTGGTGTAGATGACAGGAAAAAAATGATCATAGACATTAGGTGTTGTCTTGATTTTTCTCACAATTTTCTGGTTATGGAGACTGCTGCTTAGGATTAGGAGCCGACAGGAGACCTGCAGCTATTTCATCTTTTCTGTTCTTCTAAATCATTCACACAACTTTTCCATTTGTCTGTGATTTTTACAATTTTTGTTTCAGGGTGAAGATCTATCCCATATTATTACTACAGAGACATATGTGAGGGATGATGAGTGGTGTAAAGAGGAGATTAATACAGATAACTGTATAGGTGAGTAGTGACCACTATATGTAGATAAGTCACAGATTATTCTCAGTCGTTGGAATAGAAACTTTAAGAAATGAACTAGAATATAAGTTGGTATGTGTGTAACATATAGGTGCATGTTCATAATGGTCACACAGTTTTTTTTATCACAATTATGCTAACCAAGTACAGTAAGTTATTTTCATGCACTATTGCTATTTATTTACTGCAGGGTATTTGCACACTTTATTTTTATCTTAGGTAAAACACTGGATTGTAGAATTGTATGATTATCTCATTGGGATTTGTAACACCGAATATTAATATCTGATCGGACTAGCAAAAAAGTTTGATAGCAAACGTTTAAATTGACTAAATTAAATGGTGTTTTAGAAGAGGAGCTCAAGAGATTTCAGGTTTAGGTCCCCAGAGGTGCTTACAAATATTACTGCCAGTCCTCTAAAAAATGGAGTAAAAACAAATAAACTTACCAAATATCCGCTCACCAAGCAAAAAAGCAATCTCTCATACAGCTTCAGTGACGGGGAAAAAAGTTCTGATTCTCTATAAAAGGGCAACAGATACCATTTTTTTTACAACTTAAAACAAAGTTTTGCATCTCTGTAATTGCTCTGACCTGGAGAATCATGTTCAAGGTAATTTTGCAACACAATGAACTCAGAACCCACACAGCAATGGCAAAATTATTTTCACTGTTTTTCTGTATGTTGTATGATAAAATAATTATTTTAAGAAATCAAGATAAAATCAAAATGAAAAAATATCAAGCACTGACATGGGAATACAAAATTGCCACTGAAGGTATTTACCGATTTTTCCCAACTTTTGGCTTTTTTTTATTTCTATTTTTCAGAAAATTATATGGTATTCTGAATGGTGTCATACAAAATAACAGCTCATCCCGCAAAAAAAGAAAAAAATTCCCTCACAATGTCTATGTTGTCAGGAATATGAAAAAGTGGGCTCTTGAAGAAATAGAAGAAAAAAAATGAAAATGCAAATTCAAATATTGGTTGCATTTTAAGTTTTTATTGGGCTGTATTTTGAAAATATTGTGCTGATGGAAGCTTCTGTTCCACTGGCAACACACACTTATAAAAATTTAGAGACCACTGCAAAATTTTCAGCTTGTCTGATTTTTATCTTTATAGGTATATTTTTGAGTAAAATGTAAATTGTTCTTTTATTCTATAAACTACTGACAACATGTCTCCGAAGTTGAAAGCAATACATTTTGCATTTTTTTACTGAAAATGAGAAATGGTCAAAATAACAAAAAAAAATGCATTGCTTGCAACCTCAAATAATGCAAAAAAAAACAAGTTCATAATCACAATACTAATGTTTTAAGAGTTCAGAAATCAATATTTTGTGGAATAACCATGATTTTTAATCACAGCTTTCATGAATCTTGGAATGCTTCCCACCAGTCTTTCACACTGCTTTTGGGTGACCTTATGCCACTCCTGGTACAAAAATTTAAGGAGTTCTTCTTTGTTTGATGGTGTCACGATCTATTTTTGGATCTGTGGCAAATTTGGCGTTTCATATTAAAACTTTTTTTTTCCTTTCAGGCCATCGGGGGTTAATATCTTCAGAGACCACCGTTTTTATTGTGTCCCTGGTGTACTCTTGTGTTTCGCCGTTTTGTCACCGTCCACTGATCGGGTCGTGTCACGCTAGGAAAGTCACTTTGTGACATTATAACCAACCATCCCATTTTTTCTGGTGAGCCATGGCTCAAATACAGACCTTTGCCCAACTGTTTCAGGCACTCACCGATAAGTTTAAGGTGCTTTGTGGTGAGGTGGTGCAGCAGCTGCAGCAGTTGGTGGTGTTTTAAGCTTTGGCCCAGGTGCAGGTTCAACCAGAACCCAAGATATCTCTTCCTGACAGGTTTTCTGGAGGGAGAGATACATTTTTGGTTTTTCAGGAAACCTGTAAATTGTACTTCAGGCTCCGCCCTCATTCATCAGGGAGTGGGGAACAGTGTGTGGGGATTATAATCTCCTTTCTTAAGGATGATCCCCAATCCTGGGCTTTCTCCCTGCTGCCCGGTTCTCCATCTTTACGGTCGGTGGATGAGTTTTTTGTAGCATTGGCACTTGTGTATGGGGATCCAGATGGCGTCTCCCTGGTGGAATCCTGACTGCGTAAAATCAAGCAGGGGGGGCGGCCGGCTGAGGAGTACTGCTCGGAGTTCAGGAGGTGGACCACTGACACACAGTGGAATGACCCTGCCCTTAGGAGCCATTTTACCCAGGGTCTGTCTCCAAGGTTGCATGATACTCTTGTGCAGTATGCCGCCCCCAGGTCGTTTTAGGCAGCCATGTCCCTTGCCATCCAGGTAGATAGACGTTTGAGGGAGAGACATACACCAAATGTGCCCCCTGCAGTCATTGCTAGGGAGGGGGACACACCTGAGCAGGTAGACGTACCCATGCAGGTGGGAGGATTTGGTTCCCAACGGGGTTGCGTGCGGTTCGCCGTGTTGTGGGGGTATGTTTTTACTGTGGGCAGACTGGTCATTTCATCAGTGTCTGCCCAGCTCATGCCAAAATACCTGTACCATGTTAGAAGCTGCGTCCCCCTAGTCATGTGGAGGGAGGTGACCAGGAAGTGTATATTTCCTCCATTTCTTGCCTTCAATGTACCTTGCCTACTGAAGTGGTGGTTGGCGGGGTAACTGAGTGTATACTGATGCTTGTTGACAGTGGAGCAGGTATCAGTCTGGTGGATGCTCATTTTGTCCAGACCCATAACCTGAGATGTAGGACTCTAACTAAACTCCTAAGCGTCCAGGCCATTGACTCCGTACCACTCAGCCAGGGGTTGGTGACCCAAGTCATGGATGATATACACCTGTGTATAGGGACTCCTCATGAGGAGTTCCTGTCTTGCTACGTCTTGGGAGGAATGCCTACACCCATTGTTTTGGGATTCCCTTGGTTGAAAAAACACAACCCGGTCATAGATTGGCGGTCAAGGGAAGTGGTCAGCTGGGATCAGTCATGTGAGGGCTGCTGCCCGGGGGCTACTGTCTCTGCCATCCTTCTACAACCTACCCCTTATTCTCCAGTGGGGGAAGGAGAGGTAGGGGACTCAACCCTCAGCACAAGCTAACCCTGAGTGTCGGCGTCCTCTTAGGAGGAGGGGTCAGGGGAGGGTGGTTGTTCCCATTGAGCTTTGTGGGGGTGTGAGTGTGGCGACACATGGGGGCATATCTGTTGTCGATTCCTCGAAGAGTTCACCGTCTTGAAGCAAATGTATGTGTGGCAATAAACGTTCAGGTCCGGACTTGTGTGTGAATGAGTACGTATGGGTGTCCACCAAAAATATCAGGTGGAAGTGTGCAACTGGGACCTGGAGTTCCAGGGTGATCGGACCATATCGGGTGTCGGCCATTCTCAGCCCAGGGACTTTCCAGTTGGAGTTACCCCCTGTTATGAATGTACACAACTCATTCCCCAGGTCGGCGCTCTGGATATTTGTGGCGCCTTCGGAGCCTTCATTGTTGGCATTTCCTTCAGCGCCATTTCTTTGAAAGGGGGTACTGTCACGATCTATTTTTGGATCTGTGGCATATTTGGCGTTTCATATTAAAACTTTTTTCCTTTCAGGCCATTGGGGGTTAGTGTCTGTTTCTCCCCCCCCCCCCCCCCGGTGGCCGCTGGTGTAATTACATTGCTGCCTAGTCTGCTTATGTGGTTGGCGGTCACTCCTACCATCCTTCAAAAGGTCACCTGATGCATCAGCTGACTGTTGGTTATACAGGTCCTTTTGGATACCAACCGTGCTGAAGACTGCAGGTTGCTGGTTCAATGGTGCTTCAGTTGAATGCTGTAATTTCGTGCCTTACTCTGCTGTGCGGTGCATTTCAGCAGAGAAAAGCTAAGTGTTGTTTTGTGTTTCCTTTCCCTGTGGTGTTTGTCTTACCTTACCTTGTGTTGTTTTAGTGCAGCGGTGGGACCAATGTCTTCACTTGCCAATTCCCTACTTAGGGATAGGAACAGGGCAAGTTAGGGTTTAGGTGTCCTGCTCGGTGACGGGGTGAAAGAACCCGTATAGGGACGTTAGGGAGCTTAAGGTACAGCCTCAGGTGAATGCAGGAGGTGTCCATTTCACGTTCCCTATTTTCAGGGACCACCATTTGTTATTGTGTCCCCGGTGTACTCTTGTGTGTTTTGCCATTTTGTGACCGTCCACTCGTCGAGTCGTGTCACGCTAGGACAGTCACTTCGTGACAGATGGCCTGTGACTATCTATCTTCCTCTTGATTACATTCCAGAGGTTTTCAATGTGTTTCAGGTCTGGAGATTGGGATGCCCATGACAGGAATTTGATGTGGTGATCCTGCATCCGCACCTTGATTGACCTAGCTGTGTGGTATGGTGCATTTTCCTGCAGGAAAAACCAGTCTTCAGAGCTGGGGAACATTGCCTGAGCAGAAGGAATCAACTGTTTTTCCAGGATAACCTTGTATGCGGCTTGATTCATACAGGCTTCGCAAAGATTAACCTGCCCATTTCCAGCCTTGCTGAAGCATCCCCAGATCATCACCTGGTCATCTAATGGTTAGACGGAGACCTGGGTAGGCGTACAAGCCACAGTGTCTTGCACCCACTGTGAAATTTGGTGGAGGATCCGTGATGATCTGGGGATGCTTCACCAAGGCTGGATTTGGGCAAGTTGTTCTTTGCAAAGGACGTATGAATGGTTAGGTGGTTAACACGTGTCGCTTGTGTGTTTCATTGACTGCACTTCAATATTGTTTGTTGGTTTTATATTTGTTGTAGGGAAAGTGAATGTGGTAGGATAGTTTTGAGAATTTTTTGGGAGTTTAACATCTATTAGACTTCACTGAAAAGTTAATTAAATATAAATAAATATTTTATATTTCACAAAAGTTTGGTGACCGGTACACTAAAACATGGACTTATAAAGTGTTGAAGTGAAAGACGAAAAGAACATAAACCTAATGGTCTAACATAACACTCTGAGTTCCAGCTTTGATATGTATTGCTGCCACTAGCGCCTTCATCAGTTCCTAATCGAATTTTAGAACAATTTGTACAGAAATGTTATAGAAAGTATAAATATTATAATTATTAATCTAATTTCAAGGTGGTATATGTTATAATTTCCTTTTTTTTCTTGGCAGATGACTGTACCAGCAGATTGGGGACACTTTCATATTTGACTGCACATGATCATACTACCACACCGGATGCATGGGAAGAACATGACAATATTCTGGATTTATCCCCAGCCCTTCACAGTAAAGAACTACCATCTGATCCTTTTGAAAAGCTTCTATCTTATGATTCATCAGAGACTATTATGCAAAACAACAATAACAGACTTGATAGTGAACATCTAAGAGGTCACAGAAAAAAGAAGCCATATTCATGTTCAGAGTGTGGGAAATGTTTTAAACAAAAATCAAATCTATTTGCACATCAGAGAAGTCACACAGGGGAGAAGCCATTTCCGTGTTCAGAATGTGGGAAATGTTTTGCAAAAAAATCAAATCTTCTTGCACATCAGAGAAGTCACACAGGGGAGAAACCTTTTTCATGTTCAGAATGTGGGAAATGTTTTGCACAAAAATCTAATCTTCTTGCACATCAGAGAAGTCACACAGGGCTGAAGTCGTTTTCATGTTCAGAATGTGGAAAGTGTTTTACAGTGAAATCAAGTCTTGTTAAGCATCAGAAAAGACACACAGGGGAGAAGCCTTTTTCATGTACAGAATGTGGGAAATGTTTTATACAGAAATACCATGTTAAAACACATCAGAAAATGCACACAGGGGAGAAACCATTTTCAAATTCTGAATGTGGGAAATGTTTTAAAAAGAAATCACATCTTCTTAAACTTCAAAAAAATCACACAGGGAAGAAGCCATATTCATGTTCAAAATGTGGGAAATGTTTTACACAAAAATCAAGTCTTGTTGCACATGAAAGAAGTCACACAGGGGAAAAGCCATTTTCATGTTCAGAATGTGGGAAATGTTTTACACAAAAATCAAATCTTCTTGCACATCGGAGAAGTCACACAGGGGAAAAGCCATTTTCGTGTTCAGAATGTGGGAAATGTTTTACACAAAAATCAAATCTTCTTGCACATCAGAGAAGTCACACAGGGGAGAAGTCTTTTTCATGTTCAGAATGTGGAAAGTGTTTTACAGTGAAATCAAGTCTTGTTAAGCATCAGAAAAGACACACTGGTGAGAAGCCATATTCATGTTCAGAATGTGGGAAATGTTTTACCCACAAATCAAATCTTGCTGCCCATGAGAGAAATCACACAGGTGAGAAGCCATTTTCATGTTCGGAATGTGGGAAATGCTTTAAAAAGAAATCAAATCTTGTTACACATGAGAGAAATCACACAGGTGAGAAGCCATTTTCATGTTCGGAATGTGGGAAACGTTTTGCACAAAAATCAAATCTTGTTGCACATTTGAGAAGTCACACAGGGGAGAAGCCTTTTTCTTGTTTCGAATGTGGAATATGTTTTACAGTGAAATCAAGTCTTGTTAAGCATCAGAAAAGACACAAGTGAGAAGCCATAACCATGTTCAGAATGTGGGAAATGATTTACACAGAAATGCCATACTGTTACATCAGATAATGCACACAGGCATGAAACCATTTTCATATTCTGAATGAGAAAAGTTTTAAAAATAAATCACATCTTACACATAAAAGAATTCAGACAAGGGAGAAGCCATATTCATGTTCAAAATGTTATACAGTGAAATCAAATCTTAAACCTCAGAGATCTCACAAAAGGGACTATCCATATTTTTGTTCAGAATGTAAAAAATGCTTTGCCAGTTTCAGCATGTAGCCAATACCAGGGAGGCTTGCATACCCAGATGTAGGTAAATAAATATTATTGTTCTATTTACATATGCAGATTCCCTTCTTGGGCTTTTCATTCTATAAATGTACCCCTTCCTCAACATACTTTCTGGGTCCAATTAATTTTCCGTGAGATGTATTTGTAAAACACAATAGACTCTTTGTCCTCAATGAAATCCCCTATATCTTTCTTATTTCTCCTTCCCTCATGACAGCACCGTGGAGAGAGGGGATCCACCCTTCAAGGACAAGAAACCTACAGATAAAAAGGGCAGTACCTCTCCCTCGCATCAGTTGACTTCCTGTCCTTGAAAGAAGATGGAAGAACGGAGTCCAGGACTGGCCAGACGGGTACAGGCGGCAGGGATGCCCCTGCCACGGCCGGTTCATTGTCCTGAAGCCACCACCACTGGGACCTGGGGCCTTTCATGGTGTGCTGGAGGGGGGGAGCGCAGCCATCGCACCATGCTTGTGCTGGCTTCCAGGCGTCCAGCTCTGTGCATGCGCGGGACCACGCCGGAGTCGTCCTTTGATGATGCGGCCGGCGGGTCACATGACCAGAAGGAACTCCGGTGAGGAAACCGGAAGGAGACGGGACATGCTGAGGCTGCCTGCGTTCAAAAGGTAGCATGGGAAGATATTCCTGGCAGCATAATTCTGTCCCCTATAGGAATGGAGGCACAGGATTACATAGCAGCCAAGGCAGCAGTAACCAAATAGGTGCGGCAGTATGAACCCTCATTCCAACAGATTGGACATTCTGGTGGCCATTATACCCAGCAGAGTAAGAGCTCCGATATGGTGGATAAATCTCCAGAGGCCCATCAGTAGATCCCATTCCTCCTTTAAAACGGGGAAGAAAATGCTTGGCGAAGCACGAGTTGCCCAATTTGTAATGAGGATTTACCTGTCACCTGGGAAAAAAGACTGCCAATCATGCGTAGAGTATGTGAGAAGACCCCAAATTTTGCCTCTGAGTTAGGATCTGTAATCAGATCGGAAGTCGAAAGCACCTTTAAATCCCTCTCCCAGGGGGGTAGTATCAAGAGGCAAAAGACCAGCAGGAGGTGCCCTGAATCAGGGAAGAACAGAGACCCTCGTGTTCATTGGACTTTTCTTTATCCTCAGACGAAGAGATGGGAGGGTGCCATTGTTTCCCATTAGAAGAAGTAGATCGTCTGGTCAAAGCTGTAAAGGTCATGATGGGAGTGATGGAGCCTTGCCTAGAAAATCAGTGCAGGATGTTATGTTTGGGGACTTTTTTCTTCTTAATGAGAATATACTATCTCTAATTAAGAAGGAATGGAATAGACTCAAAAGAAGAAACTCCTGTGTGCCATCCCTTAAAATGAAATATCTTTTTGATGATCTAGCTTCCATGTCCTGGGAAAAAGACCCAAAGTTAAACGTAGCTAATGCTAAGGATTCCAGGAAATTTTCCCTTCCCTTTGATGACATGGGTGTATTGAAAGATCCACTAGACAAAAGAGTATATTCTTTCCTTAGAGGTGCCTGGGAAGCGTCAGGGCAGTTTAAGACCTGCTATTGCAGCAACTTGCACAGCTAGGTTTTTTGATGATTTAGTCAGACCAATGAGAGAAGCAGATATAGAAACATGGAGCACATAAGTCACATAGAAGTAACGATTAAAAGGTAAATTTTAATGAAAAATCAATTCATAAAAGACAATACAAATGTGTCTCACAATAGTTATGTCAATAACAGAGATGTTCAAATCCGGTAAAAATTTTGCACCAAAAAATATGATGTCACCCCACAAACATAAATACAGGGTAGAAAAGCATAAAAGCAGAATATTCAATAACATATGTAATCTGACAGTGCAAGTAATTATACAAAAAAATCATTTATATAATGGCAGACTCTTAATCACCACCAAGCAACAGTATACAGTGCTGTTAGGTGAGATCAGTGGCCATTTAAATTCACTTAGTCCTAACGGTGGTGAAGCAAATCAAGTCACTGTTGGCTCTTACGCATATTTCTTTATCGCCTCTCATTGGGGGACACAGGAACCATGGGTGTATGCTGCTGCCACTAGGAGGCTGAGACTATGCAAATAAAAAAGTTAGCTCCTCCTCTGCAGTGTACACCCCACCGATTGGCATTATACTCTTCAGTTTAGCTTAGTGTCAGTAGGAGGTGGACACGGGTCTTTCATTAGACCCTTATCTACCTCAATTTGCGTTGTTTCCTTTCAGGTTTTTCCGGAAGGGATACAGGGTGAACAGTCACACCTGCATTCCCACAAGGCGGACTATGAGTACGGCATGTACTGCCACCCCGTATCCTCACAGATCCCTCTCCAGGACCAAGAGCCTAGCACACAAGCGTGCTCAGAAGTCCCCCACCCACTCGCCCACCAGAGCCTGTTGGTTGGAGGAGACGTGGATGTCCATCACCAGCTAAGGATAGTAACGGACGACGTGGGATGTTCTTAGGTGAGTATTCCTATAGGGGTTCCCAGGATTCAACACGGGGTCATCGCTGCATTTGCAGCACTTTCCCCGTTCCCAGTGTGGTGGTCCTGTCTGGCGCGGCGGATTTTCTGCCAGCCGTGCTACCTTTCCTGCGGCACCTGCAGCCAGCACCTAGCACCACCGCGTTCCTCCGGCGATCGCCGTTTTTTCCTTCAGGCACCGGCTTCCCCCGGGGCCTACTTGCAGTACACTCCTGCCTGAAGCCAGTTTTCCTCCGGCGGTCTCCGGCTTCTAATTTAGGCCCCGGCTTTTCCCGGGGCCTACTTGCGGCATAACACCTGCCCGTGGCAGCGCTCCCCCCCTTCTATGCGGCGGCCTCAGGCTGCCGCGCCGCTCACCCTCCAGCTGGGAAAGGATTTTTTTCTCCTAATTTAGGCCCCGGCTTTTCCTGGGGCCTACTTCCGGCGACACATCCACCGGCGGCAGTGCTCCCTCTTCCATGCGGCGGCCGTGCAGCTGCCGCGCCGCTCTAGCCGGGCAGCGCCGGCACCGCGGCTCCCTCCGGCTGTCGCCGGCTCCTAATTTAGGCCCCGGCTTTTCCTGGGGCCTACTTCTGGCGACGCCACTCCGCCCACTTCCCCCTTTACTCGGGCAGGCTTTTCTCCCGCCCGACCATCCTTCCATGATGACTTGGCATTTCCCTGCCCACCGGCGCCATCTTAGTACTCCCGAGTCCACGCATGCCTCTTATATCTGTACGCTGCAGGGAATGCCTAGGGTTCCATATTCCCTTGGCTGGACTGCTGCAGACGCGCATCTCTTCCACGAAAGGCTATCTTCCCTGAGGGACTACAACCTGGGCTGCGTCTTCCGTCCGGAATTTCGTTGGCCGTGAGTAGCTCTGCACTGCAGACCGACACCCCTCTCTGCTCCCCTGTCCCCTAACCCTCTGGCATTTCCTTCAGGGACCTCTTCAAAATATCTACCTCTAAAGGGGGCCGCTCTCGTCCTTCTATTTCTTCCTCTTCTGCCTTAGTCAAGTACTTTGCATGTTCGTCCTGTAACTGCAAACTTCCCTCAGGTCAGTCCTCTCCGCTCTGTCAGGCCTGCAGCAACCCGATTGTTCCCACCGCCCAGGATCCCCACGGCCGATCCGCCCGAGAGTGATACCCCCATCCCAGGCTGGGCTTCCTCTCTGTCACAATCGGTGGCCGATCTAACAAGGGTGTCTCAAACTCTGGTGTCTGTGCTGGATCGATTACCTCTGCAGACCCCCGCAGTGGCCAGCGGGTCGCAGGAGCCTCCGTCCGAGCCCTCCTTGATAAGCCGCAAAAGGTCCATACGGGAACGTCGGTCTGAGTCCTCTTCACGCTCCATCTCGCCACACAGTCCTCCTCTGCGGTCGGCGTCCTCCCGATCCTCCTTCCCTGAGTCAAGCGAGGCGTTCTCTGATGCGCCCTCGGAGGATATTTCGGAGCTGGATTCTAACCAAATCGCCACCATGAGGGATATGGTCCAGAATCTCATTGGGGCTATAAAACAAACCTGTGGCATCAAGGATCTCTACGGAACCCACAGATCAGGCGGTTTCGTTTAGATGGGCTAAACCACCTTCCAAGTTTTTTGCTCCTCATCCTGAATTCGAGGAAATCATGACCAGAGAAAGAGAGAACCTGACCAGATGTTTTCAGAGAGGAAAACGCCTTGGTGTGTTATATCCTTTTTCTCCAGAACTTACCGCCAATTGGACGGTCGCTCCCTTGGTGGATCCCCCTGTTTCCAGGCTGTCCACCAACACGGTGCTTCCACTGTCCGGTGGAGCATCTCTGAAGGATTCTAACGATAGAGTTATAGAATCCTTTGCGAAGTCCGCCTTTGAAGCGGCTGCAGCTGCTCTATGCCCAGCCTTTGCTTCCACTTGGGTTTCGAAATCCATTTCTAAATGGGCCAAAGAACTCCGTCGAGATATCCTAGATGGGGCGCCACCCGTGCAGCTGGCGGAGCTGGCCATCTGTCGGACCGTTTGGCTCAAGGCCTGGCAGGTGGACTTATCTTCCAAAAAGTCCCTTACCAGTCTGCCCTTTCAAGGCTCACGTCTCTTTGGTTCCAAGCTGGACGCCACCGGGGGTACAAGTTCTCTTCTTCCCCCAGGCTAAGCCTCGTCGCCCTCCTCCTAGATGGCAATTTTGGTCCTTTAGGCCTTTTCGTCGCTTCGCGGCATCAAACTCCTTTTCTCAGCAGCACCAGAGGCCACAGGCACATCAGGAGAAGAAGACAGTGTCCTGGCGTCCTCGCTACTCCCAGGGTAGATCCTCCAGGCCCAGGACTGGAAGATCCACCTCGGCATGACTCTCGGCAAGACCCCAGCCCACCTCTGTATTGCCTAGTTTTTAACACTAAGGTTCGGATACGGCTTTAAAGAAGGCTACTACTTGCGATATAATGCAATTTTAATTCAAAGTACAAAATTAAAGGAATAATATGATTGAATAGTATGATTGTGTACACCTTTGTATATTTTATGATACAAAGTACATACAGGATAAGGATTAAATTCATATAATGATTAAGAACATATAAGGATTAAATACATATAATGATTAAGAACATATAAGGATTAAATACATTTAATGATTAAGTACATATACTCACATCATCCGTCACCAAGGAGCTTTTAAACATCATCTGTCTGGAAAATCAGAGAAGCAACACCAAGACAGAGAACCCCTGGAAAATTCACAACACTGCACGGGCGTCCCCACTTATGCAGGTATCACAACACTAAGTACAGGTATACCAGTTTATGCTTATGTCTTAGTCATGTTTCTCTGGTCTTATATAGTGATTTGCACTATGTTTAACTTTGGTTTCACCCTGCCCTTCAAGTGGCCAGCTTTCAAGATAGGATGAGACCAAGATATCAGTCATACATCAGACAATGGGCCATAAACCCATAGATACATAAAAGCCCACAAGGGTTAGATAAACCCACCACAGACAGAGGTTAAATAAACCTTGTTTTACAATAACAAACAGAAACATAGAACTGTTTGTGAACTGAAAGGTCTTCAGACAATAAATAAACAGCTCTCAAGATTGTCACAATGAGCATTGTCTGTAAATGTATGACAAGAAATCCTGCTCTGTAATGGTCTGAATGCATTCAGTATATTTCAAAATGGACTCAAAATAACCATTTTTATATTCACATTACAACCTCCAAGGTTGGGCTGCTGTCTTCTCTTCTTCAAGGACATCTGGATCTCCTCAGTAGAGGACACATGGGTCAGGGAAGTTGTATCCTGGGGGTACAAGATAGAGTTTGTTTCACGACCACGGGATCGTTTCTTCGAATCCCGACCTCCAAGAGATCCCGCTCTAGTTCCGGGTTTCTTCGCAGCCATCGCTTCTCTTCTCAAAGCCGGGGTAATCATTCCCGTCCCAGAAAAAGAACGGTTCACAGGTTTCTATTCAAAGCTTTTCGTGGTACCGAAAAAAGATGGCAGGGTCCACCTCTTTCTGGACCTCAAATTGCTGAACAGGAGAGTTCGTCTGAGACACTTCAGGATGGAATCCCTTCGTTCAGTAATTGCTTCCATGGAGGCTCAAGAATTTCTGTGTTCCATTGATATTCAGGACGCCTACCTCCATGTCCCGATATTCCCCGGACATCACCGATTCCTGCGCTTTGCAGTGCTCCAGGAACATTTTCAGTTCGTCGCCCTGCCGTTCGGTCTTGCAACCGCTCCAAGAGTTTTCACGAAGATCATGGCAGCGCTGATGGCCATCTTGGGGGTCAGAGGCCTGGTTCTGTTTCCATACCTCGATGACATCCTCATCAAGGCTCCGTCCTTTTCTCAGGCTCACGAAAGTCTGTCCATCGTTCTCGACACCCTAGACCGCTTCGGGTGGCTGGTCAGCGCATCATCTTTCTGGGCATGCTCTTCGACACTCGTCAGACCAAGGTCTTCCTTCCCAAAGACAAGAGATCCACTCTTTGTCGGGACATACGCTTGCTCCAGGGTCCTCGGCCTCCCTCCCTCCAATCGGCCATGAAGGTAATGGGGAGGATGGTAGCAACATTAGAAGCGATTCCCTTTGCCCAATTTCATTCGCGACCCCTTCAGCAAGCCATTTTGTCGCAGTGGCACAGGTCGGATCATCCGATCCGACTCTCTTCTCGGGTCAAACGGTCTCTCAACTGGTGGCTGATGTCACCTCTCATCTCCCAGGGCAGGTCCTTCCCTACAGTTCACTGGCAAGTGGTGACGACGGACGCCAGCCTGCTCGGCTGGGGTGCGGTCTTTCGCCACCTGACGGTTCAGGGCCGTTGGCGCAGGAGTCATGTCTGCTGATCAATGTTCTCGAGATTCGGGCCATCTTTCTGTCCCTCTGCCACTGGGAAAGGATTCTCAGGGGCCTACCAATCTAGATCCAGACGGACAACGCCACGGCTGTGGCGTATGTCAACCATCAGGGGGGGGAATCGGAGCTCCATGGCCCTGGCCGAGGTATCCAAGATCCTCCTCTGGGCAGAGGCAATGGTTTCGATGATATCCGCGGTGCATATCCCTGGCGTAGACAATTGGGCCGCCGACTTCCTCAGCAGCAAGGGCCTCGAGGCAGGGGAATGGTCCTTGCATCAGGAGGTCTTCCATCAGTTTTGTCTTCGATGGGGGACTCCAGACGTGGACCTCATGGCGTCTCGAATGAACAGGAAGGTCCCGCAGTTCGTCTCCAGGTCTCGCGACCCTCTTGCAGTGGGCGTCGACGCTCTGGCCATTCCTTGGTCACAGTTTGTGCTACCCTACCTGTTCCCACTCCTTCCATTACTTCCCAAACTGTTGAAAAAGATCAAGGCGGAAGGGGTGACGGTCATTCTGATCGCCCCGGATTGGCCCAGGAGAGCTTGGTTCGTGGAACTCGTCAACCTCATGGACACTCCCTGGCGCCTTCCAGACAGGCCCGATCTGCTGTCTCAGGGTCCCATCTGCCACCCGAATTCTCGGTCGCTCAGTTTAATGGTGTGGCTGTTGAGACCGCAGTTCTAAGAGCGTCCAGCCTTTTGGACCGGGTGATCCTCACCATGATCCAGGCTCGGAAGCCTTCATCTTCCAGGATCTACTATCGTACCTGGAAGGCTTCCGTTGGTGTGAGTCCAACCGCGTTTCATCTACGTCCTTTTCTCTGCCTTCCATCTTGGCCTTCCTTCAGGCAGGACTGGATTCGGGCCTTGCTCTAAGTTCCCTAAAGGGCCAGGTTTCTGCGCTTTCCATCCTTTTCAAGAAGACCTTAGCTTCTCGGCCTCAGGTTAAGACCTTCCTTCAAGGAGCAGCCCTTGCTGTCCATCCATTTAGGGCCCCGGTGGATTCATGGGATTTAAATCTTGTACTGGACTTTCTGAGGGTTTCCCCCTTTGAGCCTCTCAGGGAGATACCCCTGTCAGTTCTATCTTGGAAGGTGCTATCCACCGCATTTCCGAGTTGGCGGCCCTGTCTTGCCGGCCTCCGTTCTTGGTCATTCACCAGGACAAGGTGGTCCTCAGACCCCCGCCTTCCTTCCTTCCTAAGGTGGTTTCCACCTCAACGAGGACATCGTTCTACCTTCCTTTTGTCCAGCTCCGACTCATCCTCTGGAGCGATCGTTGAACAAGCTGGACCTCGTCAGGGCAGTGAGGATCTACCTGGATAGAACGTCCACTTTCCGGAAAAACGGATTCTTTTTTCGTCATTTCTGATGGCATGCGCAGAGGCCAACCGGCTTCTAAGGCGACTATTGCTCGCTGGATCAGAACGGCAATTCTGGAGGCTTACCGGGTCAAGAACAGAATGCCCACTCTACCCGGGCAGTCGGCGCCTCCTGGGCGGTGCACCACAGGGCTTCTGCCCTACAGCTTTGCAAAGCGGCAACTTGGTCTTCCATTCACACGTTTGCCAAATTTTACAAGGTCCATACCTATGCTTCGTGTTATGATCTGGTGGCCTAGGAGCAGCATGAGACGGACTCTGGAGAAGGTGGTCCCTGTACTGACCGCAAACCCTGAACCTAGCAGCGCAACTAGAAGTAGCCGTGGGGGGTACCTAACACTCCCTAGACCCCTCGGCACAGCCTAAGATCTAACTACCCCTAAAGACAGAAACAGGAAACCTATCTTGCCTCAGAGAAAATCCCCAAAGGATAGATAGGCCCCCAAAATATTGACTGTGAGAGGAGAGGGAAATAACATACGCAGATATAAAATCAGATTTTAGCATAGGAGGCCATACTAGCTAAAAAGAAAGAATAGAACAGAGTACTATGCGGTCAGTATAAAAACACTAGAAAATATCCACCGCAGAAAATACGAATCACCACATCTGACTAAAGACATGGGGGGTATATCTGCATCTCCAGAGAAATAGCTAGGCTGCAAAAAATCCTTCACAGACTAAGCTGGACAAGACAAAAACATGAAAATGCACAGAACTATAAGGTCCACAGCAGGTGGACAGCAAAAACAAAGCCAGGACTTATCTTTGTAGAAAAACACAGCAAACTGGAGAGACCAGCAGTGAAGTGAATCCTTCAAGAACAATGGACAACTGGCACTGACTAAAGGATCCTGCAAAGCTATATACCCCAGTCAGTTTTGCAATTAGTAGATACACCTGTCCACTCCTGCAGTCCAGGCACAACTGCATTACCCTCCACAACCACCGTAGGGAGCCCAAAAGCTGAATTCACAACAGTACCCCCCCTTGAGGAGGGGTCACCGAATTCCCACCAGAGCCCCCAGACCGATCAGGATGAGCCCGATGAAAGGCACGAACCAAATCAACGGCATGGACATCAGAGGCAGAAACCTAAGAATTATCCTCCTGGCCATAACCCTTCCACTTGACAAGGTTCTGAAGCTTCCTCCTCGAAAAACGGGAATCCAAAATCTTCTCAACAACATATTCCAACTCCCCATCGACCAATACAGGGGGCGGAGGATCAACAGAGGGAACATCGGGCTCCACATATTTCCGCAACAAAGATCTATGGAAGACATTATGAATAGCAAAAGAGGCCGGAAGCGCCAGGGAAAAGGACACCGGATTAATAATCTCAGAAATCCTATAAGGACCATTAAATCGAGGCTTAAACTTAGGGGAAGAAACCTTCATAGGAACATGACGGGAAGATAACCAAACCAGATCACCAACCCGAAGCCGGGAACCAACACACCGACAACGGTTAGCAAAACGCTGAGCCTCCTCCTGAGACAGCACCAAATTGTCCACCACATAAGCCCAAATCTGCTGCAACCTGTCGACCACAGAATCCACACCAGGAAGGTCAGAAGGCTCAACCTGCCCAGAAGAAAAACGAGGATGAAAACCAAAATTACAAAAAAAAGCGAAACCAAAGTAGCCGAACTAGCCTGATTATTAAGGGCAAACTCTGCCAATGGCAAAAAAGCCACCCAATCATCCTGATCAGCAGACACAAAGCATCTCAAATAGGTCTCCAAGGTCTGATTAGTTCGCTCAGTCTGGCCATTTGTCTGAGGATGAAATGCAGAGGAAAATGACAAATCAATGCCCAGCTTGGCACAAAAGGCCCGCCAAAACCTAGAAACAAACTGGCAACCTCTGTCGGACACAATATTCTCCGGAATACCATGCAAACGTACCACATGCTGAAAAAACAACGGAACCAGATCAGAAGAAGAAGGCAATTTAGGCAAAGGCACCAAATAAACCATCTAAGAAAATCGGTCACAGACAACACAGATAACCGACATTCTTTGGGAAACAGGAAGATCGGAAATAAAATCCATAGAAATATGCGTCCAAGGTCTCTCAGGGAACAGCAATGGCAAAAGCAACCCACTAGTGCGGGAACAGCAAGGCTTAGCCCGCGAACAAATCACACAGGACTGCACAAAAGAACGCACATCCCATGACAAGGAAGGCCACCAAAAGGACCTACTAACCAAATCTCTGGTACCAAAAATCCCAGGATGGCCAGCCAACACAGAACAAAGAACCTCAAAAATCACTTTACTAGTCCATCTATCAGGAACAAACAGTTTCCCCACAGGACAGCGGTCAGGCTTATCAGCCTGAAATTCCTGAAGAACCCGTCGCAAATCAGGGGAGATGGCAGAAAGAATCACCCCTTCCTTCAAAATGCCAACCGGCTCAAGAACCCCAGGGAATCAGGAAAAAACTCCTAGAGAGGGCATCCGCATTAACATTCTTAGTACCAGGAATGTACGAGACCACAAAATCAAAACGGGAGAAAAACAGGGACCATCGAGCCTGTCTAGGATTCAGTCATTTGGCAGACTCGAGGTAAATCAGATTCTTATGATCGGTCAGGATCACAATACGGTGCTTGGCCCCCTCAAGCCAATGTCGCCACTCCTCAAATGCCCACTTCATAGCCAACAACTCCCGATTGCCGACATCATAATTGCGTTCCGCAGGCGAAAACTTCCGAGAAAAGAAGGCACACGGTTTCATCAAGGAACCATCAGAATTCCTCTGAGACAAAACGGCCCCTGCCCCAATCTCAGACGCGTCAACCTCAACCTGAAATGGAAGAGAAACATCTGGCTGACGCAACACAGGGGCAGAAGTAAATCGGCGTTTAAGCTCCTGAAAGGCAGAAACAGCCGCGGAGGACCAATTCGTCACATCAGCGCCTTTCTTGGTCGAATCGGTTAGAGGTTTAACCACACTGGAGAAGTTGGCAATGAAACGACGATAAAAATTAGCAAAGCCCAAGAATTTCTGAAGGCTCTTCACAGATATGGGCTGAATCCAATCATGAATGGCCTGAACCTTAACCGGATCCATTTCTATAGATGAGGGAGAAAAAATGAAACCCAAAAAAGAAGCCTTCTGCACTCCAAAGAGGCACTTTGACCCCTTCACAAATAAAGCATTATTACGGAGGATCTGAAATACCATCCTGACCTGTTTCACATGAGACTCCCAATCATTGGAAATAATCAAAATATCATCCAAATATACAACCATGAATTTATCAAGATAACTCCGAAAGATATCATGCATGAAGGATTGGAACACAGATGGGGCATTAGAGAGTCTGAATGGCATCACAAGGTATTCAAAATGGCCTTCGGGCGTATTAAATGCAGTTTTCCATTCATCACCCTGCTTGATACGAATAAGATTATATGCCCCTCGAAGGTCAATCTTAGTAAACCAGCTAGACCCCCTAATCCTAGCAAACAAATCAGTAAGCAAAGGCAAGGGGTATTGAAATTTAACCGTAATCTTATTCAAGAGGCGATAATCAATACAGGGTCTCAAGGAGCCATCCTTCTTGGCAACAAAAAAGAACCCCGCTCCCAACGGTGAACAAGATGGCCGAATATGCCCTTTCTCCAAAGACTCCTTAATATAGCTCCGCATGGCGGTATGTTCAGGCACAGACAGGTTGAAAAGTCGACCCTTAGGGAACTTACAACCTGGAATCAAGTCAATAGCACAATCACAGTCCCTATGCGGTGGAAGGGAACTGGATTTGGGCTCATCGAATACATCCTGGAAGTCAGACAAAAACTCAGGAACTTCAGAAGAGGGGGAAAAGGAGATTGACATCAAAGGAACCTGATCATGAACCCCCTGACAACCCCAACTAGTCACAGACATGGATTTCCAATCTAACACCGGATTATGTAGCTGCAACCATGGAAAACCCAGCACAATATCATCATGCAAATTATGCAACACCAGAAAACGACAATCTTCCTGATGGGCTGGCGCCATGCACATGGTCAGCTGTGTCCAAAGCTGAGGTTTATTTTTAGCCAACGGTGTAGCATCAATGCCCCTCAAAGGAATAGGGTTCTGAAAGGCTGCAAGGGAAAACCACAACGTCTGGCAAATTCTAAGTCCATTAAGTTCAGAGCGGCGCCTGAATCCACAAATGCCATGACAGAAAATGATGATAATGAGCAGATCAAGGTCACAGATAACAGAAATTTAGGTTGTATAGTACTGATGGCAACAGAACTAGCGATTCTCTTAGTATGCTTAGGGCAATCAGAAATAACATGAGCAGAATCGCCGCAGTAAAAACACAACCTATTCTGACGCCTGAATGTTTGACGTTCAGCTCTAGACAAAATCCTATCACACTGCATAGGCTCAGGGCTCCGCTCAGAGGACAATGCCACAGTGTGCACAACTCTGCGCTCGCGCAAGCGCCGATCAATCTGAATGGACAGAGACATAGAATCACTCAGACCAGCAGGCGTGGGGAACCCCACCAGAACATCTTTAACGGATTCAGAAAGACCCTTTCTGAAAATTGCCGCCAAGGCATCCTCATTCCATTTAGTCAGTACAGACCATTTTCTAAATTTCTGGCAATACAATTCTGCCGCTTCTTGACCTTGACACAGGGCTAATAAGATTTTCTCTGCCTGATCCACAGAATTAGGCTTATCATACAACAACCCCAATGCCCGAAAGAACGAATCAACATTAAGAAAAGCAGGATTGCCAGATTCCAGGGAAAATGCCCAATCCTGTGGGTCACCACGCAGCAGAGATATGATGATTTTAACCTGCTGAATAGGATCACCAGAAGACCGGGGTCTTAATGCAAAAAACAGTTTACAGTTATTTTTGAAACTCAAAAATTTGGATCTGTCAGCAAAGAATAAATCAGGAGTGGGAATCTTAGGTTCTAAGGCAGGAGTCTGAACAATGAAATCTGAAATACCCTGTACCCTAGCAGCAAGCTGATCCACCCGAGAAACTAACTCCTGAACATTCATGTTAATACTAGACTCCGTAGCCACCCAGAGGTAAAGAGGAAAGGAAAGACACAACAGACTACAGAAAAAAAAATGGCTCAGCACTTTCCTTCCCTTCTTCTGAGATGCGTTTAACTCATTGTTGGCCAGTTGTACTGTTATGATCCGGTGGCCTAGGAGCAGCATGAGACGGACTCTGGAGAAGGTGGTCCCTTGTTATGAACAGGTGATTCAGAACCACAATGGACCTTGAAGTTAAGAGCACACAAAGTGACCTGACAATTACCAAAAACATAGGACGAGCTCTGAGACGTGGGAACTCTGCTGACCGCAATCCCTAATCCTATCCAACCACACTAAAGGTAGCCGTGGAGCGCTCCTGACCAGTCCTATGCGCCTCGAGCACAGCCTGAGAAACTAGCTAGCCCTAAGAAAGAAAAATAAGCCTACCTTGCCTCAGAGAAATACCCCAAAGGAAAAGGCAGCCCCCCACATATAATGACTGTGAGTTGAGATGAAAATACAAACGCAGAGATGACATAGATTTAGCAAAGTGAGGCCCGACTTACTGAACAGACCGAAGATAGGAAAGATTGCTTTGCGGTCAACACAAAACCCTACAAACAACCAAGCAGAGGGGGCAAAAAGACCCTCCGCACCGACTAACGGTACGGAGGTGCTCCCTCTGCGTCCCAGAGCTTCCAGCAAGCAAGAAAAACCAATATAGCAAGCTGGACAGAAAAAATAGCAAACAAAAATAACACAAGCAAAACTTAGCTTATGCAGGATAGACAGGCCACAGGAACGATCCAGGAGAAAGCAAGACCAATACTAGAACATTGACTGGAGGCCAGGATCAAAGCACTAGGTGGAGTTAAATAGAGCAGCACCTAACGACTTAACCTCATCACCTGAGGAAGGAAACTCAGAAGCCACAGTACCACTCTCATCCACCAAAGGAAGCTCATAGACAGAACCAGCCGAAGTACCACTCACGACCACAGGAGGGAGCTTGGCCACAGAATTCACAACAGTACCCCCCCCTTGAGGAGGGGTCACCGAACCCTCACCAGAGCCCCCAGGCCGACCAGGATGAGCCACATGAAAGGCACGAACCAGATCGGCAGCATGGACATCAGAGGCAAAGACCCAGGAATTATCTTCCTGACCATAACCTTTCCACTTAACCAGATACTCGAGTTTCCGTCTCGAAACACGAGAATCCAAAATCTTCTCCACTATATACTCCAACTCCCCTTCAACCAAAACCGGAGCAGGAGGATCAATAGATGGAACCACAGGTGCCACGTATCTCCGCAACAACTACCTATGGAACACGTTATGGATGGAAAAAGAAGCTGGAAGAGTCAAACGAAAAGACACAGGATTAAGAACCTCAGAAATCCTATATGGACCAATGAAACGAGGCTTAAACTTAGGAGAGGAAACCTTCATAGGAATATAACGAGATGACAACCAAACCAAATCCCCAACACGAAGTCGGGGACCCACAGAGCGCCTGCGGTTAGCGAAACATTGAGCCTTCTCCAGGGACAAAGTCAAATTGTCCACTACATGAGTCCAAATCTGCTGCAACCTATCCACCACAGTATCCACACCAGGACAGTCCGAAGACTCAACCTGCCCTGAAGAGAAACGAGGGTGGAACCCAGAATTGCAGAAAAACGGCAAAACCAAAGTAGCCGAGCTGGCCCGATTATTAAGGGCGAACTCAGCCAAAGGCAAAAAGGACACCCAATCATCCTGATCAGCAGAAACAAAACATCTCAGATATGTTTCCAAGGTCTGATTGGTTCGTTCAGTCTGGCCATTTGTCTGAGGATGGAAAGCCGAGGAAAAAGACAAATCAATGCCCATCCTAGCACAAAAGGCTCGCCAAAACCTCAAAACAAACTGGGAACCTCTGTCAGAAACGATGTTCTCTGGAATGCCATGTAAACGAACCACATGCTGGAAAAACAATGGCACCAAATCAGAGGAGGAAGGCAATTTAGACAAGGGCACCAAATGGACCATCTTAGAGAAGCGATCACAAACCACCCAAATGACCGACATTCTTTGAGAGACGGGTAGATCCGAAATAAAATCCATAGAGATATGTGTCCAAGGCCTCTTCGGGACCGGCAAGGGCAAAAGCAACCCACTGGCACGAGAACAGCAGGGCTTAGCCCGAGCACAAATCCCACAGGACTGCACAAAAGAACGCACATCCTGCGACAGAGACGGCCACCAAAAGGATCTAGCCACCAAATCTCTGGTACCAAAGATTCCAGGATGACCAGCCAACACCGAACAATGAACCTCAGAGATAACTTTATTCGTCCACCTATCAGGGACAAACAGTTTCTCCGCTGGGCAACGGTCAGGTCTATTAGCCTGAAATTTTTGCAGCACCCGCCGCAAATCAGGGGAGATGGCAGACAAAATTACCCCCTCTTTGAGAATACCCGCCGGCTCAGGCAAACCCGGAGAATCGGGCACAAAACCCCTAGACAGGGCATCCGCCTTCACATTTTTAGAGCCCGAAAGGTACGAAACCACAAAGTCAAAACGGAAGAAAAACAGCGACCAACGAGCCTGTCTAGGATTCAACCGTTTGGCAGACTCGAGATAAGGCAAGTTCTTGTGATCAGTCAAGACCACCACGCGATGCTTAGCTCCTTCAAGCCAATGACGCCACTCCTCGAATGCCCACTTCATGGCTAGCAACTCTCGATTGCCAACATCATAATTTCGCTCAGCAGGCGAAAATTTCCTGGAAAAGAAGGCGCATGGTTTCATCACCAAGCAATCAGAACTTCTCTGCGACAAAACAGCCCCTGCTCCAATTTCAGAAGCATCAACCTCGACCTGGAACGGAAGCGAAACATCTGGTTGGCACAACACAGGGGCAAAAGAAAAACGACGCTTCAACTCCTGAAAAGCTTCCACAGCAGCAGAAGACCAATTGACCACATCAGCACCCTTCTTGGTTAAATCAGTCAACGGTTTAGCAATACTAGAAAAATTATTGATAAAGCGACGATAAAAATTAGCAAAGCCCAGGAACTTCTGCAGACTCTTCAGGGATGTTGGCTGAGTCCAATCATAAATGGCCTGAACTTTAACAGGGTCCATCTCGATAGTAGAAGGAGAAAAAATGAACCCCAAAAATGAAACCTTCTGAACACCAAAGAGACACTTTGACCCCTTCACAAACAAAGAATTAGCACGCAGGACCTGGAACACCATTCTGACCTGCTTCACATGAGACTCCCAATCATCCGAGAAGACCAAAATATCATCCAAGTATACAATCAGGAATTTATCCAGGTACTCTCGGAAGATGTCATGCATAAAGGACTGAAACACTGATGGAGCATTAGAAAGCCCGAATGGCATAACCAGGTACTCAAAATGGCCTTCGGGCGTATTAAATGCTGTTTTCCATTCATCGCCCCGTTTAATACGCACAAGATTATATGCACCACGAAGATCTATCTTGGTGAACCAACTAGCCCCCTTAATCCGAGCAAACAAATCAGACAGCAGCGGCAAGGGGTACTGAAATTTGGCCGTAATTTTATTTAGAAGGCTGTAATCAATACAAGGTCTCAGCGAACCATCCTTCTTGGCCACAAAAAAGAACCCCGCTCCCAATGGCGACGATGACAGGCGAATATGACCCTTCTCCAAAGACTCCTTCACGTAACTCCGCATAGCGGCGTGCTCAGGTACAGATAAATTAAACAGTCGACCCTTAGGAAACTTACTACCAGGAATCAAATCGATAGCACAATCACAATCCCTATGCGGAGGTAGGGCATTGGACTTGGGCTCATCGAATACATCCTGGTAATCAGACAAGAACTCTGGGACCTCAGAAGGGGTGGATGATGAGATAGACAGAAATGGAACATCACCATGTACCCCCTGACAACCCCAGCTGGACACAGACATTGATTTCCAATCTAATACTGGGTTATGGACTTGTAGCCATGGCAACCCCAACACGACCACATCATGCAGATTATGCAACACAAGAAAGCGAATATCCTCCTGGTGCGCAGGAGCCATGCACATGGTCAGCTGGGTCCAATACTGAGGCTTATTCTTGGCCAAAGGCGTAGCATCAATTCCTCTCAATGGAATAGGACACTGCAAGGGCTCCAAGACAAACCCACAGCGCCTAGCAAACTCCAAGTCCATTAAATTCAGGGCAGCGCCTGAATCCACAAATGCCATGACAGAATAGGAAGACAAAGAGCAGATCAAAGTAACGGACAAAAGAAATTTCGACTGTACCGTACCAATGGTGGCAGACCTAGCGAACCGCTTAGTGCGCTTAGGACAATCGGAGATAGCATGAGTGGAATCACCACAGTAGAAACACAGCCCATTCTGACGTCTGTGTTCTTGCCTTTCAGCTCTGGTCAAAGTCCTATCGCACTGCATAGGCTCAGGTTTATGCTCAGATAATACCGCCAAATGGTGCACAGATTTACGCTCACGCAAGCGTCGACCGATCTGAATGGCGAAAGACATAGACTCATTCAGACCAGCAGGCATAGGAAATCCCACCATGACATCCTTAAGGGCTTCAGAGAGACCCTTTCTGAAAATAGCTGCCAGCGCACATTCATTCCATTGAGTGAGCACGGACCACTTTCTAAACTTCTGACAATAAATCTCTATCTCATCCTGACCCTGACACAGAGCCAGCAAATTTTTCTCTGCCTGATCCACTGAATTAGGTTCATTGTACAGCAATCCGAGCGCCAGAAAAAAACGCATCAATATTACATAATGCAGGATCTCCTGGCGCAAGGGAAAATGCCCAGTCTTGAGGGTCGTCACGTAATAAAGAAATAATTATCTTAACTTGTTGAACTGGGTCACCAGAGGAGCGGGGTTTCAAAGCCAGAAATAGTTTACAATTATTTTTAAAATTCAAAAACTTAGCTCTATCTCCAGAAAACAACTCAGGAATAGGAATTTTAGGTTCTAACATAGGATTCTGAACCACTAAATCTTGAATATTCTGTACATTTATAGCGAGATTATCCATCAAAGAGAACAGACCCTGAATGTCCATGTCCACACCTGTGTTCTGAAGCACCCTGATGTAAAGGGGAAAAGAAAGACAGAACACAGTGCAAAGAAAAAAAAATGGTCTCAGAACTTCTCTTTTCCCTCTATTGAGAAGCATTAGTACTTTTGGCCACCAGTACTGTTATGAACAGGTGATTCAGAACCACAATGGACCTTGAAGTTAAGAGCACACAAAGTGACCTGACAATTACCAAAAACATAGGACGAGCTCTGAGACGTGGGAACTCTGCTGACCGCAATCCCTAATCCTATCCAACCACACTAAAGGTAGCCGTGGAGCGCTCCTGACCAGTCCTATGCGCCTCGAGCACAGCCTGAGAAACTAGCTAGCCCTAAGAAAGAAAAATAAGCCTACCTTGCCTCAGAGAAATACCCCAAAGGAAAAGGCAGCCCCCCACATATAATGACTGTGAGTTGAGATGAAAATACAAACGCAGAGATGGAATAGATTTAGCAAAGTGAGGCCCGACTTACTGAGCAGACCGAAGATAGGAAAGATTGCTTTGCGGTCAACACAAAACCCTACAAACAACCACGCAGAGGGGGCAAAAAGACCCTCCGCACCGACTAACGGTACGGAGGTGCTCCCTCTGCGTCCCAGAGCTTCCCGCAAGCAAGAAAAACCAATATAGCAAGCTGGACAGAAAAAATAGCAAACAAAAATAACACAAGCAAAACTTAGCTTATGCAGGATAGACAGGCCACAGGAACGATCCAGGAGAAAGCAAGACCAATACTAGAACATTGACTGGAGGCCAGGATCAAAGCACTAGGTGGAGTTAAATAGAGCAGCACCTAACGACTTAACCTCATCACCTGAGGAAGGAAACTCAGAAGCCGCAGTACCACTCTCATCCACCAAAGGAAGCTCATAGACAGAACCAGCCGAAGTACCACTCACGACCACAGGAAGGAGTTTGGCCACAGAATTCACAACAGTCCCTGTACTGACCGCAAACCCTGAACCTAGCAGCGCAACTAGTAGTAGCCGTGGGGGGTACCTAACACTCCCTAGGCCCCTCGGCACAGCCTAAGATCTAACTACCCCTAAAGACAGAAACAGGAAACGTATCTTGCCTCAGAGAAAATCCCCAAAGGATAGATAGCCCCCCACAAATATTGACTGTGAGAGGAGAGGGAAATAACATACGCAAATATGAAATCAGATTTTAGCATAGGAGGCCATACTAGCTAAAAAGAAAGAATAGAACAGAGTACTATGCGGTCAGTATAAAAACACTAGAAAATATCCACCGCAGAAAATACGAATCACCACATCTGACTAAAGACATGGGGGGTATATCTGCATCTCCAGAGAAATAGCTAGGCTGCAAAAAATCCTTCACAGATTAAGCTGGACAAGACAAAAACATGAAAATGCACAGAACTATAAGGTCCACAGCAGGTGGACAGCAAAAACAAAGCCAGGACTTATCTTTGTAGAAAAACACAGCAAACTGGAGAGACCAGCAGGGAAGTGAATCCTTCAAGAACAATGGACAACTGGCACTGACTAAAGGATCCTGCAAAGCTATATACCCCAGTCAGTTTTGCAATTAGTAGATACACCTGTCCACTCCTGCAGTCCAGGCACAACTGCATTACCCTCTACAACCACTGGAGGGAGCCCAAAAGCTGAATTCACAACAGCTTCGGCGGATGCCAACCTAGGCAGAAGGATCTTGCAGGCGGCAGTGGTGAGTCCTCTGACCTGATGGAAGTCTGTTTTTCCCTCCGTAGGGACTGCTTTGGGATGTCCCATGGTTCCTGTGTCCCCCAATGAGAGGCGATAAAGAAAACAGGATTTTTGGTTGCTTACCATAAAATCTGTTTCTTGGAGCCTCCATTGGGGGACACAGCACCCTCCCAATGTTTCTCAGTTTCTGTTGTTTTATGTTCTATGGCTGTTCTCACATTTACAGTTCTCATGTTTGTGGTTATGGTTTTTCAACCTTGTTATTTATCTCCTACTGCTTTCTCACTAACTGAAGAGTATAATGCCAGTTGGTGGGGTGTACACTGCAGAGGAGGAGCTAACTTTTTTATTTGCATAGTGTCAGCCTCCTAGTGGCAGCAGCATACACCCATGGTTCCTGTGTCCCCCAATGGAGGCTCCAAGAAACAGATTTTACGGTAAGCAACCAAAAATCCTGTTTTATGGATGTGGCATAAAACGCGCCTCTACGCGCGTTTCGCATCTGCTTCCTCAGGGGGCCAAGATGTCCCCTATGTCCTTCTTAAATACCCCTCTGGATGGGATCCCAATTATCACAAAAGGTGGCGCATGTGCCCGAACAAATGAGCACCAAGTCCTACATCACCTCCAGCGACATCATGACGGTGCAGGTCACGGGGAACTCCCAGATGATGTCAGTGACCCGCACACGTCACTAGCAGATGCTGGAAGCGATGACACGGAGAGAGCTCACGTCAGAGACTTGCGCACAAGTGATCATATTGTGATACCTCCCTCAACACTTGCGGAGTGAGCGCTTCCTGTATGGAATCGCCATCTTGGGTATGGGCAGAGGAACTGGCAGAGGGGCCCACAGACGGACAACCATCCCCAATGAGTCACCCACCAGCTTCAAAATATCCAACACTGCATGATCATGTAAGAGTCACATGAAATGCAGAATTATAAATGCAACATATGTGAAGTTATTTAAAGTGCCAGTGCGTCATCAATTAATTAAAAAATATATAAGTAATAAAGATAATATGATATCTTAATGATAATACGAAATGGTGCTACATATATATACACCAAGTGTTATGTGACATAGCAGTTACACTACAATGCACCCTACAAAGGCATTTATATTTCCATAGTCCTAATTACATAACTGTTAGCATTTTGTTTACAAATTACATTTTTCTCGGATTTTCCTAAATGGTCGGTGCAGATGACAGTCAGTCTAATAAAGTTCATTTTAATGAAGAAACATCCCAATGATAACAGTATAATCTCCAAAATGAATGAAAACTCAAAATGCACTGTTCCTAATTATTAGGCACACTAGAATTTCTAAACATTTCATATGATTTAAAGAACTGAAAATGCTCATTTCTGGAATTTGCAGCATTAGGAGGTCACATTCACTGAACAAAAAAGCTATGTAAAGGGAACCTGTCACCTGAATTTGGCGGGACAGGTTTGCGGTCATATGGGCGGGGTTTTCGGGTGTTTGATTCACCCTTTCCTTACCCGCTGGCTGCATGCTGGCCACAATATTGGGTTGAAGTTCATAATAATAATAATAATAATCTTTATTTATATAGCGCCAACATATTCCGCAGCGCTTTACAGTTTAACAGTTTCAAACACAAACAGTAACAACGTTAACAATACAATAATTAAAGCGAAATAAAACGACCCTGCTCGTGAGAACTTACAATCTACAATGAGGTGGGGGCAATACAAAGTACAGGTGTGTATTTACAATGATGTATTTACAATGATGGTCCAGCCATCTTCAGGGGGTGGGGGATAGATGGAGATAGTGAATGGGCTACACACACAGACATAAAATGACTGATTACTGAATGTGATAGGCCGCTCTGAACAAATGCGTTTTGAGCGAGCGCCTAAAACTATGCAAATTGTGGATGGTCCTAATATCTTGGGGTAGAGCATTCCAGAGGATTGGCACAGCACGGGAGAAGTCTTGGAGTCGGGAGTGGGAGGTACGGATTAGTGCAGAGGTTAGTCAAAAGTCATTTGCAGAGCGCAGCGGTCAGTTAGGCCGATAGGCTACGTTCACACTAGCGTTGTGCGCCGCTGCGTCGGCGACGCGACGCACAACGCACCGAAAAACGCGTGCAAACGCACGCAAAAACGCTGCGTTTTTTGACGTGTGCGTCGTTTTTTGACGAAAATCGGACGCAAGAAAAATGCAACTTGTTGCGTTTTCTTGGTCCGACGCTAGCGTCAAAAAAGACGCACGTGTCGGAAAACGCAACAAGCAAAAACGCATGCGTCCCCCATGTTAAACATAGGGGCGCATGACGCGTGCGTCGCCGCTGCGTCGCCCGACGCTAGCGCGATGCACACTAGCCGAACGCTAGTGTGAACGTAGCCATAGACAGAAATCAGGGAGGAGATGTATGGGGGTGCCGCACTGTGGAGAGCTTTGTGGGTGAGAACAAGTACTTTGAATTGTATCATGTAATGAATGGGCAGCCAGAATAATGACTGGCGAAGAGCGGACGAGTCCGAGTAACGATTAGCCAGATGGACGACCCTGGCTGCTGCATTAAGGATAGACTGGAGAGGGGAAAGTCGAGTAAGGGGGAGGCCAATTAGTAGAGCATTACAGTAGTCCAGGCGGGAGTGGATCAGGGCGACAGTGAGGGTTTTTGTTGTTTCCATGGTGAGAAAAGGGCGGATTCTAGAGATGTTCTTTAGGTGTAAGTGGCACGAACGGGCAAGAGATTGTATATGGGAGGTGAAGGAGAGATCGGAGTCAAACATAACACCCAGACAGGCCGCCTGCTGCTGGGTGTTATTATGGTGCCATCCACGGAGAGGGAAATGTCAGGTTTAGGGAGGTTAGTAGATGGCGGGAGCAGAAGAAGTTCAGTATTGGATAGGTTGAGTTTCAGATAGAGAGCAGACATGATGTTGGAGACTGCAGACAGACAGTCAGTGGCGTTCTGTTGTACAGCGGGGGTAAGGTCAGGGGAGGATGTGTATAGTTCTGTGTCATCGGCATAAAGATGGTACTGAAAGCCAAATCTGCTGATGGTCTGTCCAGTTGGGGCCGTGTAGAGAGAGAAGGGGGCCAAGGACTGAGCCCTGAGGTACCCCGACAGTGAGAGGAAGAGGAGATGAAGTGGAGCCGGAAAACAGAACACTGAAGGAGCAGTCAGAAAGATAGGAGGAGAACCAGGAGAGAGCAGTGTCCTTGATGCCAAGTGACTGGAGCCTAGAGAGTAGGAGAGGGTGGTCAACAGTGTCGAAAGCTGCAGAAAGGTCAAGAAGAATGAGCAGAGAGTGGTCACCGTTACGTTTTGCTGTCAGAAGGTCATTGGTCACTTTGATGAGTGCAGTTTCTGTCGAATGTAGGGGGCGGAAACCGGACTGTGAAGGGTCTAGGAGGGAGTGAGTGGAGAGGTAACGGGTAAGGCGGGAGTATATCAGGCGCTCCAAGAGTTTAGAGATGAAGGGGAGATTGGAGACTGGTCTGTAGTTTGTGCAGGATGGGTCGAGGGTGGGTTTCTTTAGTAATGGAGTAATGATAGAGTGTTTGAAGGAGGAGGGGAAAATGCTAGAGGAGAGGGAGAGATTAAAGATTGTAGTTAGGTGATTTGTGACGACTGGAGAGAGAGACTGGAGGAGATGTGAGGGAATGGGGTCGGTGGTGCATGTAGTCAGACGAGAAGAGGAGAGGAGCCTGGAGACTTCTTCTGTGATGAGATCGAATGTGGAGAGTGAGCCAGGGGAAATGCAGGGAGGGATGGGAGTCACTGAACTTGGTGATTGGGAGCGGATTTCCTGACGGATATTGTCTCTTTTCTCTATAAAGTGGGAGGCAAGGTCATCAGCACAAATGTCTGTGATAGGGGCTTGTGCATTTGGCCTGAGGAGGGAGTGAAAGGTGTCAAAAAGTTTCTTGGGGTTATTGGATAGTGAGGAGATCAGGGTGGTGAAGTAGGTCTGTTTGGCGAGGTGAAGGGCAGAATTATAGGTCCTGTTATGACCTGGTGGTTAGGAGCACCCGACCTGATAGTTAAACTCATACAGGACGAGCTCTGGGATGTGGGAGCTCTGCTGACCGCAAGCCCTAATCCTATCGCACACACTAAAAATAGCCGTGGAGCGCTCCTGATGCTCCCTAGGCGCCTCGTCACAGCCTCAGAGCTAGCTAGCCCTAGAGATATAAAATAAAGCCTACCTTGCCTCAGAGAAATTCCCCAAAGGAATAGGCAGCCCCCCACATATAATGACTGTGAGTAAAGATGAAAGTCACAAACGCAGAAATGAAATAGGTTTCAGCAAAGGGAGGCCAGACTTACTAAATAGACAGAGGATAGGAAAGGAATCTTTGCGGTCAGCACAAAAACCTACAAAAGACCACGCAGAGTGTGCAAAAAGACCTCCGCACCGACTAACGGTGCGCGGGGGGGGGAGGCACTCTGCATCCCAGAGCTTCCAGCTAGCAAGACAAAATCAGGATAACCAGCTGGACAAAGAAACAATGAGCAAAAATAACAATAAGGAACTTAGCTTCTGCAGGAGAAGACAGGTCACCAGGCAGATCCAGGAGCGAACTAAACCAATGCTAAAACATTGACAGCTGGCATGGAGTAACGATCTGAGTGGAGTTAAATAGAGAAGCCAACCAAAGGATAAACCACGTCACCTGTGTAAGGAACCTCAGAAGCAGCAGCTTCACTCATAGCCACCAGAGGGAGCCCATAGACAGAACTCGCCGAAGTACCATTCACGACCACAGGAGGGAGTTCGACAACAGAATTCACAACAAGGTCCTTAACATAAATTTGAAGTGTATGAAGTGTATGAAGTTCATGCTGTGTCCTCCGTAGTGCACGCCTGCGCAAGGCAAGATTGCCTTGCGCAGGCGTGTACTACGGAGGACACAGCATGAACTTCAACCCAATATTGCGGCCAGCATGCAGCCAGCGGGTAAGGAAAGGGTGAATCAAACACCCGAAAACCCCACCCATATGACCGCAAACCTGTCCCGCCAAATTCAGGTGACAGGTTCCCTTTAACTCCAAAACATCCTAACAGGCCAAGTTACATGTTAACATAGGAACCTTTCTTCGATATCACCTTGCATCCATTAAACTTGTGAGTTTTTGGAGAGTTTCTGCTTCTTTGCATGAAGTCAGAATAGCTGCTGTTTTGAGGTGAACGGCCTCCCACCCTCATAGATCTTTTGCTTGATGATACTACAAAGGTTCTCTATAGGGTTGAAGTCAGAGGAAGCCAACCAAAGGATAAACCACGTCACCTGTGTAAGGAACCTCAGAAGCAGCAGCTTCACTCATAGCCACCAGAGGGAGCCCATAGACAGAACTTGCCGAAGTACCATTCAAGACCACAGGAGGGAGTTCGACAACAGAATTCACAACAGTACCCCCCCCTTGAGGAGGGGTCACCGAACCCTCACCAGAGCCCCAAGGCCGATCAGGATGAGCCAAATGAAAGGCACGAACAAGATCGGCAGCATGAACATCAGAGGCAAAAACCCAGGAATTATCTTCTTGACCATAACCCTTCCACTTGACCAGGTACTGGAGTTTCTGTCTCGAAACACGAGAATCCAAAATCTTCTCCACCACATACTCCAACTCCCCCTCGACCAACACCGGGGCAGGAGGATCAACGGAGGGAACCATAGGCGCCACGTATCTCCGCAACAACGACCTATGGAACACATTATGGATGGCAAAAGAAGCTGGAAGGTCCAAACGAAATGACACAGGATTAAGAACCTCAGAAATCTTATATGGTCCAATGAAACGAGGCTTAAACTTAGGAGAGGAAACCTTCATAGGAACGTGACGAGATGACAACCAAACCAAATCCCCAACACGAAGTCGGGGACCAACACAACGCCGGCGGTTAGCGAAACGTTGAGCCTTCTCCTGCGACAATGTCAAATTGTCCACCACATGAGTCCAAATCTGCTGCAACCTGTCCACCACCGCATCCACACCAGGACAGTCCGAAGGCTCAACCTGCCCTGAAGAGAAACGAGGATGGAAATCAGAATTGCAGAAAAAAGGAGAAACTAAAGTAGCCGAGCTGGCCCGATTATTAAGGGCGAACTCAGCCAAAGGCAAGAAGGACACCCAATCATCCTGATCAGCAGAAACAAAGCATCTCAGATATGTCTCCAAAGTCTGATTAGTTCATTCGGTTTGGCCATTAGTCTGAGGATGGAAAGCCGAAGAAAAAGACAAATCAATGCCCATCTTAGCGCAAAAGGACCGCCAAAACCTCGAAACAAACTGGGAACCTCTGTCCGAGACGATGTTCTCCGGAATGCCATGCAAACGAACCACATGCTGGAAAAACAATGGCACCAAATCAGAGAAGGAAGGCAGTTTAGATAAGGGTACCAAATGGACCATCTTAGAGAAGCGATCACAAACCACCCAAATGACCGACATCTTTTGAGAAACAGGGAGATCAGAAATAAAATCCATGGAAATATGCGTCCAGGGCCTCTTCGGAATCGGCAAGGGCAAAAGCAACCCACTGGCACGAGAACAGCAGGGCTTAGCACGAGCACAAATCCCACAGGACTGCACAAAAGAATGCACATCCCATGACAAAGAAGGCCACCAAAAAGATCTAGCCACCAAATCTCTGGTACCAAAGATTCCAGGATGACCAGCCAATACTGAACAATGAATCTCCGAGATAACTCTACCAGTCCATCTATCAGGGACAAACAGTTGCTCCGTAGGACAACGGTCAGGTCTATCAGCCTGAAACTTTTGCAGCACACGCCGCAAATCAGGGGAAATGGCAGACAAAATAACCCCTTCTTTAAGAATACCCGCCGGCTCCGGAACACCCGGAGAGTCAGGCACAAAACACCTTGACAGGGCATCAGCCTTCACATTCTTAGATCGCGGAAGGTATGAAACCACAAAATCAAAACGGGAGAAAAAGAGCAACCATCGAGCCTGTCTAGGATTCAACCGTTTAGCAGACTCGAGATAAGTCAAATTCTTGTGATCCGTCAAGACCACCACGCGATGTTTAGCTCCTTCAAGCCAATGTCGCCACTCCTCGAATGCCCATTTCAAGGCCAACAACTCCCGATTGCCCACATCATAATTGCGCTCAGCAGGCGAGAATTTTCTAGAAAAGAAGGCACAAGGTTTCATCACCGAGCCATCAGAACTTCTTTGCGACAAAACAGCCCCTGCTCCAATTTCAGAAGCATCAACCTCCACCTGAAAAGGGAGCGAAACATCTGGCTGGCACAACACAGGGGCAGAAGCAAAACGACGCTTCAACTCCTGAAAAACCGCTACAGCCGCAGAGGACCAATTGACCACATCAGCACCTTTCTTGGTCAAATCAGTCAACGGTTTAGCAATACTGGAAAAGTTAGCGATGAAGCGACGATAAAAATTAGCAAAGCCCAGGAACTTCTGCAAGCTCTTCACAGATGTCGGCTGAGTCCAATCGTAAATGGCCTGAACTTTAACAGGGTCCATCTCGATAGTAGAAGGGGAAAAAATGAAACCCAAAAATGAAACCTTCTGAACTCCAAAGAGACACTTTGACACCTTCACAAACAAGGAATTCGCACGAAGGACCTGGAACACCATTCTGACCTGCTTCACATGAGACTCCCAATCATCCGAAAAGACCAAAATGTCATCCAAATATACAATCATAAATCTATCCAGGTATTCTCGGAAGATGTCATGCATAAAGGACTGAAACACAGATGGAGCATTAGAAAGCCCGAATGGCATAACCAGGTACTCAAAATGGCCCTCGGGCGTATTAAATGCTGTTTTCCATTCATCACCCTGTTTAATTCGCACAAGATTATACGCCCCTCGAAGATCTATCTTGGTGAACCAACTAGCCCCCTTAATCCGAGCAAATAAATCAGACAGCAGCGGCAAAGGATACTGAAATTTGACTGTGATCTTATTAAGAAGGCGGTAATCAATACAAGGTCTCATAGAACCATCCTTCTTGGCCACAAAAAAGAACCCTGCTCCCAATGGTGACGACGACGGACGAATATGACCCTTCTCCAAGGATTCCTTTATATAACTCCGCATAGCGGCGTGCTCTGGCACAGATAAATTAAACAGACGGCCCTTAGGAAACTTACTACCCGGAATCAAATTAATAGCACAGTCGCAATCCCTATGAGGAGGTAGTGCACCAGATTTGGGCTCTTCAAATACATCCTGGCAATCTGATAAAAACTCAGGGACTTCAGAAGGAGTGGAAGGCGAAATTGACAGCAATGGAACATCACCATGTACCCTGTTGTGAATTCTGTGGTCGAGCTCCCTCCTGTGGTCACAAGTGGTACTTCGGCTAATTCTGTCTATGGGCTTCCGTTGGTGGATGTGAGTGGTACTGCGGCTTCTGAGTTTCCTTCCTCAGGTGATGAGGTTAAGTCGTTAGGTGCTGCTCTATTTAACTCCACCTAGTGCTTTGATCCTGGCCTCCAGTCAATGTTCTAGTATTGGTCTTGCTTCCTCCTGGATCGTTCCTGTGGCCTGTCTGCTCAGCATAAGCTAAGTTCTGCTTGTGTTACTTTTGTTTGCTTTATTTTCTGTCCAGCTTGCTATATTGGTTTTTCTTGCTTGCTGGAAGCTCTGAGACGCAGAGGGAGCACCTCCGTACCGTTAGTCGGTGCGGAGGGTCTTTTTGCCCCTCTGCGTGGTTGTTTGTAGGTTTTTGTGTTGACCGCAAAGCTATCTTTCCTATCCTCGGTCTATTCAGTAAGTCGGGCCTCACTTTGCTAAATCTATTTCATCTCTGTGTTTGTATTTTCATCTTAACTCACAGTCATTATATGTGGGGGGCTGCCTTTTCCTTTGGGGAATTTCTCTGAGGCAAGGTAGGCTTATTTTTCTATCTTCAGGGCTAGTTAGTTTCTCAGGCTGTGCCGAGTTGCATAGGGAGCGTTAGGCGCAATCCACGGCTACCTCTAGTGTGGTGTGATAGGTTTAGGGATTGCGGTCAGCAGAGTTCCACGTCTCAGAGCTCGTCTTATGTTTTTTGGTTATTGTCAGGTCACTTTGTGTGCTCTGAACTTCAAGGTCCATTGTGGTTCTGAATTACCTATTCATAACAGTACTGGAGGCCTAAAGTACTATGCTTCTCAATAGAGGGAAAAAAAGAAGTTCTGAGACCATTTTTTTTTCTTTGCTCTGTGTTTTGCCTTTTTTTTCCCCTAGACATTTGGGTGGTTCAGGACACAGGTGTAGTGATGGACATTAAAGGTCTGTCTTCATGTGTGGATCATCTCACTGCAAGAGTACAAAATATTCAAGACTTTGTGGCTCAGAATTCTATGTTAGAACCAAGAATTCCTATTCCTGATTTGTTTTCTGGAGATAGAGCTAAATTTCTGAGTTTCAAAAATAATTGCAAACTGTTTCTGGCGTTGAAATCTCGCTCCTCTGGTGACCCAGTTCAACAAGTTAAGATCATTATTTCTTTATTACGTGGAGACCCTCAAGACTGGGCATTTTCCCTTGCGCCAGGAGATCCTGCATTATGTAATATTGATGCGTTTTTTCTGGCGCTCAGATTACTGTACGATGAACCTAATTCAGTGGATCAGGCAGAGAAAAATTTGCTGGCTCTGTGTCAGGGTCAGGATGAGATAGAGATTTATTGTCAGAAGTTTAGAAAGTGGTCCGTGCTCACTCAATGGAATGAATGTGCGCTGGCAGCTATTTTCAGAAAGGGTCTCTCTGAAGCCCTTAAGGATGTCATGGTGGGATTTCCTATGCCTGCTGGTCTGAATGAGTCTATGTCTTTGGCCATTCAGATCGGTCGACGCTTGCGTGAGCGTAAATCTGTGCACCATTTGGCGGTATTATCTGAGTATAAACCTGAGCCTACGCAGTGCGATAGGACTTTGACCAGAGCTGAAAGGCAGGAACACAGACGTCAGAATGGGCTGTGTTTCTACTGTGGTGATTCCACTCATGCTATCTCCGATTGTCCTAAGCGCACTAAGCGGTACGCTAAGTCTGCCACCATTGGTACGGTACAGTCGAAATTTCTTTTGTCCGTTACTTTGATCTGCTCTTTGTCTTCCTATTCTGTCACGGCATTTGTGGATTCAGGCGCTGCCTGTTGTGAGTTCTGTTTTTGGGCTCCCTCTGGTGGTTACTGATGGTACTGGGTGATTTGTATTCTGCTGTCTCTGGTGTCCACCTGTTCTATTAGGATTTGGGAGTTTCCTATTTAACCGGGCTTTCTTGTCATTTCCCCGCCGGCTATCAAGGTTATCAGAGTGTTTTGTTACCTCAGCTATTGGCTTCAGTAATCTTCAGGACAAGCTAAGTTTTTGATTTTCTTGTTCCACGTTTTGCTTTATTTTTGTCTTGTCCAGCTTGCATATAATTGTTTCTTTGCTGCTGGTTGCTCTAGTGGGCTGTAATTGCTCCTCATGGTCCATGAGTTGGAACATGAGTTCAAGTAATTGCAGGATGGTTTTTTGAAGGGTTTTTTGCTGACCGCGCAGTTTACTTTTGTATCCTCTGCTATCTAGTTTTAGCGGGCCTCATTTTGCTGAATCTGTTTTCATACTGTGTATGTGCCTTCCTCTCATTTCACCGTCATTATATGTGGCGGGCTGCTATTTCTGTGGGGTATTTCTCTGGAGGCAAGAGAGGTCTGTGTTTCTTCTAATAGGGGAAGTTAGATCTTCGGCTGGTGCGAGACGTCTAGGATCAACGTAGGCACGTTCCCCGGCTATTGTTATTTGTGTGTTCAGGTTTAGGGTCGCGGTCAGCTCAGGTTCCATCACCCTAGAGCTCGTTGGTGCTTGTCCTTTTGTGATTCCCTGCCATTGGAATCATGACAGTATAGCCGGCCAAAATGTTTGGGCTGAAGTAGGAGGAAAAGTAGTCTGAGGAAGTTTTTTTTTTTTTCTCTCCTCTGAGGTTGCTGCCTAGCCTTAATTGCAGCCTGGTTTTTTTTTTTTTTTTTTCCTCCTCTTAATCCTTGAATGGCTCTGACCTTAGCTGTTTATCATGGACGTCCAGAGTTTAGCTTCCAGCTTGAATAATCTTGCTGCTAAGGTTCAAAATATACAAGATTTTGTTGTACATGCTCCTATGTCTGAACCTAGAATTCCTATTCCAGAGTTCTTTGCTGGAGATAGATCTAGTTTTCTGAATTTTAGGAACAATTGCAAGCTGTTCCTTTCTTTGAAATCTCGCTCTTCTGGAGACCCTGCTCAGCAGGTTAAGATTATTATATCTTTCCTGCGGGGTGACCCTCAAAATTGGGCATTTGCATTGGCACCAGGGGATCCTGCGTTGCTTAATGTGGATGCGTTTTTTCTGGCATTGGGTTTGCTCTATGAGGAACCTGACCAGGAGATTCAGGCTGAAAAAGCTTTATTAGCTCTCTCTCAGGGGCAAGATGAAGCAGAAATATATTGTCAAAAATTTCGGAAATGGTCAGTGCTTACTCAGTGGAATGAGTGCGTCCTGGCTGCAAAGTTCAGAGATGGCCTTTCTGAGGCCATTAAAGATGTTATGGTGGGGTTCCCTGCGCCTATGGGTCTGAATGAGTCTATGACTATGGCTATTCAGATTGATCGGCGTTTACGGGAGCGCAAACCTGTGCACCATTTGGCGGTGTCTTCTGAACAGGCACTTGAGACAATGCAATGTGATAGAGTTCAGTCTAGAAGTGAACGGCAAAACTATAGGCGGAAAAATGGGTTGTGCTTTTATTGTGGTGATTCAGCTCATGTTATATCAGCATGCTCTAAACGCACAAAAAAGGTTGATAAGTCTGTTGCCATTAGTACGTTACAGTCTAAGTTCATTCTGTCTGTGACTCTGATTTGCTCATTATCATCCATTTCCGTCGATGCCTATGTAGATTCAGGCGCTGCCCTGAGTCTTATGGATTGGTCATTTGCCAAGCGATGTGGGTTTAGTCTTGAACCTCTGGAAGTCCCTATTCCTTTGAAGGGAATTGACTCTACACCTTTAGCTATGAATAAACCTCAGTACTGGACACAAGTGACCATGCGTTTGACTCCCGTTCATCAGGAGGTGATTCGCTTCCTGGTATTGTATAATTTACATGATGTTCTAGTACTTGGTCTGCCATGGTTGCAAACTCATAATCCAGTCCTTGACTGGAAAACAATGTCTGTGTTAAGCTGGGGATGTCAGGGGGTTCATGATGATGCACCTCCGATTTCTATTGCTTCATCTACTCCTTCTGAGGTTCCTGTATTTTTGTCTGATTATCGGGATGTTTTTGAGGAGCCTAAGCTCAGTTCGCTTCCTCCTCACAGGGATTGCGATTGTGCTATAGATTTAATTCCTGGTAGTAAATTTCCTAAAGGTCGTTTGTTCAATCTGTCAGTGCCAGAGCATACTGCTATGCGGGATTATGTTAAGGAGTCCTTGGAAAAGGGACATATCCGTCCATCTTCGTCCCCTTTGGGAGCAGGTTTTTTTTTCGTGGCCAAAAAAGATGGGTCCTTGAGGCGTTGTATAGATTATCGTCTTTTGAATAAGATTACCGTAAAATATCAGTATCCTTTGCCTTTGTTGACTGATTTGTTTGCTCGCATTAAGGGGGCTAAATGGTTCACTAAGATTGATCTTCGGGGTGCGTATAATCTTATACGAATAAAGCAAGGTGATGAGTGGAAAACCGCATTTAATACGCCTGAGGGCCATTTTGAGTATTTGGTGATGCCTTTCGGACTTTCTAATGCTCCTTCAGTCTTCCAGTCCTTTATGCACGATATTTTCCGTGAATATCTGGATAAATTTATGATTGTGTATTTGGATGATATTTTGGTTTTTTCTGATGACTGGGAGTCTCATGTTCAGCAGGTCAGGAAGGTGTTTCAGGTCCTGCGGGCTAATTCCTTGTTTGTAAAGGGCTCAAAGTGTCTCTTTGGAGTCCAGAAGATTTCTTTCTTGGGGTATATTTTTTCCCCTTCTACTATTGAGATGGATCCCGTCAAGGTTCGGGCTATTTGTGACTGGACGCAGCCTGCATCTTTTAAGAGTCTGCAGAAGTTCTTGGGCTTTGCTAATTTCTATCGTCGTTTTATAACTAATTTTTCTAGTGTTGTTAAGCCTTTGACGGATTTGACTAAGAAGGGTGCTGATGTTGCTGATTGGTCTCCTGCGGCTGTGGAGGCCTTTCAGGAACTTAAACGCCGGTTTTCTTCTGCTCCTGTGTTGCGTCAGCCTGATGTTTCGCTTCCTTTCCAAGTTGAGGTTGATGCTTCCGAGATTGGAGCGGGGGCGGTTTTGTCACAGAGAAGCTCCGATTGCTCGGTGATGAAGCCATGTGCGTTCTTTTCTAGAAAATTTTCGCCCGCTGAGCGGAATTATGATGTGGGTAATCGGGAACTTTTGGCCATGAAGTGGGCATTTGAGGAGTGGCGTCATTGGCTGGAGGGTGCTAGACATCGTGTGGTGGTCTTGACTGATCACAAAAATCTGATTTACCTTGAGTCTGCCAGGCGTCTGAATCCTAGACAGGCTCGTTGGTCACTGTTTTTCTCTCGTTTCAATTTTGTGGTTTCATACCTGCCAGGTTCAAAGAATGTGAAGGCGGATGCTCTTTCTAGGAGTTTTGTGCCTGACTCCCCTGGAAATTCTGAGCCCACTGGTGTCCTTAGGGATGGGGTGATTTTGTCGGCCATCTTCCCAGACTTGCGACGTGCTTTGCAGGAGTTTCAGGCGGGTAAACCTGATCGTTGTCCGCCTGAGAGACTGTTTGTTCCGGATAGTTGGACCAGTAGAGTCATCTCCGAGGTCCATTCTTCTGCGTTGGCAGGTCATCCTGGAATATTTGGTACTAGAGACTTGGTGGCCAGGTCTTTTTGGTGGCCTTCCTTGTCGAGGGATGTGCGTTCTTTTGTGCAGTCTTGTGAGGTTTGTGCTCGGGCTAAGCCTTGCTGTTCTCGAGCCAGTGGATTGTTGTCACCTTTGCCTATCCCGAAGAGGCCTTGGACGCACATTTCCATGGACTTTATTTCGGATCTCCCTGTCTCTCAAAAAATGTCTGTCATCTGGGTTGTGTGTGACCGCTTTTCTAAAATGGTTCATCTTGTACCCTTGCCTAAGTTGCCTTCCTCCTCTGAGTTGGTCCCTCTGTTTTTCCAGAACGTGGTTCGTTTGCATGGGATTCCGGAGAACATCGTTTCTGACAGGGGATCCCAGTTTGTGTCTAGATTTTGGCGGACGTTCTGTGCTAAGATGGGCATTGATTTGTCCTTTTCGTCTGCATTCCATCCTCAGACGAATGGCCAGACGGAGCGAACTAATCAGACCTTGGAAACTTATTTGAGGTGTTTTGTTTCTGCTGATCAGGATGACTGGGTTACCTTTTTGCCGCTGGCCGAGTTTGCCCTTAATAATCGGGCTAGTTCTGCTACCTTGGTTTCTCCTTTCTTTTGTAATTCGGGGTTTCATCCTCGTTTTTCCTCTGGTCAGGTGGAGCCTTCTGATTGTCCTGGAGTGGACATGGTGGTGGATGGGTTGCATCGGATTTGGAGTCATGTGGTGGACAATTTGAAGTTGTCCCAGGAGAAGGCTCAGCAGTTTGCTAATCGCCGTCGCCGCGTGGGTCCTCGACTTCGTGTTGGGGACTTGGTGTGGTTGTCTTCTCGTTTTGTATGAAGGTCTCTTCTCCTAAGTTCAAGCCTCGGTTCATCGGTCCTTATAGGATCTTGGAAATTCTTAACCCTGTGTCGTTTCGTTTGGATCTCCCGGCATCGTTTGCTATTCATAATGTGTTCCATCAGTCGTTGTTGTGGAGGTATGAGGTACCTGTTGTTCCTTCGCTTGAGCCTTCTGCTCCGGTGCTGGTGGAGGGAGAATTGGAGTATGTTGTAGAGAAGATCTTGGATTCTCGTGTTTCCAGACGGAAACTCCAATATTTGGTCAAGTGAAAGGGTTATGGTCAGGAGGATAATTCTTGGGTGGTTGCCTCTGATGTTCATGCTGATGAATTGGTCCGCGCTTTTCATAGGGCTCATCCTGGTCGCCCTGGTGGTTCTCGTGAGGGTTCGGTGACCCCTCCTCAAGGGGGGGGTACTGTTGTGAGTTCTGTTTTTGGGCTCCCTCTGGTGGTTACTGATGGTACTGGGTGATTTGTGTTCTGCTGTCTCTGGTGTCCACCTGTTCTATTAGGATTTGGGAGTTTCCTATTTAACCGGGCTTTCTTGTCATTTCCCCGCCGGCTATCAAGGTTATCAGAGTGTTTTGTTACCTCAGCTTCTGGCTTCAGTAATCTTCAGGACAAGCTAAGTTTTTGATTTTCTTGTTCCACGTTTTGCTTTATTTTTGTCTTGTCCAGCTTGCATATAATTGTTTCTTTGCTGCTGGTTGCTCTAGTGGGCTGTAATTGCTCCTCATGTTCCATGAGTTGGAACATGAGTTCAAGTAATTGCAGGATGGTTTTTTGAATGTTTTTTTGCTGACCGCGCAGTTTACTTTTGTATCCTCTGCTATCTAGTTTTAGCGGGCCTCATTTTGCTGAATCTGTTTTCATACTGTGTATGTGCCTTCCTCTCATTTCACCGTCATTATATGTGGGGGGCTGCTATTTCTGTGGGGTATTTCTCTGGAGGCAAGAGAGGTCTGTGTTTCTTCTAATAGGGGAAGTTAGATCTTCGGCTGGTGCGAGACGTCTAGGATCAACGTAGGCACGTTCCCCGGCTATTGTTATTTGTGTGTTCAGGTTTCGGGTCGCGGTCAGCTCAGGTTCCATCACCCTAGAGCTCGTTGGTGCTTGTCCTTTTGTGATTCCCTGCCATTGGAATCATGACAGTATAGCCGGCCAAAGTGTTTGGGCTGAAGTAGGAGGAAAAGTAGTCTGAGGAAGTTTTTTTTTTTTTTTTCTCTCCTCTGAGGTTGCTGCCTAGCCTTAATTGCAGCCTGGCTGATTTTTTTTTTTTTTTCCTCCTCTTAATCCTTGAATGGCTCTGACCTTAGCTGTTTATCATGGACGTCCATAGTTTAGCTTCCAGCTTGAATAATCTTGCTGCTAAGGTTCAAAATATACAAGATTTTGTTGTACATGCTCCTATGTCTGAACCTAGAATTCCTATTCCAGAGTTCTTTGCTGGAGATAGATCTAGTTTTCTGAATTTTAGGAACAATTGCAAGCTGTTCCTTTCTTTGAAATCTCGCTCTTCTGGAGACCCTGCTCAGCAGGTTAAGATTATTATATCTTTCCTGCGGGGTGACCCTCAAAATTGGGCATTTGCATTGGCACCAGGGGATCCTGCGTTGCTTAATGTGAATGCGTTTTTTCTGGCATTGGGTTTGCTCTATGAGGAACCTAACCAGGAGATTCAGGCTGAAAAAGCTTTATTAGCTCTCTCTCAGGGGCAAGATGAAGCAGAAATATATTGTCAAAAATTTCGGAAATGGTCAGTGCTTACTCAGTGGAATGAGTGCGCCCTGGCTGCAAAGTTCAGAGATGGCCTTTCTGAGGCCATTAAAGATGTTATGGTGGGGTTCCCTGCGCCTATGGGTCTGAATGAGTCTATGACTATGGCTATTCAGATTGATCGGCGTTTACGGGAGCGCAAACCTGTGCACCATTTGGCGGTGTCTTCTGAACAGGCACTTGAGACAATGCAATGTGATAGAGTTCAGTCTAGAAGTGAACGGCAAAACTATAGGCGGAAAAATGGGTTGTGCTTTTATTGTGGTGATTCAGCTCATGTTATATCAGCATGCTCTAAACGCACAAAAAAGGTTGATAAGTCTGTTGCCATTAGTACGTTACAGTCTAAGTTCATTCTGTCTGTGACTCTGATTTGCTCATTATCATCCATTTCCGTCGATGCCTATGTAGATTCAGGCGCTGCCCTGAGTCTTATGGATTGGTCATTTGCCAAGCGATGTGGGTTTAGTCTTGAGCCTCTGGAAGTCCCTATTCCTTTGAAGGGAATTGACTCTACACCTTTAGCTATGAATAAACCTCAGTACTGGACACAAGTGACCATGCGTATGACTCCCGTTCATCAGGAGGTGATTCGCTTCCTGGTATTGTATAATTTACATGATGTTCTAGTACTTGGTCTGCCATGGTTGCAAACTCATAATCCAGTCCTTGACTGGAAAACAATGTCTGTGTTAAGCTGGGGATGTCAGGGGGTTCATGATGATGCACCTCCGATTTCTATTGCTTCATCTACTCCTTCTGAGGTTCCTGTATTTTTGTCTGATTATCGGGATGTTTTTGAGGAGCCTAAGCTCAGTTCGCTTCCTCCTCACAGGGATTGCGATTGTGCTATAGATTTAATTCCTGGTAGTAAATTTCCTAAAGGTCGTTTGTTCAATCTGTCAGTGCCAGAGCATACTGCTATGCGGGATTATGTTAAGGAGTCCTTGGAAAAGGGACATATCCGTCCATCTTCGTCCCCTTTGGGAGCAGGTTTTTTTTTCGTGGCCAAAAAAGATGGGTCCTTGAGGCGTTGTATAGATTATCGTCTTTTGAATAAGATTACCGTAAAATATCAGTATCCTTTGCCTTTGTTGACTGATTTGTTTGCTCGCATTAAGGGGGCTAAATGGTTCACTAAGATTGATCTTCGGGGTGCGTATAATCTTATACGAATAAAGCAAGGTGATGAGTGGAAAACCGCATTTAATACGCCTGAGGGCCATTTTGAGTATTTGGTGATGCCTTTCGGACTTTCTAATGCTCCTTCAGTCTTCCAGTCCTTTATGCACGATATTTTCCGTGAATATCTGGATAAATTTATGATTGTGTATTTGGATGATATTTTGGTTTTTTCTGATGACTGGGAGTCTCATGTTCAGCAGGTCAGGAAGGTGTTTCAGGTCCTGCGGGCTAATTCCTTGTTTGTAAAGGGCTCAAAGTGTCTCTTTGGAGTCCAGAAGATTTCTTTCTTGGGGTATATTTTTTCCCCTTCTACTATTGAGATGGATCCCGTCAAGGTTCGGGCTATTTGTGACTGGACGCAGCCTGCATCTTTTAAGAGTCTGCAGAAGTTCTTGGGCTTTGCTAATTTCTATCGTCATTTTATAACTAATTTTTCTAGTGTTGTTAAGCCTTTGACGGATTTGACTAAGAAGGGTGCTGATGTTGCTGATTGGTCTCCTGCGGCTGTGGAGGCCTTTCAGGAACTTAAACGCCGGTTTTCTTCTGCTCCTGTGTTGCGTCAGCCTGATGTTTCGCTTCCTTTCCAAGTTGAGGTTGATGCTTCCGAGATTGGAGCGGGGGCGGTTTTGTCACAGAGAAGCTCCGATTGCTCGGTGATGAAGCCATGTGTGTTCTTTTCTAGAAAATTTTCGCCCGCTGAGCGGAATTATGATGTGGGTAATCGGGAACTTTTGGCCATGAAGTGGGCATTTGAGGAGTGGCGTCATTGGCTGGAGGGTGCTAGACATCGTGTGGTGGTCTTGACTGATCACAAAAATCTGATTTACCTTGAGTCTGCCAGGCGTCTGAATCCTAGACAGGCTCGTTGGTCACTGTTTTTCTCTCGTTTCAATTTTGTGGTTTCATACCTGCCAGGTTCAAAGAATGTGAAGGCGGATGCTCTTTCTAGGAGTTTTGTGCCTGACTCCCCTGGAAATTCTGAGCCCACTGGTGTCCTTAGGGATGGGGTGATTTTGTCGGCCGTCTTCCCAGACTTGCGACGTGCTTTGCAGGAGTTTCAGGCGGGTAAACCTGATCGTTGTCCGCCTGAGAGACTGTTTGTTCCGGATAGTTGGACCAGTAGAGTCATCTCCGAGGTCCATTCTTCTGCGTTGGCAGGTCATCCTGGAATATTTGGTACTAGAGACTTGGTGGCCAGGTCTTTTTGGTGGCCTTCCTTGTCGAGGGATGTGCATTCTTTTGTGCAGTCTTGTGAGGTTTGTGCTCGGGCTAAGCCTTGCTGTTCTCGAGCCAGTGGATTGTTGTCACCTTTGCCTATCCCGAAGAGGCCTTGGACGCACATTTCCATGGACTTTATTTCGGATCTCCCTGTCTCTCAAAAAATGTCTGTCATCTGGGTTGTGTGTGACCGCTTTTCTAAAATGGTTCATCTTGTACCCTTGCCTAAGTTGCCTTCCTCCTCTGAGTTGGTCCCTCTGTTTTTCCAGAACGTGGTTCGTTTGCATGGGATTCCGGAGAACATCGTTTCTGACAGGGGATCCCAGTTTGTGTCTAGATTTTGGCGGACGTTCTGTGCTAAGATGGGCATTGATTTGTCCTTTTCGTCTGCATTCCATCCTCAGACGAATGGCCAGACGGAGCGAACTAATCAGACCTTGGAAACTTATTTGAGGTGTTTTGTTTCTGCTGATCAGGATGACTGGGTTACCTTTTTGCCGCTGGCCAAGTTTGCCCTTAATAATCGGGCTAGTTCTGCTACCTTGGTTTCTCCTTTCTTTTGTAATTCGGGGTTTCATCCTCGTTTTTCCTCTGGTCAGGTGGAGCCTTCTGATTGTCCTGGAGTGGACATGGTGGTGGATGGGTTGCATCGGATTTGGAGTCATGTGGTGGACAATTTGAAGTTGTCCCAGGAGAAGGCTCAGCAGTTTGCTAATCGCCGTCGCCGCGTGGGTCCTCGACTTCGTGTTTTGGGACTTGGTGTGGTTGTCTTCTCATTTTGTTCCTATGAAGGTCTCTTCTCCTAAGTTCAAGCCTCGGTTCATCGGTCCTTATAGGATCTTGGAAATTCTTAACCCTGTGTCGTTTCGTTTGGATCTCCCGGCATCGTTTGCTATTCATAATGTGTTCCATCAGTCGTTGTTGTGGAGGTATGAGGTACCTGTTGTTCCTTCGCTTGAGCCTTCTGCTCCGGTGCTGGTGGAGGGAGAATTGGAGTATGTTGTAGAGAAGATCTTGGATTCTCGTGTTTCCAGACGGAAACTCCAATATTTGGTCAAGTGGAAGGGTTATGGTCAGGAGGATAATTCTTGGGTGGTTGCCTCTGATGTTCATGCTGATGAATTGGTCCGCGCTTTTCATAGGGCTCATCCTGGTCGCCCTGGTGGTTCTCGTGAGGGTTCGGTGACCCCTCCTCAAGGGGGGGGTACTGTTGTGAGTTCTGTTTTTGGGCTCCCTCTGGTGGTTACTGATGGTACTGGGTGATTTGTTTTCTGCTGTCTCTGGTGTCCACCTGTTCTATTAGGATTTGGGAGTTTCCTATTTAACCGGGCTTTCTTGTCATTTCCCCGCCGGCTATCAAGGTTATCAGAGTGTTTTGTTACCTCAGCTTCTGGCTTCAGTAATCTTCAGGACAAGCTAAGTTTTTGATTTTCTTGTTCCACGTTTTGCTTTATTTTTGTCTTGTCCAGCTTGCATATAATTGTTTCTTTGCTGCTGGTTGCTCTAGTGGGCTGTAATTGCTCCTCATGTTCCATGAGTTGGAACATGAGTTCAAGTAATTGCAGGATGGTTTTTTGAAGGGTTTTTTGCTGACCGCGCAGTTTACTTTTGTATCCTCTGCTATCTAGTTTTAGCGGGCCTCATTTTGCTGAATCTGTTTTCATACTGTGTATGTGCCTTCCTCTCATTTCACCGTCATTATATGTGGGGGGCTGCTATTTCTGTGGGGTATTTCTCTGGAGGCAAGAGAGGTCTGTGTTTCTTCTAATAGGGGAAGTTAGATCTTCGGCTGGTGCGAGACGTCTAGGATCAACGTAGGCACGTTCCCCGGCTATTGTTATTTGTGTGTTCAGGTTTAGGGTCGCGGTCAGCTCAGGTTCCATCACCCTAGAGCTCGTTGGTGCTTGTCCTTTTGTGATTCCCTGCCATTGGAATCATGACAGCTGCCCTGAATTTGATGGACTTGGAGTTTGCTAGGCGCTGTGGGTTTGTCTTGGAGCCCTTGCAGTGTCTTATTCCATTGAGAGGAATTGATGCTACGCCTTTGGCCAAGAATAAGCCTCAGTATTGGACCCAGCTGACCATGTGCATGGCTCCTGCGCACCGGGAGGATATTCGCTTTCTGGTGTTGCATAATCTGCATGATGTGGTCGTTTTGGGGTTGCCATGGCTACAAGTGCATAACCCAGTATTAGATTGGAAATCAATGTCTGTGTCCAGCTGGGGTTGTCAGGGGGTACATGGTGATGTTCCATTTCTGTCTATCTCATCATCCACCCCTTCTGAGGTCCCAGAGTTCTTGTCTGATTACCGGGACGTATTCCATGAGCCAAAGTCCAATGCCCTACCTCCGCATAGGGATTGTGATTGTGCTATCGAGTTGATTCCTGGTAGTAAGTTTCCTAAGGGTCGACTGTTTAATTTATCTGTACCTGAGCACGCCGCTATGCGGAGTTACGTAAAAGAATCCTTGGAGAAGGGTCATATTCGCCCGTCGTCATCGCCATTGGGAGCAGGGTTCTTTTTTGTGGCCAAGAAGGATGGTTCGCTGAGACCTTGTATTGATTACCGCCTTCTTAATAAAATCACGGTCAAATTTCAGTACCCCTTACCGCTGCTATCTGATTTGTTTGCTCGGATTAAGGGGGCTAGTTGGTTCACCAAGATAGATCTTCGTGGTGCATATAATTTTGTGCGTATTAAACGGGGCGATGAATGGAAAACTGCATTTAATACGCCCGAGGGCCATTTTGAGTACCTAGTTATGCCATTCGGACTTGCTAATGCTCCATCAGTATTTCAGTCCTTTATGCATGACATCTTCCGAGAGTACCTGGATAAATTCCTGATTGTATACTTGGATGATATTTTGGTCTTCTCGGATGATTGGGAGTCTCATGTGAAGCAGGTCAGAATGGTGTTCCAGGTCCTGCGTGCTAATTCTTTGTTTGTGAAGGGATCAAAGTGTCTCTTTGGTGTTCAGAAGGTTTCATTTTTGGGGTTCATTTTTTCCCCTTCTACGATCGAGATGGACCCTGTTAAGGTCCAGGCCATTTATGATTGGACTCAGCCGACATCTCTGAAGAGTCTGCAAAAGTTCCTTGGCTTTGCTAATTTTTATCGTCGCTTCATCTGTAATTTTTCTAGTATTGCTAAACCATTGACCGATTTGACCAAGAAGGGTGCTGATGTGGTCAATTGGTCTACTGCTGCTGTGGAAGCTTTTCAAGAGTTAAAGCGTCGTTTTTCTTCTGCCCCTGTGTTGTGTCAACCAGATGTTTCGCTTCCGTTCCAGGTCGAGGTTGATGCTTCTGAAATTGGAGCGGGGGCTGTTTTGTCGCAAAGAGGTTCTGATTGCTCGGTGATGAAGCCATGCGCCTTCTTTTCCAGGAAGTTTTCGCCTGCTGAGCGAAATTATGATGTTGGCAATCGAGAGTTGCTGGCCATGAAGTGGGCATTCGAGGAGTGGCGTCATTGGCTTGAAGGAGCTAAGCATCGCGTGGTGGTCTTGACTGATCACAAGAACTTGACTTATCTCGAGTCTGCCAAACGGTTGAATCCTAGACAGGCTCGTTGGTCGCTGTTTTTCTCCCGTTTTGACTTTGTGGTTTCGTACCTTCCGGGCTCTAAAAATGTGAAGGCGGATGCCCTGTCTAGGAGTTTTGTGCCCGACTCTCCGGGTTTGCCTGAGCCGGCGGGTATTCTCAAAGAGGGAGTAATTGTGTCTGCCATCTCCCCTGATTTGCGGCGGGTGCTGCAAAAATTTCAGGCTAATAAACCTGCTCGTTGCCCAGCGGAGAGACTGTTTATCCCTGATAGGTGGACGAATAAAGTTATCTCTGAGGTTCATTGTTCGGTGTTGGCTGGTTATCCTGGAATCCTTGGTACCAGAGATTTGGTGGCTAGATCCTTTTGGTGGCCGTCTCTGTCACGGGATGTGCGTTCTTTTGTGCAGTCCTGTGGGATTTGTGCTCGGGCTAAGCCCTGCTGTTCTCGTGCCAGTGGGTTGCTTTTGCCCTTGCCGGTCCCGAAGAGGCCTTGGACACATATCTCTATGGATTTTATTTCGGATCTCCCCGTCTCTCAAAAAATGTCGGTCATTTGGGTACTTTGTGATCGCTTCTCTAAGATGATCCATTTGGTACCCTTGTCTAAATTACCTTCCTCCTCTGATTTGGTGCCATTGTTCTTCCAGCATGTTGTTCGTTTACATGGCATTCCAGAGAACATCGTTTCTGACAGAGGTTCCCAGTTTGTTTCGAGGTTTTGGCGAGCCTTTTGTGCTAGGATGGGCATTGATTTGTCTTTTTCCTCGGCTTTCCATCCTCAGACAAATGGCCAGACTGAACGAAGCAATCAGACCTTGGAAACATATCTGAGATGTTTTGTTTCTGCTGATCAGGATGATTGGGTGTCCTTTTTGTCTTTGGCTGAGTTCGCCCTTAATAATCGGGCCAGCTCGGCTACCTTGGTTTCGCCGTTTTTCGGCAATTCTGGGTTCCATCCTCGTTTCTCTTCAGGGCAGGTTGAGTCTTCGGACTGTCCTGGTGTGGATACTGTGGTGGACAGGTTGCAGCGGATTTGGACTCATGTAGTGGACAATTTGACCTTGTCCCAGGAGAAGGCTCAACGTTTCGCTAATCGCAGACGCTGTGTGGGTCCCCGACTTCGTGTTGGGGATTTGGTTTGGTTGTCATCTCGTTATATTCCTATGAAGGTTTCCTCTCCTAAGTTTAAGCCTCGTTTCATTGGTCCGTATAGGATTTCTGAGGTTCTTAATCCTGTGTCTTTTCGTTTGACCCTTCCAGACTCTTTTTCCATCCATAACGTATTCCATAGGTCGTTGTTGCGGAGATACGTGGCACCTATGGTTCCATCTGTTGATCCTCCTGCCCCGGTTTTGGTGGAGGGGGAGTTGGAGTATATAGTGGAGAAGATTTTGGATTCTCGTGTTTCGAGACGGAAACTCCAGTATCTGGTTAAGTGGAAGGGTTATGGTCAGGAAGATAATTCCTGGGTCTTTGCCTCTGATGTCCATGCTGCCGATCTTGTTTGTGCCTTTCATATGGCTCATCCTGGTCGGCCTGGGGGCTCTGGTGAGGGTTCGGTGACCCCTCCTCAAGGGGGGGGTACTGTTGTGAATTCTGTGGTCGAGCTCCCTCCTGTGGTCACAAGTGGTACTTCGGCTAATTCTGTCTATGGGCTTCCGTTGGTGGATGTGAGTGGTACTGCGGCTTCTGAGTTTCCTTCCTCAGGTGATGAGGTTAAGTCGTTAGGTGCTGCTCTATTTAACTCTACCTAGTGCTTTGATCCTGGCCTCCAGTCAATGTTCTAGTATTGGTCTTGCTTCCTCCTGGATCGTTCCTGTGGCCTGTCTGCTCAGCATAAGCTAAGTTCTGCTTGTGTTACTTTTGTTTGCTTTATTTTCTGTCCAGCTTGCTATATTGGTTTTTCTTGCTTGCTGGAAGCTCTGAGACGCAGAGGGAGCACCTCCGTACCGTTAGTCGGTGCGGAGGGTCTTTTTGCCCCTCTGCGTGGTTGTTTGTAGGTTTTTGTGTTGACCGCAAAGCTATCTTTAATATTCTTGGTCTATTCAGTAAGTCGGGCCTCACTTTGCTAAATCTATTTCATCTCTGTGTTTGTATTTTCATCTTAACTCACAGTCATTATATGTGGGGGGCTGCCTTTTCCTTTGGGGAATTTCTCTGAGGCAAGGTAGGCTTATTTTTCTATCTTCAGGGCTAGTTAGTTTCTCAGGCTGTGCCGAGTTGCATAGGGAGCGTTAGGCGCAATCCACGGCTACCTCTAGTGTGGTGTGATAGGATTAGGGATTGCGGTCAGCAGAGTTCCACGTCTCAGAGCTCGTCTTATGTTTTTTGGTTATTGTCAGGTCACTTTGTGTGCTCTGAACTTCAAGGTCCATTGTGGTTCTGAATTACCTATTCATAACAGTACCCCCTGACAACCCCAGCTGGACAGAGACATAGATTTCCAATCCAACACTGGATTATGGACCTGTAGCCATGGCAACCCCAAAACGACCACATTATGCAGATTATGCAACACCAAAAAGCGAATATCCTCCTGATGTGCAGGAGCCATGCACATGGTCAATTGAGTCCAGTGCTGAGGCTTATTCTTGGCCAAAGGCGTAGCATCAATTCCTCTCAATGGAATAGGATACTGCAAGGGCTCCAAGAAAAAAACCACAGCGCCTGGCAAACTCCAAGTCCATCAAATTCAGGGCAGCGCCTGAATCCACAAATGCCATTACAGAATAGGACGACAGAGAGCAAATCAGAGTAACGGACAAAAGAAATTTAGACTGTACCGTACCAATGGTGGCAGACCTAGCGAACCGCTTAGTGCGCTTAGTACAATCGGAGATAGCATGAGTGGATTCACCACAGTAAAAACACAGCCCATTCCGACGTCTGTGTTCTTGCCGTTCAGCTCTAGTCAAAGTCCTATCACATTGCATAGGCTCAGGCCTATGCTCAGAGAATACCGCCAGATGGTGCACAGCTTTGCGCTCACGCATGCGCCGATCGATCTGAATGGCCAAGGACATAGACTCATTCAGACCAGCAGGCGTGGGAAATCCCACCATGACATCCTTAAGGGCTTCAGAAAGACCCTTTCTGAAAATTGCCACCAGGGCACATTCATTCCACTGAGTAAGCACAGACCACTTTCTAAACTTCTGACAGTACACCTCCACTTCATCCTGACCCTGACACAAAGCCAGCAAGATTTTCTCAGCCTGATCCACTGAATTTGGTTCATCATAAAGCAATCCAAGCGCCAGAAAAAACGCATCTACATCTCGCAATGCAGGATCTCCTGGCGCAAGGGAAAATGCCCAGTCTTGAGGGTCACCACGCAACAAAGAAATTATGATTTTTACTTGTTGAACGGGGTCACCAGAGGAGCGGGGTTTCAAAGCTAGAAACAGTTTACAATTATTTTTGAAATTCAAGAATCTAGATCTATCCCCAGAAAATAAATCAGGAATAGGAATTCTAGGCTCTAACATAGGATTCTGAACCACAAAATCTTGAATGTTTTGTACCCTTGCAGTGAGATGATCCACACAAGAGGATAGACCCTGAATGTCCATCTCTACACCCGTGTCCTGAACCACCCAAAGGTCTAGGGGAAAAGAAAGACAAAACACAGTGCAAAGAAAAAAAATGGTCTCAGAAGTCCTCTTATCCCTCTATTGAGATGCATTAATACTTTTGGCCAGCTGTACTGTTATGACCTGGTGGTTAGGAGCACCCGGCCTGATAGTTAAACTCATACAGGACGAGCTCTGGGATGTGGGAGCTCTGCTGACCGCAAGCCCTAATCCTATCGCACACACTAAAAATAGCCATGGAGCGCCCCTGACGCTCCTTAGGCGCCTCGTCACAGCCTCAGAGCTAGCTAGCCCTAGAGATAGAAAATAAAGCCTACCTTGCCTCAGAGAAATTCCCCAAAGGAATAGGCAGCCCCCCACATATAATGACTGTGAGTAAAGATGAAAGTCACAAACGCAGAAATGAAATAGGTTTCAGCAAAGGGAGGCCAGACTTACTAAATAGACAGAGGATAGGAAAGGAATCTTTGCGGTCAGCACAAAAACCTACAAAAGACCACGCAGAGTGTGCAAAAAGACCTCCGCACCGACTAACGGTGCGGGGGGGGGGGGCACTCTGCATCCCAGAGCTTCCAGCTAGCAAGACAAAATCAGGATAACCAGCTGGACAAAGAAACAATGAGCAAAAATAACAATAAGGAATTTAGCTTCTGCAGGAGAAGACAGGTCACCAGGCAGATCCAGGAGCGAACTAAACCAATGCTAAAACATTGACAGCTGGCATGGAGTAACGATCTGAGTGGAGTTAAATAGAGAAGCCAACCAAAGAATAAACCACGTCACCTGTGTAAGGAACCTCAGAAGCAGCAGCTTCACTCATAGCCACCAGAGGGAGCCCATAGACAGAACTCGCCGAAGTACCATTCACGACCACAGGAGGGAGTTCGACAACAGAATTCACAACAAGGTCCTTAACATAAATTTGAAGTGTATGAAGTGTATGAAGTTCATGCTGTGTCCTCCGTAGTGCACGCCTGCGCAAGGCAAGATTGCCTTGCGCAGGCGTGTACTACGGAGGACACAGCATGAACTTCAACCCAATATTGCGGCCAGCATGCAGCCAGCGGGTAAGGAAAGGGTGAATCAAACACCCGAAAACCCCACCCATATGACCGCAAACCTGTCCCGCCAAATTCAGGTGACAGGTTCCCTTTAACTCCAAAACATCCTAACAGGCCAAGTTACATGTTAACATAGGAACCTTTCTTCGATATCACCTTGCATCCATTAAACTTGTGAGTTTTTGGAGAGTTTCTGCTTCTTTGCATGAAGTCAGAATAGCTGCTGTTTTGAGGTGAACGGCCTCCCACCCTCATAGATCTTTTGCTTGATGATACTACAAAGGTTCTCTATAGGGTTGAAGTCAGAGGAAGATGATGGCCACACCATGAGTTTATCTCCTTTTATGCCCATAGCAACTCGTCTGAGTTTCGCACAAGTGAGTATGAGCCCTTTGAAGGATCCTACACCTTGAGGTTCAAGGGACTCCAGAGGCACCAGCAGCTTCAAATAACTGTTTGCTGCTTTGTAATGGTATTTTGGCAGCTGCTCTCTTAATCCAATGAATTTGTCTGGCAGAAACCTTCCTCATTATGCCTTTATCTGCATGAACTCTGTCTGTGCTCTCTTTCAGTCACAAATCTCTTCACAGTATGATGATCACTCTTAAGTTTTCATGAAATATCTAATGTTTTCATACCTTGTCCAAGGCATTGCACTAATTAACGCTTTTCAGCAGCAGAGAGATCCTTTTTATTTCCCATATAGCTTGAAACCAGTGTCTTGCTTAATAATGTGGAACATCATTTTTAAGTAGTTTTCCTTTAATTAATATCACCTGGAAAACTAATTATCACATGTGTTTAAGATTGATTTCAGTGACCCATTGAGCCCTGAGACACAATACCATCTACATGCATTTGCATATTTCATATAAGGGATGGGAGCAGTGTTCTGGATCACTGCGTTGAGAAACATGTGATGGTGTCTCTGCGGTGTTGGATGTTTTGATCTCCCTGAGGTCATTCATCCTTATGTTTATAGTCCTTTTACTAGGCACTGCTCCTAATAGCCAGTTTCCTACTCCACACTAATGAGGGGCAAATACCCCGAAACAGCTGTCTGTGGATGGATACCATGTTTTGGCATAGGTAGTTTTCCTATTTGGATGCTGCCCTTCCCGTGGTTGTTCCTTCCAGGTGAAAGACCTGGCTATTTATTGCTTGCGTTGAGAAACACGTGATGGTGTCTCCGCGGCTTTTCTACATGCATTTGCATATTTCCCATAAGGGATGGGAGCAATGTTCTGGAGCACTGCGTTGAGTAACACGTGATGGTGTCTCCGCGGTGTTGGATGTTTTGATCTCCCCGAGGTCATTCATCGTTATGTTTATAGTCAGCTGATTCAGTTTGACTGGTGGCCAAATTTGCAGTGTGCTCCAACACAGCCCGTAGAGCTCTCTGGATTAAATGCTAAATTAGGATCTATTCCCTGTGAAGGTGATTTCCTATTCAGGCCAACATTAGATGACATTCTTGAGAAAGCAGGGGATAATAAAAAAGGATTTTCTAATCTGCCTATTCCCACATATTAGAAGTCATTTTGGGGTAAAAAAAATTTCATTGAAGACCCCCGAGAGAGCAAAACAGTTGGGAAGAACTGAAAAAGAAAAGCAGAGAGTTCCTCTTTAGAGGTTCTTCACAGGATAGGAAGCTCTCCTAGTGATGGGCTTCCCAGGTGGGGATAAGGTTTTCCCTCTTTCTCCTCGCCTGGGGAAAGATTTCCAGGAATTCCTGGATACTGGTCCCTAAAAAGTTAGGTCTAAAGATAGAATTTCTCTCATTTCAGTCCCAAAATTTGTGGTAACTCCTCTACCGTCCTCTCCAGAGGAACAATGCGCCTTGGAACACGAAGTGTTGAATCTAGTGGACAAAGCAGGACAGGAGATCAACCCCCTCAGACAAAAACAGAAGGATTCTACTCCCCATTGTTTCTAGTGAAGAAACCAAACGGATCCTTCAGGGCAATAATAAAACTGAACAAGTGTCTGAAGGCTCAGACTTTCAAAATGGTGTCCAAAAAAACAACTGTCAAAATCTTGTTTCCAGATTGCTTTATGACAGTCCTGAACTGGAGGGATGCATACTATCATATTCCCATACAGAAAGACTCTCAGAAGTTCCTCAAGGTAGCGGCCTTCATAGCAGGCAAAGTCAGCTCTTCATCAGTACAGAGCCCTCACTTTCGACTTTGCGGCAGCCGCTGGAGTATTTACCAGACTTGTGGCGGAAGCAATAGCACACCTGAGGGAGCAAGAGATCTTGACTGTCTCTTACCTGGAAGACTTCCTAGTGATAGGCAACTCGATCCAACACTGCAGAGCTCAACTGGAGAGTTATGACCTCTTTAGTAAACTTATGATGGTGTTAAACTTAAAAAAATCAAAGATCGAGCCAAAAAGGGTACAGGAGTTCTTGGGGCCTATACTAGACTCCGAAAAGCAGGAGTGTCGCCTCCATGAAGAAAAAAGGGAAAAAATTATGGGTCATGGGTTGAGGGTATCACAATACCCATCAATGACGTTGAGGAAAGCTACAGGTGCTTCTCACAAAATTAGAATATCATCAAAAAGTTAATTTCAGTCCTTCAATGCAAAAAAGTGAAACTCATATATAGAGTCATTACAAACAGACTGATCTATTTCAAGTGTTTATTTCTGTTAATGTTGATGATTGTAGCTTATAGCTAATGAAAACCCAAAAGTCATTATCTCAGTAAATTAGAATACTTTGTAACACCAGCTTGAAAAATTATTTTAAAATCCGAAATGTTGGCCTACTGAAATGTATGTTCAGTAAATTCACTCAATACTTGGTCGGGGCTCCTTTTGCATCAATTACTGCATCAATGCGGCCTGGCATGGAAAAAATCAGCTTGTAGAACTGCTGAGGTGTTACGATAGCCCAGGTTGCTTTGATAGCAGCCTTCAGCTCGTCTGCATTGTTGGGTCTGGTGTCTCTCATCTTTTCTTGACAATACCCTATGGGGTTAAGGTCAGGCAAGTTTTCTGGCCAATCAAGCACAGTGATACTGTTGTTTTTAAACCAGGTGTTGGTACTTTTGGCAGTGTGGACAGGTGCCAAGTCCTGCTGGAGAATTAAATTTCCATCTCCAAAAAGCTTGTCAGCAGAGGGAAGCACAAAATTTCTTGGTAGATGGCTGCGCTGACTTTGGTCTTGATAAAACACAGTGGACCTGCACCAACAAATGACATCACTGATTGTGGAAGCTTCACACTAGACCACAAGCAGCTTAGATTATGTGCCCCTCCACTCTTCCTGCAGATTCTGGGACCTTGATTTCCAAATGAAATGAAAAATTTGCTTTCATCTGAAAACAACACCTTACGCCACTGAGCAACAGTACAGTTCTTTTTCTCCTTGGCCTAGGTAATACGCTTCTAGCGTTGTCTACTGATAATGAGTGGCTTGACACAAGCAATGCAACACTTGTAGCCTATGTGCTGGATACAGTCCACTCCTTGTGTATCTCCCCCAAATTTTTGGATGGCCTTTTCTTAACAATACTTTCAAGGCTGCAGTTATCCCGGTTGCTTGAGCACCCTTTTCTACCACACTTTTTCCTTCCACTCCACTCTCTATTAATATGTTTGGATGCAGCCAGCTTCTTTAGCAACAATATTTTGTTGCTTACCCTCCTTGTGTAGTGTGTCAATGACTGCCTTCTGGACATCTGTCAAGTCAGCAGTCTTCCTCATGATGGTGGAGCCTACTGAAGCAGACTAAGGGACATTTTTAAACTGTTAGGAAGACTTTGCAGATGTTTTTTGTTAATTATTCTAATTTACTGAGATAATGACTTTAGAGCTTTCATTGGCTGTAAGTCATAATCATCAACATTAACAGAAATAAACACTTGAAATAGATCACCTTTTGACTCTATATAATACCTGAGATTCACGTTTTGTATTGAAGAGCTGAAATAAATTTTTGATGAAATTCTATTTTTGCACTTGTAATTAGTAATGAGTCACAACATCTTATTCCGGACACAACTCACCTATTGGAAATGTTTAGACATACTGTACAGCTTTGGCAAAAAATTAAGAGACCACTGCAAAATGTTCAGTTTGTCTAATTTTTCTCTTTATAGGTATATTTTTGAGTAAAATGTAAATTGTTATTTTATTCTATAAACTTCTGACTACATGTCTCCAAATTTCCAAGCAATAACTTCTGTATTTTTTTCTGACAAAAGAAAAATGGTCAAAATTAAAAAAGAAATCTAGGGCTTTAGACTTCAAATAATACAAAGAAAACAAGTTCATAATCATTTAGAAACAACAATACTAATGTTTTAACTCAGGAGAGTTCAGAAATCAATATTTTGTGGAATAACCATGATTTTTAATCACAGCTTTCATGTGTCTTGGCATGCTTTCCACCAGTCTTTCACACTGCTTCTGGCACAAAAATGTAAGCAGTTCTTCTTTGTTTGAAGGCTTGTGACTATCAATCATCCTCTTGGTTACATTCCAGAGGTTTTCAATGGGGTTCAGGTCTGGAGATTGGGCTGCCCATGATAGGGTTTTGATGTGGCGGTCTCTTAATTTTTGCCAGAGCTGTATGTATTAGCTGCACAGATGAATGGTCTGAGAATATGCACAGTCCCACCAAGTGCTCGGAGATTTGGCCCTCTGGCATGAAGTCATGTGTACACTCAGCATTTGATACTGAGGATTCTTTCTAGGGGGGCAATGTAGAGCCCGTGCAGTGAGAAGTCCTGAAATCTCCTTATGAAGGCAGGATAAGATGGACCATACATCAGATCTTGCGACTATCAGGAACATCCATGAGAGGTTCTATGCTGCTGGGAATTGGCTAACTACCTGTCTCACTCCCTTTTGACCAGTCCTCATAATAATCAGAAGGCATACCTCTTCCCCTTGCACACACCATGGTAAAGCAGGACAAAACATGCATTGGGATGCCGGAAAATTGCTGGACCAGGTTCAATTTCAATGCTTGTTGTGTATCGCAGTTTGCAATTTTCACTCGCCAACATTCATTGCTGCATGTTTCTGGAAAATACCCATGGAGTCAAAATCACCACTACACCTGTAGATAAATTCCCAAAGAGGTAGAATTTCCAAAATGGGGTCACTTGTGCACTTCTAGAAATTAGGGGCTCTGAATATGGAGTCTGCAAACTCTCATAGGAACTTATGTAATTCAGGAGGCAAATAGCGCTCCATTCCACCCGAGTCTCTACATATGGCTAAGTAGTACTGAACAGCCACATTCTGTATTGTGGGAAAAATTTTGGTGCCATTTTTACTAGAAATGAGCAAATATTTTAATGTTTGGTTCGGATTACGAATTTGCAATATTCATGGATTAATTCATCGAATATTCGCTGAACATAACCAAACGCTATTCACCTCAATGGGACGCAAAAACAAACGCATGCACAACACCTTAGATTGGTCCCAAATGCTGCTAAAACACATTAAATGAGGGACAGACACCAGGAAAGTGGCCTCAATTCACACACAGTACAAATTGCAGCATGGCGCTGCAGCAATCAGCCAGGCATGAGGTATCAGGGTCTGGGACAGCATTTACAGCTTTCAATTGAATGTCACAGTAAGACGAGGTGAGTGAGGGATCAGTGTAGGCCTCCTTTGCTGGGAGCCCTGATACCACATGCAACACCTCTAACTGCTTTCATGCTGAGTACAAATCCTACTAGTATAAAATTCAATTACCTAGTATATACTAGTAGGATTTGTACTGTGTTTTTATGATACCTGAAGAAGGATATATACTGTATCCGAAACGCGTTGTATCTCTTCTATTTTAAGTTATGAAATAAAAAAATATGAAATATCATCTTTGAATGTGAGTCCTGGGAAGCGCTGCCATTCATGGGCTGGATGTGCTTTTCTTGAACTACTCATCCTGTGTGAGCCTTACTCTGGCTCTCTCACTTGGATCCACCCGAGGCAAGCTGCAAGCCCTGTATATTGAAAAGTATCTCAGAGGGAATTTGGAGGATACACGATCTAAAGCCATTTTAGTCTTTTATCAGGTGAGTGCATAAAATTGTGCACCCTTTAAAGACTATAATATTGTGTTTACGCACTTAGGGCGCCGCGATTTGTCTGTTCTTCTCTCCCAAACAGGGTTTTTTTGTATGCTTTCATGCTGAGCCACACTCAGGTGGCACAAATATCAGTTTTGTAGACTACTATTGTCATAAAAATTTAAGAATAGTAACATGGGTAGTTGAGTCCAAGGAAGTGGAGGCCTGACGGTCTTGGAGGCCTACTGCTACATGCAACACGCAAGAAGGAGACCCAACCAGGAGTGTTCACATTTCCAAAAATTATTGGCAGACACAAAAGTAATATAATAGGGACCGACAGTTCCTCCACACCCAATGCAGCAGATGGACACCCAACAAGGAGTGTTCACATTTAAAGAAATAAGGGCCTGACACCACATAACTGGCATCAATTTCACCACAGTAGAAATAGTATAATAGGGACCGACAGTTCTTCCATTACACCCAATCCAGCAGATGGACATCCAACCGTGAATGTTCACATTTAAAAATTAATGGCCTGACACCAACGAAGTGGAATAACTGTCACAAGAATAGAAATAGTATAATTGGGACCGACACGTCTTCCACTATAGCTAACCCAGCAGATGTAAACCAAATTTGTGTTAACATCAGCAGCAGCAACAGCCACAGAAGTGACACTAAAGATATCACAGAGTTCAGTTATGTGACATTAATGCATCACACTAAAAAATGCAATATCACCTAGTCTGTACAGTCTGCGATTGGGGTGCAAAAGTCCTTGGAGATCCATGACTTCTCATCTTAATGAAAGTTAGGCGGTCTAGACTTTCAGAGGACAGCCCGATGCACTTATCGGTCAGGACACCACCAGCATCGCTGAAGACACATTCTGAGAGAACGCTGGCTGCCGGGCATAACACCTCCAAGGCATGTGAGGCATTCACATATCGGGGTCTACCCATGAGGTCCGAGCCCATGCTGTGTTGGTGGCTGGGTAACAATGAGGCTTGTTTCCTTCATCCCCTTCCACCAACCATGAACAACAGAGAGGGGAGGATTATCCTCTTCATCCTACAGTTGCTCGCCCATCACCTTTTCCTCCTCCATTTGTTCCTCGGATCTTACACCTTCGATAACAGTTTGTCTGTTATCACTAGCCCCCCTCGATCGCAGTAAGCCACCCTCCATTGGCAGCCGCCTTTGTGACTACAGTCTTTAACTTAGAGACAATGTTATCCCTTCCACAGCCTCCTCTGCTTCCTCCTTTTCTTCTGGGACCACCATCTCCTCTCGCAGGCTATTCAAAGTCTGGCCCAGCATATAGATAACACACTAGATGCTACAAACTATTTTTAAAGTTAGGTCCCTTACTGTGTGACGTTAACAACAGAAAATTTTTTTTGGACCAAGGATCTGGCCTCTATAACACAATAGATGCTCCAAGCTATTTTTCAATTTTTTATACATATTAGTCCAATGATCAAATCTCCAAAGAACACATTCAACACAATAGTTCACAAAAAAGGCCCCCCCCCATGCTATTAAACAGGCCACAGAATGTTTAGTTCAAACATATAAATTTATTTATAACAAATACAAAAAAGTCCATCCTTCAACATGTACAAATTTCCTAATGTAAAGAATGCCTCCAATCCAATAGCTGGTTTGATGTAACGGTACAGATGTCCGAACAATAGGGACTTTATAGTAGATAGTAAAGTAAGTAACGAAATAGCTTATTCATTAATTATTGTTGGACCAATTTATGGGTAATGTGTCCAATGGATTGCCTGAGAGGAAGATCCCCAATGTTAAAGTGCCAATGTGCATAAACACATAACTACCTATCCAAGTCGCCCAAAAGGTTTGTACGATAGTATACACCTAGATTAATCAATCATTAATGCGGCCAAAACCACTATTTGTTGCAAGGCACCCAAACCTATAAAGTTTTTAATAGTTGCAATTTTGCCAGGCACAACCTCACTATGGCATAATCATAAGACCATAATTACCTCTGTACACGTACTCAAGACCAGTAGGAACCCCTACGCGCGTTTCGATAAGTTCTTCTTCCGGTGGGCTTGTGGACTTCTATTATGCGACGTGCACTTGCACAAAGATATACAGTATGTGGGCCTCGCCACCAGGCATTTAAAAGTGCGGGTTAGGGAGCACGTATTGGGCATTGCTGCAGCGGCAACCTGTGAGGACACATCCACATTAAAAACTATTCCTCGGCATTTTAAATTATTTCATGGATGTGATGGATGTGATGGCAGCCTACTTAGGGTAAGAGGAATAGATATGGTGGATGTGGGGATCCGGAGGGGTGATATTGGTAAAAGATTGGCCCAAATGGAATCCAGATGGATTTGGACCCCGGGAACCCTACATCCATCGGGACTTAATGAGAATCTAAGCTATGCTCCGTTTCTCTGATCACATTTGTCTATGTATAGTTTAGTGAGATCTCAACCTTAAAAATATTGTTTTAATAATTTTAATTCTGTGTGGTTTTTTATGTGTACTGATTTTATCTTTATATACCTTGTGTTCTCTGCAGTCTTTTCAAGGCTATGTTAATACACTTTTTGACTCCTCAAGCCCGATATGATGAATGGATCGGAAATGATTCTGTGATCTCCCAAGCAAGAAATATAGCAGCATTGATGTTCCTTACCGCATCAAAATATGTTGATTATGTAAATTTATGAGTGGACATTGATGTAATAATGATATCTTTGTGGGAAATATTAAGATAATTGTGGTTCCTTATACTGATGAGGACTTCTTGCCGTGTATATTGTTGTATTGGATGTGGTTGATAAATAGACTGCTGCTGGTGATTATCTTATATGTATGGAGGTTTTGCGGCGTGGCGTCCCTGCTGTTGCGCGAGATCCCGCTCAGCTACACTGGCTCCCCGGGGCATTCGGCGGTGCTGTGTGATGCTGATGCTCCGTGGCGTTGTGGTTGCGGAGGGGATGCGTCGCTGCACATCATTGGCAGCGATGGGGGAAATGGGATTATTTAAGGCACAGGACATGAGGGAGTTTGCCCCCTGACGAAGGATGGACCGAAACGCGCGTTGGGGTAGGCACACACTCCCCTGACTCCCCACAACTGATCGAGCACTCTGCACTTTAGGCCGGAGTCACACATGCGAGAAACACGTCCGTGTCTCGCATGTGAACAGCAAGCTCTGGCGCCGGCACTTCGGAGCGGAGCATGCGGCCACATAGCAACACATGGAGCCGCACGTTCCGCTCCGAAGTGCCGGCGCCAGAGCTTGCTGTTCACATGCGAGACACGGACGTGTTTCTCACATGTGTGAAACCGGCCTTATAGTAAGTATATGAGAATTCTCAACTTTGCCATGTAGTCTCACTTGGAGACAGGTGATTGCGAGTCACACGTGACAGGCTTTTAGTGCAGGGGCATAAGTACCTTCTGGGCTTAGATCCCATAGGAATATAATAGAGTATTCCGTGATAGTATCTGATATGGGTGGGGATGCACAGGGGGGGGGGTGCCTTAGGTGTATTACTATTTTTCAGGTTGTACTTTACACACACACCTGGTTGTGTTATGTTTTAAAATTTCTAATAAAGATTGATATATATTAAATAACTTTGGATGAGTACATCATTATTACCTGGTGGAATTTGTTTTGTTGTGTAATGGATGTGTCCGGTAGGATTAAGTATCCACATGGGGGTAAATGACTTATAATGGAGTATTATTAATATGTTATCTCCCAATATGTGGTGGTATTGTAGTTTTGTCATGCACTCACCACACATCTAGATCAGTTCCCTGAGGGGTCTAGTTTGCAAAATGGGGTCACTTGTGGGGGATTTTCACTGTTTAGGCACATCAGAGGCTCTCCAAAGGTGACATGGCTTCCGCAAATTGTTCCAGCAAATTTTGCATTCAAAAAGTCAAATGGCGCTCCTTCCCTTCTGACCTCTAGTGTGCGCCCAAACAGTGATTTCCCCCACATATGGGGTATCGGCATGCTCAGAAGATATTACATAACAAATTTTGCGGTCCATTTTTTCCTGTTACCCTTGTCAAAATAATACAAATTGGATCCGAAGTTAATTTTTTGGTGAAAAAAAGTTAAATGTCAATTATATATTTTTTTTTCAAAAAATTACTGTGAAGGGTTAATAAACTTCTTGAATGTGGTTTCGAGCACCTTTTGGGCTGCAGTTTTTATAATGGCGTCACTTTTTAGTGTCTTCTTTCATATAAACCCCGCAAAGTGACTTAAAATGTTCTGTTGTCCCTTAAAAAAATGGTTTTGTACGAGTAAGTGCACACATTACAGATTTAACTGTGGAATTTTCTGAGCAGATTCTGCATCTCTTGGCAGAAAACGCAAGTAAAAATCCACGTGGATTTGATGCGTTTTTGATGCGGATTTGTATGCGTTTTTGAATGCTAAATAAAGATCTATTATTAAACAAAAAAAAAAGATTTGTGATGTCATTTCTTGTTAACCTTTTTTTTTTTACATACTCTACTAAAGAATAATGTTTACACACAGATAGATAATAGATAGATATTACCAAGCTCGATGTTTAGTGATATACAAAATGGTACATAAAGAGTTAAATACACACACACACAAAATGTCATACACTTCGTACACACATGGCTCCACACCATACACCTTGCACACACGAAGCTCCGCTCCGTACACGTGGCTCCGCACACCTCGTACACACAAGGCTCCGCTCCGTACACCTCGAACACACGAAGCTCCACTCTGTACACCTTGTACACACGTGGCTCCGCTCCGTACACCTCGTACATGCGGCTCCGCACACCTCGTACACACACGGCTCCGCTCCGTACACCTCGTACACACGCGGCTCTGATCCGTACACCTCGTACACACACAGCTCCGCACACCTTGTACACACGGCTCCACTCCATACACCTCGTACGCACGGCTCCGCACACCTCGTACACACACGGCTCTGCTCCGCACACCTCGTTCACACATGGCTCCGCTCCGTACACCTCGTACACATGCGGCTCCGCTCCGTACACCTCGTACACACGCAGCTCCGCTCTGTATACCTCGTACACACACGGCTTTTCTCCGTACACACACGGCTTTTCTCCGTACACCTCTTACACACGCAGCTCCGCTCTGTACACTTCGTATAAACGCGGCTCCGCTCCATACACCTTGTACACACGCGGCTCCGCTCCGTACACCTCGTACACACGCGGCTCCACTTCGTACACCTCGTACACACGCAGCTCCGCTCCGTACACCTCATACACACGTGGCTCCGCACACCTCGTATACACAATGCTCCGCTCCGTACACCTTGAACACACGAAGCTCCACTCTGTACACCTTGTACACACGTGGCTCCACTCCGTACACCTCGTACATGCGGCTCCGCACACCTCGTACACACATGGCTCCGCTCCGCACACCTCGTACACACGCGGCTCTGATCCGTACACCTCGCACACACACAGCTCCGCACACCTTGTACACACGGCTCCACTCCATACACCTCGTACACACGGCTCCTCACACCTCGTACACACACGGCTCTGCTCCGTACACCTCGTACACACATGGCTCCGCTCCGTACATCTCGTACACATGCGGCTCCGCTCCGTACATCTCGTACACACACGGCTCTGCTCCGTACACCTCGTACACACATGGCTCCGCTCCGTACATCTCGTACACATGCGGCTCCGCTCCGTACACCTCGTACACACGCAGCTCCGCTCTGTATACCTCGTACACACACGGCTTTTCTCCGTACACCTCGTACAAACGCGGCTCCGCTCCGTACACCTCGTAGACACATGGCTCTGCTCCGTACACCTCGTACACGCACGACTCTGCTCCGTACACCTCGTACACACGCGGCTCCGCTCCGTACAACTCGTACACACGTGGCTCCACTCCGTACACCTAGTACACACACAGCTCAGCTCCGTACACCTCGTACACACGCGGCTCCGCTTACACCTCGTACACACGTGGCTCCACTCCGTACACCTAGTACACACACAGCTCAGCTCCGTACACCTCGTACACACGCGGCTCTGCTCCGTACACCTCATACACATGCGGCTCTGCTCCGTACACCTCGTACACACACGGCTCCGCTCCGTACACCTCGTACACACACGGCTCCGCTCCGTACACCTCGTACACACACGGCTCCGCTCCGTACACCTCGTACACACACGGCTCCGCTCCGTACACCTCGTACACACACGGCTCCGCTCCGTACACCTCGTACACACACGGCTCCGCTCCGTACACCTCGTACACACGCGGCTCTGATCCGTACACCTCGTACACACACAGCTCCGCACACCTTGTACACACGGCTCCACTCCATACACCTCGTACGCACGGCTCCGCACACCTCGTACACACACGGCTCTGCTCCGCACACCTCGTTCACACATGGCTCCGCTCCGTACACCTCGTACACATGCGGCTCCGCTCCGTACACCTCGTACACACGCAGCTCCGCTCTGTATACCTCGTACACACACGGCTTTTCTCCGTACACCTCTTACACACGCAGCTCCGCTCTGTACACTTCGTATAAACGCGGCTCCGCTCCATACACCTTGTACACACGCGGCTCCGCTCCGTACACCTCGTACACACGCGGCTCCGCTTCGTACACCTCGTACACACGCAGCTCCGCTCCGTACACCTCATACACACGTGGCTCCGCACACCTCGTATACACAATGCTCCGCTCCGTACACCTTGAACACACGAAGCTCCACTCTGTACACCTTGTACACACGTGGCTCCACTCCGTACACCTCGTACATGCGGCTCCGCACACCTCGTACACACATGGCTCCGCTCCGCACACCTCGTACACACGCGGCTCTGATCCGTACACCTCGCACACACACAGCTCCGCACACCTTGTACACACGGCTCCACTCCATACACCTCGTACACACGGCTCCTCACACCTCGTACACACACGGCTCTGCTCCGTACACCTCGTACACACATGGCTCCGCTCCGTACATCTCGTACACATGCGGCTCCGCTCCGTACACCTCGTACACACACGGCTCTGCTCCGTACACCTCGTACACACATGGCTCCGCTCCGTACATCTCGTAGACATGCGGCTCCGCTCCGTACACCTCGTACACACGCAGCTCCGCTCTGTATACCTCGTACACACACGGCTTTTCTCCGTACACCTCGTACAAACGCGGCTCCGCTCCGTACACCTCGTAGACACATGGCTCTGCTCCGTACACCTCGTACACGCACGACTCTGCTCCGTACACCTCGTACACACGCGGCTCCGCTCCGTACAACTCGTACACACGTGGCTCCACTCCGTACACCTAGTACACACACAGCTCAGCTCCGTACACCTCGTACACACGCGGCTCCGCTTACACCTCGTACACACGTGGCTCCACTCCGTACACCTAGTACACACACAGCTCAGCTCCGTACACCTCGTACACACGCGGCTCTGCTCCGTACACCTCATACACATGCGGCTCTGCTCCGTACACCTCGTACACACAATGCTCCGCTCTGTACACTTCGTACAAATGCAGCTCCGCTACGTACACCTCGTACACACGCGGCTCCGATCTGTACACCTCATACACATGCGGCTCCGCTCCGTACACTTCGTACACACATGGCTCCTCTCCGTACGCCTCGTACACACATGGCTCCACTCCGTACACCTCTTACACAGGCGGCTCCGCTCCGTACACTTCGTACACACAAGGCTCCTCTCCGTACACCTCATACACACAAGGATCCGCTCTGTACACTTCATACAAACGCAGCTCCGCTCCGTACACCTCGTACACATGCGGCTCCACTCCATACACCTAGTACACACACCGCTCCGCTCCGTACACTTCGTACACACATGGCTCCTCTCCGTACACCTCGTACACACACCACTCCGTACACTTCGTACACACATGGCTCCTCTCCGTACACACATGGCTCCTCTCCGTACACCTCGTACACATGTGGCTCCGATCCGTACACCTCTTCCACAGGCGGCTCTGCTCTGTACACCTCGTACACACACGACTCCGCTCCGTATACCTCATACACACACGGCTCTGCTGCGTACACCTTCTACACACGCGGCTCCGCTCCGTACAATTCGTACACACGTGGCTCTGCTCTGTACACCTCGTACAAACGTGGTTCTGCTCTGTACACCTCGTAGACACATGGCTCTGCTCCGTACACCTCGTACACCCACGGCTCTGCTCCGTACACCTCGTACACACGCGGCTCCGCTCCGTACACCTCGTACACACGTGGCTCTGCTCTGTACACCTCGTACAAACGCGGCTCTGCTCCGTACACACGTGGCTCTGCTCCGTACACCTCGCACATGCGCGGCTCTGCTCCGTACACCTCGTACACGCGCGGCTCTGCTCCGTACACCTCGTACACGCGCGGCTCTGCTCCGTACACCTCGTACACGCGCGGCTCTGCTCCGTACACCTCGTACACGCGCGGCTCTGCTCCGTACACCTCGTACACGCGCGGCTCTGCTCCGTACACCTCGTACACGCACGGCTCCGCTCCGTACAACTAGTACACACACGGCTCAGCTCCGTACACCTCGTACAGACACGGCTCAGCTCCGTACACCTCGTACACACGTGGCTCCGCTCCGTACAACTAGTACACACATGGCTCAGCTCCGTACAACTAGTACACACGAGGCTCTGCTCCGTACACCTCGTACACTTGCGGCTCTGCTCCGTACACCTCGTACACACAATGCTCCGCTCTGTACACTTTGTACAAACGCGGCTCCGCTGCGTACACCTCGTACACATGCGGCTCCGATCTGTACACCTCATACACATGCGGCTCCGCTCTGTACGCCTCGTACACACATGGCTCCCCTCCGTACACCTCGTACACACGCAGCTCCGATCCGTACACCTCTTACACAGGCGGCTCCGCTCTGTACACCTCGTACACACACGACTCCGCTCCGTATACCTCGTACACACACGGCTCCGCTCCGTACACCTCGTACACACACGGCTCCGCTCCGTACACCTCGTACACGCGCGGCTCCGCTCCGTACACCTCGTACACGCGCGGCTCTGCTCCGTACACCTCGTACACGCGCGGCTCCGCTCCGTACAACTAGTACACACACGGCTCAGCTCCGTACACCTCGTACAGACACGGCTCAGCTCCGTACACCTCGTACACACGTGGCTCCGCTCCGTACAACTAGTACACACATGGCTCAGCTCCGTACAACTAGTACACATGAGGCTCTGCTCCGTACACCTCGTACACATGCGGCTCTGCTCCGTACACCTCGTACACACAATGCTCCGCTCTGTACACTTTGTACAAACGCGGCTCCGCTGCGTACACCTCGTACACATGCGGCTCCGATCTGTACACCTCATACACATGCGGCTCCGCTCTGTACGCCTCGTACACACATGGCTCCCCTCCGTACACCTCGTACACACGCAGCTCCGATCCGTACACCTCTTACACAGGCGGCTCCGCTCTGTACACCTCGTACACACACGACTCCGCTCCGTACACCTCGTACACACACGGCTCCGCTCCGTACACCTCGTACACACACGGCTCCGCTCCGTACACCTCGTACACACACGGCTCCGCTCCATACACCTCGTACACACACGGCTCCGCTCCGTACACCTCGTACACACACGGCTCCGCTCCGTACACCTCGTACACACACGGCTCCGCTCCGTACACCTCGTACACACACGGCTCTGCTCCGTACACCCTTGGCTCCGCTCCGTGCACCTCGTACAAACACGCCTCCGCTCCGTACACCTCGTACAAACACGCCTCCGCTCCGTACACCTCGTACACACGGCTCCGCTCCGTACACACATGGCTCCGCGCCGTACACCTCGTACACACACGGCTCTGCTACATCCACCCTGTAAACCCCTCATGACCCCACACAGAAACTTCCCCTCATCCGGCACCATGACAACCAGCACAGCAGAGTCCTGCAGACAGCGCAGACAATGAGGCCCCTGATCATGTGACCCCTGACTCCTCCCCTCCTGTGACCTCATCACAGGTCCTATCCTGTGCACACAGGTCTCCCTCCTGAGAAGCCAGTGATGGATCAGCCATCTGCAGACCGGACATAACTGCAAGAGAAGTATGCTGCCTTCCAGGTGCGATGATCAAGGATGTGACCGATAGGATACCAAAGCTCTTCAGCTCCAAGGACGTCCACCCATTTCTTCTGATACATGTTGGCACCAATGACACGGCAAGGAAGGACCTACCGACAATCTGCAAGGACTTTGAAGAGTTGGGGAAGAAAGTAAAGGAACTGGATGCACAGGTAGTTTTTTCTTCTATCCTTCCAGTAGACGGGCATGGCACCAGGAGATGGAACAGGATCCTTGATGCAAACAACTGGCTAAGACGATGGTGCAGACAACAAGGATTTGGATTCCTGGACCACGGTGTGAATTACTGGTATGATGGACTCCTCGCCAGAGACGGACTACACCTCAACAAACCTGGGAAACACACATTCGCCAGAAGACTCGCTACACTCATCAGGAGGGCGTTAAACTAGAAGAAGAGGGGACGGGAAGAAAAACATTAGACTCGAACAAAGACGACCCAGGAAAACATACTCAGAAGGGAGGTAAGAACATTTCTAAAACAATCCACAGTGAGGAGATTGGAACAAAACAAAATCCTCTAAACTGCATGCTCGCAAACGCCAGAAGCCTGACAAACAAGATGGAAGAACTAGAAGCAGAAATATCTACAGGTAACTTTGACATAGTGGGAATAACCGAGACATGGTTAGATGAAAGCTATGACTGGGCAGTTAACTTACAGGGTTACAGTCTGTTTAGAAAGGATCGTAAAAATCGGAGAGGAGGAGGGGTTTGTCTCTATGTAAAGTCTTGTCTAAAGTCCACTTTAAGGGAGGATATTAGCGAAGGGAATGAGGATGTCGAGTCCATATGGGTCGAAATTCATGGAGGGAAAAATGGTAACAAAATTCTCATTGGGGTCTGTTACAAACCCCCAAATATAACAGAAACCATGGAAAGTCTACTTCTAAAGCAGATAGATGAAGCTGCAACCCATAATGAGGTCCTGGTTATGGGGGACTTTAACTACCCGGATATTAACTGGGAAACAGAAACCTGTGAAACCCATAAAGGCAACAGGTTTCTGCTAATAACCAAGAAAAATTATCTTTCACAATTGGTGCAGAATCCAACCAGAGGAGCAGCACTTTTAGACCTAATACTATCTAATAGACCTGACAGAATAACAAATCTGCAGGTGGTTGGGCATTTAGGAAATAGCGACCACAATATTGTACAGTTTCACCTGTCTTTCACTAGGGGGACTTGTCAGGGAGTCACAAAAACATTGAACTTTAGGAAGGCAAAGTTTGAACAGCTTAGAGATGCCCTTAATCTGGTAGACTGGGACAATATCCTCAGAAATGAGAATACAGATAATAAATGGGAAATGTTTAAGAACATCCTAAATAGGCAGTGTAAGCGGTTTATACCTTGTGGGAATAAAAGGACTAGAAATAGGAAAAACCCAATGTGGCTAAACAAAGAAGTAAGACAGGCAATTAACAGTAAAAAGAAAGCATTTGCACTACTAAAGCAGGATGGCACCATTGAAGCTCTAAAAAACTATAGGGAGAAAAATACTTTATCTAAAAAACTAATTAAAGCTGCCAAAAAGGAAACAGAGAAGCACATTGCTAAGGAGAGTAAAACTAATCCCAAACTGTTCTTCAACTATATCAATAGTAAAAGAATAAAAACTGAAAATGTAGGCCCCTTAAAAAATAGTGAGGAAAGAATGGTTGTAGATGACGAGGAAAAAGCTAACATATTAAACACCTTCTTCTCCACGGTATTCACGGTGGAAAATGAAATGCTAGGTGAAATCCCAAGAAACAATGAAAACCCTATATTAAGGGTCACCAATCTAACCCAAGAAGAGGTGCGAAACCGGCTAAATAAGATTAAAATAGATAAATCTCCGGGTCCGGATGGCATACACCCACGAGTACTAAGAGAACTAAGTAATGTAATAGATAAACCATTATTTCTTATTTTTAGTGACTCTATAGCAACAGGGTCTGTTCCGCAGGACTGGCGCATAGCAAATGTGGTGCCAATATTCAAAAAGGGCTCTAAAAGTGAACCTGGAAATTATAGGCCAGTAAGTCTAACCTCTATTGTTGGTAAAATATTTGAAGGGTTTCTGAGGGATGTTATTCTGGATTATCTCAATGGGAATAACTGTTTAACTCCATATCAGCATGGGTTTATGAGAAATCGCTCCTGTCAAACCAATCTAATCAGTTTTTATGAAGAGGTAAGCTATAGGCTGGACCACGGTGAGTCATTGGACGTGGTATATCTCGATTTTTCCAAAGCGTTTGATACCGTGCCGCACAAGAGGTTGGTACACAAAATGAGAATGCTTGGTCTGGGGGAAAATGTGTGTAAATGGGTTAGTAACTGGCTTAGTGATAGAAAGCAGAGGGTGGTTATAAATGGTATAGTCTCTAACTGGGTCGCTGTGACCAGTGGGGTACCGCAGGGGTCAGTATTGGGACCTGTTCTCTTCAACATATTCATTAATGATCTGGTAGAAGGTTTACACAGTAAAATATCGATATTTGCAGATGATACAAAACTATGTAAAGCAGTTAATACAAGAGAAGATAGCATTCTGCTACAGATGGATCTGGATAAGTTGGAAACTTGGGCTGAAAGGTGGCAGATGAGGTTTAACAATGATAAATGTAAGGTTATACACATGGGAAGAGGGAATCAATATCACCATTACACACTGAACGGGAAACCACTGGGTAAATCTGACAGGGAGAAGGACTTGGGGATCCTAGTTAATGATAAACTTACCTGGAGCAGCCAGTGCCAGGCAGCAGCTGCCAAGGCAAACAGGATCATGGGGTGCATTAAAAGAGGTCTGGATACACATGATGAGAGCATTATACTGCCTCTGTACAAATCCCTAGTTAGACCGCACATGGAGTACTGTGTCCAGTTTTGGGCACCGGTGCTCAGGAAGGATATAATGGAACTAGAGAGAGTACAATGGAGGGCAACAAAATTAATAAAGGGGATGGGAGAACTACAATACCCAGATAGATTAGCGAAATTAGGATTATTTAGTCTAGAAAAAAGACGACTGAGGGGCGATCTAATAACCATGTATAAGTATATAAGGGGACAATACAAATATCTCGCTGAGGATCTGTTTATACCAAGGAAGGTGACGGGCACAAGGGGGCATTCTTTGCGTCTGGAGGAGAGAAGGTTTTTCCACCAACATAGAAGAGGATTCTTTACTGTTAGGGCAGTAAGAATCTGGAATTGCTTGCCTGAGGAGGTGGTGATGGCGAACTCAGTCGAGGGGTTCAAGAGAGGCCTGGATGTCTTCCTGGAGCAGAACAATATTGTATCATACAATTATTAGGTTCTGTAGAAGGACGTAGATCTGGGTATTTATTATGATGGAATATAGGCTGAACTGGATGGACAAATGTCTTTTTTCGGCCTTACTAACTATGTTACTATGTTACTATGATCTGAGAGGACAGGTGAGTTCTTAGAGGGGAATTCTCTCAGTCCAGCCAGGACTTGTCTCTGCAGAAAATAACACAATGTTATCTAGAGCACGGATTCCAGAGCACATTCCCCATTTTTTTCCAACTTCTACACTACCTCAGATGAATCGTAACAGGACCCCCTTCAATTCATCATTTTCTCTCCCATACTTCAATACAGAATTATTTGATGTTTCCCACCCCCCGTCTCAATTCAGAATCATAATCATTGGCTTGCTCCCACCCCCAATACATCATCATTTTCTCTCCCTCAGCTTCTGTACATCATTTACTCTCCTCCTCCCCAATTCATTATTTGCTTTTCCCCACCCTCAATTCATCATTCTTTGCTCTCACCTCCCCCCACCCTCATTGTATCATTTGTTGTCCTCCACTCCCAATTCATCATTATTTGAATGTCTGTATGAGCCGACAGAACTCTTTTTTTTTTTTTATGGATCTGAAATAAATCATATAGTTTTTATAAATGGACTAGCTGAAGAGCCCGGCGTTGCCTGGGCATAGTAAATATCTGTGGTTAGTTATAGCACCTCACTTGTCTTATTTTCCCATCATGCCTCTCATTTTCCCAATCAAATCTTTCATTTTCCCCCTCACACTTCTCATTTTCTCCCTCACTCCTCTCATTCCCCCCTAACACTTGTCATTTCAACCTGACATCTGTCATTTTCTGATCACTCCACTTTTTTTCCTCACTCCTCTCATTTTGCACTCACACCTTTTCATTTTCACCTCATCACCTCAGTATATACATGTTTGTCATCTCCCTTATATATAGTATACATCTGAATGTCATCTCCTGTATATAGTATATACCTGTATGTCATCTCCCCTGTATATAGTATATACCTGCTGTGTCTCATCTCCCCTATATATAGTATATACCTGAATGTCATCTCCTTCTATATATAGTATATACCTGTGTGTCATCTCCTCCTGTATATAGTATATACCTGTGTGTCATCTCCCCTGTATATAGTATATATCTGTGTCATCTCCTCCTGTATATAGTATATACCTGCATGTCATCTTCTATATATAGCATATACCTGTATGTCATCTCCTCCTGTATATAGTATATACCTGTAGGTCATCTGCTCCTGTATATAGTATATACCTGTGTGTCATCTCCTCCTGTATATAGTATATACCTGTATGTCATCTCCTCCTGTATATATATGTACCTGTATGTCATCTCCTCCTCTATATAGTATATACCTGTGTGTCATCTCTCCTGTATATAGTATATATCTGTGTGTCATCTCCCCTGTATATAGTATATACCTGTGTGTCATCTCCTCCTGTATTAGACCTCGTTCACATGTTATTTGCTCAGTATTTTTACCTCAGTATTTGTAAGCTAAATTGGCAGCCTGATAAATCCCCAGCCAACAGGATGCCCTCCCCCTGGCAGTATATATTAGCTCACACATACACATAATAGACAGGTCATGTGACTGACAGCTGCCGTATTTCCTATATGGTACATTTGTTGTAGTTTGTCTGCTTATTAATCAGATTTTTATTTTTGAAGGATAATACCAGACTTGTGTGTGTTTTAGGGCGAGTTTTGTTTGTCAAGTTGTGTGTGTTGAGTTGCATGTGGCGACATGCATGTAGCGACTTTTGTGAGATGAGTTTTGTGTGGCAACATGCGTGTAGCAACTTTTTGTGTGTCGAATTGCATGTGACAGGTTAGTGTAGCAAGTTGTGTGCAGCAAGTTTTGCGCGTGGCGAGTTTTATGTGTGGTGCCTTTTTGAGTATGTGAAAGTTTTGTGTGAGGCAACTTTTGCATGTGTTGCAACTTTTGTGCATGTGGCAATTTTTCCGCGTGTGCAAGTTTTGCGTGTGGCGAGTTTTCCATGAGGTGAGTTTTGCACTTGTGGCAAGTTTTGCAACAGCCTAGTTTTTGCATGTGGCGAGTTCTGCGCGTGGCGAGTTTTGAGTGGCGACTTTTGTGTTTCGACTTTTATGTGGCGAGGTTGGTGTATTTGTGGTTAAATGTGTGCTGAGGGTAATATGTGTTCAAGCATGTGGTAGTGTGTGGCGCATTTTGTGTGTGTGTTTATATCCCCGTGTGTGGTGAGTATCTCATGTCGGGGCCCCACCTTAGCAACTGTACGGTATATACTCTTTGGCGCCATCGCTCCCACTCTTTAATTCCCCCTTGTTCACATCTGGCCGCTGTCAATTTGCCTCCTACACTTTTCCTTTCAATTTTTCGCATTGTGTAGATAGGAGCAAAATTGTTTGGTGAATTGGAAAGCGCGGGGTTAAAATTTCACCTCACAACATAGCCTATGACGCTCTCGGGGTCCAGACGTGTGACTGTGCAAAATTTTGTGGCTGTAGCTGAGACGCCTCCAACACTTTTCCTTTCACTTTTTCCCCATTATGTAGATAGGGGCAAAATTGTTTGGTGAATTGGAAAGCACGGGGTTAAAATTTCACCTCACAACATAGCCTATGACGCTCTCAGGGTCCAGACGTGTGACTGTGCAAAATTTTGTGGCTGTAGCTGCGACGGTGCAGATGCCAATCCGGGACATACATACACACATACACACATACACACATACACACACACACACACATACACACATTCAGCTTTATATATTAGATGTACATATGATGGATGCTCAGGTCAGTGCTTGTAGAGTGAAGGATACTTATATGATAAAGTCTTCAGGAATATTAGGACTAATTATGGGATATAAAAGGAAAAAAGTGTAAGGCCGGGGTCACACGAGTGATGATTTTCTCATGCGAGAGAATTGGCTCAATTATGGTGCCGTGTTAGACGCCCAGATATTGTCCAATTAGCCTCTGATGTTGGAGTTCGACCTCAAATACTTATTTTTTGTAATACTGTGGCAGTTTTGCATACTTCTACATATACTGTGCTTGTGATATGTATAAAATACAGTATATATATATATTAAAGTGTTTATGTTATATGACCTCTCTGGAAGGTGAATCTATTCCTCAGCTATAAATCCTGATGAGCAGTGTCCTGCTGACCCCCTGGCCCCCTTCAGGGAAGGAAAAGGCTGATGCCCCCTGACAGGATACCACAGCTCAATTTTGAAGACTGACCTTTTTCAGAGCAAATGACACCTGTGGGAATCTTGAGAGGAGGCCCGCTGTGTCCCGTCAGGGGGCAGATTGGGGTCAGCAGCCTAATCCTTCTCTGCAGGAGGTGCTCTTATCAGGATCTATAACTGACACATAGGCAGGGGTCAGGACACAACAGCGTCCTCAGTGAGCGGCTGCTATGCTGATAGTATGGCTGACACTGTCACTGAGCACACCGGCCGGCTCACTGAGGATGCGTCTGCTGCATGTGTGGACTGGAGCCTGTCAGGCAATGTCCATACACTTCACCAGCACAGGATCAGACACCTGGTGGGGGCTGCGCTGCTCCTGCTGCTCACTGACTGTGGTAGGGCACACGAGATGCGTGTGTTCTTGCCTTAATTGTCTGCCACCAAATTGTATATTTGAGGTATATGGCCGGAGTAATCACAGGACATGGACAATGAGTCGTGTCTCAAATGAATTGTGGTTTATTGGTTGAAATGTCTACAAGAGTTTTTTTTGTGTATCTTTACAATCAAATATATATCAAATACATATCCTTAACAACTGTGACTGGGGAGAATACTGTACGATCGCAGGCTCAGTGGGGATTAGATGGTGGAGTCTGCCCAACAGGGGTCCCACCCTCCTGTGGCTCAGCATTGGCTGCCTCTCCAAACTGTCAATGACACTCCTCCTACTGCTCCCTCCACACAGCTCCGGTTTATGAAAACTCTGACACAGGGCCCTCCCAGCTCACGGGCCATATACACCAGTAAGGGCTCCTACTCACTTGTGCGAGACTCAGATGGCGGCCCTGCCACAGGGCGATAGTCATTCAGGGAATCTAGGAAAGTAGCCTTGGGACCCGGAACTGGGCAGGACGTCTTCCATAACACTGGTAACCTCAGTGATTATAGACTCCAGGTAAACAGGTACTGTAAGACCGTACACAGCTGGTTTGCATCCACTTAAAGGACACGTGTACTGAGACTGTCTGGCCTTGCTGCTTTGCCTATGTCTAGTTTCCAAAACTGTCTCATCACATCACTTTGGGAAACTCTGAAATCAGTCCATGAGGACAAAGTCCTCTCCACTCTGTACTAGTCTGTCAATGATATTTCACTGTATTGTGTGTATATGTGTGTATACGGTAAGGAAACACGGCACTCAGTAGATATGAGGGTTGGCGGTGCTCAAGTAGGGTGTCCACCCCGTATATTAAAGATGAATGAAACTTGGCACTCAATTTTTGAGAAGAAAAGCTTCTTAGTTTATTGATGCATCCAGACAAACAAAACCGCTAAACGTTTTCGGTCCACACCGGACCTTCGTCAGAGTGTTTCTTAGACATTGACTAGTAAATATATAAAAATAAACATAGTGTCACATGATGCAGAAGTATACGTCATATAATGCAACAATAAAAAAAATCGACCTAACGGTGAAAAAACAAAAGGCAAACATATACGTGATGCTCCATCTGGTGTAGGGAGACATGTGCCAGAGAGATGAAACTATCCAGAATAAACGGTGCTCCGTGCGAGGTGGAGATATGGTCCGTGCTGAGATACTGGATAAGGGAAATAACAATCGTGCTGGAGATGAGAGGACGCTGGTGATGGTGTGACCTCAGGACAAGGAGGTCTAGCTAAGTACGGTAAAAGGATACAACACAGAAATGTACTATACAGATATTAGAAGCGCAGACATGTGGTATAGAATACGCCTCCAGTGAAGCTATATGGAATAGCATGGTGGATGATCTAACGTGAGGACCTAGAGAAATAAAGGATACGTGAGTCTGTGCACATAAATCTAGCTGGGCACACCAGAAAATAGGGAGAAAATAAGGAAAAACAAAGGGAAGACCAAAAAGGTGAAGAGGAGAAAAGAAAAGACAAGGTAGAATGGGTCCTAAGAGAGAGAAATAGGAAAGTAATATAACTACTACCTGAAGGAGACTGCCTAGTATGGACCTATACACAGAGGAGAGGTAATAGAGTAAATGGGAGCATAAAAACTACCTGGATGAGGAAGCTAATGAGCCTGAATGAGCGTCAGCCAGAGCACGGGATATAGGAGCTGCAGTCTGCTATAAAAAGCCAGAGCCGAGGGAAAGGGTTAAAAAGGGGGAGAACACACATGAACCTGGAGAGCTAAAAACATAGCAAATGTATATACCTGCAGGATCACAACGGAAGGTGAAGCGCCAGAGGAGAGGCACAAAGCCTGGAGGGAGTAACGGCGCTGTAGGAGATAATGTGACCGGGTTAGGAGATATATAATGGGGTAGATAACAGAAGATACAGGGGAGGAGGGGTGCAGTAACCGCCGGCATACCTGGATCCTGAGCGCTAGTAGTGCAGAGCAGAGGAGAGCGACGCTACAGGAGGGTTGGCACTTCCTGGTATAAATCCTGGAGACTAGTGATGTCATAGTGGTCATGTGACCACCCACAGAGTGGGGGAGGGCAGTACAGGGGAAGGAATCCCTAGATGTGCAGGATGCTGGGAGCGGTCATGTGACCGCAGGCAAAGTGCCTGTCAGAGCTGTAAAGGTGTCAATGGTGTAAATAAGATAGTGTGAGGAGAGTGACAAGGGGAAGAAGCGCATAACAATAGCGCTATGCAGAGAGATAATGGACAACAGGGAGAGGGAAAAAAAAAAAGGGGGAACAAGGAAAAAAGGAACAGAAAGGATTCCCATAATACCACAGGGGAAGAAGGAGATGTCATACCATACGAAGTATAAATGGTGCCCAGTATAGTGAACATGGTGCACGTAGTGCGATCTAGCGATTCTAAAGAGAAGAAAAAAAAGGAGACAAATTAGTATATACATAATATACACAAGAAAACAACAATGTACAATGAATTACAATAGGGCTGATACGTCATATTCCCTATTGAGACCTTTAGGCTCTAGGGTTTGGAGGGTAAAGATCCAGAAAGCCTCTCTCTTTTTGAGGATATTAATCCTATTAATACCTCTCCTATTAGGTTCAATTTGCTCCAGGACCTGGAATCTAAGTTGTGAGATATTATGGTTTTTTTCATGGAAGTGATATGGAAGGGGCAGATGATTTTTATTACAGCGAATGGTGGATTTGTGCTGTGAGACCCTGTCCTTAATGGGTTGGGTGGTTTCCCCAACATAGGCAAGCCCGCAGGGGCATTTGATGAGGTATACTACGTATGCGGAGTTGCATGTATAGTAGCCCCTAATCGGGATGCCCTGACCCGTGTGTGGATGAAACACTTTGGAACCTTTTTGAACGTTATTACATTGGAGGCAGCCAAGACAGGGGAATGTACCCCGCTTTTGCGTCTGTAAAAAGGTTTGTCTGGATATAGTGCTCCTGGAACCCACATCCGCCTTCACTAGTTTGTCCCGTAAATTTTTTTTTTTTGCCCTGCGGAAACAGGATAGAAAGGGTAACTTAAACTCAGGGATAGTAGGATAACCTTTCTGCAATAGACCCCAATGGCGTCTAATGGTAGCTTGTACCACATTGGAGAAGGGATGAAATGTACTAACAAAGGGGATACGTTTATTATTATCGTTGGGCCTATTGGCAACACCAGACTGTCTAGCTTGAAGTAACGCCTTTTGTGGATAACCACGGTTAGAGAATTTTTGTTGCATCTCGTTAAGTCTAGTGTTTTTAGTAGTTTCATCCGAGACTATCCTGTGTATCCGTTGGAATTGTGATTTTGGGATCGCATTTTTAATAGAGGGGGGGTGGCAACTATTGTAATGCAATAATAATGTATGTGTGTGTATATACATGTAAGGTGTCTACATATATACACAGCACCAGAGAGTCAGTAGTGGTCTAATATAATACTGTTACATCATCTTGTTTCTCATTCAGGTCCCTACAATATCGGACCTCTCAGTGGAGATCTTCTATATAAGAGAATTCTCCTGAGTGACCCTACAAGGATGGATAGGGACAGGGACAAGATGGCGGAGAGGATATTACACCTCACCCTAGAGATCCTCTTCCGGCTTACTGGAGAGGTGAGAGATTCTGATGACGTCACATTACATCATTCTTATCTATGGGAATAACAGATGGACAGAACTGGAGAGGTGAGGACTCTGGGAATGTCTGTAGTGAGGTTTATTAATGTGTCTCTCCATAACCAGGATTACACAGTAGTGAAGAAGACCTCTAGTGAGCGCTGTCAGGCCCCTGTGTCTGAGGGATGGGGAAGACCCCTGAGCCCAATCACAGGGCCTCCACCTCACCCCCTGAAACATGAGGACATCAATGATCAGAAGATTCTAGAACTCACCTACAAGATGATTGAGCTGCTGACTGGAGAGGTGACACTGCTGGGACATTATACAGTAACGCTATGGAGGGATCGGGGGGATGACGGTATCATTGTATGTGTCAGGTTCCTATAAGGTGTCAGGATGTCGCCGTCTATTTCTCCATGGAGGAGTGGAAGTATTTAGAAGGACACAAAGATCTGTATGAGGACGTCATGATGGAGGTTCCCCAGCCTCTCACATCACCAGGTAACAGACAGGACTATATACACACGGCCTATAATTATCTGTATGTAAATAATGAATTCAGTCCCTGTATGTGTTTCCTCCAGATCTATCAAGTAAGAGGACAACACCAGAGAGATGTCCCCATCCTCTCCTTTCACAGGATTGTAAGCAAGAAAATCCCAATGTTCTTCAGGATCATCAGGTAGATGGAGATGAGATATTATAAAATCTCCCTAATGTGTAGAAAGCTGTGAAGATCTTGTCTTCAGGCTTGTTTTTACTATCAGTATTTTACACTGAGCTGTCGCTTTATGAGAGACATCGGAACTTTTCTAATATAATTTTTCGTGAATGGAAATGTGACCAGTGACTCCAGAGTTCATCAGGAAATCCAGTGATCAGTTTTCTGGGGACATTTGCAATGAGAATCTACATTGTAATGGATTAAAGAAGTCAGAGGCGTTTATCAAGAGTCGTTTTAAGAACAGGCGATGCACAGTCATGTCCTGCAGCTGAATGCAATGCTGGATCTACAACTATAGTGACTGAAGAAACAGCTCTTCAGCACAGGAGCTTACCTAGGCTTTGTGGCCAATGGTCAAGTAAGTTCATCCTTTTCTAGCAGAAGGACACTTACGGCAGGACAATACTCGATGCCACAATGGTCATATTGTCATGGATTGCTTCTAGGAACATGACAGTGCATTTTTTTTTATTCTTACCCGGCCCTTATAGTATTCAGATCTTAATCCTAAGTAACATCTGCTTTACAAATAAGAATGACTTGATCAGTTTTCTGTGGACATTTGCAATGAGAAACTACATTAAATCACAACAAATGATACCGCGCTTGAGGGTGTATGTTTAAAACTGAATACTTAGCCATAATAATACAAAATAATGCAAATAGTCTCTCAGTGTACGGTATGTTGAAGCCCTTTAATTGTGGCTTAGTTGCTGATTGAGGCCACTAAGGTTGGCCAGTTTGGACAGGTACAGAGAAAAAAAACAATGCCCAAGATGTGGTTACAAAGGAAGCAAACTTGGGCACGTATGGCTAATCACTTACCCTAGTAATGGTAAGTTTCCGCTTGCAGAGTTTCATCTGGGCGTGTAGATTGCAGTGAGCGGACTGTGCTCCTGCGATAGGCAAGCAGCAGGAGTACATAGAGGCTGCGCAGAGCCAGGGAATACCCGGCCGGTGGCGTCCCTGGATATCAGCTGAAGGGAAAAAATGGCCGACAGAACCTGCTCGCGTGTGATGTCACAGAGGCTACAGAGCACCGCTGGAATCAAAAGGGTGACCTACGCATTTCGAAGGACTGCGCCCTTCATCAGGGTTACCGCCTTCAGACTTATCCCATCTCTATATACTGCCTGCGCTTAAGTCCCCACCCCCATGTCTTGCCTTGCCCTGTCAAAATATGTAAATGCGTGTACTTGTACATAGACTGAATTACAACTACTTAGTGTGTGGGACTGTATGTGGATTATAAGTCTCAAGATTTGAAGAGTGGATACATTTATTTTGCATATGCCATCTTAAATCTTTAAAATTATAAACTATGCACCACTATCTAAATTTAGAAATGTTCCAGGACAAAATGTATGAAGGGAAAAATGAAATACTTTAAAAACAAAGTTTATTAATAATTTAAGCAATTAAAAAATATATATTTTTAAATATTTGTATAGATGTATGATAAAGATAATCTAAAAATGTGTTAATCAGTATAGTACCTAGGATTATTGACTCAATATAGTATTATAGACCTTTGAACCCGGTTTATAAAACCTTCCTTAAACATAATTATATAAATAAAGGTGTTTAAAATATTTAGAGGTTTCCTCAAGATAATTTGTTCCAATGATCTATATATATTTTCCTTCTCACCCTAAAGCATCCTCAGGGTATATGTATCAACGGATTGAGAGCAAAAGGGTCCCATTGTCAAAAATAAAATACAATAAAAATGACCCCCATACTGATACCATTACTAGGGATTGGCCTTATGTGCCCAAGTTTGCTTCCCTTGTAACCACATCTTGGGCATTGTCAGAAGTCAGAGGTGTTTGTCAAGAGTCGTTCTAAGAACAGGCGGTGCACAATCATGTCCAGATGAATGCAATGCTGGATCTACAACTATAGAGACTGATGAAACAGCTCTTCAGCACAGGAGCTTACCTAGGCTTTGTGGCCAGTGGTCAACTAAGTTCATCCTTTTCTGTCAGAAGGACACTTACGGCAGGACAATGCTTGATGCCACAATGGCCGATTTGTCATGGATTGCTTCTAGGAACATGACAGTACGTTTTTAATTTTTTTTTCTTAGCCGGCCCTTATAGTGTTTAGTTCTTAATCCTATGGAACATCTTATTTACAAGTAAGAATGACTTGTTCAGAGCAAGTCAGCACCTCCATCTATATTGTGGCAACTGTAAAAACCTATCCTGTTATCAATGAACATTACTCATGCAGAAGGATTAATACTCATTGGAATTCACAACTTAACAATTTGCTGAGGTTCTGAAGACCGAATGAGGTCCAAGTGGGTGTCTCTAATAATGTGACCATTCAGTGTATGTTCTATTCAATGACAGGAAAAAACTGATCATAGACTATAGATGCTGTCTTGATTTTTCTCACAATTTTTTGATTATGGAGACTGCTGGTTACATTTAATAGTCAACATGTTGGATTTATACAGGAGACCTGCCGCTATTTCATCTTTTCTGTTCTTCTAAATCCTTTCACACAACATTTACATCTGTCTGTGACTTTTATAATATTTTGTTTCAGGGTGGAGCTCTGCCCCATATTAATACTACAGAGACATATGTGAGGGGTGATGAGCGGTGTAAAGGGGAGATTCCTACAGATAACTGCACAGGTGAGTAGTGACCATTAAATGTAGATAAGTCACAAATTAGAGAGAAAGAGAAGGAAAAAATGAAAGTGATAAATCAAATATAGATTGCGTTCTTAAGGGGTTACCTTCTGAACAGGTTTTATTGGGTAGTATTTTGAAAATATTGTGCTACTGGATGGAGATATATAATTATATTATACATAGTTAACTTGTGTCGCTTGTGTGTTTCATTGACTGCACTTCAATATTGTTTGTTGGTTTTATACAGTAATTGTTATATGGAAAGTGAATGTGGTGTGATGGTTTTGAGGATTTTATGGGAGGTTGACTTTTATTAGACTTCACTGAATATTATAGGAGAATTGGAACTATTAATTCTTAATTGATTATTGATATTAGAGGGAATGTTCAAGGGTAAGGCCTCTGTTTAAGGGGCATTTAAGTTATGTCCCAACAGTTGTCCATACTCCTTCAAAGTAACCATGAGGTTGGGGAGTGCTATATGAAGTTTAGTGAGGGTCAAAAAAACATCATCACCAAATAGTGAAATCTTAAGTACCTTATTTATGACTTCCACCCGAGATATTATGATTTTGACGTATCATTGCCACTAAAGGCTCCATACACATTACATATAGCAGGGGGAAAGAGGGCATGGGGGTCTATACGATGCATTTAATTCTGTAAAAAAAGCTCCTGAGATACCAAATGTTTTCACTGTTTCAAACAAGGAAGACCAGTTAAGTCGGTCAAATGCCTTCTCTGCTTCTAAACTTAAAATAAGTGTTTGGATTGACGTGTCCAACAAAAATAAAATACAATCTATCGCCCTTCTAAAGTTGTCCCCTCCCGGGGAAAAAGGGTCAAAGCCTAACTGATCCTTACTAATAAGCCGGGGTAGCCACTGATTAAGTCTATTAGCCAACATACAGGTAAATATTTTCAAGAGTTAGTAGGGCAATCGGACTACAATTAGAGCAATCCAAGTGGTATTTTCCCGCCTTAGAAATAAGTATCAAGTATGAATGCGACGGTATCTGGTATGAAAGAGCCCTAAGAGAGTTTATCGCTTCAGGGGCCAGGACAAGTAAATTTAAATTGTATAAGTAATTTTTCAATAGGGAATTCCTTCTATTTTCATCCAAATGAAGCGTATCCTGGAAATTATAGAATTTACTATAGAAATCTATATATATAAAGCTGTGTGTGTGTGTATCAAGCCACACCCACCCCACATAGCCACACTCCACATGCAAAGCCCCGTCCACACGGCCCACATTGTTAGCGCACTCGGGCGGAGACACATTCACCTTGAAAGCTACCCTGCAAAACTCACCGGCTGCGACATCCCAGCCACTGCGAGCTACAATCAGGGCCGCCGCCTCCCTGCGTGCTTCCCTGAGACCATTGGAACAACGCACTGTGATCCAAAATGGCCGTCGGGATCCTTCTGGGTCCTGCAGGGACGTGGCTTGCAAACGCCTGCTCAGAACAGGCGCCAGCAAGCCTTCTGCACTGCCTGTCAGCTTGCTGATCTGACACAGTGCTTTTCAAAGTGTCAGATCAGCGATCTGACACTATAGCATAATGTCCCAAATGATAAAGTAAAAAAGTAAAAAAAAAAAAATATTTACATGTGTTAAAAAAAAAAAATCCTACATAAAGAAAAAAAATTGTTGTAATAAATACATTTCTTTAACCCCTTAGGGACCGCCGATACGCCTTTTAACGGCGGCCGCTAAGGGTACTTAAACCACAGCGCGCTGTGGAAAAAGTAAATAGCGCCCCCCAGAGTCGGATTTTCCCCGGGGTCTCGGCTGCCGGGGGTAGCCGAGACCCCAGAGAACATGATTCGGGTTTTTTTTAACCCACCCCGCATTTGCGATCGCCGGTAATTAACCGTTTACCGGCGATCGCAAAAAAAAAACAAAAAACGCAATCTCTTTTTAATTTCTCTATCCTCCGATGTGATCGCACATCGGAGGATAGAGAAAAGGGGTCCCAGGTAGCCCCCCAATACTTACCTATCTCCCCCGATGCTCCTCGTGGCTCCCGGTGGGCGCCGCCATCTTGAAAATGGCGGGTGCATGCGCAGTGCGCCCGCCGGCCGGCCCCGCTAGAATCTTTGGGGTCTCGGCTGCCGGGGGTAGCCGAGACCCCAAAGAGCATGATCGGGGGTCGGTTTTAGCGACCCCTGTTTTGCGATCGCCGGTAATTAACTGTTTACCGGCGACCGCAAAAAAAAAAAAAAAAAAAAAAGCTAAGTGTAATTCTCTGTCCTCTGATGTGATCGCACATCAGAGGACAGAGAAATAGGGGGATTCGGGGACCCTATCATACTCACCTGTGTCCCTGGATCCTCCTGCTGCTCCTCCTGGCCGCCGGCATCTTCTGGGCAAAAGAAAATGGCGGGCGCATGTGCAGTGCGCCCGCCATCTGTCTCCATCTGCCGGCCGGCAGGAGAAGAGCAGTTGGGGCTAAAATTAGGGTTAGGGGTAGGGCTAGGGTTAGGGGTAGGGCTAGGGGTAGGGTTAGGGCTAAATTTAGGGTTGGGGCTAAATTTAGAGTTGGGGTTGGTGCTAAATTTAGGGTTAGGCTTCTTTCACTCTTACGTCGGTACGGGGCCGTCGCAATGCATCGGCCCGACATACCGACGCACGTTGTGAAAATTGTGCACAACGTGGGCAGCGGATGTAGTTTTTCAACGCATCCGCTGCCCAATCTATGTCCTGGGGAGGAGGGGTTGGAGTTACGGCCACGCATGCGCGGTCAGAAATGGCGAATGCGACGTACAAAAAAACGTTACATTGAACGTTTTTTATTGTGCTGACGGTCTGCCAAAACACTGATCCAGTGCACTTCGGACGCGACGTGTGGCCATCCGTCACGATCCGTCGGCAATACAAGTCTATGGGCAAAAAACGCATCCTGCGTGCACATTTGCAGGATCCGTTTCTTGTCCAAAATGACGGATTGCGACGGATGCCAAACGACGCAAGTGTGAAAGTAGCCTTAGGGTTAGGGTTGGGGCTAAAGTTAGGGTTAGAGTTGGGATTAGGGTTAGGGTTTGGATTAGGGTTGGTATTAGGGTTAGGGTTGGCATTAGGGTTACGCTTGGGATTAGGGTTAGGTTTGGGATTAGGGTTAGGTTTGGGATTAGGGTTAAGGTTAGGGTTGTGATTAGGGGTGTATTGGGATTAGGGTTAGGTTTGAGGTTAGTGTTGAGATTAGGATTAGGGGTGTGTTGGATTTAGGGTTTTGATTAGGGTTATGGTTAGGGTTGACATTAGGGTTGTTTTGGGGTAAGGGTTGGGATTATTGTTAGGGTTAGTGATTAGGATTATGGATCGGGTTGGGATTAGGGTAAGGGGTGTGTTGGGGTTAGGGTTGGAGCTAGAATTGGGGGGTTTCCACTGTTTAGGTACATCAGGGGGTCTCCAAACACGACAGCCAATTTTGCGCTCAAAAAGTCAAATGGTGCTCCCTCCCTTCTGAGCTCTGCCGTGCGCCCAAACAGTGGGTTACCCCCACATATTTGGCATCAGCATACTCGGGATAAATTGGGCAACAATTTCTGGGGTCCAATTTCTCTTGTTACCCTTGTGAAAATAAAAACTTGGGGGCTACAAAATCCTTTTTGTGGAAAAATATATATATATATTTTTTTATGACTCTGCATTATAAACTTCTGTGAAGCACTTGGGCATTCAAAGTTCTCACCACACATCTATATAAGTTCCTTGGGGGGTCTAGTTTCCAAAACGGGTTCACTTGTGGGGGGTTACTACTGTTTAGGTACATCAGGGGCTCTGCAAACGCAACATAACGCCCACAGACCATTCTATCTAAGTCTGCATTCCAAAACGGCGCTCCTTCCCTTCCGAGCTCTGCCGTGCGCCCAAACAGTGGTTTACACACCCACATATGGGGCATCAGCATACTCAGGATAAATTGGACAACAACTTTAGTGGTCCAATTTCTCCTGTTACCCTTGTGAAAATAAAAACTTGGGGGCTACAATATCTTTTTTGTGAAAAAAAAAATATTTTTTATTTTCACGACTCTGCATTCTAAACTTCTGTGAAGCACTTGGGCATTCAAAGTTCTCACCACACATCTAGATAAGTTCCTTGGGGGGTCTAGTTTCCAAAATGGGGTCACTTGTGGAGGGTTTCTACTGGTTAGGTACATCAGGGGCTCTGCAAACGCAACATAATGCCCGCAGACCATTCTATCTAAGTCTGCATTCCAAAACGGCGCTCCTTCCCTTCCGAGCTCTGCCGTGCGCCCAAACAGTGGTTTACACACCCACATATGGGGCATCAGCATACTCAGGATAAATTGGACAACAACTTTAGTGGTCCAATTTCTCCTGTTACCCTTGTGAAAATAAAAACTTGGGGGCTACAATATCTTTTTTGTGAAAAAAAAAATATTTTTTATTTTCACGACTCTGCATTCTAAACTTCTGTGAAGCACTTGGGCATTCAAAGTTCTCACCACACATCTAGATAAGTTCCTTGGGGGGTCTAGTTTCCAAAATGGGGTCACTTGTGGGGGATTTCTACTGTTTAGGCACATCAGGGGCTCTCCAAACGCGACATGGCGTCCAATCTCAATTCCAGCCAATTCTACATTGAAAAAGTAAAACGGCACTCCTTCTCTTCCAAGCTCTGCGGTTTACCCCCACATATTGGGTATCAGCGTACTCAGGAGAAATTGCACAACAACCTTTGTGGTCTAATTTCTCCTGTTACCCTTGTGAAAATAAGAATTTGTGGGCGAAAAGATCATTTTTGTGTAAACAAAAGCGATTTTTTATTTTCACGGCTCTACGTTATAAACTTCTGTGAAGCACTTGGGGGTTCAAAGTGCTCACCACACATCTAGATAAGTTCCTTAAGGGGTCTAGTTTCCAAAATGGTGTCACTTGTGGGGGGTTTCCACTGTTTAGGCACATCAGGGGCTCTCTAAACGTGACATGGTGTCCGATCTCAATTCCAGCCAATTCTGCATTGAAAAAGTCAAACGGCGCTCCTTCACTTCTAAGTTCTGCGGTGCGCCCAAAAAGTGGTTTACCCCCACATATGGGGTATTGGCGTATTCAGGAGAAATTGCATAACAAAATTTATGGTTACATTTCTGTTTTTACACTTGTGAAAATAAAAAAAATGGTTCTGAATTAAGATGTTTGCAAAAAAAAGTTAAATGTTCATTTTTTCCTTCCACATTGTTTCAGTTCCTGTGAAGCACGTAAAGGGTTAATAAACTTCTTGAATGTGGTTTTGAGAACCTTGAGGGGTGTAGTTTTTAGAATGATGTCACACTTCATTATTTTCTATCATATAGACACCTCAAAATGACTTCAAATGTGATGTGGTCTCTAAAAAAAAATGGTGTTGTAAAAATGAGAAATTGCTGGTCAACTTTTAACCCTTATAACTCCCTAACAAAAAAAAAATTTTGTTTCCAAAATTGTGCTGATGTAAAGTAGACATGTGGGAAATGTTATTTATTAACTATTTTTCGTGACATATCTCTCTGATTTAAGGGCATAAAAATACAAAGTTTGAAAATTGCAAAATTTTAAAAATTTTCGCCATATTTCCGTTTTTTTCATAAATAATCGCAAGTAATATCGAAGAAATGTTACCACTAACATGAAGTACAATATGTCACGAAAAAACAATCTCAGAATCAGCGGGATCCATTGAAGCGTTCCAGAGTTATAACCTCATAAAGTGACAGTGGTCAGAATTGCAAAAATTGGCCCGGTCATTAAGTACCAAATTGGCTCTGTCACTAAGGGGTTAAATAAAAAAAAATAAAAGTACACATATTTAGTATCGCCGCGTCCATAACGACCCGACCTATAAAACTGTCCCACTAGTTAACCCCTTCAGTGAACACCGTAAAAAAAAAAGAGGCAAAAAAACGCTTTATTATCATACCGCCAAACAAAAAGTGGAATAACACGCAATCAAAAAAACGGATATTAAAAATCATGGTACCGCTGAAAACGTCATCTTGTCCCGCAAAAAATGAGCTGCCACACAGCGCCATCAGCGAAAAAGTAAAAAAGCTATAGTCCTCAGAATAAAACGATGCAAAAATAATTATTTTCCCTTCCCCCATGACGGCACACCTGAGAGAGAGGGGATCCGCCCAGCCAGGACAGGAAACCCTACTGAAAATAAAAGGGCGGTACCTCTCCCTCGCTTCAGTTGGGTTTCCTGTCCTGACAGGGACCCTCTTAAGGCCCCTTCACACTTAGCGACGCTGCAGCGATACCGACAACGATCCGGATCGCTGCAGCGTCGCTGTTTGGTCGCTGGAGAGCTGTCACACAGACCGCTCTCCAGCGACCAACTATGCCGGTAACAAGGGTAAACATCGGGTAACTAAGCGCAGGGCCGCGCTTAGTAACCCGATGTTTACCCTGGTTACCATGCTAAAAGTAAAAAAAAAACAAACACTAGATACTTACCTACCGCTGTCTGTCCTCCAGCGCTGTGCTCTGCTTCTCTGCTATCCTCCTGTACTGGCTGTGAGCCGGAAAGCAGAGCGGTGACGTCACCGCTCTGCTTTCCGGCTCACAGACAGTACAGGAGGAGTGCAGAGCGCAGCGCTGGAGGACAGACAGCGGTAGGTAAGTATGTAGTGTTTGTTTTTTTTTACTTTTAGGATGGTAACCAGGGTAAACATCGGGTTACTAAGCGCGGCCCTGCGCTTAGTTACCCGATGTTTACCCTGGTTACCAGTGAAGACATCGCTGGATCGGTGTCACACACGCCGATCCAGCGATGTCAGCAGGAGTCCAGCGACGAAATAAAGTTCTGGACTTTATTCAGCGACCAACGATCTCCCAGCAGGGGCCTGATCGTTGGTCGCTGTCACACATAACGATTTCATTAACGATATCGTTGCTACGTCACAAATAGCAACGATATCGTTAACAATATCGTTATGTGTGAAGGTACCTTTACTGAACACGGCGGTTCACTTACCCAGGTCCCGTCCCGGCGTGGAAGAATCAGGCAGCGCCTGTGCGTCGGGTTCGGGAGTCTGGAAGCGCCGTCCGCAGGTCCCCCGGGTCTCTGCGTCCGAGCGGGCGTTGAGCAGCATGGTCAGAGGGCTGAGTTCCCTTCCATGGCTGCCACGCCGCCCTCCCCTCTCTGCCGGCGTCCAGGTGCGGTGGCCGCTTCCGGGTCGCTCGTCTGACGTCACGCGCAAGGCACGCTGGGAATGGGCGTGCCCGCGTGGCGTCGGGGGCGGGCGCCGGATCCAAGATGCAGGAGATAAGAAGAAAGGTTTTCCCAACATCCCTAAAGATACTAAAAAACCTTTTTTTCGGAGGAGAAGATATAATAGAGGTCGCCCCCCAGGGGAGAGAAAAAATTGGGACTTTAGAGATAAAAGAGGATCGGGCTATATGTTTAAAGGCCCCTCCACATCGGCAAAAAAATCCCCCCAATGACATTACGCCAGAAGTGGGAGGAAGACTCTCCCTCTTCTTTCCGGCCTGGGTAAATATCTCCCCCAGTATCTGGGTCACGAACATCATCAGAGACGGCCTAAAAATAAAATTCGTCTGTCCTCCCAGACGAAACTTCATAATAACTCCCCGACGGAAGTCTCAGCAGGAACAATCTGCCCTAGAAACCGAGATCTTGGGACTTGTCCACAAAAAGGTTCTTCAGGAAGTCCCGGTTCAGGAGGAAGGAGAGAGGTTTTACTCCCCCCTCTTCTTGATCCAAAAACCGGATGGTTCTTGGAGAACTATTATAAATCTAAGGAAGCTCAACCAATCCATAGAGAACTACACTTTCAAGATGGAGTCTATAAACACGACCATAAAACTTCTCTTCCAACACTGCTTCATGGCAGTAATAGACTTAAAGGATGCTTACTACCATATACCAATACATCAAGAATATCGGAAATACTTGAGGGTAGCTCTCTATATTCAAAATCAGGTAAAGCATTTTCAATATACAGCTCTTCCATTCGGCCTGTCTACAGCCCCCAGAGTTTTCACCAAAGTGATGGTGGAAGTGATGTCATACCTCTGGTCCCGGGATGTAGTAATTGTCCCATATCTGGACGATTTCCTGGTAATAGGGAGGTCAGAGTCCCACTGCACTCATCAAATATCAGTGGTAACATCAACTCTAATGGAGCTGGGTTGGATAATAAACATCCCCAAATCCAGACTACTGCCAGTAAAAATACAGTCCTTCCTGGGGTTAATACTGGACTCCGAGCGTCAGCTCTGCCTCCTTCCACAAAACAAAGTGGACAAGATAATAAACCTGACCAATACAGCAATACGTCAACCCGCAATGACTCTCAGAAAAGCGATGTCCCTTCTAGGCTCGTTAACATCGTGTATACCGGCAGTAGAATGGGCACAATTCCACCTCAGACATCTACAGTGGGAAGTTCTCTCAGCTCAAAGACTGTTAAGAGGGCATTTAGAAGGAAATCTATGTCTCTCCCTGAGCGTAAGGGATTCCCTAGCTTGGTGGACTGTAGAACACCACCTGACAAAGGGGGTCCGGTGGAAAAATCCGGTCATAGACATCATCACGACCGACGCAAGCGGTACAGGTTGGGGAGCTCATCTGAGATCTCACTCTGTACAAGGTACCTGGTCCATACGAGAAAAAAACTATGGATCAAACGAAAAAGAGCTATGGGCAGTGGAGAAAGCCCTAAGACATTTTCTCCCTTTACTCCAGGGTCGCCATACTCGAATCCTAACAGACAATCGAGCAGTGGTGGCGTATGTCAATCATCAGGGGGGAACGAGGTCCAAAGGCCTCATGAATGCGTCAAAACTCCTCTTCCAACTGGCGGAACAACACCTGTTATCTCTGTCGGCACTACACATCAGGGGCATAGAAAACACTCAAGCAGACTTCCTGAGTCGCAGAGGCTTAAGACAGGGGGAATGGTCCTTAAACCCCCAGATATTTCAACAAATAGTCCAAGCCTGGGGCTCACCAGAAATAGACTTGTTTGCCAATTCTCACAACAAAAAAGTCAGAAAATTCTGCTCCTTGAATCCAAGAGAACATCCCTTCGCAGTAGATGCCCTACTAATACCTTGGAAGTTTTCTCTGGCCTACGCATTCCCACCGATAGTGATGATCCCAGCTGTGATCCGGAAGATCAGAGAGGATCAGGCGAGGATTATCCTCATAGCTCCATTTTGGCCAAGGAGACCATGGTTCTCCCTTCTAAGACAGATGTCGGTAACAGATCCATGGATTTTGCCAGAAATTCCGGATCTACTAACCCAGGGCCCAGTAACCCACTCTCAGGTGAAGGGCTTCCATCTGGCAGCCTGGAATTTGAGAGGGCGTTACTAAGTCGCCATGGATTCTCACCAGGTTTAATCTCCACCCTGTTGAAAAGCAGAAAACCCATAACTTCTAGAATCTATGGTAGGACATGGAAAAAATTTCTTGACTTCCTGGGTGAACCATTGGGGGAGGTGGCTCCAGTGGGTCCTATCCTAGAATTTCTGCAAGCAGGATTACATCTTGGGTTAGCAACCAGCACCCTTAAAGTTCAGGTTTCAGCCTTGGGGGCCCTGTATAACTGTAATCTTGCCTCAAATAGATGGGTTTCACGATTCATAAAATCTTGCAGTAGATCTCGGCCGGTCGTTATCCCAAAAATCCCTCCTTGGGATCTAAATTTGGTCTTAGAAGCTCTAACTAAACACCCTTTCGAGCCCTTACAGGAGTTATCACCTAAGTTACTTACCCTTAAAACAGTTCTTCTAGTAGCCCTAACATCGGCACGTAGGGTAAGTGATTTGCAAGCCCTGTCAATATCCCCTCCTTATACTCAGGTATTTGATGACAGGATCGTTCTAAGACCAGACCCGGCTTATCTCCCCAAGGTGGTTCAAAAGTTCCATAGGAGTCAAGAGATTACCTTACCATCTTTCTGTAGTAATCCCAAAAATCCAGGGGAACAAAAGTTCCACATGCTAGATGTGAGAAGATCTATGTTACAGTACATATCTATGACTAGTCAGTGGAGGAAAGACCAAACCCTATTCATAGCCTTTCAGGGTAGCAAAAGAGGGTGTGGGGTAGCTAAAAGTACTATTGCTAGATGGATTAGGGAGGCCATTAGTTTATCCTACTCTGCGGGTGGCACTCCGGTTCCTGAAGGCATCAAGGCTCACTCTACCAGAGCCATGGCTACCTCCTGGGCGGAAAAGGCTGAGGTATCAATTGATCAAATTTGCAAGGCTGCTACCTGGTCCTCACCCTCAACTTTTTTCAAGCACTACCGGCTAGACCTTTCCTCCTCTGCTGACCTAACCTTTGGTAGAAGGGTACTCCAAGCGGTGGTCCCTCCCTAAGGTTTCATTCTACATTCTACAGGTGTGCCGTCATGGGGGAAGGGAAAACACCAGGGTTACTTACTGGTAACAGGTTTTTCCGGAACCCATGACGGCACCTGTATATTCCCCCCCTTTATCACCTTTTCGGTGTGCACTATTGTTTTGGGTGCTTTTTTAGTTAATATGATGTGGTGTTGGATTGCCATGTGTACTAACCAGGGGGGCCTCTCATGCTCTGAAAACCAACTGAAGCGAGGGAGAGGTACCGCCCTTTTATTTTCAGTAGGGTTTCCTGTCCTGGCTGGGCGGATCCCCTCTCTCAGGTGTGCCGTCATGGGTTCCGGAAAAACCTGTTACCAGTAAGTAACCCTGGTGTTTTTTCTCTAAAATAGTTTTTATCGTATAAAAGCGCCAAAATATAAAAAATGATATAAATGAGGTATCGCTGTAATCGTACTGACCCGAAAAATAAAACTGCTTTATTAATTTTACCAAACGTGGAATGATAAAAACGCCCTCCCCCCCCCCCCCCCCCAAAAAAAAAAAAAAAAAGAAATTCATGAATAGCTTGTTTTTGGTCATTCTGCCTCACAAAAATCGGAATAAAAAGCGATCAAAAAATGTCACGTGCCCGAAAATGGTACCAATGAAAACGTCAACTCGTCCAGCAAAGAACATGACTTCACATGACTCTGTGGAGCAAAATATGGAAAAATTATAGCGCTCAAAATGTGGAGACACAAAAACTATTTTTTGCAATAAAAAGCGTCTTTTAGAGTGCGACAGCTGCCAATCATAAAAATCCACTAAAAAAAAACGCTATAAAAAGTAAATCAAACCCACCTTCATCACCCCCTTAGTTAGGGAAAAATAATAAAATAAAAAATATATATTTATTTCCATTTTCCCGTTAGGGTTGGGGCTAAAGTGGAGGCTACAGTTAGGGTTAGGGTTGGGGCTAAAGTTAGGGTTAGAGCTGGGGCTAAAGTTGGGGTTAGGGTTGGGGCTAAAGTTAGGGTTAGGGGTGTGTTAGAGTTAGGGGTGTGGTTGGGTTAGGGTTTCAGTTAGAATTGAGGTGTTTCCACTGTTTAGGCACATCAGGGGCTCTCCAAACGCGACATGGCATCCAATCTCAATTCTGCATTGAAAAAGTAAAACAGTGCTCCTTCCCTTCCGAGCTCTCCCGTGCGCCCAAACAGTTGTTTACCCCAACATATGGGGTATCAGCGTACTCAGGACAAATTGTACAACAACTTTTGGCGTCCAATTTATCTTGTTACCCTTGGGAAAATAAAAATTTGGGGGCTAAAAAAATGTTTTTTGTGGGAAAAAAAGATTTTTTATTTTCACGGCTCTGCTTTATAAACTGTAGTGAAACATTTGGGGGTTCAAAGTTCTCACAACACACCTAGATAAGTTCCTTAGGGGGTCTAGTTTCCAATATGGGGTCATTTGTGGGGGTAAAAGTACATCAGGGGCTCTGCAAACGCAATGTGACTTCTGCAGACCATTCCATCTAAGTCTGCATTCCAAACGGTGCTCCTTCCCTTCCGAGCACTGCCATGCTCCCAAACAGTGGTTTACCCCCACATATCGGGTATCGGCGTACTCAGGACAAATTGTTCAACAACTTTTGGGGTCCAATTTCTCCTGTTACCCTTTGTAAAATAAAGCAAATTGGAGCTGATGTAAATTTTTTGTGAAAAAAAAGTTAAATGTTCATTTTTTTTTTTTTTTTAAACATTCCAAAAATTCCTGTGAAATACCTGAAGGGTTAATAAACTTCTTAAATGTAGTTTTGAGCACCTTGTAGGGTGCAGTTTTTAGAATGGTGTCACACTTTGTAATTTTCTATCATATAGACCCCTCAAATTGACTTCAAATGTGATGTGGTCCTTAAAAAAAAAATATGGTGTTGTAAAAAAGAGAAATTGCTGGTCAACTTTTAACTCCCTAACAAAAAAAAATGTTGGTTCCAAAATTGTGCTGATGTAAAGTAGACATGTGGGAAATATTACTTAAGTATTTTGTGTGACATATTTCTGTGATTTAAGGGCAAAAAATTCAAAGTTGGAAAATTGCAAAATTTGTTTTTTTTGTTCACAAATAAATGCAAGTAATATCAAAGAAATGTTACCACTATCATGAAGTACAATATGTCACGAGAAAACATTGTCAGAATCATCGGGATCCGTTGAAGTGTACCAGAGTTATAACCTCATAAAGGGACAGTGGTCAGAATTGTAAAAATTGGCCCGGTCATTAACGTGTAAACCACTCTTGGGGTAAAGGGGTTTAACTTGTAGTCATGAAGGCAGCAGATGATGTCGCAAGGAAATGGCGTAGACCCTTTCAGTTGTAAGGCTCAGTGTGCTCTGTCCATTTTGATTTGTGTTGCGTGTGGATCTCCAAGGATACAGTTAACCCCTGGAGGTATTTTCGGTTTTGCGTTTTAGTTTTTTCCTATGGCCACAACAGCACCCTACTGAGAGAGGGGATCCGCCCACCAGGACAGTTGATTTCCTGTCCTGATGGGAACCTGTGGAAGAAATCTAATCTGGCTCCAATATGCCTCTGCGGTGTCTGTGAGAACAGCAGAGCCTGGGATGCCAGAAGCAGCGTCAGGGGTGCTCTGCCTTGTCTGGCATGGATGTCGCGATCCCAGGGCCCGGGTAGTGCAGCCCTGGGTCGTGTGGGTGTAGCGCAGGTAGAGGTGAGCTCCCTGTGTTCCATCCGGTGCATGCATTGGCCGGCCGGCGCCGCGTGGAGTCTGTTCCGGGATCAGGCCTCCTCACATACAATGTGACGAGCCCATGAACTGGAAGTGCTTCTACTTAACTTCCAGGGGGACCGGAGAGGTGCATTGTGGATGGGGAAGTGAAGGGGTGTGACCAGGCCTACTTAGTCTGGCAGCATACAGCAACCGTGTGCCTGTAGCATGTCTTCCCCAAGAGATATCGAGGAGCACCCACTGCTTAAAAAGGGGGCCACCGAACGGCGCAGGATTGGCAGCAACAGTGGTCGCTCTAGAGGAGATGACACCAAGGATGCCAGGAGTAAACTGGGTCAGCAATCATCTGTAACCTTCAAATCACGCGCTGTGTCTCCACCTTCCAAGCCGGTACCCTGCTAACAAGCTTCAGTTGGTGAGTTCATGCAGTGATCACCTGGTATGTTGAATCCCCCTTCTTTTTCTATGTATTCCCAGGTATAAAAGAAGTCTGTTAAAACCAAGCACAGTGTCCTTTTATATACAGAGCCCCTGCCTGATGCTTATCTTAAAAGGCTTTGCCCTTAGAAGACGGAGGTCTCCTGAAAGATCCGTCCGATAGAAAGGCAGAGATGTTTCTAAAGCGGACTTGGGAGTCATCGGCCGGAGCATTCAAACCGGCTATTGCGAACAACTGTACCGCCAGGTTGATCATGGTCTGGCTGGACCAGCTGGAGGACCAGATTCGGTCTGGGACGCCTAGAGACAAGTTGCTGGATTCGTTTCCACAAATCCGTGGAGGGGCAGCCTATCTGGTGGATGCTTCCGTCGACTCATTGCTTTTAGCTGCCAGGTCTGCTGGTCTGTCCAATGCTGCCCGCCGAGCCCTGTGGTTGAATAACTGGAAGGGAGATGGATACGCTAAGTCTAAATTGTGTGCTATTCCATGCTGGGGTGGGTACTTGTTTGGCCTTGTGCTGGATGAGATCCTCGCAAAAGCAGTTGACAGGAAAAAATTGTTTCCTAAATCGTATACCCCTACTTTCAGCAACACCATTAGGAGATGGTCATCTTTCCAGAGGAAGTATAGAAACAGAGACTGGGAGCCAGCGGAACCGAAATAGAAAGGTCTCTACTTCGGTGGGGCCTCATCGTCCAAATATAGGCGCAAGTATCACTAGCACTGATCTAGCGGTGGGAGGTAGGCTGAAATATTTCTTTAAACAATGTGTCCATATAACCTCTAATATCTGGATCCTCGATATAATTTCATCCGGGCTAAAATTGGAATTCCTCAATATTCCTGCGGACTCCATGTTAACAACCCTAAGAGATTACTCTGATTGACAATAGGCCCTCGAACTGGAAGTTCTCCAGTTGATAAATAAATGAGTCCTAGTTGACGTTTCTGGGGGCCAGGATGGGAGGGGGTGTTATTCTTCTCTGTTCTTGGTCTCCAAATCTGATGGTTCCTTCAGAACCATTATTAATTTGGGGAAGCTAAATTCCTTCTTACGATGTCATACCTTTAAAATGAAGTCCTTAAGATCTACAACCAAACTTCTGTTTCCCAGGTGCTTCATGACAGTCCTGGACCTAAAGGACGCCTATTACCACCTGCCCATATACTAGGACCACCAACAGTACCTCATAGTGGCGGTACGGCTGGGCAATCAGGTTAGACACTTTCAGTTCACCGCTATGACGTTTATTCTGTCCATGGCACCACGTGTATTCACTAAGGTGATGGCAGAGGTGATGGCCCATTTGAGAGAACAGAATACCCTGGTCATCCTATACCTAGATGATTTCCTTGTAGTAGGGAGATCGGCCACCCAGTGTAGTACCTGGCTGAACCATATAATATCATCTCTACAGGGTCTGGGATGGATAAAAAATCTGGAAAATCAAGACTAGTTCCCTCAACCATGCAAAGGTTCTTCGGCATCCTTGTGGATTCAGTAGCTCAACATTGCTTCTTCCAGAGAACAAAAGACTCAGCATCATCCACAAAGTCAGGAAGATAATAGACAATCCAGATCTGTCCTTGATGGATGCAATGTCCCTGCTAGGTTCTCTGATTTCCTGTATGCCGGCCGTGCAGTGGGCCCAATTTCACACCAGGGCTTTGCAGAATGGGGTGCTCGAAGCAGAGAGGAGATTGCAGGGCCACCTCGAAGGAAGAATGCGGCTGTCAGTCGCCACTGTGGACAACCTATCTTGGTGGATAGATCCTGTACATCTGTCCAAAGGGGTACAGTGAGAGATTAAACCCGACATTATAGTCACGACAGATGCCAGTCCCTCGAGGTGGGGCGCTCACGTGGGAAACAGACTAGCCCAGGGGACGTGGAGGACCAGGGAGGCACAGGGTTCCTCAAACCTGAAAATTAAGGGCGGTGAAGTATGCACTTCTTGAGTTTCTACCGATTCTGCGGGGCATGCGTACGAGTACACACCGACAACACTACAGTGGTGGCCTATTTGAATCGACAGGAGGGAACAAGGTCACAGTCACAAATGTCCACCTCAGACAACATACCTCACCCTGGCCGAGGATCACCTCCACTCCCTGTCGGCACTTCATATCAGAGGGGAACACAATATTCAGGCAGACTATCTGTCGTCACTCCATACTCCACGGGGAATGGTCCCTAGATCGACAGGTGTTCAGACAGATAGTACGGTTATGGGGCCTCCTGGACATACAGGCATCAGACCAGCCATAGGTGGTAGACTCCCTTCAAGTCCGGTGGGATTATACTCTGGCCTACGCATTCCCTCCAATGTGTCTGATCCCCCTAGTACTCAGGAAAATGAGAGACGAGAACGCAAGAGTAGTCTTGATCTCCCCCTTCTGGCCCAGGAAGCCTTGGTTTTCTTGGCTGAGGGCGATGTCCGTGACCGACCCTTGGGTACTGCCAGCGAGCCCGAGGCTTCTTTCTCAGGGCCCAGTTTATCATCCCCAGACGGCGTGGAATTTGAGAGCAAGCTGCTGAGGCGTAGAGGGTTTACAGAAGCCCTAATCACACCTTACTAAAGAGCAGGAAGGAGGTTACCACCAAAATTTATTATAAGACCTGGAGGAAGTTTTTGCTATTCCACTCAGCTCCCCTGTCGGACAAGGTTCCAATTCTGGCAATTCTGGAATTTTTGCAGAAGGGTCGGGAGTTGGAGTTATCTGTTAACACCTTTAGAGTACAGGTATCTGGTCTGGGCACACTATATAACTATAATGTAGCAGGGGACAGGTGGGTCACTAGATTTATAAAAGCCTGTGAACGTGGTGACCCAGTGCCTATTCCTAGATTACCTCCTTGGGACTATCAGATCGCCTCTATGTAGTACAAATACTCACTTGCTATGAGTACCGACAACTGGGTGGCGCTCGCAACCATCTGGCAGTGACAACCATAGAGGTCTCCAGGAGGCATATGGTTGTCATGCCAATGAACCGGTGATCCGTGATCACGTGACGGGGTCACTTATGGGCGGGTTTTCGTCCCGATGGCCGGAAGCACGAGTTAAATATCATTGTCAGCGTTTAACCGCCGCATTTAATGGGTTAATAGCCACGGGTGGATCGCGATTCCACTCTCGGCTATTCCGGGCACATGTCAGCTGTTCAAAACAGCTGACATGTACCGGGAAAGATGTGGGCTCACCGTCAGAGCCCTCATCCAAGGAAGGGAGTCCTTCAGATCCTCCTGTAATCTCTGCTGCTGGGAAACCTCCTCCATGTGTCCATCCACCTCACCCCCTGCTGACTCACCATCTCCTGTCCCTATCAGCAGTTCCCTTGTGTCTGAGCCTCCAGCCTCACCTTCCTCTTTCTGTGAAGCAGCCACATCTGAAGGGGAATACATCCAGGGCTCTTGCATGAGCAGCCGACACTGTCCCTGCATGTGCCGAGTCCTAGCTCTCCTGGGGACAATCGCTGAAGGTAATCTTGCTGAAAAGGAGGCTGTGGAACCTTGTAATCTAAAGTGTCTGGTGAGAGCTCTCCTGTTGCATGTCCTCTCAGCACAGCAGCCCAGACACGCCCCCGTGTCACTTTGCGTCAGTGATGTAAAACGCAGAGTATTTTCCTCCAGCACACTACGTGATGTGAGGTTTTAACTAACTTGCATGATGGGCTGGTTTGTTATGTAGACATCCATAGAGAGGGTGGGAGGATGTTTATCTTATCTCCACCGGCAGAGCCGGCACTGCCGCGTGCCGACAGGAACTGTGTGGTATCACAGTCATGTACTGTATATACAGTACAGACCAAAAATTTGAACACACCTTTTCATGATTTTTCTGTATTTTCATGACTATGAAAATTGTAATTTCACACTGAAGGCATTAAAACTATGAATTAACACATGTGGAATTATATACTTAACAAAAAGGTGTGAAACAACTGAAATTATGTCTTATATTTTAAGTTCTTCAAAGTAGCCACCTTTTGCTTTGATGACCTATTTGCACACTCTTGGCATTCTCTTTATGAGCTTCAAGAGGTAGTCACAGGGAATGGTTTTCACGTCACAGGTGTGCCCTGTCAGGGTTAATAAGTGGGATTTCTTGCCTTATAAATGGTGTTGGGACCATCAGTTGTGTTGTGCAGAAGTCTGGTGGATACACAGCTGATAGTCCTACTGAATAGACTGTTAGAATTTGTATTATGGCAAGAACAAAAGCAGCTAAGTAAAGAAAAATGAGTGGCCATCATTACTTTAAGAAATGAAAGTCAGTAAGTCCGAAAAATTGGGAAAACTTTGAAAGTGTCCCCAAGTGCAGTTGAGAAAACCATCAAGCGCTACAAAGAAACTGGCTCACATGAGGACCGCCCCAGGAAAGGAAGACCAAGAGTCACCTTTGCTTCTGAAGATAAGTTTATCCGAGTCACCAGCCTCAGAAATTGCAGGTTAACAGCAGCTCAGATTAGAGACCAGGTCAATGCCACACAGAGCTCTAGCAGCAGACACATCTCTACAACAACTGTTAAGAGGAGACTTTGTGCAGCAGGCCTTCATTGTAAAATAGCTGCTAGGAAACCACTGTTAAGGACAGGCAACAAGCAGAAGAGACTTGTTTGGTCCAAGGAATGGACATTAGACCAGTGGAAATCTGTGCTTGGGTCTGAGGAGTCCAAATTTGAGATCTTTGGTTCCAACCACCGTGTCTTTGTGCGACGCAGAAAAGGTGAACGGATGGACTCTACATGCCTGGTTCCCACCGTGAAGCATGGAGGAGGAGGTGTGATGGTGTGGGGGTGCTTTGCTGGTGACACTGTTGGGGATTTATTCAAAATTGAAGGCATGCTGAACCAGCATGTCTACCACAGCATCTTGCAGCGGCATGCTATTCCATCCGGTTTGCGTTTAGTTGGACCATCATTTATTTTTCAACAGGACAATGACCCCAAACACACCTCCAGGCTGTGTAAGGGCTGTTTGACCAAGAAGGAGAGTGATGGGGTGCTACGCCAGATGACCTGGCCTCCACAGTCAACAGACCTGAACCCAATCGAGATGGTTTGGGGTGAGCTGGACCGCAGAGTGGATGCAAAAGGGCCAACAAGTGCTAAGCATCTCTGGGAACTCCTTCAAGATTGTTGGAAGACCATTCCCGGTGACTACCTCTTGAGTGTGCAAAGCAGTCATCAAAGCAAAAGGTGGTACTTTGAAGAACCTAGAATATAAGACATAATTTCAGTTGTTTCACACTTGTTTGTTAAGTATATAATTCCACATGTCTTAATTCATAGTTTTGATGCCTTCAGTGTGAATGTACAATTTTCATAGTCATGAAAATACATAAAAATCTTTAAATGAGAATGTGTGTCCAAACTTTTGGTCTGTACTGTATATACATACTGTGTGTGTATGTGTATGTATATATATATATATATATATATATATATATATATATATATATATATATATAAAATAGAACTCACCGATCCTTAGAAAACTTGCTTTATTTCGACGTCTAAAACATCAATGACTGGTAGAAGCGCTGTTGAGCGCGAAACAGCCGTTGTCAGCACTGGCTCACACACTCCACTCACTTCATCTGTTCTCCTGGCCATGATGTTTTAAACATTGAAATAAAGCAAGATTTTTAAGGATCTTTGAGTGCTATCCATTTTTTCTATTTTCTGCATACTCTTTATGATGTTTTTTCTTGGATAAGCACCCGGTACCCTATGGTATAGTTGACGCATGTGTGCCACATATGTGATTATCAGACTTTGCTGCAAAGTGGTGCCGTCACCTTTTTTTTATATATATCCCCATTGTGTCTCTGGGCTCAGACTAGCTTTCTGTATTTTTCAGTGATTCAGTGGTTAACACGCTTCGCTTCTGTAATTCATTCGACTGCACTTCATTGTTGTTTGCTGGTTTTGTATTTGTTATATGGAAAGTGAATGAGGTGGGATAGTTTTGAGGATTTTTTGGAAGGTTGACTTCACTGAATATTGCATTAAATCTAAATAATTATTTTATATTTCACAAAAGTTTGGTGACAGGTACACTATAACCTGGACCTATAAAGTGTTGAAGTGAAAGACGAAAAGAGCAGAAACCTAATGGTCTAATATTGATTCTGAGTCCCTGCTTTACTATCTATTGCTGCCACTAGTGCCTTCATCATTTCCAAATCAAATTTTAGTACAATTTGTACAGAAATGTTATAAAAAGTATAAATATTAGAATTATTAATCTAATTTCAAGGCGGTATATGTTATCATTTCTGTTTTATTCTTGGCAGTTGATTGTACCAGCAGATCGGGGACACATCTTGCACTTTCAGATTTGACTGCACTTGATCATACTATCACACCGGATACATGTGAAGAACATGACAATATTCCGGATTTCTTCTCAGCTCTTCACAGTAAAGATCCACCATCTGATCCTTTTGAAAAGCTTCAATCTTCTGATTCATCACAGACTATTATGCAAAACAAAAATTACAGAACTGATAGTGAACATCAAAGAGCTCACAGAAAAAAGCCATATTCATGTTCACAGTGTGGGAAATGTTTTGCAAAAAAATCAAATCTTGTTGCACACGAGAGAAATCACACCGGCGAGAAGCCATTTTCATGTTCAGAATGTGGGAAATATTTTGCAAAAAAATCAAATCTTGTTGCACACGAGAGAAATCACACAGGTGAGAAGCCATTTTCATGTTCAGAATGTGGGAAATGTTTTACACAAAAATCAAATCTTCTTGTACATCAGAGAAGTCACGCACGGGAGAAGCCTTTTTCATGTTCAGAATGTGGAAAGTGTTTTACAGAGAAATCAAGTCTTGCTAGACATCAGAAAACACACATAGGTGGGAAGCCATATTCATGTTCAGAATGTGGGAAATGTTTTACACAGAAATACCATGCTGTCACACATCAGAGAATGCACACAGGAGAGAAACCATTTTCATGTTCCACATGTGAGAAATGTTTTAAAAAGAAATCACATCTTCTTGCACATCAAACATTTCACACTGGGGAGAAGCCATATTCATGTTCAAAATGTGGGAAATGTTTTACACAAAAAGCAAATCTTGTTGCACATGAGAGAAATCACACAGGTGAGAAGCCATTTTCATGTTCAGAATGTGGGAAATGTTTTGCAAAAAAATCAAATCTTCTTGTACATTTGAGAAGTCACACAGGAGAGAAGCCTTTTTCTTGTTTAGAATGTGGAAAATGTTTTACAGCTAAATCAACTCTTGTTCAGCATCAGAAAAGACACATGTGAGAAGCCATATTAATGTTCAGAATGTGGGAAATGTTTTACACAGAAATACCATACAGTCACACATAAAAGAATTCACACGGGAGAAGCCATATTCATGTTCAAAATGTGGAAAATGTTTTAATCACATCTTATTACACATCATAAAACTCACACAGGTGAAAAGCCATTTTCATGTTTAGAGTGTAGGACATGTTGTTATACAGTTATATCAAATCGTAAACATCACAGATCTCGCACTGGGGGCTAGCCATGTTTGTGTTTAGAATGTAAAAAATGCTTTTTCAGTTTCAGTATGTAGCCAGTACCACTGAGGCTTGCAGTCCCAGATGTAGGTAAATAAATATTATTGTTCTATTTACGTATGCAGAATCCCTTCTCATTCAATAAATGGACCCTCAACAGACTTTCTGGGTCTAATTAAATTTACATGAGATGTATTTGTAAAATACAATAGACTCTTTTCTTTGTCATTAAGGAAATCCCCTATATTTTTCTTATCTTATTTCATTAACATTTCTCATACAGCATGACTTCAGCTATGGTTCTCACTTGGTCATCGATGAGCCTGTTCTGATTTGTGGACAAAGCCAATGCCAATATGAAAACCATGTGTTTTCCTTTGAAATCTATAAAACCCATAATTAATATCCCTGAGTGAGGGCGTTAAAATAAATTTCAGGTAAAGCAATTTGCTTTTTCCCCTTTTTAACTCTGCTCTTTCTAGTCTCTGTCAAACCACTCTCCCAACCACTTTTGAAAAGATATGTAGCAATTCCTTTTCTACTAAAGGGCTAATTTCAGAAATGTACTCAATGATAAATCACCTCATACCCTCTCTGGCATTCCTACGCACATGTATGATTAAATGGGATACCTATTTGTGAAGATAAAAGAATTCCCTCTTCGTACCTGGCAAACTATTTGGGTATGAGTTACTGAGACTTTAATTTGTACAAGAAATAAAAGAGGCAAATATAAAATAATGATTTTCTGTTACCAATCTCCAGAATTGGCTCTCCTAGCACTGTCAGTTGTGCTGTACGCTCCCTGAGAGGAGAGCTGATTGAATTGTTTATAATTGTCACGCATGTGCCTCATCCTGCTGAGATCTCAGGGATATCTGGGATCAGAAAGTTGCAGCGGTTGGCAGATCGCAAGTCCTCTTTGGAGTCCGCTCGGCATTTAACTTTAATGGTGCAGATTGATTTTGACTTGGTGAGGAAGCTGTTAAGGGTTCTTTTTTGATCCTGCTCCGATTCCATATGGCTCTAATCTCAGTTGCCACTCCCATTATTTACTCACTCCTAGCTCTCTCCTGTGTAGGTTACAGGTTTGCTATGCTGACCTCTTTGAGAAGTTGTTCCTATCCCTGGTGAGGTTGTTTCTGTTTAAAGGGAAGGTGCCGCGTTTTAATATTGTAAAAAAAAAAAAAAACCTCTTTAATTCCTTATTTTTATAAGTTATTTTCAAGTGCATAGTATTTATTGTTTGTTTTTTTTTATTCATTTTTTTTTTCTGCCACTGGGCGCCACCATTTTCATTTGCAGGACTGTAAGTGTAGCTGCACGACACTTACAGTCTTCACATACGGCTGCCCTGGACATAGAGATCAGTAGTCGGGAGGCGACCCCATAGCTAGCATTGTCTGCTCTCTGCTCTGATGTGGCCACGCCCCCTGGGTGGTCTCCACATCACAGCAGAGGCAGGAGGTCAGCGCCATCTTGCTTCAGCCTACAGTGGAGTGTACCTGTGAGCTCCACTGTAGAGCCGTGCTGTTGGAGGGGCAGCTCCATCTGTCTCCCCTCACACTCAGCGGCCATTCCCTGTCCTCTGCTGCCTGGTGTGTGGCTGAATCTCTAGAATCGCTAGAGAGGGTGAAGTGCTGTGGTCTGATGTTCTCTTATCAGGAGCTGCAGAGAGGTAACCGAGGGGGATGGGGGAGGCTCTGTGCTGCTCCGACCTCTCACTGCAGCTCCTCACAGGACATCAGACCGTGCATCTATCACTATACTGTGCTGAGCCATGTATCTAATCCTCTCCTGTGTGATACTGTCTGCTGAGCAGTGTATCTAATCCTATCCTGTGCTGACCTGTGTATCTAATCCTGTGGAATACTGACTGCTGAGCCGTGTATCTAATCCTATCCTGTGTGATACTGTCTGGTGAGCCGTGTATCTAATCCTCTCCTGTGTGATAGTGTCTGCTGAGCCATGTATCTAATCCTCTCCTGTGCTGACCTGTGTATCTAATCCTGTGGAATACTGACTGCTGAGCCGTGTATCTAATCCTCTCCTGTGTGATAGTGTCTGCTGAGCCGTGTATCTAATCCTCTCCTGTGTGATACTGTCTGGTGAGCCGTGTATCTAATCCTCTCCTGTGTGATAGTGTCTGCTGAGCCGTGTATCTAATCCTCTCCTGTGTGATACTGTCTGCTGAGCCGTGTATCTAATCCTCTCCTGTGTGATACTGACTGCTGAGCCGTGTATCTAATCCTCTCCTGTGTGATACTGTCTGCTGAGCCGTGTATCTAATCCTATCCTGTGTGATACTGACTGCTGAGCCGTGTATGTAATCCTCTCCTGTGTGATACTGTCTGCTGAGCCGTGTATCTAATCCTCCTGTGTGATACTGTCTGCTGAGCCGTGTATCTAATCCTATCCTGTGTGATACTGACTGCTGAGCCGTGTATCTAATCCTCTCCTGTGTGATACTGTCTGCTGAGCCGTGTATCTTATCCTCCTGTGGAATACTGACTGCTGAGCCGTGTATCTAATCCTCTCCTTTGTGATACTGTCTGCTGAGCCGTGTATCTAATCCTCCTGTGGAATACTGACTGCTGAGCCGTGTATCTAATCCTATCCTGTGTAATACTGTCTGCTGAGCCGTGTATCTAATCCTCTCCTGTGTGATACTGTCTGCTGAGCCGTGTATCTAATCCTCCTGTGGAATACTGTCTGCTGAGCCGTGTATCTAATCATCTCCTGTGTGATACTGTCTGCTGAGCCGTGTATCTAATCCTCCTGTGGAATACTGACTGCTGAGCCGTGTATCTAATCCTCTCCTGTGTGATACTGTCTGCTGAGCCGTGTATCTAATCCTATCCTGTGTGATACTGTCTGCTGAGCCGTGTATCTAATCCTCTCCTGTGTAATACTGTCTGCTGAGCCGTGTATCTAATCCTCCTGTGGAATACTGACTGCTGAGCCGTGTATCTAATCCTATCCTGTGTGATACTGTCTGCTGAGCCGTGTATCTAATCCTCTCCTGTGTGATACTGTCTGCTGAGCCGTGTATCTAATCCTATCCTGTGTGATACTGTCTGCTGAGCCGTGCATCTAATCCTCTCCTGTGTAATACTGTCTGCTGAGCCGTGTATCTAATCCTATCCTGTGCTGACCTGTGTATCTAATCCTCCTGTGGAATACTGACTGCTGAGCCGTGTATCTAATCCTCTCCTGTGTGATACTGTCTGCTGAGCCGTGTATCTAATCCTATCCTGTGCTGACCTGTGTATCTAATCCTCCTGTGGAATACTGACTGCTGAGCCGTGTATCTAATCCTCTCCTGTGTGATACTGTCTGGTGAACCGTGTATCTAATCCTATCCTGTGCTGACCTGTGTATCTAAGGCTATGTGCACACGTCTGGATTTTTAGCGTTTTTTTTTTTGCGAAATTTCGCCATAAAAACGCTATAAATCCGGTAAAAAAACGCTAACATTATGCATCCTATCATTTAGAATGCATTCCGCATTTTTGTGCAGATGTTAGCGTTTTTTTCCGCAAAAAAACGCATACCGCAAAAAATCCGGACATGCTCTATCTTTTTGCGTATTTTTTGCGGATTTCCTATCAAAAAGGACATTCCGGAAAATAAAAAAAAAAGCAAAAAATCCGCAAAAAACACGCAAATTCCACGAGAAATCCGCGCAAAAAAAGCACGCGGATTTCTGGCAGAATTCTCAGGATTATGTCAGGAAAAAATCCTGACGTGTGCACATAGCCTAATCCTGTGAAATACTGACTGCTGAGCCGTGTATCTAATCCTCTCCTGTGTGATACTGTCTGGTGAGCCGTGTATCTAATCCTCTCCTGTGTGATACTGTCTGCTGAGCCGTGTATCTAATCCACTTCTATGCACTCCTCTCCCCCCTGCATATCTTTCCCCATTGCGCACACAACTCAATGCGTGCGGTAACAGGAGCTGCGAGCGTCATGCTGTATTATGGCATTATGTGAGATCTATATGACGGTATTATGTGATCTGTATGGTGGTATTATGCTTGATCAGTATTGTGAGAATTATATGGTGGAATTGTGTGTGATCTATATGGTGGTATTATGTGAGAACACTGGCAGCATTATGTGTGATCTATATGGCGGTATTATGTGAGAACACTATGGCAGTATTATGTGCGATCTATATGGTGGTATGTGAGAACACTGGCAGTATTATGTGTGATCTATATGGTGGTATGTGAGAACACTGGCGGTATTATGTGTGATCTATATGGTGGTATGTGAGAACACTGGCGGTATTATGTGTGATCTATATGGCGGTATTATGTGAGAACACTGGCAGTATTATGTGTTATCTATATGGCGGTATGTGAGAACACTGGCGGTATTATGTGTGATCTATATGGTGGTATTATGTGAGAACTGTATGACAGTATTGTGTGATTTATTTGATAGTATTGTGTGTGATCTATATGGCGGTATTATGTGAGAACACTATGGCAGTATTATCTTCAGAAAGCGGACCCATTCTATGGTGGTTCTGGCTGAGCACCTGCACGCGGGTCTGGGGTAATAGAGGGGGCAGCATGACCTCCAGTTAGGTGCAGTCAGGGGAAGGCTGGTGAGGTAGCTGAAGAGAGGGGTCTCATTTTTATCGTTACTATATGGCTACATTTCCTTCCCAGCGTCACCCCAGACTGCGCCTGTCGCCTCGCTTTCACACATTGCCAGGACAGGATGGAGAAGACAGGATCTGAGGAGGGGAATGGGGTCTGCATGCAAAGTCTGGATCAGACCAGGCCATCAATCCGCAGAAATGTTTCCTGGATTTCTGTGGAGCAAACAAGCAGACGGTCCATCCATGTGTATAAAAGACAGCGCTCTATGTACAATCCCTGGCTGCTCCGCACACCGAACAGGGGGCCCCCATAGACCAGCACACTGCTCTCCTGAAATACTCTGTGCTGCTGTCACCCTGCTCCCTCCACCACCTATCTCCCAGAATCCATGCTGCCTGCCATCCTCGGTGACTGTCTACTTGTCAGTATAAGGCTGCTTTCACACTAGCGTCGGTACGAGCCTTTCGCAGTGCGTCATACCGACACATGCTGTGAAAGAAATGTCCGATGTGGGCAGCAGAAGCAGTCTTACGACGCTTCCGCTGCCCCATTGTAAGGTTTGGGCATGAGGGGGCGGAGTTTCGGCCGTGCATGTGCAGTTGAAAATGGTGGACTCGACGCACAAATGTTACATGTAACTTTTTTTGTGGCGGCGGTCCACCAAAACATGACGCAACCGTCGCACGACAGTTGTGACGTGTGGCAATACGTCGCAATACGTCGGTAATGTTAGTCTATGGGGAAAAACGCCTCCTGCAGACAACTTTGCAGGATGCGTTTTTTCTCCTGAATGACGCATTGCAACGTACAGCCAAAAACGCTAGTGTGAAAGTAGCCTAAGGCTGCCGTCCACTATCCGTATTTGGTCAGTATTTTACCTCAGTATTTGTAAGCCAAAACCAGGAGTGGGTGATAAATGCAGAAGTGGTGACGTGTTTCTATTATACTTTTCCTCTAATTGTTCCTCTCCTGGTTTTGGCTACAAATACTGAAGTAAAATACTGACCAAATACTGCTAGTGTGACGGCAGCCATACTCTGCAGTCACCAACAAAATGGCTGCTCACTGGGTTCCTGAATATCATCCTCTCTAATCCCTTAGCAAACACCCAGAAGGGGAGGAGACATCACACAGGTCAGCAGACTCCGCCCATATTTACTGCAGTGCTGTAATGTGAGGTATTTGTACACTAGATTTTTCTGAAATTTCAGCAGCTGCTCCCCCTAGTGTTGAAAAGTGGAAATTCCAAAACTTTTCAAATTATTTTTCATATTTTACTAAATTATAAACAAATGATAATATTTTTTAAGAAAATGTAATCATTAATTCTTTACATTTTTACAATTCCTGAAAAAAAATTTTTTTTGATGGCACCTTCCCTTTAAGCTGTGGAGTTCTATTTGTTGTTTGACTTCTCCCTGTTTGTTTCCTTTGCTGTGTTTCCTTACCTTAGTAGTGAGACCAGTGTTTTACTGCCCTTACTAGTTAGGGCTAGCTCTGGGCCAGCCAGGGCTTAGGCATGTGACAGCACATGGGGGAAGGACCCATCAAGGGACAATAGGGAGTGCCGGGTGCAGTCTCAGGTGAGTGTTAAGGGGTGTACCTTCTTCCCTTTCCCTGTTGTCAAGGCACCCTTTTCCTTCTTTCCCTTGTTTGTGCCACACGCCAGGCATTTCCTTGCTACGGCGTGACATGATTATTGAACATAAAAATCTATTGTACCTGTAATCCACTAAACATCTCACTCCGAGACAAGGTAGGCTGTCTTTATTTTTCACGAGATTCAATTTGTTTGTCACTTACCGACTTGGGATTAAGAACATCAAGGCTGATGCCTTTTCTAGGAGTTTCCCTGGGGGAGGTAATGTGAATGACTGACTCTGTTCATATTCTACAAGATGGAGTGGTCATTTCCACCATTTGCTCAATTCTTGAGCAGGAGATGTTGAAGGTTCAGGAGGAGACCCTGCTTCCTGTCCCTCAGGAAAATTATTTGTGCCTTTTTAAATTTACGTCTTAAAGGGAATCTGTCACCTGCATTTTCGTATATAAGCTGCAGTCACCGACTTTAGGGGCTTATCTACAGCAATCTGTAATGCTGTAGATAAGCCCCCGATGTAGCCTAACAGATATGAAAACAAGTTATATTTTACTCACCTGGCGGGGCGGTCCCATCTTCATGCGATGACTTCCTTTTCCTAGCTTCTGTCGCGGCTCCTGCACAGGTGTACTTATCTGTCCTTTTGAGCGCAGAGCAAAGTATTGCAGTGCGCAAGCGCTGGGAAAAGTCCAAGAAGCCCAGCGCCTGTGCACTGCAGTACATTATGGTGCCCTCAACAGGGCAGATAAAGTACGCCTGCGCAGCAACTGCGACAGAAGCAAGGAAGAGGACGTCATCGCATAAAGATGGGGGGCGCCGGACTCGGATCGCCCCCCCCCCCCCAGGTGAGTATAATAAAACTTGTTTTTCTTATCTTTCAGGTTACATCAGGGCTTATCTACAGCATTAGAAAATGCTGTAGATAAGCCCCTGATGGCGGTGGCCGAAGCTTATATACGAAAAAGTAGGTGACAGATTCCCTTTAAAATTTTAGGAGAACATCATCACTCAGTTCTTGCAGGTCACACGGGCAGCAAAGAAACTTTGGACCTTCTTGTTTTTTTGGTGGCCAGTGTTACATCAGGATGTTTTTTGATTTCGTGTCTACCTGCAATATTTGTGCATCTCATCTGTCAGGGTCTCTTTCCATTAGTTATTTCTGACAGACCATGGACACATCTGTTTATGGATGTTATTACCGACCTTCCCCCATCCACTGGAAGGACGGTGATCTTGGTGGTGGATTGGTTTACACAGATGGCACACTTCGTTGCCTTATCAGCTCTTATGAATGCCAAAACCTTAGCTCAACAATTTATTAGGGAGATTGTGAAGCTTCACAGGGTTCCCTCCAATGTGGTTTCTGATCTGGAGACCCAGTTTGTATGTAAATTTTGTAGGGCTTTTTCTTCCCTTCTGGGGTTGCATCTATCTTTTTCTTCTGGCCTTTCATCAATAATTGAAGGTGAGACTGAATGCATGACTCAAAGCTTGAGATACCTACCTTAGGTGTTATTTTTCAGAGAATCCGGAAGACTAGTCATCCTACCTACCTTGGGCAGAATTTTCATTAAACAATCGTCGTCATGAGTCCACTGGTAAGTCACCATTTTTTCATGCATACTGTTTTCACCCTCAGTTTTGTACTTTCAGTAGGGATGGGTCTTTAAAGATTACTGGGGAATGACGTTTATCTTAGTTGCTCTTTTCTGTATGGCAAGGGCTACAAAACAACCTGAAGGTTATGAGGGGCAGATATAAATTTATGGCTGAATATAAAAAAAAAAATGTGTGCTATGTCCGGACATGTGTTTTAGTGACTGGGGGGTTATCTACCAGAAATATTAAATTGAAACTTCCTTCCTGGAAACTGGGTCTCAGGTTCATTTGTCCATATAGGGTGGTGGCCGTCATTAATCCTGTGGCTTGTCACTTTGTTACTGCAAGAAATTTAAATCCATAATGTGTTTAATAGCACATTGCTCAAAAAATATTTTGCGTCATTGGAATCGTCACCCTTACCAGTCATGGTAGGGGATAGTAATTTGGAATTTCAGGTAGCAAGAATTGTTGATTTCACCATTCCCTTCAGTACCTGTTGCATTGTAAGTTTTAAGGTCCAGAGGAGAGAATGTGGGTAAAATCATCGGAAGTAAATACTAGTATGTTCGTTCATTTTTTCCATGCAACTCATCCAGATAAACTTTGTCCTGAGGCCCACTTGTAAAAGGGAGAGGGTACTGCTGCGGCCTTTGGGGTATCTGGAATAAGAAGGTCACAGCGATTGACAAATTGCAAGTCCTCTTTAGAGTCCACTTTGTAATTCCATATGGCTCTAATCTCAGCTGCTGCAGCTTGTTGCCACTCCCTTCCATTATTTAAACTTCTAGCTCTTTCCTATGCCGCTTAATGGTTTCTTATACTTATACCCCAAAACACAGTGTCTGCAAATTGAGATACTGGTTTTGGCTTTTATCCTAAGTCATGTAACAAGGCTTGTTAAAGGGTCGACATTGACTTCTAGGATTGCTACTTCATATAGGTGGCACTAGAGTTCCAGTCCTCTTCCTCCCTGAAGAGACTATTTGCATATTTCCCAGAGGAGCATCACGGCTTCAAGTCTCCTCATCTCGACATGCTTAACATGTCACTCTCAGCAAGGAGACACATTTGCATATAAATTCATTTTATTTTGTATTCCTCTTAAACTTTTTTGAAGTCATTGATGGTTCCCACTGTGACAAGAAATTTTGTTAGGCTTTGCAGCAGAGTTCTCTCGTCACCCCTGGAGAGTGAACCTTTTTTGTCTAGACGTAGACAGGGCCCTTTGTCTATTGATGTTTTTTTTTTTTTAAATCTAGCAACTTTTCACATTTTTTCTCTGGGCCATTTGCAATATACAATTATAATTGTTTGTTCCTCCTTACATGTCTGTTTCAAGTCTAAATAAATTTCCTTCTTTTAATCTTCACTCAAAAGGCCCATTGACATTGACCAATTTCAGATTATTAATCGACTGATAATGTAGAAATCAATCGGCTGGTGTTTACTGACCTAAGTTCATCATTCTGTACTAATAGAATATCGTGTATTTGGTATCACATCAGCTGTTTACTTTAGATGATGTGCCAATAATAACAGTGATTTTTGTGCCAAAATGAACACTCACCCAACAAATGAGCCTTTTTCTTGTTCATAGTGTGATTGTCTCCATGTTTACTTAGGTTGAAAGGCATAATGAACGTTTTAAGAAACGCTCAATTGCCCTTTGTCAGCTCATCTAAATAAGCCTTTAGATTCTTTATGCATCTTATCAGTTTTGTGACTTTTATTTGAAAGGAAATAACCGAAGTGGAACTACTGCACATGGATGTGACCATATTTAATATGATACAATAAAGAATTTAAGTTAAACCCTTAAAAGCTTGATTTTACACAACTACCAGGTGCTTGTCACAAAATTAGAATATAAAGTTAATTTATTTCAGTTCTTCAATATATAGAGTGTAACTCGTATAGAGTCATTACAAACAGAGTGATCTATTTCAAGTGTTTATTTATGTTTATGTTGATGATTATGACTTACAGCCAATGAAAACCCAAAAGTCATGATCTCAGTAAATTGGAATACTTTATAACACCAGCTTGAAAAATTATTTTAAAATCTGAAATGTTGGCCTATTGAAATGTATGTTCAGTAAATGCACTCAATACTTTGTCAGGGCTTCTTTTGCATCGATTACTGCATTAATGCGGCGTGGCATGGAGGCGATCAGCCTCTGGCACTGATGAGGTGTTATGATAGCCCAGGTTGCTTTGATAGCAGCCTTCAGCTCATCTGCATTGTTGGGTCTGGTGTCTCTCATCTTCCTCTTGACAATACCCCATAGATTCTCTATGGGGTTAAGGTCAGGCGAGTTTTCTGGCCAATCAAGCACAGTGATACTGTTGTTTTTAAACCAGGTATTGATACCTTTGGCAGTGTTGACAGGTGCCAAGTCCTGCTGGAGAATGAAATTTCCATCTCCAAAAAGCTTGTCGGCAGAGGGAAGCATGAAGTGCTCTAAAATTTCCTGGTAGAGGGTGTTGGAGTAGAGTTCCCGCCGCTGCACAGGGGGAATCTGGAGCCATGTCTGCTGCGGTCTCCCATTCTACATCGACCGCAGTGGAGCCTGCTCAGCGGAGACGTCGGTCCCAGCGTCTCACTCAGTCTGATACTGTGCAAAGGGTTACTGCTGCCTTTCCAGGCTCTGCTGTTGTAGCCTGCACTTGTCAGCGGCGAGCAGGCTTTTCTGGGACTAAGTCCTGCCTTGCACACACTGAGCATGCCCAAGGTAAGACCTCTCATTGGAGGTCAGGGGTCACATGCTCAGGTACTGCAGCAGCTATCATTGGTCCTCTAGGAAGGTCCTGAAGTTGCTCAGGTACTGTAGCATCTTCCATTGGTTCCCAAGGAAGGTCATGAAGCTGCTGCCGCTATAAAAGGTTTGCATGGCCGCACGGCCATGCGCTAGTATCACCTCACGTCATGAGCTTGTTATTTGTGGTCGCGCCTGTATGTGTGTATTCTGGGACCCGGCTGAAATAAGCCCCTAGAATACCGGCACCTCCGGAGAGGAGTTTGCATGCATGTGTTCAGGGACCCGGCTGAAATAAGCCCCTAGAATACCAGCACCTCCGGTGAGGAGTGTTTGTGTGCTTTTCTGGGTGCATGACCACTGACTGCCATTAGCTCAGCAGTTAGCTGTGTTCCGCTGTAACGCTAACAGGGCACAGCATCCTATTTCTAGTGACTCTGTGGAGTTCGCTTATACCACCATATAGCGCTGCCATTTGCCAGCAGCAGGTTCCTCTCCTGCACGGTGGACCCCGGGTTGTGAACACACCTATTTATACATATATATATATATATATATACATATATATATGTATATATATATATATATATATATATATATGTGTGTGTATATATATATGTGTGTGTGTATATATATATATATATATATATATATATATATATATATATATATATTGTGGGGCAAAAAAGTATTTAGTCAGTCAGCAATAGTGCAAGTTCCACCACTTAAAAAGATGAGAGGCATCTGTAATTTACATCATAGGTAGACCTCAACTATGGTAGACAAACTGAGAAAAAAAAATCCAGAAAATCACATTGTCTGTTTTTTTTATCATTTTTTTGCATATTATGGTGGAAAAATAAGTATTTGGTCAGAAACAAACAATCAAGATTTCTGGCTCTCACAGACCTGTAACTTCTTCTTTAAGAGTCTCCTCTTTCCTCCACTCATTACCTGTAGTAATGGCACCTGTTTAAACTTGTTATCAGTATAAAAAGACACCTGTGCACACCCTCAAACAGTCTGACTCCAAACTATACTATGGTGAAGACCAAAGAGCTGTCAAAGGACACCAGAAACAAAATTGTAGCCCTGCACCAGGCTGGGAAGACTGAATCTGCAATAGCCAACCAGCTTGGAGTGAAGAAATCAACAGTGGGAGCAATAATTAGAAAATGGAAGACATACAAGACCACTGATAATCTCCCTCGATCTGGAGCTCCACGCAAAATCCCACCCCGTGGGGTCAGAATGATCACAAGAACGGTGAGCAAAAATCCCAGAACCACGCGGGGGGACCTAGTGAATGAACTGCAGAGAGCTGGGACCAATGTAACAAGGCCTACCATAAGTAACACACTACGCCACCATGGACTCAGATCCTGCAGTGCCAGACGTGTCCCACTGCTTAAGCCAGTACATGTCCGGGCCCGTCTGAAGTGTGCTAGAGAGCATTTGGATGTTCCAGAGGAGTTTTGGGAGAATGTCCTATGGTCTGATGAAACCAAACTGAAACTGTTTGGTAGAAACACAACTTGTCGTGTTTGGAGGAAAAAGAATACTGAGTTGCATCCATCAAACACCATACCTACTGTAAAGCATGGTGGTGGAAACATCATGCTTTGGGGCTGTTTCTCTGCAAAGGGGCCAGGACGACTGATCCGGGTACATGAAAGAATGAATGGGGCCATGTATCGTGAGATTTTGAGTGCAAACCTCCTTCCATCAGCAAGGGCATTGAAGATGAAACGTGGCTGGGTCTTTCAACATGACAATGATCCAAAGCACACCGCCAGGGCAACGAAGGAGTGGCTTCGTAAGAAGCATTTCAAGTCCTGGAGTGGCCTAGCCAGTCTCCAGATCTCAACCCTATAGAAAACCTTTGGAGGGAGTTGAAAGTCCGTGTTGCCAAGCGAAAAGCCAAAAACATCACTGCTCTAGAGGAGATCTGCATGGAGGAATGGGCCAACATACCAACAACAGTGTGTGGCAACCTTGTGAAGACTTACAGAAAACGTTTGACCTCTGTCATTGCCAACAAAGGATATATTACAAAGTATTGATATGAAATTTTGTTTCTGACCAAATACTTATTTTCCACCATAATATGCAAATAAAATGTTAAAAATCAGACAATGTGATTTTCTGGATTTTTTTTTCTCAGTTTGTCTCCCATAGTTGAGGTCTACCTATGATGTAAATTGCAGACGCCTCTCATCTTTTTAAGTGGTGGAACTTGCACTATTGCTGACTAAATACTTTTTTGCCCCACTGTATATGTGTGTGTATATATATATATATATATATATATATATATATATGTGTGTATGTGTATATATGTATGTGTGTGTGTGTGTGTGTATATATATATATATATATATACATACATACATACATACATACATACATACATACATACATACATACATACATACGTACATACATATATTCGGTGCGTTCCGCCAACCATAACGGACGGCTGCGCTGATTTTGGTCTTGATAAAACACAGTGGACCTGCACCAGCAGATGACATGGCTCCCCAAACCATCACTGATTGTGCAAACTTCACACTAGACTTCAAGCAGCTTGGATTGTGTGACTCTCCACTCTTCCTTCAGACTCTGGGACTGCAATTTGCAAATGAAATGCAAAATTTACTTTCACCTGAAAACAACACCTTCGACCACAAAGCAAAAGTCCAGTTCTTTTTCTCCTTGGCCCAGGTAAGATGCTTCTGGTGTTGTCTATTGTCCTTACCCTTAGTTTCTTCTTTTTTAGAGAACAGGGATCTTCCTCCATACGATCTGAGGACCAGAATGCAAACAGGTCCAAAAAAATAGGTTTCTCTAGCGATAGGAAACACATTATTAATCTTTCCTCCCATGTTTTGTCCTCAGCTGAGGAATCTGTCCTTGCTTCTGGTATGTCGTTTGTGCCAACGACTAGATTTGACTGTTTCTCTTGGGCTAAAGATATTGATCTTTTTTTGAGAAAATTGAAATGGAGAAAATTCTTCATTAACAACGACATTAATAGATGCCTACAGCTGGGCATCTCCCTGGATTCTTTACCAGATGTGAACCTTCTGGCAGAACTATCTGAAGAGGGTGCCAGAGGTCTAGGGGAAGGCCCCTTCTCTGATTTAAGAAATAAGAGCACACGTCTACCGCCACCAGGGGATTATAAAAACATTGACATCTTTTCCAAATTGGTGATGGATGAAATCAAGAAAATTAACCCAAGGAAGAGATGTATTGATCCCAATCTGACCCCTCCTGAGATGGTAGCCCTCAAAACCCTTGAAAAGAATACCAACATTATAATAAAAAAATCCGACAAGGGTGGAAACATTGTCATTTTGGATACTAACCAGTATGTCATACTGTGCAACTCTATTTTGTCGGACACCACAACTTATGAGGTGTTGAGAAGTGACCCTACGACCACCTGTTCTGGGATATTGTTGGATATGTTGACAGAAGCTCTAGACAATCGCTTAATATCAAAAAATGAATTTGATTTCATGTTTCCTAAATTTCCCACCATTGCAACTTTTTACTCACTCCCAAAGATCCATAAGGGGGTTACCCCTTTAAAAGGCCGCCCGATTGTTTCGGGCATTGATGCTCTTTGCCAGAATATTAGTGTCTACCTGGATAATGTACTACGTCCCTTTGTTACAGCGCTGCCATCATACCTTAGGGATACGACTGACTTATTGAACAAAATCGAGGATATACGGATTGATTCTGGTACCATCATTGCATCTATCGATGTAGAATCTCTGTATAGCAGTATTCCTCATGATAAGGGCATCCAGGCAATAGAGTACTTTTTGAAAACGAGGGGCACCCATCTTCGGGCTCATAACAAATTGATTGTTAATTTATTGCAATTTACCCTTGAACACAATTATTTTTTGTTTGGCGGGAAGTTCTACCACCAGCTCAGGGGCACGGCTATGGGGAGCCCTTGTGCCCCCACTTATGCTAATCTGCTCCTGGGCTGGTGGGAGGACACCGTCGTTTTTCAGGACGAGGATGTCACATGGTGCCCCAGAATTTTTTTCTGGGGGCGCTACATTGATGACATCCTCGTCCTGTGGTCCGGTGATGGCCCCTCCTTCGAGAGCTTTGTCTCGCATTTAAACAAAAATGATCTGGGTCTCAGATTTACCTGTGAGGTAGGGGGAGACAGGATTTCCTTTCTTGATCTGTTTATCTCTAAAAGCCCGGATGGACATCTGGGTATGTCGATCTTCCGTAAGCCTACGGCATCGAACAGCTTGCTACGCTGGGAGAGCTACCATCCCCTTAGCCTCAGGAAGGGTATCCCCAAGGGACAGTTTCTAAGATTGAAGAGGAACTGTTCATCCTTGGGGGATTTCGAATCTAAGGCCAACAATCTTAAAAAAAGATTTAGAGAGCGAGGCTATCCATCACAGGTTATCGATGAGGGGTGGAGACAGGCAACCGCCTGTAACCGGACTGAGCTCCTTATACCAAAATCTCGGGATGATGAAAACCAGATGACACGTCTCATTGGAACCTTTGACGATCAAAATAAAAAGGTCATGGGGATTTTGAAACGTTTTTGGGGCATTTTAAAAGCGGATCCTGATTTAGGCGGTATTATTTCACCACATCCCTCTGTGACATTTAGAAAGGGAAGATCAATATGTGACTTTGTATCTCATAGCCATTTTAACAAACCTAAACCAGTTGGTACTTGGCTTGATCGTCGGGAACAGGGCACATTTAGATGTGGTTCATGTAAATTCTGTAAATTCATCACAGTGAGTAATACTTTTACGAGCGCAGTCACAGGTAGAACCTTTTACAACAGGTCTTTTGCTAATTGCAAGACGACAGGGGTTGTCTATCTGTGCACGTGCACGTGCACCTGTCCGCTGAACTACATAGGCAAAACAAAAAGACCCTTCAAAGTGAGGATAGGGGAACACATTGGGGACGGCTGCTCCGTGCGGCTTCTACCATCCATTATCCTCACTAGTGCCGGTGATACGCTTGATATTTACGCAATTGCCCTAAGGATTTACAGATACATGCGCACTAGTGCGCTTCAGTCATCCCGGAAGTGGTTCCCTCTATTTCCCGGTCCTTGGCATATAGAACGTGGGAACGCTGCTGTTCATACAGCTTTCTCCGGACCGCGTGCAGCGCTCACGTTGCCTGCTGCTTCAGTGCCCACTGATGGCAGTCCTGTTGTGAATTCTGTGGCAGAGTTCACTCCTGTGGTGACAAGTGGTACTTCGGCTGATTCTCTTTGGGATCTTCCGTTTGTGGAGGAAAGTGGTACTGCAGCTTCTGAGTTTCCTCCCTCAGGTGATCTGGTGAGCTCGTTGGCTTCTTCTCTACTTAACTCCACCTGATGCTTTGATCTATGCTTCCTGTCAATGTTTCAGTGTTGGACTGGTTTTTTCCCTGGATCATTCCTGTGGCCTGCTGCTCTGCAAAGCTAAGTTTTGCTTATGATTTTGTTGCTATTTTTCAGTCCAGCTTGCTTTATTGGTTTTTCTCGCCTGCTGGAAGCTCTGAGACGCAGAGGGACGACCTCCGTACCGTTAGTCGGTGCGGAGGGTCTTTTTGTCCCCTCTGCGTGGTTATTTATAGGTTTTTGTGCTGACCGCAAAGTTATCTTCTCTATCCTCGTTCTATTCAGCTAGTCGGGCCTCACTTTGCTAAATCTGTTTCATCTCTATGTTTGTGTTTTCATCTTACTCACAGTCATTATATGTGGGGGGCTGCCTTTTCCTTTGGGGAATTTCTCTGAGGCAAGGTAGGCTTATTTTTCTATCTTCAGGAATAGCTAGTTTCTCAGGCTGTGACGAGGCGCCTAGGTTCTGGTCAGGAGCGCTCCACGGCTACCTTTAGTGTGGTTTGATAGGATCAGGGATTGCGGTCTGCAGAGTTCCCACGTCTCAGAGCTCGTTCTTTATTTTTGGGTTATTGTCAGATCACTGTATGTGCTCTGACCTCCATGTCCATTGTGATACTGAATTGGTTAACACAACACAGTCCCCTGATGAGCCCCTTTGGATTGCCATACGGGGCGAAACGCGTAGGGATGAGATATTGGTCTCCACGAGATAAGTGCTTTTTTATCTATACCTCTGTGCTGCGGGGCTGACGGAGTTGTTCTGTTTGGACAAGATATGGATTATTAGGCACAACACAAAGTGACGCCTCAACTATGTTTGACTATTGGTCTATTATGAGTATAAGACTGTGAGGCGATGTGCCCCCAAAGCTTTACTGGTTAAGAGTGCCTCCTGACATAAGAAATACTCTGCATGCATATATTTTTGGCGTCGACGCCTAGCTTACATGCAGTTATTGTATGGTCAGGGACGCTCTAAATGAGCTCTGAAATGTCTGGTAATTATACTGACTATTCTATATCTTAGTCCAGTCTGGCGGTGATGCCGGTAGGTCACGAAATCGGTACTTGTAAACCCATCTGACATCCTACTCTATCTCATTACTGAGTACCATTGAGTTGAGTCTGATAAAAGTGACCGCACTATGGATGCACTTAATATAGCTCTAGATACGGGATGTACATGTGAATATATCGCATGACTTATTTAAGGTCTTTGAGAGTTACTTCAATATCAGGTGCGTTCCTTATTGCGCTATGAAAGTATGGCAGTAATGTCTACGTCCTGATCTTGATGGTGATGACACCGAATCTATATCTATAATTCACTGGGAGTACGATTAAAACATCTATTTAGTCATTTTTTATGTTCTTGTCTGGCGGTGATGCCATCTTGGTTACCAAATCTTTATTTATTTTCAACTCACGTACTTCCATGTGTATAGTTCTATACCTATTAAGGTGACTCTAAGCTAGTAATAGCTATTGCATTATTAAACACGCTCTAAAGGAACGCTAAAAGGACAGCTGCAATATCAACATTGTCAGAAGCTATTTGTGTGACTCTCATATATAATCTTTTTCTATTTTTTTTTTTATTATATACGACTTAATTATTATATATCAGTCGTACTGAGCTATCACTGCTCTTTGAGACATTTCTAACTCACAAATATACGCCAGTATTTATACATATCAGCCGTATTGAGCTATCTTTTACTCTCTAGGACAGCATTGTTAGGTTGAACAATTTAATAAAATGTTCACTTCACTTAAGTTGCCTACTCCTGGCCTAATGGATATTGATCAGGTGCGCACCAAAGAAATAAACATATAACAACACACAGTCATATGTAAACTTTTCATGATCAATCTATGGCCCAGCTGCAAGGGAAATAGAGACTTTATTCAGGCAAGACACAGATTTATATATCCCCTGTAAGGGGGCTCGGTTAGCTCTAAAATGGGAGTGATCGGATGCTTTCCATTGGTTAGTGGGTTGGGCAATGAGCAAGTCCATGGGAGGATCCATGAGGTCATCAGGGTGGGTTGGTCTATGAGGTCATCAAGGTGGGCGTCACTGTGGGTGGATCCATGAGGTCATCAGGGTGGGCGTCATCTTGGATACCAGCCAGGCAGCCACATGGCTCTCTGATACAGGAAATAGCAGCCATCTTTAGTGTCTTACTTTCATCTAAAAAAACCTATGTAAGATCAAACAATACACGTTATGGGTCGCTTCTCTCAACCTCTTATGTCTTGGGGTTAATTAAGTATTTGATCTTATGGCTCTCCTCAACAGCATCTCTTACTCACAATATACGCCAGAAATTATATATATCAGCCGTTTTGAGCTATTATTGCTCTCTAAGACAGCATTTAGCAGCACTGGTAGTTTAGTTTTACTAGTTTCACTTGTTTTGTTGTTTTCTTTTTTTGTGGTGTTAGTTGTTGGTGGTGGCTTTTTGTGAGGGATTCCTTTGTAGGGACTTCAGGGTCAGTCGACGTTGAGCGGGGGCGCCATATCGTATCCCAGGGTGCCAACCTCCGCTGTCAGGAAGGGAATTCTCTAGGGATAGGCACGTCTATTTTCCCTAGGCCTTTCATGTACATTTGTTTTATATTTTTCTGGAACTCTTATTGATACCAGAGACCCTGTTTTTTCCCGTAGGATTCCTCCTACTGGTCTGTACAATATTTTTGCTCTTTTTGTATTTTAATTATTATATTAAAATTTATCGTTTTAGGTCTTGTGTTAGTTTTTTGTTTTTTTCTCCTTAATTATAGACCTCGGTTATTGGTATTTTGGTTTTTCTCAACAAAGGATATATTACAAAGTATTGATATGAAATTTTGTTTCTGACCAAATACTTATTTTCCACCATAATATGCAAATAAAATGTTAAAAAACAGACAATGTGATTTTCTGGATTTTTTTTTTCTCAGTTTGTCTCCCATAGTTGAGGTCTACCTATGATGTAAATTGCAGACGCCTCTCATCTTTTTAAGTGGTGGAACTTGCACTATTGCTGACTGACTAAATACTTTTTTGCCCCACTGTATATGTGTGTATATATATATATATATATATATATATATATATATATATATATATTCGGTGCGTTCCGCCAACCATAACGGACGGCTGCGCTGATTTTGGTCTTGATAAAACACAGTGGACCTGCACCAGCAGATGACATGGCTCCCCAAACCATCACTGATTGTGCAAACTTCACACTAGACTTCAAGCAGCTTGGATTGTGTGACTCTCCACTCTTCCTTCAGACTCTGGGACTGCAATTTGCAAATGAAATGCAAAATTTACTTTCACCTGAAAACAACACCTTCGACCACAAAGCAAAAGTCCAGTTCTTTTTCTCCTTGGCCCAGGTAAGATGCTTCTGGTGTTGTCTATTGTCCTGGCTCTTGAAGCAATGACTCCAGCAGAAGTCCACTCCTTGTGAATGTCAAAATTTTTGACTGGTCTTTTCTTAACAATCCTTTCAAGGCTGCGGTTATCCCGGTTGCTTGTGCACCTTTTTTTACCACACTTTCCTTCCTCTTAACTTTCCATTCATATGCTTTGATACAGCACTCTGTGAATAGCCAGCCTCTTTAACAATGACCTTTTGTGGCTTACCCTCAATGTGGAGTGTGTCAACGACTGCCTTCTGGACATCTGTCAAGTCAGCAGTCTTCCTACTGAAGCAGACAAAGGGACCTTTTTAAATGCTTAGGAAGTCTTTGCAGGTGGTGTTTTTTGTTAATTATTCAAATTTACTGAGATAATGACCTTTGGGTTTTCATTGGCTGTAAGCCATGCTCATCGACATTAACAAAAATAAACACTTGAAATAGCTCACTCTGTTTGTAATGACTCTACAGCTCTGGCAACAAATTAAGAGACCACTGCAAAATGTTCAGTTTGTCTGATTTGATCTTATGGCTCTCCTCAACAGTCCCCCCTAAATACTTTATTAACCCTTTTTTTTATCTTGATCCCACCATGGTTCCCTAACCCACCAGTGTTAAGTGTCACTATGACATCAGAGGCTTCATGACAATACGGATGCTATAGACACCAGAGAATGTGTGACCAATCACGGATATATCAGGAGGTATCTCGGAGCGCGCTACCAGCGTCCTCGGGACTTTTCTACCTGCTGGATCTATTACACTCCAATCTCCCATCTCCATGGTTACAGGATACAATTCAGAGTACTTGTTCTCACCCACAAAGCTCTCCACAGTGCGGCACCCCCTTACATCTCCTCCCTCATTTCTGTCTATCAGCCTAACAGACCACTTCGCTCTGCAAATGACTTTCGATTAACCTCTGCACTAATCCGTACCTCCCACTCCCGACTCCAAGACTTCTCCCGTGCTGCGCCAATCCTCTGGAATGCTCTACCCCAAGATATTAGGACCATCCATAATTTGCATAGTTTTAGGCGCTCTCTTAAAACACATTTGTTCAGAGCGGCCTATCACGTTCTCTAATCAGTCATTTTATGTTTGTGTGTGTGTAGCCCATTCACTATCCCCATCTATCCCCCACCCCCTGAAGATGGCTGGACCATCATTGTAAATACATCATTGTAAATTGTAAGCTCTCACGAGCAGGGTCGTCTTATTTTGCTTTAATTATTGTATTGTTAACGTTGTTACTTATGACTTTTGTGTTTGAAACTGTTAAACTGTAAAGCGCTGTGGAATATGTTGGCGCTATATAAATAAAGATTATTATTATTATTATTACATAAAATACACATGTCACTCACCCTGATGTAACACATCCTAGATCTGACTGTCTTGCCCAGGAGGGGGGAATTGGAGTTTTCACCAGTTTGAGACAAGTTTTTCCTTGTGGAAAACCTCCCTTTGTAGCTGGACTTTGACAAGCAGGTCAGATCCTACTCTGTCCCTAACTGTCTATCAAGTTTATAACGTGAGAGATGGATTAAATGGCGCTATAACAATAAATAATAATAATATGGATCCAGGAGACGCTCAGCAATCCTGACTGAAGTAGGAGTAGTCAGGAGCACTTGGTAGGAACCCTCAAATCTCGACTCCAGGTATGTCTTTCTGATGAACTTCTTTACCAGCATGTAGTCACCAGGTTGGAAATCATGGGTACCTTCACTGGAATCTGGATCTGGAATGGATGATAAAACTTGTACATGTGTTACTGACAGTTCTTTTAGTAAGGACAATTACATAATTTACAAGAGTATCACTTCCTAAAGTTAGTTGTTGTGGAAAATATTGACCCAACCTTGGAGGCTCCCCCCAAAAAGAATCTCGTGTGGTGTGTTTGGTGGGATCCCTTGGAGTGTTTCTGACTGAGTATAAGGCAATGGGCAAAATGTCTGTCCAAGTCTGACCTCCTAACTGGCTTTCAGTATTTTATTTTTCAAGGTGCCATTCAGTGTTTCTACTTTCCCACTGCTCTGTGGGTGATATGGAGTATGTAAACCCAAATCAGCTCCCACCAATGTCCATAGTTCCTTAGTCAGTGCTGCAATGAATGCGGGTACTTGATCACTCTCAATTAACTCTGGGACCCCATATCTGCATGCTACTTCAGTCATCAGTCTCTTAACAGTCACTCTGGCAGTCATGCTGGTTACTGGATAGGCTTCGGGCCATCCTGAGAACATGTCAGTCACTACCAGTACATACCCGTACTTCCCTACTTTTGGCATTTGAATGTGATCTATCTGAATTCTCTGAAAGGGATAGAGTGGTTTAGCCAATGTTTCTGAGTAACTTTCTGGGGCGGTGCTGGATTGCATGTTGCACACACAAGGCAGGAATTGCAGTATTTTTGGGGTGACAGTAGAGATCCCAAGTGCCATGTAAGTCTTCCAAATCAGGTCAATCATCTGATTCCTGCCTCTGGGCGATACCGTGTGCCCATTCTGTCTCCGAGGAGTACAGATTACGGGGTAGACAGAACTTTTTGTTCACCCTCCAGACTCCATCTTCATCCTTTTTTAGCTCCTCCTTCTTGCCATGGCTTCTTTTCATCATCCGATGTCTTGATGTAGATGGATAATCCTCATAAGAGAGCCTTTAGTCCCTTCTTCAGTGTTTTGTGACACGTACACCGCTGCTTTCTCTTTCCCAAATGGATCCGCAGCATAGGTTTTTACTGTTTTGTCAGCAAAGAAGTTCCTCCTTGCTTCTGGAGAATCCAATCTTCCGTGAGCTTTGATCTTGATCACTGCAACCTCCGAAAGTAGATCAAGAGCGGCCACAAGTTCTTGTATGGTAGCAGCATGTTTTACAGGAGTTCCACTAGACGTTAGGTATCCTCTGGCTGCCCAGATACTGCCGAAGTCATGAGCCACTCCGAAAGCATATCTTGAATCCGTGTAGAGGTTGACCACCTTCTCCGTTGCTTCCTGACAAGCCAACGTCAAAGCTTTAAGTTCCGCTTCTTGTGCAGACATGTGCGGTGGTAGTGATCCAGCTGAGATGACCTGGTCATGTGTAACCACGGCATATCCCGTACGGAACCTTCCCGTTTCATCTGCAAATCTGGAACCATCAGTGAGGAACGTCAGGTCAGCATGTGGGAATGGGTCTTCAGACACGTTTTTCTTGGAGGCTACTTCTTCCTGCATTTGTTCAAGACAGTCATGATCCTCCTTTGAGTGTGTAGAGGCATCTTCTCCGAGAGCATCATCATCCACATCCCCCCTGGAAAGAGGAAGCAGCATGGACAGTTTGAGGATGCTGCAGCGGACAAGAGTGACGTTATCCGGAACCAACAGCGAATATTGTAGTCTCATATGACGCTGCACCAACAGATGTTTAGGGTTGCAGGAATAGCAATTATGTCGTGTGGAGCCATTAAGAGAACTGGATGTCCTCAGATGATATCAGAATTTGGGATTCCAAAAGCTGGTGCAGACTGTATGGCCTGTTTAAGAGCGTAGAAAGCTTCCACGGATTTGGTACATAGGGGAAACGGTGATGTATTGAGGTCTTCGTACAATGGCTGCATCAGCTTTGAGGCATCTGGAATCCTTTGGCGACAATAAGTGATAGGTCAGCCAGCTCATCCGAGGCCCATGTCTTGGGTTCTTGGCAGAACTCAACACCAGAGTCCCATGTCTTGTCACTGGCAAGTGAGTCATCATTGAACACGATATCCATAACAGGCCAATATGCATCGACTGCTTTAAGATTTGCCAGGGAAATTAGATCTTGCCACGCAGCTGGGTAAGTACTTTGGATTTGAAGCATGCTTCTGTAGAAAGGCATCGGCTGTTTTTCTGGATCTGGAGCTTGGTACAACAGAGTAGCAGCTTGATGGGGTGTAAACTTGACGTAGAGGGTGGGCTCCTCAGACATGAGCATTGGCACTATTGGTGGTGACACCTGAGGCGGGAGTAGAGATGGCACCGGAATTGTCAAGGTCTCAATTTGCTCACTAATATTCGCATACTCTAAAATGAGAGTTATTGCTGCATGAAGTTGTTGAGCACTAACGTCTGGATGAATAGGGTCAATAGTAGGGGTCACAGCGTGTATGATCATTCTACATGGAAGATTGCCAGCTTTAGTCACCACTATGTCCCCAACAGCTATCTGACCACGTGACTCAACAATGATTTGACTGTCAGCTTGAATAGTCGCCCCTCCTGCTTACACTATAGCTCTAACTACACCTCCATTATGCTCTAACCGAGAATTGGCAGCTTTAACAATAGCGTCTGTTTCCATTGTCGTTATGTCACCCTTTCCCACCACTAACAAGGGTCCCTCAGGAAGTTCTTTTTCGAAAACAGGTTGCCAACATTCCCTCCCCTTTGTGCTTCCTGTGCTATTGACATCCCCCTCCTAGATTGAGCCCCCCCTTGATACAGTTGCCACCGTCCCAGGTGTGCACTTGGCTGCAAGAGAGCCTGTGAGGTACCGGGTATAGGGTTAGGTAGACTGTGTGAGAGTGCTGTTGTAGTGGAAGCATTGGGAGGAGAGGCAGTTGCTTGGAGCATCTCGTGTGTGTGTGCGGCTAAATTGGTAGTGGAAGTGACAGTAGAAAGGGTCGGTGCCGAGGACGATCCAGGCGGGAGGATTGCTAGATAGGGGAAAGGTTCGGTGCCCCATTGGAAACCACTGAGACAGGATACATGGGTAAAGCTTGTTCACTTCCCAAAGGAAAATAGTATTGGCCGTTAGTGGTCATTACTGGGTAACAAGGATTTGGTGATGTGGTGTATAGCCTTAGTCTAAGATGTTCACCACCAGGAGCAGCACATTTGCCATCCAGAAAATGGCTACCGTCAGAATTACATTTGCCATCCATAGAATGGCCACCGTCAGAATTACATTTGCCATCCACAAAATGGCCGCCGTCAGAATTACATTTGCCATCCACAGAATGGCCGCCGCCAGCATGAACACATTTGCCATCCATAAAATGGCTGCTACCAGCATTAACAAATTTACCATCCACAAAATGGATGCTACCAGCATTAACAAATTTACCATTCACAAAATGGCTACTACCAGCATTAACAAATTTACCATCCACAAAATGGATGCTACCAGCATTAACAAATTTACCATTCACAAAATGGCTACTACCAGCATTAACAAATTTACCAGTCACAAAATGGCTACTACCAGCATTAACAAATTTACCATCCACAAAATGGATGCTACCAGCATTAACAAATTTACCATTCACAAAATGGCTACTACCAGCATTAACAAATTTACCATTCACAAAATGGCTACTACCAGCATTAACAAATTTACCATCCACAAAATGGATGCTACCAGCATTAACAAATTTACCATTCACAAAATGGCTACTACCAGCATTAACAAATTTACCATCCACAAAATGGATGCTACCAGCATTAACAAATTTACCATTCACAAAATGGCTACTACCAGCATTAACAAATTTACCATTCACAAAATGGCCGCTGCCAGGGTTAGCACATGGCTCTGGGCCACCATTATAAGGTGTTGGCCGCTCACAGGATATATTTTTGTAATACACATAATTCAAAACTCTGCCCTTTTTATTCCTTTCCTCTTCTACCCAATTTTCTCTATACAGACTTTCAGAGACTCTCTCCCATGCCCTAGCAGTAGACAACAATCCATTATCTTCTAGGATACCCTTTCTTTCTTTCAAGACAATCTTCCACTCCAGGGGCTGTAACCTCCCCCCCTTCTGGCATTCCACACAACTTCATAAGCTTTTTACATTGTTTAACATGACTCTTCCCTTCACGAGTCGCTACTAATGTGCACGAGTCTATCTTGCCATCTGAATTTGGCTTAGTGCCAATACGGCAGAACTGCATTAATTTCTCCATCTTTCTATAGATATCTATATCTCTATCAAGATAACAAACACCAAACAAACAATAAGACGGGGGAGATGACTCAAACCTGAGATTCTAAAGAGAACTGAGTCTGCAGTACTCAGTTCCTATTTTTTCTTGTCACGTGGTCCCTGTCTGACTTCCGTGTTCCGTACTTTACAAACCAATTATTCCCTACTTAGTCAAATTGCTCCCTAACTTACCAGTCCCCGTGCAGAGTCAACTCACTCGATGCCACGGGGCAAAAAAACTATAAATTTATTTATTTGGCTCGAACTGAGTCATCTCACTCCAAGTTTTAATGAGCCGCTACACAATTTATTAGGCGCCGAACTGAGTCATCTCACTCCAAGTTTTACCGGGCCCCCCTAGGCCGAGTCAATCACTCAAGGTCCTAGTCTCTCTTATACAGAACTGAAAATCTTATCACAGGCGACAACCATGTACTGTACCACAGACAAAAATAATTTATTTTTTTTTCTTACACTTGCTTGCTTTTCTTTTCTAAAAACTTGCTTTTCCTGTTCTAACACTTGCTTTTCCTTCTCTAAAAAAACTTGCTTTTCCTGTTTTAACTACCAGTCATCTCCCCTCCTCACAACACATAACAGGCAGTAGGCAACTAAAACATGTGACGGTTCTTGCAATTAAATGACCAGCAGCGGAGAGACCCTTCTGCCGTCTTACAGATACCACGAAGACCGGACACAGTCAGGCAATCTGCACAGGATACCCCGAAGGACACAGGTAAAGACTACAGATTATAAAAATCAGCAGACTTACCGTGTTCTGATAAGGAGGTGATCAGTCTCCACGTTCGGGGTATTCAGCGGGTTCTGCCGTTCCAGTCGCCGGTCCTCAGGGTTCAGGGCTCTTCCTCTGCTGGCCCCACGTTGGGCAGCCAAATTCTTAGGTTGAACAATTTAATAAAATGTTCACTTCACTTAAGTTGCCTACTCCTGGCCTAATGGATATTGATCAGGTGCGCACCAAAGAAATAAACATATAACAACACACAGTCATATGTAAACTCTTCATGATCAATCTATGGCCCAGCTGCAAGGGAAAAAGAGACTTTATTCAGGCAAGACACAGATTTATATATCCCCTGTAAGGGGGCTCGGTTAGCTCTAAAATGGGAGTGATCGGATGCTTTCCATTGGTTAGTGGGTTGGGCAATGAGCAAGTCCATGGGAGGATCCATGAGGTCATCAGGGTGGGTTGGTCTATGAGGTCATCAAGGTGGGCGTCACTGTGGGTGGATCCATGGGCGTCATCTTGGATACCAGCCAGGCAGCCACATGGCTCTCTGATACAGGAAATGGCAGCCATCTTTAGTGTCTTACTTTCATCTAAAAAAACCTATGTAAGATCAAACAATACACGTTATGGGTCGCTTCTCTCAACCTCTTATGTCTTGGGGTTAATTAAGTATTTGATCTTATGGCTCTCCTCAACAGCATCTCTTACTCATAATATACGCCAGAAATTATATATATCAGCCGTTTTGAGCTATTATTGCTCTCTAAGACAGCATTTAGCAGCACTGGTAGTTTAGTTTTACTAGTTTCACTTGTTTTGTTGTTTTCTTTTTTTGTGGTGTTAGTTGTTGGTGGTGGCTTTTTGTGAGGGATTCCTTTGTAGGGACTTCAGGGTCAGTCGACGTTGAGCGGGGGCGCCATATCGTATCCCAGGGTGCCAACCTCCGCTGTCAGGAAGGGAATTCTCTAGGGATAGGCACGTCTATTTTCCCTAGGCCTTTCATGTACATTTGTTTTATATTTTTCTGGAACTCTTATTGATACCAGAGACCCTGTTTTTTCCCGTAGGATTCCTCCTACTGGTCTGTACAATATTTTTGCTCTTTTTGTATTTTAATTATTATATTAAAATTTATCGTTTTAGGTCTTGTGTTAGTTTTTTGTTTTTTTTCTCCTTAATTATAGACCTCGGTTATTGGTATTTTGGTTTTTCTCAACAAAGGATATATTACAAAGTATTGATATGAAATTTTGTTTCTGACCAAATACTTATTTTCCACCATAATATGCAAATAAAATGTTAAAAAACAGACAATGTGATTTTCTGGATTTTTTTTTTCTCAGTTTGTCTCCCATAGTTGAGGTCTACCTATGATGTAAATTGCAGACGCCTCTCATCTTTTTAAGTGGTGGAACTTGCACTATTGCTGACTGACTAAATACTTTTTTGCCCCACTGTATATGTGTGTATATATATATATATATATATATATATATATATATATATATATATATATTCGGTGCGTTCCGCCAACCATAACGGACGGCTGCGCTGATTTTGGTCTTGATAAAACACAGTGGACCTGCACCAGCAGATGACATGGCTCCCCAAACCATCACTGATTGTGCAAACTTCACACTAGACTTCAAGCAGCTTGGATTGTGTGACTCTCCACTCTTCCTTCAGACTCTGGGACTGCAATTTGCAAATGAAATGCAAAATTTACTTTCACCTGAAAACAACACCTTCGACCACAAAGCAAAAGTCCAGTTCTTTTTCTCCTTGGCCCAGGTAAGATGCTTCTGGTGTTGTCTATTGTCCTGGCTCTTGAAGCAATGACTCCAGCAGAAGTCCACTCCTTGTGAATGTCAAAATTTTTGACTGGTCTTTTCTTAACAATCCTTTCAAGGCTGCGGTTATCCCGGTTGCTTGTGCACCTTTTTTTACCACACTTTCCTTCCTCTTAACTTTCCATTCATATGCTTTGATACAGCACTCTGTGAATAGCCAGCCTCTTTAACAATGACCTTTTGTGGCTTACCCTCAATGTGGAGTGTGTCAACGACTGCCTTCTGGACATCTGTCAAGTCAGCAGTCTTCCTACTGAAGCAGACAAAGGGACCTTTTTAAATGCTTAGGAAGTCTTTGCAGGTGGTGTTTTTTGTTAATTATTCAAATTTACTGAGATAATGACCTTTGGGTTTTCATTGGCTGTAAGCCATGCTCATCGACATTAACAAAAATAAACACTTGAAATAGCTCACTCTGTTTGTAATGACTCTACAGCTCTGGCAACAAATTAAGAGACCACTGCAAAATGTTCAGTTTGTCTGATTTTTCTCTTAATTGGTACACTACCATTCAAAAGTTTAGGGTCATTTAGAAATGCCCTTATTTTTGAAAGAAAAGCAGTTTTTTCCAATGAAGCTAATATTAAATGATTCAGAAATACACTCTATACGTTGTTAATGTTGTAAATGACTATTCTAGCTGCAGACGTGTGGTTTGTAATGCAATATCTTCATAGGTGTATAGGGGCCCATTTCCAACAACTATCACTCCAGTGTTCTTATGGTGCTTTGTGTTTGCTAACTGTGTAAGAAGGCTAATGAATGGTTAGAATACCCTTGAAAACCCTTGTTGCAAGCAAAGTGCGCAGGCGCCAGGAAAGGTCAGAGAGGCCCGGCGCCTGTGCACTGCAGTACTTTGCTCTGCCCTCAACAGGGCAGACAAAGTACGTCTGCGCCGGAGCCGCAGCGTGAATACAAGAAGAGGACGTCATCGTAAGAAGATTGGAGGCCCCGGACTGGACCGCGATGTCCATTGGACCAGAACCGGTCCGGGACCGCCCCTGGGTGAGTATAATCTAACCTTTTTCTCATCTTTCAGGATCCAACGGGAGCTTATCTACAGCATTACAGAATGCTGTAGATAAGCCACTGATGCTGGTGGGCTTAGCTCACCTTCGATTTTGGGGGTGACAGGTTCCCTTTAAATGGTACATGCAAAACGCCAGTGTCAATGTCTACAGTGAAGAGGTGACTCCGGGATGCTGGCCTTCAGGGCAGAGTGGAAAAGAAAAAGCCATATTTGAGACTGGCTAATAAAAGGAATAGATTAATATGGGTAAAAGAACACAGACATTGGACAGAGGAAGATTGGAAAAAAGTGTTATGGACAGATGAATCCAAGTTTGAGGTGTTTGGATCACACAGAAGAACATTTGTGAGACGCAGATCAACTGAAAATATGCTGGAAGAGTGCCTGACGCCATCTGTCAAGCATGGTGCAGGTAATGTGATGGTCTGGGGTTGCTTTGGTGCTGGTAAAGTGGGTGATTTGTACAAGGTAAAGGGATATTGAATAAGGAAGGCTATTCTGTTTTGCAACGCCATGCCATACCCTGTGGACAGCGTTTGATTGGAACCAATTTCATCCTACAACAGGACAATGACCCAAAGCACACCTGCAAATTATGCAAGAACTATTTAGGGAAGAAGGCAGCTGTTATTCTATCTGTAATGGAGTGGCCACTTCAGTCACCAGATCTTAAACCCATTGAGCTGTTGTGGGAGCAGCTTGACCGTATGGTCCTCCCAAGACCTCCTTCTCTCCTCCACGCTTATTCGTTCCTCACCCAATCGCCTCCAAGGCTTCTCCCGAATATCCCCCATCTGGAATTCTTTGCCCCAACACGTCCGACTATCAACCACATTCGGATCCTTCAGACGGAACCTGAAAATCCACTTCTTCAGGAAAGCCTGCACTGACCCCACTGCCTCCTCACCACTACTGAATCTACCGCCTCACCAACACCGGAGTTCCTGCAACCCTCAACCTATTGTCTCCTTCACCCTCTCTGTGTTAGTCTGTAATTGTTAGTTTGCTTAATGAAAGTGGTATGTGTAATCTGTATGTAACCCCTTCTCATTACAGCACCATGGAATCAATGGTGCTATATAAGTAAATCATAATAATAATAAATGGTATGCAAAAAGTGTCCATCAAGCCAAACCAACTTGTGGGAGGGGCTTCTGGAAGCATGGGGTGAAATTTATCCAGCAAATTAACTGCTAGAATGCCAAAGGTCTGCAATGCTGTAATTGCTGCAAAGGGAGCATTCTTTGAAGAAAGCAAAGTTTGAAGGAGAAAATTATTATTTCAAATAAATATCTTTTTTTCGTACCTTGTCAATGTCTGGACTAGATTTTCAATTCATTTGGCAACTCAATTGATTAATAAAAGTATGAGTTTTCATGGAAAACACAAAATTGTCTGGGTGACGCTAAACTTTTGAACGGTAGTGTAAATTTTTGAGTAAAATGTAAATTTGTTCTTTTATTCTATAAACTTCTGACAACATGTCTCTGAATTTCCAAGCAATATATTTTGTATTTTTTTCTGACAAAGATAAATGGTCAAAATTAAAAAAAACAAAGCTTTCAGACCTCAAATAATGCAAAGAAAACAAGTTCATAATCATTTAGAAACAACAATACTAATGTTTTAACTCAGGAGAGTTCAGAAATTAATATTTTGTGGAATAACCATGATTTTTAATCACAGATTTCATGCGTCTTGGCATGCTTTCCACCAGTCTTTCACACTGCTTCTGGTGCAAAAATTTACCGTAAGTAGTTCTTTGTTTGATGGCTTGTGACTATCCATCATCCTCTTGATTATATTCCAGAGGTTTTCAATTGGGTTCAGGTCTGGAGAATGGGCTGCCCATGACAGGGTTTTGATGTGGTGGTCTCTTAATTTTTGCCAGAGCTGTATATAATATGAGATACACTTTTTGTTTTGAAGAACTGAAATAAATGAACTATTTGAGGATACTCTAATTTTGTGAGAAGCACCTGTAGATACGAGTACAACTTATAACTGTATTTGTCATCGTTTTATCAATTGCACAAGACTTGGGTACACTTATTCATAGGTACTATTATAAAAACATGAAAATTGCCTCATCAGTGAGGAAGAGGACTAGAACTCTATATCACCACCTGTTGGAAGCAGCGATCCTATAAGTCACTACCAACCCTTTAGCGAGCCTTCCAATATGTCTTGGGATAAAAGCCAAATCAGAACCTCAATTTGCAGACATAGTGTTTATCATTTAAACCTCAGTCCAGTACCTCTCACCCAGCCAAATCAGATGTCACACTATGCACTGGCGAGGGACAATACCCCGAAATACAGTATCTACAAATTAAGATTCTGATTTGGCCTTTATCCCGAGTCATATTGCAAGGTTCATTAAAGGGTCGATAGTGACTTGTAGGAACGCTGCTTACAACAAATGATTCTATAGAGTTCTAGTTCTCTTCCTCTTTCAAGGGGCAATTTGCAAATTTAATTTCCCAGTGGTACGTTGCATCACATACATTGGAGTGCTAGGGCCAGTATGTCACTGTCCACAAGAAAAAAAACCTTACCCTTTAGACCTTATTATAAAAATGGCAGTTTCACGCGTCTTCACCCGGTTTAACTTATTTAATAATGATAATTAGTCTTATTACAAAACTACAACTTCTTGGTGTTAACCAATACAAATTGCCTAAGGCAAAAAAGAACCCCTAAACTAAAGACCTAAATTAAAAATTTAACTTTTATTGCATTAGTTAATAATAGGGATAAAGTGTGTTAAATGTAAAAGAACATAGTGTGATTAATAAGTATGAAACCTAAGAGCAAAAACTCTTCTCACAAGTATCATAATATCGATACTTTTGTCTACATGGTCCAGACTGACCTTAAAAAGTTAGCAAATACTGCCAAAAGACAGGCAATTTAAATTCAGGGGAATCAAATGCTTTAAAAGATTTAGAGGACATTAATAAATTCATAATTAAGCCATACTTGGTAGAAGTCTTGCAGGCGATTGGATGAGGAAAGAAGAAGAACTTGGGAGGACCACAGATCGGAAGATTAGTTCAGAGAGATATGGGGGAGACATATTATATATGGCTTCGTAGATCAGTGTTAGTAGCTTGAAGTGGATACATTGTGAAATTGAGAGACAATGAAGAGATTTGCAGAGGGGAGAAGCAGAGGAGGAGCAAGGACAGAAGTGGATTTGTAGGGCAGCAAAGTTATGGACAGACTGGAGAGGTGTGATGATGCTATGGGGGATGATAAGATCCTAGACACCACATAAAGTTAAGGCCATCCAATGGATGTGAGCAGTTTGGAAGAAGTGGTGGTTACGCTGCTCCAGCTTCACAGCAAACAAGGGAGCAGGGTGCAAAAGTGCCGAGGCCGGCCCCTTGCTATTAAATTGGCCTTTTCTCTGTCCATGTTGCCTTCTCCTCCAACTCTGCTTCATCCACTGCCTCCTCATCCGGTCAAAGTGCGGGCCGAATGTGCTCGCTTTTGCCTTTCTTACCCTGCTGCTCGCCTCTTGTATTGCCTAGTTTTTAAAACTAAAGTTCAGATATGGCTTTAAAGAAGGCTACTATTTGCGATATATCGCACATTTATTTCACAGTACAAAACTAAAGGAACAGTATGATTGCATATACTTTTGTATGTTTTAACATACAAAGGTTAAGTGCATATACCAGGATTAAGTACATATACTCACATTGTCAGCAAGGAGTTAGTTAAACATCATCCATCTGGAAAACCAGAGAAGCAACCACCAACACAGAACTCATCATCACCAAGAGCTTTTTAAGCATAATCTGTCTGGAATATCAGAAACACAACCACCAAGACAGAGACCTCTTGGAAATTTCACAACACTGCATGGGCGTCCCTACTTATGCAGGTATCACAACCCTGAACACGTATAAGTAAAAGGTACCAACTTCTGCTTCTTAGTCATGTTTCTCTGGTCTTATTATTATACATTTTTATAGCTCCATTTATTCCATGGCGCTTTACATGGATTGGGGCAAATTTATACAAGAACAATAAACATGAGTAAAGCAAGGCACACACAAGTACAGGAGGAGAGAGGACTCTGCCCACGAGGGCTCACAGTCTACAGGGGAAGGGTGAGGATACACTAGGAGTGGGTAGAGCTGGTCATGCGGCGGTTCAGTAAACTGAGGATCACTGCTGGTTGTAGGCTTGTCGGAAGAGGTTCCTTTTGAAGGTTTCCGTGGTAGGCGAGAGCCTGATGTGTTGGGGTAGAGAGTTCCAGAGTATAGGGGAAGCACGGGAGAAGTCTTAGAAGCGGTTGTGGGAGGAAGAGATGAGAGAGTAGAGCAGGACATCATGAGACGATCGAAGGTAGCGTGTAGGTAGGTTCAGGGAGACCATGTCACAGATGTATGGAGGAGTCAGGTTGTGAATGGCTTTGTATGTCATTGTTAGTGTTTTGAACTGTAGCCTCTGGGCAATAGGAAGCCAATGAAGGGCTTGGCAGAGAGGAGAGGCTGGGGAATAATGGAGAGACAGGTTGATAATTCAGGCAGCAGAATTTAGGATGCATAGGAGTGGTCCAGAGTGCTAGAGGGGAGTCCAGAGAGTAGGAGGTTGCAGAAGTCAAGGCAGGAGATAAGGGCATGTACTAGTATTTTTGTGGTTTAATGGTCAAGGAATGCACGGATCCGGGAAATGTTTCTGAGTTGGAATCTGCAAGAGGAGGCAAGGGCTTGGATATGTGGCTTGAAAGAGAGGGTAGAGTCAAGGATCACACCAAGGCAGCGAACGTGCGGGACCAGGGAAAGTGAGCAGCCATTGACATTGATGGATAGGTCGGGTAGAGGGGTAGAGTGAGGTGGGGGAAAGATGAATTCTGTTTTGTCCATTTTCAGTTTTAGAAAGCAAGCAGAAAAGAAAGATTAAATAGCAGACATACATTGTGGGATTTTGGTCAGTAAGGAAGGGAGGTCAGATCCAAATAGGTAGATCTGCGTGTCATCAGCATAGAGATGATATTGTAGTCCCTAGGATTCTATGAGCTGTCCCAGGCTGAAAGTGTAGATGGAGAAGAGTAGAGATCCTAGAACTGAGCCTTGGGGAACACCAACAGACAGGGCGAGATGAGGAGGTGGTGTGGGAGAGGGAGACACTGAATGTCCGGTCTGTTAGATATGATGAGATCCAGGATAGGGCCAAGTCTGTGATGCTAAGAGATGAGAAAATCTGTAACAGGAGGGAGTGGTCCACAGTGTTGAAGGCAGAAGACCGGTCCAGGAGGAGGAGGACAGAGTAGTGTAGCTTGCACTTGGTGGTTAGTAGGTCGTTGGTGACTTTTTAGTTAGGGCAGTTTCAGTTGAGTGATGTGATCGGAAGCCAGATTATAACTGGTCAAAGAGGGAGCATGAGAAGAGGTGGGAGGACAGTTCAAGATGGATATGCTGTTCCAGTAGTTTTGAGGCATAAGGGAGAAGAGATATCGGGCGATAGCTGGACACAGAGGATGGGTTGAGGGAGGGTTTTTTGAGGATCGGTGTGATTGATGCATGTTTGAAGGATGAGGGGAAGACACCGTTTGTAAGTGAGAGGTTGAAGAGTTGTGTTAGGGTTGGGATGAAGTCTTTTGCGAGGTTAGGGTTGAGGTGGGACGGGAGCGGGTCAAGCGTGCAAGTGGTGAGATGTGATCTTGACAGAAGGATGGAGAGCTGATTGTCATGGTGGAGAAGCTGGTTTTGGAACAGGGCTGAGAAGTCAAGAGGAGGGGCATTGGGGGCTGCGGGCCAAAGCTTTGTCTGATGTTATCGATCTTCAGTGGAAATGAGAGGAGAGGGAGGAGTTGCTGGGGGATGGAGTAGAGAATTAAAAGTGTTGAAGAGCTGTTTAGGGTTGTGAGTCAGGGAGGATATGAAAGATGAGAAGTAGGTTTGTTTTGCGTCAGCGAGCATGGACTTTGAGCTGGTGGGGGACTGCTTGTATGCAGTGAAGTGCTCAGCAGAGCAAGATCTCTTCCATCTCCGCTCGGTGACCCTGGAAGCCCGTCTCAGTTCTTTGGTCATGCTAGTCAGCCAGGGCTGCCTGTTGATTGTACGAGTTTTGCTATGCGTGAGGGGGCAGCAAAATCAAGTGTAGCTGTTATTGTGGTGTTATAAAATGATATATAATGATTTGCACTATGTGTAACTCTGGTTCACCCTTGCCCTCCAGTGGCCAGCCTTTGGAATAAGATTAATCGAAGATACAAGGCAAACATCAGACAATGGGCATTAAGTCCACACAATTCAAAAGCTCCCAATGATAACCTAAATCAACAGCATACAGAGGTTAAATAAATCTCCATGTTTTACAAAAACAAACATAGGACTATTTGTGAGGGGAAAAATCTTCAAACAATGGGAGTAAACGGTTCTCAAGATTTTGTTACTATGAACATTGTCTGTAAATGTATGACCAATAATGCTGCTCTGTCATGGTTTGAATGCATTCTGTATATTTCAATATGAACTCAAAATATCCATTTTTATGTTCACACTACATCTGTCTGCGCTGCAGCTCTGGCAGTGAGCCCACCTCAAAGCCGAGACATGTCAGCTGTTCTCAACAGCTGACATGTGCCTGCAATGGACATGAGCGGAATCGCGATCTGCCCGTGCCCATTAACTAGTCAAATGCCGCTTTCAAACTCTGACAGCGGCATTTAACAAGCACGGCAGGAAGTATGCGCACTGCTGACCCCCATCACGTGATTGGGGGTCATCGGTGCATTACCATCACAACCAGAGGTCTCCTCGTGACTTCTATGGTTGTTGATGGTAGATTGCTATGAGCGCCACCCTGTGGTCGGCACTAATAGCAAGCCTGTAATTCTGCATAGAGGTGATCTGTGCATCACCTCTATGTAGCAGAGGAGATCCTAGTAGTGGATACTTCTAGCCTCCCATGAGGCTATAGAAGCATGCAAAAAAAGTGATTAAAAATGTTCAAATCACCCCCAATCAAAATTAAAAAAAAAATCAAACCTACACATATTTGGTATTGCCGAGTTCAGAATCGCCCCATCAATAAAAAAGGATTAACCTGATCGCTAAACGGCGTAGCAAAAAAAAATAATCAAAACGCTAAAATTACGTTTTTTTTGGTCATAGGACATTGCATTTAAATGCAATAACGGGCGATCAAAAAAACATATGTGCACAATCGTGGTATCATTAAAAACTTCAGCTTGGCATGCAAAAAATAAGCCTTAACCCAACCCCAGATCACGAAAAATGGAGACGCTACGGGTATCGGAAAATGGCACAATTTTAGCATATTTTGGAATTTGTTTTTACCACTTAGATAAAAGAGAACCTAGGCATGTTCGGTGTCTATGAACTCGTAATGACCTGGAGAATCATAATGGTAGGTCAGTTTTAGCATTCAGTGAACCTAGCAAAAAGCTAAACAAAAAACAAGTGTGAGATTACACTTTTTTTGCAATTTCATTGCACTTGGAATTTTTTCCCCGTTTTCTGTTACTTGACATGGTAAAACCAATGGTGTCTTTCAAAAGTACAACTAGTCCCGCAAAAAATAAGCCCTCACATGGCCATATTGAAGGAAAATTAAAAAAGTTATGGCTCTGGAAAGAAGGGGAGCGAAAAACAAAAAAGAAAAAACTTCGGGGGGCTAAGGGGTTAAAAGGTGGCAACTAGTGATGAGCGAATATACTCGTTGCTCGGGTTTTCCCGAGCACGCTCGGGTGGTCGCCGAGTATTTGTCACTGCTCGGAGATTTAGTTTTTGTTGAGGCAGCTGCATGATTTACAGCTGCTAGCCAGCGTGAGTAAATGTGGAGGTTGCCTGGTTGCTAGGGAATCCCAACATGTAATCGAGCTGTCTAGTAGCCGCAAATCATGCAGCGGCCGTGATGAAAACGTAATCTCCGAGTAATAACAAATAGAAAACCCGAGCAACGAGTATACTCACTCATCACTAATGGCAACGTTCTTCCTTAAGGAGTAGGGATATTAAATATTGATTTTATAGATTTGCAAGAAGGCCGGATAGTTCTCATATTGGCATTGACTACATCTGCAAATCAGAACAGGCTCATCGACGATCTTGGAAGAATCATGGCTGAAATCATGCTGTATGAGAAATGTTGAAAGGTATAGGTCTTTAATTTTATTGGACCAAGTAGGTGTGCTGAGGAGGGTGGGGGAGAGCGTTATTTGCCATAGGAGTGAAATAGTCAACAAGTGTGATCCACAATTTTTGTAAATCAGTCCATTTTTAGAATGAGAGTTCAGGGAAGGGATTCTGCATGGATAAATGGACTAATAATATATATATTTTTTTGTTTAACTGTAATTTTGCCTTGAATTTTGTAAAGTTTATCAAATTTTGTAAGTACAATGCAATCACATATTATGGACAAGTATATTAGTGTATATAAAGTACGTTGAAACTTAATTATAGGACCTTAGGAAATCTGAGTGATAATGCAACAATTGTAGTATTGCAGAACTAATTGACCCTTATAAGGGTACCGTTACACTATACGATTTACCAACGATCACGACCAGCGATACGACCTGGCCGTGATCGTTGGTAAGTCATTGTGTGGTCGCTGGAGAGCTGTCACACAGACAGCTCTCCAGCGACCAACGATGCCGAGGTCCCCGGGTAACCAGGGTAAACATCGGGTTACTAAGCGCGGCCCTGCGCTTAGTAACCCGATGTTTACCCTGGTTACAAGCGAACACATCGCTGGATCGGTGTCACACACACCGATCCAGCGATGACAGCGGGAGATCCAGCGACGAAAGAATGTTCCAAACGATCTGCTACGACGTACGATTCTCAGCAGGGTCCCTGATCGCTGCTGCGTGTCAGACACAGCGATATTGTATGGATATCGCTGGAACGACACGAATCGTACCGTCGTAGCGATCAAAATGGCACTGTGTGACGGTACCCTAAGAAAGTTGTCCATGGAGCCAAAATAAGACACTCTCTAACCAATTAACCTATACAGAATTTCCATACTAACAATTGTCAAACAATAGACAGAAGACTCACACACAATGAAGAAAATGGAGAGTGAAATCAATAAGCATGGAGAACTTAATTGTTAAATTGTTCCCAGAAATAATCCCAGAAAGCCCAAATAGGCTCAAAACAGTCCATCCTTGCATTCAGCAGATTTGTCATTTTTGTGATGAACAAATCTTTTATAGAAAGGTGGGTTGGACAGTTTCCAATGGAGAGCAATCATGCACCTAGCAGATGTTTGTAACAGCGTGTCCATTCAAGGGCCTGTGTTCCTGGACTGTAATGTAATCAGGCCCCATAATTGTGCCATATAGTGCTCTGCACCGTTCATTATTGCCCCATAGCTGTGCCATATAGTGCTCTGCACCGTTCATTATTGCCCCATAGCTGTGCCATATAGTGCTCTGCACCGTTCATTATTGCCCCATTGATGTACCATATAGTGGTACATTATTGCCCCATAGCAATAATTACATTATTGCCCCATAGCAATAATTATTGCCCCATAGCTGTGCCATATAGTGCTCTGCACCGTTCATTATTGCCCCATAGCTGTGCCATATAGTGCATATATAGCTGTGCCATATAGTGCTCTGCACCGTTCATTATTGCCCCATAGCTGTGCCATATAGTGCTCTGCACCGTTCATTATTGCCCCATAGCTGTGCCATATAGTGCTCTGCACCGTTCATTATTGCCCCATAGCTGTGCCATATAGTGCTCTGCACCGTTCATTATTGCCCCATTGATGTACCATATAGTGGTACATTATTGCCCCATAGCAATAATTATTGCCCCATAGCTGTGCCATATAGTGCTCTGCACCGTTCATTATTGCCCCATAGCTGTGCCATATAGTGCATATATAGCTGTGCCATATAGTGCTCTGCACCGTTCATTATTGCCCCATAGCTGTGCCATATAGTGCTCTGCACCGTTCATTATTGCCCCATTGATGTACCATATAGTGCTCTGCACCGTTCATTATTGCCCCATAGCTGTGCCATATAGTAACATAGTAACATAGTAACATAGTTAGTAAGGCCGAAAAAAGACATTTGTCCATCCAGTTCAGCCTATATTCCATCATAATAAATACCCAGATCTACGTCCTTCTACAGAACCTAATAATTGTATGATACAATATTGTTCTGCTCCAGGAAGACATCCAGGCCTCTCTTGAACCCCTCGACTGAGTTCGCCATCACCACCTCCTCAGGCAAGCAATTCCAGATTCTCACTGCCCTAACAGTAAAGAATCCTCTTCTATGTTGGTGGAAAAACCTTCTCTCCTCCAGACGCAAAGAATGCCCCCTTGTGCCAGTCACCTTCCTTGGTATAAACAGATCCTCAGCGAGATATTTGTATTGTCCCCTTATATACTTATACATGGTTATTAGATCGCCCCTCAGTCGTCTTTTTTCTAGACTAAATAATCCTAATTTCGCTAATCTATCTGGGTATTGTAGTTCTCCCATCCCCTTTATTAATTTTGTTGCCCTCCTTTGTACTCTCTCTAGTTCCATTATATCCTTCCTGAGCACCGGTGCCCAAAACTGGACACAGTACTCCATGTGCGGTCTAACTAGGGATTTGTACAGAGGCAGTATAATGCTCTCATCATGTGTATCCAGACCTCTTTTAATGCACCCCATGATCCTGTTTGCCTTGGCAGCTGCTGCCTGGCACTGGCTGCTCCAGGTAAGTTTATCATTAACTAGGATCCCCAAGTCCTTCTCCCTGTCAGATTTACCCAGTGGTTTCCCGTTCAGTGTGTAATGGTGATATTGATTCCCTCTTCCCATGTGTATAACCTTACATTTATCATTGTTAAACCTCATCTGCCACCTTTCAGCCCAAGTTTCCAACTTATCCAGATCCATCTGTAGCAGAATACTATCTTCTCTTGTATTAACTGCTTTACATAGTTTTGTATCATCTGCAAATATCGATATTTTACTGTGTAAACCTTCTACCAGATCATTAATGAATATGTTGAAGAGAACAGGTCCCAATACTGACCCCTGCGGTACCCCACTGGTCACAGCGACCCAGTTAGAGACTATACCATTTATAACCACCCTCTGCTTTCTATCACTAAGCCAGTTACTAACCCATTTACACACATTTTCCCCCAGAAGTGCTCTGCACCGTTCATTATTGCCCCATTGATGTACCATAGAAAGCTGTGCCATTGCTGCTGCTGCTGCTGCAATAATAAAAAAAAAATGCCATACTCACCTCTCTTGCAGCTCCTCAGCGTCCCGTCCCGGCGTCTCTCTGCACTGACTGATCAGGCAGAGGGCGGCGCGCACACTATACGTCATCGCGCCCTCTGACCTGAACAGTCAGAGCAAGAGGACGCAAAGACAGAGCGGCGCCCGGCGGGTGGAACGTGGACAGGTGAATATAAAATACTTACCTGCTCCCGGCGTCCCGCTCCTTCTCCCGGACAGCTGGTCTCCGGGTGCCGCAGCCTCTTCCTCTATCAGCGGTCACCGTTACCGCTCATTAGAGAAATGAATATGCGGCTCCACCCCTATGGGAGTGGAGTCCATATTCATAAGTTTAATGAGCGGTCCCACGTGACCGCTGAACAGGGGAAGAGCTGCGGCACCCGGAGACCGTGGGACTGCAGGGGGAGCGTCAGGACCGCTGGGACTAGGTAAGTATGCCTCAGCGCCCTCTCCCCCTCACCCGCCGACCCTGCCGCCCACCGTGACTCGAGTATAAACCGAGAGGGGCACCTTCAGCCCAAAAATTTGGGCTGAAAATCTCGGCTTATACTCAAGTATATACGGTATGTCTTTTTACATCAACTAATGAACTTGCCCCTCAGACTATGAGGGGTCATCACAACAGAACCAGACCCCAATCAGTGGACAATAAAACATTCCTTATCTAAGAACTGGTCCAACATTTATAGACTTAACTGTTTATCACTCATGGTAATTTTGCTTCATGTCACCTGTCTTATCCATGGTTTTTCCCTTTTTTTCTGTGCTATGTTGTGCATAAATATGTGATTCTTAAGAATTTCTTTTAGTCTATGCCTGATGAAGAGATCTGTGTAGTCTCGAAAGCTTGCAATTTGTTACCATCTTTTCAGTTAGCCATTAAAAGGTATCAACCACTGAGGACTCTCAATTCTAAATATTTTTCTATAACGGGACTGTGTGTTATACCGGGGGCAGGACGGGGCCATGACTGGATGTAGTGATCATGTGAAGCCGGTAACAGCTTCGGAGATTTTTTACGTGGGATCTTTATGATGTTACATCGTCATCTTCTCCCCATTCAGGTCCCTACAATATCGGATCCTCTCAGTGGAGATCTTCTGTATAAGAGAATTCTCCTGAGTGACCCTACAAGGATGGATAGGGACAGGGACAAGATGGCGGAGAGGATATTACACCTCACCCTAGAGATCCTCTTCCGGCTTACTGGAGAGGTGAGAGATTCTGATGACGTCACATTACATCATTCTTATCTATGGGAATAACAGACGGACAGAACTGGAGAGGTGAGGACTCTGGAAATGTCTGTAGTGAGGTTTATTAATGTGTCTCTCCATAACCAGGATTACACAGTAGTGAAGAAGACCTCTAGTGAGCGCTGTCAGGACCCTGTGTCTGAGGGATGGGGAAGACCCCTGAGCCCAATCACAGGGCCCCCACCTCACCCTCTGATACGTGAGGACATCAATGCCCAGAAGATCCTAGAACTCACCTACAAGATGATTGAGCTGCTGACTGGAGAGGTGACACTGCTGGGAATGCTGGGACATTATACAGTAATGCTATGGAGGGATCAAGGGATGACGGTATCATTGTATGTGTCAGGTTCCTATAAGGTGTCAGGATGTCACCGTCTATTTCTCCATGGAGGAGTGGGAGTATTTAGAAGGACACAAAGATCTGTACAAGGACGTCATGATGGAGGTTCCCCAGCCCCTCACATCACCAGGTAACAGACAGGACTAAATACACACGGCCTATAATTATCTGCATATAAAGAATGAATTCAGTCGTTGTATGTGTTTCCTCCAGTTCTATCCAGTGCGAGGACAACACCAGAGAGATGTCCCCATCCTCTTCCTCCACAGGACTGTAAACAAGAAGATCCCAATGTTCCTCATGATCATCAGGTAGATTGAGGGAATGTCCCATATAGTCTTCCACAGCGGTGGTGTAACTAGAGTCTGATGGGCCCTGGTGCAAGATTTGGAGCAGGCCCCCAACTCATCCTGGTATATATGTCCCTCATCCTGGCCCATCCTGGTATATATGACCCTTATCCTTTGCCCCATCCTGGTATTATATACAAGGTGATTATAAAAGATTCATCGGGTTTCAAAATGTATTACATGCACAATGGTGAATTGCACATGATAATGAACATAAACTCTCCAAGTTTAGCACATGATGTTTATAAATGTTGTATGTGTCCTCCTTTTGCTACATGACACACATCAATGCATTAATCCAGTTCTACCCAAACACGCTGCACCATGTCCCCGTCGATGGTCATTAGAGCGGCACTAATGAGATCTCAGAAATCATCCAGTGTTGCTGATAAAGGCAGCACATAATCAATGTCTTTGACATGCCCCCAAAGGAAGAAGTCACACACTGTCAGATCAGGAGACTTGGGGGCCTATTCTGTTGCATAGTCGAAATTTTTTGGATCTGATGCTGCCCTGCCCTGAGTCACAATAGAGTCTCAAACTCTCAGATGTGACCTTTCGATAACTTATTTTTTCAAACGGATGAAACATATCTTTGCAGTAATATGAAGGAAAAACCAGATGAATCTTTCATAATCACCCTGTATATCTCCCTCATTCTGGCCCCCATCCTGGTATACATATCCCCATCCTTCCCTACACTCCCCTGCCGCACGGTGATCTCCTCAGAAACTGACATCTGATTTCAGCGTTTCAGCTATGGGACCGCATGACAAGACTGCCATGCGCCACCAGTCATGTGCACGCCGATGTCAGCTGCTTGCCTCTGATTGGGCGGCAGTGTATATTGTCGCATACTGACCTGATGGGGTCTCTTAGCCGCAATACACTTCAGCTGAATATGTGTCCACGGATTGCAGTAGCATCGATAGTGTTGAGGTGGTCGCGTGGTCATTGCAGGTTGTAAGCTTTTTTGAAAAGATGGGTTTTCAGGTTCCGTTTGAAGGATCCAAATGTGGTGGATAACAGGACGTGTTGGGGCACAGAATTCCAAGAGGATGGGGGATATTTGGGAGAAGTCTTGGAGGCGATTGGGTGAGGAGGGAATAAGCGTGGAGGAGAGAAGGAGGTCTTGGGAGGACCAGAGATAATGTGAGGGAAGATATAGAGAGATTAGTTTGGAAATATACGGAGGAGAAAGTTTATGGATGGCTTTGTAGATCAGTGTTAGTAGTTTAAACTAGATATGCTGGGAAATTGGGAGCCAGTGAAGGGATTTACAAAGAGGGGAAGCAGGAGTGTAGAGAGGAGAGAGATTAATTAGTCGGGCAGCAGAGTTAAGGATGGACTGTTGGGTGCGAGAGTGTTAGAAGGTAGGCCACAGAGGAGGATGTTGCAGTAGATGAGGTGGGAGATGATTAGGGCATGCACAAGTATTTTGGTAGAGTGAGGGTTGAGGAAAGGATGGATTCTGGAAATATTTTTGAGCTGAGGGCGACAGGAGGTGGCGAGAGCTTAAATGTGCGGTTTAAATGACAGGGTAGAGTCAAGGGTTACTCTGAGGCTGCGGATTACCGGGACAAGGAAGAGTATGAATTAATTTATTATGATAGACAGATCAGTTAGGGAAGATTTGCGAGATGGAGGAAAGATAATTAGTTCAGATTTGTCCACATTGAGCTTGATGAAGTGAGAGGAGAAGAAGGAGGATATGGCTGATAGACACTCTGGGATTCTGGAGAGCAGAGAGGTGACATCTGGGCGAGAGAGGTAGATCTGAGTGTCATCAGCATACAGATGGTACTGGAAGCCATAGCACATGCAGTTGAAGATTGTGTTGGCATCAGCTGGGCACCCACCCGCATGTGCCCGGTTGTGACCATGCTTCCCAGTCCTCAGTCTTGTTTTATCCACCAGTATTATACACTGTACAGTCGATTTATTAGAGACAATGAAACTTTTTTAATAGAAACATTTGTGAATAGAAATGTGACCAGTGACTCCAGAGTGCAGCAGGAAATCCAGTGATCACTCTTCTGTGGATGTTTGCAATGTGAATCTACAGTATAATGGGAGCATAAAGTGATCTGGTCGACTTTGAACATTTATTACATACAATGATGGTGAAATTATACTGTGAATGTTGTGATTGAGGAAAATAATCCAGGAAAAACAGATCCTATGGATACAAGGAACTCCTCAATTAAAGAAGTCAGAGGCGTTTGTTAAGCGTCATTCTAAGAACAATCGGTGCACAGTCATGTCCTGCAGCTGAATACAACACTGCATCTATAACTAAAGTGTCCGAATAAACAGCTCTTCAGCACAGGAGCTTACCTAGTCTTTGTGGCCAGTGGTCAACTAAGTTCATCCTTTTCTGTTAGAAGGACACTTATGGAATGCCCACCAGGGCCTAGGGGTACTTGGTACTGGGTCCGGTACTTTAAGGGGATGTCACGGTGGCTGTGACCCGGTCCATGGCCCTGGGCACCCAATAAGAGGGGAACAGTCTTTAAAGGGATTGGTAGAGTGGTAAAAGTTTGTGACGCCACCTGTTGTTCTCAGTCAGAGGTGACTGCTGCTTAAAGGGGTCCTCTGGGGGCGATGGTTTAGCAGCAAAGATGGTGTTGCTTCCCACAGGTGAAGCTGGGTCCCCAGGGCTCCCAGTGTGGTTGGCAGGCATGGTGTGGTGACAAAATAAACGGAGGACACAGTGCAGGTTACCAGCAACAGGTGACAGTGGAGTCCAGGCAGCCAGTAAGCGAGGAGAATCCCCTTTGCCAGGTCAGATTGGGAGCCTTCCACTATGCGCTGAATAATAGTTCCTTGCTGCCTGCGGCTTTCTGGCAAGGTCCTCTTTTACTCTCTGTCATGGGACAGTTCCTGCATGGTAGGCAACTTGAGCCGTTCCTGGGGGTCTGTATACACTGTGACTCCTGTATCTAGATATTGCTGTACCTCAGGTGTAATGTGGACAAGTCACTTCAAATTTCCTGTCCTCCGGTTCTGCCGTGGGACTTGTAGTTCCACACAGCCTCAGGCTCCCTGTGCCCGGTTTCTATGCTCTAGCTTAGAGGGAGCCGGCTTGCAGCTCTCCTCCAGCTCCTTATTTCTCCTGTGCTCCTTCACTGTTCCTTGTCTGCACCAGACTAACTAACTCCTCCTCCAGACCAGAATGTATATCAAGGTAAGCTCCCCTAAAACCGGGTTCAGAGCTCCCCCTTCTGGCCTGGAGACAGAATGTGTTGAATGTACAGCTTACCTGCCAAAGGGACTCTCCTTATTTCCAGGCATGGCATCACCCTCCCCAAGAGGAAGGCAATACCACTGTGGTACCTGAACTCCTGGGGTGCCACATTCTCCCCTCCCCCCCCCCCCCCACCGTTAAATACAGTACTCCCGGACTGGGAAAAAAAACCTAAACAGTACAGGTTAGATTGTGCAAAACATTTGAAAAAGGCATTTAAGCGGGGTAAACAGGTATAAACTTTTTCTTCCATTAAGGGAGGCACTCTTAAAACATTGCAAAACTTTTTTATAGGAGTACGACTGGTCTTATACCAGGGTGTCTTTGTTCATTACCAACAGTACCGAAGCGGGGAACCAGTCATAAACCCCCAACGTAGGCCCTTGGGCGGGCTACAAGGCATAGTATCCAGACCTGGTCTTCAGCCACACCAGACGGGTTTTTTTTCGGTCTTAGGAAGCAAACAAGGCCCTACCCACGCTGGCAATGTGAGTAGAACCAAAGGTGCACCTTGAAGGTGTCAACTATTTACAGTTAAGTTTTTGGGCAATTCCCCGTCCATTACCTTATTGTCTATTTGAAATCTTCATAATCAAAAGCAAACATTTTAAACCAGGTAACAACGATTGATATTTTACATTTTTAGTCCCTGTAACGGGCTGGTATCTGACCTCTGGTACTACGGGTGGACCTACGCAGTACAGGGATAGATAGTGACCTTTACCGGATTCACTTTTCTTGCTACCAGTGGTGTAGTGCACTCTCTTGTGGCTACACTTCTAGTGATTCTACATAGCACAGGTATACTTGATCTCGTGGGGCTACTTCTACTCACTGTGGGCATGACAGATTCACCGATAGCAGGGGGTGGATTTTGTTTTCTTCTTATTCAGTGGGTTGAGAAGTACCTATGTCTTTCTCCTTTTCTCTCAGTTTCACAGGGCACACTTTAAGATGATCCCTTGATACCGCAGTCGAGGTTTCTCCTCCATCTTTGCTTATGAGACTAGTGTTATCGAAGTTCGAGGGTAGAATGGTATACGGTTCTGCTTCCCACTGGTCATCAAGTGTGTGCATTCTCCTTTTCCGCTTTAGAACTTGTTCACCTGGTGGCAATGGAGTTGCAGGGGCACGTTGATTATAGTTTGTTTCTGGTCTTTATCTTGCCTGAGACAAGCTTCTTTCCACACATTATTGTACTTGGCGGTATTTCTGCTGTCGCTCAGTATTCCAATCTGCATCTGGTGAAGTTGTTTCTGGTGTTAGGACTCCCATATCAAGGTCAACAGGTAATTTGCTAGGTCTTCCTCTCATTAGGTAAGCTGGAGTGCAGTTGGTGGAATTTACCAGAATATAATTGTACAGATCTACCAAGTCCAGCAACTCTCTGGCCACAGGTTTCTTTCTTCCAAAGGCAAGGTCTTCAACAGGTCGATTACCACCTGGTTCATCTTCTCACACATGCCATTTGTTTGTGGGTGGTACGGCGTTGTTCTGATTTTCTTGCTAACGTACAGGTTACAGAACTCCACTTCTGCTTCAAAGGCTGAGTCGGTGAGTACCTTTTCATGGTAATCATGCGGTCGACAAAAGTGTTGTTGGAATGCCTTGGCTGCCGTCTTCGCTGTCTGGTCCCTGACAGGCACAACTACCAGGAATCTGGAGTAGTGGTCCACTATGGTCAAAGCATAGACATAGCCTGACCGGTTGGGGTTAGCTTCACATGATCCAGAGCGACCAAATCAAGTGGCTGTTTGGTGACTATGGGCTGTAGGGGAGCCCTTTGGCTATCACGGTCCTTTCTGTGCAGGTTGCATGGGCCACACTCTCGGCACCACTTTTCAATGTCTCTTCTCATGCCAATCCAATAGAACTTCCTACGAAGTAAGATCTCTAACTTCTTCCATCCGAAGTTTCCTGCTCCATCGTGGTACTCTTCCAAGACCATTGGCGTATCTTGTCTCGGGACTACCACCTGCCAGACCAGCTCGTGAGTGCGTGGATCGATATTGCTGCAACACTGATTGCCATTGTAGAGAAACAATTTGCTCTTCTCCTTCCACAAGTGCTGAGTCTCTTGTGGAGCATCTGGACCAGGGTGTGAATCAGCCTGTGTCAGCAGCTCTTTAACCATATGGGCTGCTGGGTCGCTATCCTGCGCCTCTGCCCATCCATGCTGAAGCAATGGGTTCAGCGTGGCTTCTCGCCTGTCTTTGCCCTTGTTCTTCACATTATGAGAGTACTGAGTCGTCCCGGGGCAATGGAAAGCTATTAACTCAATCTCTTCAAGTGCCTCCGGATCTTCTCCCACTTCTGGTAAATGGGGCACCCTGAACAGCTCATCGGCATTTACATTCTTGTGCCCTGTAGGGTACTTGATGGTGAATTCGTAGTTGGACAAACAGGCCATCCATCGTTGCTCCAATGCACCTAGTTTTGCCGTTTCCAGGTGGGTCAGCGGATTGTTGTCCGTGAAAACAGTGTATCTTGCTGAGGCCAAGTAGTGTTTGAACCACTCTATTACTGCCCAGACTATAGCTAGAAACTCCAGCTTGAAGGAGCTGTAGTTTTCGGAGTTCCTTTCAGTGGGACAAAGCTTCCTGCTGACGTAGGCAATTACTTTTTCTTTGCCTTTCTGCACCTGGGACAACACTGCTCCCAATCCCACGTTGCTGGCATCTTTGTAGAGCACAAACGGTTGGTCATAGTCAGGGTAAGCCAGTACCTCATCTCCCGTAAGAGCCAACTTCAACCGAATGAAGGATCCTTCCAGCCTGTTCCACTCAAATGGAGGACCCTTGCTCTTGGTCTTCTTAGATTGCCCCACTAATAGGTCTTGCAGGGGTGCGGCTATGTTAGTCCTTAATGAACCTTCGATAGTAGCCTACCAACCCAAAGAACTGCCGGACTTCATGGATGTTGCTGAGTTTTGACCAGTCAGTGATCACGGTGACCTTGTCAGGGTCTGGTGCCACTCCTTCAGCACTTACCACATGGCCCAGGTACTGTACTTTAGGCTTTAACAGGTGGCACATGGGACGGCTATACCTTCAGGCCAAAGTTAGACAGAGCTTCAAACACCTCGGCCAGGTGCTTCAGGTGCATCATATGTCTTGGAGAAGATGTTTACATCATCCAGGTACAATAGGACGGTTTCTAAATTCTTGTACCCGAGACAGCACTCCATCATCTTCTGAAATGTCCCTGATGCAGTGCAAACCCCGAATGGCATGTAGTTGAATTCGGAGAGGCCCATCGGTGTCGTGAAGGCTGTCTTTTCCTTATTTGCCTCTGCCACGGGAATATGCCAATACTCACTAGTAAGATCTAAGGTGGAGAAATAGTTAGCAGATTTTAAAGCAGCTAATGACTCTTCGATTCTGGGCAATGGGTATGCATTCTTGTGTGTCATGCGGTTTATCTGCCTGTAATCAATACACATCACCATTGTACCATCCTACAACTGTCTCTGATTACCCCAGCCTCCTTCATCTCTCGTAACATACTCTTGGCACATTGGTAGTGAGCTGAAGGTACAGGCCGGTACCTCTCTTTAATGGGCGGATGACCTCCAGTGGGGATATGATGTTAAACCCCTTTTACCTGCCCAAAATCTAGTGGGTGTTTGCTGAATACCCGCTAATACTCATGGACCACCCGGTAAGCCCCTGTTTTTGGTGTGAAGGGGCAGAGTCAGTGCCCACATGTAACTTCTGGTACCATTCCTCCAACTGTCCTGCAGAGCCATTGTCCTCTGCCTGGTCGGACGGGGCCAAGGGTTCTGTTGCTTTTATTGCATTATCATTAACAGTAAACAGTTTAGCAAGTGTGGCATATCTGGGTAAGTGGACCTCTTTCTCTCCACAGTTAATGACACATACTGGTACCCTCCCCATGCAGACATCAACCACCCCTCTGGCTGTCGGAATGGTGGGCCTACTATCTGAATACACATGTTCTACCAGGGCCTGGTAGTCTTTACCTCTGAGGCCTATTGCTGCCCAACACCATATTAACATTTCACTCCTGTGGGGTATTGCAATTGGGATGGGATCACTCACTGTGACACGGCCAACTTCTCCACCAGACAATTGTACCTGTTGTCTCTGCATCAGGGCCCTGATTTCTTTTTGCAGGACACGTTGCTCACTGGAACCAGCAGTTTCGTCCACCTGTTGTAACAAGACAATAACCTTGGCAAGACAGTTTTTTATGACATTAGTACCTAAGGTCACCATGGGGTTACATTCAGGTCGGTCAATAACGACAATCACCAGTCCTTGGGCCTTCAATTCTACTTTAATGGTTACCTCCTTGTACCCCACCTGTGGTAAAGACTGACCATTGCTGGTTACTATTGTCAAATCACTATTTGGGCCATGGGTGATATTATAGTCAGCCCAATACCGTTTGTAGAGAATGTAAGTCATAGTCGTCACCTGAGAGCCGGTCGATCACAATGGGGAGGACCGGTCGTCCTCCGACATACTTGACTCACCAGTTTTGTGGGCCTGGTCGTTCTATTCCTTGGGGTTGGCCCTCTGCCCCAGGGGTCGCCCCTTTAAATGGCAGAACCTTGCGATGTGTCCCGCCTGGTTACAGTGGCGGCAAATGGGTCGTCCATCCTGATGACAGCGGTCGTTGTCTCGTTCTCTGATTGGTGGGATCCTCTTCTATCGTCACCAGGGGACGTCATCTGGACTGGAAGCCAGTTGGATTTTTCCCTTTGGGGATTCCTGCAGGGACTGCACGGTTCTGACTAATGCAGCTACGCTTTTAGTCAGTTCCTGGACCTTTAGGCGCAGTTCTGTTGAGGGATCATCATCCAGGATCTGTGCGTCGGCCTCGATGGGGACCTGATCACAGGGTGCCACCTCCTAGTGGTAACATTGCTGGATGCCTAGGGGGCACTGTGCGGCTGGGCGGTGATTCATGCAGCACCCGGATGGCCCTGTCTTGAAATTGGGCAACGTCCAGGTCAGGGTTTTGCAAGGCCAGGATGCGCAGCTTTGTCCTGTGGGTGCTGGGCAGGAGTCCCCCAATGAACTGCTCCTTTAATAGCTTGTCTCCTTCCTGCATGTTCTTAAGGTCAACCTGTTTAATGGCCCGTAGTGCCTCCTGGAGATTAAGGGCATAGTCCCGTATGCTATCCTGTGTTCTTTGTTTGCACCCGAAAAACCTCATTTTGATTTCTGCAGCGGTGCGGGTGTCAAAAGTATTTTTAAGTTTGGCAAATATCTGCTTAACAGTTCTTTTTTCATTATCTGGCCAGGGTTTCACTTCTCTTTGTGCTGCGCCAATTAATTGACCAGTTAGAATGTTCACCTTTTGATGTTCTGTCAGGGGATATACTTCAAATAGGCTGCATAGCCTTTCTTTAAAGTGACTCGCACACATGCATGCTCAAAGACCAGAAAAATACGCACACATGCACGGTCACAGACTTGAGAAAACACACATACACACAAAGGAAAGCACACAAACCCAGGAAAACACACACACACACACACACACACAAACACGCGCGCGAAAACGCACACAGGAAAACAAACCCAGGAAAAGACACGCACGCACGCACACACACCCAGGAAAACACCCCCACCCAGGAACACACACGCTCAGACACATAGGAAAATGCACATACCCAATGCTTTAACTAATATACATATATATGTTTTGTAAACCCCTCTTGACCCAACACATACACTTCCCCTCATCCAGCACCATGACAACCAGCACAGCAGAGTCCTGCATACACTGAGGCCCCTGATCATGTGACCCCTGACTCCTCCCCTCCTGTGACCTCATCACAGGTCCTGTGCGCACAGAACAGCCATATATGTGGCGTGCGGCTCTGCGGGTGGAGGTAGGTGCTGGAGATTCCCCATTACTGGGCGCAGGGGACATTAACCCCCTCAGTGCTGAGCCTGTGATAAATCTCTGAATGTGACTATAATGGGACTTGCTCACCGAGCCCCACTCCATACAGCCAACCAATTCCAGCCCTGTGCTGATGAGGGCCTAAAGCCTGAAACACGTGTCCGCAGGTAGGAATTGGTTGGCTGTGTAAATTTAGAAACTAATCCGCAGCATTGCACGCTTGGCGGTTCCAAGCGCTGTGGATTAGACTGGGGTGGAAAGAGATGATTTGCATAGCTCCGCCTACTGCAAAGGATTCTGGGTAAACCAGCTATTCTTTGTATTATGCTGCTTGCAAGTACTTTCCGTTTCAGGAAAGCATCCACTATGCATTTCCTTTAAGTAGAGGGCTTTTCGGTCTCTTTCGTCCCGCTACATTTAGCCCAACTTGGGTCTCTCCCTAAGGTGGCTAGCATGTGTGTATCGCTTGCTCACCGAGCCCCACTCCATACAGCCAACCAATTCCAGCCCTGTGCTGATGAGGGCCTAAAGCCCGAAACACGTGTCCGCAGGTAGGAATTGGTTGGCTGTGTAAATTTAGAAACTAATCCGCAGCATTGCACGCTTGGCGGTTCCAAGCGCTGTGGATTAGACTGGGGTGGAAAGAGATGATTTGCATAGCTCCGCCTACTGCAAAGGATTCTGGGTAAACCAGCTATTCTTTGTATTATGCTGCTTGCAAGTACTTTCCGTTTCAGGAAAGCATCCACTATGTATTTCCTTTAAGTAGAGGGCTTTTCGGTCTCTTTCGTCCCGCTACATTTAGCCCAACTTGGGTCTCTCCCTAAGGTGGCTAGCATGTGTGTATCGCTTGCTCACCGAGCCCCACTCCATACAGCCAACCAATTCCAGCCCTGTGCTGATGAGGGCCTAAAGCCCGAAACACGTGTCCGCAGGTAGGAATTGGTTGGCTGTGTAAATTTAGAAACTAATCCGCAGCATTGCACGCTTGGCGGTTCCAAGCGCTGTGGATTAGACTGGGGTGGAAAGAGATGATTTGCATAGCTCCGCCTACTGCAAAGGATTCTGGGTAAACCAGCTATTCTTTGTATTATGCTGCTTGCAAGTACTTTCCGTTTCAGGAAAGCATCCACTATGTATTTCCTTTAAGTAGAGGGCTTTTCGGTCTCTTTCGTCCCGCTACATTTAGCCCAACTTGGGTCTCTCCCTAAGGTGGCTAGCATGTGTGTATCGCTTGCTCACCGAGCCCCACTCCATACAGCCAACCAATTCCAGCCCTGTGCTGATGAGGGCCTAAAGCCCGAAACACGTGTCCGCAGGTAGGAATTGGTTGGCTGTGTAAATTTAGAAACTAATCCGCAGCATTGCACGCTTGGCGGTTCCAAGCGCTGTGGATTAGACTGGGGTGGAAAGAGATGATTTGCATAGCTCCGCCTACTGCAAAGGATTCTGGGTAAACCAGCTATTCTTTGTATTATGCTGCTTGCAAGTACTTTCCGTTTCAGGAAAGCATCCACTATGTATTTCCTTTAAGTAGAGGGCTTTTCGGTCTCTTTCGTCCCGCTACATTTAGCCCAACTTGGGTCTCTCCCTAAGGTGGCTAGCATGTGTGTATCGCTTGCTCACCGAGCCCCACTCCATACAGCCAACCAATTCCAGCCCTGTGCTGATGAGGGCCTAAAGCCCGAAACACGTGTCCGCAGGTAGGAATTGGTTGGCTGTGTAAATTTAGAAACTAATCCGCAGCATTGCACGCTTGGCGGTTCCAAGCGCTGTGGATTAGACTGGGGTGGAAAGAGATGATTTGCATAGCTCCGCCTACTGCAAAGGATTCTGGGTAAACCAGCTATTCTTTGTATTATGCTGCTTGCAAGTACTTTCCGTTTCAGGAAAGCATCCACTATGTATTTCCTTTAAGTAGAGGGCTTTTCGGTCTCTTTCGTCCCGCTACATTTAGCCCAACTTGGGTCTCTCCCTAAGGTGGCTAGCATGTGTGTATCGCTTGCTCACCGAGCCCCACTCCATACAGCCAACCAATTCCAGCCCTGTGCTGATGAGGGCCTAAAGCCCGAAACACGTGTCCGCAGGTAGGAATTGGTTGGCTGTGTAAATTTAGAAACTAATCCGCAGCATTGCACGCTTGGCGGTTCCAAGCGCTGTGGATTAGACTGGGGTGGAAAGAGATGATTTGCATAGCTCCGCCTACTGCAAAGGATTCTGGGTAAACCAGCTATTCTTTGTATTATGCTGCTTGCAAGTACTTTCCGTTTCAGGAAAGCATCCACTATGTATTTCCTTTAAGTAGAGGGCTTTTCGGTCTCTTTCGTCCCGCTACATTTAGCCCAACTTGGGTCTCTCCCTAAGGTGGCTAGCATGTGTGTATCGCTTGCTCACCGAGCCCCACTCCATACAGCCAACCAATTCCAGCCCTGTGCTGATGAGGGCCTAAAGCCCGAAACACGTGTCCGCAGGTAGGAATTGGTTGGCTGTGTAAATTTAGAAACTAATCCGCAGCATTGCACGCTTGGCGGTTCCAAGCGCTGTGGATTAGACTGGGGTGGAAAGAGATGATTTGCATAGCTCCGCCTACTGCAAAGGATTCTGGGTAAACCAGCTATTCTTTGTATTATGCTGCTTGCAAGTACTTTCCGTTTCAGGAAAGCATCCACTATGTATTTCCTTTAAGTAGAGGGCTTTTCGGTCTCTTTCGTCCCGCTACATTTAGCCCAACTTGGGTCTCTCCCTAAGGTGGCTAGCATGTGTGTATCGCTTGCTCACCGAGCCCCACTCCATACAGCCAACCAATTCCAGCCCTGTGCTGATGAGGGCCTAAAGCCCGAAACACGTGTCCGCAGGTAGGAATTGGTTGGCTGTGTAAATTTAGAAACTAATCCGCAGCATTGCACGCTTGGCGGTTCCAAGCGCTGTGGATTAGACTGGGGTGGAAAGAGATGATTTGCATAGCTCCGCCTACTGCAAAGGATTCTGGGTAAACCAGCTATTCTTTGTATTATGCTGCTTGCAAGTACTTTCCGTTTCAGGAAAGCATCCACTATGTATTTCCTTTAAGTAGAGGGCTTTTCGGTCTCTTTCGTCCCGCTACATTTAGCCCAACTTGGGTCTCTCCCTAAGGTGGCTAGCATGTGTGTATCGCTTGCTCACCGAGCCCCACTCCATACAGCCAACCAATTCCAGCCCTGTGCTGATGAGGGCCTAAAGCCCGAAACACGTGTCCGCAGGTAGGAATTGGTTGGCTGTGTAAATTTAGAAACTAATCCGCAGCATTGCACGCTTGGCGGTTCCAAGCGCTGTGGATTAGACTGGGGTGGAAAGAGATGATTTGCATAGCTCCGCCTACTGCAAAGGATTCTGGGTAAACCAGCTATTCTTTGTATTATGCTGCTTGCAAGTACTTTCCGTTTCAGGAAAGCATCCACTATGTATTTCCTTTAAGTAGAGGGCTTTTCGGTCTCTTTCGTCCCGCTACATTTAGCCCAACTTGGGTCTCTCCCTAAGGTGGCTAGCATGTGTGTATCGCTTGCTCACCGAGCCCCACTCCATACAGCCAACCAATTCCAGCCCTGTGCTGATGAGGGCCTAAAGCCCGAAACACGTGTCCGCAGGTAGGAATTGGTTGGCTGTGTAAATTTAGAAACTAATCCGCAGCATTGCACGCTTGGCGGTTCCAAGCGCTGTGGATTAGACTGGGGTGGAAAGAGATGATTTGCATAGCTCCGCCTACTGCAAAGGATTCTGGGTAAACCAGCTATTCTTTGTATTATGCTGCTTGCAAGTACTTTCCGTTTCAGGAAAGCATCCACTATATAATGGGACTGTGTGTTATACCGGGGGCAGGACGGGGCCATGACTGGATCAGTGATCATGTGACGCCGGTAACAGCTCCGGAGGTTTCTTACATGGGATCTTTATGATGTTACATCGTCATCTTCTCACCATTCAGGTCCCTACAATATCGGATCCTCTCAGTGGAGATCTTCTATATAAGAGAATTCTCCTGAGTGACCCTACAAGGATGGAGAGGGACAGGGACAAGATGGCGGAGAGGATATTACACCTCACCCTAGAGATCCTCTTCCGGCTTACTGGAGAGGTGAGAGATTCTGATGACGTCACATTACATCATTCTTATCTATGGGAATAACAGATGGACAGAACTGGAGAGGTGAGGACTCTGGAAATGTCTGTAGTGAGGTTTATTAATGTGTCTCTCCATAACCAGGATTACACAGTAGTGAAGAAGACCTCTAGTGAGCGCTGTCAGGCCCCTGTGTCTGAGGGATGGGGAAGACCCCTGAGCCCAATCACAGGGCCTCCACCTCACCCCCTGATACATGAGGACATCAATGACCAGAAGATCCTAGAACTCACCTACAAGATGATTGAGCTGCTGACTGGAGAGGTGACACTGCTGGGAATGCTGGGACATTATACAGTAACGCTATGGAGGGATCGGGGGATGACGATATCATTGTATGTGTCAGGTTCCTATAAGGAGTCAGGATGTCGCCGTCTTTTTCTCCATGGAGGAGTGGGAGTATTTAGAAGGACACAGAGATCTGTACAAGGACGTCATGATGGAGGTTCCCCAGCCCCTCACATCACCAGGTAATAGACAGGACTAAATACACACGGCCTATAATTATCTGTATGTAGAGAATGAATTCAGTCCTTGTATGTGTTTCCTCCAGTTCTATCCAGTGAGAGGACAACACCACAGAGATGTCCCCGTCCTCTTCTTCCACAGGACTGTAAACAAGAAGATCTCGATGTTCCTCAGGATCATCAGGTAGATTCAGAGAATGTCCCATATAGTCTTCCACAGCAGTGGTGTAACTAGAGTCTGATGGCCCCTGGTGCAAGATTTGGAGCAGGCCCCCCAACTCATCCTGTTATACTGTATATGACGCTCATCCTGGCCCATCCTGGTATATATGACCCTTATCCTGGGCCCCATCCTGGTATTATATACAGGGTCATTATAAAAGATTCATCAGTTTTCAAAATGTATTACATGCACAATGGTGAATGACACATGATAACGAACATTAACTCTCCAAGTTTAGCACATGATGTTTATAAATGTTGTATGTGTCCTCCTTTTGCCACATAACACACATCAATGCATTAATCCAGTGAGATCCAAACACGCTGCACCATGTCCCCGTCGATGGTCATTAGAGCGGCAGTAATGCGATCTCAGAGCTCATCCAGTGTTGCTGATAAAGGCAGCACATAAACAATGTCTTTGACATACCCCCAAAGGAAGAAGTCACACACTGTCAGATCAGGAGACCAAGGGGCCTATTCTGTTGAGACTGCCATGCGCCCCCTGTCACGTGCACGCCAATGTCAGCTGCTGGCCTCTGATTGGCCGGCAGTGTATATTGCCGCGTACTGACCTAATGGGTCTCTTAGCTGCAATACACTTCAGCTGAATGTGTGTCCACGGACGCACATTATTATTATTATTTATATAGCACCATTAATTCCATGGTGCTGTACATGAGAAGGGGTTACATCAAAGTACAAATATCACTTACAATAAACTAACAATGACAGACCGGTACAGAGGGAAGAGGACCCTGCCCTTGCGGGCTTACATTCTACAGGAATTACAGCAGTAGCTCCGATAGTGTTGAGGTGGCCGCGTGGTCATTGCAGGTTGTAAGCTTTTTTGAAGAGATGGGTTTTCAGGTTCCATTTGAAGGATCCAAATGTGGTGGATAACCAGACGTGTTGGGGCACAGAATTCCAGAGAAAGGGGGATATTTGGGAGAAATCTTGGAGGCGATTGGGTGAGGAGCGAATAAGCGTGGAGGAGAGAAGGAGGTCTTGGGAGGACCAGAGATAACGTGAGGGAAGATATAGAGAGATTAGTTCGGAAATATACGGAGGAGAAAGTTTATGGATGGCTTTGTAGATCAGTGTTAGTAGTTTAAACTGGATACGCTGGGAAATTGGGAGCCAGTGAAGGGATTTGCATAGAGGGGAAGCAGGAGTGTAGAGAGGAGAGAGATTAATTAGTCGGACAGCAGAGTTAAGGACGGACTGGAGGGATGCGAGAGTGTTAGAAGGTAGGCCACAGAGGAGGATGTTGCAGTAGTCGAGGCAGGAGATGATTAGGGCATGCACAAGCATTTTGGTAGAGTGAGGGTTGAGGAAAGGACGGATTCTGGAAATATTTTTGAGCTGAGGGCGACAGGAGGTGGCGAGAGCTTGAATGTGCGGTTTAAATGACAGGGCAGAGTCAAGGGTTACTCCGAGGCTGCGGATTACCGGGACAAGGAAGAGTATGAATTAATTTATTATGATAGACAGATCAGTTAGGGAAGATTTGCGAGATGGAGGAAAGATAATTAGTTCAGATTTGTCCACATTGAGCTTGATGAAGTGAGAGGAGAAGAAGGAGGATATGGCTGATAGACACTCTGGGATTCTGGAGAGCAGAGAGGTGACATCTGGGCCAGAGAGGTAGATCTGAGTGTCATCAGCATATAGATGGTACTGGAAGCCATAGCACATGCAGTTGAAGATTGTGTTGGCATCAGCTGGGCACCCACCCACATGTGCCCGGTTGTGACCATGCTTCCCAGTCCTCAGTCTTGTTTTATCCACCAGTATTATACACTGTACAGTCGATTTATTAGAGACAATGAAACTTTTTTTAATAGAAATTTTTGTGAATAGAAATGTGACCAGTGACTCCAGAGTACGGCAGGAAATCCAGTGATCACTCTTCTGTGGATATTTGCAATATGAATCTACAGTATAATGGGAGCATAAAGTGATTTGGTCGACTTCGAACATTTATTATGTACAGTGGTGGTGAGATTATACTGAGAATGCTGTGATTGAAGAAAATAATCCAGGAAAAACAGATCCTATGGATACAAGGAACTCCTCAATTAAAGAAGCCAGGGGCGTTTGTTAAGAGTCATTCTAAGAACAGGCGATGCACAGTCATGTCCTGCAGCTGAATACAACACTGCATCTATAACTATAGTGTCCGAATAAACATTTCTTCAGCACAGGAGCTTACCTAGGCTTTGTGGCCAGTGGTCAACTAAGTTCATCCTTTTCTGTCAGAAGGACACTTATGGAATGCCCACCAGGGCCTAGGGGTACTTGGTACTGAATCCAGTACGTAAAGGGGATATCACGGTGGCTGTGACCCGATCCGTGGCCCTGGGCGCTCAATAAAAGGGGAACAGTCTTTAAAGGGATTGGTAAAGTGGTAAAAGTTTGTGACGCCACCTGTGGTTCTTGGTGAGAGGTGACCGCTGCTTAAAGGGGTCCTCTGGGGGCGATGGTGCTGCAGCAAAGATGGTGTTGCTTTCCACAGGTGAAGCGGGGTCCCCAGGGATCTCAGTGTGGTTGGCAGGGATGGTGTGGTGCCAGAATATACAGAGGACACAGGGTTGCAGTGTATTTACCTGGCTTACTGGTTGAAGTCAGCCACAGTCCAGGGTACCATCAACAGGTGACAGTGGAGTCCAGGCAGCCTGAAAGTGAGTAGAATCCCTTTTGCCAGGTTAGATTGGGAGCCGTCCACTATGCGCTGAATAATAGTTCCGTGCTGTCTGCGGCCTTTTGGCAAGGTCCTCTTTTACGCTCTGTCTTGGAACAGTTCCTGCATGGTAGGCAACTTGAGCCATTCCTGGGGGTCTCTATACACTGTGACTCCTGGCTCTAGATGTTGCTGTACCTCAGGTGTAATATGGACAAGTCACTTCAAATTTCCTGTCCTCCGGTTCTGCCGTGGGACTTGTAGTTCCACACAACCTTGGGCTCCCGCTGCCCGGTTTCTGCGCTCTAGCTTAGAGGGAGCCCACTTGCAGCTCTCCTCTAGCTCCTGATTTCTCCTGTGCTCCTTCACTGTTCCTTGTCTGCACCAGACTAACTAACTCCTTCTCCAGACCAGAATGTATATCAAGGGAAGCTCCCCTAAAACCGTGTTCAGAACTCCCCCTTCTGGCCCGGAGTCAGAATGTGTTGAATGTATAGCTTACCTGCCAAAGGGATTTTCCTCATTTCCAGGCATGGCATCACCGTCCCCGAGAGGAAGGCAATACCACTGTGGTACATGAACTCCTGGGGTGCCACACTTACAGCATGACAATGCTCGATGCAACAATGGTCTTATTATTATTTATTATTATTATTATAGCGCCATTTATTCCATGGCACTTTACATGTGAGGAGGGGTATACATAATATAAACAAGTACGATAATCTTGAACAATACAAGTCACATCTGGTACAGGAGGAGTGAGGACCCTGCCCGCAAGGGCTCGCAATCTACAAGGGATGGGTGAGGATACAGTAGATGAGGATAGAGCTGGTCGTGCAGCAGTTTGGTCGATCGGTGGTTACTGCAGGTTGTTGGCTTGTCAGAAGAGGTGGGTCTTCAGGTTCTTTTTGAAGGTTTCGATGGTAGGTGAGAGTCTGATATGTTGTGGTAGAGAGTTCCAGAGTAGGGTTGATGCTCGAGAGAAATCTTATAGCCATGGATTGCTTCTAGGAACATGACAGTGCATTTTTTTTCTTGCTTACCCGGCCCTTAAAGTGATCAACTCTTATCCTAGTCTGCTTTACAAGCACGTCTGCTTTACAAGCAAGCACGGGTTATTCATAGGACGTCAGTATCTCCATTTTTTGGCAACTATAAAAACCTATCCTGCTCTCAAGGGACAATATTCATGCAGAAGTATTAACACTTATTGGAATTGACAACATAACAATTTGCTGAGGTTCTGAAGACCAAAGGAGGTTCAACGCGCTAGTAGATTTGTGTCTAATAATGTGACCATTCAGTGTACGTTTTATACTTGGTAGAGATGACAGGGTAAAGCTGATGGTAGACGTTAGATGTTGTCTGGATCTTCTCACAATTTTATAAATATGGAGACTGCAGGATACAAGTAGAAGCCGACAGGTTGGATTTATACAGGAGATCCACAGCTATCTTTTCAAATTAATTAATTTAATTAATTTCTTGTGACTTCTCCATCTGTCTGTGACTTTTGCAATTTTTGTTTTAGGGTAAACATCTTCCCCATATTGATACTACAGAGACATATGTAAGAGGTGATGAGTGGTGTAAAGAGGAGATTCCTACAGATAACAGCACAGGTGAGTAGTGACCACTATATGTAGAGAAGTCACAGATTCTTCTCAATCCCTGGATTCAAACAAAACCAAAGAAAAAACAATATATGCATATACCCTAATGAAAATAAATAAGTAAAAAAAGCAAGTGCATTAAATAATTAACATAAGGTACTTAGTAAACACTGTTTTTGATTAAAAAGAAAAACCATAAAGCTGTCAAACCGCGGCAAAGGTGTACCCAATTGGGACAGTAGCTACACTCTCTAATGTTAAAACCTACCTAGTGTGACTAGTGTCAGTCACAGGGTCCTAACCGGACACCCAGCTTTGGAGGAACTATATATGAACTGCCAGCTCAGTGAAAAAGGGGCCAAGTGCAATGCGAGAAACCATCGCATATCACTTTGCCTAGTCTTAATCTATGGGGCAGCTCACATCAGCATTTATTTTCTCAGCCGTATTCGGTGTGTGTGTAAAATCACAGCATGCTGTGATTGTCACCGAGATTCGGCCTAGTCTCGCCAATGCCTATGGGTACGAGGAAAAATCGCACATCACTTGGACCATGCGTGTGCTGACTGATTTTACACATAGAATACACCGATATGTGGGTACGGAAATTATTTAGACCCTTTTTCAATTTTTCACTCTGTGTCATTGCAGCCATGTAGTAAATTAAAAAAAAGTTCATGTTTTTAACATTAATGTACACTCTGCACCCCATCTTGACTAAAATAAATCAGAAATGTAGACATTTTTGCAAATTTATTAAAAAAGAAAAACTGAAATATCACATGGTCATAAGTATTCAGAACCTTTGCTCACACACTCATACAGTATTTAAGTCACATGCTGTCCATTTCCTTGTGATCCTCCTTGAGATGGTTCTACTCCTTCATTGGAGTCCAACTGTGTTTAATTAAACTGACAGGACTTGATTTGGAAAGGCACACACCTGTCTATATAAGACCTCACAGCTCACAGTGCGTGTCAGACTAAATGAGATTCATGATGTCAAAGAAACTGGCCAAGGAGCTCAGAGACAGAATTGTGGCAAGACACAGATCTGGCCAAGGTTACAACAGAATATCTGCAGTACTCAAGGTTCCTAAGAGCACAGTGGCCTCCATAATCCTTAAATGGAAGAAGTTTGGGACCACCAGAAGTCTTCCTAGACCTGGCCGTCCAGCCAAACTGAGCAATCGTGGGAGAAGAACCTTGGTGAGAGAGGTAAAGAAGAACCCCAAGATCACTGTGGCTGAGCTCCAGAGATGCAGTAGGGATATGGGAGAAAGTTCCACAAAGTCAACTATCACTGCAGCCCTCCATCAGTCGGGCCTTTATGGCAGAGTGGCCCAACAAAAGCCTCTCCTCAGTGCAAGATATATGAAAGTTCATATTGAGTTTACGAAAAAACACATGAAGGCCTCCCAGACTATGAGAAATAAGATTCTCTGGTCTGATGAGATTAAGATAGACCTTTTTGGTGATAATTTTAAGTGGTATGTGTGGAGAAAACCAGGCACTGCTCATCACCTGCTCAATACAATCCCAACATTGAAACGTGGTGGCAGCATCATGCTATGGGGGTGTTTTTCAGCTGCAGGGACAGGACGACTGGTTGACATTGAAGGAAACATGAATGTGGCCAAGTACAGAGGTATTCTGGATGAAAACCTCTTCCAGAGTGCTCTGGAAATCGGACTTGGCTGAAGGTTCGCCTTCCAACAAGACAATGACCCTAAGCAAACAGCTAAAATAATAAATGAGTGGCTTCAGAACAACTCTGTGACCATTCTTGACTGGCCCAACCAGAGCCCTGACCTAAACCCAATTGAGCATCTCTGGAGAGACCTGAAAATGGCTGCCCACCAACGTTCACCATCCAACCTGATGGAACTGGAGAGGATCTGCAAGGAACAATGTCAGAGGATCCCCAAATCCAGGTGTGAGAAACTTGTTGCATGATTCCCAAGAGTCTGAATACTTATGACCACAGGGTCGGACTGGCCCACCGGAGAACCGGAGGATCCTCCGGTGGGCCCAGGCACTGGCCCCTGCAGGCACACAGGGTTGGCAGCTACCTTGGGCCCCTGCTGCCTCAAGGGCCCTAGCGGCACACTAAGCAACCCGTGAGTGAGGGAAGGGGGAGCAGCGGGTCACAGAGGCAGGAGCTGCTGCTGAGGCTAAACCTGTGCCGCTGCTAAAGAGAAATGAATATTCACTGCTTTCCACGCCCATTTCTCTTTAGCAGCGGCACACCTGATCAGCCTTGGGAAGCCTGCTAACACTGCCTGCTAAGTGCTACTGAAGAAGAATACTCACTGCCACCCAGGCTGGTCTTAGAGGAAGTTTTGGGCTGCCTCATGCTTTAGAAATGCTGCTCCTTTAAATGTAAATGACCGGCTTCAATCCTCTACAGAAGACAGGCCTCTCTCACACTGCCGGCATGAGAGGAGCCTGGGAGCCATCACTAACATGCCGGGACTGGGAGCAGCAGACTAAAGAGAGGTGAGAAAACTGTTTGTTACTATATCCACTGCTTTCTTAGGGTAGCAATGGCCGCACAGGCAGGGAGACTGCTCCTCAGTGGTGATAGGCTGATGATGTAGTTAATAACGTCAGTTACTGCTGGAGAGGAGACTGGGGCCTGTGCAGCCATTACTAGCCTCACTAGCAGTCAGTAAAGTACAGACCTGCTGTAAGGAAACCTTGTTTGTTTCTGTCCCTCCTGTGTCTGGCAGCCCCTCACTACACTGCAGTGCCCTGAGGAGGAGAGCAGCTATATTCAGACAGTGAGGGAGCCATAAGTCATTCACCCCTCTCTCAGATAAGCAGAACATGTGGCCAGGAAGCCTTGTCCAGTCGCTTCCAGAACAGCAAAATTGCCATAGATTCAATAGAAAGTTTTCTAAAGGGTGATTGTGTTCACTATCTAACGTCTATGTGAGAAATTGTATAATTTATTGGTGTTGGACAGTCCAGGGGTCCAGTTATAATAATGTGATTATTAGCGTCCAACATCCAGCCCCCACACCACTGACCTGCTGTTATTTGGGTCAGCTATAGTGGTGAATGTAGCTGCAATAGTCCTTCCATTGAATGTGTAGCAGCCACTGCTGGATACAGCAGACCAGCTCTTAGGGTATGTGCACACATTGCGGATTTTGCTGCGAAATCCGCAGTGCACATGCTGTGGAAAAAAACGCACGGAAACACAGCGGGTTTTTTCCGCAGCATGTCAATTCTTTGTGCGGAATCCGCAGCGGTTTTTCACCTGCTCCAATAGGAAACTGCAGATGAGAAACCACAATAAAAACCGCAATAAATCCGCAATAAAAAACCGCAGTGGTTTTGCACTGCGGATTTATCAAAACCGCTGCGGAAAATTCCGCAATGGAATCCGCAATATGTGCACATGGCCTCATAGCTGCAGCCATTTTGCAGTATCCGGCAGCGCCTGCTACACAGCATCTCCCGCACTTTGCAGCTCTATGGAAAGTGTTTGCATATTGCCGCCAACTGTTGGATGGAGAAGGAAAATCCTCATCGTCGCGTCGTCCGTCCTGGTCGGCCGCATTGTGGTGGCCAACAGTTGGTCAGCGTGGGAATCTGACCACAAACAACGTAATATTGATGAATAGCTCATCACTGTGTTTTGAGCAGACAGCTCCTTTGGTTTTATTGGCATTAGTTGCAGGGGGGGACGTGATGAACTGCAACATCAGTGATTAAACCTCATTCAGACATCCATGTTGCACGTACATGTTCTGTCTGTGGTTTTCTCAGATAGAACAGGTCCCTATTTTTTTTTCTAAATCCATTATAGCCTATGGCAGGGGTGTCAAACTGCATTCCTCGAGGGCTGCAAACAGGTCATGTTTTCAGGATTTCCTTGTACTGCACAGGTGATAATTTGATCACCTACACAAATAATGAGTTGGTGATTAAATTATCACCTGTGCAGTACAAGGAAATCCTGAAAACATGACCTGTTTGCAGCCCTCGAGGAATGCAGTTTGACACCCCTGGCCTATGGGGCTGTTCACTTGCCTCTGATTTTCACAAACACCATGTGTCTATGCAAAATTCAGACACATATCTATTTTTCTTAGATGACAAGTTCCAAATTTGAGGATTGAAAAAGGCTTTGGAGGGAAGCATTATTAACAAATTGGGGAGAACTCCCAATAAACCCTCACTATCAAGCCCTAAAATTATCTTTTATTAATGTTAAAAATTGCTTTAGGGTCTAAAAATTGAGGTCCCTAATCTGCCTAAATTTGTTGTCAGTAAAGTGCTCGATGCTGGATTTCTTATACTTAATGGGTAACACTGTGGAGTGCTAACACTTACAGTATGTGTCCACCTTCAGGATGGCCGGCGGTTTAGTCGGAGTGGCAAACCCGCTCTGTGCTAAGCTCCGCCCCCTTCTGGGACACGATTATGCCGGATGTGTTCATAGCACACATCCGGGATCATCGCACCCCATGCATAGGGCCCTGTGTTATACCTTGCGGTGGCGCAGCGTCGCCGCAAGGTATACGGACATGCTGCGATCTTAAAAGACGCGCCGCATGTCCAGAGTCGCAGGGCTGCCGCGTGTGTGTTACCACGCATAGTGGAGACGAGATTTCATTAAATCCCCTCCACTATGCTGTAACATCTGGACGCTGCGTGTTTGACGCTGCGTCTCTATGCAGCGTCAAACACGGAGCGTTTCCTGCACGTGGAAACATACCCTAATTTGGCAGAATTTGACGTACAAATTTATCGCACTAGTTCCCTCAACATGTTTCACCGCATTTGCGACAACATCAGGGGACAAGCCACAGTCCCGTCCCATCCCCAACGTGGTGGCCATAATTCTGTAAGACTCCATTATATTCTATGATGTGGGCTGTATTATATTTTATGAGGAGCCACATTATATTATATGGGGGAGCGCTGTGTTATACTACATGAGGTGAGCTGTATTATATTCTATGGGGGGCTGCATTATATTTTATGGGGGAGGGTTGTGTTATACTATATGAGGGGGGCTATATTATATTCTATGTGGGGCTGCATTATATTCTATAGGGGGTTACATTATATTCTATGGGGGAGGGCTGTGTTATACATAATTTATGAGGGGGCTGCATTATATTCTATGGGGACTACATTATACCCTATGAGGTGGGCTGCATTATACCCTATGAGGTGGGCTGCATTATACCCTATGAGGGGGCTGCATTACACTATATGTGGGCTGCATTATATTCTGTAGGGGGAATTATACTCTATGAGGGGGCTACATTATATTCTATGAGGTGGGCTGCATTATATTCTATGAGGGGGGCTACTCCAACCCCTGTTATATCATTAAAACGTGTACTACCTTATATTATACCCTGATATTAGCGTGTTTTACGGCACAATCAGTGGTCTTGTATTTATTTCTATGTAGCTACATAGTGGGCCCCAAGAATGATTTTCTCTGGTGGGCCCAAGGAGCTCCAGTCCGACGCTGTATGACCATGTGATATTTCAGTTTTTCTTTCTTAATAAATTTGCAAAAATTTCTACATTTCTGGGGGGGTTTCAGTCAAGATGGGGTGCAGAGTGTACATTTACACTTTCTACCGCTACAGGGCAAGTGGGAAGAGCGAGGCTAAGTGCCAGAATTGGCACATCTTAGAGATGCGCCTTTTCTGGGGCAGCTGAGAGCTGATGTTTTTAGCCTGGGGGGGAGTATCCATGGCCCCTTCCTAGGCTATTAATATCAGCCTGCAGCTGTCTGCATAGCCTTTGCTGGTTATTAATTATAGGGGTCCCTTCATAATTTTTTTAGGGTCCCCCATTTTAATAGTCAGTAAAGGCTAAGTATATAGTTTTCCAGCAGGACAATGCACCATGCCAGACAGCTAGGTCAATCAAGGTGTGGATGAAGGACAATGCAATGCTTGCAGACCTCAAATAATGCAAAAAAAAAAAAAGTTCATAATCATTTAGAAGCAACAATACTAATGTTTTAATTCGGGAAGAGTTCAGAAATCAATATTTTGTGGAATAACCATGATTTTTAATCACAGCTTTCAAGCGTCTTGGCATGTTTTCCACCAGTCTTTCACACTTCTTTTGGGTGACCTTATGCCACTCCTGATACAAAAATGTAAGCAGTTCTTCTTTGTTTGATGGCTTGTGTCTATCCTTCTTCCTCTTGATTACATTCCAGTGGTTTTCAACGGGGTTCAGGTCTGGTGATTGGGCTGGCCATGACAGGGATTTGATGTGGTGGTCCTTCATCTACACCTTGATTGACCTAGCTGTGTGGCATGGCGCATTGTCCTGCTGGAAGAACCAGTCTTCAGAGTTGGGGAACATTGCCTGAGCAGAAGGAATCAACTGTTTTTCCAGGATAACCTTGTATGCGGCTTCATTCATACGTCCTTCGCAAAGAACAACCTGCTAAATTCCAGCCAGACTGGTGGGAAGCATGCCTAGACGCATGGAAGCTGTGATTAAAAATCATGGTTATTCCACAAAATATTGATTTCTGAACTCTTCCTGAGTTAAAACATTAGAATTGTTGTTTCTAAATGATTATGAACTTGTTTTTTTGCATTATTTGAGGTCTGCAAGCAATGCATGTTTTTGTTATTTTGACCATTTCTTATTTTCAGAAAGTAAATACAAAATGTATTGCTTGGAACTTCGGAGACATGTTGTCAGTAGTTTATAGAATAAAAGAACAATTTACATTTTACTCAAAAATATACCTATAGAGAGAAAAATCAAACAAACTGAAAATTTTGTAGTGGTCTCTTACTTTTTGCCAGAGCTGTATATGTGTGTCACTGACATCTATATATCTATGTATTCTATGTGTATATATCTATTCTATTCTAACCTGTCACTCTGATTTTTATTGCACGTGGCAGATGAATTGCCTGCTTTTATGCTATCTTTATTTTGCAGTGGTCTCTTAATTTTTGCCAGAGCTGTATATATAAGATGGCCACCGGACGAGTCCTGGAGGGGAGATATGTGTCATCGCGGCTATTAGCTGCTGTGATGTGAGCTCTGAAGTATGCTCCAGCACATATAGTGCTGAGAAAGTTATTTGGCCATTCCAGGGCCGGGTTTTACGAGCGGTTATAAGAGATGGGTGGGAATGACTGCTCACATATCCCAACCCCACGGGCATGGTTTGGCTAATAAAATGGTTGCCAATTGCCTCATTCAGTCTCTGTGGCTGGAGGGGTGGAGACCTCCATTGCGTCTGCTAAAGACACTGACCTGAGGGGGTTGACCCGCAGTAATATATGGACTGGTTATTTTTCTGCTTGTTACTTTGTGCCAGAAAAGGCTGTTCATTTGTTTTCCTATCCAGAGCAGTTTATGCCGTTTTAATAAACTTGCTTGGACATTTCTGCAATACTGCTTCCTGTGCCTACCTCAACCACAGCCGAGTGAGTACGGGTCCCTACAATTGGTGCTAGAAGCACGGGCATGAATCCAAGAGGCAGTGTTACTGTCGATACCGCATGTCCTGGGTGAAAGCAGCTGCAGGAGGGAAATCTCACAACATGGAGGAACTGCTGAAACACCTGGTCCAGGCGCAGCAGCAACAACAAGAGACCAACAAGCTGTTATTACAGCAGAGCCAGCAGGAGCAGCGGCAGCAGATCCTGCAGAGCCATTAGGAGCAACGTCAGCTGATGCAGCTTCTGGCAACCGCCATCCAGGGCAGGACGAGTGCCCCAACCCAAAGTCTGGCTGATGACTCTTACGTGAGCAAGACGGTAAGAAG